>NC_133579.1:64894187-66094187 GCF_964106895.1 Numenius arquata | reverse complement strand
ATTTTTTTCCTCAGGTCACAAAATACAGCTGCCTGGGTTGGTATTTGACTTGTATACTCGAGTTGATGTGTAAATTCTGGAGCAAAAATTACTGTTGGATATTCTGATTCTACAGGTCAGACCTTTGATAACCCATGGAAAGTGAATTCTTTGTTAGTACAGCATTTACTGTTGACATGGCTTTGTACTGCTTTTGCTAAGGGGAAAAGTGATCATCTTCCTATGAAGGAAATAAAATATGGACTGGGCTTCCTTTCTTTAGGGAACAGGGCTGTAGCCAATAGTTTAAGATATGTTGCTGAGCTTTCCTTAGGTTTCAGAATTTTTTTTGTATTTGCTGGAGGCAACTCCTGTGTTTAATTTGGCTGGGAATGTTGTAAGTAGTAGAAGTGGCATGGGATAGGCTGGTGGTGGTGAAGGATGTTAGAAAGAAGCAGAACACCCAGGTACAAAGCCCTGTGCAGAAGACAGGTGGGGAGATGTAAGTCATCTTCTGTAGAAATACTGCTTCCCTGGCTGAGTGTGTTGGTGGAGCATCACAATATGAAAAGGCCACCTGTAGCGCCTGCTCCCTATGCCCATCTTCCAGAGCAGCCAGTTTCTTCGTGAAGTGAAGGTCTTTGTGTTAATGGGAGTATATGACAATGTAATGTGACTTTTGGAAGGGTTACAGCAAGTTCTGAATGATAGATGAAATGAAAAATCCCTGCCTGGTGCAGAGAAAGCATGTACAACACTGGATGATACACTGCCAACAGTTCTAACAAGGGACTCCTTCACAGATTTTCCACCTCAATCAGCAATGCAGTTGCCATCCCCTGAGCAAAATCTCTCATCTTTTTTTTTTTTTTTTCCTCTGTACGAGCGAAGAACAATTCTTCAGCGTTATAGCTTACCCACTGCCTAAAATATTCAATAATCTTTCTCTGCTTCCAGTTGTGACAGTCTCTATAGGCAAGCATCCTCTCCCCATAATTCTTTCAGGCACTTTTGCTGTAAATTTATTCTCCATACACTAGGAGGGTGGAGCAGGCAAATCTTGATCAGTGATCTAGTCAGTGATGTATAACATTTGCTGGTCAAACTTTTTGCAAAAATTAGCGAGGAATTAAACAGTAAGGCCAGGTAAAATGTGATCACCTAGTTTGATGTTTCTGTTCCAACAAAACATTGTTTTTTCATACAGTCAAGCCCTAGCTAATATATATTGGAATGGAGAATGGAGTAAATCACATTTTGGAAAGTAGTGGCTTGCAGAAGAACTTAGATGCCATCACAGATAATTTCTTTAACTTGAATTTTTGCTGCTGTGCTGTGGCAAAAAAAGAGCTGATGTGCTCCATGAAAAAGAGAAATTAATAGTTTGTAAGCTTCCTCCTAGGATTACGTGTCCTGTTCTGCCCAAGCTGGGCTATAAAATGAGTTAAGCATTGGAAAACAAGCATCGGGATGAAGAGTTTAAAGAATTCAGAGTATTCAGCTAATTTAAGAGCAGGCTGAGAGGCCACTCCGAAGAAGACACCTGATAGAGGCTTTACCACCTGGCTGACAGAAGCTGAAGTTCAGCTAATTCAGTCTTGAAATAAGAAGCTGCTTTCTGGCTGTGAGGTCTGTTGAACATGAGAGTGTCCCTCTGGGGAAGAGACAGAGTTGTGGTCACCCTAAGCCTTTTGATAACTCTGGGCTGGATGGCTGTGTCCCTGTGCAGCTAGCCTTGCTCGTCCCTTTCCTTTAGAGGAAAGCATTGCACTCAAAAGCTTATAGCCAGCAACTCTGTGTTAAGACAATTAACAGACCTGAACATCATGTCTCAGGTTTTCAGTAAGCTCTCTGAAGATGTTCAGGGCAGATTTCTTTTCATCTCCTCCCTTGCGCAATGAACAAGTATTTCTGTATGTTGCTTCTTTTCATTGTTATTAATTGCTTTCCCTCGCAGCATTAGAGATTGGCCACAGCAGGAGATCTCTTCGTAGGTGGTATAGAGAGTGATTACGGATTGCCTTAGTTGGTTTGGGAGGGAACTTTCCCTGGGTCAGGTTGGCAGGCTCTATGGATCTTTCACCTCATATAGCATGAGGTGTGGTTCATCTGCTAGGATCATTTGTGTACATCTCACATGATTAATTCCTTGCCATTACAGGGCTTCCTCAGGTCTTGCCAACCCTGTGTCTGTGGCAGATAGGTTTCTAAGCACAGAAGTGCTTTTCCCTCACTAAAGTCTTTGGACATCAACTAGGATGTTTTGGTTAAAATTAATGATCTGTGAATATACAGTAGGTGCATCTGGTGGTAACCTTTTTGGCCTTAACTTTTAGGGAATGATATCTATATGCTGTCTGATAGGTTAAGGCTGGGATGGTTATTTGGGAAAGCGTGCTTTTCTGCTCTGAAAAATGGCCTGACTTCTTCAGAGGATTTGTCCTGGCAGTCTGAGAAAAGCTTAATCTCTATTGAGCAGAAGTCCAGCTTGCTTTAGTTTAATTGCAGACACCAGTCAACAAATACAGTTCAGATTGCGGATTTCCATATGTAAAAACATGCAATTCTATAGATTGATCTCAACTAGGTGTCTGTACTGTCTGAAAGGATATCCACTTCGATTAGCTTTCTGGCTCTGTACAGAAAAAAACAGTGCAAAAGAAAAGATAACTCACTTAAAGTGTTCTTCTTGTAGTTGAAGCAGCTTGATAGCCAATGAATTCCTGTCTTGCTGTGTGCTGGTACTATAGCAGTATCATTTCTACAGTGACTTTTCAATGTCAGTGAAGTGAATGTGTTATCCTGAGTTTGAATTCTTTTTCAGAAAATCATATAATTCAGACCTGAAGTCTGTCTACTTCAGCAAAATTACAAAGCTTCAAAATATAGGCTTTGCAGCCTCAGAGGCCCTGTGATATACATGACACAGAACCTGACCTGCTTTCTATGTAGGCAAGTATTTGTGAATGTTTGAGTGTATAATATTATGGTATAATATCCATTTTAGGAAAACTTCCATTTCACTAGAGCTAGAATTTCACCATACAGGTATATGCAGGTGTGCAAAGACAATGTGTGCATGAAATGCTAAGTTGAAGTTCTGCTCTGTGTAGAACGTGTAGTAGCACAATAGAAACAGACATTGTGAAATAAAAACAGTTGTCTTCTGCTTCCTCATCAAAGAGAGAGAGGTTTGTATTCTTCATGCAATGGCCTTTGCAGGAATGCAGAAAGCAATCAAGGTTCACCCTGTGCATATCAGGAGAAACCGTGCCATTTGCACATGTCTGGCTTCATCCCGTAAAGTAGAAAACAGCAGCAATTGTGTGACTTCATTCAAATACTATCTGTTGTTGTACATCTTTTTTTCTTTGCACCTCAAACTAAAAAAAATAATTTAAAAATAGTTGAAAAACAGAATACTGTATTTCTAAGCTGAGTTGTCCTTAAAAATTTGAATGAGTCATTTAGATAATATTCATAATACCAGCAGCTCCAGGGTACTTTAGAGAATATGTTTCAGCACACAGACATTTGAAACAAAAATTGTAATGTTCTAAATGGAATTAGATGAGCAAAACCATGTCATACAGAGATGAAATATAAATAAGTGCTTTAGGCCCAGTCCATGAAAAATGTATGCACTTCTGAAAAAGCGTTTTTCTTCTGTGATAGTTTCATTTCTGTGGAAACCAGTGGTTGGTTGTGGGTTGTTTGTTTTGTTTTGTTTTTTCCTCCTAGTGCATTCTACTAGTATGTGCTTTTGCCACTCAATAAACCCTTCTTTCCACTAAATGTCTGTCTCTGTATTAAGCCCCCAAGGAACCGTGCAAGCCAAAGGCAGATGGAAACAATAGGCATTCCATGTTCAAATGTACAACCTACAGAAAGTTCATTTGTCAAAAGTCTGAGGAACGTTTCCAAGGAGGCTGCTTCATAAACAATATCCACATGGGGCAGATCTGACTTGTGCTACTGCTTTTCATGCACATATTCCATAAGAATTTAATAGGCTGTTTACTCTTCAATTAGTAGTTAAAGCAACATTTACAGTAGCTTGTTCCAAATCCCAATCTCAGTTCTCTCCTTCCCCTCCCACCCTACTTCTTTAAATCTCTTCATCTTTTACGTGCCCCAACTACTTTCCTTGTTTTTTACAGAAGCCTTATCCTAGTTTATTTTATTTTTACAGAAGCCTTATCCTAGACCAAACCACTCTTAGACTATTTTGAACTCTTTTTTTTTACCTGTTGAAGTTGTGCTCCTTCACTGGTAAGCATAACAACTCCATCATACTACCAGTCTTTGAGATATCAATCATTAATGCCAGTATAGTACTGTTGAAAGTTCATCTAACCTTCTGACTCATGCCTGGAAGACAAAAGTCACTCTGGTCGGTACTGTCTAGCAGACAGCATACTTGCTTTTCAAAGCTCTAATTATATAAGGTAAATGTTTGCCTTCATTCCTGGGATTTGTATTAATGAAATACGTTTAATGTGATTAAGATGCTGATTCTGTAAAGTTGTGAAATCGCCCTGGCTCCCATGAACTTCAACACCTTCCCTGATCAGAATCCAGATTAGTGGCAAGGAAAACAGGGAAGACTGTCGATAACCTGGATGCTGCAGGCGTGATTCTGAGCATGTTCTGGTGTAATCCAGAGTTGAGACCAGCAGAGCTGAAGAGCCATCAGCCAGCTACTCATAAGTCATACATATGTGTGTAGGACATATGTTCTTATACCAGGCCACATTTGTGCACATTCTACACAAACACCTTCTGACTGTCAAAATAGACGGCTGATTCGGAGTGCTCTTATATAAATGGAAGTAACCAGCTTCTGGATTAGGCCAATTTGGATTTACCTAGGACACCCAAATCCTGTATCTGGTGCTCAAAGTCCCAAGTAGTAGTTTCTGGTGCCTGAGGAAGATATTCAACAGTGTCATCAGAAAATTAGTCGCTCACAAATGCAACATTCAGTTTTGATCTGTTATTAATCAATGACCATATATCTCTCTTCAAAGCTATAAAATGTTGGAAGGTGCCTTGAAACCAGAGGTATATTACATACATTCCTACGCATAATCTCCTAGCACTAAAAAAAAAAAAAAATATAACCATTTCTTAGCCTGTGACTGGATTTCAAAAGCAGCATTTGTAAATAATAGACATAGAAGAGTGAAAACCATCCCAGAAGAGTGAAAACTACTCAATGAGATTTTATCATGTGCCAAAGAGCATCATAATTTCCTCCCAAGTGACATCAAATTCATCCAAATGGGCTACTTCCTGGCTGGCAGGACTTGGATCTCCCCCTCGCCTGAGCTACATGGAGGTGCAGGGGTGTGAATGAGGGTGAGGCTGATGGCATGTTGACAGCTTTGGGTAAGGTGCCTCCAGTAGAAGTACTTGCCTCAGACTTTAAGGCGACCGGTAAATTTTTGTCTGTTCTGACTCTGGAAGTTGCTAGCTTTGCAAGGTTTGACCGGTACAAGAAGAGAAGTTGCAGCCTGACCTTTTTCTTGTAATGTTGGGCAGGAGCGCAGGCTGGATCTGGTCTTAACTCATGGCAGCTGCTAAGTGTGTTTATGGCTAACACAGGAGCTTTTCACCTGCCAGACTTGGGGCCAAAAGGCTCTGTCTCTAGGATGCAGACACAGCCAATATGTTCCATTGCCCTCTGGTGGCGTGTCCACTGGAGTATAAGGCTATTGCTGTTGCCACTTCCAAGAGTACATGCTGCTTGTGTAAGAGAAGCAGGCACTACAGGAAGCACAGAAAAATGGGGTGAATATTGGTCAGGGCCTTATTTTGTGGGAACTGCTGTCTGCTGTTGCTTTAGTTATTATGAAAATTGTAAATCAAAACCAATGGGCCAAGGTCTGCTGTCAGTTATGCCTGTGCAAATCTAGAGACTTCTGCTGGAGCTGGGCTCATCACTTTGGATTTACACCTGTGCAAAGAGAGTTGGAAAGTGGCTTGGAGGGACAGGGCCACCTTTAAACTGCTTGATCATTAATCTATGGTAAAGTTATGAGCTTGCTCTTGCAGCACACGGGCAGACTCTTATGGCACAAAGAAAAAAAAAATTCGCAATGAAAATCAAAGTGTGTTCAGTGCTGTATAGTCAAAATTTGAGTGGGCTGAAGCTAGAACCTTCTGCTATACTAGTCACCACCTGTTCTCTGAGATGGGGTACCTCACCTCCCAGGTACAGTAGCCTTAACTCACAGCCCTTGGCATGTTACATTGGATTTTAGCAGATGAGCTCAGCTACTTCTTTCAGTTGTGCTGGTACTAGTAGAGTAAACTCGTATTTGCACCCATGGGTCTGCTTTCTGCGATGTGGAAGAACATAAATGTTTTAGCATAAGCGACCTACTGTAAACCTTTATTTTTCATTCTTGCTAGAAATAGTTCCCAGGAGAATGATACTGTGAAAGGGAGTTGAAAAGCTTGTAATCAGTTGCTTTCATTTTTGTTTTTGTTACTTTGTTGACTTCAGTGGCTGTCTACATATACGTTAATGATCATTTGCATGTCTGGTATTTTTATAGGTGGGGAAGAAGTCAAATCTATTTAACAGTGCACTTCCAAGAATAGGTTTTTACAAGTCATGGCAAAAGCGTGGTAGGAAGCGAGCCAGAGAAGCAATGCTTTCTCCATTTACTCTGGAAGAGTTTTGGTTCCATAAGGTTATCTGTTCTCACAAAGAAGTCCGGATCAGGAGAACCAATGGATAATTTTCTTTGTGGATTGTTTGCATCCCAGCTACTTTTGCTTGCGTTTGTCATGGAATGTATTAAAATAGTCGTATTCCACAGTCCACACAGCATGTCAGCTTTGAGACAAGTAATCTGAAATGTGCTCACGGATGATAAATTGCACACTATGTCAACTACATCTTTGTCATGAGATTCTATTTTCTATTTATAGTTGAAATGAAACACTTGAGAAAAATTCTAAACCAAAGCAATTTCACAGAAATCTCGTAAATTTTTCCTTATGTGTATATCACTGAAAAGGCCTTCCTGTGCTATCTTTTTGCTCTGTGGGGCTCCAACAATCAACTTCTGAGATCAAAGTAGGATGCTCTCAAGATTGTGAAACTTATAATGTGTCCATGTAATCTAGCTAGTGTGCCTTTGGAGTATGTTCCCTTTCAAACATTAACGGGAAAGAACACTTAACCATAACACAGCACACATACATACAAAATTTGATACAGTTTTTGGGAATCAAAACCCATTATCTCCATAACAGAAGAGATTATTTATTTAGTTCTTTGCCTTGTCATACTAGTCTTGCTTGAAGCTGTCAGTGATGTCCGTGATGTACTTTGCCTTCCCCCCCCCCCTTCTAAGATGACTTCTTTTTCAGTGATGCATCTTAAACACATAATCTGCTGCAACAGAATTGTGGGTAGCAAAACCAAAAAAGATACGTGTTTGGAGATAGCACTAGGTATGCTTTGAAGCTACAAATGCAGCTGTATTGTTTTGGTTTGGGTTGATTTTTTTTTTTCCTTCTTTGATTACAGCTGCCTACTTTAGGAAAAGCATGTCTGGATAGCAGTAATAATGCTCTCTGACTTGTTATCTCCTGGCTCACACTGCCCTAGACGCGACAAGATGTTCTGCAACGTGCTGAATGGTTAGTTAAGGTGAGTAGGCCTTGTGATGGCTTCCTCCTGCCTTGGGCACCCATGTCTTCATGGGACACATGAGGAAAGTTTCTTGCCTCAGAGAGAATCATCCAAGCAAGGATCTAAGACTAGTGATGGATGAAGTGCATGCAGGAGAGAGGTATTGCTGTCTGGTCAGCATCCTCTGTATGGGATTCAAACAAGAGCTTTTTTGAGAAAGAACTTGTAGCTGTCTACGTGGTGAGCCTCTGAAGCAAGAAACTACAGCTGTGTTCCTGCATCTGACTGCTCTAAACCTGGAGTGGAAGTAGGGATGTCCTGGATTTAAATTCTCATCAACTCTGTAGCCTTAGGCATTCATTGATCTGAGTGCCATGATCTAGAAGCGTATATGCAGGCCGTTAACTGTAGAAGAAACCATTGCAATATCAGTGTACTGCTGCATGGGAAAGGTTGAGATGGTTACTAAAACTCAGACTAGAAAGGTAATTGATCATACTTAGCAGCAGTGTTACAAATAGTGAGCTAATAACTTGTGTCCAGTCTTGCGAAATAGCAATTTTCTTTTGAAAATTATTTTATGGAGGAAGGTATCTTTAAAAGCTACATATAAAAAAATACTGATGTTCTTTAAGTTAATAAGGCCACCAGAAAGAACATGAAATCCACTTTCCTTGTTTGCAGACACCATAAAAACAGTTTGCTTTCTTTTTTTTCTTTCTCTCTTCTATCTCTCTTCAGTCATCTCCAGCTCTTTCCTTCTATTCCTATTCAATGCACTTGTTCTATGTACTCAGTTACCAAATTTTGGATAACCTTAGAAAGTGAACCTCCCTCTGCTGAAAGTTTGGTCTGTTCATACTGCCAGCTCTCTGCCAGTGCTATGTTTAATCAGATAGCTTCCTGTTCTGCAACTTGTCCGTCCTGTTTAACTAAATCTTTTTACTCAGAGCAGCAATACTGTTTTGCTTAACTGGTGTGCTGGCAGAGATTACTAAAGATATCTGTCTGGATGCTGATGTGATATGCACTTGGGTCAGATATCCTTAACTTTTACTACACTGCTTTGGCTTTGTTGTTTGTTTATTTGTTTAAAATGCTTGACTGTTACATTTGCAGTGATGAAAAATAAACTAGCTAGCATCCGGCTCCGACACTGTTGGTGGGGGAGGGCTGCCCACTTGAAAACAAGCAAGAAGTCTTACAAATATTTGGACTGATTAATTCACCAGCTTTTCTTTACAGAGCTCTTTTGTGGTATAAAGCCATTCATTGACCAAGAGAGTACATAGTCAATTTAGTTAGCGTTTTGTATCTTGTGTCAAAAAAAAGCCACTGCCTCCTACAACAGTAACAGCTGAGTATTTTCACTGCTCATGCAGTTTCCCCTTCCAGCTGCTGGATCATCAAAAATTCTAATCAGCTCTGATCTAACACAAAGTACTATGTGGCATTCATCATCTGTTTTAGCCTTTAATGCACCATGCAGGTTTTAATCAAAGGTATGCAACCATTAGCAAAAAAGAAGACAAGAATTATGAGTGTCCTAAGCAGAGCTCTTAAACCGACATCACAAGCAGCAGATCAGTTCACCTCCTCCTGCCAAGTACAGGAGAATGAGATGGACCTTGTTTGAAATAGTTGCAGGAGAGCACCACTGAGGTTTCAGGGCCATGACTTCTGCTGTTTTGTTTTAGTACTTAGTGCTAAGACTTATTTGCTTGGCTTTCCTGAATATTGAAAACAAATGTTGGCACTGTTGCCGTGGTGTGTGGGGGCTGCTGGATCATCTACTCGGTTCGGTGTATCTCCCACTGTTGTCAGAGGGACCCAAGGGGGATTGGCAGTGATTGGCAAAACTGAGCTAAGTGCCTTTCTTGCAGCAGTCAGGCCTCACCTCCTCCTAAGTGAACTCCATTAGTCACCTCACCTTAAGTGCAGGACTAGCTAGGTCACTGCTGGCTTGTCAGTAAAATTAGATCCACATGCCCTGCTTTGCATGCAAGAAGAAAAGTTTCTTCTGGATTTGGCTTCTCTTCCCCAGCCCCTCTCGCTTCCCTGCCTATTTCAGCACAGATATCCATCTCTAACAGGATGACAAGCAGTCACCTCCTGCCTTTCCCGGACTCACTTCTCACAAAGCACTCAGGTTTCATTTGACTGTAAGGATGCACATTCAATACCAGTTGAAGAAGTTCCTCCTCTTGCCTCCCCCCCAACCTCAGCCCAGTAAATCAAAGCCAAGCAGCCACAAGCTGCTAGTATGGTATCAGGTTTTGCATCCAGTTTGACATGGGGAAGAGGCGCTGGTCAGTGCTGGACAATTGTTTTATTTCTGCCTAGTTGAGGGAAGGATGAAAGTAGTCTTTTATGGGAGGGGAGCAGACTGTGGACACAGTAGTGTGATCGTTCTCCTGCTATGTGAACTCATGCGTATGCCTTATTCTAAGTGGCTGTTGTGAGAGTGAAAGACCTCACATTGCCTCATATTTCCTGGGCAAAGCTACCCTTCGTTGGGTTCGAGGGTTTGCCACTTCTAAGACAACTGTAGTTGTTGGCTCAGCCCTTCCCCCTTGCCCTCTTCTTCCTTCTCCTCAGTTCTGGTGTTAGCAGAGCTGTTTCAAGTCCTGGCTTAAAAATAAGTGGTTGTGACCTGTGCCAGCTTGTAGCATTTCCTTGAAGCCATGGTAGCACCAAGGAATGAAGCCACGTATCACTCCCTGGCTGTGCCCCACACAGCTGGTATGGGCAGGGAGCTGACAGTCACCCAGGGAGCCCCATGTGAGCTGGGACTTTCTATTTAAATGAGCGCCACACAAATGGTGCAGGGGTAGAATTCCTCCTCAGGCCTGCTGACACAGAGTATGAACTTGGTGAATAATGTTGATTTTGGGGTATTTCCCCAAGTCATGGCAAATGTAGAGGACAGTGCTGGAGCCTCAATTCCCTCTTATAAATCATTACCACTAGCGGGAGCTGGCCCTGGACAAAATTGGTCTTTCTAAAGTGTTGTCTGGGGGCTGGGGCTCCCAGCAGGGGATGGTGGTCAGTAGGGCTGTAGGTACTGGATGCTGCCTGCATCCATCTCCCCTGTTCAGCCTCCCACCAGACTGAGGTCCCAGGCATGCCTGGGCTCTCGCACTGCGCTCTGCTGCTCTTCTAGCAGAAACCCTATGTAAATTGCTGTGTGATTGTAAATTGCATGTGCAACATGGGGGTCTTTTAATGACCACCTCTGGCAAAAGCTTAATTTGGTTGGGGGAGTGGGGGGAATGGATGCTTTAAATCTACCTGTGCTTCCTGTGCCTGGCCTGTGCCCAGCTATGTGTGGAAGCCAGAGATTTTCCACAGCACCTAGGGCCCAAGCAGTGGGATTATATTTTCAATTTCCTATTTAATAAGGCTAAAAAATAAGCAGGTTCCTGTTGTTTTACCCCAGGTATGTCATTTGTTTTACCCCATTTGTAGGTATGGGTTCATCATTGCAGTATATTGTTGTGGGTTCCAGAGGTGGATAATCAGCTGTACAGCGTTGCAAAGATTTAGTTCCAGGTCACAGACAAGTAATGAAAAAACAGCAGACACCAAGGATTTGATTTACACACTGCAATGACTATGTGATAGCCCCTTTTGTGAGAAGGAAAGTCTCCCTCTGGAGACCACATTCTAACCAGTAGCAAACATTCAAGCTCCCTGGTGCTTCAGATGTCAATTATACCAAAGCCTCTTATTGTATAATGCAGGTCTGTTATAATAATGCTGTCTGGAACAGCAATAATAATGTGAATGAATTTCCAAACAGTGGAGATGGGAGGGGGAGATTGATCAATACGGGACTAATGATGGCCTTGTCTTTCACTGAAATAATTGTGATAGGGTTTATAGCACTTCCTTCCTACACCATGCTGTGCAGCAGTGTTGGTTTACTACCTGCTGTTATTGCTTTTGTATAAAAAGGTGTTAAAAAGAAACGTCTGCCAAGTTTTAAGGCTGTGAGTCTTTTTTAATGCAGTGGGGTTGTTCTAGTCAAGATGGTCTGAGGATATGAGACATGCAGGGTTCTCAGGGAGAACTGAAATCTTTTATTAGACACACCGACAGAGTTAGGAAAAAAGAAGCTTTTGGGCTCAGAAACTAGTCATGAGGTCCCCATTTTTATAGGGAATTACTCATACTTTATCATAAAGATGTTGTTGGAAGGCCAGATTTTTTCCAAGTGGACTCATTCTGCTTGTTTGGACATACAAAAGTCTCTCCTTTGAGAAAGAGTGTGAGCACATGAACACATAAGGGTTCAAAAGAAAAGTTCTCTGCCACACTGAGCATGTTTTCTATTTACATGACCCTGTTTCTTGCCTGATGATTATGTGGGGTTTTCTCTGTTATTCCACGCATACTGAGACCCGTTGGAAGAAATTTCACTCGAATTTTCTGATTAAAAAAAAGACATGATTTCTTTGAGAGTCAAATTTTTGCGTCGGCATTTCGATTCATGCTATGGGAAGCCATATCCTCATAATGTGTTCCTGAATGTTGGTGGACAAAGCAGGGAAAACCCTGTTAAAGGAGGAAGATAACAGCATATTGGAAGTTATTTGTTTGTTATATATTAAGTCCTAACATTTTCTGCGGTATCTCAGAGTTACTTTATTTCTCAATATGCTGGAATGATGGATTCTATACATTTTGTTTTGTGAAGTGAGAGAAATTGAAAGAAAACATAGCCTGAGCCTAATGATAAAAATCCCCTCTGTTGAAGCTCTTCATTACAGTACTTTTCAGAACAGAAAAGACGAACTGCTTTTGCAGTGGCACAGGTCCAATCTCAAACTAGAATCAATTGCTTTGCCAACGCTGAACACAAAGGATGTTCATTGTTTGCAAACTGATTTTTTTTTTAGTGCATGCAAAACCAATGATCAGATTTTTTTTTTTTTTTCTTTAGAGAAACCCCTGCAGTGAAAAAACTGCAGCTGATTCTGTGCTTCCCATCCTGGTTTGCAGGAAGGCTTCTTGCTTCACAGTGTGATTTCTTCATAATAGCTGCATGACAACAGCATGCCAATGTTTTGAAAAAGCAATGGCTAATGTTATAACGCAATTGCTTATGTTAGCTACTTACTGCTGGTTTGGATTTTTTGCCATGAGAAAATAAATTTGCCTTTGTGATCTTACTCTCCTGAGGCTTACCTTGCTGTATATAACAAACCTGTATCTATGTCTGTCTGTGTATATAAGTTTTGGCAGGAGTTAGAGGGACCTTCCCAGGCCTGTTCCCTCCTGTCACAAGTAATTGCATTGTACCTTGCTTGGTATCAACTGATGAAATTCCATGTTAAAAATGAGGAAGGTTTTTTTTTTTCCTCCTTGTTATTTTTATGCAAAATCTGCCTCAAAGTCACTTTTTTTCCCTGAACCTTAAGACCTTTTTTTCTAACAACTAAACATACTTCTGGCTGACTTCTCCCTATTGCTGTGCCAACATTGTCTTTACATTCTTCTTTCCTCCTCTCATATACTTCCTCCTTGGCATATTTGCAGAGAGTAACCACATCCCTTTCCATGTCTTTTGTTGCAAGCCAGCATTTGAAAATATAAGGTCACTATGGAGTGGCAAAAACTCACCCAGACATTCACATTTAACCCCTGGGATATAGTGGATGTGGCATCTACCTGGAGTCATCCTAACTGTGACTGCAGTATTTTCCACCTTGAGGACTGGATTCTGGGTGGAGGCTGATGATGCTAATTTTGCAAAGTTGTATTTATTTATTAGCCATACAGCCCTGCACAGCATTGCATAGGATAGAGAAAGCTGCTCTATGCCAGAGTGCAGGCTGTACAGGTGCCGTGGAAAACAGTCCTACTTGCTGACAGGAGAGCGGAAGTAATCTAGGTGCTGCATTAGCTATGTATGTATTAAAGCTGAATCAATTGCTGATTTTAATCTTGCCTATATGTCTCTCTACGCAACATCTTCCAGTTGCCTGCAGTTTCCTCAAAAGTCTTTGCAGCTGAATGATGTGTTGTAAATTAGTCTGTGGTTTGTGGAGGTGTTCAATATTGGTAACTCAAGCCATGCTGCCTGTTTGTTATTGGTCATGTGGCACAGTTTTTCTTCCCTGACTGAACGAGCTTAGTGGGTCAAAATTTTCTATTGAACCCTCACAGGAAGTTATTTGAAAACTTTCTGCAGAATATGCTGGGTTAAAGATTTGCTTGCTCTTGCACATTTGCACGGGTTTAACATGACCACAGAAATTCTGGTAGGAAACTTAATGGGGGTTGTATTGATTTGTTTTAGGGGGTCCTGCAGAAACTTGTTTGCAATATTCCTGAGAAATCATGCCAATATATCAGCATTAAAACTTCCTAATTTGCCATTTACTGGTATGTATCTCAAGCTGACACAGGTCTCTTCTGAGAATCCTTGCTCAATATTTAATAAAGTGCTGTAAGGAGAATTTGTTTCCTATAAGTTACATATGCTTTTATATTTTCCAATATCTAGTATTACAGGACGTTCACTGGTTCTCTTGGTAAGATGCTATATGGTATCAGTTATGACATGTATCAAATAAAGCAAATGGCATACATTTTGTGAAGCATTCTGCTTCTATTTGCAGATTTTTTTTTTCCTGCTTGTTCACTAATTGGCAGCATTGAGTAATTTGTAATCTGTCTTCCTACTGAACCAGTGAGTGTTCTGTGTGCGTATGCATATGTTTATAAAGTCTTAGGATTAATCTACGTGGTAACTAGAACCAAAGAAAATAACAGCATTCTAATTCATAATATTTTGATTAAGGTCTATTTGTAGACCCTGGCTTTGATGTAATTTAAACCGATAAAAGAAATCACATTAAGCTATACTGAAATGGCTCTGAAATCTGTGTCTCATGCTAACTACTGCTGAAATGCTAAGGGTGTGATTTACAACTGATTTAATTGGATTGGTTCCATTTACCATCTAAACAAGCCCTTAAATGTTGGAGTGTTTACCACCTGTTGTGACTCTTACCTTACAGAGATCTTTGTTCACAGGCAGGAGGGTGTGCACTATAATGAGAGGAAAAGGAGGGCTATAAATGTGCATCGCAGCTTATGCATGCTGTTAAGCTTGCCCCTGGAAAAATGTGTAGTGTTTTCTAAAATTTACAATAGATCTTTTCAGTATATTGATGGCAATTTCTGCCTAGCTTCTGATAAGTACTGCGTTTACTTCTCATCAGCTGGGATAGTTAATGTGGAAAAAGGTTTCTTTGTTGTAGTTGGTATAATCATGCTAGCTCCTCTTACAGCAGCAATGCTGTACAAATCTGGGTCTTGTAACAGTTTGTGAGCAACTCTGATAACCAATCCTGAAAAATACGAAGGATTTTTTAAAATTTAGTTGGGATGTTGCTTTTTAGAGCTGAGTCTTTGCTATAGTCAGTGGGAAAGATTGTGGGGTTGTGTGTTGATTGTTTGTTTGTTTTTGTGGTTGGACTTGATGATCTCAAAGGTCCCTTCCAACCATGAAGATTCTGTGATGTAACCAGGTTGGACTGTTGACACAACATAGTCACCCCTGCTCCCCTCACAGTCTTCTCTGCAAATGTAATAGGCTGAGTTTTCCTTTGCTGGTTTTCTGCAGTAGTTCTTATTTGCTGCCCTGGAGAACAGATGGTAATTGGAGCTTGAAAAGAAAAGCTGCAATGGGACCCTCTTTGAGGATCAAGGACTGCTGGGAAGAGGCAGGATCTGCCTAAGTGGGGCAAAACCATCCTTGCCAACAGGCTGGGTAACCTGATGAGGAGACCTTTAAGCTAGGAATGACAGGGGAGAGACAACATGACCTACAGTCAAGTGAGGAAGTGATCATTCAGGCTGGTAAGGAAAGGGTGCTGGGTGACGTGGACGAGACGGGCCTTTTGAAACCAACAAAACAGAATCAAAGGAAGCTCACCCCAAGTGTACACACACAAATAAGAAAGTGCCTACAGGACTGGCATGAGGAGGGAAGCACTTGTACCTTATCCTGAAAATCAGCCTAACTGGGTGCCTGTCTGAAATGCCTCTACATTAACACACACAGCCAGAGGAACAAACAGGAAGTTATAGATTGGTAATCTCCTTTAGGATCACAGAGATATAGTGAGATAATTCTCACAACTGGACCACTGTCATGGCTGGATACAGGCTCTTGTGTAAGGACAGGTCTGGACAGTAAGGATGTTATTTTTTATTTATATGTGGGAGAGCAGCAAGAACACATGGAGCTATGCCTTGGGATAGAAAAAGCCAGTTGAGAGCTTATGGATCAGGCCTGGAGGGCAGAACAATGTGGGTGACATCGTGGTGGGTTTCTGCTTCTGACTTGCCTGATCAGGAGGAAGTAGTAGATGAGGCCTTCTTCAGGCAGTTGGAAGAATCATCATGTTTGCAAGCCCCAGCCCTTGTAAGGGTATTTAGTCACTCTGATATCTGCTGGAAGAACAACACAGCAAACAAAAGCAATCCAGGCTTTTTCTGGAGAGTGTTGATGAGAAGGGTCAAAGAGAACTTGTTGATTTTTTTTTTTCAAGAATCGCCTCTAAGCTTGAGACTGGTCCATCCAAACATGCAGGAAGTCAAACAGAGGTGCCAGGAGGCTGGTATGGATGACCAAGGATCATGGAGACTGGGGGAGACTCCTGAAGACTGGAAGAAAGCAAATGTTGCTGGTATCATCAATAAGGATAAGGAGGATCCAGGGAACTACAGGGCAGTCAGTCCCTGAGAAGGTTGTGGAGCAAATAATCCTGGAAACCATTTCCAAACATATGAAGGACAGCAAAATGGTGGGGAGTAGTCAGCATGGATTTATGAAGGAGAAGTCATGCTTAAGCAACCTGATGGCCTTCTACAGTGAGATGGTTGGTTCAGTGGATGCGAGAAGAGCAGTTCATGTTGCTTATCTTGTCTTCAAGACTTACTCAAGAGATGGTGCCTCCCATAACATCCTCACAGACAACCTCAAGAAGTACAAGCTAGATGAGTATACGGTGAGGTGGACTGAAAACTAACTGAACTGCTGGGTTGTGACCAGCAGCTGGAGGCCAGTCCCTAGTGGTGTACCCTAGGGAAAAATACTAGGGCCAATACTGTTTAAGTTCTTAATTAATGATCCCATTGATGTGACAAACAGCATCCTCAGCAACACTGCAAATGATACAAATTTGAGAGGAGTGGTTGATAACCCAGACAGGTGTGCTGCCATTCAGAGGGACTTCAATAGGCTGGGGAAATGGGCCAAGAAGGACCTCATAAACTTCAACAAAGTGAAATGCCAGTTCCTGCCCCTGGGGAAGAACAGTGCCATGCACCAGGACAGACCGAGAGTCAAATCAGTTGGAAAGCAGCTTTGAAGAGAATTTGTTGAACAGTGTGAGTTGACCAAGAGCCAGCAGTGCACCCTTGCAGCAAAGATGTTCAACAGCCTCCTGGGCTGCACTAGGCAGAGCATCACCAGAAGGTTGAAGGAGGTGATCCTTCCCCTCTGCTCAGTTCTGGTAACACCCATCTGAAGTTCTGGGGCCAGTTCTGGGCTCCCCAGTACAAGAGAGACATGGGCGTACTGGAGTGGGTACAGCA
Source organism: Numenius arquata (assembly GCF_964106895.1). Lineage (NCBI taxonomy): Eukaryota > Metazoa > Chordata > Aves > Charadriiformes > Scolopacidae > Numenius > Numenius arquata. Next base: position 66,076,942 of record NC_133579.1, on the reverse strand, counting down.
AAGAGCTGTGAAGATGATTAAAGTACTGCAGCATCTGACATATGAGCAGAGGCTAAGAGAGCTGGGACTGTTCACCCTAGAAAAGAAGGGATTCAGGGCGGGTCTTTTCAATGTATATAAATAACTGATGGGGCAGGGGTAAAGAAGATGGAGCCAGACTCTTCTCACTAGTGCCCAATGAAAGGACAAGAGGTAATGGGCACGAACTGAAATACAGGAATTTCTGTTTAAACATGAAAGAAAACTTTTTACTGTAGAGGTGTTTGAATACTGGAACAAGTTGTCCAAAGAGTTTGAGGAGCCTCCATCCTTGGAGGTACTTAAAACTTTACTGGACCAACCTGCTCTAGTTGCCCCTGCTTTGAGCAGAGCTGTATTTGACAATCTCTAGAGGTCCCTTTGCACCTCAGCGATTCTGTGAATCAGTAATTTTTGCACTGTTCTCTACTTCAGGTAAATTTGATCGTGGATTCTGCTAGATATTTGCCTCTATAAGGAAACTAAACTGAAGCCAAAAAATCATTCTGAACTTAAACTGAGATAGCTCAGGTCACAGCAACACCAGCAGATTGTGGAAATATATTTTAAAAACTTCATCAACCCAAAAGCAGGAAGTCACCCTCCTTTCCTGCAAGGCATGTTTACGCTGGCTTCTACCAGCAACTTCTTTCCTCTTTCACCCCAGGTAATTCATTACCTTGACATTTCTTTTTGTCTTTGGTGTTCCAGACTGCTCTGCATGTTCTCTCTCTTCGATGGCTTGACTTAAGTATTACCAGCCCATTAGGCTCACCATTTCCTGCTGGCCCAGCAATCACAATTAAAATGGCTCACATTAGAGTCTGATTCAAGCAGAATGCCCTACTGGGACATGAGCTCAGTGGCAAAAGCAATAATCAAGGTTTCAATAGGATTTTCTCACAACCTTATTGCTTTCCTGAGATACTGAGAAATCAGATGCCTTTAGGCACCAAATTCTGTCATATTATTCATTCAGACTTTCACTTCTTTCTTTGCTCCTTCCATTTTCCCCACTGTTTAGCCCTAAATTCCCTGTGATCTCTAGGATGCCATAATCTAATAGCCACTTTCTTTATAATTTCCAGAGTTCATCAGAACTATGGATCTTTCTGCCTACAGATTACTGGGATCATTAGTGTTCAGCTCTTAGCCACCTCCTCATTCCATCCAGCCTAATGATGCAAAAATGGAACTTATTATTTGGGTGGAGGTCTCTGTTGCTCATATGCTGTCATCAGTGAACATCTCAAGTTGCTTCATACATTGGTTTTCACAGCATTCTTCTTTAATGGCTCTCAGCATCTTTGTTTTCAAGCTTTAGAAAATTCAAAATGCTGGATTAAATCAGTAAATGAGTCTCTAACACATGTGTTTCTTGACCTTCATGTGTTCTATCTCATTAAGGCTATTGTTTGTCATCTTTTTCTACTCAGAAATGTTCTGATTCATCTATGAGGTGAAGAGTAGCCTAGATCATATCTACCCACCTTGGATGCATTCTCTGTTCTGCCAGTCTAGCCCTCCTCTCCTTTTGCATTCTTTCTAACCCCGGATGTGTATGTCATATATTTTCATTTACTATTTTATATATATATTTCATCGTACTATATAGTTTATATTTCGTAGTCCCTTTAAAATGCCTTATGATTTGTTTTTTTACTCCAGAACTGACTCTCAGAATTTTAGAAAGCCAGATGCAGCTTTTAGGATGCCAAATAAAGTTCTTAATTGGATATCCAATTTGTGCCTGCCAAATAAGCAGGCTGATTCCCTGTACAAGAACGTACTCCTCTTATACATGGAGCCTGCCAAACCATTAGTAGCATCACTCAGCAGTTTCACTATTTCTTGCTGGTCCAGGAACCATAACCAACAAATCAATTCAACTTATAAATAGATTATTTATTCTACTGAAAAATAACCCGTCCATGCCCTCCTCGTTCTCAGAACACTTAAATTTTGTGTTGATGTTATAAAAATACTACTACTACTAAAAAAAAATAATCCCTAAACTTTTGGGGAGCAAGACCACATTATGTTTGTAAAAGTGTGCGTATGCTGCTGGGTTTAAGTACTGTCCATTGCGCCCAGAGCAGTGTGCTCTTCCTGTAAGAGAACATGTTCATATTTCCTGCTTTTAAAGGTTTTAGTAATAGGATTTTGCGCCTGGCAGTGTTGTCTCTATTTTGTGAATGCAGAAAATGCCAGAATTCCTGGAACGTTCTCAGAGTTGTTGGGTAGCTTCCCTCTACAGCAAGAGCCCATCATCACAGACTCCCTTTGCCATGAATTCTCTAGAGCTATCTAGAAATAAGTATATAAATTTTCTGATGATTATACTTTAATAATACAATCTCTTCCTTAGAGCCAAAAATGCAGCTTTTCCTGTCAAGGTAATAATGTGTATAGTCTTTGACATATGCTTCCCATACACTTTGACAAAGAGGAGGCAAGAAAATATTTTTTTCTTTTTTTTTTTTTCTGTTATTTCTAGAAACAGTGTGCTGGTGGTGGCTGAGGTAGAGTTAATTTTCTTCATAGTAGCTAGTATGGGGCTATGTTTTGAATATGTGCTGGAAACAGTGTTGATAATACAGGGAATTTTTAGTTATTTCTTACCAGTGCTTACACAGAGTCAAGGTCTTTTCTGCTCCTCGTACCACCCTGCCAGAGAGCAAGCTGGGAGTGCACAAGAAGTTGGGAGGAGACACAGCTGGGACAGCTGATCCCAACTGACCAAAGGGATATTCCAGACCGTATGACGTCATGCTCAGCAATACAGCTAGTGGGAAGGTTGGCTGGGGGGCTGCTGCTCAGGGACTGGCTGGGCATCGGTCAGTTGGTGGTGAGCAATGGGTTTCATTTGTATGGCTTGTTTTATTTCTCTCTTTTTGTTGTTTTCCTTTTCATGTACAATTTATTGTTATCATCATTATTATTTTATTTCAATTATTACACTGTTCTTATCTCAACTCATGAGTTTTCTCACTTCTACCCTTCCAATTCTCTTCCCTCTGTCCTGCTAGAGGGAGGGTGTGAGCAAGCGAGTGAGCAGCTGTGTGGTGCTTAGTTGCCGGCTGGGGTTAAACCACGACAACAGCAAGGATTTTGCTTTCATTTGGTAGTGGCTTATGCTGTGGGGACAACACCCACCCACTGAATTTATGATAAATCTGTATCTCTTCTTTGAATTAGGTTTTGCTACAGTAAGTCGTGCAGTTAAAAGTCATAGGGAGAATCATGTTGCCTCAGAGACACAGGTGGAGAGTGGAAGTATTAGGGCACTGGAGGTAAAACCCAAAGAGCAAACAAATCTTAATGATAAAGCTCACTGAAACAAAGGATAAAGTTTTCTTAGACTTACATAGGATTTTGCATCAGGCTGCTGGTAGCAATTAGATTTTGCATACCTATCGCTTTATAGCGGATTAATCCACATCTTTTTTTCTTTTGAATGGAAGGTGTAGTTTATAAAAGTGAAATCAAATACTATAGATCTCAGTCAGACTGAAGACCCTGGAGATGGAAGAGCACAATCATGGCATAGCTTGGCGTGGCATACGTAGTTCGGTAAACTTGTTTCTGCAGGCTTCTTTCCGAGATCCCTCTTGGCTTTTAGTTCTCCTCTACAGGCAGCTTGTAAACGTTTCAGCAGAGATTATGTTGCAGTGAATCTCTTGCAAATTAAGTCTGATTTGTTTGAGTTAAATTCAGTTTCCAGTACTGTTTTAGATTTAGGAGAATTTTGCAGTAATGACAAAATCAAGGGAAGATGCATGCAGAATGGAAGTACTAGAGCAAAGAAATGAACACTATCGCAAATATTGGAGGAAATCATTGCCTGCCCTATGTAGTCAGAACTCTCTTGCACTAGGATCTATCCTGAGCAATGTACTTAAGTTCCCTAAATCTTTGTCAAATCAACAAGTCTTGAAATTGCGGGAGGATTTGAATGTTCATGTCATCTTTGTAGCCAATTAATTGTAACTGACTTTCCTCTGAAAAAAACATACTGTATTCATCTAAATGCCTCTCCCTTTCTCAGAATATTTGTAATTCTATTGTTGTTAAAGCTATTTAATCACTTTTGCAAAATCAACATGGAAAAATGAACGAGGTCTGTGAATGGAAAGATGACTTAGCGGGAAGTGATCTATAGAGAATGCTTTTGCAAGAAGTATTATTTGTCTCCCGCCTTTTGTCCTCTGCTGAAAAAAAGGACTTATTTAAAATTTATTTCAAAAGCTGAATAGAAATAAGAGAACAAAACCAACCAGTGCTGTCTGGCATGTTTCTGTTTGTCTGTCTCATAATTATAGCACCGTTATCTGGATTTTAGTAAACATCTGCCCAGTGCTGAAATTGTCTTAAATGCACAGACAACACACGAATCTGTGTACAGGGAAAATGGCATTATCTAAGGTATATCTATACCTTGTGGGTCTAAATATCAGGTTTAAAGGGAAAAGGCAAAATACTGCCTGTGAGCATATGCCTCTTCAGATTTCAGTATGGTTGCTAATGTATCTTCTCTTGGTATCATCCTAAAAGCTATTGCTGCACTGCCAAGTCACACAGAGACAAGTGTACATGAAGTCCTACACGAGATGCAAAGTAAAGTGTGGGGGGTTTTTTTGTTTGTTTTAGAGTGGTTTTTTTGTTTTGTTTTGGTGGGGTTTTTTTGTTTGTTTCTGGTTTTTGGTTTGGTTTGGGGTTTTTTTTGTTGGTTTGGTTTGGTTTTTTTGTTGTTTTTTTTTTTTTTTTTTTTTTTCCTGTAGGATATTTTCTGCTAAATCACTATGGTTGTTTCTCTGGGTTGATGGTGTTGAGAACCTCTGCAAAGTCATTCCCATGATTCCACTTCTTCCCCTTGTTCCTTCTACCTTCAAATCCAACAAAGTCACTCATGCTTCTCTCGGGTGAGAGGATTTATGGTTAAACAGTCTCTTGGGCTGGAATTTGGCCCATTAGACTCCCATCCACTTGCATATGGATGAGAGTAATGAACTGCCTTTAATACAAGGTGGTCTTTGGACTTTCAAAGTTCTACAAAACAAACCTAAATTGCTTGTTGATTCCAGTGAAACTGTGGATGGTAAGGCTCTGTGTATTTTTACTGTTTCTCTTAGCAGGGGTGATTGTGGCAAGGTAAAGAAATACTGCTCCTTCAGGAATACTTTTAAATGATCTGCTCCTCTTTGGAAGCTGCCAGTTGTATACTCGGTCTTGCACTCCATGTACATCTAAGCGTGCCACTGACTTGTGCCAAGAGATGGAAGCTGACCTGTGTGTTTTAATACATTCCTGATGATTTTGATCAAAAAATCTAAATGTTTAAAGAACACAAGATCCTGCCCACTAAATTTCACATTTGTTACTCTGGGGAATCAGAAAAGAAAACAACCCACCAAACAACAAGAGCAAGCTCTTGAAGTTAGAAAGAAACCAAGGAGGAAAAGCTGTGATTAAGCTGAGAGCTATCTATCAGAGCAGACCTTCTCATCTTATGCAATCACAGAACAACCCAGGTTGGAAGGGATCTCAAAAGGTCATCTGGTCCAGCCTTTCATGGAAGAGGGAACTTGGATGAGTAGCCTTTCTCACACAGCAAAGCATTCAGGTTCCCTATGCACTGTAAGGGGAGAGCTGAGTAGTACTTCCTAGCCTGCCTCATCAGATTGCCGTGTTGGTGGCTTTTGATCTGATTGTTAATTATTCTTTTTTTTATTGCATGTTTTTGTATAAGACACTTAGCTCTTCTTTGTAATTAGACATAGCAATTATAGTATCTTTTTGTATTACACTGGAGTGTTCCTTTAATGCAGACATCAAATAAAACAAAACACATAAAATACCAAAAAAAAAGAAAAAAGAATTGCAACAGTAATGCTTGGGTCCGAAGGAGTGAAGCAGCAGGAGAAAGCAAGTTGCAGTTATTGCTTTTGGCTATAGCAACACAGGTATTTTTTGTTTGTTTGTTTGTTTTTGTTTTGTTTTTTTGTTTTTGTTTTTTTGTGTGTTTTTTGTTTTTTTTTAATTCTTCTCCAAATTATATTTATTCATTTATTACAAGTCACTGAATGAATTAAATATAAAACTAATCCAGATTTTTAAAGACAGACATTATGTGTTGTATCTAAATGCAACTTTTTTGTTGTTGTTCAATTGCTCGGAAACATTTTTCTTCTTAATGTAAATGTTTCCCGAGGAAAGGGTTATGTGGGGTAAGGAGAGAACACTCGGGACAGAAGAAGTAGTTGAGTATCTAACAGCACAGAGCAAATCCATGCTGTTCCTTCATGGCAGCATCCACACAGTGATCAACAGTCTAATGGCTTCCCTTTATCTAAGGAACAACACGTGTATTCCAGGAGTAATGTTCCACATGGCCCCATCTGGGAGTTTGTTTCAGAACAGGATTACCTCCCCCATGATAAGAATCTTTGCTTGAGGAATTATTTTGGAAAAAGACCATCTGCTAGGGAAAAGACAATAATTTTTAAAAAAGAGCATGTTTCGGAGGACAAAGCTTTGATTACTGCTCTCTTAGGAGGATGGATGAGGAAGCAAGGGTCCAAAGAGCTGTTTGAGATTGACTGTAATTCATGCAGAGGCTTGTTGTGTGATACACCAGTCAGTGAACGAAGCAGGTTTCCTTCACTAGCCTTGGCTCCGAGTGGTTCCTGAACAGTGCATGAGTAGTGAGGAAGGAGATCACTTCCTGGTACAAACGTCGTCAGCGCTTGGTGCTATCTAGTGGGACTGGCGTGATAGAGTGGGATAGAGCTGCCCCGAGGAGGCAGCTGGTGAGATGTTTAACCAGAGAACATCATTAGGTGTTTGCTGAACCCAAGACAGTTGAAACTAAAATAGTTTTAAATAGTTCAGCAGCTAATTCTTCAGTGCCTCAACAGAGACAATAGCAGAGAGATGACACCTTACCAGTCAAATATTAGTCATACCTTCTACAAAGTCCCTGATCCTGTTCAACTTAGTTCTACATACTATAAAATTTCAGTTCAAGAAACACTAAAGTTTGAGTGAACTCTCTTATTTTTACATGATTTTTAAAACTGCTATGATTCCCCCAGTTGCTTATACAAATATAAATCAGAAGTAACTTCTGCAGTGACTGCATTGCAGAGGAAGGTCCACAAATGAAATACATACTCCACTTTATTGGAGACCTGGGTGGAGGGGGACAACCATCCTTTATAAGAGCTGTGTTTGAAAGTGCACAGAAGATAAGATACACCAGCTGTGTTAAAACAAGCCATTTTTATCTCACGCATACACCCTGCAATTCTACTTTTTAATTCCTAGGCAATCACACTGCTGGAATCTTATTCAGCTATTGAGTAAAATATATGTTTGTCTTGTAATTATGTAAATAAGGTAAGTGGTTAAGATTTAGACCTGGAATAGTAATGTTAACATCATTGTCCCTTCAATAAACAGCAAGCTTTGGATGTAACGTTGTGTTTGCTATATATGTTCCATGCCACAGAAAAACACAGGCTGACACAGAGATGATGTGGTATTCTTATTGTATTTAAAACAATATTTAGGCAGGGTAACTCCTACTGCCATTTACATGTATTTGAAAGAAAGCCCTGTTTCATCAATGGGAATGTGTCAGAATTTTGTAATAAAGCATGCTGTGTAATATATTTAAACACAGTCCAAATTAATTAAAGTGTAGTGGACGTGAAAGATACATACTCAATGTGACATTTCAAATAGGGAGAAAATATGATAATGAGCTATTTCCATGTGTTGCCATCCTTCTGGTTAAATAATACTTCTGTTTTCAATGAAGCCACTGAGCAATAACATTCATTTTTGGAGTTCCACAGTGGTTAGAGCTGATTGTATACAGGCTGTAATCATTATTCTAATTCTGCCCAGGAAACCCTCTCTCCCCACCATGGAGAAATTTGGAATAAAAAGTCTCGTTCCAGGAAAAAGAATTTCCAAATAATCCTGGGCACCAGATCAAAATATGAGCTCCAAATCCGTTCCTTTTTCTTAATAAGAATCAGCACTTTGAAAAATGCTGCTTCGCAAGGAAATAATTACATTAGTCAGCCTCTTGGCACTGGTGTAGGCTGGAGCCTTCTCTTAAAATGAGGCCCAGCCTCGCCCTGCAGTGCATCCGAATCCCCCAAAGATGCAAATAGCCCCAAGACCCTTCATTAACAGGGGTGTTTGTTCACTGCTGGAATTCCCATAGCTCTGGTGTTGCAAATGGCTGCATTCTCACAGTCAGAAAACTAAAACATGGGACAACGAGACAGAAAGGGATCTGGAGACATAGCCTGTCTGTACTGATGCTTGAGGCAACCTTGGGTAAGAAAAGCATCCTCTTGTGTTCTGAAGAGTAGAGGCCAAAGAAGGAGCTAGAAATGAGGTGAAATTCTATGCTGTCCTCTGCTTACAAAGGATCTGATCGTACAGATGTCAAATTTAGCTCTTAGATGTAGGACCTTTGGGTAACTCCATAGCCCAAAGGGTTGGTGATATGTGACTACGTATTTGCCTCTTGTTAAGTCTGTTCTTTGGATTTTAGTACTTAAAATCAAGACAACTTTGTTTGCTCTAGACTGAAGAGATCCTGAATTTAGTCTGGAGAGTAAACCTACGAGCCTTTCACTTGAGTGAGTTTTAGAACCACGCCAAAGTATTCCTTTTTATTAAGTCTCCAATTATCTGTTTTTCAGTAGTGAAAAGGTTCCACATCATTGGTGAAGTATGAAAGGCAAGCAGCGCTCATTATTGAATATCAAAGTGCAATGCTGGAGCCTCGATCTGCAGGAACAGAAACAAGTCCTGCCTAGCACTAAGACTTTAAACCACCCAAGGAACCATCTAAGCTGGCCAACATCACTGATGTCAGTAGAAGGTAGGTATTGAAGTACTTTTCACATGCTTATGTCTTACATTGTCTTTATGTTGTTCCAGCTTGTTCATTTGAGCCCTCCATCCCATCACCAACAGAACTATCTCTTTCACAGCTGCCTTTCAATTAGACGAATAATCACTGCCAGTTTTAAATAATGTCATAGAGCCTGTATTGGAAACCAGTAAGATTGGTGTGGAACAGAATGGACAACTTGTCTCTTTTGTTCAAAGACTACTAGGAAAGGGATCTAGCTCCTAAAGTGCTGGGAAACTAATTTATTTTTAAGGTAGTTGTATGCACAACTTTGCACGCTAGTTTTGCTGAGTTCTATTGAATACACGGGAACCAAGTCCCTCAGTGAGGTTGATGAACAGGGCAGGCAGTCAGGCGCCTACCCCATCCCTGCTGATGATTGCTTTTTTGGTAGTACGTTTCAGGAGCTCTATATTCCTCCCTCTTTGGGCTAATATTGTACCAATTGTTGTTTTCTCCTATCCAGCTAAATAACCAGTAGCAAGTGCTCCTCTGTTGGCTGCCATTGACCTAGTGGGAAAACACTATGCAGATGTAGCTTTCAGTCATCATTTGAATATAGCTAGAGAATAAAACATTGTTAACGTGCTAGTGTTAAAACTAAACATAGGAAAGAGCATGTGTCAGCAGGGAAAGCATGTCACCCCACCTTGCCAGAATCCTCAGCACCTGGTGAGGTGTGATGGATGGATCTGGACCCTGTGTGGTAGATAGAGCTTTACCCCTGTGTTGCAGAAAGAGCGCTGGAGCACATGAGAGGAGGAGACTTCCAAAGGTGCCGATGTAAATTTTTACACTTTTACAGGCATTTGTGTGTCTGTGGGAGGGGGGAACTGCTACCGGATGGTTTACTTTGCGCCGTTGCCAAGGTACTACAGAAATGCTGTGTCAAAGACAACAGAGGAATCCAGACTGTGTGCTCTGTGCTTTAACCACTAGACCATGATGGGTTTTCTCCATTTAGCTTTAGCTCCTCTGTCTCTGGAGCATTCTAGCATTGTGGTCGCGGGGTACTACAAGGTGTCTGAACAAAGAGAAAGAGTCTTCCTCTGCCTTGGAGCTGGTTGTCTGAAAAAGAAACGCAGCGGATAAAGTCTAGACCTATAGGATCTAAGCTGGACTTACTGCTCTGGTGTGTGCTGGTCTGCCTGCAGCCCTGCTTTAGCAGACTGACAATGCCCAGCAACCCCACCAAGGGGCAGGGGTGCTGCTGGGCAAGGGGCTGTCACGTTATGTCCCATCCTGAAGAAGACAAGATTATCCTCAGATAAAATACAGGGGGTGTGTATGGGTGTGTTTGGAAGGAAATAGTGGGAGAATGAACCAATAACAAAGCTCATGTCTTCTATCACCAAAGAAAAGGTAAGTCAGGAAGAATTTGGAAGGGGGGAGTGGCATTGCAGCTGTCAGTGTGGGATGTTTATGTCATTGAAGGAGATGAGAGATTAGTACTGGTCGGAAATTTTCCACAAAAATGTTTTTTCTTAGAGGAAGATTACTCAGTAGTTTTAAAAGGGGTGGGTTTTATGTGAGAGAGACTCTCATCTTTTCATTCAGAGTGTGGTGAGTGTGAGGAGGGTATGCGTGTACCTGTCCATCCCAGTCTTCTCCAGCTTCCTAGTACCTGATGCATAAATCTTGAGATTTAAGTGCTGCACACTCAAGTCTTCCCCTTTGCCTGTTCCAGATCAGACATTGATAATTCAGTCCAGCATCTGCTGTATGATTGACCTAGTGAACAGGAGCTTTGCTGTCTCAGTCTGAGTAAGGACGGTTGTCCCTGTGGATTTGTTAGTTCAGAGATCTCTGTTCTTTACCAAATGAAAAATAAGGAAAAACTGCAAAATCTGTTATGGAGTACTGGGAAAACCAGACTTGCTTGTGATCAATATAGTTATCACTGGCAGAGGGATGGTGGGAGTTGATTGTCTGAACAGCAAGAAGAGAAGATAGCAGGTTGGAAGGCAAAAAACAAGAAAGCTGTTTGATGCAGTGAAGGAAGGAGAGCTGGTAGAATGATGCATGGAGGATGCAAGAGTGGAAATAACATGTTGGGCAGCAGCATCGATTTGAAAGAAGGACAGAAGTGTCAGCTCTACAGATCAGCAACTAGAGAAATTAGTCCAGGATAGGTTTAGATGGAAGCAACCAAGTTCTCTTGCATTATGCTCCCAGCCAGTGCAAGAATGGCACTGAATGGGATCATCTGGCTCTGTGGGAGCCCAGAGGGCAGCTGTTGATTAAAAAAAAAACTGTGCAAGAGAGACAGATGAGGACCAGGGTGGGGCTGCTGGGCTTGGAAAAGGGAGGGTTGAAGAGGAGTGCAAGTGCATCAGTTAATCTGGGGCATTCTGCACATGGGGTAAGATATAGAGACTGTTGTAAGGGCGTAAAATGGGTGAGACTGTAAGGAAATAAATCTAGTTGGGAAGAGAATAGGAATGAAATAGCACATGACTTTTGGTGAGTAAGGGAGTGAGAGGACATGATCTCTAGAGAGCAGGCAGAAAGGAGACAGGAGGAGGGGGATTGCCTTTCTAATTATGGGTATCTGTAACTTTCCTGAGATATAATGGGCAGAGGGTGACTAACAAATGGCTGAGTCACAGGAACCGTGTGACTTGAGAGTCTAAATTCGGCTGCTGAGGGGCTTGAATATTCACATGAAACTTGGAAATTTTCCTCTGATACTATTCTGGTGCAGGTGATCCTAAACCTCCTATAGCAAAAACACTTTCCAACAGCTGTTTGGAAATATCTAGCTCAGTAAACAGGTCAATATTCATGCTGGCAGGCAAGTTTATTACCCGATTCACCCATTCCTAGTGGAGAAAGCCACTTTTGCCCAAGTAAACAATTGTTTGTCCATTTTCTACCCATAGAACCATTTGCAGGAAACTTTAATGGAATGTTGTTTGAGCCTTCACTGTAGCAAGTTGGTGAACGATGTTGCTTAGAGTTGGAACACAGCTTTGCCAGTCTTCATAAACCAGTTTATTACCCCTAACCTTCTACTACTAGAAGAACTTTCAAATACTTGATGCTTCAGGAAGTTCTCATGTCCTCTGTTTCAAGGTGCTGACTATTGAAAGCCTTTGTTTCATGCATCATTAATGCTGGCATGAATTGGTAGCACCACCAAAAGTAGTGGCCCATGCCTTCCACTCACCCTCCTCCTCTCCTGTGACCTAGAGTGGGGAAGTGATATACATTAAAATTATCTGTTGTCCTGGTCACCAGCTGATTAATCAGGTACAATCATGGTTGTCTGAAGTATTTCAGATAGTATCTTTAGGGAAAAGATACAAATGTGAAATACTCAGCACCCCTCAAGAATGGGATAATTTGTTTTCCTGATAGCAATTACTGAAGAAATGCAGGCTGATAGAAACCAGGATTAATATCCCTCCCCAGCTGAGCTGGAGTTTCTGTGCGCGCAGTAGGGAGATTTGGGCAGCAGTGGGCTTTTGTGGGTAATGTAGATTAATGGAGTTTACCTTCTTCTGACTTGGCAATCTGTAGTTTACTTGAGTTTGTAGTTTACTTACTCCTTACCTTTTTGTTACAGGGAAAGGGCAATAAAACAAGCAAGCTGGCTACTGAGGACAAATCTAGAGTAAGCAAGCTTTTAGCCTCAGGTCTCAGATATTAGCCACATGCAAATCAGTGATAAATCAGTGCCATCTGGCTCATGAAGCTGCCTAGGAAATCACCAGCTGAAAACATGATCTTTAAAAGCACACAACTAATCCTTCTCTCCATAAAGAAACAGGCCTGACCTCCCTGTTCAGCAGCGTTTTTCAGAGCAGAAGCTGGACTTTTTCAAAAGGTTTCCCTGGAAGTTCCACGTGGGGAGAAGGAAACCAAGGAGTTACGTGACTCCTAACCCTTCCTTAGTGCTCTTCCATCCCTTCTTCATAATAGCCAGAGGGTATCAGCAGCTGATACTTTTATGAAACAGCGGAGAGGAGGTGGCTCTGATTTTGTTTCTTTGTGGGAAGTTTCACTGTCACAATTCCCTGGATGGTACACAGTGCTCTGGGCTTCTGCCTGCACAATAGCTAGTTTTAAACATTCTGTTTAATCAAGAGTGAAGTAAATGTCAGAGATTCAGTGTTCTAGATCAGCAGTTTCCAACACTGATACATCTTAATCAAGCAATTAGGTGCCTTTTTTTGTTATTGTTTGGTGTTTTCCACATTGTAGAAGGGAACAGATTTGCTGCTTTGCTCTGATGACTGCTAGCAGCAGTGTTTGTTGTTAACAGAGACATTTACACCTAACCACCAGTTGGCAGGTGTTAACACTTTGTTACTTGCTATTCCCACATGCTGAGGATTGTGGGAAAGCTGTCAAGCTCTCTGTCTTGTGTAACGCTTCGCTTTTACAATAACAACAACAACAACAACAACACGCTCTGAACAAATGCAGAAGCTCTGTAGGAAGGCAGCGTGAGCTAGGGGAACAATACGACCGACGGATTCTCAGACCTCTCTGCTTCAATGGGAGGTAATATGAAGCTTTGTAGAAACTTTGAGATACTTCCTTATCTTGGTTTGGAAGCGGGTAGGTGGAAATTGAGTGATTTTTAAAATTATTTTTATTTTTGATATATTTTTTTATTTATTATTGATGATATGGTCTGATCTTTAGGAGAAATCAAGAATGTACTGAATGCACCCCAACATCTCTGGTCTGCCTCTGACATTTGTACTCATTTGTATTCTGGAAAAAAAGGCATGAGTACAGCATACAATCTGAGAAAATAACACAGAAAGAGGATAGGATGGCTTTGATTTGTTTGGGGGTGACTGGCAAGGAATAAATGAGAATGTTTATTGGTACAGCCCTTCTGGTGAGCTCAGATGTGGCCAGAACAAAAAAGACCCTCTGTGAACTATAGCAAGTAAATATATAAAAATAGTTATTTCTCTCTTTTGCTTGCTGTCATCCACATGCTCACATACTCTGCCTTTGCAGCCACAAGGTCGTTGTTTTATAGTCAAGTGATCCAAGTGATTGATTTATTACTGATGAAGTGAGGATTGATTGATTTTTGATTTACATGAAGACAGTAAAGAAGGAAGAGTGGGAGGTGCAAGGCAGCTGCAGAGTTGAGTACAAAGCAGAAACTTGCTAGAGCAAGTGGGCCAAACACTGTGATGACTTACATCAGGAATCAGTTTATATGGCTGATTTTAATAGGGCTGCACTGCATAATTGCACCCCTTCCCTTGATACAGTTTTATACTGATCATTTCTTTAACCTGCAGAATTACGCCCTCTGTGAGGAAGGATTTCATGCATTTCCTTTTTGATGGGAGGGGTTCAGATGGAGGGAACATGATGAAAGGGGAGCGAAGGTGGATTTTCTGGCATGTGGACTATGGCTGGGCTGCCTTCTGAGCATGGTTCCGAGTTTAGAGTCATTCTCCCGTTCATCTCATGTCCAAACTGAACACTAGTTTCAGATGAGCTTTACGATGTGGTAGGAAAGAAACTTATCCTTGCATTATGAATAGGCTGGGTTCAGGACAGGGCATTTCTTGAGATGCATCCATGCTGGCTTGAATCCGCTAATGCTCGTCCTGTCAAACCTGAGGAAATGTTCCCTGGCAGGTAGGTTGGCCAAGTTCTTTCCTGGAAAAGTTCCTACTGCATGACAAGATGCCCGTGGGATTTGGAGGCAGCTGAGCAGCAGGTTGATAACAATATGGTTGCACAGTCATGCTTTAGCGGCCTGCCCCCAGGTCTGTGTTACACAAGGCAGTGTTGACATAGCCTTGAAGTCTCTGAATTTAAGTTGATTTTAATTTTGGAAGACATGTTTGAGATTAGTCAAAAGTTAGGGTCCTAATGAAGGAATTGCTGGGCTGTGTTTTGCATTGGGTGGGATCCCAGTGGTCTCTTCTGTCTTCACAGGTCTGTGAACCACTTCACTGAGCAGGTTTTTTTAATGGAGTTAGCATTATTTTCTTGACATGAAAAGCATCGCTGTACCTGTGCATTGCTTCAAAAAGCCTTCATGTTTGCAGAGCCACCTCCTGCAAGCTGGTTCTGAAAGATCTGCCTGCTAATCTTGGGTCTGTGGGGGAGGTACTGGCTTGCATACATCCGCATGATGTATTTCCTAACTTCAGACTTCTCTTAAAAAATTATTTGCTTTTGCTTGGTCACTGGAAGGAAGTCAGGGGAGTCGCTAATATTGGTAAAATCAATATGTAGAACAAATATTCATAGACACATATTGTGTGTAGGCATGGTCCTGAATTTGTTCCTGGGCGTATTAAGTGCTATTTGTGCCTTTTGAAAATCCTAGGTGGAAAAATCTTGTAGCTTAGGGAAGCCACAGTGAAAGTAAGAGGAGGGTAGACCGGTCATCTCCTGAATAGGATCCAGAAAGTGGGTTTGACTTCTGGCACACACCCTCTGTTGACTTAATTTGTTTGTGTGCTGCTTGTTTTTGTGAGTGGGGACGTGTAGTGTGTTATGTAGATTTTCTAGGGCATGAAAAGCATATGCTGATTTTTTTTCTTTTTTTGAGGTGCTCAGGTGAAAAATAGGTGATTTAATGGAATGAAACTGTGGACTTGGTTTGAGGCTAGAGCTACAGGCTGACAAAAGACTAAGTTAACAGGCAATGAGAAGGAGAGACTTTCCTGAGAGACTGGCAGTCCATCCTCCCATCTGAAGGCCAGGCATAGCTGTGAGCGCAGTCCCATCCGCTGCAGTACCGAGCAAGTGTCTGTAGCAAAGCTGCTAGCAATCCTCCGTGTGTTCCTTTCTTGGGGGCCGAGATCTCCCTAAAACATGGCAGTGGCTTTGCTGTGATAATACGATCTCATCTGCAGTTGCTATTTTCTACTCGTACTGTGGAGGTGACTCGAGGTCTACAGTGAGGACTTGGATATAGGTGGTTTGGGCCATAGGCATACGTGAGAGTTAGTTTCTCCTTAAGGAACTGTCAGTCTGGAGTGCTGATCCTGCAGACATGAGATCTGTCAATTAAGCTACTTGCTTATATGAATATCTGAAGGACTGGAGCTGAGCTTTGTGGCTCCTCAGACCTTAGCTGCTGTAGTTTGAGTAGAGTCATCAGCATTTTGCAAGGGGATTCATATTCAATTTGGATTATTTGGTCTCCAAAAGCGACACAAGGAAGGAAAGATTTCCTGAACTTCTGGCAGAATTTGTGTTCTTTTTTTCCCCTTCTTTATAAACTTTGTTTCTTTTTTTTTTCCTTCTTTCTTTTTCCCACCCCACCCAGCTTTAAACAGTGCCGGGAAATTCTGTACTTACCCAGCTGTGTTGTCTGAGGAAAGCCAAGTTTTTGTTTTTTTCTTCCATGCATCAAAATCATACTAGTTTGAAATGACTTATTAACTCACTGAGTTTCCCAGAGAGAAGATATCAGATGCTTAAGTGATATGCCCCTTGTCCTTAGCCAAAAGGCCAAACAAAAGTTAGGGCAAGTGGATACGCACAACTTCTTTATCCAAGTCCTTGAGGATTTCCCATTAGCTAAGTCAGAGTTCCTTGCTTTTTTTCAAGCAACAATAATTAACATGGATCAAGTAAAATAGGTTAACTTATTTTTATTGCAACCCTCTTCCTGGTGCAAACTCTGCAGTCTGTGGACAGAAAAGCTGTAGTTGGTTACTCAAATTGCTGTCTTGCCTGAAAAAATACAGTGATCACCTCAAATAGCTCACCCCAAATTGGGTCATTGCTTAAGAATGCATATTAGGAAATAGTTTTAGACAAAGTTGATTTGTGTGTTACAGATCAACAGATCAAATAAACATTTCCTTGTATATGACCACTGCTTCTGTATTGATGACAAAATTGTTATGCGTATTTCTCTGTCACTTCACAGCAGTGTGACTTTTTTCTTGCCACTATTAAATGAAGTCCTAAAACACTGCAGTTCTGTGGGTTACCTAGTGTCTTGCTCTGCTAGCAATACAAAAATGTTTGTTTGGACTGGCAAGAAACACTTGTTATTTTATTTACTGTGCTTTTTGGTGGGCACGTTGTATGTTCTGGGCCATGGCAAGTGATTACGCAGTATATAATCCTGCAGGGTTCACAAGCATTTGGACCCAAATCAGAACTGTGAAACCTGTATTAGGAAAAACATTGTTACCTAGAACTAAGTGTTATCTGAGTCTGGAGTTCCCAAAATGCCCAGGGTATGCTCATGCAACAAGAAATGGTGCACCAAAATAGAACCCTGCATGAGAAAGCCTCCAGACTGCAATAATATTTCCTCAGCCGCACTCACTGTTAGGCCCTTCCTGGCAGAGCTGGACCACATCCACAGGTCATGTTGACTTTGTCTGGATTGATGGGATTTCAGCAGCTGTCCCCTGCTGCTTTCAGGAAGTCAGGTTGGGAGCTGTTAGGTGAAACAGCCCTGTAAGATCAGGAAGGGGTGCCAGTGCCTGGCTGTGAGTGGTGGTATGGTTTGTGTCCGGAAGAATAGTATCCAGCGATTAGTACTGTGTCCATAGCCATGTCTGGGTGCGTCAGAGGACTTCATAGGAAGAAACATGGAATCTGGGGGCATATTTGGGGCTAGTTCCCTTGCTCTTCTGACACCCCGTAGAGAGTTCCAGCTGATGTGGTATGTGACTCCTGTGTCATTGTCCAGCTTGCCTTGTGACTGTGTGGGTCCCTTGCTGGAATGAGATCTATGTCCGCTATTGCTAATTCTGGTGGCACAAAAGCTGACTTCCCTAATGTGCTGTTTGCTGTGTTGTAGGTTTCAGGAAGGTATCAGAGAAGAAGAAATGGAAAAACGGGTCTGGATGTCCCCACAATAGGCAAATTAGCAAAACCTGCTGAACCTACAATAATGCCTAAGAAATCTCCCCCTTTTCCCTGGATTCATTTTTATCTTACCTGCACTTTTCTGCCAGAGTGGTGGGGCTTGGAGCTGGTAAGAATCTTCTCATGGGAAATAGTTTTTTCAAGCAGTGAAGTCTGAGCTGGGGAGTCAAGGAATGGTCTTCTCTCATCAAAAGGTCACTCCTGGACTACAGATGTTTTGCAGACCTTTGGTTTGATACTAATTAATTATGTAGATTTTTGAGTAGTTGGATCCTAGGTGGCAAATAGTTGGATCCAGGTGGTAACTACTGGTACAGTGCAGAAAGTGAACAGCAACTTTGCTGCGTGTTTTTTTGTTTTGTTTTTTTTTTTCCTTGGGAACTTAAAAATTCCAATCTTGCTGCAGTAAACTAAGTCATGCAGAAATGCTCCAGCTGTTCTTTGCATTGTGGAAGCCAAATTCAGCATTTTGATGGGTTTTTTCTCCTTTGTTTTTGAGAGAACAGTTGTGAAACTATTTGATGTGTTAGGTAACAAAAATCTTACCGGTACTCTCCTTGCAGTTATTTGGATTTTCCTAGCTATCTTACTTAAGGTGGACTCCTTCCAGCTCATCATCTAAAATACCATGTTCACCAGGAGGTAAACTGGCCTTTGCGATCTGGGACGTCTAGTAGCGCTGGTGGACTATTAGCCTTTTAGACTCCCTCTTCTCCTTCACTGAATGCTCTGATGGCAGCTGAACTCACAGGAATTTTGGTAAAAAAGGGGTAGAACACATCAACAAATAATTTCTGTTACATGTTTTCTGTTTTAGAAAGAGCTTTATTTGCTACGATGTACGGTGAATCCTTCTCAGCTCCCTCCATCTTCAGGAAGAGGCAATCCTTCTTTTAATATTCTAAGGGAAAATCCACTGAAGTATTTTTAATTTTTTTTATTTTTAAAATGCTATTTGTGTCCTATTTTTCCTAGCGATTGTCAAGTGTGAGCTCCCTCTGAAATGCAGGCAATCTTCATTGTGGTGTTTTAATGAAGGCCCTGTGTCTCTGCTTAACAATGAGTTGGCTGCCTTCACACTCAATGTGTGAAGGGACAGGAACTCTGAGTTCGGGAACACTCACCCCATGGCACAAATCCCTAGAGCAAGGGGACTCATGTCCATTTTGGGATGCTGCTGACATATTTCATTTCAGAGTCCTGCTTGTGACCTTCTGCTTATGCTGTGTTTTCTGGATGCACGATCAGGAGAACAGTACACGCTGCGTGGAGCAGTTTGTGCCTGAGCAGCTCCAAGGATTGGTCCGGGCACTAGGTAACCTCATGCTTAAAGACAACATGGGATAGTCCCCCATCCCACAAGTAAGCATGGACTTTCAGTGCTCAGTTCCTTCTGGTTTAATGGCAAAGAAAATAACCTGTGTCCATTATCAAATCATGCGGAGTCCTTTCCACAGGATGTGTAATTTCAAAGTTGTTCCTCTTGTTGTTTTCAGTGAAGCTGTCTGAGCATTTTCAGGGTTACTAATATTTTTAATCTAAGCCTTTTTAACTTAAAGCATAGTCAGCTCTCATAAGGCTAGAGCTGGGTGACTGGTGTGAAGGTCACAGCAAAGTGACAGGTAATATGTTAACTAGCCTGTTATCAGTGATTGCAGCAGGTACAGTTCCGTACCTAACCATATGACAGCACAGTAGCTTGTTTTGATCTTCATTTTCTCCCTTTAATTGGGTGGCCTTTCTTGTGCCTCTCCGTGCCTGTAGTCTTATTAACTCGTGAGCGTGGAATGGACTGCCCAGGATATCAAAAGACTGAGTACTTAAAATGAACAAAATCATATAGCAGTTTATAGCAAGTCAAAGAATACGAAGGCATTTGCACTTCTGATACCACCTGCTTTGTGTGCCAAAGTTTGCAATGGGAACAAAAAACTTACAAGATTCAGGGGGAAAAAAAGGCTTTTTGTGGAAAAACAAATTTAAAGAAAAGGGCAGCAGAAGTTGTCTTGGGATATGAGTAAAGCAGAAATATGTGTCATGAACTGAGTGAACGAGGTGGATCTAATTACAGTGTAACAAAACAAAGGAAGATGGCTTTCCAGCCATTTAAATTTCAGATACTTAGGATTACTTCAGTGTTACAGATTTGACAGCTGTAGGTAAATGGGGAAAACGCCAGTCCAGTCCTTTTTCTGGGGTTTGACAGGATCACAGAGGTACTTATATATAAATCCGTCAAATACTGTTACCTCCATATTGTGTTAATAATATTCTTAATCTTCATTATATTTTCTCTTGGGCCTATATGCTGCACGGATATTTCTTGGCATGCCTACAGATCTCTAATTGTTTGTATATTTGGCTTGCCTCAGGCCAACTTTAAATGAATATGTACAGGAATCTTTGTTGTGTATGGGATTATTTAAGCACCATTACTGTACCTGTGTGGTGTTATTGATCGTGTGTCATCCCATTCAAAAAAACCTGAAGAAAACGCAGATGGAGAATCCTGATGAGTTTTTGATCAAAGTGATATATTGGGGAATATGGTCAGTAACATTTGAAGGTGTTAGGGATACCTCTGCACATTTCAAACTTCTGTTGGTAGAAGTAACTGTTTATACTTTTTTCAGGGTAGCCTAGAGGGGGTAAGGCTGTCTTTGCAACTCATCTAGAAATGCCAGAAGGAGCTCTACACTACCTTGTCTGATAGCACAGAGTTCAGCGTGGGCAGAAGTCTTGCTTCTGATACTTGATAAGTACGCAGGGGACATTTCCTCTCGGGTGAGCTTGCTTCTTAGTCTGAACCAGAACTGAGGTTTTGTTTGGTTTTTTTGTTTGTTTGTTTGTTTTTTGTTTTCCTCAGCAGCCCTTCCTTTGGATCCCAGCATTAAGCACGTTGCATGAAGCTCTCTGTTTTATGTGGACTGGAGTGACCATAGTTGCCTCTGGAGATGGGCAGCCAGTGACTTGAATACACAGTGGAGACTGTGAGTTTCTGAGTAAATGCCAGTGAATGGGGAGGCAGAGGCCAACATAGATCAGGAAGTTGGCCTGATCAGATAGCAAGAGAAGTTATGAAATATGGTGCTATATGAATTCTTTCATGGGGTCCTCAAGCCATTGGCAAGTCTCTGTTGTGGTTTATGACATTTCTGGCATGACAGAGGGTGACAGCCCTGTCTTTCAGTGTTCAGGGTTATTTATTGTGTTTCATTGCCTTTGAGCTGGCTGTTCCAGACAGGTGCTCTCACGTCCTTTCCTTATTCCTACACTGTTGCTCTGCTTTGCTGTTTCTGTTTGGTGTTATTTACTGCTTGAGGGGAAAAAAGACAGGGTGAGAAAAGTGTGCTGGTGTATTTGCTTGAATGGCGCACTGTAGGGGCCGGGTTTCTCAAACGGGTTTCTGTGCCTGTGTGGCACCAACACTTAAAGCAGGGAGGGCAGTTAGGTCTGCAGAGCAGACCATGCAAGTGCCTGCAGAAATCTGGCTGATCATGGCCGATACACTCTGATGCAGGCAGAAATGTGGAGCATGAGGCTCAGTGCTACACCAGCGGCACACTCAGAAGTGTTTGGCAGTGGTCCTGACAGTGTCAGGCTGTGCCAAAGAAGGTACTGAGCTGCATGAATTTGCCCCATAGACCGCACATGGACCTTGGGCCACCAGCTGATCCACCTGAATGAAAGCATACCACAGTTAGCATCCCTGACTGAGTTCCTATTGTGTATTCTCTCTGGTGGTTCAATGTGGATAGATTTCAAACTGTTCCAAGTGGTTTAAGTGCTCTGGTGTGTTGAGTGGCCTTGGCTCAGTCATGCTGAGGAGCTGTCATAGTTCAGTCCTTCTGCAAATAGGAGTCTCCAGCCCTAAAGCGGTGAGCAGACTTCCCCAAAGGCAGGGAGGCAAGCTAGAAGAGTGGCTGCTCGCAGTTTCTCTTTGGTTCATTCAGGTTAAAAAATCAGCTTTGCATGTGGAGAAATAGTGGGGGCCTCTGTTGGCTGCCTTTCAAGAGACTTGCACCTTCCTTTTTCTCACTTCTGCAGCAGGGACTTGTGATTTCTTTTCCCTTTCACATACCCTTGCCCCGTCACCAACCTGCCCTGTCTCTAAGGCTGTCACGAGGAACTTGTCACCTCTCTCTCTGACCTGATCCCAGCATCTTAACCCACTCTCCCTGTGCTCCCTCATTTTTTGTTTTCCTCATCTTTCTCTCTCCATTTCACCTCCTGTTAGGCAGAATCTCCCCCGCAGAGCTGTGTTGGAATAGAGAATGCATGTGGGCCAAGAGAGGAGAAAGGATTTAGACACCTCCAAGCATAGCACATCATCTTGACAAATAGCCTGGTTATTCTGGGTGAGGAAAGAGAAACAGATCTGATTGTTAGCCATCACCACTGAAGCCCGTGCTGCTGCTACGCTCCAGGCAGCACTCAGTTCCCGTAAGAGGAGCAGGTCGATGGGAAGGTTTCTGCGGCCGCGCTCCAGAAGGCTCCCCAAGAGTCCCTGGGAGTGTCAGCAGATTTCTAACCAAGCCAAGAGAAGGGGCCTCAGCGCATTGCCTGACTGGCTGACAGCACTTCTGAACTATGCGTAGGATTAGCTGTTGTCACACGCACAGCCTTCCTGTAAAACTCAGGGTGTTCGACTAGATCAGCTCCCTCAGAGCATCGGACAGGAGGGCTGCGGAGGCATTTAATCTGCAGGAGGTGGGTGCAGCACGGTGGTTAATGCGGTGTCTACCAGTGGTGAAAGAGGAGGGGAGAAGTTGCGAGAGATGCTTTCTGATTTCACTACTTTCTTCCTGCACCCTGTATCCTGTCTGTGGAGAGCACTTAGCAGATTCATGGACCTGGACTGCTGTGTGAGTTGAAAAAAAAGAAAAAAGTGAGGGAGAGTGAGAGAAAACCAAGGGAATCCATTAAAAATTGCCTCTGCTACCTCATTAATCTTTTGCAGCAAATAATACATGCAAAACTTGGGCTAGCGAAGTCTCCAAAGAATAACATTTTTTTTGGTGAGGTTTTAACAAATTAAAGAAATAAATTAAGTCACTAGCACAGCAGGAAAGTGCTTGAGGCCTCCAGGACTTGTATGTTTTACCATTGTTCTAAAAATAAACCGGGGGGAGGAAGAAAAAATTTAGAAGTCTTTCAGTTGAAAAATAATATTTACTCTAAGTGGCCGTGTTTGGATTTTGCTCCCGCACAGCGCTTCACCACCTTGCCCAGCTCTGTGGCTGACTTTTGGAAACAGAAGGCGGAAAATGGTAGGAGTGGAGGTAGCAAAGGAGCGCGGTAAAGGGAGAGGCACGCTGGGCGTTAGCGGGAAGGACGTAAAGCAGAAATTAAAACCCCCGTGCCTCACCCCACTGCAACTGCTGAGATCACCCATGTGTTAGAGATTAGCAATTGGCTTTCTGGCCCCCCCCTAGGCCCAAACCATTGGGAAAACTTGTGGCAGCTTTGGTGAGTTTTGGAAGAGGGGCGGCTGGTGCCCTCCTCTCTTGCTGTACTTTAGACTGTTTTGGTTTTTTTTTTTAAGAGCAGAACAAGGCTTTCCAGGTTGCCAGAAATCAGAGGAACAAGGGCTGCCTTCTGATTTTCCCTTTTCTGTGCTCCTTTTTGTAATTTGCAGTAAAGTGCCTAGAGAGAACTGCATTACCTCTCTATTTTCTCTTCTCCCCCAAAACTGACTGCTTCCCCTCTCATCCCAGCTGCTACTTCAGTACTTGCTGCCGCTGCCTCTCCTCCCTGGGCTACCTCCACTTCCCATTCACTGCCTGCTGTCATTTCTTCCAGCTCCACCCAGGCCTTGCCTTGGAGAAGAATAAGTACGCTCATTCTCTCTCTAGCCTGTCCCAGAAATTGGAACAACTGTTTTTTGTCAAAGCCAGCTGAGCTGCGTGATCTGCAGGCAAACAGCATTCTGGAGGAGGTTTTTTTAAAGGTATAAATGATGGGTAGGTGTCTAGCTTCCCACTAAAGATTATCACTAGAAGTTAGGTATCATGAATTTCTCCTACTCCAGCCATTGCTCACACTGAAGCTGAACGCATACACATTAAAAAAGAAATTAGTTAAAGGATGCCTTCAGAGCTGCAAAGGCAAGGCTGCTGTTTTCTGGCAGGTAATGTGCAACTTGCCTGTAATTGCCCCCTTACTCACCTAAATTCTGCAGTAGCGGGAATTATTTATGTGCATGAGCAGTAGAAGGAAACATTTACTCTGACATTCCACATAGCTTTGTGCTACTGGAGCTCTGGCACTTGTTCCTCCAGCCTCAGTTCCCTTCTCTGTAGAAGTCTCTCAAGGGACTCTGCCACTGATTTTGTGTGGATTACCTGTGTGTGGGGTAATCAAGTGTGCACAGCATGCATACACACATGTACTCATACACACGTGTGCATGACATTTCCAAGCCTGCGAATGCCAGAACTCTGGTTACCCCTGGTATCTTTAGTTAGTCCCCTTGTGAATGTTTTTCTGCTGTAGCCTTTAATTAAATATGCTTCTGTTATTTTCCCCGTCTTTCATCCCTGCCTTATTTCGTGCACAGAATGGGCTGTGCTCAATTACTGAGCAGCAACTTAATATTTAGTTTTCTCCTTACTGCTCAGTGTGTGGCCCCAGCCTTATTTACTGCACAATATTCAAGCCCTGCTCTGATGACAAAATGGTTGATTTCCTCATGGGCTTTTCTGTGTCCTCATCATTGTATATGTATCTGTGGCTATGCAAGTGATTTATGGTGGAACTTGTTCCGGTACTTGTCCCCAGCCTCCTGATGGTGCCCACTTACTGCTTTCATTCTTGGGATGGTTTTAGAGTGGAAAAATATGCCAGGGAAAGCTGTGTAATTTGCTGTGAAGGGAGGTAGCTACTTTATTTTGTTCATTTGCAGCTAGTGCATGTTCTGTTTTGTTATAAAAGCTGTGGGTGAGCAGCAAAGGGGAAGGCTGTTTTATTCTGCCTGCATTAGTTTTGAAGAGGGGAAACCTGCCACTTCTCAGAAGGCTATGGGGAGGGCAGAAGAGCTTTTACTAAGGGCGGTGTGGGGCATCCCATTCTCCCTGGCACAAACCCCCAGACATAGAGCTCATGGGGAAGCTCCTGAACACAGAACTGGGCCATGACATCCCCACATGGTCCTCATAGAGGGTCTCCTGGGAGCCAGTGGGAACAGTGCAGGGCTTGGCGCTGAGCTGAGCAGAGAGCACTGAAAACTGTTGGACTGAGAGAAGGACTGGGAGCTCCCTAGCATGTGAACACAGCAGCCAGGAAGGTGCAGCGGGGAAGGAGTGGAGGGGACTGGGCTTTTTTCTGTTTAAAGATCTGTGTTCTCTCTGTTTTGAGTAGCCTGGATTCACATCTGTGCAGATCCTCGCCCCTTTGGCATGCTTGGGCTGCTCGCATTAAGGAAAAAGTGTGAGAAGACCACCTCAAAGGGCCGGCCAGCTTGAGACCCGGTTGCACCCAAAACGCAACCAGCTTGGCAGCAGTTGGATTTCTTTGGCCACATCTGCCTGTGTTGTACACTGTTAAATCCTAGTGGTAGTGCTGGCTCTGGGGCTCTGTAGAAAACTTTTGGCTCTTGCTGATGGCTGTGCTAACTCTCGAGTGGTTTGGGAAGGTAGGCTACTTATGGTGCTGGCGTTTTCCCCTGAGAGAGGGAATACCTTTGGTTCCTATGGGGCTGCAACAGCAACCACTGCCTATAAGGAAGACCTGAGACATATTGTGTTGGACTTGTGTGACTAATAAGGCTAGTGTTTGCTGGGCTGAGGATGAAGAGGAATAATCCCCCTTTCCCTGCAAGTCAGCAAGGTGTTTAAAGGTATTGATGGCTGGATGGGACTGAGGCTATATCAGTATTTAGCATCAGTCTCCAGCAGGCAGAGGAGAAGGTCTCTGAGGCAGTAATGGACTGTTACAAGTGTGGGGCTTATGTGTGAAGATGGATGAAACCAGAGAGGAAGCTGTCAGGTGCCAACTGAAGGAGGAGAAGAAATGTTTTCCCATCTGTCATATTTTGTTGAGGTTCTCCTTTATATAACCTTAGGATAACTTTGTTTTGTGTTTTATAGGCCAGCAGGTGTATCCAAACCAAAAGATAGCTGCCCTGACCAGAGTTTTCCAGAGCAGGTGACTAGACAAAGAGGTGCTCTCAGCTTCCTGAAGTGTGGGGGACATCCTTTCACAGCCATCATTTAAAACATGGGGAAAAATATCTACATGAATGATGTCTCAATTCCACCACTGTGGGAAAACATAAATCCTTCCTCGTTGCCCCAGTCACAGTCATGTGAGACCCAGGCTTGGCAGGAACCATGGTTCAGTCTCCTCTGAATTGCCAGCTCTCTAAACAAACTGTATGTTATTGAAACGGAAGAATCTGTTTTCCACTGGGACTTAAAGTAATTTGTATTGAGCCCTGGGAGTTTCTGAGCTACCAGATTTTGAAATTGTCTTTGTTAAAACAGGAAAGGGATTCTAGGGCATGGAGATTTGGAGTGAGTTGTCTGGATCCGCTCATCATGGGAGCGAAGGGGAGATCTGCAACTTGTTTCAATACCTGGACAGCAACGTTTATCAAGGTAGGGACAGAGATGCCAATAGCCTCCCCTTTAGCACTCGCGTGAGCAGAAAGCAGCTGTGTTCTGTGTGCCCCCCTCGTCATTCTGAAGGTTGACTCCAGCCTGAGGTACCAAAAGTCTGTAGCAACATGCTCTGGCCTTGCAGGGAGAAAGCTGGGGGGAGATGGGCTTGCAAGAGACATATAAGGTCATGTCACACTAGAAAACCAGTGTTTGCTTTTGTTTCCTGACCAGCACATGCTGACTCCAGGAGGCAGAAAGTATGAAGCAATAGGACAGGTTCTCTTGAAGTGACCGTGGGATGGCCTGCAGGGAGCAAGGATAAATTGAAGCTAAGGAATGCTGTATGGGTAGTGATTTTAGAAAGAGATTTATTTTTTTTTAAAAGAAGGCAGCTTGGAAGCTGTGGCTGGTTCTGAACCAGGGCTTCAGCACTGTAACGGGCAGTCATGGGGTAAAAGGGGCTGACCCAGGTGGAGGAGATTCCACATTCTAGCCTTGGATTTGAGTCTGATTTCTGTGATAAGAACCATCTATAATGTAAAGCTGAAAAGATAGTATGAAGATGAAACAGTTGGAAATAAAAGAAGTCTGGCCAAAATTTTCATTTACATGGGCTATGTAAACCTCTCTCTCAAGCTGTAGTTACTGATCTATTTTTACTTTCTTTGCTTCCCAGAGGCAAAAGTAATAACTCCATGCCAAAAAGGCTAATTTTCCCAGCATTTACCAAAACCAGCGTGAATTCCTTAATGGCCAATGTCACAGGAGTTGCTTGTCGAAAAATGTAGAGTTTTATAAGCATTGACGTTGTGGACAGAAAGGGGCCAACTAAACCTCAGTCCCTAGGTAAGATTGGATCTTTATCCACACTTGATATCTCATTATCGTGATCGAAGTTCCTCTCTGCTTGATGTCTTTCCAAGATTCCCCTGTATTTGTTTTATCCTTGACAGGCTAGTGAACATCTACCGGCACTTGTATCAAAAGGTTTGGAAAGGGAACAGCTGAACGTAATCTTCAGATAAATGCAGCATACCATGACCACAGATAAATGGCCTCTCCCGTGAACAGAAAAGCAATGCCTGTAGCTCTGAAAAGCTTTCGATTTACATTTCTCCCTAGGGAATAGTGAGGATTGTGTTATCACGGTTGTGATCCTGTATACTGTGGTGAGCTGGGCTGTGGACACTCTCGGGTATATACCTGCAGCTTGGCTACACAGAGGATTTTGTGGCTTGGGCCAGGAATGCCTTGTTGGGTGGTATGCTGCTGTGGCTTAGTGTCTTGAGCCTTCCCCAAATTAGCCAAAAGAGAAGAAATGAACTGCGTATTCCACCCCTGATGCAGTACAAGTATACAAACAAATGTATTTATCTCTGCTGGGCCACATTCACATACACATGTTGGTTCCTTAGTGCCAGCTCCTGCTATGAACTCTAGTTCTGCATGCTGTTAGAAATGGCAGAACAAGATAGATATCTGTATCTCTACACATGCACATACTTTTTTTTTTTTTTTTTTGACCTGCAGCACATGGTGATGTTTGCTTAATCCACGGGAAACTCACATGCACATACATGATGTGATATGTATTTTCTCAAAAAAATGAAAACCATAGTTTTGCACTGGGCTTTATTTTTTACTGGATCCTCAAGTCCATTTCTGCTGCACAGCTAGGCAGGTATGTTTGGCATTTCTGTTCTTCCCTCCCCCCCGGGCCTGTTCCAGTTAAAAAAAAAAAGGCAAAAAAGCTAAACAAAAAAAACAAAAACAACCCACCAGAAAAGACATAAATAATTCAGAACACATGCTTTATGTCAACTGTTTGACTGTTACTATTTTATCTCTATAAACAGGGCAGAGGCAAACTCCATCCAAACAAGGAAGGGGAGGAAGATGCATTGCAAAATTATGGCTGGGTCACGTGAGTCAAGAATACAGGCACAGATATGTTTTTGACTGAAAGGCACAGCTCAGAAATATGATGTCTGCATTTTAGTGCTTCTGCATTGTGAGTTGCTCAGTGCATTTACAGTAAGTTGTGTGCTCTTTGGCTACATCTGACTTGTTGTATGTGTACCGTCGGTATTCATCCATGGCTTTGAGTGTCCAGGCTTCCAGATGTTCAGAAATCCCACGCAAATGTGCTGTAACAAGAGACTCCATTGGAGGGTGCTAAACTTCTTGACATTCCCTAGGAATTCAGCCCCTTATAAAATACGAAGTTTGGGTCACTTTTTGTAAGGGGGAAGGCAAGTCCAAGCTCCTGAAGTCAGATGGAAGAGCTGTGTTGAATCAAAAAAGGAGCTGGGCTGGACCCATAACAGATCTCATCTTCCATGCAGATGTGGCCGTTTATTTGCTTTTCCATCTTGTGGGTGATTCTCTGCTGAGAGAACTCCTGAGAGTTGCTTTAATTTTCAGCACACCTTACATATTACCTATAGTCCATGCCACAGACTTAATCTCTTTATATGGGGATGTTCCTTCACACTCCATTTACTGTGGCTCAACATTGTTGAGAGAGCCTGTCCCTGGTCCTTTGTAGCTGCTTGATTTGTTTTAATAGCTTGATGAGGTAGAATTAGAATTAGACCCATCCCTATTTTACTGTTGTGATAATAAATGTCACCATTACTTGTCTACCGCTCAAGTTCTGATATGCACTGCAGAGCTAAAGATAGTGCAACAAACTAGGTAGTTTCTTAGGCTGTCATGTCCACAGTGTAGAGTACCACAGGCCAGTTCAGTCTTTCAAAAGACCCATTCCTGAGAATTATTTATCAGCCCTTTTTAAAAAACATGTATGAAGGACATGCCACAGTATTGCTGTGACTATCCTGTCCCAGTGCCTCATTTCTCTGCAGTTAGAATTCTGATTTCCCTGATGTCCAACATAGTTGTCTTTGATGAAAATCTTGTTCCTTCCTCAGTGGCCACAGAAGCAATCAGTAACAACCTTTTATGTACCAGGTAGATGGGTACATAACATCTGTACATAGATGCTTCTGCTATGGCTATGAGGAACCAGAATTCTGGGGGCCTTTCTCTGCCACATATTTCCCATCTGACCTCAGACAAGTCTGTTAATCTCTGTATTTTGCTACCTCAAAGGGCTGCTATGAGAGTAAATTCACTGGTGTTTCCAGGGGTGTTCAGATACTGCACTGTCAGGGGCTACATAGGTGAATAGAGAGAGAGAGCAGACATACATGTATTAGTCTGGTAAAAGACTGATATTTAACTCAACAATGTTCCCAAACAAATGTCAAAGACTATATTATCAGCATGTCTGTTATCTCTGGAATTTTGTTTTGTGGTGTGTTACTTTACTTGTTGGTTTGTGGTTTGTTTGCAGCTTCCTGGAAAAGAGAACTTTAAAAACATGAACAGAAAACGCCTGGTAAAAGTTGTAACCAGCTCTGACTGTCTGTGGTATGACAGCCAACAAATATCACCTGCTGATGATTTACAGATTCCTGGGAGATGTGGTGTTGAGTCTCAAAGAACTGGAACAAGAACAAACTCACCCAATAGGCTTCTTGGGAAACAGTGTAATGTATCCACCCGCTTCATGCTCTCCTAATTTAGGACATATGCAGTGTGTAATGATGAACTGTCCAAGTGGTTATGTTGCTGTGAATCTCATTCCCCACCTTACAAAACACCCTTGATTGACCTTTTCTTTCATGAAATCTCAGCCCGGGGTTTCCAGTCCATCTCTTGGGAAGGAGACAGATCACACTAGCCATTTGCGAATGCTTTGCTCCAGAGAGAAAAATGCAATGTTTTATTGTTTTTATTTCATTGGGCAGCCTTTTCAAGTTCTGTGACCCACTTTTTCTTCCCTTTAAACTGTGACCAGTATTTATTTATCCTTTTTTAAACACAATAATTTAATTAAGAAACTAATCAGCAGGGTTGAAATGATCTTTGAACTACACCCCTATCACTGCAGGAAATTTATGAATGCATTATACAAAAAAGATTCTATTACCTAAAAGCTTTCTACTAAAAGGTTTTGGCATCTGAAAAGTAAGACTTGAAATTCTGCACTAAATTTATAATGCAGAGATGTGAACATTATTCATAGAATCTGAAGGGTATTCCAACTGAATCTGACAAGTTTGTCTGTATTGTTTATTAAAAATAAAACTGTTTCAAGTTCAAAGGATTTCAGAAGTGAGTTGGAGATTTAGATGTCTGAAGGACAGATTGTAAAGGTACCTGTGCAACAGATAGAGGTTCAGTGTTCTAGGCTGCCTCTTCAGTCAGTAGAGAGAGATTGTCATGTTCCAGATATATTCAGTTTTCTTAGGCATTTATCTTCAGATGGGAATTTATTGGCTGATCATCTCAGCAAGGCATTAACAGGGTATCTGTAGTTAATCATTATCATCATCTGCCAATTCCAGTTCCCTCTGCTTCAGATCAAGGGAACATTTCTGAAAGCTACCTAGGATGTAAGCATCTTGGGCAGAAAGTAACCACATCCAAAGAAGAGAGTCCCATCTGTGCAGTCTTGCTCAGCCCTAGGAATTGAGCTGTTGCTGGTTGTGTAAAAGGAGAGATTCAACAGGATTATCCGCTCTCTGCCAGCCATGTGCTAAGTGAAAATCAGCACTAGAGGACCTCACTCATAAGTCCCAAATGGCTTCTGGGGCATGAAGGCTCCAAAACATTTGGCCCAACATAGTCAAGACAGTTATGTTTCTGGACATGCTCAGCAGAAGAATTAAAGCTGCCTCAGTAAGTGCTCTGGTGGAGGGCCCAGTGGTTAGGGGAGGAACAGAAGATCACTTATGTGCTGTCAGGCCTCTCCATTCCATCCACGTGGCACTGTGGACACCTAACTGCAGGCTTAGATCCAGTCCTTTGTCCTCCATGGACTTGAACTGACAGGTGGAGATAACCAATTCATTCTATCCAAATGAAGGTGTGGTCCAATATCTGGAATTAATGAGTGGCCTGCTTTTCTATGGCTTTGGATCTTGTGACTGAATTGTCCTGGGTCTAAGAAGGTATGAGGTCTATTTCAAGGTTTGGCTGTGGTTGGGAAACTCCTCAAAGTGCTTGCCTCTGGGGATTCTCTGGTGACAAATAAATACAATAAAAGAGTTGTACTTCGAGATGTGAAAATTGCTGAAAAGAAAATTGGTTTTGTTTTACCTCTAACAGGGACATTTTTGTTAAGAGCACTACAATTATTTCCTGTGCTGCCTTCTTACTTTCTCAATATTTGTGGAATTTCATCTTTTATCTCTTAGTCCTCTAGTAGGTTGACTTGAAATGTGCCAACAGGTTCAAAAGGCTTCGATATGGGGAGAGATGATAGATAGATACAGGCTGACATGTAGTTCTTTCCTGAGAAAAGTAAAATTAGAAGGCCATAGTGTCTGTCCTATGAAGCTTACTGTATCTGTAAAGGATAAGCAAAACACAAGAGGGGGTATGGTATATTAAGGACTCATGTCAGAGAGACAGGGGAATTCTTTTAGCAACTTGATGAGGCCCTAGTCAAGTTTGCCACTATCTACACTGCTGGGGTCTATTGACATGAGCTTGCCCAGAGTATGATGCAGGAATTAATATCCTCGCACTTTCCATTGCCTCATTTGCTTGGTTATGTATTATACACTCCACACGGGTTCTGAAGGGAAAAGAGAAATAAAGATGAGAATAAAGATGAAAAGAGAGGACTGCCATTTTTTTCCATAAAGAGCAGATTGCAAGAGTGTGGCATTTTTCCCACACATCTTGAATAGTTTTGGGCTTGGGCTTTTTGAGGAGTTTTTAATTAATTTATTGTTTAAGTAACTGTATGAGAAGAGCCCCCGCCACACTGATTCTAATGAGGATTGTATGTGCTCTGTGTCTTTCTCATTGTGGCCTGTATCATTTAAATATCTTAACCAACATGTGCTGTGGCAGATTTCACTTATATCTGCTTAAATTAAAGCTTGTCAGTTTAGGAGCTAAGAAACATACAAATATTTGAGAGAGATTTGACATTCACTGCTGAAATCATTGCACTAAATATCTGGCATCAATGACATTACTTGAGAAGGGTTAGAAATTCTTGCTTTGTTATACAGGCTGGACATTCTGGACTTAAAGAAGAAAAATGTAATTCACTTTCTGTGTTTTTAATTAGGATCTCCACCGAAATTTCAGCTTGTTTTTCTTCTGTGTTTTCTCTGAGCAATATGTGACTGTTCAAGTTCCTCAAAGTTGCTGCTAGGAGAACAAACAGTACCAATATCTCAGAAGTAGTTGGAGTAATAGCACAATTTAGCTGTAAAAGGAATGGTATTTCCTTATGTTCTCATCCCCCAGAAATGCAAGGGAAGATGGCGCTGAGCTGGAAGAGTCTGATGGAACCTTGGATGATTGAACAGCTCCAGCAACAGGAGATGAAGCTTAATTTCCCATGTGCATGTATTCTTTCTTCTTGTGGGTCACTGTAGCAAAGCACTGTATGTAGTATGTATGGCAATGTACAGCATGCAGGCTTCTCTGTGCTGGAAATTACTTGCTTGTTGATGCACTGAAGTCAAACTTGGGTATTAGTACTGAGGTATTACACATCAAAGTTTAATCTAAATTGTAATGTAATTGTAGTGGTACTTCATTGGCCATTACAAAAGGGACCAGAACCAAAATATTCCAATACCAAGAGAGAGTCCTTGCTACCAAATGTAGAGTTGCTTTCTTTTCTCATACTGGATCAGTGAATATGCAGTAGACAAACAATTTCAATGCAGGTAGGATCATGGGATAATTCAGGTTGGCAAACACCTCAGGAGGTCTCTAGTCCAATGTCCTGCTCTAAGCATGATCAGCCATGAGATGAGACCAGGTTCTCAGGGCTTTGTCCAAGTGGGCCTTGAAAACCTCCAAGGATGCTGCACAACCTCTGGGCAACCCTGAGTGTCCTCAGGGGAAAAAAAACGCAACAATATCCTTATAGCCAGTCTAAACTTCTCTTGTTTCAATGTATGCCTTGTCTTCCCACCATTCACCACTGTGAAGAGCTTAGCTCTGTCGTCTTGATGACCTCCTCACTCAGCAATGGAGTGCTCTGCTGACCACAAACTTCTGGTGACTGAGATGCTGAGAGGAGGTCCAGATGGTGTTCTGACATCTTAGATGGTATAAAGGCAAGTAATGGATGTTAAATACAGTATTTCCTCTCCCAAAGTCTGCGTATTGGCCTACTCCCTCTGTGGCATTGCTTCTTTCAAAGCATTTTTTTTTTGGTTCAGCCTCAGACTGGTGTGTGTCCTACTGCTCAAAGATTCTGAGAGTTGGGGGGAGGGAACATATTGTTTGATCTCTATTAGTTTATCTTGTTTGCAGTTAGGCACAGAAAAAAACACCACTTCCCACGGGGGCTTTCAGTGTTTACACAGTTTATTCCCTATTTCCTTTTGAATCTGACTTCTACCCTTAATCACCTGTAGCTAAAACTTGGCAGTTTCAGGCTGTATTCCTTTAATGTTTCTTACTTATTATCAAACTTTGTGTAAGAGGTGGTATAAGCCCTGAGCACATCCTGCTCTGCGTAGTCTCATCAGAGCCATGGGAGAGGAGTCGTGAACTCAGGTCCTGGCTCTGCTACCTGTTCACTCGCAGTTGTGTCAGCTCCAATTATTGTCCCTTGCACCTGACGTACAGCCCACTGTCATGTCCAGATAACTAGTTTTGAAGGAGCAGAAACCTGCCCATTCACCAACTGAGCTCAGCCTAGGTGAAGGTCAGATTTGTCATGCAGAGCTATTTATAATTTGAGTGAACCTGCAAAGGAAGTGGTGAGGGAGCTGGAGTTGATAGAGCTGAGGCAGTTTTTGTAGCACTTGAGCTTACTTGGTGTTCGAACTCAGGAGACGTCCAAATGGCGGTGTTGTTCAATACATCAGAAACCATATGGAGGAGTGTGTTTCTTCACCCTGAAACATTGTGCAACTCAACCTCTTTGCACTCCATGCTGATCACTCACCTGCATGATCTTCTCCCTTTCCTCCGGCTCACCCAGTTTCAGGCCTAGAATAATCCCTGTTTGGCAGACTCCTGTAGCACAGGAATGCTGAGTGTTTCAGGCCAATTGTTAAATCTTCACTTTTGGGGCAAGAAAACTAATATATAGAAAGATGAAATGATACAGGAGTGCTCCAAGTGCTTTGCAGAACTGCTGTTTGCTGTTGCCTGGGCCTCTGTTAATCAAAAGGGCTCAGGAACTTGACACAATCAGGGTTCCTCTGCATTTTGTTCTCACTGATTGTATTCAATTAATCTGTTTCCTCTGAAGAGCTGGGCAGACTTTCTCCAGCTTTGGTGCTGCACGTTGGTACTTACGCATATGGCTTAAAGAAAAAATGAATTGGTGAGCAGTTTGGAAACCTGAGGCACATTGCCCTTTTGAGTAATGATCCTGCATATGGAAGGGGGAGGAAAATATTGCCGTAGGTCCTCTATGACCTATTCATGGGTAAATAATTATTTAGAGAACATTGACTTGGAATGAAAAGTCAGCTCAGAGGCCTGACAGTCCACAGGGTTAATCTGGGAAGGTTGTGAAGTCAGTCAAAAATCAAATTAATCCCTGAACAAAAATGCCCTGTTTAAGTTTTTATTTTGGAAAACAGAGAGAAAAACAAAGCAATGTTGATAGCTGTAGGTGGACAAAAGCATCCTTCAGGCTTGCTGACATTTTTAAGACACAAAATCGTGTACATCAGATGGATCAAGCCCAATGCTTTATATATACACATGAACAAATATCCTTTTGAGTGATGAGTGCATAAGCTCTGCTAGAGTTTCCAGCACATGAAAGACTTTAAAATGGACTCATCTAAGTTTTTATGGCATGCTGTGTAAGCCAGCAAAGTGGGGTTGGAGAGTCAGGAAAGGCACCTGGAAATGCAAAGGTCTCCCAGTAATCTTTATTATCTTGAATGTCTCCCTTTCTTGGCTCCCATCTACCAATTGGAAAATGAGGATAATGCCAAGGTCCAATGGACAGTGTCTGCTTTACTTGTTCTATATTGTCTACAGGTTAGCTTTCTTTTAAAAAAGATATAATTGGCTCAATTGCAGCCCTTGTGAGAGGAAGGTGAGACCTTCTGTCCTTTATATCTATGCAGTGGTGTCAAGGAGGAGGTGATTTCACAGAAGAGGTAGGGTATGGCAGACGGGGAGGAGCAACCGCTCAGTAAGAGAGGCCTCCAGCCCAGTGAACAGGTTGGGAGATAGCAGAGATAAGCAAGAAGCAGACTCACAATCAAGTGTTTTTGGGATAGGAAGAAGAAACTTCATAGGGACCAGAAGGGACTATGCATGGCTTTCTGTGGTCGCAAATACTGACTGACTTGAATGAAACCAAGCTAGAAGGCATCCTTGTAAGGATGCAGTGGGCAAGGAAAAATTG
Source organism: Numenius arquata (assembly GCF_964106895.1). NCBI lineage: Eukaryota > Metazoa > Chordata > Aves > Charadriiformes > Scolopacidae > Numenius > Numenius arquata. The sequence continues at coordinate 66,041,127 of NC_133579.1, read as the reverse complement.
ATTTATGTTATCTATTTTGTGGTAATAGTGTTTTGACCTAATCAGTCCAGTTCACACTGCTTTGAAAGGTTAAGGATTCTAATTTGTATTTAGTAAAATCCAGTTGGTTTATGTTCAAAAGCCTTTCTTATCTCTTCTGAGCAGCTCTGGATAAGGGAGGTTTACCTGAAAAATTGGGATCTCATAACACAAGGATGCTTTTTCTTTGCAAGATGATTTGGGGTTCTTGGAGTGAAAAGTGCCACAAAAGAGTGAAATCCTAGTTATTGAGTTGCTGAATACTCACTCAGGTCCAGAAGCTCATTTTCTGCATTCGTGCAGCTTCTCTCTGCTGATGGGAGCCTTGCTGAATTCTGCAGAGATTGTAAGAACTTAGTCCTTGAAGGTATGCTGTTCTCTGCTGATACTGAACACAAGCAAAAACAACAAAGGTTCTGCTTGTCTTGGCAGAAGTGGGAGCATCTTCAGTCAGTTAAACCATTAAAATTATCTTTTGTTCTTTGATCCCTTTTTGCTCCCATCTGTCCCTTTGTTATATCATTTCTGATGCTGAAGTGAAGGCTCTTTGGATTTGGGCAGATCACTTTTTGGTGATGCTATTTGGTGCTGCTATGGAATGGTTTCCATCAACTCCAGGTCCCGGTAGGGTGTATAATTCTCCATCAGTGGAGACGCCACTTTCCAGGCTTTACCCAGAAGAAAATGTGCTAAATATGGTTTTCTTCCTTTTGATCCCTTTTTCCATAGATAGTGCATGTCAAATTTAACTTGAATAGTCCCAGTGAGATCCAGTTTATTAGCTCTAATAATTTATGTCTTACATATATAAACCTTCATTCTTGCCCATTCCTGCAGAAGTTACAATACTAAATTCCCAAAATATAGTCTGAACATACACAGACATCAAGATCCCAGTAACCAGAATATGTTGTTTAAGTCAGTGGGAATTCTGGAAGTACCTTATCACCCAAAGTCAGCTATTAATTGTAAGTAATAATATTCATTCTTATTAATTATGTCTATAGAATTATGTTGGATTCTTTCCATTTTTTAATGTTTTAGGCAATGCTCCATGACGCTTTGACCAACATTTAGAAAAATGACATATATGTCTTTTTCGCAGAGCGTATAAATTAATTTTTATGGAATGGAAGTTGAGGGTAGAACTGGTAGAACTAGTTGCAATGGAAATAGTCTTTCAAAACACTGGAAAAGTTAGACACTTGCAATAGCATGTGGTCTAATTTCCTGAACCTGTGAGAAAGGACATGAATTATTATATGGCTTCCTGCTGAACATACGCTTGCTTCCTCATGTATGTAGAAGGCAAGGGTGGAATACGTGCATGAGTCAGGTCCAGTATTTCTCATTCTGTCTTTTACAAGTTGAAAACCAAAGCAGACATTGTGAATGACAAAAAGGCATGCCAAGAAGTGAGCCAGACCAACTTAGTGTAGTCAAGATGCTTCTAAACTGCACTGGACAAGAAGAAAAGCAACTTTTGTTAACATATACCTTTCTAATTTGTCAGTAGCTTTTATTGTGTTTTTAAAAAAATCTTGTTAGAAGTTTTGGAGCTATATTCTTTTCCAGAATGGTCAATGTTGTAATTTTGCGTAAGAACTGTACTCATCTACTGCTCCTCTGGCATGGCAGTCTTTTCTCCAATATTCCTGCACTCTTTTCACAACATTTCTAAATAAGTTTACTAAAAAGCTTGAAGTAGGGATGGAGACAAAGAAAGTGCAGTGGGGTTTTTTGGAGTGTTTTAGGGTTTTTTTGTTTGTTTGGTTTTTGGTTTTTGGTTTTGGTTTTCGGGGTTTTGTTTGTAAGTTTGTGGGGTTTTTTTTTAAGAAATAAACATATCCCTGAGTTTAAAACTCAGAAGGAACCTTGGGTCCTTTGAGGCAGCATCAAGGTGAGATCCTGCAAATATAGGTTTGGTTGCCATCTAGGGAATGTAGCGCATTCACAATTCATATTCAATTTACTGCCTTTATGTGAAAGGATTCTGGATTTCAGAGCCTGATGGTGGGGCGACATTGAATACAAGATTGTGTAGCATTTTATAGAACTTTTCTTTTATTAGCAGCTCTATAATCACATTAAGTTAGACTGAAAATTTGAACTAATTCTTTCCCTTGAGGCACAGGCTCTAATAATGGTAAAAATCTGTGAAATAGGATAAATACAATTCAATAATTATATTGATAAATAAAATGAAAATCAACTAATTGTGTCATTCAGTCAGTTGCCTGCCTCCGTTGTTGCTGCCTTTCTGCATCAGCGACTGCTAAACTTTTTCTGTCACACTTCAATAAATTTAATTGTGCAGAATAAATGAGCTAATTTTTGAAGTCACAGGCTCTTTTTGCAAGATAAGGATGGTGATTTATTGACCTCCTCTAACTGTGTAAGGGTGTCACCCTCCTTTTTACTGACAACCATAAGAAGGGTTTTTGTCCCTCTTCACCCAGCGCCTTGCTAAATCCTACTTTGTATATTTACCTTCCCATCTCATTTTCTTGAAGTCACATAATACACCACAATAGACCAAAGATCCCTGCTTCACTTGGTGGCTATACAGACTATTCCAAGTGATTAGAAGGGCTGTGGTGTTTTTATCTTTCTTTTTAATGCTGTTTTTTTCCGATGAACATTTCATTCTCTGGATTTTGGAAGGATGGCTGCTAAGGGGAAGTACAAGTAAAGGGGCATAGATTAATACCTGTTTTTTCTGGAAGTTCTGGTCTAATCTTATTCATGAATCATGAGCTCATACACCCTGCCAGCATGGACACTTATTTCAGTGCTCATTCTCATTGATAGTTTGACCATGAACCCAGGAAAAAGGCAGATATTAGGCATTGGACATGCCTCATGAAAAAATTACCTGCTTTTTAAACTTTTTTTTCTGTCTCTTGGTTTTTGTGTTTAGATGCTGAGAAGACAAGGAGAAGATACTGACTATCTTGTCTTTTCATTACTGCTGCAATTTTGACAGCAGTGGTTAAACTTAAATGGAATAATGGACATAAAATGGTTAGGAGTGAATAGTCTGCACCCTTTCTTACCCACCTTTTGATTTACTTTGATTATGAGTCAGGTTTTTTTTAGCAAAACATCTATATGACAGCCACAACTACCCTTTTTCATAAGGCTGGTTCTTTTGCTCTATTCTTTAAAGCCATAAACCAACCTATATGCATACAAAAAGGGATTATTAGATACTGTGCTATAACTCTAACATCTCTGTTATAGCAGAGAAATCAGTTGTCATGCTGTAGCAATACGATCCCTGAATCAAAAATTTTGGTATTCTGTTGAGTCAATAAAAGTCTTTATAGAAAAATAAAATCAGCGTCAACACATCAGGTATGTAAAAAAATTGGTCTCAAAGTTCTGTGTTCCTGCCTCTGGCAAATAAATCCAATAAATGAGAAGGATGTGGACACCTTCTTTGTATTACTAAATGGCTGCCTGCTGAGGTGCATAGGGCTGTGCAAACCAGTTTTGCATCTCAGTGTACACTGTGTTTGTTCTTCACAGTGACATTGAACCTACTCTTCCTTGACTATGATGCCAGGCAGCATAGCAAGTCAAATATATTTGAAAGCTAGCTAGGCTTTGACAAACTTGGCCTCCTAGAAGTGCACAGCAAAAGACTTTTTGTGGAGCCAGGATTTCAGCTGGGCACCTAGAACACAAACTGTGAGAAACCTTTTTCTCATGTTTTAGTTGTTATATTGGACCTCTTTCTGCTGTAATTTTCTTCTAAGGAAGACTTATAACCTCCTAAATATTTCCTGTCAGGTGTTGGCTAGGTGAAATGCATCCTAGGGAATTGCAGCTGGAGGAATCACAACATCCCACATACAGAGCAGTCCAAATTTCTGCCAAACTCTTCACTGTGTCTTTAACTCAAACCGCTTGCGCTCTTCGTGATTGATGCTTGTAACAAAAGGCAGACCTAACCCAGGAAAGCCTTCTGCATCATGGCTCTGTCTTCTTTCAAACAAAAACTTAAGTCCAATTTAGCAGCCTGCCCTGGGAGATCCACATGAACCTAATGCAGACAGCCTTTGCATGAGATGATAGTTGCTGTTCCTCCATGTTTTCATTGTGTGGTTGGTGTTTGTGCATTGGTTGCTGTGGGTCACTTAATTTAGACTATCTAAGGAACCTCTCAACATGCACCCAAGCAATTACATTGATTTTTGGGGGAGTATGAATGTAAATTAAACCTGAACAAAATTTACTCTTTGGTGAAAAAATCTTTGCCAACTTTAACAGGATAAAATTCCACCAGCATGTAACGTTTTATTGGACAGTAGTGAAATACTTTGGAGAAAGATTTCCAGTTCATATAACACTTTCAAAACATCGATTCACCTTATGTTTTGTGAGCCATTATCGTTAATTCTCTTTGCAAACCAAGTTCCAGTTGTTCTGCAGACTGCTTGAACCAAGAATAAGAAGATAAAGTTTGTACTGAAGAGCTGAACCTTGTGGGAAGTACAGGAGACTCCTGAAAATGCTGTCTGATTCAGACCAGCATTTCTAAACCATGACTTCCACTGAAGGAGGACTGTGTACTTTCTCTGAAAGAGGAAGTCAGCAAACTCTTACAATGAAAGTAACACTCAGTTTCCAGTTTAGATTAAATTGTGAGTAGAAAAGTAGAACATATTTTCTAATTAATCTGAATTGAACACATTCATCATGCTCTGTAAATCATAATGCAATTCCGCCCTTTATGCGTTTTCATTGGTGCTCTGGTTATATGGGTGTGATTAAGAATTGCTGGTCTGATCTGGAAGTGACCTGGCAAAATGCCAACAGCTTGTCACTCCACGTCTGATTTACAGACCAGATGAAGGGCACAAGCTTTGGTGAAATATACAGTCTGTGGATGAAACAAAAGTTAGGCAAATAAGGGCTCTTCATGAAAGAAAGCCTATGGAGAAGCTGAGCTGCCCAGGTGCAGAGATACATGAGAACTGAGTATAGAGATGAGGTGAGACTTCATACTTCCTGTTGGAATTTAGGTATCTTCCTAAACTACAAGGCTTTTGGTTCCTTCTGCTAAAGAAATGGAAGCTGGCCCTATTATTGGGGCAATGCATGGCCAAGGCCAGCTTGAGATTTGAGATCTTTCTGGTTCTTTGATGTTTGGAAACTAAGGGGGCAATAACAAAACCATCCAACTATGTAAAAATGGGGAGCTTGAGGGTGACTGAAGCCCAAGTGAAAACAAATGGAAAACAATGTCTGGAGACAGGAGCCTTTCTCTGTCCATGGCTTACTTGGGTTCCCTGTATTGCCAGACCTCTTCCAGTCCTCAGGACAGACCTAATATGATTAGATCTGAGCATCTTCTACTTCACAAAACATGCTTACTGCAAGACACTTGTTTCCAGTTGGGACTTTTTTTTTGTGTTGTAGTTTTGAGACTGCCTTGGAATATTTTATATAACATCAGCCACTTTGCAGATTTGTGTATTGTACTGTAATTACTTAAATAGGGATTTTGTATGCTACAGCCAGTGATTCATGAACTGCAGGGTATCTGCAAAAACAGACTTTCATTGGGATTATGGGATGTAAAATGCCTGAAGGTTTTTGCCTTTGATAGCAGACCTGCCATTGCATCCACACAGGGTTTGTCTAATAAATTGTATTAGTGCTTTCCAGCATCCTGATAACTTCCCTCCCCCAACTCCTTGCTATTCTGAAGTGTTTTGAAAGAAAACTGGTTCTCTGTGAATTATTGCTGTAGCAATCATTAAAGCATATGTTTGGCATGCTTCTTGTTGACCATGCAGTCTAACAGAGAAGAAAGTTGAAAAGGTTCTTCAGGAAGGACTTATATTGCGATATTTGCAATTACATGATTTCTAACTAGAAATAAGGGAGTTGTGGAGGATGTGGGGAAAAGACAAGAGTTAGATGTTCTCAGGGGACTACAAGGGGATATAGTCAGTTATCTTCCATCAGTTTAGGGTTATGTATCTAAACCCCCTACCTGCCTTTGGAAATAGTCTCAGCTACTGAAGAAAACGGAGCCTACTATTTGATTTAAGGCATTGCCTAACTTTGCATGTCAAACTATTTCAAGCCCACGAGAAGGAGGAGGACATGCTGATGACAACATGTTCATGCCTGTGTATCCAACCAATGTGTTGGACTAGGAATCTTCGCAGATGTAGGTAAGTCTAAAACTTTTTCCTTCTGTGAGATCCAGCAGGAACTGTGCAAGAGGAATCATAAATATATGATAGTGGCTTGCTGCCTGATTAAAAAAACTAATTCATCCAGGAGATAGCAGGTTTCTGGTGAAATTTCCTTGCTGACTGTTCTGTTAGCCCATTTCTAAACGTCTGCAGGTTTTGTGCCGTAAAAACAGAAACAGAGTTGTTTTGTAGTTGCTTGTGAGTTTTAATTATAGTAGGCTATTTCAGACAGGCCAACGCTTGTTTTTATGTTGAGATCCACATGGCTGCATTTTCTTTCCAAGGGTTGGGAAAGATCATTTTCTTAGTCATATGTCTCTCAGATCTAGCGCTGTGCAGATAAAGGCAAAACAAAAAAAACCACAACTTACTCCTACTAACTCCCTTTCTTCTGAAGTCATCACAGCTCAGGTAAGGAAGCTCAGTAGATAGCAAGTGTGAGTCAGGGTAAGTAAAATTACAGTGCATGTTTGATTTCCATGAGGTTCTTCACTGACTTTTATTTCCATGGATAAGGGTCATGTCAGCCATTAGCAGCATGAAAATCCAAGGCTTCCCAATCTCCACCCTTGTTCGCTTTTGGCTGTGCCTAGTTTCAAGCTGCCTAGTGTGCAGCACATTGCTTGCTACTTTAAAAACTCACTAGATGTATGAGGGCAGCAAGCAGTGTATAGCTGTGTATATACTGCGTGTATACAGAGAGAGCTGTATGTTCTTGGCTGAGGTCCTCTGTTCAGCAGAGGTTCTTTGGGGTTAGATGCTTTGTAATGCTTTGGGTTTGTTTTTAAAGCCCTGCGTGCTTTCGCTCTTGCTATTCTCAGCTCTGTTTTACAGTGCTCGGCCGTGCAAAGCGATGCTCCCAAACAGGGCATCAGAGCAGACTCAGCCCAGCAAAGCTGCAGGTAGAGCAGAACTCGCTGCCACTGTTTTCCATATGTTCCTCTCTATGGGGGCCTGACTGGACCTCGACCTGAGGAGGAAGCAGAAAGGAAACTTAATGGAGAAGTGAGTCCTGCCCCCAGGTATATGAAGCAGCCAAACTCTATCATCCTCGTTCTCTCTGGTTTTAGCATGTTTCTGTCCTGGGGGTGGTGTGTGTGTGTACTAGAGGCAGCACGTTCAGGCCTCACTCTGCCTAAAGTCCACAAAAACATCTCCTAGTGCTCAGCCTTAATCTGCAGCCCTTCAACAGAACCTTCCCCTATTTACTCTTCTTTTTATTTTTTCTGTCTTTTTGTTTTAAGTTAGTTCACATTGATTAATCATTTTAGAAATGTTTAGGGCTGGGATTGTGAAACCTTTGCTGGCAAGAATTTTTCCCCTGGAGTCAAGGAGACTACTCATTAGCATGACTACTTGCCAGCGTGAGGGAGGGATTCACAATCTGGACGTTTGTAGTTTTAAAAATATGTCTCTATTTAGCTGATTTGAGCAGCTGAACAGGGCTGGTTATGGAAATCAGACTAACAGGCTGTCGCACTCGGGTGTTTTACTTCAGAGTGCATCCATGGTGAAATAATGTATTTTTACGTAACACACACATTTAAACAGTGTTTCAGTTGTCCGATTAGCGTCTTCAGTCTTACTTACAGGTGTGATACACTTTCAGCATAAACCAAGCCAAACTCTTTGTTGTTAAATCCCCTCTTAGCTTACATACAGTGTAAAAATGCACGTGGGTCAGTATTGACAGGAAAGCCGTGATGGGCCAATTCTGCACATCTCTCGGAAGGGGCTAGGGCTTGCAGGACACCTGGTTTTGAGCCCCCTGAGTGGAAGGCATAGAAGGTGAGGAGATGGGTAAGGTTGCGTCTGCAGGACATGAAGGTGGCACGGCTGTGCCTCTTGTTCCTGCTTGCAAGAAACAAAAGTCTGAGGAAAGAAGTCTGGCTCTCTGACAGAAAACCCTGTGTTTTGTATTACACCAGTTCCCTACAGTCAGTCAGTCGCTCTCCGCCCCCCCCCGCTTTTTTTTTTTTTTCTGAGGACAAGTGGAGCAGTTCTGCCTCTGCTCTGCATGGCTAACAGCAGCAGTGACCTTCAGGCTTGCTGCTTAAAAGTGGTGTGGGACCATCCCAGTGAAAATCAAAACAACGCTATCTTTCCTTTGTCCCCCACATCCTCTGCCCCCCTCTGCTGGGTGGGCTCTTGTGTGTGCAGCACAGCCATCCAGCCTGGGTGCTGGGCTGCTGGAGTGCAGGAGTTCTTCTGTCTGCATCTTCCTCCACCTTGCACAGAGCTGACAGGGGGATTTTTCACCTCCTCACTTTCCTTTTTCCTCTTTGATTAACTTTGGACCAGATGGCCAGTCCCCAATCTCTCAGCATGCATTTGACTGACAGGAGCCTTTGATAAACCTCATAAGAATGAAGTCATCTTCAGGTCACCTCCTCTGCCTGGCCTTTAGCATCCTGCACATACCACCATTATCTGCTGAATAGGAGACAAAGGAAATTAGCTCCAATTCCCTATCATCCCCATTATTTCCACACTGATTTAAACAATGAGGCAATGAGATGCCCTTCACTTTCCTTCGAAAGGTACAAATGTCAGCTGTTAAGAAATGCAAACAAGAGGGTTCCCATGTTAATGGATGGGCTTCTTTGTAAAGCCATGAAGTGGTAAAGTGGATTTATTCACCGCCTGCCTGGAAAATGCTTAACACACTTCTAAACAAATTCTTTAACCACTTTTATTTTATACACAGTGCAGAGTGCTTGAGAAGCCTAATTGTTTTGGTCTGGATATAGAAAATGAGGTGATATACCACTCTGTTGTTTTTCCCACATGCAGTTATCAGAGCTTCATTTCAGACAGTCCTGAATCGAAAGCTTGGAATCCAAAATCCTTGGTATATAAAAAGGTTTAGTTGTGTATGAATCCAAGTACTGAGATGTAGGAAACTACCTCCGGTTTCCAGTGAGGAAAGAAATTTGATACCGTGGACAGAGGACACAAGAGCGTGGATCAGAACAGAATCTCTCCAGAGATTTTTAAGTAGTTACCTCTCATCCACTTGGCTATTAACCTTTTATCTGAGAGAAGAAATAATACACCATAAGAAGTGTTGCTCCAGTAGTATTTCAAGGCAGGCATGCTAGAAAATATCTTTAAAAATATTTATTTTGATGAGATTTCTTTCCCAAGATTGTGGTCTTCCACTTGAGTTGACTTGACTGGCAGTTAATTCTGTTTTTTTGGCAACTGAAAGTATCTGAATGTTTGGGCACTTGCATGAAACCATTCTCCAGATCACTGGCACACCCACATACATTTCAGGAGATTAAAACAGCAATGATCTCCAAATTAACTCTTGGGAAAACAGGTCCATAAACTGTGCTTTACATTAAAATATAGCTTTGCTTTTCTTCTTTGCTTAGTAGTCTCTCCCTAGTACAGCAGTCAGGATCTTGCCTCCAAAACATGGCTCACTACAGAGTCATCTGCTGACGTACGGTTGAAAAGCACCACACAAGAATGTGTCTGTTTATTCCACTGAGCAAGGATCATGCTGAGAGCTAGAAACTGTGAGCTGTATTCATGTTGCCTGCTATGAAACATGGGAGCAATGACAGCGCATCAGGTCAAGAGACTGGTGAGCAATTCTGACCCCCTGTTATGCCAAGTTGCTAGACCTTGGCTTCCTGTGCAGTCAGTGGGGGGGAAAAAGGTCATCCTGGTGCCCGAGTTAGGCACGTAGAGAAGTCAGTCCTGCCTGCTTGATGCATTGTGACTGCTGCTTACAAAAGGTAGGAGCCTGAATCACTCCTTGCCTATTGATCTGAGATGCCATTGTAGCAGGGGTTTCTAAATTATGATCTTAACACTGGGCAGCCTGAACGTGGCACTGAAAGTGATGGTCTGTGAAGGTCCTTCTGTTGTTTTAGGGTCCTAGATAGTGTTTGCCACATAACTTTAGCCACTGATAAAGGCTGGGCTTTTTCTTTACAGTGTTGTCACAGGTACCTGCACTTCACCAGTGGCAGAGAGAATTCTGACAATGGTCTAGGCTGATTTATGCTTCTGGGCACACCAGGCTAGCCTCCACCATGAACTCTGTGTCTACAGATGGTGGCAGAACTGGAGCGTAAGAGGACATCTAAATTTTAAATAAAGACCCTCTCCATATGAATTCAAATATACTCTTGCTCTGCTGGAGGAGGAAGTTAATATGGAAGTCAGGTAGCACCTTTCTTTTTTTGCTTTGGAAGAATCTTTTTTTATGGCTTCCCTTTCTAATATGAGAAGATCCATATTGTGGCACTGCAATAAAGGATTCCCATTCAAAGCTGGGCATATAAACTCAACAGAAGCCCACTATTTGAGAGAGGACTTAAGAAAAGTAAGTTAAGCCTAATAAATGAAAGTATTCATTTTTCAACCATTCCTGCAAAAATCAAAAGAAATGTTTTGCCTCTTTCGTCTTTCCAGCTGAAAAGTTTCCAGTGTGGCCTGTGCCATTAAAGGACCTCAGCTGCTTTGCAATTATATCTTGTTCCTCTTTCCTCTATATTCCATCTTGTAGTGATGAATCTTCAATCACCACAATTTTGTTGGTGCTGACACTAAAAAGATGGTCTTCTGACATCTCTGGAGAACCTGTAATTCATGTTACTTTTTGAACTATTTGACTAGCTAACACGAAAGGCCAGATCCTTGCTTCCATTTATCAAGTATCTTCTTTACCATGCTGGTGTTTCTGTTTTGATAATGACTGACTTTGTCACCAAGCTGCCTTTTTTCTGACGCCTTGTCATCCAGCCGATGAACTGACTGAAGATGGGCCCTAGGCTTAGCTAGCTAGAACGTGGTCTAGGTTTGGGATTTACAGGAACAGACAGCTTCTGCCCCTGTGATCAGCAGCCTTGGTAGTATTTTTAAGACATCTGAAGACACTTTTGCACTGGGATGCTCAACACATTTCCATGCATCCTGCTGCATGTTTTCTGATCAAAATCTGGAGGAGGAATTGACCTTCTGGCAATGGTTATGAGTTTGGCAGCCACAAAGCTTCTTTTAAAGACCCTGATGTGTCAGGGTACAGATCAAGGTGCAAAAACATACCCCTGAAGAGCTTATTTTCCTTAGAGAAGACTGAGTTGTGTGGAGCTAACCTGTGGCAGGGATCAAAAGCCGTCTGCAGTAGTAGGTATTTTTTTAAGCACAGTTCTCTCCCACAATTTGTTTTCCATATACAGCTTGTCACTACTCGAAGTCTCTGTACAAAAATGTACACACCAAAAAGATGGACAGATATACTGGCACCAACACAGCTTGACTTAGGTCACTTTACAGTAGATACTCAAGTCAGTCTGAAGAAGCAAGAACATAGCAAAAACTCTAATATCAAGGTTTTGATTATTTTTTTTAAGCAGAAGTATCAGCTGTCTGCAATTCAAAGCGAGAGGTTGAGGGTGGGGGGCTTATGCTTCCCATTTTGCTTTTAAGAAGGTCACAGTGAAAGCTTGTGATTGAATATTTTGCATGGAACTGCCTATGACAAAGACAAAGACGAAGGGTTTGTCAGAGCACTATGAAAAGAGAGTGAGAGAAAGAGAGAGAAAGATCAGTGTTAGATTTTTAAGGTATATTTGAAAGAATGAAATAAAAAAAATGCTTTCAAATCCTCAGGGACTTTCCAATTTATCAAGAAAGACACATTCTTCCTAATGAAAGGTTACTGACCTTCATGAATGTGACAGTTCAATTACAGCCCATTCATATGCAGAGCAGCCGTTGATAAAGGATTTAGGAAATGTGACTAGCATAGCAAAAAAAAAGGAGGGGGGAATGTCTAGAAAATTATTTTTTGTTGTGGAGCAAGAAATATAAATAAGATTCAGTCAGGTAGTAGAACCTTTTCTTCTCTGGCCCAGCAACCCATTAGATTTGCTTCAGTGAATACATTGACTTTTCCCTCTTTTTTTCCTACTAATATTTCTGTCTTTTTAATCCTCTGAACTACTAAACCTAACAAATCATAAAGCCCTTGGGGTGCTGAGATGCAGGGTTTCAAACATTTTTTCCCTCTGACTGGCAGAGAAAGCTGGAATGTGTCCTAATGTTATTTTAAGTGCTTGACTAGTATTTAAACTCTTAAATGGATGGAAAGTTAAAGCAGCAGCAAATGCACATGCACATACATGTACCCCCCCCTCTTTCCTTTTCCTTCCACCTTCTACTCCCCCTTCTTCCCCCCACACACTGAGCTTGGCCTCTCCAAGGCTGTTAATAGCCAAAGCAGATATTGGCTAGACTCTCTGGAGCCAGCCTTCAGCCAATGGAGGGTGACACCTGTGAGCTGATGTTTGTTGAACTCCTCCAGGTGTAGGAAAGATGCTTAAATTGACATAAGGCAGGAGCTGTAAAAACAGGCAAGGGTGTCACTCATACGTATAGCTCCCTGGAAGATCCCAAGGCCAAGTTGTTGTGAAACAACCAGAAAGAAAGAAAAATGTTTCACTTGCTTTGAAATAATTCCAGATTATCTGTTTATCTATCCGTATGCACACACACGCTCACAGATCTAGGCCTATGCGCGCTGTGCACACATGAGGTATGCATAGAAAATAACGTGGTGTGTATGTCCCTACATACACACGTACAAACCTACCGTGTATTTTAAGGTGATAGCAGGCTGAGCAGTTGTGGAGTTAGATGAGGACAATCCTTTGCTTAGTGTAAGCTCTCACAGGTGGTCCCAGATGGAGCAGCTGTGGTGGAAGTTTAGTGCTCACCTATATTTATGTTAGGTCATGATTATATGGAAGGTGTTGTCTTCCACAGGGCAGCAAACAGATTCTTGACTTTAAGCAAGTGCTCAAATCCAAGTGCAGTCAGATGGGTGTGAAGAAGTGCTAAAACTGTCTGCAGAAGTCAGAGCCAAAAGACATTTCCTTGACCTCCACTCAGTATCTGTGAAATGGCATGCATGTTTCTGAGAAATGAGAAGCTAGGTTAATTGGTGCTACCTCCGCCCAGATACAGGGATGAAATCTTCCACGCTGTTCAGGCTAGGGAAGAACTGCAGGAACTGAGACTCTGAGAAGTCTGTTCTTACTAGTGGAGCAACTGCAGGGAGAAAAGGCCAGTGCAGAATGTTTTCTGCTTCTGTTATGGCTGATTATAGTTTCTGGGAAACCAGAACCACTCTCAGTACTTCAAGCTGCTGTACTAGATGTCTTTCTTCCCTGTCTAGTACCTTCTCTGAGTAAATTTCAAGACCTATCCCTAGTGGGTATTTTGAGCACCTTGCTTACTGGCTGCTGAAATTTATGTACATTCTCAGGAAAGTCCTGAAGAGCCTGTTCTTGAGGTCATGAGGTTTTTAATCAGTAATCACCCTGAGCCAGACTCTGTTGGCTCCTTTGGGTTTAGGTGATCATTGTAGAGGAAAGAACACTTCCTTGCCCTTAGTCTAATTTTAGATCAAGGGCTGGCATGGAATCAGCTTTGGCAGCATTGAGTGATAATGTCTCATAGTGATGTATACAAATAAAGTAATCAATCTGTCTTTATTGGTTCTGTCAGATGACAGCTATTGAATTATGGAAATCATCGTAGACATTACTGGGTTCCCTTTGGAATGGTCACATTCTCATTTCTCTTTTAAGCAAAAGTTCACCTGATCAAAGGGCTTTTTAAGGCAGAATGCTTTGTTCTCCCTTTTGTTCAGCACATAGCTGAGACTTTCAGGAGGGTGTTAGGTGGCCCCAAGAGAAATGAATCCACTACATTCCCACAAGATCTGTTTTGAAGAAATCTGTTAATGCAGTGTAGCAAGCAACCCAGCATATGCTTTGGACACCCTGAAATTTTTTATATGCTTCTTGCTTTTCCTGGTAATATGCTGCCCCCACCATACTAGAAGCTCTGGGCAGGCTCTGACAAACAGATGACCATCTCCCCTGTCATAGATTTTAGCTGTCTCATAGTGTGACAAGATTAGAATCAAGGCCCTTTGAGCACTGGAGAAGAGCTTCCTAGTAGCATGCTCACCACTTGCTTTTAAGGTTGAAAAGAAAAACAAGATAAAGGGATTGAAAATGTTGTCATTTTTAAGTCCAGAAAACCTCTTTGGAGTCTGTCTGTGCAGTTAGATTGATTGTAGGTAGGATCCCAATCCAGCATTATTTTATCTGAACTGAGGACTGAATCAATTATAGTTAACATGGAGAGCGTACAAGAACCAATCCAAGTACATTCTATAAAATTCCCTATGTCATTCCTCAAATATTTTTTCTGCAACCTGCTGTAGTCTATTTAGGCTATGATATGATATAAAGGGTTTACTGGAATTCATCTGGGATAACACTTCAGCAATGTTTTGTCTTTGCCTCTTGTAGATAATGCATGCCATCTAGGCTTTTTTTTTTTTTCCCCTGTTAAGATCCACAAAACAAGACTATAAAACATTCGGCATAGAAAATCTTTACAGTCTTTTGAAATTCAGCTTACTTTTCACCACTAGTAAAATGTATTTATTTTACTTCCAATGGCCAGTGGACAATTTGATCAACTCTAATTTTTAGATAGCTTCATTTTCATGACAGGTTTTAAGATGGCTTTTAATTGAATTTGAATGTTCACTGAATGCAAAATAATAAGAATAATTATCAGTATGAGCATCATAAGAACATTTCTGATCACATTTGCTTTGGTTAAAAATACAGCCTTTGTTTTCTGCTTGCATTTAATTGGCAGGGTTCCTTTAAAGTTTACTCTTGGCCCTGAGACTTGAGAGTGCAGTCAGGCATGTGTCGGAGAGCAGTCCTAATAGGCAGGCTGCATAACCTCACCAGCTAAAGCTCACGGGCTACGAGGGGGCTGTTCACCAGGGGAAAAACACAGTCCGCTGCCGCTCAAGCTAGCATGAACTTTACATACTGCATGCCTTGCTGACTGATTAAAAATGTAGTCATCCTTAAAGGCAAATCACCTAAGGACTTGCAATAAGTCACAAATACAAAGATAGTTTCATGTAGCATACTTTTACGTAACAGGCTCTTTCAGGATGAGGACTTTGTTTGCAGTCAGTGCGAGTTGGTTGGTGAGTCCTGTTAGCTTGCTGGTTGAGGCAGGTTCTCCTGAATCAGTTCATGTGGAAACCAAACTGCACCTGAGCAAACATTGGAAGGTGGGGAAGGAATTGCTTTCAGTCCGCAGCCACAAAAGTTAGAGTTATGCATGTTCCAGTAGGGAAAACTTTTTCTCATTGTTTGATAAGATATGGCAGGAATTAATTTTAGTGGGGCTAGTAAACATGAATTATTGTATGGCTGGCTCCCTTCTAGCTGGATTTAGAGGTGTATCTGGAGGAAAAATATTAATTGGACTCTGTCTCTCAGTTGCTCTCATGCCCTGAGTCAACTGGTATGAGATAGCATACAGGAAAGAATTTGCATACATATTCTCTAGATACCAAAAAGAGTAAGCAAAGAGATGTATGTGACAGTCCACGTGCTTCTTACGGTAGGCTTAATAGTTTGCAGCCGCAGTTTCAGCTCAGCCTGGAGAGCATCAGGAACAGAAGAACAGGCCAGTGCACGTTGTGACCAGCCCAGCGAAATGGCCTCTGAAAGAGTACTCATTCCATTGATGGTCATTCACTGGATCAAACTGTTGACAGATTTCCTTGTGTGAAGGAAAAAAAAAGTTCCTTTTCCAAGCAGATGTGATGCACTACCAGTGTGTGCTAGCAGTTCTCTTTTCACTTAGGCAGAAGATTTCAATATGGGCATAAATAGTTTTCAGGTGCTGCTAATTAAACTATGGAGAAGAAGATAAAGCACAGCACGTTGTCTGTCTTACTATTATCTGTCTGGCCTAGCATATACTCTACATGTTAGGGTAGAGACCACTCTACCTAGTGTCTCACAACCTTTTCATAGTAAGAACGGGATCCAGACCGGCAATGTTGGCTCATATCCAGAAAATGTTACAACTATATGTGTATATATCAAACCTGAAGTATTTAAACAGACCCCAACTCTGGCGTATCAAAGTGTCTAGAAAACATGTTTCTTCAAAAGAGCCTTTTCTACTTTGAAAGAAGCAAGAAAAATAGTAACAGGCAAGATATATTACAAAATCTGGGCCTCAGTCCAGGAAAAGCACAAGTTTCCAAGATCCTCACATTTTTACATTATGGCCTATATTGAGGTCAAACGTTTTTAAGGTGCAGGTTTTTCTTCTGGGTACTTGAAGAGGAAACAATGTGGGCTCATTTCCGTTTTGTTTCTTTATGGTGCGTAAAGGAATCCGGTGATATTTGTTTTTTAAAAGGTTGCGGCTTCTTTTTTATTGCTAGGTTCTATTCTTGTCTTGTCTTCTGGTTTGCAGTGAGTCTTGCTGAAGCTCTTAGTGCTGAGAATTGTGGATCCCTCCTTGAAAAGGAAGGATACTGAAACTTTAACAGACTTTCTCCAATATGCTTTTTAGCAATCAAAGAAAGCCCATGAAAGCTTGAAACTTCTGAGCCTTTGTTCATTTAAACCAGGTTTTACTTCCATTGTATCTCACAACCCTACCAGTTTTCCAGTCCTCCAGAGTCTCACTATAGCAATGAGATAAATAAAGCATGAATTGCTGTTGTCTGAAAAGAAGGTGCTGGGAAAAATATTTCAAAAATAATATTAATAAAGGGAAAAAAGCTGAAAAATATCCTATCCTTTTGTATATTATAGGGATGGCCCTTAAAGATTTTTTTAGGGTAAAGAAAGATATCGTCAGTGGGTTCAGCAGCTCATCTCTTCTGACCACAGTGAGGGAGGGTGTAGCCAGGGGATTGCCCTGCTCCAAGTACCATCCCCTTAGAGAGCAAACTGGCGTTGGCACAGGTGGGTATCCAAGGCTGCTTTCTGATCCCTCTCTTGGGTTCCCTTGAGGGCAGTGCTGGGGTGACTCCAGATCCAGACTGTGTTCAGCCTGCTAGGGCAGTTGGTCCTGCTCTACTGGTTTGTACTGGGTAAGAGGTATAGCAGGCATATTATATATTACTGTCTGCCCTTGGCCTTGCTGTGTAGACACTGAAGAAAATCCTTTCCACTTATCCCCCTGCCTGCCACAGTTAAGCCTATGCACCCATTCTTTTTAACGCTGCATGTGGATATATGCAAATGTCTTTACTAAGATGCCTTTTTTGGGTTTATCTTACTTTCTATTTGCCTTTGAATGCAAAGGAGTGCAAGAGATTTCATACTGGGGCATGTACTGACCATTCAGCGGTGCTACTAAGAAAAGACAGGTAAGATATAATGGAGATGCAGCTCTTTCTAGACAGTCAGCTATAAAGTATAACCCTCGTGCTACTTTCATGTTTTTCATGAATCACCGACAAAGTCAGTATTAGTCTTATGAAAGAAGGTAACAGTTTCAAATGGCTGCTCTATTACACGTTAGTAACGTGTATGTCCATTGCACAGGCTTTGTCTGCACACAGATAATGTTTGAGTATTTGCATGCATTGATAGTCTGACAGATGGAGCACACATTACACCTACCATGCATGTGCTGTGCAGATGCCTGCATGTCCATCCTGAGCGGATCCATTCTGCTGTCTCTGTGGGTTGGCTGTTGGCCAAGTTGGCCTGACTTGGCATGGGAAGTGCTCAGTTGTGCTCCTTGGTGTGTTCAGCATAGCTGGACATCTGTGGCCTAGTGAGAAGCTCCTGTTTAGACCCATCTGTGGGGCAGCCAGCAAGCCCAGGCAAATGTCCCAGTGCTTCTTTTTGGTCAGATTTCCGGACAGATAAAAGAGGACATGTTTGGTGAAACTGGCCCCTAGAGTGGCCTTAGTAATCTGTCAGTTCTTGGCCTCCTGTCTGCCAGTTTAATTCACTATTTAGGGAGTCTTCTCCTATGCAGTTCTGGAGTGCCAGAGAAGTTGTCTGCCTTTGCTCCATGCATCTCCTCTCCTGCAATGAAGGCCAACAGAAAGGGCAAAGCTAATAGAAAATGGGTTGTCTTATAATCCCCAGTGACTGGATCCCCAGCCCTGCCCTGCCCTGCATGGTTGCCCCAGCCCTGCAACCGTGATAGAGACACCATAATTTATGGTGAAAGCTCAAGAGATGCAGGAGAGTCAGTCCTTAGGTTTCAGTTCTGGGCACTTTCCAGGGTAAACTGTGCATTTCCACAGAGACCTTGTCATTTCCATGTTGTTTTCTGGCCTGTTCTTGAATTAAGTGGAAGCCGCTAATCTCAGTGTCTCATACTGAAAAACCTGGAAAGTCCATGCCTTCTGCTTCTGCCTCCTATAAAAGCTTTCTTCATATACAATGAAAGATAAGGGCTTTATTTTTTTCTGCTAGAGAATGTGTGGGTAGGAAAACATCCAATCTGTCAAGCTCTTCATGACTAATAAATATTAACTGCTTCAAGTCTTCTAATTATCTCAATTTTTTGAAATCTGTGGCCAACTACTTAAATATTTAACCATCTGCCAAAAAGCACTCTTGGAGGTTTATTCTACAACATACAGGCAGTGTTGTTGAAAATGGAAACCTTTCATACAGTGTCTAGATGAATATGGCATTGATTTTTTTAAGTTGATTAAGAAAGTGTGCTAAATTTTGTCAGGGTCTCCACATAATGATACCCCCAGTCTCCTCAAAACATTCCTCCATTTGAACGTGCCTGTAGATCAAATCAGCACAGAAAGGTTGAAAAACTCCCTGTGTTAGGATATTGAACAGTTAGTTAACTCGTGTTGAACACAATGGGGCTAGCCACAGGATGTGCCCATTGCCTCTTCTATGTGATGCAATAACTAAACACAGTTGGATGCATGCAGAAGAAGAATAATGATATTCATTTTCAATTCAAGCTTAGCAAAGCAGATGTATACCAGCTGGGCTCCCAGCTCCTGGTCTTCTCACTTTCACTTTCTTTTGCATTCTTTTCTTCTCTTGATCTGGCAAGGTCTGTAAGACTGATGCCTTGAGGGGAAAAAAGGGAGAGAGAGAGACTTTGAAATATCACCTGCTGTCTGGATTGTTCCTGTTTGCTGCCTGGGATTTCAAAGCTTCAGGTCAAGATGAGTCATCAAACCCTGAGGCCTTATATCCCTTCAGATCCCCAGAAGTCTTCTGAATTCCAGAAGCTTACTGACCTCTTTAAAGGGAACAATGAATAATCAATACTATATTTGATCCCTTGCATGAAGGTATTACAACAAATGACGCTAGATCTTTTGAAAGGAAGAATAACATTTTGATCTTACATTGTAAAATTGCCATGCTCAAGGATACCTGCTGGCTCATATGCTTAATTATGTAATGACGTCCAGCTGGACTACAAAGGACTCTTCCAGCAAGCCGGGCTCCTCTGAGAATAAAGTGTCTGATAAGAAATGTTTAGACTCTGAGATCCTCTGACACAAAATGATGTTTCTGAGGAGGATCCTATGTCGTATCATTTTTATGGTGTTCTGCTTAGGACAGAGCAACTAAAACAAGCCCATTCTCAATACAAAAGACACTGATTTTTTGGGGAGACATAGCAGACTTCAGGGGCAGTTTCACCAACAGATGAAGAAAATGACATTCAGTGAGATCTTCCAAAAGGCTGTAGAAGTGACCTATGTAAGGTCAAAATTACTTCCCCCCTTTTCCCTTGTTCCTCCTTTCCCACCAATTACATTGTTACATTAGAACTGTCTTGTGAGACACAAAGGGTGAGACATCAGCTTGAGCTGTCCCCTCAGTAGTCAGGGAAAGTAAAAATGTCTTTTGGCTATGGAATAAACTGTGTTGTGTTACAGATGTGTGAGAACACATGGACTTATGAAACTGTATTTGCTATCCAGCCAAGGCAAGGAGCCCTGCTGAATTCAGGAAGACGACCTGGAGAGGTGGCTGCCTCCTTTCAAGATGTTGGGGTAGTATTTAATTTCCCACCCCCCACCCCCCCTTTTTTTTTTTCTTTTTTGTGAAAGCTCTGAAATGCTCATTTTATAACTTAGGATCCTGGGATGCTTGCCACATTGGCTAATGTTTCAATCTGAATTACATCTGGGACTTACATGTCTTTCTTGTCTTCTGGGTTGGGATATATACATCTTTATTGGTTTATATAACAGTTGTCTCTTGTACATAATGAAGTGAAACAGTATGTTTCTTGAGCTTGAGACTGTATTTCCACTAACAGTGCACTAAGGGCATACCACAACACAATGTCTCTAGTATTGATCCTGATAGGGACGTCACACTATCCCTGTCAGTAGCAAAGTCCATTAGTGGAGCTCTGACTCTGGTTGTGTGTTGTGTTAATGGCTGAAAGCTCTTCATTCTGTGAAGAGGCAGAGCAGCTTTGCTTCCCATCATTTTTGGCTGAGAACAAGGATTGAATGATGCTTCGCAAGCCACAACCTCACAGGTTCTCCAGCTGAAGAGCCTTGCTTTTATTGTCTTTAATGTGACTAACGATTCTGTGCTCTGCTTATGAGGTACAGCAATTACTTGCAGGTGATTGTCTTTATTTTCTATTCATTGTGCTGGGTACTGACTAGGTGAAAATGAGAATGTATTGTTATGATTCTTGTAGACATTCCTAAATTCAAATCAAGAGTATTTTAAGATGATCAGAGACCTACTGTTTTCTTAAGTCTTAGGGTTGGAAGGGCTGACACCAACTCTGATGGAGTCCTGTTAAATCAGGTTTCAAGCACGCTCTGCATTTCCAGTCCTACCCCTCCCTTGAGTGAAGTTTGCATCCATATTGCTATTAGAAACAGGTGTGTATGGAGGGAGGTATTACATGATCAGAAACTATAGCACAGGAACAAGTCCTAATTTTGGACCAAAGCTCCTTGGAGCTGGTGGGGATGTGTACAATGACTTCACTGAGTTGCCATTCTGGCACTGTTAGCTTGAACGTATTTGTCCTTTTCAACTCCTGTTCAAAGACAGCTATTACCATTCTTCACTGACTGTGCTGTAAACTAAGCTTTACTTTAGCCTTGTTCTTTTCAGTCACTTGATTCCAAAGCTATTCTTTCCCTCTGTACAAACTAGTCAGATCATTTTCTGTGAGTATCCCAGTCCAATGGGATCTTCCAAAAGATGATTATAAGATTATCTACCTGAAGGACAGTGCACAAGAAGAAAACATCATAATTAGAATCATAGAATCATAGAATGGTTAGAGTTGGAAGGGACCTTAAAGATCATCGAGTTCCAACCCCCCTGCCATGGGCAGGGACACCTCTACTAGAGCAGGTTGCTCAAAGCCCCATCCAGCCTGGCCTTAAACACTTCCAGGGATGGGGCATTCACAACTTCCCTGGGCAACCTGTTCCAGTGCCTCACCACCCTCACAGTAAAGAATTTCCTCCTAATATCCAATCTAAATCTCCCCTCTTCCAATTTAAAATCAATTACCTCTTCCAATTTAAAACCAATAATTATAGAAACAGAATTAAGATAGAAGGAGGAAATGTGAAAGATATCTAATATCTAAGCTGTATTACTTCATAGTCAAGTGTTAGTTTTCTCCTGTTTCTGAATATGTTATTTTTTTCTTGCTTTTCAGTAAATTCTCATATTCACTGTTGGGATTTGTGTATGCTTATGTATATATGTGTATGTATGTATTTTTGTGTGTGTATATATACACGTGTCTAGGTATATATAGTGACAGATATCACAGTTTGCTTTAAGGTAAATTTATAGTAGTTTTTGAGAGCTGAAGTGATAAAAGGAGGGAAATTAATATATAAAGGAACAGAGTTCTTAATGGTTCTATAAGGCAACAATAAAGGAGTTTGTATTGTCTTTCTATTTCATAGAAAAGTCCATGACTGTGCATCTAATAACCTCATGAAAGGTGGGACACCAAAGTGGTGGAATGCATCGACAATGAATGCAGCCCTCTTTCGACTTGTGATGGATTTTCTGTAGATGGTATCAGTAGGCGCAGCAGAAATGAGATGCAGTGTATTCCTTCCCTGGAAGACAGCTGCAGCTTCTGACTTCTGTGCCTGGAATTTTTGACTCTCTTTTGCTTGCTTTGCTAGTCTAGTGATGCTATCAACTTCTTGAGAGCTTTTGTTTAGGGTTTTTTTTTTTTCCCCCTTGCTCTCTATTTTCCCTCCCCCTCCCCAAGGCCCGGTATTTCCTTTCATGCTTTGGCTGAATGTAAATGAGATTTTCTGACTGCCAAGAGCAAACCTACAAATAACCATAACCAAAGCAAAAATTCATTTAAAATGTTAAACAAAAACTCTGGTCTAACCCTAGCTCAGTCATGCCCCCTGGGGTTGTCAGGTTAGTAGCAGCATGCTAGTTTTCCTGCATGTGGCAATCACAGTGACAGCAGTCTGGTACAGAAACATCCAGGAAGGTTTAAATTAGTTGAAATGCTGGTAGCAGTCAAGTTATGGCAATGCCATACTCGGCACATGTTAATTAGCCACACCTTTTCATGTAGGTTTGCTGAGCTCTTGTTGACACAACTACTGTTGGTTCACAAATGTTTTTTTAGTCTAGGTTGGGGTATGTACTTCACAGTAGCCACCATATGACTGCAATTTAGACATAACTTCAAGTACCATCAGCCGGCTTGCACTGAAAGGGTCTCACTGTTCTTCCGTCTCCCAGGGGAGACCAATGAAAAGGAGGCAAGGTCACAAAGTGGGAGCATCTTGGCCTGTGACCAGGGAGGATGTATACTGTAGTCCTCTTCAAGCAAACTTGCTCATAGAGCCCGTTTAAAACCTCTGTAAGTACAGATTCAAGGACTCAGTTATTATTAAGGCACTCATCTTCTGTCTATTAAAGACTTCCACTGACTCAGTGGGCAGCTGGAAGAGTGAAAAGCCAGAGTCTCCAAGCAAATAGTACTTTTCCATGGATGATACCTTTGATTTCAATATTTACATCCTAAATCGCTGTTCAATCATTTGAAGGGTCTGACCCAGATGGCTTTACCTGGCTTGAAGGACTCTTCCCTGAGATATAACCTTTTCCTTCTCTGTGATTAACTGTCAATAAACATATCAGGCTTTTCTCCCACGTTGCCTTGTCATCTCTCTAAAATCCTGTTTTGGATTTTGCTAAAAAAATTAGCAAACAATGGACTGAAGACAAGATTTTCAGTAAATAAAAATGTATTTTTTAAGAAAAAGGTTGAAAGAGTTAAAAAAGTAAAACAGAGTCCATTCCAAGCCTTTACATTTTGAAAACATTGATTAAATTAGTTTTCCACTGTTTTACCAGCACTACTTTCAAGCTTCCTTCCCACGCTGTTGTGCAAGTTACTTGTAGAGTACTCAGGGATACAAATCTTCTTTCTCTGACAAATGCTCATGCTGTGAAAGAAGAGGCATTCGGCTGCCCTGGATTGAGCAGGCTGTCAGACATCCCCAGAGAAGTTACCATGAAAAGAAGCTTCTTCAAAACTTTGTTTAAAGTGAGGGCTGTTAATCAAGGCCTTGGTGCTCTCATTAGAGAGGGAAGGAACCATTTAAAGTCAGGAAGCTGCAGTATATGAAAGTCATGAAATTGAAATGAACGCATCTTTTGCCAGCTGGTTTCACACCCCCAGTTGGCAATCCACAAAGGTTTAGAGGGGGAATTAAATCCATTTTTCAGCAGAAATAACTATTTTTGTGATTATCATATAGATTCCATGAGCTACACTTCGATCCTATCAAGGCATGCAGGCAGCTGCATGAGAGGTGGAAAGAGAGAAAATGATTGAGATGAAATCACCACCAACAGCTCCTGCAGGCAGAAAGGCAGCGTTGGATCCCAGCCACAACACTTCTGCAACCTGGTTTGAATGGGCCTGATGGGATGCCATAATGTAACCTACGCTGAACAAGGTATGTGGAAAGCTGTCTGACATGGGGCTCTATTTCAAAGAAAAAATACGGATTCCTTCCAGGCTTTAATTGCTTTTATTTTACTTGTTTTGCTCTTGGGGCTAAGATTGCCTTCAATAAAATGAGATTAAAAAAGCAGAGTGCAATAACACTCTAAACCAGAGTCAAGTGAGAAGAGCTTGGAGGAGAAAGGGTTTTTCTCAGTGTCAGTCTTTAAATCAGCTGAAAGGCCTGAATGAAAAGGGTAACTGAAGTCTTGCTGTATGGGGGTACAGTTCTGTTCTTATTTGTGGGGTTTTTTTTCCAAAAACCACTGGCCGCCTAAGTCCATTAAGGACTTATTATTAGGGTGGAAGCGATTTTGGTCAGGAGATTACTGCCTTACTTCAGAACTGATGACTCGGCTCCCACCTTTATCAGCTCTGGGCACAGTCGTACCCTCCCAGCCCAAATACTGCAACTGAGTTTCCAGCTGCAGAGGAAATCTGTTTTGTGTATCAAAGGTCAGGATCAAGTCCTCAGCTGTGAACTGCAGGAGTATAAATACTTTCTGGCAATTGGACTTCTGTTGTCTGGTGTATCTTCCTAGCCAACAATTGTGGTGCCTGCTGTTTCTGATAGCAATTTCCCCATCCCCTTTTGGATTACTGGAAATTCATCCCTGTGCAAAGAGCACATATATCTCTTGAAGTCCCAATTTATGTCCCGTTGTGATTATTTAAGAAGTGCCTGGGAGCCTTGTAGGGACTCAGCCCTGGGATGAACTAAAGATTAGTTTCTATTTACTGCAAAGTACCAGAAAGCGTCATAGCCAAACATCCCTGGCAGGAAAGCAGAGAACAGCCAACTGAGGCACTCCAGCTACCTCGCCACTGGTGTGACTTGAGTGCTCAGAATGGCTCTGGCTGTGCACATAGGTGGAAGGTCAGAATATTTCTGTTAGAGAAAAGGGAGGCTGAGAAGGAGAGAATGAAATAAGTGACATTCTTGAGCTCTCCAAAAAACTGCACTAATTTAGACAGCAAGAAGTGAGGAGGACTATCCATAAACTCTAGGCATTGGTTTAGGCATTACTAAATATTAGAGAGAAAAGTTGCTTTTCTGTCGAGAAGATGGCATGTTAGTTCTTGAAGGCTTACTAGTAAGGCTCCCTTGTACCACCCCATTCCTTAAAAGATCCCACCTGTGAATATTTGTTCTGTTGTGAAACAGAAATAAATATGGGCACGTCATGGTTTGAGAGACTGGGTTTAGGGACTTTTTTTTTTTTTCTTAACTCTGTCTGGAAGACTCCACTGATTTACCCAGCAAAAGTGAAGAGAAATATCCACAGCCCCTTCTTGTTGTTTTGCTAGTTATTGAATACTATACAAAAACTGCAGATCAGTAGTACACAACCTTTTCAGAACCCATGTGTCATTCTGACAACTTTCCAGGACCAAGGGGGGCAAACTTGATCTGCATACTTATTAACATAAATTTACATAGGAATTGAATCAGAGATGAATGTGCACAGTTGTTATTATTGTGTATTTACAATAAACTTCACTGTAAGTGTTGACAGCACTTCACAAAACAGAGAGGAAGACAAAACATTCTTTGAGAGTCAAAGAGTAAATGAAGCACCATTTTCCTGAAAATGGTTCCTCATGTCTTCCCAAAAATTTGCTATGGCCACATTCATCAAGGAATGCAGCTTTGAGGCTGTCAGATGGCTACTGCATTTGCATGAATGGCAGAATAAATCTGATCTTCCACAGAGAGGAACGTGCTGTGGTCTGTGGTTGGAGGGCCTCTGATTATTGTCAGAGATGGAGATAAGGGTTCTGGAATTCCTGCACACTCTTCCAACACTGTATCTCAACACCTCCTTTTTCACTGATGAGTTCCACCTCTCTGAGATCCTGTACAGCAAGAGGAAAAGTTTCACTTACCTTGTGTTTCTGTCTACTTGCTGATTAACCCTTTACCCACAGGAGCTGGCATTTATAAGTCACAGGTGAATTCTGAGCCTGTGCTGGGAGAGGGGTTGCAACACTGCTGCAGATTTGAGGGCACGACAAGGAAAATTTGCTATCCTCCTGGTTTGGGAAAGTCAGTAGTGCACAGTAGGGTTACAAGTACAACTCTTTCATGCTATTTCATTCCAGAAGAAAGGGCCCCTCTGAAAATACCTTTAAATAGATGCACTTTTGATGTGGAACAGAAGGAAAAAATATTCTAAGGCTGATTTTTTTTTTCAAAAATTAATCAGCAATGGGCATTGACATTTAATAAAATGGCCTGTAGCATCCCTGGCCATAGAAGATCCTGGGAAAAACTCCAAACTGCCAACACAATTGCTGGATAAGCCAGCCTAAGGGACCTGGAGGGCACTGCCAGAAGAAATAACCCCTTTAACTTTCAGCCACAGTGATGCTGTGCATTCATTACCAAAGAGGTGGAAGAACAGCATGATGTGCTCTGAATAAATTGTTCAATATACTTGTTTAGATCTTGGAGTTAACTCCTATTTAGACCGTTATATTCAATGCCTTTTCTCTTAAGAAAGTGCGAAATAATAAGGAAAAGGATGTATGTGTCCAGCACAGGTCTCTCGGTACTGTGTTTTTGGAGGTCATGTTATTCAGGATAGGGAGGGAAATGAATGAAACCTTAAAACCACACACCTGTCAGTTGAGATAAATCTGATTTAGACCCAGGGTTGAATGTGGCAGCTTGGGAAACATCTTGTTTGGAACTAAGTGAATCCCAGCAATGGTTTGAGGGTCAGATGTGGTACAGGTATAAATCAGAGTAAGTCCCTGCAACCTTTATGGGAAATGTACCACTGTGGGAACATGGTGTTGTTCAGAAGGTCTTTTAGCAGGTCTGACCTCTCTTAGGACCTTGGGAGTGAGAGAAAAGTGGCTGTGAGTTGGGGCTCACAGTCCCAAGCGGTTTGCCATGGCAGCTTAACTCATCATCCTGCATCAGTTACTGCTCATATATGAGCTCTTAGCCTGTGGCGAGTATGAAGTAATGCAATTTATCCTAATCTTTTTTGACTCTGAGTTATCTCTGTGAGCCTAGCTCTGAAGAGGAGAGAGGAACAATGGCCCTTTTAGATACTTCTCCGGTGGGCCCAACCTCAGGCTGCAACTGCACCTACAGGAATAGGAGAGTGATTTGGTAGCACATGTCTCTTCATTGAGTTTTTCTGGGCTGTTTCATTCAAAAGCTCATCTTTTATACTGTATGAGTCACTTTGCTATTGGCACTCTAAAACAGGAGAATGAAATAATCACTCTGCAAATCTTGGACAATTACTGGCCATCCTAAAACATGTTCATGCCTTATGTCTGAACAAAAAATCATAAATAATGTTATCCCTGTGAATCAGAGTAGCCCAACTCAGGGCTTTTGCTTACAAATCATCTCATAAATTATTCAGCCAGTTCCAATTTTGGGTGACTTGCTGAAGAGAATCTGGGTCATAAGTTGATATATCCTAAATTGGGCCAGTGACAGGATGGATTATATAAGGGCTTTCACTGCAGAGCCCCAGGTCCTATCCCCTGCTGCAATAAATACTTAATTTTTTTCATGGAGTATGGGATAAATCCAAGAGACTGGGAAAGCTTTGGTTTAAAACATAGTATAGCCTAGTGGTTAGAGGCGTTTCCTGGGAGAGACAGGCTCGGTTCTCTGATCTAACTCAGGCAGAAGACGAAGCTGAAATTAATCTCCAGCCTCCCAAGGGACAGATCCAGCTGCCAGTAGATGGGAAGGTGGTCATGTTCCCTCCAGGTGCTTTCTGTGAGGCAGCCACCTAAGAGGCAAGTTCTGGGAATGCTGAAGTCAGGCAGAGGAATGGTTAGTTCGTGAAAGTGCCGATCAAGTATCAAGCTCCTTAGAGCCAGTGTAATGCATGACTCCAGCAACTGAAATGTAAGGTAATTCCGTCGTGTAACATTAAGTATCTGTAAACTTTGTTGACCAAATGGGAGGGGTCTTGAAGATCTAAATTTGAATTCAGGTGCCTAGCATGGCAGCCCATTATTTTAATCTATTTAGAAGTTTAGGATCATGTACTTTTATGTTTACTATAATCTTTTCAGCTCTTTCCCCAGATTGCTATTTTGAGCTAACCTCAGTACCCACAGAGGGCTCCATGACCCATCCACCGACTGCTGAGTTTGCTGTGAGACTAACTGCAACTCTGAGCCTGGTTTTCCCTCCCATCTGGCAACAAAAATGAGCTGCTGCTGACTGAATGACCACTGATTCTCTTGGAAGCAGAGCTATGCGAACAGCAACAGCCAACTCTGTCACCATTTGTGAGGATTTGTAGCTTGGGCCCTGAGACATCTGGCTGAGATATTTATGCAGTCCCGTATTGCACTCACTGAGGCTCTGCGTTCACATCTGGAGTCTAGACTGAGTGACTCTATGGGCTGGTCTTCAAGCCTCCAAACAGCTCATGTCCCCCTTGTTCTCTCACTTTGTCTTTTTATTGCTTTATTGGTTTATTTATTTGCTGTAGGTGCTTCTATCTCATTTCCTCAGAGGTTCCTGTCACATCCATTTGAGAGCTTCGGTGAGGAATGGCAGTGACTGAAAGAGACTGGGTAAAAGCAGATGGAACGGGTAGGGGAAAAAGGCTGTGCCGTGGCAAGGCTTCGATCGTGTGGTTACGGTGATGGGGGATGCCCGGTGCTTGATTACGCTGTTTCTTCTGAGTTCTACAGCTCTGATTGTGGGAAATGACAGTGCTCAGCTGCACACAGTTTGCATTCAACACACGTGAGAGGGAGCAGGGTTTTCTGTAAATGGGTGGAGGTGGCCACATGGTTGAGCCAGGCAGAGAGCTGAGCTGCCCTGGGTTAGATCCATCAGCAAGCTGCAGGTACAACCTGGGTCATCACAGAGCTGTTCTGCCTCAAGCTGGTTGGAGTTGGTCCCCGTTCATTGTCCCACTTTGAGGATGAGAAGCAGGGGGGTCAAAGCCTAAAAGATGACACAGTGGTTAGTGTTTAGTAGCCTAAACGTAGACATCTGAGGTGTCTGAGATATTGGCACAGGGATGGTAGATGCATCACAGGTCCTGTGGGAGAGACTTTGGGCATCTAAAAGAGACATCTGGGTTTTGGAAACTAACCCCTTCAGTTAGTCATATGTTCTGTCTTTGTGCTTAGTTGTGTATTGTTTTGAACATGGGATGCTAAGAGCTTTAGCCCCGTGCTGGTGCTGTACTGTTGTACCAGGTGGACTCCTTGATTTGACAATGTCCCTAGTGGTATTGGTGGCTGCTGCTGCTGCCTACACTGGGAGCAAATCTTCCCGAATACTGCTGTCCTTATTCACAGCTTCTCTTTACTTCTTTCCCTTGGGTCTTTAGTCTGTTAGTTCCACTCGCTCCTCTGCCTGTCCAATACTCTCTTTGTAACAGTTTTCCTTTGTTTTAGATTTCCTGGTTGCCTAACAGCCCTGTCTGCCACTGCTGAAGAAATACTGCTAGGGAGTCAAGGGCTAAGTATTGCTGACAACAGTGGGGTTATGACCTGGAAATGTAGTGGAGAAACTGAATGGACCAATAGTGAAAATGTATGTAGTGCTTGAAAAGATGGGTATTATAGATGTACCTGTTTATGTAGGTAGATCTGTATGTATTTCGATGTAGATAAGCCAGAATCTACATTAAGAGAATGTCACAAACTCCAGAAATTCAGGTACCGAAATACAGTTCAGTTCAGCCTTCAAAGAAGGGTAAAAAAGATTTAAGATATTCTCTGTGCCAAGATATTCTCTGTCTCAAAGTAGCCAGCAACAGAATGATGGCAGTTCTAAGTAAAGAGCCTTAATCAGAGTATATAAAAAGACTGGAATGATGTTTGAACAACATGTCCAGCTCCCAAGCATTGTCTCTTTCCTGCTATCAATGACACCCATTGTGCAATAACAACATTTGCACAGAGATACGTCCTGTTTTGCACATGGAGAATATATTGAAGTAGCCATAGGGCTGCACTAGCCTTGACTAGAAAAGTCCCCAAGGGCCCGTCTGCCAGCTGCTGACTGATGTAGAGCTGCTGCTGATAATAGGGTACATGTGCTGGCTTTGAGCTGAACTAGGCAATCTGGGGCACAGTCAGATATGCTCAACAAGGATCAAGTTCAAACCTGTTTAAGAAGTTTGTTTCCGTCAGTGGTGATCTAAGCTAAGTAGTTTTGCTGTGTATTGGAAAGGACGAGGAATGCTCACACAGTCAGCTACTTCATCTTGGCTGTCACGGTGGTGATTTCAACACAGTCAGGGAAGTCAGAAAGACAACAAATAGCTGAAATCTGTGACATCCTAAATCACGTAGACACAAGCTGCTAAAGGTGTATTTCCATTAGATGTTTGCCTGCTTGTATGTAGCAGAATTACGTTGCATACTTCACGCTCTCTTTCCAAGTAGCTGAAATCAAGAGGTGCCTAGACTTCTTTGAAGATGTAGGACATTGTTCCACACTGGAAATGGCTGTTGCTGGTTGAACGTTGCTGATCCATTCAGGAGCTCAACTGCAGCAGGCAAAACATCAGTGTGGATGAGGCTAGAAAACACAGATTTTTGCTGTAGAGATTGACATACCATCATGGGGGAGCACATGTAAATTGCCCCACTTGACTAAATGCTCTCACCGGAGAGGAAATTAAAAAATGATCACTGCAAGATTCAAGAAACATAAATACACTATTAATTAGGCAAAAGAGCATTGTACATGACATCTGTGTTAATGTCAACCAAATTTATCATCAGCCACATTCCTTCTAGGAATATCCCACATGTGGTAAGCTGGATATACTTTTGTGTGAATAGTGTTTCACACCATCCGGTATCACAGAGATTGGCTATATTGCTCTCCAGCTTGGGAGCCAGAGTTGGCCTTGTATCACATTGTGATACAAGAGTCACATTGTGAAGATCCTGAGCATGGCTCCTCTGTGTTTCGCAAAATTATTCAGTTCTTCTTCATCAGAAGAGCGTGTGTTGCACAGCAGGAAATGCAACTAAAGATCTTCCTAGTGATTATCACCTCCTGAAAGTATTAACGCCATATTCATTCTGATGGAGAAAATGAGTTCTGGAGCAGCAGTTCAGCTGTAACTATTCAGCTTTTTCCTGAAGAGATGCCCAGAGAGGGCACCTTCAGGCAGATCCACAAAAGCATTTAAGCCCTAGATAGGCCCTGGAGCTGTAAGTAAAACACAATGTCAAGATTCCTGCTGGTTATGTCAACAGGAGTTTAGATATATTAAAAAAAAAGGGCAAAAAAAAAAAAGCACAGTAAATAAGTACCTTTCTGGCCTGGACAAACTATGTTTGAAACAAAGATGACTTCTTTCTGGAATAAATTGTTCTGTTTGCTAAGCAATCACTTTATTTTATAGTGAAATGGCAGGTGAAGAAATGCAAGGAAAATGGTTTAAATCTTGTTACCCTGGCAAGGATCCCACTGACGGTAATAGTATTTTACCTTTACATGGATAAAAGAACAGCAGGATCTGAACAGCTGGTCACTTAGTTGGGTTGCTGGTATTTCTAAACCTATAATAAGGCAGTACTGAATGCAAATATCTTATAATCTGAAAACAGAGATCTTATAGCATCACACAAGGCCTCTTGAAGGCAATGCATACAACATACAAATGGAAGCTGTAATCTGTAATGCCACAAATCCTTTAGGAGGATTATCTCTGTTATCTCATCTGACATCAGAGAATTACATGTAATATAGACACATAAATGGCTTAGTCACAGAAAGATCCTTTAGAAAAAAGGTAACAGAGAGGAAGTTTTGTTTGTTTCTAAGCCAGGGAGAAGAGGGAAAGCTCTGCAAATCATAAGTGGAGCTAAAGTCCTGTTTGGGTTCACTGCAAATCTTGCTCACTTGGGAAAATTATCTGAGGGAACTGAGTCCCCACTGGCTTGATTTGCATATAGTCATTTACAGCCATGCAAAGGGTGGATGCCGTACATGCTTGTGCCTCCGTTTCCCTTTAGCTAGGTTCAGCCAGTCTGCATGAGTGTCAGGGGCTATGGGAAGTGTAAGACAATCAATGATTAAACTCTGTAGCTCCACGTTGGCCAAACAAAAACCTTAGATTTTAATAACTTGAGGTCAGGATAGGATTGCTTGACTTATGAGGCTCAGTTGCATAGCTAAACAGAAGATTTACTCATTGCACAGCCAGCCTAGATTCATCTTTGATAGTTCTCTCCTACTGCATTCACTTATTTTTCTTTATAGGACCCTTCTGGTTTCTTCAAAAAGGAAACTGATAAAGTATGATGACTGTGCTGCTGACTGTGACTTTCCTTATGCATCCTACCTATCTTGTCTCTTTTTCCATCCAGATGAATGAGGTTCTAAGGTAGCCTTGTACACTTGCTGTAGTTACCTCATTCCACTCTCCCTCACACCTATGTATCACCCTATTTTTCTTCTTAAAATCTCACTCTGGTTCTTTTTTATTAACAATAAGGCAGATTTGGTCTTTCCCTTCTTAAAAATACTTATCTATCAGCATACCTTCCCTCTCTGGTTACCAATTACCAACTCTTTCCTTCCTTTCGTCTCTAATTGCATCTCTAAAAGCACTGAATGTGTTGTTTATTGCCTATAAGCCAGTCAGAGGTGCTGTCTTAGACCTTCTCCAGCCCAGCCTCTACACTTCTCATTCATCTCAAATCACTCTCACCAAGCTGTCTAATGATGGTAGGACAAAAGGAAAAGAAGGGAAAGGACATGTTGGCATACCTTGTAATTTTAAATACCTGTTTTGTATTCTCATGTTTTGGGAACTGAATAAAACCCCACTAAAATTAATGAAGTCTTTCCATTGATGTAATGATCCTTAGACCAGGACCAGCAAAATCATACATTGTGAGTCAGAGTTCAAGAAGGAATTCCAGTATTTTCATTCATAGATGGCTCATTTCCTGTAGCTTTCACACTGTCCTTTCCACTCCACTGACCTCTGTCTGATCATGTACAATCTCTTTTATATTCCCTCTTACAGGATAAGTAGTTAGATGTGCATAGAAGAATGTTCCATTTTCTGAAAGAATTTCTTGGATTCCCTGAAGAGATTAGTACAAAATTTTAATTAGGGGCATTGGCAGAGTTCCCAAACACTGGTATATTAGGCTGTGGTTTTCATTTTCATCCCCATTTTGGTTCCTATACAATGCATAGGATTTCTGATGAGTAGTAGAGTTTACATCATGCACATTTTGTTCCTCCAGTTTTTGTCCATCCCATTGATACAGATGAGTCATGATTAACAGCAAAGTCTTGTCTTTTCCTTCCAAAGACTGGGGAGGTTGCCCAATATTCTGAGGACAATTGTCCAAAAGATGTCAGTTTGAAGTGACCAGTAAAATTTCCACTAAAACTCTGGAAGGCATACAGGATGCAAGTGTCATTAATTAAGCTCTAAGAACCTACAGTGCTGTGGGAACCTGGCATAAAATACACAAGCTGAACTTTGTTTGCAACTTCCTTCTATTTAGGAATTCATTAAAGGGCTGAAGCATTTGCAGAGATTTCAGGACCCAGTGCTAGAATGGCTAATTGCTGGCTTGGTCTTTTGTATACAGTGTAGCACATAAAAGCACTGTGATCAAAGAATGCAGGTGCTGCTCAGGGCAATGAGAATGCAAGTATGGTGATTGCTTGCCGGATACAATATATAACGTTTCATTTAGCTGCACTTTGCTTTGGTCCACGATAGGATTTTGTAGGAATTGCTGAATGATTTTGACTGCAGTGATTTAATAAATGCATTGTTTAGGCAGAGCTAAAAGTTTATACTTCTTTCATCTTCCTCCTGTTTTTCCCCCTTCTAGCACCTAAGTGAAACATAACCACTACTGCAGATCTAACTTAGGCTTTAGTAAGTTTAAGTTGGTTTCACCTTCTTTAGTACACTAGAATTAACTATCACAGTTAGTGGTGTTGTAGTGGAGGAGAGCCGAGTTACACAATACAATTTAGCTTACATATCTTCACAGTGAGGGCTAAAGAAACCATCAATAATTTTGTATTTGCCACGCCTAGATTTTCTTCAGTTCCTGCTCTAACTGTACTCATCCTGCCAATCTTTTCATATATTGTTCTTATCAAATAGCAATGAGAAGTCTGTGGTGAAGCTTTCTCCTTTTTTAACAACCATCCTATTTGATCACCCCCCAAAAATAGCACAAGCCATATGAAACAAGTGGAGCTGTGGACCCTGTCTTGGAGAGCATGCATGAGTAATTAAATAATATGCCTTTCTGTCACCATTTTTGCAAGGAGGGGGATTAAAATCTGTGTTCACAGGCTGAGAGCAGGTGTCTGTGATGAGATCCCATGCTGTGACATGCATGCAGCACATTCTTACATGAAAAGCCCTGGCTGATGAAATGACCACAGGAAGACAACATGGAACCCTCCTGGCAGAATCAGAAGAAGCTTAATTAAGCTCTGTGGTTAATTTTAAAGTGAGTGTGTACCTATTTTAGAAGAGTATTAAGAAAACTGAAAACATGGCCGTTTTTTAATTGTATTCTGGTCTTCCTGACATCCCTTAAGCAAACTGTCTTGCTTCTTGCGTGGTCAAATGATACAGTGACTCAGAAGTGAACACGCATCTACGTAGATGGGATTTAGTAACTTGTCAATGTGGTTTTAGAGTTCATTTCTTAGTTGTGGACATTTGTTTCTTTGGCATAAGGCAGCACTAAATCCACAGTTTCTGGAGTTATTCTCAACACAGTTGTTTTAGTTGTAATTATATGACTGAAAGCTTACATAGACCACAAATTCCCTATAATCTTGCTATAACTTTCCTTAGAGAAGGTAAAAAAAATATTGGGCAAGGCTCAGAGAAAAGATGAATGTTTGTGTTAGAATGATTTAAAAAAAAAAGACAGTAGTACTGATGGCAACAGTCCTTTACCTTGTATTACTGTGCTCTTCCACTACAGACCTTAAAATGCTTCCCTGAATTCTGTGAAGCCACTTGAGAAATTCTTTACACGTGTGTGCCTGTTGCAATGGTGGTAAAGCAGAGGTTTGAAAAGTGAAGCCACTTGCTCTAACAATGCAGTGAGTCAGATGTGAAACTAGAAAGCCAAGACTGAAGTACCCATGTCCATCTTAATGCAGAATATGTGGTGAAAAACTGTAGTCTAGTTATATATGCACTGATGGAGTGACAAAGAAAAGCTTAAGGCTTCATAAGCACCTTTGCTTTTCTCAATAGAATAATTTGTTCTCTCTTCATGGTCTTGTTTGGGTTTACGATTTTTTGTTTGTTTGTTTTAACCTCAATATGGGTTAGGTCCTTCTCAAACATGAAAGAAGACTCTGAGAAATTCATTAGCCAAATTAGACAAAATAATGAGGGGGTGAGAAGGAGGCAGCAACGGGTAAGGGTGGGACGGGAAACGTGGACAAGGATAGCTCAAGACAGTTCTCTGCAAGGGTGGCTGATTGAAACAATGGTACAGTACCTTGACTAATGTAGAGCTAATTAAAACTGTACAGGACAAAGCACTTCTAAATACATTATAGGGAACAATCTTTGTATGGGAAATCCGTCCCCAGTGAAATTTCATCAACTTCAATGGGTTTTCTTCTGGGATGAATTTGGACTGATAACTTAGTAAGTCTTTTCTGTCTCTCATTTCTAAGGACCTTTTGTCAGAAGCAGAGCAAGGAACTTCAGTCTGGCTTTCAAAAGTGCTGAACACCCAAAACTCCTACTGAGGTCTCCAGGAGTTACAGGTACTCAATACCACTGCAAATCAAAGCTGAATGAACTGTTCCATCATTGCTGTGACTTTGCTTTCTGTACAGTGCCATCCCATCTGCAAGGTGACCCTAAGTTAGCCTCCTAAGCCTTTTGAGGCAGAAACTTCTTGTGCATAGGTACACCACCTCACACAATGCAATACAGAGCTTAGCAAGGGCCTCCAGGCACTAATACAATAAAAAGAATTAGTAAAACCAACAGTAAATCGTAGATTCACACTAGCTGTATTTGCAGGGAAATGGGGGATACGTATTTGGGCTAGTTATGTATAGATGGGCCTACTTCTGTTACCCTCTTTCCAACTTGACTGTCTGTGGTCTGATTTGTCAGATAATTTATGTCCAATGTGTTCATAGTTTTTGTGAACGTAGAAAAATTGTCTTCCTATGACTCTATAAAAGCCATATTGAGAAATAGTCAAAAATAAATGAATGCATGTTTGCCTTCAGCACAAAATGAGTGACTCTTCCCTTCACTCTTCAAGCTCTACAAATTCATATACTTCTAATAAAATCTTGGTGTACCCATTAAATTTACAGTGGAAGTTACATTGGCATCTTTGAGGTGACCGGGACTATCATGTGAAACCATATCAGACTTGTTTTGAAAGGTTCAGGTCAAACACAGAACATGCTCTTTGGAACATTTTTCTTTTTACTGCACTGCTATTGTAAAATGTGGTCTGCTTTGGTTTCCACTCCATGGAAGATGTACATCATATAGATAATGATAGTGTTTTAATAACATACTTCTTTCTTTCACTTAACTTCTTGGTTTTTTTCTGAGAATAAGACCAAGCAAACAAATTCCCAACAACAGAAAACCCCACCATTTAAAGACTTGTGCTCTGGTTTTTTTCTGAGGTCTGGCTCCAAGAGGAGGATTACTAGTTTATCTCTGTTACTTTAAAAACCAGATCTGTTTGATTACTCAATGTTTGGTTTTTAAAAGGGCAGCTCCTGGGGATCTTAAAGAAATCCATAAAGCAACAGGGAAGGAATATAATGGACTGGTTTGGGAAAAAAAAAAGGTACAATGAGGGAAAAACATAACATACACTACATTTGGTGTGAACTTTTCCCAGAAGATTGCTTGAGCCTCATAGTTCACTTACAACCAGAGTACAGTGATGCCGGGCAGCCTGCCAGTGCTTGTTATTGTAGTACTGTGTGAGCCAGTCCCCTGGTGAAGAAAGAAAAAAAGAGAGAGAGAGAGAGACTTTTCTTTGCCTTTCATAGGTGTCCCACTCTTTGCTCTCTCTGAACACCCTCCCGTTCTTTACATTAACATGCTTTGGTGCATGCTACACTGTGCAAATGTCACGCTAATAGTTTCACGTGTGGTACTTTCACAGTTCAAGAGGACTGATACAGGGCTGTGTCGCCTCACTGCACTGGAGGTTTCAGATGACAGCCCTGCCTGACAGTCTAACAGTAAGGCACCCGGTGATACGCATAGTGAGGATGAGTAACGCCTTGTCCTCACAACAGAAGTATCTGGGAAGAGAAGAGAAGAGTGGGTGCCAGGGTAAGTTGCGTGTCTACACTGAATTTTGCAGTCAGATGTGAGCCAGGATAGCTTGAGCTTAATACCATGCTACCAATGCCAGTGAGGCATCTCTGAGTTGTTCAGAGCACTGGCAGACCTCCTTCATGTCAGCCTACAAAACAGTGCGCAGACATAGATGAGTTACAGGCTCACAGTCTGGCCCTGAATGTATAGCAAAACAGTATGGATGAAGGAGGCCTCCTACGTTCTTGTATCTATATTCTACCTGGAAATCCATCCAAGAACATTTCAAAATCAGCAAACATGGCATGGGGTTGTTTTTATTCCACCCCCCCAACCCCCCACCCCCCCTCCACATCCACACACCTCCTCTTCATGCTGCTACGTTGCCTTGAACCCTGAAACTACAGCACTCTCTGGGAAGCACTTACACAGCCTCCACCAGAAACATGCTGGGCTCCCAAATGTGATAAGAAGCTGATAAAAATGATCTGGGCGTTAAAACAGCCTTAGTAGAAGAATGTTTAGCTAAATCGATACCATCTGTCCCTTAAAGTGAGCACGTCCTTGTTCTGCCCTGGCATGACCACTATGAGCTGTTGCTTTTGTGGTGTAGTCCATGTGTGGACTGGTTGTCGTTCCCAGGACCTGGGGCGACAGTTTATGCAATGTGGACTTTATGAGAAACAGTTTCAGTTGCAGGGATTTTTTTTTTTTCCTAAGGATTAAATATTGGTAATGAAAACAACATTTTTGCCTAATACAGAAAAGTACTGGACTGGAGCTCAGCTGTACGCTCATATTAGCCTGTACAGCACATTTCTTTAGGGAAGCCAAAGAGGGAAGGAATCCTGAAGAGCTAAAAGCAGCGTATAAATTACCAAGAGAACTTTCATGTCAATAACAAACAGTGCAAATATTTTCCTAGGGATACGGGCAGTTAGCACACAGCATAGACTCTACAGTTTTTAAATGCATTTTCTTTACCTCCTCATGGACATAGTGGAACAAAGCTTGGGTAGACTGACAGTACAGATAGTTCATTGAGCTACTATGCAGATACATGGGAAAGAGGTAAAAGACAAGAATCAGAGGGTGACTTGCTTTGAGAGTGACTGAGCAAACTTTGGGACTCACAGGACTGAAGTGAGAGTGCAGTCTATCTTTAGCAAAATCCTGCAGAGCATGAGGGCTCCAAGAACAGAAGAGTTATAATACTTCCTCAGAAAGGGTCAGGTAGTGACACCTGTAGTGGGATAGTCACGCCATCTATCTAATCTAGGCAAATTCATATATAATGTGTAAGTGAATCTGAATATCTGCCATGGGTGATGTAGACAGGTAAGCCTAGCTGAGGTGCCTGACTGGGATAGCTAAAGGTAGACAGGTCGATGCCCCGTGATGGATGTCAGAGCCCTGAGGGCAGTAATAGGCCTTCATGGATGTGACAAACCTAACTTGGGGCCTCCGCTCACACCCTTGTCATGGATGCAAGAGCACTGTTTCAGCTCAGGCTGGGCCTCCATTTCTGTTTGAGCTGTGTTGTAGGTGGAATGGAATGGAATGGAATGGAATGGAATGGAATGGAATGGAATGGAATGGAAGAGTTGAGTTGGAAGGAACCTACAATAATTGTGGAGTCCAATTGCCTGACCACTTCAGGGCTGACCAAAAGTTAAGACACGTTTTTAAGGGCATTGTCCAATGCCTCTTCAACACTGACAAGTATGGGGCATTGACCATGTCTTTAGCAAGCCTGTTTCATGGTTTGAGCAGCCTCTTGGTAAAGAAATGTTTCCTAATCTCTAGTCTGACTCTCCCCTTGCAGCAGCTTTATACTGTTCCCACATGTCCTTGAACTGGACCCCAGGGAGAAGAAATCAGCACCTCCCTCTCTACTTTCCCTCCTCAGGAATCTGGAGAGAGAAAAGAGGTCACCCCACCAGCCTCCTTCTCTCCAAACTTGACAAACTCAGCGTCCTCAGCTACTCCTCAGAGGACATGCCTTCCAGCCCCTTTCAGCATCTTTGGTGCCCTCCTCTGGACACATTCAAGGGCCTTCACAGCCTTTTGAAATTGTGGGGCCTAATTGATTGGACTGCATTCCCATACTGTGTGTCCCCCCCAGTACGGGAATGCAATTAATACATCTATAGCAACTTATTTCAGGATGTGCTACTTCAGCATGCATTTGCCTTGTGGGGCCTTCTGCAAAAAGGAAAGCATGGTCTGCAAAAGCACTGGCTACCAGTCCATAACTCAAAGCGTAACTCAAAACATAGGTTTTAGCTTATAAACTCCATGTCATTTGAAATCCTTGCTCCTTAAAGACTGTCTTCTTCCTAAAAGCTTTCTGGATAGGGGGCGCTCCTGGCAACAGAATTTGCTTCTAGCCTCACCCTGCCTGCTGATCCACCAGATCCACATTTGGGCACATGCAAAGGCCCATTGTCTCTTCCTACTGAGCTTGCATTGAAATGATGAGATTCTTTAACTGAATAGACATACGCTGGCAGCTTTCTGCACTAATTGCACCAGTTTGGCAAACAAATTACAAAGTGTGTGCTAGGAAAGTGTTTTGCATAGTTTCTTTTATCAATTTAAAAAAAAAAAAAAAAAAAAAAAACAACCAAAAAATGAAGTTCCTTTGTATCTAATAACGTCATCAGTAATTTCCTCACATAGACATTCTCAGGTGGTTTCAGGTGTGGGTATAAAAAGCAAAATCGTCAGTCCTTTTTTGCAGCTATCTTCCAGGCGCGTAGGGACTCTTTAAGAGAGGCAGTTGCCTTTTCGTGTCAGATGGCCACCTGGCCAGCCAACTCCTTACCCACATCAGCATTATCAACAACAACCTTCCTCTTCACTAAATACCTGCAGAATTCATTTACAAACTCGTTGATCTGTCTTCACTCTCCTGGAGAGTAAAGCTTATCGCCACTGACAGCGGTAACACGAACTGTATCACGTTGATCCACCAATGTTTTGCCTCTTGGAGCTTTTGCAGTGTCTGTGCTCATTTGGCCCTTTCTCCAATGAAACTTTCAAAACAGAAGCTCAGTTACTGCCAGCTGTGGTTATTACCTTTCCTAGGAGACAAAAATTCATTTCTAAAGTGACTAGACTGACCATGAAGCTGCTGGTGTCAAAGTCCACCCACACAGTGTGTTTGTTGTTCTCCCTGCCCATGGAGGGCTGGATCTGCTGGTCGTGACTGTGTGGAGCCGGACTCCAGCAGGCTACTGATGGGCAAAAGCCTCCTCAACATATCTCTCAGACTCCACCCTTCATGCTTTGTTGTCATCAAATGGATGAAATGATGAAGTTCATGGTCAGGTCTTTTGAATTTAGATTGCAGAAAACCATCATTAAAGATATGTAGGCTTCCTTCTCCGAAAGATACAGTCATTGTCCACATTATGTTCTGGACATCATGGCATCCATGAACCAGAAAAAGCTGTATCTCATGGTATATTTCTATGGCCCCCATACTCCATACCAGCTGAAGCTCTGACAGAAGAGATAGACAGTCCCCACATCAATAAACCATGCAAGAACAACTGAAGAGTAGAAATAGGTAACACAACTCAGCTGGAGCGCCATGATTTTCTGCTCCAGTCTGGAAACTTGAGAGTAGGCAAATGTTCCTGGAGGCATGAGTATATCACAGGGTGACTATGAACCACCAATGTGATACAGGCAAATGGATTCTTCTGTATCAGACAAGATATTTCCATAGGAAAGGCAAACAATGTGCAAAGCCCTGGTGAGAACTGACCTGTGCCACTATGGGTATTTCTCATTCTTCAGGTTCAAGAAAGAGAAATTCTGTCTGGGGTGAAGGCAGACAAAGACTTAGCAGCTGATTAGGGGCGTGGAAGGTCTATAGAAGAAGATGACTAGAAGGAGCAAGACAAAGGCTGAGAGGGCTGCCATCACTTTCCAGAAAGGTAGCAAGGATTACAGCCAAAGAAGGAAAAGAGCTACTAAAGTGCAAGAACAAAGATGGTTAAGAACATAAACCAATTCAGTACTTCTTTCTAAGAGGAAGACCTCACCTTCAACAGTACAGTAGCAAAAGTCCCTTGGTGCATTCCTAAGGAATGGTGAGGGAATCATGCATGCTCTCTACGTCTCTGCAGAGTTCATGCAGAAGGAAGCGAACCCTGTCTTTCATCTCTGGCATCACCACAACTAGATGAATGTATACAGCAGAAATGCCCTTACTTACATTGTCTGAATGTACATACCAATTTTGGCACCAACGTACAAAATGATAAGAATAGTACCTTCCTTCCTCTTTCCGGAAGAATAAATACTAAAGGAAAACAAGATGTCCCATGCTTTCAGATAAGATCTGAACATCTTCCCATAAAGTGAGGTAGGCAAATAGCTCTCAGAAACACTGAAGTCACTAATGAGCTCTGAAAGTTTTACCCCGTGGCTGAAGCATGTTTCATATCCCGTATAAACATGGCCAACTGCACAGCTCAGTTTCAATGGGAAAACGAGATGTGATGGCGACGGCAGAAACCGGCTATTTTCACAGCTTGGAAAAGTCATCATTTGTCTGGCTGTGCTTTGGGCACAGATCCAAATGTTCTAGATCTGAAAATGCCCAACTTCTCCACCACACCAGTGTAACATTTTCTCCCTTTTCAAAGCCTGTGTTATTTCCACGTCAGTCTATTGGCACCATCCAACCCAACCCATGGCTCTGGTTATACTTAGGCTTTCTGCCAGGATGTGGCTGCCAAAATCACCCCCCTTGTGCCTCCAGAAAAGGGTTTGTGTCCAGGCAGATCAAGTCCCTGGTCCCCTCACTCCATGACCTCATGGATGCTGGCTCTGGTGCAGAGAGGGGACAGCTAATAGGGGTGGTCTCTGGGCTGCAGGGTTGGTTTCTGCCCTGGCCTGAGAGAAGAGCGACAGACCTAGGTTTGTCCATGAGAACTGAGTGGCAGAGGACATCAGGGACACCCAGCAGCTGTGCACAGTGCATGGCCATCAAGGGTCATCCCCCTGGACACAGGGACTGCCTCGGGGCCAGCAGCCCAAAGGCCTTCCTCTGAAGGATGCTGGGCGGAGGGGCAGTGGGCAGGGCTGGACATGGGGGGCCCCATCACCCCTATGCCACAGTGCCACCACCCGGCAACGCAGCAGTCACAATGTCCCGGGGGAGGATAAAGGGGGCATCTTCCCTTGGGACAGAGCTGGCCTGGGGGCAGCCTGCAGACATGCGAGAGGAAGTCCTTGAGGAGCTGGTAGAATTGCTTGGAGGGGGTTGAGAAAGGAAGACCAGAGGCTGGAGGAGGCTGCTGGAGATGAAAAAAAACAGCAACAGAAGGAGGAGCTTGAGGCTACTGGGCCTTTTCAGTACAAGAGCAGTGGCCAGACCGAGGGAATGCCTTCTTGAGGAGCACTGCAGAGCTCACCATCCTCATTCCCTGCAGAGCTACTGAAAACAGCTGTAAGAAATGGGATGCAGAGATGTTGCTGGGGATCCCAGTGCTGCCAGGTATGGGAAGGATTCTTACCTGCAAGGTCTATCAGGCCAGGGGCATTTGGCCACTGTCGTAAGCTCCTGAGATGGCTCCAGGCTGAGAGAGAATAGGGCTTGGGCTTCTCCTGGGAGGCATGACCAGCCTGTGGGACAAGGAGGCAGGTCTTGCTCACATGCTCAGGGAATAGCCGATCGCCAGCACCGGGGTCAGGAAGGAATTTTCCCCCGGGGCAGATTGG
This sequence comes from Numenius arquata, assembly GCF_964106895.1. NCBI lineage: Eukaryota > Metazoa > Chordata > Aves > Charadriiformes > Scolopacidae > Numenius > Numenius arquata. The sequence goes on along the minus strand of NC_133579.1, from coordinate 65,997,989 downwards.
CACTGGTCCCTGGGGGTTTTTTACCTTCCTCTGCAGCATTGAGCATGACCACTTGTCAGGGCTCCTCTGGTCCCTTTTGGCTAGGTTCCTGCCTGCTGCTCATGCACCACAAAGATGGCCTTCCGTGCCCTGCAGCAGCTGAGGGGGAGGAAGGCTTTTTTTCCCCTCACAGTGGGATAGCAAGTGTCTCCGGGATTTTTTTTGCCTTCCTCTGCAGCGCTGAGCACAACCCCTTGCCAGGGCTCCTTTGGGCCATTTTGGGCAGGTGCCTGCTGCTCCTGCTCCACGAAGGTGGCCCTGGTGCCCTGCATGCGGGGGGAGGAAGCTTTCTAGACTCCCAGGGTGGCCCCCAGGGGTTGCTTCTTGTGCTCTGTAGCAGTGAGCACAGCCCCTTCTCCCAGCTCCTCTGGGCCATTTTGGTGAGGTTCTTCCCTGCTGCTTTTGTACCTCCAAGGTGCTACTTGTGCCCTGTCTCATTCCAGCTCTCTTTGTCATTGCAAGTTCATACCAGAAGCGAGCTCCCTTCTTCCCTGGCTCTGTTTTGCAGGGGTTCGTTCTTGTGAAAAACAGCCTGTGCTTGGAAGGTGGAGAATAGAATAGGTTATGCTATGTTATGTATATGGTTCTGCATGACAAGCTATGACCTAGGTCTGAGGGCTCCATCCATGAGAGCAGGTCTCTGCAGTGCAGGTCTCAGGCCCATCCAGGAGAGAGGGTCAGAGACGGGCACATCTACAACATCGATCAGGCAGGGACCGAAGGCCCCTGGCTGAGCTGAGACACCAGGTGTGGTGGGGATGGGGTGGGAGTGTGGATGAGGGTGGGGGCTGGGAACGGAAGGGAAGGGAAAGAAAAGCAAAATACAGTGGGAATCAGGTGTGCCCATCTCTAGTGCTGTCCCTGGCACTGTCTCCTGAGTGGACCTTGGACCTACATGGTAGGTGGCTTGTTTTCTGGATGGCTCTCTCAGATGTATGTTGTAGGTTTTTTCCACTCCTGTCTCTTTTGAACTTTGGTCCTGTCTCTTTTGAACCTGACTGGAGCCCATGGAGGGTCCCTGACCTGATTCAGTACTTGCTATGTCTGAAGCTGTTGATGGACCATGTTACTATTCTCCGGCTCTACTCACTATGCTCAGGTCCTGTGGCATGGCACCTTGTTACTGGCTGCACTGGGGCTGTTCTCAGCTCCTGGATCACCTTTTCTTGGTGAGCAGCCCTGCTCTTACTGCTTCCTCACAGTGTCAGAGCTTCTATAGTGATAGGATAATATCATGTGAACTCTATTGAGCAGTCATGCAATGTTAAGGGGTGTTATCCTACTGTTTGTAAGACAATGCACATGAATGGTTAGTTGGAGACAGACTACAGAGTCCTTGAGGTGGGGAGCAAGGAGGGGCTTTTCTGTCACCCGCTGTAGCATCCTTAATGTACAACAGCTGCTTCTTGGCAGCTGACAAGAGAACACCAACAGTATATGCAAAAATTGCGGAGGTTGCACATGTGTACAATTCATATGTTTTGGAAGTATGTTACAGGATGGAAAGGATATTCTGTAGATCTGAATCAGAAGGTGTTTCTGGTGTAAGGAACACAAAAGAAAGTTCAGAGTTCCAGTTGTTGGGATATTTTGTTTGGTTTATTTTTCCCTTTCACCTTGACGATAGAGGATGCCATGTGCAAATAGCTTGCAAACAGCTTGAAAGAAAGTGGCCACTGATTTTCACACTAAGGGCTACAATGGTCAGAAAAGTGGATCCTTGAAAGCGGTTTCAGTTCTGTGGCTACATATGTAAAAAGCCCAGATGGGCTCTTAGGGGGAGAGATGCCTGTGGAAGTGATATAACTTTGATCAGTTTGGATGACTGCCGTGTAGTACTGACAGGTTGTGCTTTATAAAGAACATTTATAGTGGTGATGTTATTCAGGGTAGTACTTGCTATGCTAGCTTTTGATTAAAGCTCAAAAACACAGGTCTTGGGATGGGGTGCAGAAGCTGAAGCCTGCTAGCCAGTTGACTGTTGATCCAAGAAACTTGTCAAATGTTCATAACTATACTCAGAGGACAGCCAGATAAGAGGTAAAATTCAGTTCTGTTTTTTGAAATTTTCAGGATCAGACCCTAGTGAGCACATTTCTTCCTGTCGTGGAAGGGTGAAACGGAACTCCTCTTTGATGGGTGTTTCAGCTCAGCCTTTATGAGCTGGTTAGAAGGGCTGATCTTAGGACCTGGTCTATTTTCATTGCATGTGTTACGCAGATTTCCTTAAAAAGGAGTCTTGTGCCTTAGCCAGGAAGATAAATAATGAGAAAACATCTGCTATTTAAGCTCTGGACCGACTTATAAATCTTAATGACGAATGCAATCCCAGAAGCAGAAATCGTCTACAGATTGCAAAATTCTCTCACTCTCTCTTTTTGGTTTTCCTTTTATTGTGTTTGTTGGTTTGGGGTTTTCTTTTTTAAAACAATTTTGTTGTTGTTCCTTTAATTCCTGGTGATTTGGAAGCCCAAGTACTTTTTTTTTTCCTCTCACTGTTTCGTTATATCTGATAGGAGCTGCTGAGAGGAGGGCATGGCAACCATAATAGCACAAGAGGGATGGAACAGACAGCCCCTACAAGGAGCTGACAGGCAGAGAATAATGACAGAGTAGAGGATGGATAACTAATAGTTTGGATGATTTACTCTTGAGAAGCTCTGGAGGGTGGGATGTTTCTTTGCCTGTTTATTTCAACCTCACATGCTGAAGAAACAAGTTTGCTTAGCTGCTCTAATCCTTTGCTGCATTTTCTCCTACCAGGGGATGGGAATCTGCTTCTTTCTTTAGTGCTTCCCTGTGGCCTGCCTCCCAAAGACGAGATTGCTGTTAAGAATAACAAGAGGTTTCTCTCTCCTTTTGCCTCTAGAGCTGCTGTTGTTGAAGGGGCTCATTCAAAACAACTGTATCTGTGATGACTGTAAAATTAACAAGGCTAGAATTCAAAATGCTGTGGAGAATGTCAGGTTCGGCATTCCGAGAAGGATGTTAGCATGGGGCATGGCTCACCTGCAGCATGAGCAAAGATAAGGAAACTCTCATCTTAAATTTGCCTGAGATGCTGAATAGAACTGGAGGGCCTCTCACACAGCAAGTCATTCTGCTATCTGATTGTTTATTGCAAGGTCAGGCTAATTTTATTCTCCATTTCACATTGCTTTAATCTAAACATTGGAAGAGGTGATGTTGGGATACAAGTCTCAGGAGACTGTGAGGAGCATATGGACCATTTCTCTTGGTAAATCATAGAACTATCCCTCTCCAAGTGGGCAGAGATGGAGTAATTCTTCTCCCAAAGCAGTTAAGAGATCCTCGCATCCCATGAGTCAGTATCCTTGGTCTGTAATTTCACAGGCAGGTCCGTGGGCAATCACAGGTCTACAGAAATCATTCACTTACCTGTCACAGACTGGGACAGGAGGGACAAGTTAGCTGGGCTGGAAACTCAACCATCTTCTGGGAGTGATGCTCCCAGGGCAGAAATTACCCCATTCTGAATTACACTAGAGAGGCACGACTGCAGTTCTGGAGTGACTGGGCTGACACTATTCAGGCACACAAGCAGGCTAAAAATAAAATAGTGTTTTATGGTTGAAACAGCAATTCAGGGAGTGAGAGCTAAAATTAAACACATGGTGATGCTCTGTTTTGTTGTTTCCTGTGCCCTGAATACCATCTGCTTGAAAATCAGGTGAATCCAAGTGTTATTCTGAAGGGCTGTCCTTATTAGACTGAGATTTTCTTAAAGTGGAGCAAAGAATTTTATCTAGAAGGGGAAGTAAATAGAAGTCTAATGAGTAAATGCAGAAGAGACTGCAAACTGATCAGTGATCAGAAGAGGGTGAATGAGTTTGACTGACAACTGGAGTAAAGCAGTGCTGTGCTCTTTCAATTACAGGTTTAAGACTGCCACAATTGACAGATTAAAGGTGTTCACCCTAATCCAAAATTATACTTTCCCCAGTCAAATTGACCATTGTGTCAGCTTCAATTTGTTCAGATACGTCACCCACGGTGACTGATTGGACTGATTCACTAGCACACTCTTTGACAAGGTCCCTGTTTTGTGTTCACTCGGTACTCTTGCTATTTCCCTTGTCAGACAGATACTCTAGAGGCATTTCCATTATCCCCCGTGTAGCTGTACCTCAGAAATGTACTGGACTGGAAAGAAAAATCCTCAGGCCAATTATTCTGACATAAACTCTACTTATCAGAAAGCCCTAGAATATGAAGTGTAAGTTAAAATAGCTCAAAAATAGGACACATACATACACACACATACACACCCCAGGCGGATACCTAAGTAATGCTGTGCTCAGAGTCTCTGCTGTGACTGAGAATGGAGTAACACTTTTAAATAAGAAGCAACCCAAACATTGTCTCAACATCCAGATTGAAAGTCTCTCTCAGAATGGAAGTGCTTTAATTAAAGCAAAACCAACAAATTGTTTGCACAGATCCGCCCTGTATTTTTTTCTGTTAGAAGCAGAAGTAGCATACTGCTTGGAGAATTTACCCTGTAATCTTCCTGACTCTTTGAAAACAGGAAAAAAAATAACCAATGTTTACCAAATTCTGAGAACCATGCTGGTGCTGGTGTTCTCTGAGTGAGGAGACAGGAAAGAAGAGGTGAGTTGCATTTCTTTTCCACAACCTGAAGGAAGAGGAGATACTCATCTTATAAGCACAAAGATGTGAAGTGGCGTTCAGATTAGTGAGTTTCAACTTGAGCCAAATTAATCAGGTGGGTTCTCTCTTGTGAGCCAGACTGAAAACATGTCCCATCCCACTGAAGAAGGTTCCCATGGGGAGCTTTTGGAGAGCTCTTGGTGGTGTACTCAAACTTTCTGCAAGAGTATGGGCAGTCCTGCAAGGTGCAATGTGTTAATAGTGAAGGGGAATGGCAGGGTGCAGCCTTGTGGGCTGCAGATGCGCAGCGATTCCACCACAGTGGTCAAACTCAAGGCAATGAAAAAGGGGTGAATTTGCTTTATCTCATCTCCCTTGAGCTTCATGTAAAAAAAGAAAAACTACTTCTTGGCTCTGCATACTAGCAGTACACAGTGGTGTGACTGGCACTCAAGCTCCAAGTGTGATTCTTGCTGAAACGTCACTTGAATCTCATTTCAAGGTAATGTAGATGCGTGCGTAATTAATTTCATTGTCCTCTCAGATTCTTTTTCATCTCTGCTAGTGTTTTGTGGTTTTTTTTTCTGTTGTTTTAGTCTTTGAAGTTATCTATGGACATAAAAATGAAATATTTTTAATCAGGTCACAAGTACATAAAAATGTCCAGTGTTATCTATCTCTGTAATTCATCTGTCACAGTTTCACATGCAGCCATTAGTAGAGTATCCAGGCACTGCAATACATAACATTTAAAAGAGATACTACAGCCAGAACAAACAATGCTTGCCTATCCACCAAAAAAGGCTTGTTCTAAAGCCGAAGGAAGATTTTTTTCCCTCTGCTTGCTATAGCAGTGCTGTGTGGAATGCAGGCATAGGTTCTGCGTAGCTCACAGGACAGTGGCATCCTACAGAGGCTTCTGTAGCAAGACATTAAGGACTAAATATGGTACCCAGAGTGAAGTTACTGGATTTTGGTTTGCCGTTGGGGAAAAAATGCACTCTTTCAGTTATTTTTTTAGGCAATTCTAACAGAGAATTGGTGTAGATGGTTGAACTTTGGCACATAAGTTATCCTCAACCACAGTTGTGCATTTGGGTTTTCTGAGTAGTTAAAGTTATCAAGATACGAAATGTGAAATATAAGAGCACAGCAGGACCTAGTACTGTCTATTTATCTAACAGTTTCATTTGCCTCTAGGAGGTCTTAAACACATGCCTTATACATACCCTTCAGTATTTGTGTACAGCAGCAGAATTTTCCAGCTTTCTATAGTCATGGCTTACATTACGTGCCGGTAAGTAAGGCAGGAACCATTCCTTCTGTCTCTCTGGATATGCTTGCAACCCTCATGCATAAGCAGGTTGAGCACACACTTTTCATTAAGATATATGTTCACATGGGATGCAGCCTGTGAGGGAAAGTCTTGGAGCAGCTAGGGTCATATATATTTGTCAACTGTAAAATCAAAAGTTACCACTGGAACCATTTTTTGTGACTCAGGGTTCAGTTTTCATGGAGATGAGCTGTAACGTTCACTCCCACTTTAACCTGAAGGTGAGAGATTTTTATAAGCAGATAAGCTGTGCAAAGCAAGAAGGCAGAAACAAAGAGGGAGAACAGAGGTGAGCTCGTTGAGTCAGTACCAGTTAGTAACAGGTTGAAGCAGAGAAGTAAAATCATCAGATGTTCAGCAGGGGAAAAAGCAGAAAACCATCATTGACTTGACAAGACCTAAACACCCTGTGAGGAGAGGCAGAGAGGAGGAAGGCAGTGTACCAACAGACTGAGGATCAGCCTGTTCTGAGGAGAAAAAGAGGTTGATGTGTCTCTGCTTGATTGACAGCACCTTGGCCAGCAGAGACTCGCAAGGTGACTGCCCCGTGGATACTGAGCATATGAATGTTTAGCCTAAAAATGTTAGTCCTGGCCCACTGCTGTGTGTGTTAGCAACAAAGACGACTATTTTTAAATATGTACAGTCCTGCTTTTGGGCCTCTATGCCAGTAAAAGATGCCCAAAACATCGAGGGTTATACTTAATGTGATCTCCTGTATTGTGCAGACTGCAGTACTGGCCTCAGTTAATTCCTTCTTGAATTAGAGCATATCTTTGGGGAAAAAAAAAATGACCAAACTTTCATTCTCTCTTGATTGAAAAGTTTTTCCAGTGATGTATACTCTATTGTAGCCCTTGGGAAATAATTACAGTGTTTTAATTAATGTGAATGTTAAAAATCTGCATGTTAGTTTTATTCGGAATTTGACAGGTTTCAACTTCCAGCCACAGAATGTTGTTATAGATCTGCTAAACTGAAAAGCCCACACATTATCAGGTTTTTGCTGCCTGTTTTGATGGTGATTAAATAAGTCTTTTGCCTTCTCCTTGACATGTTAACCACACTCTCACCTTCAGGTCTGTACCCTAGTAACGTGCCCCAAGTCCATCATTCCCCTGAGTGGATATTTTCTGAATATTCATCAGTGCTTCAACACCCAGGAACAGACACAGTACTGCACAGATCATGCCACTACCAAATACATAGAAGACCCACGAGTGGCAGGAGAAACAGTATTTCCTGTTAGTATAACTGAGTACTGCAATGGCTGATACATCAGCCTGAGATGCTACCTATCATACCTCTGGGCGCTGACTGCTGGGGTAGCCTGTGAACCCCTTCGGTGGGAGGGATTCTCTGTTGGCAGATATAGGCGTATCAGGCATGTCATTCGCTTGTGCCCATTTAGCAAGTGCTCCAGACTGGTGATCTGCGATCTTTATCACTCCCACCGACTCTTTTTGTCAGGGTAGACTTAGTCCGTAATACAGTTCTGTTTCCATCCATGTTGTTGATAAAGGTGCTGGATAGTGGAGAGGCAAAAATTAGTTTGTAGAGGAGCTTGCCCAAGTCTCACCTCCTTGACTGATGTCACTCTGCTTTGATTCTTCTGAACTGACTCTCGTAGTAGGCAGTGCTCTGTTTACCTGGTGTTTACAAAGCACTGAGAGGTACGTCTCTTGACACCTGTTGAAGCAGACATGGAGCCGTGACAGGATAGTCCAGGCAATGCAATGCAATGCACTGCCTTGTAAGCCAGCTGAAGTCCTGCCCACCTCTCACCCCAGAGCAACGTGCTGTAATTGGCTCTGCTTCTTCTCACCTCTTTGATGCTGTTGCTCTAACTGCTAGATTGAAATAGGGCCAAGAGCTGATCCTTGGAGACAAGCACTCATAACTCATCACCTAAGCGACTCCTGCTGCTCTTACGTTTGCTGGTGCCAACGGACTCCCTTCAAGGTTGCCGGCTTACGTTCATGGGGCAACTGGCGACTTAAAGTTTAATGTTTCCTGACTTCCCACTGCTTGTTCTTGCAATATCTATGTTGTTACAACATCTGTAGTAAAACCAGAATGATATATAAATGTGAAAATCATTCCTATAAACCAGCAAGCAGTATAGCATACAATGAAGGAAAGTGCAGGGGATTAAATGTGTATTATACAGGGAATACATTGTATTAACTAAATGCAAACATACATTTTTCTTGGGTTTTGTCTTTTGGAATGAGAACGATTGGGACAAATCAACAGAACAGGGATACCCTGGTGAAACTTCACTGAAGTCAGTAGAGTTACACCAGGGATACATTTGGCTGATTCTTTTGCTAACGGCTGTATGAAAGTCTTAATATAGAGTTTCTGCATGTGTGAAGTATATGCCAAGACAAACGCAACGTGCTAAATGGAACCTCTTGATTTATTTAAATAAAAAATATGTTACAAAAAAACAGTGGATAATTGGAGTGGAATGGATCCAGACTGGAATCGTCTGTCTCGTGTCTCCAGAGTGTCTGAGGGAGGAGCAGTAAGGAATATCTTGCTTGTATACCTAAGCAATGTAGGATATGCAGATAATTTCTTGAAACTGCTAAAATCCATCAAGGGACTCAGAGCTTTTTAGAAGACAAAGGTTGTAATCAGATGTAAAACAGCACTTTCGGCTGAAGCTAATATGGACTAAGAGGTTACCAAATGCAGCCTGTTCTCAGCTGTTCATCCGTTATCTTCCTTATAGGCATTTGCCTCCCTCTCCCCTTCCAGTTCAGATCTACCAGTATCATTGACACTCCCCGCCTGGCCAAAATAGTCTAAGTATTAAAAAAACCCAAACCTATCAAAAATATTAAGGCTAAGCAAGCTCGGTTTGCCTTAACTGGGTTGGAGTATAAGCCTGGAGATGTGCTATGGACATGGTAGCCAACCAGTCATGCCTAGGGCCTGGCTAGACAAGGCGATATCTTGTTGTGGACCAGCAGCAGCCTAAACAGCATCTCTGAGCACAGCCTAACTTCAATGTTTGAACATCATGGGCTTTTCTCTTAAAATCCCTAATTGCCTGATAACTGTGGAGGTACCCAGTGCTCTCCAATGGCCACCCTTGTGCTTGTGCTGACCTGCAAAACCATTTAAGCCATGTAACTGTTGAACTACTCAGAGACCTACATCACATTAAAGGTCTGGCGGGTTTCTCAAGCTCTGGGTTTCCCATGCCTTTAATACCTGGTATGCCCAACCAAACAGGTGCTCCCAGAGCATACCTGACTTGCACTTGAGGGCTAGTGCTGGGATGAGGGAAGGGGAGAAGTGACCACGTATCCAATAACTTCAGATATGGGAGACCCAATTCTGAAGGAACACTAGAAGGAAATCTAGTGCTCCCATGGGCACTGTTGGAAATGGTGCAAAGAAGCTTCCTCAAGACATGAAGCTGTTCTACTTAGCATGAAATAATTATGCAAATGCCTCTAGGAAGAGCTCAGAGAAATCATAAAAGCTAGTGCCCATATTAGCAGCGCATCAGGTACGCTGAGTGTCTACAGCTCCCATGAAGGAGCACAATGGAACGAAAATCCTCAGCAAAGTTCTCAGCTGAGATGGGTCACTGTTAGAAATAATAAGGTGGCTTTGTGTCTACTTATGCACTCACAGCCGGTGGCAGACTATTTTAATTTTAAGGACTGTCTGTGATAAGAAACAACCAGCAAGAGGAGAGTGAGAAACTGGAGAGAAGCTAAAGCACTCCAGGAAATTCCACCAAATCCCTGGATAGACGTTGTCTCACATGTTGAGAAGTGTGATGCTGCAGCCCTGGAGGAGTTATCTTGGTTACGTGAATATTGCAGTATTGCTGTGTTTGGTGAAAGTACCTGTTAGAAGAGCAAGATGGAGCGACAGTGCTTGCATAAAATGTATTGGGATGGAAAAATACTAAAATATGGTTCATAGAAAGAATTAAAGGTGAGATTTTCAAAAGTAGTTTTAGAAAGTTGACATTCAGTTCTCCCTCATTTCTACTGGGAAAAGGGTATCCAAATTGGATGCCTTTGAAAATGCCTCCTTTTTTATTTTCAAAGGGACGTAAATTAATTTTAATTGATTTATATTCTTCAGCTGTTTAAGCACTTTAGAAAATGTCACCATGAGTCAACAAAGATGTGCTAATCGATTACATCAGTGAGTTTAACATTAGCATCCCAGTATTAAATTAATTCCTCAAGGTTTATTATATGGCTCCTAAAAGAAGTTGTCTCCAATTAGACTGGGTTATATGAAAAATACTAGTAACCTTAGTGCTCTGGGGCAGTGTAAATAGTCTAACAGTGTAAATAAGTCTAACTTAGTCCTGAAGTTTGGATACTGACATGCAAAATCATAATGTTCTTTTACTGCCTGATCCAGTGTCCACACAAGTCAGACAGAAAATTTCTGATGACTCCAACAGGTCTTGACTCAGGCTTTTAATATGGCTTTTTCCACCCTAGTTAATGTCTGACCTCATAAAGCTTTGTTCCTGTAACAAAACTCCTAGGGAATCTCATTCTGTCCAGTACCTGACTTCTGGCTTATTTCTTAGAAATAGCAAGGTCATTTGCTAGCAATGTTCAACTCAGAACAAAGCCTCAAGGCTGGTGAATATGTAGCTTCTTTAAACACATACGCATTTAGACAAAAAGGTTTTATAAAGTATAGGATTCATTGGTTTTTGGCTAATGCTAAGCAACTCTGATGAGAAGGTGACAGCTCTCAGTTCTGGTTACAGTTTGTGAGATACAAGAATTATTCACATCTTAAAACACTATCTTTAGTGGTATGGAATGAGGCCTGTAGTAACTTCTGATGGTGGGAGGCTGTCCTGCAACCAGGTTCATCCACTGGAGGGGACAACATTGCAGTCCAGCAGTTAATGTGCTGGACTGGGCCCATCCAGCTGTGTTCTTTACTCCTGGCCTACAAACTGCATTGTATGAATTACTACAACTCTGCCAGCCTGAATTGCCCTCTGTTTAAAGGAAGAGAATGATAATTTTTTTTCCACAAAACTCTTTGGTAGGTGCTTGCTTTGTTTGATTAGGACCAGCTTGCTTATTATTACTCAGACAGCAAAAAAAAAAAAATCAAAGAAGCGAGAATTTTTTAGACGGTGCCATTAATTTTTTTATGGCATGTTTTGCATTGGTAGTGTAACAAACTGGAAAACCACAGCTCTCTTTGAACCTCACTTTCTTCCTGCACAGAGAGTTGTTCGATTTCACAGCGCACCACTGATTCCAGAGTGGGGGGGCAGAGGGGAGAAGAGAAGTGATGATTTTGGCAGCGGCACCGTTATGATTTGCTAAAATAGCAGCTTGGCAAATCTGGTTTCTCAAATATCTCATGTTTTGTTAATTACTGACAGCTTTGTTTTTAACTGAACGTGAAACAATGTGGAGAAATGGGCAAGTGTGGCCCCTGACTCACCACTGCCCGGCTGAGCTCGGCAGGTGGGAGCAAGCTGTCTCCAAGAAGGGGCCCGAGCTGCAGTTGCTGCCCCAGTTCACGAGGCTCAGCAGATAGATGCAAGGGGAGAGGTCCTGGCACCCAGCTATGGGTTTCCCAAAAGGGACTCTTTCCACCCTGGGCTTGCTTGGCCAGTAGGAGCTTGGAAATCTTGCCAAAAAGCAACGTGAAGCAGGGTGCTCAGCCCCCAGGGTTTCTTGGTGAGGTGCCCCTTTCCCCAGCCATGGTTCACTACGGGAAAAGATGAAGCATGGGATGGCTTGGGGGAACCGTTAGTCTTGGTTCTGTCCTATGTGGACAATCTGGGGGGTCTGGCCGCTCTAGATCACCGAGGGACTGGAAGCACTCCTTCAGGGGCCAGTGTGTTTACTTGGGAATACAACTTCAGGGGCAGAGGAAGCCAGGTCACCCTACCCACGTTTACTTAAGACTAGGGTCCACATCTCATGAAAAGCAGCAAAGTGTGAGACGGGTATCTGAAGAAAGTGTGGGTAAAGTGGGCCAGAGTGGACACTCCTCTTGCAATTCATCTGTTAGCATTCCCTGGCCACCTGGAAGTTCACATGAAGTAGTATCTCCACATACTTTGATCTCCACATGCTTTGAGTGATGTTCAGTGTCCCTGGGACAACCAACACAGGGCATGCACAAAGCATGGCCTCATTGGGCAAGCTTGAGAGCTGCTCTTTGGGCTGTGATCTCCTAGGCAGAAACATGGGAGCTTTGTATTAGCAGGTATCTGTTCTGCAGCTCCTGCCCTCCCTGCTCCTATCCCAGTGAGCATTATAGGACCCTGGTACTAGAACATGGGGAAATTCAAAGACTTAGGAAAGTGGAAAATTCAAAGCTAATGAAAGACAGATGATTTCTTATGCCTGTATGCATGTAACTAATGTATTCACTGCTCCAGGAGATCTCAGGGGCCAAGAACATTGCAGATTTTTTTTTAAAAAGACCTGATACCTAATGAGATAATAAAAATATCCAGGCAAGCTAAGAAATTTGACAAAAGCAAAAGAAATTCTTCAAGGTTCATACCCATTTCTAATGAGTGCAGACTAGGATTAAAATATTCCTGGGAGCCAGGGTTCCTAAAGATGCTTGTGTGGTGACAAGATACTGGACGAGCAATACTGCTGCCCATGTAAAGCTATTCATGCATAACTGTGCTCTGAATGATCCCATGGCAACTTATTTTTTGACCTATATTTATTGTATTGGGTAAATGTCACGTCTACTTTTTGTCTCTTTATTAGCATCGCTCATCAGGCGCTCTGTGCGTGTGTGTGTTTGTATATGCACAACACATAGACATAATTACACATAAGTCCTTTGGTGTCACTTTTCCCAGAGCAGTGTAACACTTCGCATATGAAATGAATTTTTATAGAAATAATGCTACAGAGATAATTTTTTCCAACCATTTTTTCCTTTTTACTAATACATAAGAGAAATGGAAATAGTGAGTCAGAATGTATCTGTAATCACATGGCATGAAGAGGAATTCAATTTCAGAAATGCTGAGCTTTGTGTCTCGGTGCAGGAGGAAGTCTGCAAACTCGGGCTGTACAACACACATCACAGATCTGGCACTTATGACTGATAAACTGTTTTGAGAAGCAGCAGCGTCTCAGCCCTGATTCGTCAAAGATATTTTGCAACTGTCCTCTCACTGAAGTGAAATGGAGCTAAGGAAGTGTTCTGGGAAATCGAGCCTGTACAGTGAAAGCAGAGCATTGGGAATACAGGCTGCTAACTTTGGCCCTTCCACAAACTCATTCCTTCACCTTCAACACATCAGAAGAAGGACAGGAGTCCAAGAGTGATTTGGGGCTGCTTTTCCATCATTGGGTTATCCCTCTTTAACTAGCACTTGTTTGCCTGCTGTCCTTCAGAATCTGATTTCCTTAGACCAAAATGAAAAGGATGGGAGGAGGGGCATCCTCTAAAAGGGGACCCTGAGTTACGAAGTCCAGGCCCCAGTCTCAGAAAACCTTTCTGACAGGTTTCTCCTTTCTTACACCGTGCAGAGGAGGAAGTATTATGCTGTGAACAAAGATTTCGCTGGATGAAGCACTGAAAAATGTTTCTGCTTGCAGTCTCCCCCCCAACTCCCCCCCCGCCCCCATCCTGCATACTCCCTCCTGCCCCCCTGCTGCTGCATAGAGAAGAAAGACCACTCCTGCCCCACAGGTGGAGAAAAACCTCCTCATCCCACTGCCTAGGGCTCCTCTGGGATGATGCTGCCGCAGGCCAGGGACCAGCTCCGCACACCCGCCTCTGCACCCCCTGGATGCCCCGCCAGCACCCCAGGTATGGGCGCTTGCCACACTTCCCTCTGGCAGGTCATTGCCTTGACCTCTAAACAATGGAACTGTATTTAAAGAAGGAAGGGATAAAAGGTTAAAAAAAATAAGAAACCAAGCAATGGCTAGGATTAAAGCAAAGGAAAAAATTACAGGAGTGCAAAGTACAAAGGGGGTTAAAAAAGGAAAGAGAGAAAAAGAAACAGGAGACTTGAATAGCATTGAATATTTTAATTTCTTTTGTTTGAGAGGGTTTTTTCTTAAAGCCGCTTGGAGATGTGCAGGTTTTTTTTTTCATACAGGTGTTGTGTATACATTTTTCCAATTAGAAGAATCTCTTTTATATATTTAGCACTATTTAGAGGGGACTGGAAAGATAAGGCTGCTGAGGAATGCTTCAGGCTAAAGCTAGGTTCTCCAAACTGGCTTTTGTTGCGCCAATGTGAATCACTTAATAATTCATATTTCAGAATACATTAATGCAAATGATAATTTTAGCTTGCTATTGAATTTTTAAATATGCAATACAAGCAATTTATGTTTCTGTTCATTTTCCCAGGTAAAACTGTTTAGACATTTTTAACATATGCTTGGTTTCACTCATCATATATCATCCCATTGTTTTAATTTGCAGTAATTAAAAATTAGGAGCATCACAAATAATACATGTAGCCCTATGTTCATCATGGAAAAATAACATGGAACTGATACTCAGTCTTGCACTTTGAATGAAAGAGATTTTTCAGTGATGCTGCAGTAACAAAATAGCAGTGTCCTGTGTTTATGCACACAATCTATATCTAAACAGTAATTAATGTAATTAATCTGTATTTATCTCTTTAAATCATTATAGTTTTTTTCTGGACATTTTTTAGATTTACAAAGAATATTTGGTGTAGGAAGGACAAACACGTTGTTCCTCTCCTACTGGGCTGGCTAGATAATTAGAAGACTGAATATCAGAGGTTACTGAAGAGTCACTTTTTTTTTTTTTGTTTCTGGAAACTAATTGTCAGCTTTGACTCCACTTTTCAGAAACATGGTGGGAGCTCAAGCGACAGGTAAGCTGACAGACCCAGAGAGCCCAAGCCATGAGCTTCCATCAGGGAAAGGTAAGAAATTCTGTGGTTTTGCATTGCCCCTCATCCCTCCAAGCTCACCCTGGGGCAGGAGCCAGACCTGCCTGCCCAAGTGACGATGGTCCAGCAATGTGCCACTTCGTAGGGATACATTTAAAGCAGCAGTTTGGGGCTGGGGATGCACCATCCTGCAGTATCTTGCTCTTCCATTAACAGTGCATGTGCCCTCTAAGACTTGTCATGAAGAAATAAAATGTCCGCAGAGAGGGCCAAGGGGTGAGGAAGAGGATGTCCTGAGGCCCAGCTGTCCCTTCTCTCTTCCACACAGGAAGATTTCTGACAGTGGCCCTCCAGCTCCAGCATGCCTGCGGGGATGTTATCTTGGCCCTTGCCATGTTCAAGGGGTCATGTAACTTCCCTCCCATTCAACCATGCCTGTATTGAAGGACAAGAAAGAAACTTCCACACCCTCTTCTCCACCCCTGGGGGAGATGCACCATCCCCTTACCTTCCCACTTTTCCCTTCTGGGCAAGAGAAATAAAAAATATTGCCTTCCATCCCTTTTCAGGACAGCAAAGCCATCCCTTACCACCGACAGTGTCAGACTGCATTCCACAAACACCTTCTAGCCCCTGGCTTTCACTCAGCCGTGACTGCTCAACTGTGATAAAGTGGTAGCATTTCCTAGATATGAGATCTACAGACAGATATGACCCACGTAACTGCTGGACGTATCCCTGAGCTCCCATATGCAAATCTCATCCTGTACTTAATCAAATATCATCCATCCAGAGGGGAAGAAAGAAAAAATGAAGACACTATTAGAAAGGAAATGGTAATGAGAAGAAAAGAGATATCAAGGAACCAAAATAATTTATTATAAATTAATATTACAACCTGGGGATATAAATAAGTCTGGTTATTGGAATGCACATTCTCCCCCTTAAACCATTGCTAGAAGCATAAAACTTCCCACGACATGCTGTATTGGTCAATGTATCTCTGTAAGAAGGTGCTTTGTATCTCAGAGGTAGCATAAGAGCCATTAGATGTGGGTGTTGCTATGGTAACTGCTCTTTTTTTTTAATTGAATAGCATAGTAAGTAGTCTTGTAAAACCCACCAACCCGTAACTTGCTGGTGCCCTGAGGCAGCATTAATGCAAGCACCTTTTCTTTGTCTTATTTCCTTCCTAGAGAGATGCAGGTATCTCAGCATAAGCTACATCTTTACAAGGGTAGTAACTGTGCCAGGAGAATATGTCCAGCTGCCTCTCAGTAAAGGGACGATAAACAGCAGGCCAGGTAAGATATACCAGCTTTATTCCAGCCCACTTTATATACCGTAGGGTCAGGTAGACAGAAGACTCTCCCCTTCTTTTGCAGCTGAGATGGGTAGCCAAAATCTTTTGCTAAAGTGCCATCTTTCACTTCTTTCACAAAAAATATGCCCACTCCCCCCACACACACGCTCCCTCTCTGCCACCCGCCCCAAGCCACAGTGCTGTATTGCAGCCAATTAGTAAACCATCAAAATGAAGTCTTCCAGTACACCAGCCAGTTGGATGAGATGATTTTTGTTTGGTGTAAATTTTACTGTTTTTCTTTTTCTCCTGACATGTGTCAAGTGGATACTTGTCAAGTGTGACTCTTTCTAAATCTCCAAGACCTTCTGCTTTTACAGTCCTTTTCAGAAGAGCAGTGGTCTATTTGACTGTTGAGCTGGATCACCCACCTCGATCTTGGATCCTGCCTGTTCTTACTGCTGTTCCTCTTTTAAATCAGTAGCAGAGTATTTTTATAAGTACAAGAGTACCAGCCCTTCTCCGAGCAAGGAGACTGTCTCCCTGGTTGAAGTAAGGCTTGTTTAATTTGGGCAAACACATCAATTTTTCAGCTTCACCTCCAGAATTCCCCTTGCCACTGCTGACAGGCATGCCCTGTCACAGTTTTTCTGTGGGATGCTCTGCATGGGGCTGTATCTCCAGTTTCATTGCCCTTGGCACTTGCAGCTCTCCCCTGGAGTCACCACCAGACTCTACTTGACCTGACCAAAGCGTGCTCATACACCTATTCAGAAAGCTGCCAGCATTGGAAAGGGAACAGCCAACACTTCCCTTGCCCTTCTCCTCGGCCTCAGCACAGCTGTCGGGTTTTAGGTGGTGCTCAGGCAGGTCCTGCTTCTGGCTGACCAGAAGAGTTCCCATGCCAGCCGGGGACTACTGACTTTTCTCTCTCTGTGCATTGCAGTGTTGTGTCCCTTTTTTAATGTTTGTAATTCCCCATGACCAATCATCCCTACACTATTCTGTGCAAACCAACTGAATGGAGCACTTCATCGTGATGAAGTGGAGATAACTGCTCTTGATGCTGAAAGAATAACTAACTGTAAGGCTTCTTTTGTTTGGGATTTTCATTTATATATTGTCTGGGGCAAAGTCCATAGCTGAGATCTTGGGAATCCCCATTCAGGTGCTACCAAGCAAGGATACAACACAGTTTTTAGAGATAAACATGTTTGGGTTTTTTTTACCTTAAAGTTTCCCTGGTCATCTACAAGTTCTGCTTCGATATTGCATGGTTTCAGTTTTGGCAGGGCTCAAACTAATCAGATCCAGAACCATGGGTTCTCCTACCTAAGTCTCCCGAGAAGCTCTCACAGCACCTGACACGGGCTGGCAGGATTGAGCTGCCCACCTAATACTGCTCTCTTCTAAAGCTTTGTTGAGGGAGTGGGCACTCTCCCACCTCCAGGCTGTATCCCAGGCTGGGCAGGGCAGTTGTTCCACTGTGGGAAAAACAATTCAGGATTTATTGGGTTAGATTTTGCTCCAAGGCCCCTACCTATGTATTTCTTCAATGGCATTTTGATGTCGAATAAAAAAAGGATAGACAGAAGTGATGCCTCATACAAATCTCAGCTTCAGACAGCTGTAAACTTTGGGTACATTAGAGATAGGAGCTGAGCAGTATGGCCAGAGCCCATGTATTTATTAACCAAAAGTGAGAAAATTCATCCTGCTTCAGAGAACTAAAGTGAACTTTGGGTGGCACATAAGCCTGATGTTACTCTGCCATTTGGGAAGTTAATTTCCCCTTAGAAGGAAGTTACAGTCTTTAATCAAAGGCTTGTGAAAAGTGACTCAGTTTGCTAGGGTGGCAAGGGCTTCTAATTTGTTTTGATATTTTTGGTCCTATCTAGGGAATGTCCTTTATTGGAAAAGACAGATTAAAAAATAGATAAAAAAGAGGAGGAAATGCTTGATGTGCACTTGAAGAGCCTGGATTTGTTCAAATACAAGCATGGAAAGTCTGAGTGATCTTCACATTCAGATCACAACTTCACTGTAAAGGAAAGGTCACTTTTGCTTGTGTTCTGGGGCAGCTTTTTCTCTTTTGTCCCCTTGGTAAGATATCTCCTTTTGTATTATTATGGATGTACCTTGGTTTTGAACTTTTCCTTTTTTCTTTTCTTTTCTTTTTTTTTTTTTTCATACAGAGAACAGATATTTCATCTTTTAAAAGATTTACAAGAAAAAGAAATAATATATGCACCACTGTGGAAAAGCATGTCTCTCTTCATACCTTTGCATTTTACAGGAAAATATGTCATTCCTTTCAGATCCATGAATTAAGATGCACTATTTTTTGCTGAAGGCTATTTTAAATTAGGCTAATAAATTGCTGCTCTCTGCCTTGCGTGATAATGCATTACATTATCTACTGATGTACACGTATTGTTTGACTCTAATGGTGTGGAAATTAAATGTTAGACATGGGCCAGATGTTCCTATAGATGAATATGAAGTATGACTCTGTCGTAGCTGAGTCTCAATGGGACAGAAGGTAGACGGTGAGGTTTTCTGAACAACACCAACAAAAAATCTTAAGTGGGTCACTCGTATCACACCCAAGATCCAACCCTAACACTGAGCTGTTGAGGAGCATTATCAACCTGAGCTCCATTATTATTCCTCAGCCAGAGCTAGTGCCTTTCTTATTTCAAATGCTTCAGTGCTTATAAAGCCACAAAAAAAATGGCTTGTAGAGATGGAAATGTTTGCCATCCCTGTCAGACTGACAGAAACCGCTCGGGGTTCATCCCTGGCTCCTGTCTTAGCTACAAGTATTTTGAAGCTCTCCCTCTGCCCTTCCCCCTCTCCCTGTGTATTTTTGTGCAGTGGCTGAGGGGGCAAACAGATGTACTTTACAGTGAATATTAATGAAGGTCCCCCACCGGCATCTCCTCTCTGGAAAAGACAGGGGGGAAACAGCTTACAATCTACCTCGCAGGGCTAAATTACCCAGTGACTCATAATCCAAGTACCAGCAGAATGCTGCTGAACATGGGTATTTAGGATATTTGATAATGATGGACAGGGGCATTTTGAGAATTGTTAATAAAGCAGCTTTGCTTTGGGAATGTTCTGACTCCCTACAGCCCACTAGCACCTAAAAAAAAAAAAATAATCCCAGCCCTGAGATTGAGTGTTTATATTTGTGTGTGCATATGTGCATGTATGTTCGCATGGGGAACATACATGAGGTGGGAAGGAAGGACAATTTTGGCATTATCAGTAGAGGTCTGTGAGCAAACCGGAAGGACCTTCGGGAGTAGTGAATTGGTAATGCACGGATGCTTTACCACCAAAAGGGAGAGGTGAACTTGCTTTTCTTTTTGCCAGCACTGCTTGCAGGTCTCGCAACTGCACTGAGGATTTTTTTAAACTGACCCAGCGTGCAGATGGCCCCAGACTGGCATGAGAAGGAGGGTGGTGAACTGCAGGGTGGGTGTAAGGAACAAGCAGTGGCAGGCAGGAGCAGAAAACAGCTTTGCAGCCAGGAAAAGGGCTGTGGAAGTAGCACCACGTTGCTGCGGAATGGGCAGTGGTGGTCAGCTGTGTCCCATGAGGGGATGCAACGGTCAGTCATTTCTGAGGCAGGCACACATCTGGCTTGAGCGCTCCGAGCTGCTACCATGTCCTGACTGACATGGATGGAGTGATGCACTTCACTCGTAAGACAGAAGCAGCCAATATATTTATTGATACAAACCAGGGATTTAACAAAGTTTGATAGTAAATGCAAATGTGTTTTAACAAGATTCAATGGCACAGCACACTTGGTTATTTACTGCTTAGAGGACAGAGTTAGACAGAACTGTCAGTGAGACCCTCCTGTTGAGTCATGAGGTTCAGAAAGGACGCCCTTGCTTTCTAAACTCTTTCTCAGAGAGGATTCTAGGAGTGGCTGGATCCAATCCTAGTCCCAGACACAGTCAGTGTTTTATGTCTAAAGGATTATATACACGCAATCAATCCTTTATATCACTTAACTAAGATTTCATAGTTTAGCATGCTAATAGTCACTTCCTGAGGATCTGTTGCAGCAAGAAATCTCTGAATCTCAAGGAGTAACCTTGAGAGGCATCTCTGCTGAAGGGGAGATCCTGGCATGCAGCCCACTCTCGTGCAGGAGAGCTCAAAGGACTCTTGGGCTGTTTACTGTTTATGGGGTAAAGATTCATAGATTCATAGATTGGTCCAGGCCGGAAGGGACCTCCAAAGGTCATCTAGTCCGACCTCCCCGCAGTCAGCAGGGACACCCCCAACTAGATGAGGTTGCCCAGGGCCTCGTCGAGCTTCACCTTGAATATCTCAAGGGAAGGGGCCTCAACCACCTCCCTGGGCAACCTGTTCCAGTGTTCCACCACCCTCATAGTAAAGAACTTTTTCCTAATATCCAATCTAAATCTCCCCTTCTCCAACTTAAAACCATTGCCCCTCGTCCTGTCACTGCAGGCCTTTGTAAACACTCTCCCCACCTATAGTCATATTTGCATATTGACCACAGCATCAGCATTGCTCAAGTTAGCCCTTGGCTATTGTGTTGTCATCTGTCTCCCCGAAACCCCGTTGAGCCAGGTGGAGCCATCATGACTAGATGCACCCATTGTGACCACCACAGGTGGTTATCGCTTGGGCAGGGTTATGGTAGATAAAGGTAAGGTTGGTGCCTAGGGTGGCAGAAAACCATCACACTACCCAGCGTCCTGTCAGGATAATATTTCTTCAAAGACTTGGATATAAGCTTGTTTTCACGTGCCCGAGCTCACCAAAGGCCAGGGATTGTAAGGAGTTCTGTTATTCCCCCTGCTGAATGTGGCAGTCACCCCCAAAAGCAGCAGGCCCTGAGAGCAGGCTCTGTGCCAGCCACATCCATGTTTCTGTGAGCTCATGCAGCGTGGTGGAGAGAAGATGGGCAGACAGTATATCCCAGCGCAGCCCACAGGCATCACCGCCTGTTTCGTGGCTGTAGGAATCACCAAAGGGACCTCACCGTGACCAAGCCAGAGTTCCTACCAGGGACAATGCTGCAGCACTGATGCCAGGTGAAAGCCAGCATCAGGTCTTCAGCATATGATTTGTAGAAAGCAAGGCTCATTCCCCATCTAGCTGCAGTGTTTCTCGGGCCTCTTCAGTGGCAGGCACCGTTGGATATACTCGAGAATGTTTTCATCACAGCTAACAGAGGGCTATCCAGATTGCTCGTAACTGTTTTTAGCACAGTAAACATGCAAACCAAGTGCCTGGGGAAAGAAAAAAAAAAAAAAAAAAAAAAAAAAAAAAGAAAAAGCTGTCCTTGCAGTAGCTGATCATTTTTAATTAAATCTCAATCTATCAATCTAGTTACTGTGTGAGAGGGAGAGAACCAGCCCGGAATGATCTAGGATGTGGGTGATCTGAGATGGCTGCTAGCTCTGTGGCCCTATGTAGAGGCCAAACCCAGCTGGGGCACTTCCACTGCCAGTATGAGGACAAGGCACAAGGGTAGGATGGTCCCACCAGCCTGATCTCCATCATACAGCTCGTGGGCTAAGAGAGTCTGTCAGAGCCTGGAGCGAGTTTCTGTCAGAAGGTGACGTGGTGTCCCACCTCGCTGAGCTCCCGTGGAAAGCAAGGTTCGTAGCAGTCGAGTGTCTTTGATGGTACCACGAGAAGCCTGAGCACTTCTGCCCGTGCTGCTGCACTGCCAGCTTCCTCCCCGGTCAGACAGTGCTGAGCATAGCTCAGGAGTGCCAGATGCCACAGCAGGTAGGCACCATTTGGGGTGGGCACCAGAGCAAGGGGCACTCCTCCTGCGAATCCTGCACCCTTGACATCTGCAGTCCCACTCCTCTGTGGATGAGGAGAGGGTGAGGGGGGTGTGAGTTACCTTTTGTTCTCTGGGCTGAGGGATTTACCCTTTCTAATGAAACTTGTTCAAAGTACTTTAAAATGTGAGGGTAGAAAGGGTTCATTTGTCAAAATGTGATATTCACTGTCTTGACATCTTTTCTAGAGGCAATGTTAGCCATGTTGTTCATGAATGAATAACAAAAAAAAAAAGAAAAGTAAAGACAGTTTCCAGTTTTTATACCAGTTTTGGGTCTGAGTGGAGGCGGGAGGGGGAGAGAATAGCACGTGTTCATCTGCGTTTCAGGAACAATGAACCTCAAACCTGAAATTATTTCCTATTTGAAAATAATTCTTAAATAGATTTTTATTGACAGAGCCAATTTAGCACACTGTGTAGTCCCCAGCATCTGAGCTCTTGTAAATCACCTGCAAGCTTCTCCTCTTCTCCAACACTCGCATAGCAGTGAAAACTGTATTTCAGGTTTAACTGAAGCTCATCACCAGGTAGCTGGAGAAATATCTGAGAGAAAGTGAGGGGAAGAGAGACTCGGGGACTGAAAACTTGCAGAGAAAGTGGGAGGAGGGTTTTAAAACCTGTAACTATGCAAATCTTTCCTTTTATCTATCTAGCATTTAGACAGCAAAGGCTAACTAGATCAACACATTCATATACACATGCTGACACATGTGTTCACAAATCACCAGAGACAACCTGAACCAGACACTTATCCTCCCCACCATGAACAGTATTAGGTGAGAATTACTTCAGATGTGATTTGATAGTCTAGATTTTTTATAAACTATACCTGTCACTGAAAAGGATTGTGACAGCACTAGAGTTCGTACTGGGTCTGTATCCTCCTTCCATAAAAGGAAATGTTTGTCTGTAGGTCTGACTACATATTACTTTTATCCTCTGTGGGTAAAATATAGCAATCTGATCACTATGGCCTACTCACAGTGTGCATTACCTCTTCTACTGTTAGTTTTCATGAGTGAGCCGGCCTCAATTTCAACTCTCAGTTGTCTGGTTTGGGCTCACTGCTAATAAAGACTATGAGTAAGTAAAGGAAATTCTTCTTCTGAAGTCAGTAAAGTGGTTCTCAACTCCATGACATTGTTTCCCCTTCAGGATCTGTCCGTACAACCAACCACACACAAGCCTGCCAGAAAATATTTGCCTTGAAAATAAACAAGATGATAAACCTTCATTTAATGTTCACAACTGCTAGCTCTGTTTGAGGCATCCAGAGTGAATAATGTGTGGTAATTCAGAGACAACTCAAGAGCTACCTGACCTCACTGAGTTATTGATGATGATATGGGGAGCTCTTCATGAAGCCCTGAGCACTCTTTGTGGGCTGTTGCTTCCTGCTCCCCTCGACCAAAAGCCTCTCATCAAGGAAGCAGGGCAGATGTTCCCACTTTTTCAGCTGTACTTTTGTGACTGGCACTTTTGTGACTATCTCATCACAGTAGATATTATGGATATGGTGGATGCATTGGCTAGTTATCTACTGGAACTTCAGTATGGCCTTTGACACTGTCTCCTGTAAGATCCTCATAGACAAGCTGTCAATGTATGGGCTGGATAAGCAGACAGTGAGGAGGACTGAAAATTGGTTGAACAGCCAGGCCCAAAGTCTGATGGTCAGTGGCATGAAGTCTAGTTGGAGACCAGTAACTAGCGGTGTACCCCAGAGGACAGTACTGAGTCCAGTCCTGTTTAACATCTTCACTAATGATCTGGATGATAGGGGACAGTGTACCCTCAGCAACTTTGAAGATGACACAAAACTGGGAGGAGTGGCTGATATGCTAGAGGGTCATGCTGCCATTCAGAAAGAACTCAACAGGCTAGAAAAAGGGGTAACAGGAAGACCATGAAGTTCAACAAGGAGAAGGGCCAAGTCCTGTGCCTGGGGAGGAACAACTCCCTGCACCAGGACAGGCAGGGGGCCACACAGCTGGAAAGGAGAAAAGGACCAGGGGTGTCCTGGTGGACACCAAGTTGAACATGAGCCAGCCATGTGCCCATGCGGCAAAGAAGGCAAATGGCATCCTGGCCTGCATTAGGAGGAGTATTGCCAGCAGGTCAAGGGAGGTGATTCTTCCCCTCTACTCAGCACTGGTAAGGCTACACCTGGAGTCCTGTGTCCAGTTCTAGACTCCTTTGTAGAAAAGAGACATGGACACATTGGTGAGAGTCCAGTGAAGGGCCACAAAGATGATTAAGGGACTGGAGCATCTCTCCTATAAGGAGAGGCTGAAAGACCTGGGACTGTTCAGGCTGAAAGAGAGAAGGCTCAAGAGAGGATCTCATCAAAGTATATTATAAGACAGGGACAGGTTCTTTCCAGTGGTGGCCCAGTGACAGAACAAGAGGCAACAGGCACAAACTGAAACACAGGAAGGTCCCTCTGAACATCAGGAAAAAGTTTACACTGTGAGAGTGACAAAGCACTGGCACACGTTGCCCAGAAAGGTGGTAGAGTCTCCCTCCTTGGAGATATCCAAAAGCCATCTGGACGTGTTCCTGGGTGGCCTGCTCTAGGTGGCCCTGCTTGAGCAGAGGGGTTGGACAAGATGACCTCCAGTGGTCCCTTCCCACCTCAACCCTTCTGCAATTCTGTCATCTCAAAGATGTTACAAAAGGTGAATAAAAAGGCGAATAAGCCTCTGAGACCCTGTTTTATTAAGGTGTGCTGTTACAACCGGGAACTGAGGTATGTAGTCATGTATCTAGGTATACAGTGGATCGGGTGCTGAGCTGAGAAGCACTAACAGGATGACTTAATGTGCAGCCTTGTTCCCTTAAACAAGCAGATAGAGCTTGTCATCTAGCCTTCAGCACTCATGGTAAAAATAAGGGTAGAGACAGCCCTGTCTCATCTATGAGAGTGCCTGAAGTGGCCTTGATTACCTACTGAGGCGCCTTAGTCCAAGTGAACAAGTTTCTTATCCATCTCATAACACCTCCTTTGGTTTTAACATGGCATGTGCCCTATGTGTTAATTAGTTTTCCTGCACCTCACATTTCAAAGGACTGTAGCTCTTCAGTGGGAGGAAACCACAGCAAGCCAATAGGAGCTATTCTGCTAACATGACTCAAGAAACCATCAGGTTTTCCACGCTCACAAAGTATCAGGAATTTTGGCAGCAGTACCTTCCATTTACTGCTGTGGAAAAAAAAGTCATCAATTCTTAATTCGGTGGAAACTACTAAATTAAAAATCCTTAAAGTATCTCAAGGATCTTAAAGGATCCAGGGAAATTCAGGGCTTGATTCTGCATCTGTCAACTGAATGGGCATATTCCTCTTGTACTCTGTGGGACCAGCACTAGACCCTGCTTCAGGGGTTAAAGGTGCTTCAGGCTAAATACAAGCAGTATTTAGTGATGGGAAGGAGAAGAGAGGCAGGGGGAAACCCAACCTAAGTATTTTCCTTTTTTTATAAAGGTGAATTGTTGTCATTCTGGAAACCCTCACTTTACAGACTTCCCTGAGGGAGATGGGTGGGTTTTTCCACATATTTGCCTCCAAATTCTGCATTCTTAAAGTGATATGATCACTGTCCTTTGTTATAATGATTTCTTACAGCACAAAGGGATTCCCATGGCAGGCAGGCAGTAAGAAAGTGAATGTCAGGCATTTTCTATCCATTCCCCAGAAGGTGCCCAACGATCCTGCACAGGAGGTTCTCTCCTATGTGACAGGTCTGTGATGGTCTTGCCTTCTTCTAAATGGCAAGTTGTCCACTTTGTAGGATTTTCTCCTTTATGTCTGTGCTTCCATGATCTCTGCAGAGACTTCCACGGAAACTCTTAAATGAGATCTTGTCCTTCCTTTTTATGATGTGGACCTGTGACCAAGGAAAACCGGGCCAAGATCTCCAAACCCACACAGGCCACCACTGCAAGCAACATCCGATCAGAACTGCTCCCATACAAAGCTGAGCACGTTTCAACTGATGACCCAGCTGACTGATCACTGCTTACATAAGCCTGCCAGCCCTCTTATTACTAACAGCTTTAGCTGGAACCGTTACTTAATTAAAAATGCCTTGACCAGTCCCATCTCCATGGGAAGTTAAGACCAAGAAGACTTCATAAGAAAAGCTACTGTGATTCCAAATGAAAAACCTACCCAGTCTTTTCCCTTTGCTCTTTAATTCCCACTGCAGATTCACGTCCTGGTGAGTCATGACATATGCACAGCACATATGTATGAAATAAGTTGTCTCTTTTGCCCTTCCCCTGCTACAGCTGCTTCCTCACCCCCACACCTCATTCTTTTTTCTAGACCTTATTCACCAAAACTTTCTGTGAAAGAGAGAAAGAAGGAAAGAATTTCCCCATAGCCACCAGTGCTGTTACAATAATACAAGCGTTCAGTGTGGATTTAACCTACAGCTTCAGCCCAGGACTGTGAGCCTGAGCTCTGACTGATGATGTGAGCAATCTCTCTGCCACACTGAGCTAATCACAACAAGTCAGCTCGAAGTGTCAGTGCAAGATGGACAAATGCTAAATGGCAAAACAGATGGGAAATAATAAGCCTTTATTTTACACTGTGAGCCTACCAAGAATTGTGTGCTAGTGACAAAAATCTCTGCAAACACATCCCTGCAGATAGCTTGAATATGGCCTCATTGCAGAGCTGCTAAGTGAAATACTGAGCAGGGGTTTTGTTTCCTCTTTGCAAATAAGTTTTTGTTAAAAAAAAATGTTGAAATTAAGCTGTTCAAAAGTACCAAGTGCTTCACGTTGGACCTCTGGCCCCAGATACTGGAATTCTGTCCTACTGAAAATGACTTTGACAAAATGCTCCCAGGCACCCTCCTCCTGCACCACAGGGAGGGCAGCTGTGGGTAGGTGAATAAAGAATGGTTACATCTGAAGGAGAAAGCTCAGTGAGCTGGCATAAGAGATGCCACCAGAGCTTTTGTTGTATAAAGCATGAGGGCCTACTTCTGGCTGAGGAAGTAAACAGAATTTGTCTGCAAGCTTATCCTCCTACAGTGCTAAAATATTTCCTTCCTGCACTTTTTCATCTCTTTATTTTTGATTAAATGCCATATCTGCTGCTCCCATCTCCCTTCTCCAATGGTTCTCTGTTCTTCCAGCTTCTCTTTTCAGTATTGCCTTCTCTCATTTGTTTTCCTCTTGGACATTTTGTGCAACATCCCATCATATACCATCATGTTTTATCCTCTCTCTACTCTATAGACTCCAGCTAGTACTTGTAAGCTCCTCTGGCAGTTGCCCTCCAGCAGTGTTTCCATACTAGCACTTCCTTCATCCTTTGCCCCTAGCCAATTATGGGCATTTGTTTGTGTTTGCACAAGGCACAGGCAAGTTCTTTTTTAAGGATCTTATTCTGCAGCTATGTCAAGTTCCTAACACCATTTGCATCATCTAAAATGCTGCATTCTTCAAAGATGAAATGAGAGCCTGCTGGCTGCTTATAGTGACTGATAAAATGGCAACCACAAGAAGACTAAAATATAAAATTTATCTGTGTGGGCTGGTTCATGACCCTGACAAAGCATCTGTCCATGCAGTAATCCTTGTCTTTGGTCTACCACTGATCTAAGAATGAAGAAATTGGCAGATTTTTATTACCTAACAGCATCCTTTTCTGAGAGATATATAAGATCTGAGAAATACATAAGGAAATTTAACTAGCAGGTTCACTTAATGTGGGGAATACTATATCTTCTCCTAGTTGATCTACGCTTTCAACCTCTTTTTAAGAGACAATAATTTACTCAGGAATGGTGTTGTGGTTTAACCCCAGCCAGCAGACAGGACCACGCAGCCACTCATGCAGTTCTCCCCCTTTACCCCACAGAAGGGTATGGAGAAGAGGGGGAAAGGAAAGGAAAGGAAAGGAAAGGAAAGGAAAGGAAAGGAAAGGAAAGGAAAGGAAAGGAAAGGAAAGGAAAGGAAAGGAAAGGAAAGGAAAGGAAAGGAAAGGAAAGGAAAGGAAAGGAAAGGAAAGGAAAGGAAAGGAAAGGAAAGGAAAGGAAAGGAAAGGAAAGGAAAGGAAAGGAAAGGAAAGGAAAGGAAAGGAAAGAAGGAAAGGGGAAAAAATACCTTGGGGGTTGAGATAAAGACAGTTTAATGGAACAATAACAGAAAAAGGAAAATAACAACACAGCAACTTATTTGTTTGGGAAAAAAAGAAACCATACAACCTTCATTAAGATGCTCTAACACTGTTTTACTTGAAACTTGGTATCTACTTTCAGGATGTTACTGTGCATATGCTTGTTTGCCATTTTAGTGGACATTTTTCTCAAATGTGGCAAATTATATATATATATATATATAAAATGAAAATCACCATATGCTCATGTCTGGAGAAGACTTTTTGAAGCTTAGCAACTGAAGTATCTGAAAAGTCCCACTTACAGACCCTTCCAGTGAGGACACCTCATCCTCTCATTCCTAGACCCAAATTATACGGTCCTGCTATCAAGTAAATTTGCATGTTCCAGCCAGCAGTGCAACCGAGTCCTTCCTTGCAATTACTGAAGGATAGTGTGTTACTGTCACTGAAGCACAAAGCCAGGGAATTATCTCTTTCAATAAATACCCTCTTCTCCATCTGCTCATGCCCAGAAAAGGAGTGAATGGTATGAGGTAGAGTTTTGGGAAAAGGTTGAGCAAGAGAGAGAATCTCAAGCTTAATTCCATTATTTTCCTATTTTTTAACCTGTTTGATTCTGACATCTTGGTATTCTTTCCTTATGATGCAATTATATGCTATCCATTTAAAATATCCTTTTTATTTACAGGGAAGCATAAAAGTAAAATAAATGCATCATTTTCTTTTCACTGTAGCTGCGTAAAAGGTTTATGAAATTGTCTGTGACAGTCCATTAACAAGGAAAAAACAGAGATATTACTATAGTAACATTCAAAGGTGGTTGCAACGAAAATAAAATAATTCAAACTAAAGCAATATTTGCTCACATAACATGAGTCATTTGGATTGTGAATTCCTGACAATGCTGAAGAAGGGGAAAGTTGTCAAGGAAGAGTGACAACATGTCCACACTTCATACGGCAGAATCCAAAGGTTCTCACTGACAACCAAGGAAAAGACAATAACACAAAAGTGGAACATGTATTCCTCTTTAGCAGACTTAAGATATGCACTAACAGTGGGCCGAGTTCTGCTTTCACATATGCTTCGGATTGCCTCTTGATTTCTGTACAAGAGCCTGCCTATAGCAGTGAGATATTTGCACAGAGAGGGACTCAGCGCCCTGATCAGGCTGTAAATATGAAGGACACCACAGAGATCTTCATGACAGACCAGATATGCAGAAAGAATCTGAGAGCAGATTTTTGCCTTGCACAAGAGCATGGGATCAAATGTGGTCATTCCTGCTCTGCCATCCTGCAAAGTATATGTAATAATAAAAATAAATGTAAAGCCTCTGTACTCCTGAAGAGCTCTGAGCACCGAAACAAAAAATAGCTAAAAACAATGTGCCAAATTCTGTTCTTCCTGTGCAGCTCCATTGATGTGCCAGGGATACAAAGTCTGACATTAGGAGATTAGCACAGTGCAGGTGGGAACCAGAGCACCACAAAAAGAAAAGGATATGCCTTTTCCACATAGAAAGACTGATGAGGGACTCCGGTCACTTTAGATGACAAGCAAAGAATCGAATTGGAGACTCTGCATATCTCTCTAATGTGCTGTAGCAGTTTGGCTTGATACAATGGCAGCTGGGAGTTTGGGGACATACTCCTCAGAACTGCAAAGGCATAGGAAAAAAGCGGTCATATCAGATACAGACCCCTCCATCTGTCAGCACTGGAGCTATCTGCCCCTAATATATGGTACATTTACTCAAGAGTGGGCAAAGCACAGTTCAGATTCCATAAACACTCTGAAATAAATTGTACCTTGGAATAGTAGCGTGGCCCCGTAAAACAAGAAATGGCACTGATATAAAGTTGATTTGCCTACCTGCCATTCTTAGCCTACCAGAGAGTCTGATTCCAGGTGAGGCAATTCTGCAGGCAGCTACCTGCGTTGGTGGAAGGGAATGGTATGCATTTGTTGTGGGAGGAGGGAGGAGGAGAAGGACAGGACAGGAGCAAAGGAAATACTTTAGCTTTACCCTCTAAAATCCAGTCCTCTCCTTTAAAAACTGATTTTTTCAAAATCACCTTGACAGCCAGTGTAGCCAGCTCTGAAGTAGGAAAGTTCAAAGATATTGTGCTTCTATTGCCTAAATTTTAATTAGTCTGTGGGTAAATGGGGAACTCTGAAGTTGTCTACACAGCGCTTTTCATGTCCCGTGTTGACTTGAAGAGACCGAAGACTCCAGCAACATTCAAAGCTGCCCTCTGCACGTGTGTAAATGATTCCACAAAGTGCAAATGTGGTGATTTAGGTCTTAGCCTGAAAGATCTTTTTAAGGACGTGCATGCTAATTCCAAAAGGAGACCTTCCATGCAGACCTGTAAGTCTCCAAAGAATAGCTGCAAAGTCAGGTTCCCAAAAGTGCTGAGACCTGCAGACCTGACACAGACCACTGTGTCTTAGTTTAGCCCAGGATGCTCTGAGCAACAAAATAGTCTAAGTGATAAAATCATCCAGTTTGTAGAAAAATCAGGCTGTGTTCATTTCCATTAAAATCCCTGCTTTGGTTAAGCTACTTTTGACTTACAGTGAGAGATGAATTTGACCTGCTCTTTCTTTTTCATCTGTTGGGCTGCAGCTGTGCCCTCTAGCACTGTGTGTGTATTCCAAGCTCATCTAGATGTCGAAACAAAAGCACAAATTAGATGACAATCTTCCATTCTTTCTGTGTGCTGCCAATACCTGTTTGTCACTATAATGGTATTAATCATCTTTTATTTATAGCGGAACATTGGAAGCTTCCATTTTTCCCTTTTGATTTATTTGTAGGACAACAGGTGCACAACTTAAGCAGGTGTATGGATGTGTGCATATGTTGTGAGTTTGCTGATAGCCACAAAACATCTTTTGTAAATTATTACTTGTATCAAAGCTGCCATTATTTTTATTTCATGCCTAAACTTAATTCCACAGCTGTTAGCTCCCGCAGCCCATTATCTGCTTTGTACTGCAACGGCAGTAATGCAACTCGTAGGTGCAAGACCTCCTCTCTCGCCCTCCAAAAACCCCCACAAACAAAGCATCCCTAAACCATACACTGCTTCCAGTTTCTGAAACTTGGGAAAGGTACTGAAAATGTATCAACAGTTTCTATTGGCAACTGCTGCAGAATAGCATGATACCGGTTCAACAGCTGACATGAAATGCCTTTCCATATGTAAAGCTGTGCCTTAAACACACAAGGGACACTAAGAATAAACTTTTTGCTTTCTTTTTCTTTTGTCTATCAGCAAATGGCTTGTGAAGAAGTGCTGGATTCTTTAAAAAAAACGCAGTTATAATTTTGGATCCAAGCTGTGAGAACACTCATTGGAGACAACTGTTCTCTCATGGGCTAGCCCTGAATAAACAATCACAGCTCTGTGTGATATTACTTCTTAACCAGATTCTAGCATTGAGTTTTTGCCTTGCCATGGTTACTTGCCTTTTAAACCAATGTTTCTTTTCCTTCCTTTTTGCCAAGATTCTTGCTTGCTTGGCAGTGGCTCGTTCTCATTTGAACTTTTGCCCTATTTTAATCTCCACCAAATTTTTACTCTAAAAGAACCTTTTCACTGATATCTTTTTGTTCTCCTGAATTTCTTTTCTTCGTGTGAGAACTTACT
This sequence comes from Numenius arquata, assembly GCF_964106895.1. Lineage (NCBI taxonomy): Eukaryota > Metazoa > Chordata > Aves > Charadriiformes > Scolopacidae > Numenius > Numenius arquata. Next base: position 65,966,144 of record NC_133579.1, on the reverse strand, counting down.
TGGGGACATGGCTTACGGGAAAGAGCCCAAGTGACTGTCTTCTTCTGAGTATCCAGCAGCTGGCGGGCATCCGTGAGGAGATTAGAAAACAAAGCCCCAACAGCACAAGACGGTAGCCACTCCTGAAATAAAATTAAATAGGAAAGAAGGACACACACACATATACACACACAAACTACGAGGTCATTTACTTGGAGATTTATTTGTGCCTGTCAGCTCCTGAGCTTGCCTCACTTGAATTCATCTGAGGATAACACTGTTAAAACCCATGTAAGAGCATCATTCTGCTACATGGGGGTCCAAGGCAGAATCCCTCACTTGTGTTGTGCCCCTGGAGTTGGCAGAGCAATGGGGTCCTGTGGATCATGTTAGAGTCCTAGGGAAGGGGAACATGTCTCTGGTTGCTTTGGGGTAATTCACCAGGCAACCTGGAAGAAACCAACAGCTTCTATAAAGACACTAGAATTCCTCTTACACGAGGCAAACAGGTCATCTTGAAATATCTTGACTATTTTTTTGTTATGTGTTTTGTGGAGATTCTGAAGGGAGAACATAGATGGGAACTTTCTGAAGGCTCTCTCCAAAATATTCCTAGCCACGTAGTTGACTAATATTATTCCCACTGCTGAAAAAGAAAAAATCCACAGCATTCTCTTACTTGCTCATTCAGTTTCTTATTCATTGGAAGACATCATTGTGTGGTTGCCTGAAAGAAAGGCAAGTACATGTGAATAATACACATGTATATACGTGCAAACATACATACATACATACATATGTAGAAAAACACAGTGACAGTATTTCTTACTACTATTTGTTATTGGTAAAATCCATTTTCTTACCAGAAGCCTAATTGCCAAATTTCTGGTGTTAGTGAAAGCACAGTTGTTACTATTTAGAAATCTCTCAGTCTTAGGCTGAGTTTTTAATGTAAAGTAAAACATATTTCAAGCCCCTGGGACAACAGACCCCTTTGGTGTACTGTATGTAAAATGAATCACAGTAATATCCTTCTGGTATGCATATCAGATATTCTGATAGACCAACCAGAGGCCAATGATTTAGTCATCCTTATTCACAGATTAATAAGGAGTTGTGTTCACTGATGATCAAACACCTAAGACCAACTTTTCACCATTTAAAATCTTCTAACTGATATTTAAATGTAGGACAACCAGCACGTTACTTCTTTCTTTTAAAACATAACCTTACCAATATTTTGAAGATTTTAAATTAAAGCAGACAATTAAAAGCCTATCTTCGCTCACTCTTATTTATTAACTCTTAGAGAGCAATTTTCTTCACAGTAGCAAAATCAATACTCTGAGATAAAATTTCTAACAGGAATTTCCTTTCTCATAAAGTTTTATTGGCAATTTAATTTTTCATCTGTATTAAAACGGTAAGATGTAAAGAACAATGCTTTTTTGCTAGTAAAAAGTCTTTATTTACTTTGGAACACAAGCAGGAGGTACATTTTCAGCTGAGTTCGATCATTTTCTACATCCTTGATATCTCTTCATTTGCACAGAATCCTGGCTGACAGAAAAATCACTAGCTAATTGACTACAGCATGCTTTATATGCAAGTATTGGTTACAATCTGCTTCTCAACCCCCTTGTCTCTGAGCTGGAATTGGGCAAAAGTGCCCATACAAACACAGCACTGAATCAAGCTGTCACCTCGGGGCAATTTACCCCTTAATGCCTAATACGCAAACCTCTAGTTGAATATACCTGAATTGTTGTGTTTTGCTGTAGCATATGTACAGCAGCAAATCATTGCACTATCTTGGGCACAGAGGGGAAGTAAAAGAGCCCAATGTGTCACTCAGTCCAGGAGGGCAACACAGACATTTCTATGAGAAAGACAAACTCCTTTCCCATAACCAAGCAGGAGACAGAGAAGGAGGGCCATTCAAAGCATGTGATGATTTCAAAATTATTTGCATCCTTTGAGTCATCACAAGACGCCACAGCGGACACAAATATCATGCCCATGCTATGGCAGGAAAGCAGGGATGCATCCAATCTAGGTAACTTCAGTCCAAGACTCACACTGAGACCCATACCTAATACAGCTCCTGCTGTATGCTGGGTTTTTTTGTGCTAGAATTGGTCTTTCTGGTGAATGGAAGCCTCCTTTGATAGCTGGCTCCTGAGTGCTGAGCAGAACCAGCACAAAATGGTACCTGGCAGAAGTATGGATGAGAACGCATGCGGCCACGCTCTGTCCCTGGCCGTGCGGCTCCCACCAGGTACCAATTAGTACAGAATTTTCCCCACAACATGTAGGCGCAATAATCCTAAACTGCTGGCAAACCCCCTCATTCGGCATCATTGCTCTTCTGGTGGTAAGTCAGGCTCGCACAGCTAGCATAGCTCAGCCTTTGGGAAGGAGGCTTCTCCTCATACAATGCTGACTTGAGTCCCAGTGCGGAGCGTCACTTTCCCACACTGAGTAGCCCCTTGATCTGTGCGTAGTGCCTATGACTTCTAGGGGGGACTACTCGCCAAGGACAATGCGGCTCAGCAGGCTCTTTGTAAATGTGTGGCCACGACTCATTCACCAGCAACAATGACCCCTGTAACCATTTACAATGCCTTTGGGCCTCCGTGTGTAAAAAAAAGTGCTGCTATGCCAAGCCAATGGGAGAAAAACTTGTGCCAGTGGTGGCAGCTTTAAAACCAGAATTGTGAAGCATTATTTGTATCGAGACATGAAATAACAAGAAGTGGGAAGGGTGAGAAAACATGAAAGGAAATAGGCTTAGGGAAACAGAAGCTGGAAGTAATCAATAAATCATAGAATAAAGTAAAGAGAAAGAACCTTTAAAGTGCCCAAGCTTAAATGTCAAGAGTATTAGAACAAAAGAGCTTCAAGCAGGAGAATGTGTGACAGAGGAATATGCTGAAACTCTGACAGAAAGCACGCTCGCTCCTGAGTGTGGAAAAGAGTACAGACAACAAAGGGCAGCACAGAAGAACAGAATAAGAAATTAGGAAACCACATTAGTTCCCCTTCCTTAAATAGTTTGAACACACAGGATCAATATTATTGTTTCTAGAAGATTCTGAGGAGTAAAACTGGAAAAAACCCCACCATCACGGTGGTGGAAAAGATCAGTTTTAAAAAATATAATAGGCTAGGAATGTGCTATCACATCTGCATGAAGGTATGCCATCAATATTGTAGAGTAATAGGATCTTGCTTACATTGCACTACACCAAAAAGAAACAGAGCCAGCCAAGGCAGAGCTGTTGTTATATTTAGCCCTAGACAAATTCATACAGTTAAATTTTAGGTTTTTTTCTAATGACAGTCTTTCAGTGATGCACTTAATCACACATAGCTCTAGGCTCATGTGTTTGCCCCACTGAAATCTATGTATATAAACATACACTTAAAGTTAAGCTGGTACTCAAGATGTTTTTCCAAGCTGAAGCCTATGTGCTGATGGATTACCTAGTTAGCTATAAATTGCATGGTTACATCTGGTTTTGGCTACTGGCTCAGAAACAGATACCTGTTCTATTTGAAGCAAGTTTATAATGACTGTTATTCATGTAATACAATAGATCCTTCTGGCACCACAAGCGTGTACATTGTGAAAATAGAATTTTCTGTTCAAATAGGGTTTGCAGTCAACTGAGCAAAGGCTGCTTGTGCTCTCCTCAGCAGAAACTTGTATGGAAAGAAATTACCATGCTTTGATGTAACTTGAAGAGCAAAATTTGGGAAGCCCTAGAGATGCTGCTGGGACACATCTGTCCCAGTGAAGGGCAGACAGACTTCTGGCCCTGTGCATTGAGTGATGGACCTTGTCAAGCATGGCAGGTGTAAGGGTTCCTGCAGCTATTGTGCCACACTGATGGGCAGCAGAGTTGTGCCACAGCTATGCTTCAGAGCCCTGGTGGCATTGCTCACTGCACAACCCTCTGGTTTGGGCCAAGGGCCAAATCGATACCCTTTGCAAAATGTGTGAGGTCAGGATATGGCTGTAGTAAAGAAAGACATTAAAAACCACAAACAGAGGGTATTTGTAGTTGGCAGGGGAGAAAGTACATTGACTTGGTTGCGAAAGGTTGTTAAGTTTCAACCAGGTGGTAACACTGATAGACAGAGAAGCTTAGTCTATTTTAAAGAGTCTTCATTAAATCATCTTGCTTTTTTTTTGCTGTGTGCACACAAATGACAGTACTGATGTGCAACAGTAACATCAACAGGTAAATTGAGTGTTAGTGCTTGTGTTAATGTGGCTGAGCATGCCCATTATAAAAAAGAGATGTTTCCAAAAATCTGATGGCTCTGATGTGAGCAGAGTGCTGAGTCAGGCAAAAAAAAAAATAAAAAAAATTTACTGCAAGTGCTCATTTGACAGCAAAGGATTTTGTGGTATGCCTCAACAAGACATTTAAAATTTCACTCATAATTTTATGAAATGTCTCTCATTCAAGTTGTCAAAGCCTGACAGGCTTGTTAACAACATCAAGGGGTGAATGGTCCTTCATCTTCTTGCTCTTGCTCAACTGAATGATCGATGAACAAACTAAATCTGACAGCTGTTGCGAAGATATCAAAAATTAAAGAAGATACAGAAGATGTTTCTACTCCTCCCCGTCGAATTCAGCCAAAAGAAGTTGACGTTACATTCAAGAAAAGGTTGGAAAAGCAGGAAGAGCAGTAGCTTAGATCTTGGCCTTAAGTCTGGCTGTTCTGTCCACTCCAAGCAAGGCCACTAGAGTGGCACAAGGCAGGGAAGCTCACGAGACTGGGGTCTGTTAACTCTCTTCTCTTTCCAGGGGCCTACTTCCACCAGGAATCAAAGAGCTGGGAACTCACTGAAGGCATAAACATGAAAGGTTGTCAGTGCGTCCCCAGGATTTGCACAGCATCTTGACAAAGTTGGCTCTACATACAGCAAAACAAACTCTCAAGCTACAGTCTCTATGTTAAATATTTGACCTCCATTAAAATTTCAGGGGTTTTTTTGGTTAACTCTCACTTTAAGTGAATGTCTTCAGTCCATGTCCTAGCTTCCCTGAATCTCCCAGTAAAAAAAAAAAAAACAAAAAAAACCTGATGTACACTGAAGTACATGAAATACTGTGTCTTCTTCACTGCATATCAATGCTTGCTGAAAGCCAATTTTAACCGTATGTACTTGAAACCTCATTCTAAGAATTAAGCAGGGAACCAAAGAATGTTACATGAATAAATGGCCACACAGATCAGCTAAATTTTTGAACATGAGATTAACATTGTAACAAACCATGCGAATGACACGCAGACCAAGAATGACTCCAGTCTCAGGATGTGAAATACATTGCAGAGGACAGGGCAATGAAGGGACATGGCAACACTCCACGTAGTCTGCTCAGGGGCATTTTTTGGTTAGGGAGTCAGATATGATTAAATAAATGATCCCTCAGAAGTTATTCATCTCTATCCTACCAAGCCAGCAAGGTCTACACTGAAGTTGTTGCATGTTTGGCCAACCTGGTATACTTTAACGATGAGACAACAGGTTTGGTGTATTAGGAGAGATCAGTGGATGTGATTTTTCTCAACTTTGGCAGGACTTTCAGCATCATCTCCCATGACATGCCTTGCATAACATCCAACAAATTGATGAATTACAGAGTAAATTAGTGGACAGTGAGGTAGACTGCAAACCGGCAGAACTGCTGGCCTCAAAGGCTTGTGGTAAGTGACATGTCCAGCTGGAGGCCAGTCACTAGCAGTGTATCCCAGGAGAAGACACTGGGACCATCTTCATTAGCAACTTGAACAGTAGGACAGAGTGCATCCTCAGCAAGTTTGCAGGTGCTATAAAACTGGGAAGAGTAGTTGCTAGATCAGATGATTGTGCCTCCATTCAAAGGGAACTTGACACACTGTAGAACTAGGCTGACAGGAATCTCATGAAGTTAAATAAAGGGAAATGCCAAGTTCTGCCCTGGGGATGAACAGCCCCATGCACCAGGACAGTTTGGGACCAACTGACTGGAAAGTAGCATTGTAGAAGTCCCTGGAGGTCCTGGTGAATGACAAGTTGACCAGGAGCCAGCAATGCACTCCCATAGCAAAGACCAACAGCCTTCTGGGCTGCATGAGACAGAGCATCACCAGCAGGTGGAGGGAGATGATCCCCTCTGTCTGCTCAGCACTGGTGAGACTCATCCTGGAGTGCTGGATCCAGTTCTGGGCTCCACAGTACACACAAGACATGGACTTACGGGAGCAGGTCCAGTGAAGGACCACAAAGTTGATTAAGGATTTGGAGCATCTGATATACAAGGAGAGACCAACAGCTGGGACTGTTCAGCCTGGAGAAGAGAAGGCTCCATGATTTCTTATCAATGTGTATAAACATCTGATGGGAAATAGCATGGAAGCTGGAGCCAGACTCTTCTCAGTGGTGCCCAGTGATCGGACAAGTGGTAATGGAAACAAATTAAATTGCAGGAAGTTCCTTTTAAACATAATAAACCCCTTTTTTACTGTGAGAATGATTGAACACTGCAGTAAGCTGCCCAGAGAGGAGGTGGAGTTTCCCTCCTTGGAGATACTCAAAACCTCAATGGACACAGCCCTGAAGACTGAGCTCGAGTTTCCCCTGCTTTGAGGAGGCGGAGTTGAAGTAGATGATCTCCAGAGGTCCCTTCCCACCTCACCCATTCAGTGATTCTGTGCCAGCCACATCTTCATCTACACCTTGCAGATATTGCTATACTGAATGTCTATTACTTTTATTCTAGGAATGGCATAGATAATGGCATTGTCATTTCCTTGACATACAAGCTGAATTTACAACTCTGTTGCCATCCTTATTTTTCCTGTGTCATACTTCAACTTTGCAGAGTGCTCTCTAATGAATAAAGTCTACGGTGTACCTCACACAATGAGAAAAGGCAAGAACCGATTACCCTTTATTGAGAAAGAGTTATTTTTAAAGCTGCACTTGTTACCTAGTTCTGCTGAGCCAGCACAAAGCCCTTCTTACTTTGTTGCCGAGTACTTCATGTGCAGTGCGTATACCATGGGGTCCTTTGTAAGCATGCAATATTTAAGGGCTGGTATTACTATCCTGGGGTTAGCAACTCTGTATGGTGCTACTGTCCCAAGAGAAACTCAGAGATGGAAAGACATTTTCAGGAGCTTCAGTTTCCACCTATTTCATAAGGTCAGCCGTCCTGATAGCTCTGGCTATCACCAATGGTGGGTATTTCTTTTGCAGCTCTGCCTGCTCCTTCTTTATCTGTATAGAATGCAAAAGAGTGATTTCCTACTCTCCAGTGTGTTGCTTTACAACAGGCAGATGCTATTCCTAAGTGTAGCAGCAGGTCTCAAATTAAATATGTATCTGTTTCCCCTGCAATTTTAGGACTTGGGACTATCCACAGTCTTAATACCTCAGTTCTAATTCAGATGTCCTCCTGAACCAGTATCTTTCTCCATGTCCCACAGGGGGGATCACCGTTGTATAAAACTGCAACATTGCCACAACTGTGAAACCTCATGTCAATTCTGAAAAACTTGCGTGACTACTACACAGAGATCTCAGCTACCTCCCAGAAAAATATCTCACTGAATTTCAGACAGAATTTCGAGTAAAACTGACACTTGTGCTTGGGGATAAGAGGGAGGCACAGACAGCGGGGGAGAGAGAAGTGCTCATGAAAGACTTCAAAATGGCGAGAATTCATTCTTGCTGATGAGAAGGTCTTGAGGAACTCAACCTACAAATTATTGCATTGTTGCAAGAATGAGAGAAAAATCACTCATTACTACAAAAGCATCATAGAACTATTCAGGCACACTGAAAGCTTTTCTGAAAACATGCCTTTCGTGAAGCTATGGAGCCACAGGAAATTTTTTTCCAACTTTGTTCTCTTACAATTCAATCTTCCCTGCTATGTTACCTGCTATTTAATGTCATTATATATATATCTATAAATGTAAATATAAATATAAATGTGTGTGTGTGTGCAGGAATATAACCATATGAGCATATGTTTGTTTATTTCTGTTCGGTGTGAGTACAACTACTATAGCAAAATCCTTTAGATGCAGAAATGCTTTGCAATCCATTAATTTTTGCCTTCTTCCTGCATTTGCAATGCCAGCACCAATTAATTTACAGAGATTATTTCTAGCATTAGTCAGTGGCAGTGGTCCCCGAATGAGGTAGCAGTCAGCTCGAACATTATTCTAGGCCAATATTTGGCCAGAGCTGTGTGCTAAAATAAACACAGGGCATGTGCGTTTGTGTACGAGGCTCATCCTGCCCTTCACGGCTGCCTGGCTGCTAGGTAAATAGTCCCTGACCCTTTTCCCAGCATGAAGCAGGGTGTCTGGGGAGCAGGGAGGCAGGGTGCTCTTCAGCACCCCACGCGACTCATCTAGCAACAGGCAACACGTGCCAGTGCTCAACGCCGACTGTAGCACCCGTGGTGGGAACTGGAGACCTGGTCACGCAGGCAAGGCTGGGGCAAAGCCCCTCCAGGCACGAATGCCCCACCTGTCCCCAAAAGCCACCCTGCTCCACCCAAGATGTCAGGGTGACATATGGCTGAAACACGCCTGGGAACATCACTGGTGAGCAGGGAATTGAACAGGCCACCGAGTCCTCTTCAGCCCCGCTCAGTGCGTGTGCTGAAGTTAGTCACTACCAGTAGCTGCTGTATTTATAGAGGTATGGCGTTAAGTTTGACGTAAGATACGATTTGGTTTTTTTCTGTATACAGCAGGGCAAAGGTGCCTTTCTCCTCCTCTTCGTCAGTTTTTGGATAAACCCTTACTTGTTTTCACAGGAACATTAGCTCAAATCTGCTGCTACTGTGCACAGCCGATAAAACTATTGCTTGGAAAGACCATATGTCACATGGAACTGCTCAAGAGGCATGAAGCCCTGCTTTTTGCCGATCCTTTAAAGATACAATTTTATGCTCAGTTAAAATGGAAAAGAGCATTATGTTTAAAGATAAACCCATTTACTGTGCAATCGCTTTGCTAAATTCTGTCACCAAATTACTTGTTAGTAAGACATTTGGACTGCCTGCTTAAAAAAAAAGAAAAAAAAAAAAGTTGTTACACATCTCTTTCTCCTTGTTTATCTGTTGCTATGACAATGCTAATGACAATATCATCACAGACAAGGACTAAAATCTTTTACTAGAGGCAAAAAAAGACAAAATCAGTTCTGAGGAGAAAGTTCCCTTTATTAATATACTTCTTGTTACCCTCTTTGACCTGGGTGGTTAACCAATATCCAGGGTCCCTACAGGTTGTTTCTGTTTGGAGAACAAACAGATGAGGGAGTGAATCGGCTTTTTTAATGCGCTTCTGTTTGTTTAGAAAGAATGTACACAATGTCCCGTTACTCTGGGCACAGCGGGAGTCAAAACAACAGGCAGTGCTTTCTCTTTTCACACTTTCAAGCTTCTTTTGAGCCAGAACTCAGACTCGCTCGCTCTTAGCTTTCTCTTAGGGTCAGGCTACAAGGGTTTTCCTCGCTGGTTCTGGTGTGTCCTTGCTACTTCCTCTGTCTGCTTCTCTGATGTTTCTGCTGTCACTTTCTGAAGCGCTCCGTTTCATCGTATGCCACAGTGTCCCCGGCGCCTGCAGTTAGATCCTGGAGAAACACCTCGGCCCCCACAGCACAGCACTGCCAGGCATGTGTGGTGCAGTACGTATGATGCGGTACGTATGGTGTGGCTCCTGCTCCGGGGGGTCTCAGTGAGCATGCCCCACAAAGAAGGCAGTTCTTAGGCTTTTCCATAGGGAAGGGGAAGCTTTCTCACCCACTGTATTCAATGAAGTTTCAGTGATGACTCTCTGCATAACACCGAATTTATTTCCAATAGTGTATTTTTGCTCCCGGTCAGATCAGTTTCTGCACAGCAGTGCTATGGGGTGGGGGAGAGAAAATATGTTGCTATTTCCTAACAAAGCAGCCTCTGATGCAACTGTAATAAAGTTGTGGAAAAAGTCCTAGAGGAGTTAAACAGATTTGACAGCATTTAATTTCCATAAATTTAGGGCCTGATCCTGCTTCTGTTTTGCTAATGAGTACTAGAGGGAGATAACACATACGCTCCAGACAGACTAAAGACAGAAATAATGGCCCCGCTCAGCAACGAAAGGCAGGTGTGCGATGGAGCTGTTGGGGCATTTTCATGCTCAACAGAAGTAACTCGAGTGCTCCTGCTCTGGGTTCAACCCGTCTCTGCTGTGACCAATAGGTCTCCTGTCCAGGCCCGACTGAGCTACACAGATACTGCTTTTGGCAGCAGCTCTACTGCTGGCCCTTGGGGCTTTACTCTTTGATTGGAACAAAGGTTGCATAAAGCATAATCTCTTCTCAGGCTGAGCAAAGATCTTTGATTTTTCAACAGCAAAAACTCATAGCAGTTGCATTTTCTTTTGCTTTTACGGAAACTCAAGGAGTTTTAATTTATCTTGGGTTTATACCACAGCTATTAACATGGCCCACTCGACACATAAGGAAGCTGCTTCTAGTTTTCTCAGGCAAGACACATCTCTGGTTTCCACATATTCCACATAACTTTGTTTTTGTCATTCTTTCCACAAACCCATCTCCTGCCACACCCCACCCCCATTTTTATGTAGTTGCTGGGCTATGATGGCGTTCAGGGTAGACTCTGGATGGAAAAGATCCTCTGGTATGACCTCACACACCTACAAGTTTGAAAACAACTCCTTCTCTACTGCAGATGATCCAGCTAAAATTTTCAGAAGGCCTCAGCAGAACAACTGGGTGTCTTTGGTCACCATGTTCACAGTAGTAATACTTTGGCACCAATGAGACAGTTGAAAGCTGCCTTTCTAGAGTGCACTGCCACCCATTAAATTGAGGGGCATGAACCTGTCAGCACTGGTGAACTCCATGCCATGAAAAACCTCTGAATTCAATAGAAATTAATTTAAATGCAATTTCCCATGCCAGAACAGAGGAAGCTTGCACCTTTAATTAAAAATCTCAGGCCATCCACTCACCCAGCCAGTCATTAATCCCTAGGAAATGCCCTTTGCCGAGATCATTATTTCTTAATTAATATACAGTGAACAGTATATATTTGGTTAAGTCTTTGAGAGAGGGGGCGAGTTTTCTCCAAGCACTGGAGAGCGTAAGCAGCTCTTTGCATGGAGCATCCAGTTATGGGCACATAGTATGTAAAGTGCTCCATTCCGCTGAGTCCTCAGCAGAAGATGGAGTTTGGGGGTTGCCAGTTTTCTTCTATTTCTGCTGAAAACCACAAGCACTCTGAAGAAGAGGAAAATGGATGGAGGGGGAGGGGAAATCCATTTTCCTTTTAGAACTTTGAAGGAAATAGTTCAACAAGCTTTAGTAAGATCACCACATAAGAGGCAATACGTACTCTCAGATTCACATGTTGCTAATTTCTTCCATTTTCAATAAATTGACAGTCACTTGATCGAAGTCTGAACAAAAGATCTCCCATCTCAAGCAAGTATCTTCAATAATCCACTCCACAACAATTGTTCTCTGTGCCAATCACCCTCAGAGCAAGGATTTGAGAACGCCTCCCATCCCTGAATCTGTGGATCAATCCTAGATTTGTACAAGTCGGTACATATACTAGCAGTATCAATCTGATCCAGGCCAGAGGGGAGCACTCAAGTTTCTTTCTCTTGAATCTGGCATGTGACTGGCTTTTATTCCGCCTTTATCCTTACACTGACCTTTTTCTGGCTGCAAGACAACAGCCAGTCTCAGTCAGCATAAAGCTGGGTGTTGAAGATAACCCATCAACATTTTTGGAACCAGTGTGAACCCCGTGTCAGCACTTGCCATACAAATCTAGCTGGGATGTATTTGATCATACAAGAGGAGCACTGGAACGGGACTTACTGCATCACTGAACCACAGCCTCAGAAGTGTGCCCTAAATGCAAGGAGATTGCCTTATGAGGCCATTTTGCCTCAATCTCTCTTTTTGGATCTGTTCCATTTTGCTTGCAATGCTTGCATATTCACTGAGTCAGAGAGCATTAGAATAACTCTTTAGTGAAGCGCTTAGGGCACTTGTCGGACAGGCGAAACACATGGGTTCCAGCATGGACTGAAGCACTTCAGCTAAGTGTCAGCAGGAGTGACAAGCCGCCTCCAGCCCCACAGTACTTGCTGGCCTGCTTAGCCAAAGTCACACATCACCTGAGGACAGCCATGGCACTTGGGGCAATCAATATCCCCATCCCCTCATTCTACCTGGACCACTGCCCAAGTGGAAGATGGGTACTGACTCATCCCATCCTTTCCTACCCAGCCACAGCATATGCATCCAGCTCTTTTCCTGCAGGAGCGGCCAGAGGTCTGTGGCCCTGGGCTTGTGCAGCAACCCCACAGTGAGGTTCCACTCTACAGTGCTGCTGCTACCGCACAGCTCGCTGCACCCTCCTGCCTGCCTCCTGCCTACATTCTTCCTCCATAACTTTTTTACTTTGTTTATGGCACCTGGCTTAAGGCCGCCATACACCTTGGCAGGCAGCTTCCCCCAGTTCTAACCTAACTGGTAGCGCTTGATTGACAGAATTCATGCATCAGGTCAGGATCTCCATTGCGCCATCAGCAAACAAGCTGTCAGGAATAGGTTAAAGTTCCACCATGTATAAAGAGGCCAGATAGGTGCTTTATTCCTTCCTTTGCCCTTATACCCTCCTCCCCTTCTGTCAGGTACACCATTTGCATCCTTTTTCTCAACAAACTGACCTGGCACTTGCCTCAGTACTTCCATCACCCCACGCAAGCAATCCTACCCTCAGCTTTGCTAGGATTGATCTAGTCCCAGGTTTTTATTCCGTGATCTAATCTCAGTTTTGCTCTTCCTGATCTGGTAATACAGACGTCAGCAGCAGCTTTTTGCCGAGAAGCAGTACTAGCGACACTGAGCTAAAGCTACGTCTCGTTTAACCCAGAGGCCAAATGCCTTCTTGAATCAACAGCTGTGACCCCTTAACATTAGGTTAGGCTGCAGAGGCTGGCCGCTGTCACTAGCTATAGTCATGACTATCCTTGGAAGTAAAATATTAACACATCCCTGTGGGAAAGGAAAATTCTGATTTGATGATAGCATTTTACCTTTTCTAAACAAAAGGCAAGGTAGAGCAGAATCAGCTCTTTGTTCTTTCGCTTAGCTATTATTCATGACTAAAAAGTTTCCTCAGAAAGTCACCGCGAAAGGTCTTCTGGTCCCGTATGCCCAAAATCAGTTACTGTTTTGAGAAACTAACATCAGCTGCTTGTGACCTTCTGAAGATTATTAGTAAAAGCCCTAGAAACCCTGGTCCTGTTGCGCGCATTTTCTCTCCCTTTTCAGAACAGTTCCATTATGCCACTTTTGAAGGTTTCGATATTTTGTTCCTAATCTTGATTTAGAAGCATCCGCTAATAAACTGACAGGTTGTGACACATCCCAGTAATTTAGAGCTTTTTCACCTTAGATTCAAGGTGCTGCTTCTATGGTTTCGGAAGGCTTTTTATTCACACAGCTTCCATCTTAAGTAGTTCTTTGAATGGGGTTGTCAAGACAGCTACATTTGGTGTACATTTTTCCTGGAACTGAATTCAATGTTGCCTATAAAATTACAATTCCTATGTCTGCAGCAGCTTTCATTCTGCAATGGCTAACTTTTGACTTATGCGATTTCTCTTCTTGCTAGCATCGAATATATTCAAAATACTTACATAAGGAGCTTATTTTTATTGGTCGCACTTGAAATCCATCCACTTCAGTGTGTTACCTTTTTTCACTACATACCTAACAAATCTGGGCTCATCATTTGCTCTGTGTTGTGCCCAATGCGTTCACTGGGAATAGGAGGTTTGAATATTTGCATCTAGCAAATGGGAAACCAGTTGTAGTTCGGGTCTTATTACTACTGCCAAACATTTGCATCGTGGTATTACTTGGAGGCCCTAGCGATTGAAGCTCTATTTAGCTTGGACAAGCGCATATCTACACTGCAAAGGCAGGATGTACTCTAAAAAATTCATGGAGGAAGAAATAATTCTTTGCTGAATGTATCTTGCCAGCAACGTAGTTTTGCTTGGTCTAAGATGGGAACCCCCACGTATCTTCTGTCTTCAGAAATGTGTCGAGACAGTGAAGCACTTTTTCTACCTTCGCTTTGCAGATTCCTGCTCTACAGCTCACTTTCAAGGCAGGCCTGTGAAAGATGACCACGACAAGCAAGCCCACTGTCAGCCTGTGGGTGTATACTGGCCACAGAAAGTTTTATACTTGTTTTAGCCACAATATTATTTTTTTTAAACAAAGGTGAAAAACCACTACTTTAAAGACAGGACATGCTGTCTTCATGGAAGTCATAATTTTAAACATCAAAATATTTTTTATATACCCTGTGAAATAACCAAAACAACAAGTGATTGAGAGCACCTAACAATAGTCAAGAGCACAGACAGGTTTAAAGCAGCCTCCATTGTTTTCTAGTCTTAGAAGTCAAGGAAAAATTGTGGGCACAGGCAGAATCTGTTTTTTGGCTCTTTATAACAGTTCCTGGGCAAACAGAGGAATGACAACCCGTGGATTCTTTCCTAGGGCTCACTGGGGCTTACCTGATGCCCAGGAGAAGCCTAAAATCTGTAATAGGCATAGGTCTTCTCCTCAGCCTTCTTCCACAGGTGCACCTACAAATATGGGAAAGGAAGCCTGTCTGCTGGGACAACCAGACCATCCTGCATGGTCTGCAAACCAGTCATGAGAGACAGCAGTAGCTTTTCAGCCACAGTTCGCCCCGGGGGCTGTTTGAAGAGGGAGTCTGGAAAGTCAGGCAGATCACCCATTCCTTTTAAAACCCACACAAGGCAAGACATAGTGGGATCTCTTTTTATCAAAGATTGCTAATGATACAGTTCTGGGGGAAAAAAAATATCCCTTTTCCACAAAATTTCCTATTTCTAAATGCAAATATTACACACATTTTTAAATTCTGAATGTAATTTTAAAGGTTAAAATTTAATTTTAATGGCTAAGTTTTATACAGACCTTTTCACACTATGTCTTCACACATTCATACATAGCCCACGGCATACGCAATATTATTACCTATATGATAATAGGACAGTTGAAAAATGGTTTAATTTTACTTGTCATATCATTAAGGACTTCTGCTATCCAGTACCAAAACAACTGTAATATTCATATGTCTCCTATTTGTCTTGTAATGAAATAATATTGACAGTCTGAGCACTACAGCATAAATGGGAGACACTCTGTACTAGGAAAGAAGACAGTTATCCTAAATGGATATCATTATCTTTTATCTGTCACTACTAGTACTCCTTAAATAGAAATTAGCCTTAATATTTTTTAAAAGAACACTGAAATAATAAATTTAAAAAAAAAAAGTCTTCTCATCTCTGAATTATACTTTCAAAATTCTTCTTCTTTTTCCTAAATTTTAAAAAATGTATTTTCCCGGGAAATTTTAACTCTGAACTTTCCCCAACAACAAAGATAACACAGACTTTCAGTAGGATATTGCTGATCTTGCTATCAACCATATTTTCTGTTTGGGCTTTTCTTGGTGTTACCTGGAATAATTGCCTGTATTCTTAACATTTCCTTTTGCATTATGCACTTACGCTAACTCAGAGGAATTTTTGGGCTACCATACATCATAAAATTGGGACAGATTTTGCAGTCTCCTATTTCTGTTTCATCCTACCTCCCCTTTTTTCATGACTTGCGTTAAAAGAATCACCTTAAAAGCACCACAATATGCTGAACTCTCACTTGTTTTTTCACCTTTCTCACACCTAAACTACTGGGCAAAGACTTCAACAACAAAATCTGTTATTAGACCTCTAGTGAACTCCCTTGCAAAGCACCAAGATGGATCAGTTCTATCCCGCTCTATGCCAGAGACTTTGGATAAGCTTTAGAAGCAGCCGAGTTGTTGTTTCTTGTTTTGGTTTCTATTACATGTCTTTGTGGTTTATAGGCTATTTATGTTATTTTTTTCTGACACTTCATTAAATTATTGCACTTTCCCATGTCTTTTCTTTCTTAAAGCTCCACAGAGGGTTGTCTGAGCTCGTCCAAGACTCGCCACTCAAGAGTGGTGTGTGAGATGGGACAGCGATATCTTATTCTGCGTACAGAGGAGGGAATTCTCTCTTGACAACTGTTGTGACTATTGACAAATGCTGACAAGAGCACCAGTTAACCTTTAGCAACGTTGTGCCAAACCAACTGCAGAAGTCCTCTATGAAGCACTCATATTCAGCCTCCCGGGTGCCAAATGCACTGGAATCTTTCCCCCAGGTATTTTCCCAAACAAGCACGCCATTCAGGTACAAGATAACTCACTTGTGTATCTGAAAGTCCTGCACATCTTTTCTGCTAATATTTTCTCTTTTCACCAACTACAACTGTTTCCCCAATGCCAACACATTTGAGATGTGATCTGTGGTTGACAGCCGAAAAAAATCCAACCTCCAATTGCTATTTATGGTATGATTAGACAGGTCAAGTTTAATTTCAGCTTTGTGCATGAATCTGTTATCCAATCATTCTAATGACACACTACTCAAACCAGCAGTGAGCAGTGGGGCCAAAGATGGAAAGAAAACCTTGATTGTAACTTGTCTGCTGATGATTGGAGTTTGTTTTGAAAGAACACTAATGTGATCGTCATTGGCACCCTTTGCCAACGGTAGGAAAAATTCATACCTTTCCATTGCTACTGTACCTGTAGCTGTGTGACAGATGAGAAAAGATATGCCAGAAAGGATGTAGTGCTGTGAGAGAGATCGCTTTTCCTTAGTGTTAAGGCAAAGGTACACTTAATCAAATTAGCACCTTTAAGAAAATATCACCTTTCAGGTAGAAGATATGGCTCCTCAACTGAATATTGCTCTCCACATGACGTAATCAAGAAACCACTAGTGGCAGTCTCAGCTAGCTTGTTGTATTTTGCTATTTCATCAGCAGTTGCACATGCTTGAGAAGCTCCCGTAAAGGAAGGAGCCACCGTGCAGGGAAGCAGCTTCCTGGATGGCACTCACACCCTCCCACACACCCTGTCACGTCCTGAGCACCTCCCTGCTAACAGCCCTCCAGCCAGCGAGATGCACTTCTTGATAAGGGAGGCAGCACTGCCAGATCAAGACAGCCATGGTGAGATGCAGGAATGGGCTGAAGCAGTGCAGCCAGATCAAAACGCCAACATAGCCCTTGCATGAATTCATCCCATCTGCATGCTTAAGTTTCTTGCAGGGAAGTGGAATAGCTGGAGGAGGGATTTCTTTGCCTCTGTGTTTTCATAATGCCAGTCCAGAGCTGCTCTGTATGTGTGCTTTGCCCCTTTGAGGCTCTTTGGGATGCCTGTCTATCACCCATGGGAAAAAAAATCCCTTTCCCAACACTAACTGTGAGCAGAGTCACCAGAGTCAAGCAGGAGGACTGAAACCCTTCTGCCACAGCGAAACAGCTGCCCTTATGTGTAGCCGTCCTGTGTCTGTGGCTCTCACCCCCCATTTCCAGAATACCTCTATGCCCTTGAATGTGCCAAACACAAGCTCTAAGAGCTGTTCAGTCCCTACATAACTTCTGGGAAAACATAAATTGACAGGTTACTTTTTTATCTCAATAAACCCCACTTACTCTGTTCTCCCCAAAGCCAAGCACTGGTGTGCAGTCACTTAAGACTAAAATAAACTCTGTCTTTTAAATCACTTCTCATTTCTATCCTGGGGTTGTATTGGCTATATAACCTCTGAGCTGCTGGCGGTGGGCTCCTCTGCCCACCCAGGCCCTACCACAACAAACCCCACAGACAATGCACATTGATGACAGCAAAGCTCAGCCCTCGAGCCCCGAGGAAACAGGATCAGACAAGGGCTGGCTCCCGGCAAGGCTCTGCTGGGGGCTTCCCTCCCTGGCCTTGGGCACATCACCCCCACTCCAGCTCCCCCAGTGGTAAAATAGGCCCCGATACCCTAACCACCGACCTGAGCAAACCTAATCGTCTCGTTATACTCGTTCTTTAGTTGCAATGTTACTGCATATTTCAGCTACTGATACTTAACAATTTATTCTTCGTATTTACCCATCTGCCCAACTGTGGGGCAAGAGCTGACTAAAGACATGAAGCCACTCAGTGTATAACCTCTTTTTACCCGGGGGGTGCAGAACAACCTACTCCACCTCAGAAACCTGAGCAGAAATGTTCTGCAGATTCCCTAGTGTCACTTCCCTCCCTTCCCCCAGACAATAAACAGCTCCTCACCACACAAGACTACCGCAAAAACCCCCAAGAGAAAACTGTTATGTTGTGTACTTGAAATCGCTGGCAAGGAGGGACGTTTGGTACAAGGAGGCTGAAGCTGCGCTTTCTCCGCAGACCTCCCGCCTCAGAGAAAGGAGGGGAGGCGTGTGGGTTACCTTGCCCGCCCCCCTCAGCGATCCGCCTCTCAAGGCCCGCCGCTCCCCGGACCCGCGCTAATGGCGCCCGCCTGCCCACGCCGCCCCCCCCGGGGCCCGCAGGCGGCGGTTGAGCGGCCAACGGCCGCCGGGCTCCCCCTAGGGGCGGCGGTGCCGGCAGAGTGGGGCGGCGGGGCGCCGCGGGGCCGCCCGCGTCCCCGCGGCCCGGCAGCCCGGTGTGGCGGAGCCTGACGGCCGCTGTACCCCCCACCGTAAATTAATGATCTTTCCAGAGGCTCGTCTTCAAAGGAAGGGTCCCTCCTTCCCGCGCGGAGGCGGCTGCGGACAGCGAGCAGGAGCCAGCCACGGGTGGTGGGATGGTGGCTTAGCGCCCACTGGGGAGGCAGGGTGGTGAGGTGTGAGCTCTATCCACAGCCCTCAGGGGTCCACGAGCCTCACGGCTGCTCTCTCAAGCCTAGATGGTCACTCCGTGGTTCAGCATCCATTATAATAATAATCATCATCATCATCTCTCTTGTGAGATGCCATCTGGAGTACTGCATCCAGCTCTGGGGCCCCCAACATAAGAAGGACATGGACCTGTTGGTGTAAGTCCACAGGAGGGCCACAAAGAGGATGAGAGGGCTGGAGCACCTCTCCTATGAGGACAAGCTGAGAGAGTTGGGGTTGTTCAGCCTGGAGAAGAGAAGGCTCCGTGGAGACCTTACAGCAGCCTCCCGGTATCTGAAGGAGGCCTACAAGAAAGCTGGAGAGGGACTTTTTACAAGGGTACATAGTGATAGGACGAGGGGTAATTGCTTCAAACTGGAAGAGGGTAGATTTGGATTAGATATCCAGAAGAAATTTTTCACTATGAAGGTGCTGAGGCACTGGAACAGGTTGCCCAGGGAAGTTGTGGGTGCCCCATCCCTGGAAGTGTTCAAGGCCAGGCTGGATGGGGCTTTGAGCAACCTGGTCTAGTGGGAGGTGTCCCTGCCCCATGGCAGGGGGATTGGAACGAGGTAATCTTCAAGATCCCTTCCAACCTAAACCATTCTATTATTTGATGATGATGATGATGATTATCAGTAATCATTGCATGGACATGCCCCTTTATAAGGCAGAAGGCTCTGGGATAGTGATAGTGACCTCAAACGATAGCTACTAACACATGGGGCCCATTAGCTCAAATTGCATTTCCCCTGAAAAGCTGATTAATATAGTCCTCCTGCAGGCAAATCTGTATCTACGGGAGCTTTGCATGCCTGTGAAGTGCAGGATCGGGGCCCTGTGGCTATGCTGCTTCTAAAGATAATGGAGAGAAAAGGCTGACCTTCTGGTGTGTGTGCCATGGTGACTCGTCAAGTGCTGGAAGCGTGCCACTGCTCTCAAGCCTCACCTCAGTCCACGCAATGCAAAGGAGACATGCTTTTGCAGCAAAAGGTATCTGCGATCCATCATTCCTGTGTTTAAGAGTGTCAGGAAGCTGCTGACCAAAGGAATCAGTCGCACTTGGACCCAGTGGTGGGTGGCAGGCTTCATCTTAGCATATATCTATGTTGCAAATAAAGAAAGAAGAAAAGATTCATTGTCTGACGTGAGGATTTAGGCTGTCATAAGCCTCTGCGGTTTGCTCTGGTTCCACAAAAGTGGGACCTGAAATTATGTCTCACTCTAATAGGTGAATTGCTGATTATCTGTGAAACTGCACCTACTTAGGCCTTGAAGACTGAGCTCTAAGTCTGGTATTAGCACGTGTAAGGGCCTAAGAGCCAGTGAAATGTACACCTCCTGCTTTTTCTTGTGCTTTGGAGAGGTACTACCACTTTCTGCTCAGAGCAACGTCTGTGTTGCCTCAGACTTCAAATCCCATTACAAGTGATTACAATAATCGAGAGATAACAAATTCACAAATCATCCTACCCAAGTCCTTGTATGAAAGAAAGGGCATCATTTCCGACAGACTGGATGTGGAAAAATTAATTTCCTGGCATCCAAACACAAGAACAGCCATGCTGGTTGAGACAAGTCCATCCAGCCCAATAGCCTGTCTCAAACATAAACAACAGCTGATGCCTGGGGAACAGCATAAGAGAGGGGTAAGCACACAGTGATAGTTCCCTGGCATGTGGTCCCAAACTCCAGCAAGCTGTGGCTCAGGGACTTCCCTGAGACAGATGTGGTATCTTTAAATTTAATAGCCCTTGATGGATTTTTGCTTCCATGAATTTATGTAATTGCTTTTTGAATCCGTATCAATTTTTGACATTGCAGCATCCTGTGACAATTAGTGGCACGCTCCAACAAGGCAGGGTGTAAAGAAGAGCCCTTATTTTGTTTGTTTTGAACAGGCCACCCAATAATTTCATCTGATGCTCCTAGTTCTCATGGTATGAGAGTCAATTACAATCATTCCCCATTTGCCTTCTCAGTGCCATTCATGATTTCATAGACTTCTCTCATATCCCCCTCACTTTTTTCATTTTCCAGACAGATATTCCTAATCTATTTTGAAATCCTAATACAGAAGCCGTCCCACAGCCTGGACCTTCCTCTGGCTCTGGTGTTACCATTTTTGAGCTAGCAGGCTTGAATGACACCATGGTCAGGATGCCGGCACGTGGGATGGGTTTACACCAGGGCATACCAGTGTTTTCATTTATTCCTTTCCATAGTAATTCCTATAATTTAATTTGCTTTTTTAAAAAGTTGCTGAGGATGGATCTGGCATTTTCATAAATATATCTAGATTTCACAGCGCTTCAAAGATCTCTGAGCAGTGACAGCTAGGCCAGCACCCTCAGCTCTGCATGTAAAGTTGTCTGCTTTACCCACTTGGCATTACAATACACAGATCTATGCTGCATTTCCTCCTTTGTTTTATCACCCCATTACTCAGTATCATGAGACAGTGTTTTTGTCATGTGTCATGTTTTTACTGCCATAAATAACGTCGTGTCCCCCACAAGTTTACCACCTTGCTGCTCATCCCCTTTCTGGTGTACGAGTCCACCAGATGGATTTGATATCTACATAAGATCCTGGCAAAACCGGAGGGGTGCTGGGAGGAGGAAGTAGCGGGTATCTTGACTTTTTCTCCTCTTTCCATCAGCACGGCTTACATCTTGCCTAGATTTGGGTTGAGCCAGCTGCTCCTCGGGGAGGTGCTGGCAGGCTCTTTTTGACCCTGCAGCATATTTGGAGTGATGCTGGCGAAGGCTGGCCAGCATGCGTAAGGCCAGCTGTTCAGCTGACATAACCGATTTACGCTAGCCAAGGATCTGGCCGAAGACATGGAGTCACAAGTGCTAGTCAGCCCGTCACGGGGATGGGGACATCTGACATGGAGGCACGCTGGCCTCGGCTGGAGGCTGCGGTGGAGGCAGGTGGGGGTGGCCTGAGTGGAGTCCACCGGGCAGTCCCGGGTTGAGGGCAAACCTGTGGAGGCAGCGCTCATCCTTTGCCCACCTGGTGGTGGTACCATCATACCTCCCTACCTGACAGATATGTTTGTTATCAATAATGAGCAAGGTTTTCGGAGACTTTCTCACTGCTTGTCAGTGCTGAGAGAGGCCGGGCAGAGCGTGCTGTGAGCGGTGCTTGTACAGTCAGAGCTGTCCCCGGTGCGTCCCCATTCCAGCGTGTCAGCCAAGCGTTTAAGACACCTGCTTCTTTTCGCTCCTGCGCTGGCCATGGACTAATAGGGACAAACGGGAAGAGGACCTAGCAGAATGCAGAAAATAATCATCCTGTGCCAAAAGGGAATGTATGATCAAAACTACAATGGGCAGGCAAGCAGTGAGGCAGTGACCCGAGGCAGCGCAATGTGTCAGGAAGAGAGAGCAGCAGCCCAGGGACAGCAACAGCCCAGAGCCTCAATTTGTAATGACTGTGTGGACCACATGCCAAAAAGTCTCTCCCCACCTCCTTGCTCCAGGGAGCTCTCCTAATGTTCTTAGCCGCTTGGACATCATGAGAAAAAGAGACTGTGTGTTTCCAACGCACGACCTAAGGCATCTGCTCAAGCAAAGCGGCACTGCCGAACCTGCCTCTAACTCAGAGTGCTCCAAACACCTGTGAGTCAGACGATGGGAAATTCTCCCTGTCTTCACAAGCACAGATGAGTTTGAACCTTCTGGGCATTTTAGCAGTTTACCATCTGCACATATAACCTTTTTTTCTGAGCACATGGAAGTCTTGTAGGAGGATGTTAAATCCAGGAACCAAAATAAGGAAACATGTTTACACCTGCTACATCTGTTCAAGAATTTCCAGCCTCTATTACACTTTTGACTTTCATGTTCCCCCTCCTCCTCCCTCCCATTTGGTCAAATGCCACCATGTTAAAAACAATCCTGTATTTTTCCCCCAAGTCTCACAGACTTTCTATCAAATCTTGTGAAAACTTACAGCAAATGAAATAAGCTGTGAAATGGTCTAGCGATAGAAGCAAGTGCTGGCTGCAGTATTTCTTGCTTATCCAGGATTGTCTGGAGACTGGGATTCATTGTGAAGAAAAACAGCATTAACTACGTGAAGTATGGTGATTTTAGTTTTTAAACTAGAATTAAAAAATGAATGATCAAACCGTTTCGGATACAGATGAAATCTTCCTGCAAGCCAGGTGCAATAAAACAATTTAACGAAAAATAGATTATGAAAAGGATTATAGCACACAAAAATACAAGCACAAAGAATAACATCTCTGTTAGCAGATGCCCCAGTCAATTATAACTGGTTTGTTATGGAAGAGGAAACACACTAGTATCTGCTGTCAGAGGTGATCTCTTTCACTGAATTACCTGTGTGATTACACCTACCACAAAGTCAGACCCATAGATATGAAACATTTATGAAGGGGAAAAAAGATCCTTCACTTGTTGGGGGGGGAATAGCAAAATAATTTATACTGAGCAGAATTCAAAGGAGATTTATTTTCATTGTTTTTTACTGAATTTTATGTTGATTGTTATTGAAAATATTACAGAATATTTTTCAGTGAAGCAAGTGCTTTGATTAAAATAATTTCAAAAGTCATCCGTAGCATTTTTAGAACCATTCAAATTAATGTATTGATAAAGACGTTGCAAAGTAAAGCAAGAGATGCAAACAATATTGGATAAATTCAGACATTTTTCTCTGAGTGATCTATTTTTGATAATGGCTTTTCTCTAGGAAGAATTACACTGGCTTTGTGACTACATGAGCTGGATTATTAATAATATGGGCAAGGTGGCAGTATTGGGAGAAATCCTTTGGTCCCCGTCATTTCCTAATAAAGCCCAGTTAATGGAAGAAAAATTATTTCACGGGTCAACAGATAACTAACGAAAGTGCCATTTAGTGATTGTGGCATTTGATGTTATGATCGGGCCTCTGTTTCTTTGAATTGCTGTGTGATGCTTCTGTGAAGCATGCTTTCTAAAATAGCAAGAGAAATTAACAATATTAATGTTGATATAGGACATATTTGGGAAGGTTTGAGGCAAGTTCTGTGGTCCTAACTCAGGCAAATTCTCACTGACAGGTCTTGGCCAATACAATCTGCAGGTGTCCACTTTCTTTCAGGATTTAGCCCAGTATTCAACCAGAAGAAAACAGTTCAGTAATTCATTAGGATATGATCATGCCGGGCTGGTTACTAATTGTTCAAAATACCATTGGAGGCACTCCAGGATGCTGCACAGCACTCCACAGCTGGCAGCCATGGTACACAGGCGAGTATGCCACCCAAATAGAGCTGAATGGCACGGGAGCCACGGGAGGAAAGCAAAATCCCTTGCTTCCAAGCTCATGGGAACCTTCCTGTGTTGTGAGGAGGGAGCTGCAGGTGCAGGGGGCTGCAGGCAGGATGAGTGCAATGTGCAACCCCACTGTCTCATGCTGAAGAGAAATGTTAGCGGCGAAATAATTTTACTCCTGGCTGTCAAATGGGAACTGCGGGGTTCCTCTCCTAACAATGAAAGGCAGACTACTGTGCATTAACAGCCCTGCCGGTACACAAAGTGGCCTAGCCTGTTATTAAACTGTACAGCTAAAGCTGTTGTTCTCCACTTAGCTGAAAGTGAGTTACCATATTGCAGGTCCCCCAAGACGCTCTCTACCCTTGACATATCCTCTCCCTCGCATGAGTGGTAATGACTGGGATCAGATCCCTCAGGCTCCTGCCTGGACTGCTTTACCTTGCTTAAGAGCAGATCCTTTGAATAACAGAGAGCTGGTCTGTCACCTCCCTTTCCTCCCCACTTTCCCCCACGCACCCCAGCCTTTATTCCTGAAATTCTTCAGTGGCCACAAGGATCTTTCTCCTCAACAAATGCAGCTAAGATAACTCAGTTGTCCTCTAAGCAGGTTGCAGGTGGGGTTCCCATGCACAGCGTAGATTGGATTTTAAATGTATGCAAATAAGCATTTGTGTGCTTGACCCCGTGACACAGAAGCATCAGGATTTACTCACTGACAGTTTTTTTCATGCACTTTTAAATTCACATTTGCAAATTTGGCTCTGAGCTAACAGAACTGCAGTAATAACAAGATTCCGACATCCTGGGAAATTTCACGGCCTTACTGAGTAACGACTTGAGCCTAAAAAGCTGTACAAAGAAGAAGTAGATGTATTTTGTTATATACACATTAATTATTTTTTTTTAAAGGAAAAGATCTGCTTAGTATTAGTCTCACTTCCTTAGGATGGACTGGATGGCATTCACACGCAGTGCCATAACAGATAAAATCAGTCCTTTCCCTAGCAGCCTTTTTATGTCACCGCTTGGCTTTGCTTATATTGTGTGTATCTAGTCTTGATCTGTCACTTTCTCCAAGGCCAGCAGAGTAAACTCATACTCCTTACTCATAGCTCCAGATGGATTCAAGCTCCAGCACACTGTCCCCCTGGAATTTGGCATATGTAGGTTTATATGCCCTAATCAATCAGGCTGATTTCAGTTAATCCTAATCGTCCTATTAGGGTTCCCAGATAGCAACAACAGCAGCTAGAAATCCCCAAGCAGCCTAATTGACTTCATCTAATTACATTCCTTCTTGAGATTTCCATTAAACTACCCCCTGAATTCATTACAAGGGTTGGCTATAGGTCTCTATGACTTCTTAAAAAACACATGCAGCTATTGAGATAGCTCGGTTCTAGAGAGCCGATGTAGTTACTATATATAAGATCTTGCCACCTCCACATAGCTATCTGTCAGTCGTCCCGCTTTAGTGTATATCAGATGTGCCATCTAATCACTGTGGGGGGTACCAGCTTTGACTCCTGGCACTTAGGCTCATTTCAGCCGATGTGCCGCCTGTGGTTCTTTCCTTGTAGCACTGAACAAACCTCACGAGTCAGAGACTGCCAGCTCCTATTAACCTCTCGCATAAAGGATTTATAGATATGTCTCATTATAAGGTAAGGAGCTGACATTCATCTCAAAAGCAGTTAGCTTGGAAAAGAATGCTCTTTTGTCAGTATTCACCTTCCTCTGTGCTCCTTCTGTGGCAGTAAATTGTAAACTGCTCAGTCGAGATGGCATCTGTCATAGTTAGGTTTCCTTGGCTAATCTGATCACTTCTTCCATTAAAGTAATGCTTTGGCTTCCCAAATGTTGCTAAGCTCTCAGTTTCTGCCTTTTGCAGAATACAGTAATGTAGCCCTAAAAAAAAGGAACGGTTATCTTCCACACTCGAGACTTAAAAAGAGGAAACTTCTGGGGGTAAGGATAAAACTGTTGACCCCAGTCTGGTTTTTTCTGTACATGCAACTGTGACCAGCTTCCATGAAACCTGGGGAGGCTGGAAGCAAAGGATCCTTTTCATAAGTGATTTTGTATACAATATGCATGCATATCAATGCTTCGACTGGAGTTCACTTAAAAATGAAAGCAAAGTGCACGCTAGACACTGGAAGATAGGCACTTCTTTGACAACTGTCAGGTTGGAAAGTGCTTTATATGTAAGACAAGCCAATGTGTTCAGTCTGTTTGGAAACTGATGCCACTGCTCACTTTTACGGACAGTTCCTCTAGGTGGGAATGACACTGGTTATCATTCACACAGAAACTGCCAGATTGATGTCAGTAAGACAGCAGAGTGTTCAGGTTCATTGGAAGGAATACAATACCTTTGCTAAAATAAAATCCGTGACCATGCGCAGAGGGAGCAGGTCGGAAAGGAACTTACCCTTGCCAAATGTTTACTCTTGCATCTCTGTCTCCTAGAGGGTGTGTTCCTTTTCAAGGCAGAGCCAAGGACAGTTGAGAAGTTCTGTGTGAATAACACCTGACTGTTGCAGGAAAAGAGCTATGTAATTAGGCCATAAACAATGTATGTGGTCATTTTAACTCAGTTTAAGACTTTGTAAATCACAGAGTCATAAAGTGATGCTGGGGTGAGATTATATTTTACAAAAATATTGATGTTTACACTAGATTAATGGCTGCTTGCCTGTAGAGACGAATGGTGAACAGAGTATCTATCCAAGGTCAGGCTGTGTTTGAGCTGCAGACACAATAAGGCACTAGAAATTTTTGTGCAAAAGGATTTGGCCTAAGCAGATATTTCTAAGAGCTGGCTAAGGTTGCTAATTACTTCTCTGAATAACTTTGAACTGACGTTTTCTGAATCATTTTCATTCCAGAGGCATTAGTAAATCTTTTTAGTAAAAGGAACACGCACCAAAACTTATAAAATGCATTTACAAAAACTTTCTATAATAATTGAATGCCAGTTTGGGGCTACTTTTCTCCCTTTTCTTGTTCTATTTTGGCACTACCATGCAAAAGGAAGCTCAGGGGGGAGAGAGGGAAGGAGGAAAAAAGAAAACAGGAGGGAGGAAAAGCAAAAAAGCAAAGAGAATACAAACGAGAACTGAAGAAACCTTAAGTGCTTTCTCAGAATTGGAGACACCGGTGACTTTATAAGAGATGCAGACACTCAGTACTTTGTAGGCACTGGGAGAAGTGAAGCTCTCATTCCTCCACTCAGCAGAGGCACGGGCTGAGGCTCGCTCTATTTTTTTGGCAAACACAGGCAGCATTTCTACCAGGGCAGTACATGGTTCAATGCAGCTCAGCCTTATGTAAACCGCTTGACTCCTCACATTAAATATTATGCTCTCTAGATTATTTACGTGACACAAATCAGGGAGGATCTCAGTAATTTAGGAGGGTCGGCTTTTCTGGGGAAAACACACCTGTCCTGTGTGGCTCACTTAAATTTTAAACATTCTGACTTCAGTCCAGAAAAGTCCAAGTTGACATGTTTCTCCCACTGATACACAGTGTTCCATATTCCAAACTTCTTCCTTTTCATCAAATGATATAGTCTAATCCATTATTTTCCCCTTCCTGTTAAAATACAGAACCAGACAGCGGCAAGGAAAACATGCAAATAAAACAAGCTCCTGAAAATCATGAGGAGCAGAAACGGATGATGTTCAGCTAACACTTCTTTTGAAGCAGTTAGACACTGCTTCACATCCAGTCACAATTTCCACCAATTTGTGGGCCTGAGCAGGTGTGGGCACAGGCAGAGTGTGCTTCTGCAGCGAGGCGGGATTAAATATTGGTGCTAGAGAAATAGGAGGAACTATAAACAGAGGAAAGTTTCTACTTGCCTTTTCTTGGGAAGATCTCTGAAAACGTTGCACAATGAATCAGCTCAGCAGGGCTGAAAGTCTGTCAGTGCTGTTGGTTTTTTTAAAGAACATGTTATTTGTAGGCTCCCTGTGGTCAGCTGGGCATAGCTTTGGGGATTTGAAGGCACATTAGGCAGAAGTGCCTAGATGCTTCCGGAAGCCTCCAGATGACGTGTCATCCATACTACCTCCTGCTGGCACTAGGACAAGTTCTCTACCTGTTTCTGGTTCACCACTCACAGCTGTGCCTACGCTCACAGACGCAACATAGCTGCCGACCTACGTGTGGGGAACAGCTGGCTCCCCAGGAAGCCCACAGAAGTCAAGGAGAGGACAACATTAGTGAATGACAGACTACGGGGACGTCCCCAAAGTGCACTTTTGTTCATCTAGTCAGCCATCAATTTCACCAGCTCAGCATGTTGGCTGGCAGCTCCTTGAGGTTTAGGAAAAACAGGAGGGCACATTGATGCTTTCTGTTGCACCAACTAGAACAAGAACTGGAAATGGTGACATCCCGGGTTTCATGGACACACTGCTGCCTTCCTTCCCTTACAAACACAGAGGCTGCATTGTTTGCTCACAGTAATGCTGAGCATGTCACATTCTGAGGGGGGCTAGAGATAGGCAATAGCTTAGTTTTGGGAGAAGACAATGCTTTCTGAGAGAGGGGTGGGATGCTGGGATGCCTTATACAACTGGCAGCAGATGCTCAGTGTGATCTTGAGATCAAGGGAGGTTCTGCTGGGGGCCAGGTCTGGGGGTGGACTCCTCCTCAGTGCTGTCAGACCATGATGTTTTGCCCAGCTGACCAAAAACCCTCAGGGTGAAAAGCATAGAATTTGTTTCCCTTCAGTGGGACTGTCTGTGCAATGAATGCCCTCTGTAGGAGATAAAGGTGGACCCCACAATATCACTTCCTTTCCCTGCCATATATTTTCTTTAGTGAGACAAGCAGGATGCGAGAAAAATCTCCTGTTCCTGCAACGTGAGCTCAGGCAAAGCTGATCTCACTGTGAGAAAGCATTAGCTTCTTAATTTGTGCTATTGAAACTGTTCTGTGGACTTCCATTTGGTCGGGAAAGGAACTCCGAAGTAAAACAACTGCCATGCAGGGGAGGCTGCAGATGGCTCAGTAGTAACACACATACTGTACACCTGCACATGTTTGGCACAGAAGAGTTTGAGTGCAGAATTGCGAGCTAGCCAAGGGAAGACAGATTTATTTTTTTGAGGAGGCGGGAAGATCAGATCACCTCCAGGTGCTACCCTGATAAACACTGAGAATAACTCACCAGTCCTCTACAGTTCTTCTCTGTTCAACTTCATCCATGAGATAGGAATTAGAGGGACAGATATGTTATCTGGGAAGTTGTCCAGATTCATTTCCAAGGAAGTTAGATACTCGGCACAGGCCTGCTGTAAGTAAGGTTGTTGGGGTTTTGGGTTCCCCCCCCTCCCTTTAGTTTCTTTGGGGGTTGGGGGAGTTGGTTGTTTGTAACAGCATCCTAGGCAGTTGGTGCATTAGACACTCCAGTTTTTCCATGACTGCAAATTTTTGGGACCTGGATGTAAATTATCAATAGGCAAACCTCTCCACATTTTGTTTTTTAGGTCTGCTCTGCAAATTGAAATTCAAAGAGATTTTGTAAAATAACAAAACACTCAACCCCCTCTATACCATTCTGAAAGGAGACCTCCCCCAGAAGTCTGCCTGCGTTAGGGAGGAAGCTCTGAGGGGATTTTCCACTTGGTCCAGGAGGCTCTGAGTTCAGCCTGTGCTACCGGGAATGACAGTTGTCCTGTGGTTTTTACCCAGAGCCCGGCAGTCAGCAGCAGAAAATGGAAGGTCAGCAAGAGCAGGGTAAAATGCTCATCCACATTGCCTCATGCCATGTGCCTCTCAGCTGCCATGCTGCCCACAGTCCTACCTACCTGTACCTTTTAAGTCGGTATAGACCACCTTAGTGTGTTGGACGTATGACTGCAGGAGGCATCACACTTCGTACACTCCCTGTGCTACCTTGCTTGGAGCAAGTACTGCTACACAGTGTTGAGTTGTACCACCTGGGGTGTGCCCTTCCTTAAAACCTACTGGGGTCTCTACCCTATACAATAGAAAGATCTTGAGAGAGATGCACGCAGAAGGGGAAAACTAAGCAATGCTCATCGTTGCTCCTGATGTTTCAGCTAAAGCCCACAGGCAGCATGACTGAGGGTAAAGCAAAGCCCTTTCTTTACAAGGTGGTCACAGGAGTTCAATGTAAGTTGTTTTTCAAACCAGTGATTAAACTAGTGTAAACCACTGTGTGGTCGCTCTCAGTTCAATTTAACATTGGCTGGCATGGATGACAGCTTGCATTGATTCTTGTCTGTCTAATCTAAATTGATATAAGCCTGATTTCAAATGAACTAAGCCTGTCTGAAGAGCATTATGCACTTGTTTAAGTTCATGAATTTAAAAGAAAACCTTTGAACAAAAGGCTGCAGGTTTCTTACAAAGACAAAACTCACAGCTCAATACTGATTTTGACAGTTCTCCCATTAACCTTCACTACAGACAGCTGAGGAAAGTTATTTGGGGAATGGAATGGTCAATACTTTGCCTAAGTAAATATATAACACAGACAACCTAGAAAGAGATACTTATTTTGTGTGACAGCCATAAGAATGAGAAACAATGGGCTAGAGAATTCATCTAGATTACTTACTTCATTCTAAGTAAGCTTCTCCATAGACAAAATGAACACCAAAGAAAACCTAACGCCCCATGAAAAGGCAAAGACGTTACTTCTATCCACATTTTTGTGCTGTTCTTAGACTCTTCAGAGCACCGAGTCCTGGCTCCTTTCAGAAACAAGGTGCTGAGCCGGACAGACCCAGCACTGTCACACGTCTGGGGCTGATGGTACCATGCAGTGTTGAACCATACAAACAGAACTAGAGGAGAGAAGGAGAAAATAAGCAAAGAGGAAATAGAAACACAGGGGTTCAAGAGAGTGAGACTGCAGAGAAAGTCTCCTCAAGGGCTTGGTTGGTAGCTGATGTGCTTGTCTTGGGAGAAAAGAAGTTTGGAAAGAGCAAGGATCAAAAGTTGCAGCGCACAGGAGTTCACGTTCTCTGCAGTGCTTGTCTGCCAGTGTTCAGGCAGTGCCTGACACAGACCTCTCTGGGCATAGGTTGTCATATGTCCACTCCTTCCATGTTTTGGGACAGCCTGAAGCAAGCGCCTTTGGCCCAGAAGCAACGTACCCAAGTCACCTTGGGTTCAGCACCGTGCTATTCATCCAGATGGTAGAGGAGACAGATTACTCCAAGCCTAGTTCTCTGCACCTTGCTGTGGTGACCATGCAGTCCTGCAGGGGCAATATCCTCCAGAGGGTGCAACATTTGCAGTTGCGGACACTGACTTTGAGGGAAAATATTTCACCTGTTTGATTTCCTTCTGAAAAGCAGAAGGGCTGCTACGTGCATGTGCCTGTGCAGATGGGAGAGCCAGCCAATTCAGTGTCACGTGTATGTTTTTTAAAGGAAAATAACAAAGTTCACTTCTCTTTACAATTGTTTTTAATATTTTCCTTTCCAAGTGCTCATCGCATGCATTAGCTCAAGATCACATAATGCAAAAATTGCAAATTGTTCACAGTGCTCAACCTCCCATGTACATTTATCAAGCACAGCCCGGTAAAATCCAACAATGAGCAGGAAAGAAATCTCAGGAAAAAATAATGTTTTCATACCTTAAAATTCCACTGGGGGAGAGGGGAAAAAAAAATAAGAAATGCAAACAGCAAACCTTCCCATTCACCACAGCTGTGTTCCAGCAGGCTGGTTGTTCCCACAGTTTCAAGAAGGGTATGTTAACCTGACAGACAAAATGGCTACCATTTTCAGATTCCAAATTACAACCCTCCTTGTGATTTGAAAGCCGGAAGCACAGTGCTTAGTTAAAGCAGAAGACTCTGCTCCAGCCTGGCAGAAGTGATAAAATACATGGTGGAACTTCAGAGAGTGAGCTCTCTCTCTAACTCCCCTTTTTTGCTATATTTTTCCTCTGGTGGGCTGAGGTACCCAGTTGGAGCTCCCAAAATAGAGGAAATCCAGGCAGAAGAGCCTATCCAAGTCTATCAGCCGCCTGCTGTGTTTCAATCCATCAGCGAAGCTTTGCCTCTGGACTGAGATGTAAAAGTTCTTGGGGTTTTGCACTCCTCCTCCCCAGTCTCGGCCTGGTTCGTACTTTTGGAATAAATATGGAATAAAAAGCCTGTCCTTTTAATGCAGAGGCAGTGAGAAGGGCAAAACTGTTCCCAAGAAGTCAGTAAAAGTGATAATGCCTATTAATGATTGCAGCAGAGTGCTTTTCAGTTGCCCTATTAAAGGAGCTCTTTGTCCTAATAAATACCAACGAAAAAGCTTGCTCTCAGAGCACCTTCCCTGTACTTTATTTATAATGAGTCTTCTAATGAGTACATAGTGTTTATGCTTCCTTGAGAGACTCATCACTCCCTCTCTCAGTCTGTTATTTAACATACAGTACTCCATGAAGGTGTCCCACTTCATCCCCAATGCCTCCCTGCCCCCTCCCACACACAAACATCCACGTACTCCTTGTTTCAAGGGCGTATGCAACTCTGAAGGAAAAGCGAGCACTGGAAGAGAAGC
This sequence comes from Numenius arquata, assembly GCF_964106895.1. NCBI lineage: Eukaryota > Metazoa > Chordata > Aves > Charadriiformes > Scolopacidae > Numenius > Numenius arquata. The sequence goes on along the minus strand of NC_133579.1, from coordinate 65,933,415 downwards.
AGACATCCCAAATGTTATGCACGACATGGCAGGAGGAGGAGCAGGAGGCTCAAATTTTCAGCCTGGCAACGCGGGCCCACTAAGGAGAACTCTGAAGTGGTTCCTGTGTCTTCAAGCAGGAGTGTGCTTGCACTGGTATTTAAACAGGTCACACGCCTGGTAAAATACCTGGTAAACCAGAGTAATTTGACTGTGTCAGCTAGGTGTCCTAGCCCTTAGTATCTACCACTGTCTAATGAGACCTAAAAGCACTCAGCCACTGAGATTCATAGGTATCCTCCTGGTAGCAATATGAAAAAGCAAACCTGTTCCTCTTTGATGGGGAGTTTTAGGGGGATTGTCGAGACAGAGAGCTCACTTGTCAAGTAGCATTTTTGCCAAAGCTCTTCATGGCTGTAATTTGCCACGGCACGTTCTATATCTGGCTGTGTCTGGGTGTGACATGAGTTGAATTAATAACTCTGTGAGGCTTCACATGGTTTTCTGTTGCCATTCGGAGTCATGCCTTGAGATTGTGGGATCCTACATGACACATCCCTAATGTGATCTTGTGACAGAACAGAAGAAATTTATGTTACCAGGGTGCCTGAGAAAAAAAAAAAAGGACCCTATTATAGGGTTATTCTATTGCCTTAGGCCAGAAGATAAACTCTGAAGACTCTCTTTTATTCTCTGTGTTTTTTCTTTTAAGCTTTGAAGCTGGGAGTAAAAGGGTTTCCCGTCCTTAAGCATATCAATTCCCTATCCTCTTTCTGAGCAGCTGCAATGCCTGTCTCCGCAGGAGACCAAAATTAGGCAGAAGATTACATAAGGCAACTTGGTATCAATGTTCGATATTAAGATGAATCTTAAGTATAAGACTGTCCATCATCATCAGAGTCCCATCAGCATAAAACCACAACAGCAGTACTCTTTGGGGTACCTAGCACTTTGGCATTTAGAAAGTCAAAATTATGTTTGGGATTGAATCATAGGCATAAAGGGACTTTTTGATCTGGTAGCATAAAAGAAAGATGCTCCTCAAAGACCTTTTTTCCAGTGTTTCATGCAAGCAGGCAGATTCACAACTCACTTGATCTCTTCTGGGGAGTGCTCCCCTACATAGCTAGGCGCCGGTGGCAAGGAATGAGGGACTCATAGTCCCTTGCACCTCATCTCAGGCTTCAAAATCTGTACTGACCAGGAGAAAGATAGCTCCTAGACTAAACTGGGGTGTCCCAAGTAGTAAAGGCTTGAATCTTTTGTTCTTTGGGAAATGAAGAAGAACTGGAAGTTCTCTGAGAATCAGCTAGGGAGAGATTTGAACACAGGCTTGAACCCTCCAGAAACTGCACTGCTAATTACTATACCAGCCAGACCTTGCATACTGTGTTCCCTTTCAGCTTCATATGTCAATAATCCAGCCTGGACCTGACAAAAAACATCCGATCCTTGTTTGGACCATGTTTCCAAGCAAGCAGAGAAGAAAGTACTTTGAGAAGCAGATGATACTTTGCTGAGAAAAGAAGAAATTATGCCTGTGAAGCATCTGCACTTACCATTGTCTGTTCACCCACTCTCTCTCTTCACTTTTCTCTGAATGAGAAAGAGACTTCCAAAGAAACAGAAGACCATAGAGCTCACCTGGAGAGAAGGGAAGGTGACCAGATTTCTTCCTTTCTTATCGCAGAATTGGCCACCCAAAATGGGACCTTGAATTTTTTTGAAGGACTGGTGAAGGAAATCAACAGGGTTCAACAAGGTGTGAGGGAACAACCACTCTATATGTCTCAAAACCTGACTCCAGCTCCAGCGAGACCTGGACAGGCTGGAGAGCTGGGCAAGGAAGAACCTCATGAGGTTCAACAGGGAAAAGTGTAGGGTCCTGCACCTGGGGAAGAAGAATGTTAGGCACCAATACAGGTTAGGTGTGGACCTGCTGGAGACAAGTTCTGAAGAGAAAGATCTGGGGGTCCTGGTAGACAGCAAAATGACAATGAGCAAGCAATGTGCTCTTGTGGCCAGGAAGGCCAATGGAATCCTGGGCTGCATAGGGAAGAGTGTGGCTAGTAGGTCGAGGGAAGTCATTCTCCCCCTCTACTCTGCACTGGTGAGGCCACAACTGGAATACTGCATCCGGTTCTGGGCTCCCCAATTCAAGAGGGATAGGGAACTACTGGAAAGAGTCCAGCGAAGGGCAACGAAGATGATTCAAGGATTGGAGCATCTCCCTTATGAAGAAAGGCTGAGAGAGCTGGGACCCTTTAGCCTGGAGAAGAGAAGGCTGAGGGGAGACCTTATCAATGCTTATAAGTATCTGAAGGGTGGGTTGAAGGAGGAGGGAGACAGACTCTTTTCAGTGGTTGCCAGTGAGAGGACGAGGGGCAATGGGCACAAGCTGGAACATAGGAGGTTCCACTCAAATATGAGAAGAAACTTCTTTACGGTGAGGGTGACAGAGCACTGGAACAGGCTGCCCAGGGAGGTTGTGGAGTCCTCTTCTCTGGAGACCTTCAAGACCCGCCTGGATGCAGTCCTGAGTAACATGCTCTGACATGCTCTGGGCAATCCTGCTTCGGCAGGGGAGTTGGACTAGATGATCTTTATGGTCCCTTCCAACTCTAAAAAATTCAGTGAAATTCAGTGAAAACACAGCCATGCAGAGAGCTCTAGTGGATTTTTCAAACATGTGCCTCCTTTTTATAACTGGCAATAACTGCTGACTGAGAGATAATGAGGATGAAATTATAAGTAAGATTTGCCATCAGTCTTGATCTGGGACCTTTCTTTCTCTCACTTTTTGAGAGTTGTCACACCCAGGGATGTTTGGATTGTACCCACTGCTGTATGAAATCATGGCTCCAGGACAGCACTTGAGGTGCTTCGGTCCCCTTCCCTTAGGAAACCAACTGTGGTCAATAAGGCCCCATGTGCTTTCAGAGATCCCAAACTACTGTTTAAGGTATCACAGAGAGGCAGACACTCAGCAAATAAGTGCGCTTGAAGCAAAGCATGTTTCCTATTCACTTTACAGTTAGGCATATCTATGGGTCTAAACCTTGACATTAAGTTTAGCCAGTAACTAGCTTTTTAGTATACATTGCACAATAAATAGTTGTGCACTACCTTCAAAGCCCACTGAAAAGCTATAAGCCCATTCCTATAATAGAGGACATTGGGATTTTGTTTTTAATTTCAACAGAAGTAAAACAGTGCCCTAAAACAGTTGTAGGATAGCACTTGAGCATAATACTTGCACAGTAAATGTATGTTTTAATCATAAATCATACAAATGAGCTATGAGACTAAAAATAATCTTTTTTTCTCAACAACAAGAAGGGCACATTCATGGCTAATGTTTTGTTTGGCCATTACAAATGGCATTTGATGGTAGGCGTGTGCATACACACGTATGTTTCCGTGTGTAATGATACATTCTGAATCACTGAAATCACATGGGCAAGTCTCCTACCTCCCAGCTTTTCCCCACAGCATGTTATCGCACAGTTCCTTGAAACTTGCCAATAATTGTATACTAGTTATTCTTTCATTACAAATACACTGCTTACAGTTAATGATTAGTTCGTATAATGAGTGAAGACTGTAACCCGTAGCTAGCTCCCAGAATAGCAAGAGAAATTACTTTGGTGAGCTGCTTCAATCTGACAACATTTATATTCTCTGCCCAAGAAGATCTGAATTATTAGTAAGGCTAAATGTCTGAAAGAAGGGAGCTTGGATTATCTGCATTGAGCAGATCATGTATTCACAACAGCAGAAGGGTGCTGCTTTCTTACAGCAGCTTTACCAAATGTCCAGTGAATCTTTTACACAGTAAATAAAGTTCTTGCTTGTAAAGATGGTGCTGGGAGGAGTTTATTCTCTCTGGCAATTGCATGTCAACGATTCCAGTTTATCAAGAGAAAAAAGCTGTCTTAATTGCTGTACTAGCTTACCCAGGAGGAAAACATCCATTTTAGCATCCTTTTTTGCACAAAATCATCTGTGGTGGTTCTTCAGGCAAAGATAGACCTTTGTCTATTTAACTACTACCAGAGGCTGGTTTTCTCCCACCTATTTACAGGTTTCATCACCTATACAAGCACTCAGTAGCCTGTTGGGGTTTTTTTTAAGGTGTTTTTTTTCTTGTCTGGTTTTTTGTATGAAACAATGCTTTCTGCAGTTTCTCCGGAAGCAGGAGAAGATAGTGTGGAACAGATGGGAAGGACACACCACCACCAATTCGGTTTTCCTCCAGCAACATGAAACACTAGAAGTAACTGTTCCGACTGTCTCTCTGTTCATTTCTTGCTGCTTGGGTGGTTGACTGATAAGGGAGAGTTCTTGTTTTTTCCTCCTACTCCTATCTGGCTGAAACGGTTATATTTAAATAATGGATCCCTTAGTCCTGTCTGCTCTGCAAGCTGATGCTCAAGTGGCTGCTTCTTTATTGTAAAGTTGATAACACAATTTTTAAATGCAGAGCCTTCACAGCAGGCAGCTGAATGGCTGGCCAGATGGCTGGGTTGTTATTTGGGACTCCCTGAGCTAGCAACTCCTTAGTCATCAAGGTTCTCCAATTATTGTCATCTCCCACTTACATGCGTCTCCATTGATTCATATCAGATCGCAAAGGGTCATTCGTTGGACTTAGCCCTAAGAAACAACGATAGCACAAATGTATAGCAATAGCAGTTCAGGATGGCCAGAAGTGGTCCCTGACATTGGAGGCAAGGTTTGCTGTTGCTTTTGTTGTTGTAGGTTCAGCAGTTCACTGTAAATGGCATTCAGCATCACTAGGGAGAAAAAAAAAAAAAAAAAAAAAAAAAATCTCAGCAGCAAGGCATTAGTACAGACTTCTAAAAGCAAGACTGTCAGGGAACCACTTCTTAATCTCATTTGAATTCAAATGCAGCTTTACATGTGTTGGATGCATATGGTTTTTCACATTAAGATGTAAAGTTTATACAAATCCGAGGTGTGAATGGTTCCCCTGAGTGCTGATGACAAATATTCCAGTATCAACACTTAGCTGCTAAGCTTACCTTAAAACTTGCTGGGGTGATAAACTGCTGGTAATTTCTCTGCCGGATTTAGACAGGAAAGAGCAGAGCTTCTGTGCACTCCTCACAGAGACTAACTGGAGCACAGGGCATGTATGAACTATCCTTCTCTTGCTGTTCCAGTTGGCTGGCAATTCATGATTAAAGATCCACAACACCAGAAGCTAGAGCTTAGAATCATTGAAGGAAATTGAAAACAAAAAGCTTGGAAGTCCTATGAGTAGACACCAATGGTCTTAATGCAAAGGAACCATAAAATTAAATTAATCCTTCTTGCCTGGGAGTATAGATACTGATTTTTATTTTAATTACCTAACATATTCTGTTAGTAAGAGAAGTTCCGACAAGTTTTCTATAAAACAAATGGCAAAAGAAGTGAGAAGCAGAAAAAAAAGTATTAACTTATCTCTATTTTAAATGGCTGCTAGATATCTTGGTATTTCACTGATGGGCGTAGCAGAGATAAGAGAATGCCCAGTTTCCACAGATAACTTTATCTGTCATAGTCACTAGAGTGATCTCAGATCTGACAAGGAAAATAAACAATTGAACTAATAGGGCTCTTCCTTCTGCAACTTCTTTAACTCCTGATGATCCATAACAGTTCAGTGGGAATGACCAGGGCTTTTTATTAACGGAAATCTAAGACAGTTTTGTGAATGAAAACCTAGGGGAGTTTACCCAGAAGTACAGGAACCCAAATTAATTCTCTGTATCAGATTTCATTATAGGAAAGCTTAGGGAATTTTCCACAGTGGAACCTGAAGGAATAAGTCTGAGCAACTGTTTAATATCAAAATGACAGTAGAAGAGGTTTTAAAATACATCACCAAAATTAATAATAAATCCATACCATTATGTGGTGTTGCCCAAAAGTTCTGAAGAAACTCATATATTGGAAACTGATCTCCATCTCAGAGGTACAGAAAATGGCAGAAGTGATGCCACTATTTTAAAAAAGGCTCTGAAGGGGAGGTGGTCTGGAAAACTAGAGACAAGTTGTCTGATTTCCACACCAGATAAATTGCTTGCAACTATGAAAAAGAAAATAATCAGTTTATACATGGATAAATTCAATATAATGGCATGGTCAACAAAGCGTTTGAGAAGGGAAGTCACACCACCAAAATTTATGAAGGTCATCAGAGGGTGAACAGGTGGGAAAGGGTGATCTCACTAACAGAGTTTACTTGCATTTCCAAAATGGTTTTGATGAAGTCTTATAGGAACAGATGAAATCCTCACATGGAGCAGTAAATTGATAAAAGGTAAGAAGCAAAGGAATATATGGCCAGTTTTCACAGTGGAGGGAGGTCTAGCGGAAATACACAGTGATGTGTACTAGGACTATATTCATAAAATAAGATGGAAAACTGAGTAAATAATGAAGTATGCTGATGATACTAAATAATTCAAGACAGCAAAAATGCAATTGTCTGCAAAGAGTTTGGAAATATCTTATGATATTGAGTAACCGGATAATAACAGGGCAAGGTAAATTTGATTCTGAGAGTTGTGAAATGACATACATTAAGAAAACCCTCAGCAAGTTTGCTGATGACACCAAGCTCAGTGGTGCGGTCGACACGCTGGAGGGAAGGGATGCCATCCAGAGGGACCTGGACAGGCTTGAGAGATGGGCTCGTGCAAATCGCATGAAGTTCAACCAGGCCAAGTGCAGGGTCCTGCACCTGAAACACTGCAATCCCAGGCACAAATACAGGTTGGGTGGAGAATGGCTGGAGAGCAGCCCTGAGGAGAAGGACTTGGGGGTGTTGGTGGATGAGAAGCTCAACATGAGCCGTCAATGTCCACTGGCAGCCCAGAAAGCCAACCGAATCCTGAGCTGCATCAAGAGAAGCGTGGCCAGCAGGTCACGGGAGGTGATTCTACCCCTCTACTCTGCGCTCGTGAGACCCCACCTGGAATACTGTGTCCAGCTTTGGAGTCCTCAACAGAGGAAGGACATGGACCTGTGGGAACGGGTCCAGTGAAGGGCCACAAAGATGATCAGAGGGATGAAGCACCTCCCCTATGAAGACAGGCTGAGAGAGCTGGGGTTGTTCAGCCTGGAGAAGAGAAGGCTCCGGGGAGACCTCATAGCAGCCTTCCAATATCTGAAAGGAGCCTACAGGAGAGCCGGAGAGGGGCTCTTTGTCAGGAAGTGTAGTGACAGGACAAGGGGTAATGGTTTTAAATTGGAAGAGGGGAGATTTAGATTAGATATTAGGAGGAAATTCTTTACTGTGAGGGTGTTGAAACACTGGAACAGGTTGCCCAGGGAAGCTGTGGATGCCCCATCCCTGGAAATGTTTAAGGCCAGGCTGGATGGGGCTTTGAGCAACCTGCTCTAGTGGAGGTGTCCCTGCCCATGGCAGGGGGGTTGGAACTCGATGATCTTTAAGGTCCCTTCCAACTCTAACCATTCTATGATTCTATGAAAACAACATCTATGTGTGTACACATAGGATTCTGGTTGAGCTCTTGCCACTCAGGAAGGAGATTTTGTGTCATGTGGGCAAGGCTCTTAAAACATCAGTTCAGTGCCTATCATCTGCTAAAGCAGCATATAAACTGTTAGGAATTAGTATGAAAGAAATCGAGGACAAAAGAGAAAACATAATTATGATATTACATAAATGTTTTGTGTTTCTCCCACCGCCACAAAGAGGAATTACTAGACTGAGATAAAGTACAGAGCAGGCAATTGGGATGACTGGGAGTGAGATCAAGCTTTCATACAGGAAGAATAAGATCACATCTACATTAGAAAGTAATTGGGTGCTGAAGGGTGGGCTGACAGATCAAAGCAATTGATGCTGAGAGCTCTACATCTGAAGGGAAATCATTTCAGGTTAGATTTAGTTCAGTCACCTGGACCAAATGTCCTTACCACACATGGAGTCCAAAGCTGGCTGTGACACCGGTCATTGGTTTGGACCTTCTGTTTCTAGTAGGACTTGGAGCTTGTTTACAGCAATCCTGGAGCAGAGCTTCTAGTTTAGATCTGAAAGGAACCTGCATGGTACAGCCGGAAGGAACCAAGCAATGAACATAAAAATAAGGTAAGTGGAAGATTTGCTTCAGACCTCACATTGAGCAAAAATGCTAATGTAGAGAGAGAGTAGTTGGGGTTTTGGTTGGTTGATTGGTTGTTTTTTTTTAAAATTACACAGTATTTTCTTGTTCAAAGCAAAGAAAGGTGGTTAGAGAGGGCTATAATTGAGGTCTATAAAATTGAAGATTACTTGGGAAAGGTAAACAAGGAACAATGATTCCCTCTTTCTTCTAACACAAGAAGTAAAGATACCAAATGAAATTATCAGGCAACAGGCTTTAAGCAAAAGGAAGTACTTTTTCACACACTGCATAATGAAATTGTAGAACACATTACACAGGATGCTTGCAAGGCCAAACCATAAATGAGTTCAAAAAGAAATTATACAAATTAATGGAAGAAAGGTCCATGATGGGTTAAACTTCATGATGTAGATGCAATTTACAGATCAGGAAGAGGCACAGATTTTCAGAAGCTAGAACCACGGTCTACATTCCTTATTCTTTCTCTAAGTATCCACCACCAACCACAGCCAGAGACATGATATTGCACTTCTTGGATCCTTGTTCTGGCCTTATATTCTTCTCAGGGAACCATAACCCAAAATTGCTGTGAGCCTGGAAAACCCAGTTGGAAAAGCTCAGGCACAAAAACACCATCAGGATTAAACCCTCACACATTTGAGGTCTTTTAGCAGCAATTGAGCTTTCCTTTTTGATGCCTTCTGATTTTAAGATCTCTCTGATTGCCACTGATTTGTATGTGTTAACACTGTATTGCCAGTGTGCATGCTCCTAGTGACTAACTCAGGCTTCAGGTTGGCTGGAACACCCTTCAGACACCTCAGTTCAGTTAAACTTTCTAAGCCTGAAAAGCAGCAGTCTCTGGGAGGAGCAAAAACAGAGAAAAAGTAGTAGCAAGCACTTTAGCAAGCATGGCAGTAGTAAGTATTGTGGCCAAAAGAGCACCCAAAGAGGGGAATAAATGGTGCTGAGGGTCCCGTGTCTGCACTGTATGTGTTTGGCTGGGGTTTAATTTAAAGTGGCTTAAGTTTGGTCCCAAGGATATGAATGCTACTGGCAGCTGGATCACACTAAGTGCACTGCTGGAGAACATACCGCAATTGAGTTTCATCCAAAAGGAACCCAGTTTGCATGCTCCAAGACCATTCTGCAGTATGAACCTAAGCATAATAGCAGTGTGGGGGCAGTCAGGAGATTTATTGCAGAAATGCATGCCTGATCCAAACCTGAATGCTAATGTGGTACACCCACTGACTGCTACAAGAAGGCTTTGTAAGGGGCTATTGTCAGTGTGCCGTAGGGTAAGAGTTTAACCTACTGTGAACAATTAAAGTTTTCCAAATTGTTTCCCTTCTTCTCCTTTCCCCTCCCTACAATTTACATTCTGATTGTGTCAACCCATTTATTTAGCAGTTAATTCATTGCTTGCAAGTCGAGAAATATGGCTCATTGAGCTTATAGACAGTGCCATTTATTTTCCCATTTTTTAAGCAAGGCCTTGAACTGCTTTTGTCTTCTTTTTAAATAAAACTTCCTAGACAACGTCAAGAAGTCGTACGTGGTGGGGGCAAACCCACCACAGGACATGTGGCACGTGAGATTACCTGATGGAGCCATGACCACAACGTGCAGCTCTCAACTCTCTTTGTACTAGACCCATAAGGCCCAGGAGCAGAAAGATTTTTATATCTTTGCATTCAAAATGGTGGCCCTGTGATGCAAGTTACTACTACTGTATATCACACGGGAATGTGTCTGCTTTCCAGAGGTATGAAGGTGGGGTGAGATAGGGACTGAGCAGCCAGAGCTGAGATTCACCACATTCCCCTTAGGCCCCATTCCTCTTGCACTGGACAGAACTCAAATCAGGTTTCTGTGGGTGACACTCTCACTAGCAATGCTCATTAGTGACAGCAAATGTCAACAGTGGCTGGTAAACCATTGAGAATCTGCCTTTATTTCAGGAGAGGCAAGTTAATGACATCAAGTTTTAGACCCTGCACCAGCAGCATTTTCTCCCTTTGCACGCACGGGCCAACACACAATCTCTCTGCCCCAGCCTGGTCTTAGAAACAAAAAAACCCCACCCCATTATCAAAGAGTAAAGTAAAATAAATGTTAGACTAGCACAATGTCTACATTTGACTTCAGCATCCCCCAGTTCACAATATTTAATATTTCCTAGAAAGGCTAAGATATGGCCAACATACCCATATGGTATAAAAAGTGTACAAATGAGTACAGTAATTCACTTCTGTGATTCAGTACAAATGAGCCCAGCTCAGAGGCAATCAACAGGGTGATGGGCTGCAGTTTACAGGGGAGAAGTCAGTGCAGCCAATGAGATTTAATAAAATAATTCCAAAAAAGTGCTTAACCTTGCTATGCCACCTCATCATCTGAATGAAAACAGATTCATATACTGAATTAAACCAATGTGCATATCTTTATTGGTGATGTACACCACAATTCATATTATTCTCTCAGCAGTGCATCAGAATATGCAAGTTGAAGGCCAGGTGAGAGGAATTACTAGTGATTATGTGCTAGAGGCATGCTAGGAATGTGTCCTCCCTTCCACTGAATGCTGAATTTTCTTTTAAGCTGCCAGTAGGTGAAGTAAATGACATTGCACTTACATTCTTGTGAAGACAAAAACTTATCTCTTTTAGCTTAAAAGTCATCACAGTTTTACTAAATTTTTCGAAACAAATATAAAATCCTTTGCTATGTTAGCAATAATTCAAAGCTCTGACTGAATCTAATTTAAACTTTTTCTTGCAGCTGCTCTTCAAACATTTCTTATGTTTGCAGCAGTTCATACTATCACTTCAACCTATAATTCGGGTAAAACTAAAGTGGTGGAGCTCACGTGCAGTTAGTCTTTGCTACTTGAAAAAAATTCAACTATCAATGATATCCACAGAGAAAACTGTTGTGGTTTAATAAAAGGGATGTTTCTCAAACTGTTTCTCAGGGGGTGCATTGGGGTGCAGCTTGAGAACTTGTAGGACAATAAGTAACAGTAAAACTTCTTCATTCAACAGTATTTCAGAGCGAGTAACCATATACGCATATTATTCAGCCACAGAGAGTAAGAGCTTTCTCCCAAAACAACGTCTCCTGCTGTGATTTCACTTGCAACTGAAGGCTGTATGTTTCTTGATGTGGAGGGCAGCAGTAGCTCAAGACTGCACAGCGTTCACTGTACTACACTAATACTCCCAGTCACATATATCAGTTGTGAAGCTGAAAATTTGAACACTGTTTTGGTAATACACTAAGATCCTTAGGAGGTTGTGGTATTAAATTTACATCAAGGAGGAAAGCTACTCTGAGCCCAGGTTAGGATTTAGCTTCTTCCACAATTTGCTTTCTCCTTTTTCAACCCTTTTCTACCCTAAACCTGCACCTTAATTGAAGGTCAAGTGTTGAATCTGCAAAGATTAGGCTGCTCTGTTTTCAGTCTCCTTTTGGAAGTAAATTCTCTTGTGCATGGTGTCTAAGTAGATGGTACCATACTAAATGGCTTCAGCTTCATTAACGTTATCTCCCTTCTCTTGTTATAGCCTGATCATAAATGCTCACAACAGTGCACTACAAAAAAGGTTGAGTTTTAATGACACTCCAAGGGTATGATATCTGATCACCAATTCCACACTATACGTCCTTCTACAAATAGCCTTGCAAATAGCCCCAGTGTTAAACATAAACCATTATACTAGAGCACTATGTTCAGCAATACCTAGTGGAAGAAAAAGCCAAAGAAAAATCTTACAGAAACAAAACTCAGTAATATCCAGGATCTGACCTGGAGACAACATCCATTTGTGAAATTCACTTAATTCCATGTTGCAATAGGAAGGGATGGTACATACTCTTTCTCCCATTTCTAAATGCAAGGGGCCTCATGGAGTCAAGTAAACAAAATGGAGTCTTACCGAACACCAGCTGCTTCGATGACAGTTATCAATGCTACAGTATATTCATCCTCTTATATACACCTAGGTATTTATATGCTGTGAAAATGTAACTTTTTTTTTTTTTCTGTGAATCCTATGGATTTTTTTAAAATTTACAAAGAACAAAAAGATTATTTTACTTTATACTCTTTGTACATCTGACCAGTGAGGCTCTTATTATAACCCAAACTTTTAAATCTCTGAAGCAAAGTAGCATCTTAAAAAAGGAAACAAACAATAAAAACAAAGAAAAAAATACCTCATAAGGATTCACATGCAAGTGTAGGAAACTGAGAGAGGCTGAATTTCTGAAACCTGAGTTGTATTCATGAAGCTGGCTGGAAGGCAATAGTTCTCTGCATTCTTTAGAAGATCAGCTCATGACAAATCCAAAGAGGAATGAACCTAGTGAGCTTGCTTCCTTTCTCATTTCTTATATTTCATAATTGACTTCTATTAGATTGGATTATAAAGTAGACTCAAATTACTGACTCACCAATCCCAAGGAGGCAAGTCTTTAAAGTAATGAGATTAACAACTGTTGATCAAAGAAAATCACCATAGATGCAAGACTCTGCATTTGTCGGTGAAATATATTGTTAGAGACTGACTGCACTGGCTGGATCAGTGCGTAGTTCAGGCTGGCCGCCACAGACAGCAGCACATGGGAGAATTGCTCCTGAAGCAACAGAGGTCCCCCCACAGAAGCTAACAGTCAGCGGAAGTTCAAAGGTTTCTTCATCCTTTCTTTCAGGGATACTAGAAAATGTAGTATAAAAACGGGCAATGAACTTCCCATAATAAGCAGACTTTGCTCTATTAAACTAAGCACATCCCAGTGCCCTTTATTATTCCAGAACCTCTGCAAAGATCTCTGGGCCCACTGGGAAGTTGCATGGTAATGTGAGGGATTAAATGATCTTTCAAGGCTATGATCCTTCCCAGAATTTCTGTCAAACGTGCCACAGTGAATGTGCAAGCATACTTGAAGAAGGAAACTGAATATACATAATCTTTAGGACTACTTTCTTGTTTCTAGTCTCTTCCTATAGAAAGCTAAGTTGGGCTTGATTATGATAGGGACTATGCTAGAACAGAGAAGAGCAGGGACTTTTTCCCTCAGTCCAACTTATATCCACTTTGAGATCCCTCAGTGAAAAAAGAGAAGTAGGGAAGAAATATAGCTTGAATAGAAACAAATAAAAAGACCAGCTCTGCTATGCCTGTGATTATTTTTACACTCGACCTGCTCTGGCCCTTGCTGATGGGACTGACTTCTCACTCACACATACCTAGAAGAGGACATTTTTAAGTACTGTACTCAGTGCTTACAGTGTGATGGTGCTAAGGAGTTGCAGGATCCCACTAGAAAACACCCCGTGAAGCAGAGCCTTGAGCAGCTGAATTGCCCTTCCAACAGATCTCATTTCCCTATAGCTCAAAGACAAATTTCTGTTTTGCTTTTGGTGTGTATCAGGATTCCTCCATTCTGAAGAAACAAAAAAGATTTTGAGGGTAGACTATATCCAGAACTCCTCGGCAAGTATTTTTGTTGGAGAGAGAAATAAAACTAATGACCCTGCAGTCTTTCCCCTTGCATCTATGCAGATCATATAAGCCACAGGAAGAGTGGCAGCCCTTAGTAAATGGTATACCATGGAGACATTTATTTTGTCCTGACTCCCTCACACCCTGTGGAGCTGAGAGTGGAGAAGAACTCTCATCTCCAGATCTCAGACTGAAACTTAACCAAGTACAAATCAAACCATTAATGGGAGTTCAAAAGTGACTGTTGGTTCTTCTTACCATTAGCTTCTCTTTTTTGTCCTGATTTCCATCTGGAAATAAAAAATTTTAAAAATCAGAATACTTCCTGGAATGACCAACATTGAGAAAAGTGACATTGAAACTAGTTTCTCAGACTCAAGCTATTAAAATTACTTGGATTTCTTTTGAATAACCATTTAAAAAGCAAAAATCATTCTCCACTTGCACCACTCAAAGGGATCCAACTTAGATTAGCCTTATAAGACTTACTTGAGAGTAATATTCACATAACTACTTCCTCCAGGAGTTGGGCTTTGCACGCTAAGGGCGGTGGTGTCGGTACAGAGCAGAGGCAGGCAATGATGGTAGTATCACATGCCAAGAAGCAAGGGTGATCTTGACTGTCTCTGAAAAATGCTACGTCCCAGCCTGGACCTAGCACTTCCTGGCTGAATAGGCCTCTCCAGTTCTCCTATTTAGCTAATTCCCTTCATAATGCAGCCTCCCCATTTTTATAGTGCTGCAGTTCAGTGTGTACCACAGAGAGGGACTTGAACCGAAAGGCAAGAGTACGGCTAATTGGGCCATTATGATGGAGGCACTGAGAGCTCCCTTCCTAGCCAGTTCTCCTGTGTAAAACACAGGCACTGAGAATCTTTCACAAAGGAAATCTGTTTTTCTGTCACATTTGGAGTTATATTCACAGCATAAATCTTCCCTTGACCAAGCTACCCTTTCCTATTAAAAAGAGTTTAAAAGGCTTCAGGCTGTACCATTTTATATGTTTTAGCACCAAATGATCATGAAGGATTGAAGCAGGTGTGATTTTAGGATATGTCAGTTCACCTTAAAAGTAACCATGAATTTTAGCACAGTGATTTCCACAGGGGAATATGCACACGCTCATGTCAAGAGAAAGGTAGCAACTAGAATCTCTGAACGTCAAGCTCATAAAAAAACCCCCATCAAGAGCAATAGCAGAATCTCCCACTCCTGCCCCCCATCCAAAGAGGTGAACTCCAACAGGCACAGAGGACAGACAAGAGGAAATATCATCACAACACCAATGAAGGAGTTATGGAGCTTCAGTTGCAAGGGCGCTAGGATATCCTGAATTAACCTCATCTGCCACATTAAGAACTCACACCTGATGGGAATTCTGGGCTGAGAGCTCAAAGAAAATGTTGTGCAATACTTATATTGAGATTTGCACCTATTCACACTTAGGCCTGGGCTTGACTTCAGTACATACAAGATCTCGGCAGAGAGATAAAGTAGTGTGCTTGGCTATTGGAGTAGTAAAGATTGGTTTGCCAGAAAGAAGCTACAGATTGCATTTTTACCCTTTGTGTGGTTCCTGCCCTGTCTCTTTTAACGCAATAGAATGTCTTGGCCATACCAAGAAAAAAAAAAAAGTCCAAAGGATAAAAATAGCCTTATAAGTGCAGCAGAAAAATGGAATCAAAGGAATAAAATTTTTCCAGAAAGCTGAAAATGAGGCCTGTGCACTTTTAAGGAAGAAACACAAGTGCAGGAATTCAGGGGGTGGGATAAGAGGCACATGCAGGGACCTGCAGAAAGTTGTAGAGATTATTTGGAAGTCACAATACTGCAGTATCAGACAGGCATAGCACTGGCCCTGTTGATGGGACTACCCATCAGAGCAAGGTTAAGTCCAGATAGACTTGGTTCCCTGTTCCATAGTGAAGCTTTCTAAAACGCTTTCTAAAAATTGCTGGAATACTTAGTAAAAGGCAAGAAAACTCACCTTCAAATGAACCATTTCATGCCAGAGACTCAGTACGCACTTTATAAGTCACAAACCCTTGCCAGAATCAATGTGTGCAATCTCCAGGAGTTTAGCCCTAGCTCACAGCCAGGGCAGAGGGAAAGCCATGGACTGAAGCTAAGAAGAATCCTCCCAAAGAGGGCAAAATGGAAAAAAAAACGGATTCCAAATACATCTCTAATTTTCTATGATTATCTGCCTCCATGAGGCTTTGGCCAAGGAAATTAAAAAATGTCACTGTGTTTCTGCTTGATGGTCAGGATGCAACTGTAGTAAGGGAACTACCTCAGTAGTTTCAGCTGCTGTTTTAGCCAGTCTGAACACTAAATTCTGATTCAGCCTCAGGATCAAGCCTTACACTGAACTTTGTGTGCTGCTGGTGCCACTGCCTCTGAATACTTCTCCCAAAATACAAAGTCAAAGTACAAGAGAATTCAGCTGAAAAACTGATGTGGAGCTCTGTGTGGGCAGTGAAAGGCTCCTGAAGGCTGTAATTTCCTTCAATGGTTTTGGTGCTATTATACTCTCAGTAGTATTTCTGCCAGAAGTTTGTGTTCTGGCAAGTTCCTAGCTAACAGTATGAGAATGGGGGAAGACATTTCTTTTAAAGATTCATTTCCTGAATTATGCATCACTGAAGAACCTATGACAAATTATTTTGCAGACCGTGTTAAATAATATAAAAAAGGGGGTTCCAACAGAGGATCACAGATAATTATGTTAAGAGCAGCCTAACAAGTAACCCTTTCTCAATCTTGCTACTGTAATTCCCCATATGCATCTAACCCGCCTACAACGGAGAAGAAAAATGTACCATTTAAACCTTTCGCTTTAACTTAACATTTCAAGTAAGTCCCAATTTTGTGAGGAGAGCTGGCACTTTTATGGAGAATTCACTTGAAAAACAATTGAGATGACATATTTTGTGCCAGCATAATTTCTATCATTAACTCAGAGAAGACCAAAAAAAAAAAAAAAAAGGAAAACCTACCCCTGACCTGGGATTTTTGGTGAACTCTGGAGTGAAAAATAGGGGCTACATGTTGCTTTATGAACAGAGGATACGAGGGAGAAACTGGAGCTGCTGGGGAGGAGAGCGGGAAGAGGGAAAGACAAAGGGGTTTCCACAGGAGATGGCTGTAAGGACACAGTGCACAAATACATAAAAACACAGCTTCACTGATTCCTATGCTCATAAAGCAACTTGTTTTTTGAAGGGGAAGCCATTTCAGTATTAGGTCCCATTGTGCTGTTTTGAACAAGAAACCCGCTTTTCATTACCAGGAACCAACATTAGCCCTCTTCACGTCTGTCAGACTCCATCTCAGATGCCTAGCAATTACTTGAAATTGAACTCAAAACAATACTGAGGTTTTATTGATAGCTTCTCATCAGTTACTTGCTGTTTCTTGCCTTTCAACCGATAGCCTGGAGAGCGTCCAATTCTCCTACACCGTGCCCAACCGGGTCAAATTTCAGGGAGGTTATTGATTGTGACTTGACATTTAAGGAACATATGACTGCTGTGACATAAACAGCTTTTTACCAGCCCATAAATATTCCTAGGCTAAGACATCCCCTTTCTCATGCTGAAAATGGAAACTTTATTTCCTTGTTTCTCTTGTGGCTCAGCATTTTAATACTGTAATTCACAGTTTCCTCAGATTTCCAAACTGTGCAGAGATAAATGCTGCTGTGAGAGTTATTTCAGGTAGCCAATCCTGGAGCCTCTGCAGGCTGGACTAAACAAAATCAGTCAAATCTTGTCTAGCAAGAATTTCAAAGAGAAGAAGCAATAGATCTGTCAATAGTTCATGGATTTTTTAATGAAATATCTCAGCAACAGAAAAGCTTTTTTTTTTTTTTTTTTTTTTTTTTGTTATTGTGATCAGGCCTTTTACTTGCTGGGATGGATAGAGGGGGTCTGTCAAGAGACGGTCAGCATCTTGAAGATGTGACTCATTTGTGGTGAAACTGGCCTTTGCAAGGACAAAACCATGCTATCATATTCCCCTGATTCACAATTTTAGGACTTCATTTTAGATCAAAAACTGAAGATTATGGTGTCTTTACTGATGTGCTAAAGTCTGAATTTCCTAGAAATCTTGAAATGCGCCGCCTCCTGAAAAATTACATCCTAAAGGAAAAGCAAAAAAACTCTGAAGTTTCACACTTGTTTTCACTCTGAAATTCAGCTCTCAGACTTTACTTGTTATAAATCTGAGACAAAGTCCAGGACAACTTGCAAAGACAATGTCCCAAAAGAAGGCAGGACTACCAGGGACCTCTTGGACCCAAGAGGTTTTGTTACGCGGAAGTTAGTGTCAGTGATTCTGTGCAAGTTAAAATGGCTTTATAGCATTGTTTCTAGTTTTTATTAATTACTGCATTATAAGACCAATATGAGGCCCTGACACCTCTTTTATACACTTCTCATCAAATCCATTCTGGAGCAGAGCTCCCTGGACTTAACTGGCCCATTGGCTTGATATTTTTACAGCATGTATTTAAAAGATGTGATTCAGCTATGGTGCATAAAATAATGAACACTTTGGGGTTTTTACCACCTGGCTTACTATAATGTTACTGAAATAGAGTAACTTGTCTGTATATTTTATATCCTTACAGCTGAATTTTATTTTTTTTTCTAAAAAAAGTTCTCTTCTCTCCATTAAGGCTCATAAGTTGCTTTCTACTAAGATGCATTAATAACTGATCTGGTTAGAAGGACATCAGGGACATGCTCTTCCATCGAAAAATGCATGTTATTGAAAAAAAATCCAAAAAACCCCAGTTACATTTCCAAAAGAAAAGTGTTGAAAACATTCTGACATTCTCATGGTTGGGTTTTTTTTTCCAGTTATGATATAACACATTATTCCAAGAATAGGAAAATATTTCATTTTGAGATTATTTTATTTTTCTGTTTTAGTGCATAGTATATGTTACTTCCCTTATTCATTGAAAATCTACATATATCAAGTATGAATTCTGCTCTAATATTAAAAAAAAAAATTAAGCTTGTAAAAGCAAAGATTCAGTGTGCCAATCAAATAGAAAAAAAAATGCTTTGATGTTTCCTATTTGCTATTTTCACAGCATTTGTTCCCTTGGAAATTTCAAAAGTTTGGCTTGGGATTCAGATTCAGAGCACTGACCCATTTGAAAAGGTTGCAGTTCCCTGGGGAAAAGAGCTTATGGGCTGCACATGGGTGCAGCTGTAACCTCTGCACAGAGAACTCCAACAGAAGGCAACATCACGACCAGGTAAGAAAACTCTGGTAACAGGAAAAGCCCTTCACAGAACCTTATACCTTTAGCTGCACCCTAACCCTAACAGTCACTGTGTGATCTGCACCACTGTCATAAATGGGATGTGTAACCTTTAATCAGTGGTGAGACTTCTGAAATGAGAAAAAAAAAAGATATTACTCAACCATGACAATAAGTAAATAAACACTAACCATAGGAAAAACTCAAGGTTACAGCAGCACTAAATGTTTCTTCTTTATTTTAGCAGTGTAGCTACATGTTAATTATATATATTGCTAAACATTTCACTGTGTGGTAGAGCAAGTGCACAATTCTATTTTAAAAAATATTACTCAGTAAAAGCAGCAGTCTAACCCAGTTGAATTGAAGCTGAGATGTGGAAGGACCTGCAGTGTTATCACCTAAATCAGATTATTTACGTACCAGCCAGGTGAGAAATAGCAAGGCCTAGATACAGGCAGTCAATTCTGAGAAATTTGGTTTCACATGAAGATATAAATATTATTTTCGGGTGCTTTTTTTTTTTCCTCCTCACTCTTTGCAGGGTAGCAGAAGGTCCTTGTGGGAAACTGGAAGGACAAGAACTGCTTGAAAGCCAGCAAACCTGTTTCATTTCCAGCTCTTACTTTCAGTCAGAAGATGGAAAGGAATGGATGTCCGCACCACCAAGGGCTGGTAGATGGGATGGCAGCTGAAGTGGAAAGAAAAGGAAAGCTGACCAATCCTCAAATTACCCTGACCCTCAAAGCCAGCAAGCTGCTTCATGGGCGATTTCACAACTAAGCTGTGAATGATCCAAAAAGCCTTTAAAGATTGTCTCTGACTTGTTTTGCTTGTTCATGAGAATATGTTGCTCCTGGGAAGTGATGTGGCCAGCATGTTGTGAGTCATGAATTGCACTGATTGCAAGCACAGCTGGGAATCCTCTTCAGCCATTCCCAATTGCTTCCTTTCTCTAGCCTATTTTATCATTTGATTTTTTACTGGCAGAAAAAAAAGTTACATTAAAAATAGGGCTTTGTTGCTTTTTCTGGCCCCAACGCTCCTTGGCAGCTGATTTCTCTGTCTCTCTTTCCCTTTCTTTTCCTTTTTTAAAATCTTCATTTATTTGGAGAGCACCGGACCAACCTTCTCTGTCCAGAAAGTCTCTCTGCTCCTCATGGCTCTGGCCACTTTCTGTGGCAATTCGTGTTCATGGCAGGTTGCCCCTGTATCCTACCGCCTCCTCCTTTCCCATTCTGCCTCCTGCCCTGCTCTTGCATGTCCACCCATTTTGTACACAGGCTCAGTGACAGAAATATCTTTAGTTAAGCCCTCTCGTTGGCTTTCCGACAACTGGTAACTGAAACCCTGGCACTGTAACTCAGTAAAACCTTTTTGTGTTCTTCTTTGCTCCCTTTTATACAAAAGCCCAGAAATTTTCCCTGCAGGCTTGTAATTGTGCTGCCATTATAGGATAGCTCTTTTAAGCCAATCATTTGAAATGGCCATCTTTCTGTGCTCTGCATTATCTTGTGTCAAAAAGAGCGAAGCTCCCTCTCTCCTTGCTGTGCAGACATCCCGATACAGAAATTAGGCTGTGCAAATCTATCTCCTCAAAAGAAACGAGCCTCGCACCAAAGGCAGTGAAAAATCTCACACTGGCTTCAGATGGCTTTGAGTCAGATCCTAAGGGTGAAGCTGAGGTCTATGCACCATTCAAGTTTCGTTTTAAACAAATTAATTGATGGGAATAGTTATTATTCACTCTCAGGAGAAGAGTAGTAGCAACCTTGGAAAACTCATTCTGGGAACTGCAATGCAACAAGAGATTTGAACACTCAGCCCCGCTCCCTTCCCTGCTCCCTCACACGTACCCAACAGCTGCCTCTGGCAAAAGGAGTCCTGCACTAAGAACTGCCTTTCAGCTCAAACAGTTATTTTGCCTGCAGCCCAAGCAATATCTGACACATATTGTATCCTGTTTCTGCTGCGTCAGCAGTGTTGTGTAAACACGTTAGCTCATCCAGGCATGAAACTCACAATTGTTTTCCCACTTGCAAAACAAACCACGTCCAATAAACCCAGGGGACGAGCCAGTTATTCAGATTTCTACTAAAGCAGCTCAACACAGGAGAAGTGGTTAATAGAGTTACTACTCTCCTTTGCGATCCGTCAGCTGCCTCTGATAGCATGAAGTGTTGCTGACATAGCAGGAATAGATGACATTGCCTTTCAGCAGCCCCATCCTCTTCCCTCGGAGGGATCTAAGCAGGTTGAGAAGACTGATGGGTTGTCTCTCCTGATGGTAACAGGGGTCTGGTTCCCTTTCTGCTCAGCGCACAGCAGAGGAAATAAAGCACAACAGCACAGCCTACAAATCCTACGTACCTGGGACAGACTGCTGCCAACGCTGGCTGGATCCCAGGCTTGGATGCTGGAGGGCTGATTTCATGCGGAGCAGACAGAGATCAGGTTAGGCAGATAGGTGGAAGTAACCTAGGGAAGAAAGAGCAAAAGATCTCTCAGCTTAGGGAGCGTGCTCAAAACAAGCCTGTCACGTTCATGCAGATCTGTTAGCTAGCAGAGCCCGCTCCAGCCAGACTCCTGTCCATTTCTGAATGTGGAGGGATGGGAAGCAGCAGCCAGGAGATGTATCCACCATTCTGCTTAGATCTTAGACACACCACACCAGATGCAGCATTCCAGAATGCCTTTTAGCCCTGCAGGCAGTGAGAGCGTGATGGCCTGAACTCATCCCACCTACCTGTAGGCACTGAACTCTTTCCCTGACTTGGGAGGAACAGAGAGAGGCAGTCATCGCTAGAAAGCTGTGCAAACATCGGGTGGGAAGAGATGCCCTCCTGCCAGTACCTTTCTCCCCATGAACTCGCTGTCGTTATGCGGGGTGTGTCTGAGAGGATATGCGTGCATTTTGTCCTCTGCACTGGCTTCTTTTCTCCCAGACTCAATTCTAGGTTCTTGTTTTCATTCATCACGTGAGGTCCCACACAGATGTTGTCTAGGGCACTGGCTGAGAGCAGCTGAGGTGCTGACTGCAGCATCCCCTTTGCTGCCCCGAGCTCTCTCAGGGTTTGCGGTGGGAGGCTGCTGCTGGTGCAGCTCACTGGGCCTCCTACCTGTTGTACCTCCCAGGCCTCTCTACACAAACCAAATGAAACAAAACCTTTCTCAAAGGGTCTTTATAGATAAGGAGATAGGGTCTTTGTGCAGATTGTCCAGGGCTACCTGCCGCCTGTTTTCCCAGTACTGGCACTTGCTATTAGTCTGGCGCTTCTGAAAGCCTGTGGAAAATCTTCATCCTATGCCTGGTAGAGTTTAGAATGCATAAATTTATGCCTTTTTTTTGGGGGAGGAAGAACAGGGAAACTTTTAATTTCTGGATATTGTGCCTTTTCTTAAAATCTCTTTTTTATGTCAACATATATTCTCTTTTATATCTGTCTGTCTAACAGCAATAGATTCTCTTTTTTTATATCAAGAAATGTCTTCCTACATGAGCCAAGAATATTGAATTAATACCCTTCCTCAAATCACTATGAAATATTGTCATAAGATTTGTTGGGTCTTTTCCCCTCATAAGAGTTTGAAGCCTGGTACTATGAGCCAATGAGTTTTAAGCAGCCTGTTTGCTAATTGGTATGTAGCTCCATCACTTAGCCCTGGCCTTGACCCTGCTACCTCAATGTCTCATATGCTATTGCCTAATAATTCCTCAGGGATGGAGACAGAGGCTGCACCTGGTCGTTCTTTACTATCAGAAAGCACAGTCCTGGGATCCATCTGAAAGGATGAATTACACTGATTTGAGACAATGTTGTGTATAGGCAAGACATGTTTTTCAGGACCTCTTAATATGCCTTTATCCTCCCACAGTAAAATATACGCTACAAAGTCTGTAGACTTTGTGCTCCAAAGATGGAAGGAAAGTATAAAATCAGTTATGTCCTAGGGAACAGTGTTTTAAATTCATTTCTGCTTTTATTAGGCATTCTTATTTATGTCTGAATCTGCAAAGAATATAATTCCAAAAGTGGGTAGATTCTGCACATGCCACAAAGCAGTTGATTGCAAATGACTGAAACTCAGAGTAAAATATAAAAGTAAATGGAAATCTTCTCAACACTGAACTTTTCTAAATTAATCTGTGAAGCTTTACCCATATTGGATACCAATAGAACTGGCAGTTCAGGATAAAAGAATTGTATCTGGACTCATTTTGACACAATCATCATAAAATTATTAATTCAACTGCTGCATGGGGCAGGAAAGTCCATCTGAATATATCATCTTCTCCAGCCAAGGACCACAAACTGGTGGGAAAAAAATGTGAGGACTCACATTGATTTTAATTAGATTCAGGGTTGAACCCCATGGGGTTTTTTGTTAACTGAAAGATACATGTTGGACTTAAATGCCCTTACAATAATGAGTAATAGTTGTCCCAGTGAATCTGCTAAAAATACACCAATGTGATTTTAAGAAAGTAAATACTATATTGCCCTGGCACATACAGTAGGTTCCTTTTTCTCCTGGAAAGTGTCTGAAGTCTGAATGCCTGAAGTGGACTAAAATGGGCCTAAAATGGCGGTTCTAAAGCTCTTTCTATAATCAGTGCACAGATGCTGCAGTGCCACTAAGAATAAGGTCCCCTATATTTGACAATCAGATACTTACTGAATATTCTGGGATGCCTTTTCCTTCTAACCTCTGATTTGCTGATTGAATCCTCCCGAAAAGCCACGGAACAGAATTATCCTGCTGCACGAGGTAACTTGGGGATCTTAAGGTATGCTTCAGAAATGTCAGGGGGCTGAGCTTCAGGGGTTCAGCCTTTTACAGCAAGCTGCTGGGAAGCAGAAACACAAGTGGTAAATCCCAGCTGAAGGTGCACAATCTTCCACGATTCTGGTCATCTGCTTTTAGCCTCAGGATCAACTTTTGCTGTTAGAAACACTAACAGTTAAAACCTATTGAATCTTGGATGAACATTTACAAGAAGGGAGCATTTGTCCTTAAATACCAAAGGCTCTTGAAAAGCTCTGTCACTTCTTTCAGATGATGGAAAAGAGCATTTCTGGAAGAAATGCTATTCTCTAATGAGTGCCTGCTTTAATCCAGAGCACACCAGAGGCTAAATAAACTGAGTGGGTTTAGCCAAATGTGCATACAGTTCACATAGGCCTTGCTCAGGCTAATGGATCGTTGTTATGCCAGGATATAATGGATAAATTGGCAAGTGTCTGTCCCTTGCCTGTTCGATGCAGTCTCTGGATGAACCTGTAAGGCCATGTTTGCTTGCTTTCTATAGTATTATTTCTTACAGTCAAAACTTAATTTGTATTCTCAAAATGGCATAAAAAGTTCCAGAAATAATTCAAAGTAATTAAAAATAAAAGGGCAGGAATGCGGTGCCAGGGAGGGGAGCTTTTTCTCTTTTAGCCTCTTTTTGTGGATCCCATTGTGCCAAGACAGAAAACAGTGAGATGTTCAAATATTAATAAAGTGGTAGCACGGCCAAATTAAAATGCCCCAATTCTCATAAGTAATGTTTCCAGCAGAGCACAAAAGAATAATCAAGCCCCCAAACTAGTGAAGGAGAATTTATGACCCACCATCTGAGCTGCCAAGAACTCCCTCCATGCCGGCACTGAGGATGGCATGGAATCGCTCTGCCTTTAAACTTCACCCAACTCTGCACTACTGAAACGATGCAGCACCACTCCTGGCAGTGGGGATTCTTCTGCTGGCTTCTTGAGGTGATTAGTCCCTTCTTAGGACTTACCTCCGTACCTGCACAAAGATGTGCAGCACAGTTTTCTTTAAAGCAGCAACTCTCAGAATAGGAGAAGCGGCACAAGTTGTGTTTAGAGTGGAATCCCACGTGGTGATGCAGAGAGAAAGAGCAGGTCCTGGGACAATCAAAAGTGAAGTTGGACACTGAAACTGTACATCAGTTGGGAAAAATGGGATTTGTTTCTGCTTTTGGGTTTTTTTTTTTAAACAGCAGATTCAAGAGACCGTATGTTTCTTGAAAGTGTTATTTAAGCAAACCAGACCAGATGTAAGAACTTAGATATTGACCTCCCCATTTTGTATGTACTCATCCTGTGTGTTGCAGACACCTAGGGCATGGCACTAGGTCTGGACTGGATTTTTCACATGGTGAAATATTTTCCATATATTAAGACAAAATAAGCTAACAGACAGGCATCGTGGTCACCTTATTCCACAACTCAAATGAATTTGAAAGATGACAGTTTTCTTTACATGCTTTTCTTCTGTCATGTATTCTGGTTCACCTCAGCTTCTCACAATGGCATAACAAAGTTTTACTTACGTGCCTTTTCTTATTACATTCACTAGTCAGACAAACCTTTCTCTTTCTGTTACTGTTTTTCCAATCCAAAACCTGTCCCACATACATGTCAGCTGTGATTTTGGTCCAGTCTCTGACTGGATGTAGAAATGTTTTCTAACGTCAAGCATCCTAAATAAAAAATTCGAAAGGCAGCACCTATCATTTTATCCCTAATCTACCCCATGATAGACATCTCTACCAAAGATCTGATCTCTGTTATCTCTCTAAGGTAGGGTCTGCCTTTTGCCAGAACTTTTCCCAGTGCATTTTTCCCACATTTTTCACTTTGCATTATTCATAATTTTTTAATGTTTTAAATGCTCCTCTACCTCTTCATGTATAAAAGGAATTTCAAGGAATCAGAGGAAATTTACCTCAATCGATTTCTAGAAATGTAGATTTAGTTTCTTCTATTTGCCCTTTCCAGTCCCTGGTAGTGACCATGGAATTAGATGCCTCCCCAACTGAAAGGTTTAATGAAGAAGTGGAACAGATAATTTGCCGGGACATTCTGGTGCTCACAATATTCCCAGCCACTGATGTATCCAGCATTGAAATAGTCACAGTTAAGACACTCTTGAGTGATCTCACACAAATATACCTACTCTTTCCCTCAAAGACTTTCTAGACCTGTAGGAGTAGTCGAGTTCTCTTCCTCTTGCATATTTGATCCTGGCTCTCTCCCTCTGTGAGACCACATTTCTACAAGTGGAGCCAGAAGACAGACGTCTTTAAGATCGCATCTCTTTCAGTGTTCAAATGTGTAGTTCTTAAAAACACATGCCCTGCCACAAAAATTAGTAGGAGACTACTACACGTAGTTCCACGCAGACTTTTTGCCAACTATCTGTGCTCTCCACATCAGGTATTTCTGCGTGCCTCTCCCCAGTATAAGATGTTGGACTCTACCACGAGCTTCACTGTTTCCAGCTCATAATGCTGTGTGTCAGTCATATATATATGTCCCATGACAAAAGTCACATACATTTTGTAATCTCCCTGAATGTGTGGCCTTAATGCAGCTTGTTGCAATAGGTTCCATGATTAAATGTGCATCGTGTACAGGAGGAAACAGTTTCAGGCCATACTTCTGTCCCTAGTGCATTCAAGGGCAATACTCTATAGAAAAAATACAAGGGGCTTGCTTGCTGTTCTTTCAGTTTGCTAGCAAATTTAGCTGATTAAAACTAGAAAAAGAGAGACTTTGAGAATTAGTTCTGGTTTTCATGTTCCAATTCAGGCAGACAGCTGTGGTAACTTCATGATAGCAAAGTCAATGCTGACACAGCCATACATAGATAACATTTACAGAAATGTAAAAAGAAAGGTTCCTGGCCTAAGATTCCAGCCTAATTGAGCCAAACACAATAAACATGATAATTATTCCTTCTCACAGTGAAGTGAACAATTCAATTTGGAAGGAAAGATGTGCCATTCCTATTCCCTAGTCCTGCTGTTATTTTATTTTATATGCACTGTTACTGCTCATCACAGAGATTTTCTGCATTTAGTTAGGGAGTACCTTTGCCAGAGAGTTCAAATTATGGTCTAAACTCGGGTTAATGTGGCTTTTGAGGGCTTGCCTACACAGGGAAGTTAGAGTGCTATAATGGAAGCCATTAATTCCCATCACTAAGCCTTTCTGGACTCTCTGGGCTGGGCGCAGACCAGCACATGTTCGCTCACTAGAGCTTGAGCTGGCTGGGCTTGAGAGAGCTCTGGTTTGACAGCTGTATACCCTGCACAAGCGCAGCGCTCCTCCCAAGCTCTGCAAGAAATCTGGCTGTGTCATCTCCGACTTGGCACTCCTAGGCAAGAGACTGTCATCTTCTGGGAGAGCTGGTGGGCCAGCCCCATGGACTGCGTGGTTGGCGGTCCCTGCCACCCCTCCAAGGGCTCTTGTGGCTGCCAAAGCCAGCCACTTTGCTGCATCCTTTCTCCCCAGGCAGACAAGCCCACTGTGCACCAGCCTCACTGCAGAGCTTTCTGGGGCGGACCCCCCCCCCCGAAAGTTTGCCATTCCAATAGTCTTTCCAGATGCTGCTATTGACCATGTCAGCCTTATCTGCCCAACTGTCTACAAAAAAGTACCAAACTAGGGGACATGTTGCTGCACTGTATTTCTTGACACTACAAAGCAGAAGTGTTCCAGTCTAATAAAACCACATAGTAGTTTAGCTATCTCCTCCACTTAGCACCAAACACTACCACTCCTCAATTTCTTGCAACGTTACCCATCAGTCACCAGGGTATAAGAAGGGAAAAGCGGTAAAAGGCTTTTCTCCCAGGAGAAATGTGAACTTATTTGTTAAAATTTGTGCAGTGCTTGATTAATTCTATGTCCTGGCCTTTGTGTCTTGATTCAAAGCAATAGCTACATTGGTCTGAAAAAAGTGGCATCTTACATGGTTTCTGTAAAGGAGGATGCTACTGCTTACCTGCTGTCCTCCAGCCTCCCACGCACAGGCCAGCCTTGCATTCACTGCCTCAACAGGCAACACGCATTCCGGGCTGCTCTGAGGAAAAAAGCAGAATAAACAATGATGAAAGAAGGCAGATGCACAGAAAACATTTATCCTATCACCTCAGTACAGAGCAGACCTGTTGCAAAAGCATGGTGCTTTCTCAAGCACAAAGATGGACTCAGCTCTGGTGCCTCTTCTGATGGGAGAGAATATGTGTAGGGCTTTAGTTTAGACTAAGTATCTTGATGCAACATGGACAAGTCAGGCACAGTTGAGCGTACCATGGGCTGGTCTATGAGTAGATATCCTGCACTTCACTTCTCCCAAGCACAGCACAAAAGCACAAACCTCAGGTGGATTAAGTGCCATCATTGCAGGTGAGAAGATGTTTTGAGCGCACCACTCATTTCACTATGCAGAAATACCCACAGACTTTTTTGCTGCAGTGGGTTTCTTAACTACATTAATTAGGTGGTAATTTTTACATCAAAGAAAAGTTATCTCAGAGGTGAGAATGCTACTCACATTTGTATTATACCAAAGCTGAATGGAAGAACATGAGAGTGTTATTAGCGATTAATACTTGACCATCTCCTAGTTTTTGAGGAAGACTGATGTCTGATGTGGAAGGAAATGACTAAATAAACTGCAGATGTCGCAAGGTAGTTAAATAAATTGGGCCCAGAAAATTGTAGTTTCTGTAAAGGAAGGTTAATAGTTGATCAGGAAAACAGCCAGTAATGGAGTTCACACATGTGACAGAGAGAAAAAATTACTGTCTTAAAAATCTATTTTTATATCTCTGCACCAAAATATCTGTGCTCCCTCTCTGATTCAACTGGCACAGAAAATTCCACAAAAAGCACAGTAAGTGTCTCCCCGAAATACTGTGATCAGTTATACATCCATGAAACCTTTGCCTTTTGTTTTATAAAGGCAAGGGACAGGAGGAAGCTTCACTTTACAGAGTTGAACTCTTTCAGTGAAAGTGGTAAACCCATGTTAAAAACCACAGGTAGGTTATGCATATGAAGGCTGGT
Source organism: Numenius arquata (assembly GCF_964106895.1). Lineage (NCBI taxonomy): Eukaryota > Metazoa > Chordata > Aves > Charadriiformes > Scolopacidae > Numenius > Numenius arquata. The sequence continues at coordinate 65,904,635 of NC_133579.1, read as the reverse complement.
TAAAATGCTACTGAAAAGAAGATGATATAACCCCTTGTGTTATTTTACAAGGGGACCAGGAGCGTGCACAAACACTGCACCTGTGGGAAATGCCTTCTAGGTCATGGTGAGGCCTTTTATGCCTCTTCCCAGAGTCCCTCTTGGATGTGGCCCAACACGGGACTGCTCTCAGCACCCCTGCCCCAAAAGCCTATAGCAAAATTCACACCATCGTTGTCGTGGGCCCCAGGTAAAAGAGGGAAGGAAAGAAGGAAAATAAGGTTTGGTAATATTCCTCCCCAAACCTGATTTAGGGGAGTCTGAGTGCCTGCTGCACACATGAGCCAGCTTCAGTGGTGGAGCTACATCAGACTGTCCCCCATTCCTGGATCCCCCAACCTGGAACTTCTTGGGAATCAGGATAAACCTCCCTCATCCAAGATGGAAACAGCATTGTCTGTGCTAAACTAGTTTAGTCTTACTCATTCCCTTTTATTTCATGCAAACATTGGCAGGGGAGATTCGGGTGTTAGGCATATATTTCTGGCATAGGTTTTATGTATTTTTTTGTACCTTTCCCATTGAGACAAATTGAGAAGAAATTCAGCATTCAGCATCACAAATGCTTTCTGCTTTACCTTTTCTTTCTCATTGCTCAGGTGTCCGAGGGCTTTGAGGGAAATGCATTTTGTATGTCACAAGGAAATACGGGAAGTGAACTTGACTTCATCAGCTCTGTTGTGTTTTGAGCTGATATTGGCTTGTAGAAAGAAGTCTCTCTGTACGGGATGAGTTTTCATCAAATCTCGTGGAGGCTTCTTTGTTGGTATTCTCATCCCAGACGAATCATACTGCAATCTATCACAATTCACTGAACGCTTAGCATACTTGCTAGGTTGCTTCGTAATTTTGCCGTGCTTAAGAGGTGCTGATGAAAACATATTTTCATTGTTTGCTATTACAATTGCCCTTATTAAGCTATACCTTTTTCACAGTTAGTATGGAAGAAGGCAAAGAAAAAAATCCTTCCTTCAATCACTGACACCTCAGCGGTTTTGACTGCAGCAATTGAATACCACAGATCTTTCATTTGAAACTACGAGTGAAAGTTGTGTTTGGCAGAAAAGGGCACAGCCATTTTGAGACATGTGAGATCTGTTCCCTTTTAGTCACAAATTCACAAGCTGTGGATGCTCCAATTTTCAAACATGCTTATTACAGTTAGCTCAGATCCCAAGTGCTCTGGCGTATATAATTCCTGAGAAAGCAGTTCTTCTGGCAGATTAAGGGAACAGTTTGCTTTTGCCTCGGGCCATTAACATTTTAATAAAATGGTCGTCAACTGTGATAACAATTTATCTTTAGGGGACTTTATCTATTATTAACCTTATTAAGTAACAAGTTTATTTTTGCTGACATGTAGATTTTCCAATCCTCATCAAGACTGATTCCATTTTTTTTCTTTTAATTTCATGTTCCATTATGTTGTGTTCCTTTGCTGAAAGTATGTTTTGTCAGTTTGTTTGGTTTGCTTTTGCACTGATTTTTCAACGCTTTCCATCTCCTCAGACTTAGGAGAAATACACGATCTCATCAGAAGTGGTTAGAAAAAGTCTTTTACTCCTGTCTATCAGTCAGTAGAGGTAAAACTCCAGTTCTTCACATCCTGATTTCTCAGGCACTGGGTTATCAGAAAATTATTTCTGTCCCCTAAAATCAAAATTCAGAGAAGAACTAAAATTTGTTTAGCAGAAGCTATAATTATCCAAGGTTTCAGATGTCTGCCAAGATACCAGGGTTACCATTATTCAGTGTAATTAATGCTTTCACCAATTTAGAAGACTGTACAAACATCATGGCCTCATGCTACTAGACAATGAGCGCTTTCAATGAGATGATGAATGCCTTTGCCTCCTATAGATTTATCAGTATCTTGCAGGTTCTGGATCCATGCTGGTCACGTATAGGAAAAGCTGAAACAGTTAAGAAAAAAACAGCTTTCAGCCCCAACTCTTCAGTGTGCCAGCTGACTAGAAACCACAGCCTATTACTGAAAGTGAACACAACTCCCATTTATTTTTTTTTAAGTCTTCATAAGGGTTCATTTCATCCCTTGTTTCTATATACCCTCACTTATCCATGTCATTACTGAGCTTGCAAGGAAGAGAAGTCCAAATGTATGTTGTGAGCTCAAAATAACTTGCTAAACATCAGGGTTTTTATCTGCATATACATCACATTATTTCTACCTTCCTTGACAACTTCTAATTGCAGAAAATGGGGAAAAAATGGGCCTTGTCTCTGCCTCCACTGTAATCTCAAATGCGACTGCAGTGTAGGGTGGAGATATTCGATCTACTTTCAAGTTAGTTTGTATTGGAGGCAGGCTGGCTGCAACTGTGCTAGACTTGGTGTCAGCGAGTTTACCCCCTTCCTCAGCTGACTTACAGCCAGTTGAATGTGCTGCACTAGCATCATGTCTGCTGCCTGGCAGACTCTGTTCTCCTGGGTGGAAGTCTACACTGATGGTAGTAGGTCTCTGGGCTCCATGGATGAGCCTACAGTGTAAACCAAGCAGGCCCTCTGTAATGGCAAAGATAAAAAATCATGAGTTTGTGAACAAAGTCCTCTCTCCTACACCATTTTAAATTTTTAAAACCTATCTAATAATAATCCATGAATCAACAACAGTGGAATGAACATGAACAGTGAACAGGTTCCTCCCCAGGTTATAAATAGAGATCAGTTTGAAAAGATTTATGGAGGATTCTGGTCTTAATAATTCACAATAATAATGATTTGTTATTAAAAAGCCATAAACTGTGACAAATACACAGGAAGCTCATTCAAACACATTCCTTTCAAATCATTCTGCATGAATCACTGACTTTGCAGAAGAAGGCCTCTTGAGTCAGTAAAAAAGTCTGAAGACTGGGATGGCATTCCTAACTCCACCACAAAATATGTTTCTGACATTAGTTAAAAATTGCTTTGTGGGCTTCCTCATCCATCAGTCTCTGCCAACACTTTTATATGAATATTATTTCATTCATGTCACTAGGACCTGATGTAAAAAGTGATCTCTGAATGAAAAACAGTCATGATGGTCCTAAACCCCCAAATTAAAACCTAAAATCTTTTCCTCTGAAAAGATTCCTGGAACTGTTTAGGTCTGAACATATGCCTGTTCCCTCTCAATCTAACGAGGCAAGCCATGGGTCAAAATCCATGTCAGCCATGAACTATGAGGAAATGCTAGTCTATAAGCAAGCTCCACGGGCTATTGAAACTGTCTATTTCAGTTCTATTATAAAATTACCAAAAATGAAGAGTCTTCAGGGTCCGCTGCAGGAGGACAATTTAGCAGACAGCCTTTCTCTTGGCAGCGCTGTTCCCTAGGAACGTCCTCGAATGGAAGCTGTTGAGACTTGAGTGCTTGGCCTGCCTCAGGAGAGCGATGAGCGGAAGACCTCCCTGCCAATACACTTCCAGCCACAATTGCTAATTGTATTATTTGCTCTTTAAAATGCAATACCAGTGAAGCTGTCCTCACCACCATGAGCAGGCAGAATCACCTACATCTAATTCATCTCCTACTTTATTGCCTATTGAAAAGAAATGCAGGTTACCCTAGTGGCATACAACAGGTGTCTGTGAGACAGCAACCATCCATTTCTACACAGCATACAAGTTTGATCTCGTTTAGCTAATTATCCCATTAACCTGTACCTAAAGATCCAATTACTGCAGCTGTGGGTGACTGCATAAAGGGCAGCAGCGGGCCTGGAGTGTGGGATCTGTGTTAACTTTCTTTGGTGTGTTTGTATCTGCCTGAGCCAAACCGTCCCTTAGGAGATCCAGCAAAATTTGGATTTTTATTAAGATCATGAACAAATTGCATTTTCTTCCTCTTTTTCTCTCTTTTTTTTTTTTTAAGTAAAAATTGGATTAGCATTGAAGCATTCAAATAACAAAGGCCTGAGTTCAAAACCAGTTACAACTGGTGCGCGAGCCTGACCTGAATGGCTTTGTGGCAGGGTCTATTTGTCAATGCAACTGGAAAAAACTCCTAGAGAACCAGAAATCAAGCTGTATAAAACCTGTCTGTTTGCACTAGGGGCATGCGCGTTGATCTCGTGCAAGAACGTGTCTAGCCTGTTCCCTTCAACCATACCAACCTTGACTTCATTCTTGCTTGGACAAGCAATAGTGGACATACAGCTTTCAGAACAGCATTGATGCCACTGGTACACCAGATGTTGCTCCAGTCACTCACATAGAGACACAGCAAGTAAAATGCAATAAAAGGACCATATCGTTATTCTCACATCAAGTTCTAAAAGGAAGGTAGAAGAGAACACACCTGCAAAATGTATGCACTAAAAATCCCAGTGATATAAAAGATTCACAAACCTAACCAATACTCAAGCCACTACAAAAGGTAAGATGAGGAGAGAAAGGGACTGACTGTGAAATTAATGATAAGGAGCAATTATTTTGAATAGCACTATAAATTACATAGAAGTAAAGAGGAAAAAATGAAATTATACTAACTAGAATCTTTAAGTTCCTTAGGGAGGGCAAGGTTGATGAACACCCAACATTACCTATAAGGACCTCTCAACGAGAAAGGAACAGGGCTGGCGGAAAATGTACTCTTTGGGCATTCTTGAAGAAAAGGTTTATGATCTTTCAGGAAATATCTTCAACATCCCAGTAAGGAATATTTTGAGACAAGGAATCCTGTTTCTCCTGATAGCATTCTCCATTGCAAAGGATATTTATGTAATCTATTCAGTCAGAGCCAGAGATTATCACTACCAAAAACTTCACAAGTGATTCTGGGAAGTACAGTATGGGTATTCAGAATTTGGTGGAGATTTTGTATTTGGCAGTAATCCTACAAAGATCAAATCATTTATCCTGTCCTATACTTGAAAACAGAGAATGAAATCCAGGCAGAAAACAGCCTTCTCCATGAGAAATTGTTCCCCTCCTTATACTGGGAAATATTTTATTTTCTGCCTAAATAGGGAACAGCAAGGACCTAGAAAGCTACATGCCAGCAAGCAGCTCTTTTAATTAGACTTCTCTTCTGAATATCCTTTTGCATTAGTTTCCAGAAAACTTAGCAGACAGTGTTTTTCATTACTGGTACTCTCCCCATCTGTCCTTGTGTACAGGATATCTGTGCAAGAAAAGAATTTGCAAGGCTGAAGCCAGAGTGGAGCCTGCTCGGAGATCATTATATTGGCGATTGCGGACAAAAGAGCAGTATAATTCCCTTCTATAGGATGAGAGTTATCTGCCAGTTGCCCAGCAACAGTTTGATTGACTGATTTTATTTTCCATTTGGTGTAATTTGTGGGCAGTGTTTCTAATCTCACGTGGTCACAGGTTGGTGATTTTCATTCTTGAGTTTCATTTCTTGTGCCTAGAGGCCACAATGCTGTGGCATGTGTTATATTACAAAACAGCTGAGAAACAGGATTCGCAAACTAAGCCTCACCTGCTATAGCTTTTATCTGGGTGCTTTTGTTACGTGTGGCTGGGATACACGCGGTGTTTTTGTATCAGCAGCAGTGATAGGGCAACGGCGCACGACCACCATTCCTGCCAGGGGCTTTCTGCAAACGCAGGTGTCGTTATTTTCCACTCTCACGCTCACTTTCTGTCCTTTGCTGATCTTGCTGTCCAAGATGTTGGTGATAACCCTGAATTTTTCACAGCCTGCTGTAGGAAGGACACCACCTTTGTCTATACATCTGGCACTTTCCCCCTCCAGCCTTCGCAGATAAGTGAAGTTGAGTAGCTCTCGCTGTCAGTCCCCGGAGCTACCAGGCTCAAAGGCAGCGCTTTCTCAGGCAAGGACTTTTGTTTGGAAACCCGCTCTTTGGTATGCCTATTGATGCACACCTTCCATGAGCTTCAGAGGGTGATTTAAGAATTTATTTGGTTTAGATTTTTGGTGATTCTGCAGGGACTTCAGTTGTTTGTTTTTTAATTTATCTGAATGCAAGGCTAACAAAAGGGTGACAATTTTAGCTGTATCCATGGTGGGTGGTGAGTTTTTGTGCTTTATTATTTTTACGTGAAGTGTTAATGTGCAACTAACTGCTGTGTCAACAGGCACTCCAAATCTTTAAGTAACAATGCAGCAAAATATCCAGGTTTCAAGAGTACTTGTCTCTTTCTGTTTAGAAGCTGAAGAGGTTGTTATATTGCACAGTGTACCAGGGAATATCACATCCTACAATATGACATCATTTGACCTAACATCATAGAAGCTGAGTGGCATCATGCATGAGCCAGCACAAAAAAAATATGTAGAGGTTCCTGGTCCTGTAAGTATTTAAATATGTATGTGATAGGCAATAGACTAGCAATTTTGCCAAGTTACTCAGCTATTGCTTTAAAATGCAACTACCATAGTTTGCCGTGTTATTGCTCCTTTGTCACTGGCAAAAGAAAACCGGGTATCATTTGTAATACACAAGCTATTCCCAGGCAGGACAAAAGTGAAGCCTTTTTGCTCAAGCATTTATATCTGATGCTACCTTGAACTTTGCTGATCTGGGTAAACCAGAAGCAGGAATGATCTTTGATTTTGTTTCCATCACACTGCAACCCCTAATTGATACAGTTTTGCTGAACTGCAGTTTAGGCTTAGTCATCATCTATTTTTTCCCCTGGGGCCAAACGCATATCTTTAATATTTTTTTTAACTAATTTAGAATTGCCTGGTGGTGCTAGGCACCACCAATAGCACTTCCATGAAACAGCTCATGTGACAGTTATGAAAATAATTTAAAAGCCCAGAAATATCAACTACAATGGTACAAGCCCTGCTTGCTCTGAAGCTACTGAAAATGTTGATCTCAGCTAAGGGAAGGTCGCTATTGTGAGGCAGCAAATTCCTGCAGGAAACCAGCATGCCACGTTGTGCTCAGGCGCTCGCAATCCTTACCGTGTGTGCTTCTACATCCAGGTCTCCTCTCTTCTCTGCTAGACTCATGGAAAGAGCTGCGGAAAAAAGCTGAGGGGAATATGGGAAGCCCCTCAACTTCCCTTCCCACTCCCCAAACACCTTCTTAATTCATGCAGTGTTTCATTCTTTAATGTCACGGTGTAGTCACACAGATAAAGAGACTCATTCTCATTTACCTGCAGACTTTTTCTAGGCTCTCCGTCCCAAAGCCAAACCGTTGTCTTTTTCAAGCAATTAAAAACAAAATCCACTTTGATGGAATACGTTTTTTGGTTCAAATTGTGAAACGTCTTGGGCAAACATTTGCACTTCCATATCTACCATGTAAAATACCCTTCCACAGTTGACCAATGAAATAACAATATATATAGTGTTTTAAGAACTGACGACAGACATGCTATTATGCCAGGAGTTGGTACTGAACCATGCAAGCAGACACCAGTATGTGCAGCGTCAGACAATTTTCTGTTTAATGGTATGGGCAACTGATCTGCTGGACATCTTCAAGTTTTCATCTATTTGGACCTGGGCCGTAGGGTTCAGGTAGCCTTGTTAAAAAGGGATTTGCAGGTCTTTGCAGTGTTACAGCCCTGCCAAGCTGGAAGCTATAGACAAGGTCAGTGTCTAGGACTCTCTTGTATTAAATGAGCAAGTAAGCTTATATGCATTGCAGATTCCCTGCCCATGAGATCTCTTGTCTAAAGCAATCTGCTGAAAGGTGATAGGGTTGAAGTGTAGGCTAGACAACATGCATATGGCAGAGGGTTTGTAATATTCTAAATAGCATCCACTGTGTTTTCTTGGGTCAACATACAAAGGGTGTTGGTAAATCAATAGTTTAATCCAAGTGCGACAAGACAATTTATCAAACCTCTTACACAAATGCTTCTCTAGGAGACAAAGCAGGTTTGCGGCATTGCTGGCAGAAGCCACTTTGCACCACATGGCGTAACGCAGCTATAGCCAGTGAGAAGTGCCTACAACAGAGCCCTTCTGTGCTGAGGGAAGACGAGCTGGGCAATCCTAGTATTTGCGCTTGGGAAATACTATTAAGCACACAGTGACGACTTGCATTGTAATATTATAACACAGAAGGGGTGGAAATAATGACTGTGTGCTCAACCTTAATTACACGGGGGAATTTGGTTTTGCTTTTGGTTGAAGAACAGGACCTATTGCTCCCTGGGCATTATAAAGACACGTCTCACTGGTCTAAAAGAGTTCAGCTCTTTCAAAGGCATGGTTAGGATGCTGTTACAAGAAAAGGAAGGGATATCACTACGTTGCAGTGACACCTACAACAGAGAGTAAAAGAATGGGGCACCTGTGTTTCACCATTCGATAACTTCGTGCGAACCAAGGGCAGCATTCCCAAAACCTGGATTCCTCCAGTTCAGTTCCGAGCAGCGTATCCAGATGTTAAATTCCCTCAGCTTCTGAAATCAAAGGGAACAATAGGTATATGCACAAACTAGCAAATGTGTGTGATCATAAGTGTAAGGCCTGCAGGTTTGAATGATTCAGGATGAGACTTTGCAGGCATACATCTCCCCATATCAAATAAAGGTGCCCTTCTAAATTACCAGATTCAAAAATGTGCGTAAATCCCCCACAGGATACATATATTAAACATAAAAATTCTTTGACCTAAGGTCTGAATAAAGCAAATGAAATTAAAGCCAAAGGAAGAAAACAGCAGGGGAAAAAAACCCTGTGCCTTACAAAAATACGTACAGTCAGATAGAAGCCAAAGATTTTATTCTGAAACAAACCTATGTAATATTATTTAACAAGAGTTCTTGAAAACAGTTGCATGTATATCAAAAAGGGGTTACAGCTTGTGCACATATAGAATATTCTTGTTATAAAACAGCTGCTATAACATAGAATACTGAGCAAAAATTTTTGTAAGGCCATTAGAGCCTTACAGCTACTTTAAACCCGCGTATAATTGCTCACAGGATAAAAGCCTCTATTCATATTACTCAAATGCCTTGCCTCAGCTGGAGACAGTTGAAATGAGTACAGTGTGAAACAAGATAGAGTGAATGAGCTCTAACCTTTCTTCACCAAAGCAGGTACCAAATGATACCAGGCTTGTTTCACTCTGTGGATAATGAACACAGTTCAGTCTTTCATTCACTTACCTTCCTCATAGTCCAGGCTATGTGTCGTTGTGAAAAGGCTGAATATTTAATTTTTTTCTCAGTTCTTTTTTCACTTTTTCGCTCAGAGAGACTGTTGGATGAGAAGGAGGGAACTCCATCTAGGAGAATGCCTTGCTCTTGGCTCCTCCTGGTTCAGCTCTTTGAATGGCACAAAGATGGAGTTATTTCAGCATCCTTTACTGGGATCAGCTGGTATCAACACACTTACTCTGAATGTACTCTGTGTCTGCACTGTGGGACAGGTATGACCCACCACATCCCCCACAGACCTGGCGTCTGACCTCTTGGAGGGTATCTCAGTTCTTTCCCTGCTTATGCCCCGAATTTCATTCCCAAGGAAAGCAAGATGTGTAAATGGAGTCCAAGCAGGGCAGTGCCCCAGAGCACACCTGTGGACACTACAGAGCACCTGCAAGAGAGATGCATTTGCTCTTTACCACAGTTACTATCTACATTTTTCTAGCTGGTTAAATCCTAACAACACAGTACATAAAAGTTCATAATGGTGAGTCAATTGGGAATGGCTAGGGAAAAAAAAAAATCCAGGACAAAAAAAAAAACATCTTGCCTTAATTTTTTCATTGAAACTGAAACACCCAGCATAGGCAATTGTGATCATCATGACTCTATACAAGTGATGGAAATGGAAGCAGAGTCTTAGTCTTGGCCAAAACATTATTAAAAGCTTTAAATGTAGCTGTTTCCTGATGTACCTAAAGTTTTTGCTCTTCCTTTTAGCTCACAAACTTGCCTCTTATTTATTTCACAATCATATTCTTGTTGGAAAAGAACTTCCTTTTCCCCATTGTTTCCTAAACTGCACAGTTCAGCTTGGAGCAGAAGTCAACTGATGATCACTTTTATGCTTTTACATATTTCCTCTACAAAACCAATTAAATATTAATGGCTAATTCACACAGTAGTGTAGAATAGCATGCAGGAATTGTCCTTTACTATAATCAACTGGCCAAATATATTCAGTACTTAACTTTGTACATGTTACATGTCTACCACATTAAAGAAACATCATTCCCCAACAGCCTTCCCCCAGAGATATTTCCATTAGGAAAAAACTTTATAGGAAATTTCTGATTGTCTCTTAATGAACCTAAATGTTTAAGTTTGGCCAACACTGCATTTAGTGTTCGTCATCCTTGGGGATCTGCAGAAAGAACCCAAATGAAAAGCATCACAGAATGGACACATTTAATTTTTGTAATTCCCAATGCATTCAAATATCACAGGGCAAGTGTTCAAGTAGGAAGTTATCAGATTCTCATCCCAGTTTTGAAAATGGAAACAAAAAAATAGGCAGGAAAAAAAACAGAAAAAAGAAATAATGAAAAATGGAAAGGCAGCATGAGCAGATAAAAGATAAATAGGGAGAGAAGGAAAAAAATGTTGCGCCGAGGAAGGATCCTGTGAAATGACAGGGAATTTTATATACTGGCCTCGGACATGAGCAGCTCCCAAGGATGTTCCTGGGGCTTGATTCCTCACTACCTCCCCACTACTGCAGTCACCTGATAACACGGTTAGGAGAAGCATCGATACCTGTTCTTCTTATTTAGTAGTTTTCCAACTCTGTTTGTATGCACCAAAGAACAAAATTGACTATGAACAGTTTTCCCGAGTTTATGTGAAGGTCTTCATCGCAGAAGGGCAGACAGGACTTTCTGAAGACTTTTTTTATTTACTCTAATTCTCTATTTTTGGCAATATCTTCCACCTCCCAGGTAAGGTTTCCAAAGAAGCCAGTGAGTTTTACACACAGCTGCTAATGCTACTACATAGCTAAGAGAAACAGCACCAGTCACCTAAACAGGTCTTACTCTTGACTAGGAGGTGGTTGGAGAGGAAACCACACCAAGGTACACCATTCTGTCATATCACTCATGAGAAAAAGGCCTGCACCTACAGAGTGGTAAAAATAAGAGCCATGCTCCATCAGTAACGACACAGAGCAAAGCACTTGCAAGAGTGTGTGAAGCAGCAGAGAGAAGAAGGGGAGACAAAACAAGCACTGCCCTGTGTCCCTCTAATAGCGACGGAGCAGTAGGTCTTTTTTTAAGAAATACAATAATTCCTGAAAGTATTTTTCATTCATAAGCTTGCAATAACCCTAAGGAAAAATTCATCAATTTTTCACTGAGTTTATTAAAGCAGGGCAGATTTTTTTCCTTTCCCTGAGACCTAAATGGGATGCACAGATTTGGCCCCCATGCCTTCCAGCTCTTGAAGCAGTTACGCTGATCGTGGGATGTGCTAGAAGCCAAGGTCATTAGCGGTAAAAGCCTGCGTCTTTACACTCCCTCATGTGTGTCCCTCCGGCTCCTGCAGTTTCCTTTCCTGGCAGCAGCTGCTCCTGCTCTTCATCCTGCTTTTAAAAGCAGTAAGGAATGGGAAAGTGAAGGTAATACTGACTGAACAGCAACAGCATAATCTCACAAATGAGCCATCACAACACGCCCAGCTATTATGTTTTGTGAAGCTCCGTTTTTGATACTTCGCATTTAACAAACTTGCAAATACCTACAAATACCTAGAATCTTCTTCTACTCTTATGTCAAATCTGCTTGAAATGAACAAAAGTTACTGGAGACAGGGATGCACAGACCAATACACAGGTGAAACATGGTCCTATGCACTTTGTTTACATAGAAACGTGCATAAAAACAGTATTGTTGTGGAGCTGCTGAAAGGCAATAGTTTGGTTAAAGAAATTCAGCTGGGCAGCCCCAAGTCCAGCTTTCCACACACATCAGTGTGACAGCTTGATCAATGCCAACATTTGCTTTAGAGGCAGCTCAGCATCCCCTTCAGTTCTTCTCCCCCTAGCTCACTCTGAAAGGAAGCACAAGACACGGCAGGTTTTTCTCCAGTAGGCTACAGCTGAGACAACCTTCCACACCCTCCAAATTAACCTGGTCCCAGACTCTCCAGATGAGTTTGAGGGCAATCCGAAGCAGTGCTTCCTAGAAGGCTGGGCTGACCTGAAATCTGCAGTGTGTACCTGTATGACCTGCCAGTAATGATTCGCCACACTCTGCTAGTTACAGCTCATGCTTCACCTTTGAGGTGGAGGTGTTAAGAAATAAGATTGCAGGATAAGACAGGATCTAATTCTGGACTTTATTTTTCAGCCTAAATAGTGCAGTCTGTGTGATGCCAAGGTTCTCTGCACATACTCCTCAAGTCTTTCAAGCAAATGCTCCTCTAAAGGTACAGCTTTCCTTAGCTTGTGCAATATATAATACATACAGGAGAGCAAGCGGGGAAAAAAGACTATCTCCTTGAGATTTCAAGATAGACTGCCAAGTTCCTGGAAGTTATGGCTTAACACCCTGAAGACTATCAAGACGGTGGCTTGGTAACACTTAGAATAGAATATTTCAGTTGGAAGGGACCTACAACAATCATCTAGTCCACTTCCTCAGAGTGAATTTCACATGAAAAACGCAGTTTCCTCAATGCTGAAATTTTTCCAGATTATTTTTGACAAAATTTTCTCTGCTCTTCTTCCCCCCCCCCGCCACTGTTTATTTAATTCCCCTGTCACAAATATCATCATTAAAGACTTTCTGTTGCTCAGACTCGTTCCAAATCAGAAGTCCTTAGATTGCTGGACTGACCTAAGACATTCATTCTGTGGCAGTTCCAGTTTAAATCCAATTGTCTTTTAGTGGCACATTGCCTCCCAGGAGCCCATGCCTCCTGTGATGACCCAGAGCCTCCTCCTTGAGGGAGAGAATTTGCCAAGGGCACTATATCCTTACAGACGTGTTATAAGAGTTGTAGCCCAAACAGGAAAAAGGGGAGCATAATGCTCCCCATATTCAACTTCACTATACCATGATCAGAAAATACGCTTTTCTGATGACCCAGTGTGTTTTGGATCAGTTTAACTTATCTCTCAGCTTGTTTCATGATGGTATAAAAAATGCCCCTAAAGCACCTTTCCAAGATAATTTGTTTGGACTTTTGATGCCCAAAAAGCTCTATTTCCCAATTTTTTTGTTCTCAATTTTCAACAATCACAAATATTAATATCATAATTTTTTGCAGGTTAGAAATGCCTTTTTTCCTGCAACTAACTTTCTTGCTATCTTCCCATATATTCGCCTTTCTATAATTACATGTGATATAACATTTTTCCCATGTGAATTATCTCTAGGACCTAATCCCAGAGGCCCAAATCCCATAGTAAAGATCTGTTCTTTCTGAGCTAACACAACAGTAGGCAATTCATTGAGCACAGACAGACACATCTTTTCCATGAACGCATTTAGCATCGTTGCTAAAACTGTCTCACTAGCAATTTCAGCTAATAAGAAAATGAAGTTAGCTCAAAGCTTCCGAAAATAAATTCTGCTGAAGACGTCTCTCTGCTTTAATAGAGATTGAATGCCGTCCATTTCTCTTTCCCCATGTCCCAAACAACATATCAAAACAATGTTTAGCAAGTGAGCTACATTTCACAACACACTCGCATCATAGACGGACGTAAAATAAGTTGCTTGGCAGTGTAAATGCCCTGGGGAGAGCAAAGTTGGTTGCTTTGGGGTGTTTTTTTTCTGTCCAGCCTGGTTTCTCTCAGTACTTTAGGATTGCCCAAGATTATTCCATTATCTCACTTGTGTCTCTGGCAGCTGTTAACCCTCTGCGCTGCCAAACAAGCGCTGCCACCAGAAGCCTTTTCTCCTGCCCCTTGAATTCAGGTTGCAGAGGTGTCAGGCAGCACCACTGTTAGTTCCTGGAATATCCCACCAAAGTTAGACTCAAACAGCATGAAATCACAGGTGGGAGAGAGGGAGAGACGTGCTTTAAAAAACAGGCACTTAAGTTTAATCAAGCGAGGGGAAAAGAGCTGGAGACGTCATCCAGAGCAAGTCATCAATTCAGTGATTTTTCCCAGTTTTTCAGTTTGCTTAATGGTCTCAAAGTTATTATTTTCTCAAGTGCACTGGTGGCTAAATGGTATGTGGAAAATATTATTTAACTCAAGATTTTCTCGTCAAATGGTGTGGCCTCCCTAAAGTGGGTCTTGCTAAGTTCTCTGTGTGCTCATTGGCAGGAGTAACCACAGGACAGGCCCCAGCATCTTCAGTGTGGCCCATGTGGATTCATTTCAGAAAATTTGGCCCATAAAATACTTTCTCAGATTTCCTGACTTCTCTGCCCAGGAATATTAGAAATGCAGTACGTGAAATACATTTTCCCAAGAAGTTTGGTCTAGTTGATGGCCTTTGCACAGTGTATGCAGCAACAGGGTCGCAAACACTGCTGAGACGAATGCTTAATGATTCGGCAGAGGATGTGTGGATTTTTTTGCTGTTGCCTGCTGCTAGACATTTTTGTACACTGCTGGTAATTACTGTATCTGGGTTTTTTTGTTTGTTTGCTTACACCTTACCCAGTAGCTTTGTTCGTGGCAATAAATATATTCCAAACAGCTTGGAAAACTTCCTTTGCTCTGACTTGAAAAGGCTGAATTCAGTTCCCAGGGAAATCTGTGGGAGCTGGAGTAAGCTCTGTGGCAATATCCTCTACCTCTTACCTTGCTGGTGCTGTGGCAGGTGATGAATTTCCTTTTACCGATTGGTTAATTCATCCTTTTCTGGTAGTGATGTACCAAAGTCCCCTAAATCTCTTCCCTTACGTAGGGTTTTTTTGAGCTCCTGCGACAGAAGAGAGCCAGACCTCCTGCTCCTTCTCCAGTCAGTTCAGAGCCCCAGAAGCTTTACCTTTGCCAGGATTCATCCTGCACCAAAGAGTTCTCTGTGCCAATAAACAAGATCTGCAATATTTCTTACTCTTTTTTCGCATACTCTATCTCTGGAGTATGCCTATACATTTATGGTTCTTCCAGAGTATCTTGCCTATCCAAATCACAGTTCTGGCTAGAATGGAAAAAGAGGACAGGTCTGTGCTCTTATAGCCTAAGGGGGAAGAGGAGGGACAAGGACTTTACAAGTAAAGGGGTTTTTTTTTAATTAAAAAGAAATGGTGTATTTACCTTAGCTAGTATCCATTTACAGTTTGATACATAGGTACAGTTACCCCCAGGACACAGGTTAGTAGACTTTTGTTCAAAAGAAATAAAAAAATAGCATTTCTTCCTTCATAAAGAGCTATTTGTTTTCCTGTCTTTCTTTGGTGCCCTTCAAATCCATTAGTTTGGTATCTTTCAAGACTTTCAAGACTTAAAAAAAACAACCTCAGCCTTCCATTTTGAAAAATCATGTCAAATTGAGAAGGCGGTACAGCAACAGGGTTCCCCAGAAAGAGAGCATTGTTTCTACAGCAATAACTCTGATCAATGAATTCTACATAAATCACAAAGTAGAAATCTTGTAAGATAATTAGAAAGCCAACAAACGGCAGGTCCTCTACTTAATTTTCAGTTCTACCAATACAATTTAATAATTACATCCACATCGAAGGTCCCTAACAGTCATCTGAAAATTAATCTTCACATGCCATGTGGTGGAGTTCCATAAGACACCCTTGTTGAATTTGCTTGGGTTTGTTAATCTTTTCAGAACATGGTGGTTAATTTAACTCTTGTTTGATACGTGCTGAAGTACCTACATTCAAGCACACCAATGATTCCTACGCTCTGATAATAAGATGTGAGACAAAGCATCATGATATTATTTACAAATTGTAAAAGGTGTAGATGTCTAATCAAACCCAGCAATTGTTACTGAGCTGATTTTGGTAGTTACTTTTGATTTCCGTCTGTGTAAATTAAAAAAGAAAACCATAATTTTCAGACAAACTTACCATCAAAAATGGCAAAACCGCTTTAAGCAGAGCAGTGAAAATCTGTGGTTTGGGCTTTCTTTGTTTTACAGTACCTTCAATGAATAGCATTTAACCACAGACAGCTGTAGATCCAGTCCTATAAGTCATGCCAAAATAATAAAAAGGAAAAAGAAAAGTGCACAAGTTCCCAAGTTCTGCCTTTTTTCCCACCACTAGAGAAAGGATTTTTAAAACAAGCCTTCCATAATCTTTTGAATGCTGAAATACTACAGGACTGAAACAGAAGCTGTAAGCAGCCACTGTGCCTCACAGTAAAGTGGAAATGTTCTGTACAAACTGGAAGGGGGAAAAAAATGGGGAAAAAAAAAAAACAACCCACAAATAAAATAGAAAAGGCGCTTTCCTTCTGTGTTACTGTAAATTAATTTTAGACATGGGCACAAACCATAAAAGTCAGATTCAGACATAACCCTGGGAGCATATGGCTCAAAATAAAGCCGATCATTGCATCCAGACCACCATGGTTGCTGATAAACTGATAATAACTGATTAGTTAACAAAGTCCACTGAACACCTATTCCATATGACCCTTATCTCACAGTATATTTCCCAGTACATCACCTTACATCCTGTACTGATGCACCACAGGTATTTCTAACATCTTGGGTCCCTGTTACAGGTATAAAAGAAATTTAAAATGAGATATTCTTAAAAACATAACTTGGGTAAAAATTTTCACTGAAAAATTTGAGCCTCATTTATGGAATCTCTCACAAATCCATCTCACTTAGTGCAAGACAAATTCTAGTTAAAAATCCAGCAAGAAAGGACATTCAAGTAGAGCAACTCACCTAAAATATGACCCAAATCTGCAACTTTATGTTCACCAACTCCTGGCAATTCCAGTTTAGTCTGGGACCAGAAGGAGAAACAGACAAATGTATAAATACATGGGACTTTTTCTCAATGCATTCATACAGAACAAAACTGAAGAAATGCAGAAGATGTGGTCATGTTTTTCATTTTAGGAAGAAGTAGTTTACTAAGATAATCATTCAGCTAATCTAATGCGTTGCCAATATTTGTTATTTGATACCAAGGAAATAAAAAGGCTGAACAGAGCAACTCAGATGATGGCAAGCAATAGGGAGCTAGGTCCTAGACACCCATATTGCCTCCTAAATCTTAACAGTTCCTACATTGTTTAAAATATAAATCACACAAAGTGCTCAAGATCCAGCTTTAATTCTCAGTCTAATGATTACATTGGTCAATTTCCAAGACCACAGCTAAAGGCCATGAGAACTTTTAAAATATTTTCCCACCCATATATATATTGTCCCAAGCACTAAAAGAAAAAAAAAAAAAGGCAAGCAACCGAGAAAGAAAAAGAGGAACCATACAGAAAACACAGTAGTGAAATAAAACATTCAACATGAAGTTACTGATCTGCAAGCGAGCTTTGAAATTATCAGGAGACGTGACAATTTTGATTTAGCATCCTGCTGAATTCTCAGAACTGTTTTGGAAGGTGGAAGGGGCCACATATAGTGCCTTGGACCTCTTTACCATGGGTTTGAGGAGTTTCAAGTTTCTTTTCTTTGGTTTTTTGTTGTTTTTGTTTTTTTTTTTTTTTTGCTTTCCTGTGTGAAACAGATTGTTCATAGAAAATTATTTCAAGAGCTTTCCCTTCACTTTCCTGTGCAGAGCTACAACAGAGTACTATTAGCATCTGGTTCTGCATATGTCTAGAAGCCCATTCATTTCAAGTAACTTTCAGAATCAGGGCCTTGACGTGTAATAATTCACTAAAAATTCTGGTTTATTTATTTTTTTTTTTTGGTTAAAATATACTTGAAATTTCAAAATACCCCAAAATACCTGCAACTCTTCTCTCGGGAGAAGAACTTTCTGGGGAATTGTGATAGTCTTCATAGTGTTCTGATAAAGAAGCAGCATAACAAATACTTGCTCTGATGAAAAAGCTGAATAATATCGAAATAAAAATATGAATACAAATTTACGAGCTGTATCAGTCATAATTAACCAGTCAGGAGAAATGTCAATGTGTACAGATCTGCTATGTGAAAAGTACTGAATATTTTAGCAATTCTTTAGGAAGGTATTGAACTTTTCTTGCAATTAATTATTCATCCATAAAACTTTCCTTTCCTTATTTCCTCCTTGAATTATTGCAGAACTTTCTTCTCCTCAGTGAGATCAGGAGTGTAATCACATGCATGTATACAGTACGCAGACAAAAACACATACCCATAAAAAAAGCCGCAACAGATACCACCTCCAACTTTCCCCAGTTGTACATTTGATGCTTGCTGGTGCCATTAAGCAAACACAAAACAACAGCAAGCGCATTCTGTTGAAATGTTTAGCTAAATGGAACCAAAACAGTCACAGTTCACAATTTCATAAATACATTAATTAGAAGTGTCTCCAAATAGCATGTGATTTTGAATTATTAACATAAAACACTGCATTATAAATGACTGCAAATTGCATTCCTTAGTGCTCTCCATGCTTAATTTATTATGCCGTAGGAAAATTTGCAAATTACTTCCCTGTTTTATATTTAATGGATAGTTTTATATGTATATTGTTTCATTAAGATAAAATTAAACCACAGTGTACATATTATATGCCTTTCCAGTGACATAAATGTCACTAGAGACACTCAGACTTTGTCAGGAGGGGAACATGCTTCTGTCATCTCCTAGATTTAGTAAAGAAGTGAAGAGCAGGTTTGAGATTCTGCCCTTTCCATGCCCATCCATAATCTCTCCTTCCAGCCAGCCCATTTCCGAGGTTTGCGAAGGGCATTGCAGAAAAGTTTCCTGCCATTTCAAAGTACGGAGAGGGGCAACGGAGCAGCCCTCCCTTCTCTGCCTCCATGGTTTGAAGGAAAAGGAGGTATTTCAGCAGTGGCCTCTGCTGCCAGGGCAATGCAGTTGCCATGCCACCCCTGCTTTGTGGCTGAGAAAGAAGGTAGCAACCCAGGTGAGCCTCCAGCCCCAAACCCCACAAGCAAAGACACCTCTGGAAAACCATTTCAGTCTCCCAGGAAGAGGCTAAAAAGGCTGGCATAGGCTAGCGTGCTGCACTGCCAAGGTTTTTGCTGTTACATCTTCCTACAGTGGAGAAAGGATGGAAATAAAACATACTAGGAAGTCCTGGTGAGGCTTGGTGGGGGTAGGTGTCTGGAGAAACACCAGGGAGGAGGTGTATTGTATGGAGACACTGTATATAAAAGGAAAATCCATTAAAAATGTAACTATAGAGACATTCATCCTTGACAACTTCTTTGCATGTCGTCTGTTCTTAGCCATTTGTCTTCTCTATTTGTAAATTCCTCAGAAGAGGAATTGCCTCTAACTATGTGCTTGTAGAGTGCATGTTACAATGGGGATTCAACTTCCCTGAAAACCTGAAATGCAAATAGAGCGTAAATAATAGATATTATTTATGATACATAAATAAATAACATTGGGCCATGAAGAGGGATTCTAGATGTATTTAAATAGGCTGTCCAATTCCCTATTTTCTGACAACTACTATTATCCCTTTGGTGGATGTGTTAGCTGTTTCTTTGAACTCACTTTCAGGTCTTTTTATAAGATAGAAAACGTACTGGTTACCTGTCTGCACAGGTTCCACATAGTTTTCGGATGTGTTTGTGTTTAATAAAAATATAGCACGATAAAATATTACAAGATGGGTAGGAGGTGGTGAGATGGCATATTTGGGAAAAGCCATAAATTTCTGCTTTAAGTTAAAATTGTATTAATGAAATTGAAGCTACAAGAAGATGCATGCAAGAGAGAGAGACAACCCTCTGAGCTATTCTTTTCAACTAATGAAGATGAGACTCTGTCAGAGATTGAGGTGTCAAAACTGGAAGTGCTGGAACAAATTCACAAATTAAAGAGCAACAAGTCACCATGACCAGATGGCATACATCTGAGAGCTCTGAAGGAACTTAAGAATTAAGTGGTTGAGCTGCTAACAGAAAAATATGCAGCCTTTCATTAAACTGCTACCATGCCAGAGGACAGGAGGTAACAAATACCTCGTCTGACAAAATCTGGAAGGTGTGTTCCTGCAAGCTTGATTAAAGCTACAGATTGCTTTTCTCTTTTAATCATCCTGGCTTCAGAGAGAAGTTCAGCACGCCCAGCAAAAAGAGCTAGCCTCAGCCGATCGCCCCTGGTGAAGGCGAGCTCGAGGGGTTTCCTGACTCAGCATACACTGGTGACCATTAACCTGGATGTGGCTGGGGGGCCTTGCAATGACTGACTTCAGTGATAATTAAAAAACAACTGCCCTAATTACCCCCTGCCTTCTTAAACATGGTTTAGGTTCCACAAGTACCTATCCCTGGCAGTATTTTCAGGGTAGGTTAACTCTTTCCTTGGCACATTTATGAATGGGATGAGAGGACAAAGCTACCGTCTTACTAACCCCAGAATTTCCATCTGGTTTTATGTCCTACTTGCGTTTCCTTATCATCCAGATAAGAAGCTCCCCATGGTAGCACAGAGAGGAGAAGGCACGGAGAGGGAAAAATTAGCTCAACACCTACCTGGGCAGCACAAACCATGTACTTGTATCATTACGTAGATTTTAAGGTGAGCGTTCAATCATCTAGTCCTGCGGTGCACAGCTGCTGTGCGGTTACTTAGCGTGCAGGCAAGAACACGGTCCAGCTGATGCGCATGAAGGCGGTGCAGAAGTGCCCTCGCAGCCTCAGATACACCCTGCATTCCCATATCAGCAGCGCAGGGCATCAGCAGCACATCCCTGGCCTTTTCCTGCCCTGTACGCAGGGAGAACCCTGCCTCCCCAAAGGCAAGGCTGAAGGATGCAGTCGTCTCTGAGCCCGTCTTCTGGGTGTTACAGAGCAGAGTGTTTTTGCATTATTATGCTCATATCTGATTGACTAAAGTGTATCTTTCTTCTTGCTAGATACATAGGCTGGGACAGACAATATCAAGATTTAGGAAAGTCATCTCTCCCAGTGAAGGTCTCTGCCAGTCACTGGCACTATTAAAAATATGTGCCTTCTAAATTGAATAGACCTGGCTTTCATGCCCAGCTGCTTGTTCTTGTTGCATGCTTACAGTTAATGAAAGCCCTTGGGAAACAAGTTATCACTTTGAAGATTACAAATAGATTTCAAACTATCAAAACAAGAGCTGTGGGAGAACAGTTTAGCCATCCCAAAAAAAACCATTTCTGAGATTAATGAAGTGTGGTTTTTTTCCTCTGAACCAGGTGGTCTACAGAGTGAACCCTTTTCTTCCGCAGATGCAACAGAGAAGTGATGGTTACATCAGCTGTACACAATACCAACTTTGGGACTATGATGCTCTTTAACCCTGGATCATCTTCCTAGCTAGAGTTGATGGCACAAAGAAGGGGGAGGACTGCTGTTGCCTTCTGATAACTGTTAATAAACCTAGTTTCTCCTTCCCATGCATATACACTTACATTTTAAAGGAAAACATGGGCATTTCTTGGAGCAGGGGGAGGAGGAGAAAAAAAGAAAGAATAACAGATAGTGTTTTAAACTTTGGCTTCAGGTCTTGATATTCGTAACACACACATCCGTGAGTTAGTAGCAGGGGCACGAGCAGAAGTCCAAATCCCACTAGTAGCAGGATGGGTGGGCTGGAGTAGACGATCATCTTTCATGTTTTCTCCCTCTGATGGATCTGCTGGAGAAGATGGCATATTTTTCATGATGTCTCAAAAATCCTCCCTTTTCTTTCATTATTAGCAAAGGGTCATTTTTCTCTTATCCTTACCTCAGTTTCCACCTTCAGAAATCTAAGTTCTAGAAGATATATCCAAGTGCTCTGGATGGTCAAAGCCACTCAGTCTTCTCCTGGAATGGGCAATCCTAGGTTTTAGGTCATGATGGAAAGTCCCATCATGAGTGGCTTTTGTATTTTCAAAATCTGCTGGAAGAACCGCAAACAGATGTTCTTGCAGAAATGTGAAAAACAGGATATGTGTGGGAGTCCTCGCTGGGAAGAATGGTGGCAGTCCTGCAGATTAAGTAATGGCCTTAGGACTCACACTCAGCAGAAGGCAATGGCTTAAAAATAGCTAACTCTCCCAACATATTCCCTGTGCATTCTTTTCATGGCAGTCACTTCCTTATCCTAAATCGGGCAATAAATATGGACAAATTCACAACTTGCTCTAGTGACTTTTAACCTAGAAACACAAGCTACTTTTATGTTTTATCACAAATGAATTCCACGCATGATTATTAAAGCCCAAGTTTTCCCATGCTTAACTCAAATCAAGTCCTTTGCTGTTTAGACAGCCAATGTTTTTGCAGTCCCTTGGTTGGAGTAGTGCAGCCTATTCTTCATGAAGCTACCACTGGAAAACTCCACATGGTTCAGAAAACAGATGTCCATCTTCTAAACACCCTGCAGTAGTCCTTGGCTGCTTTCAAATGAAGCTTTAACACCAACAGCTTTCTCCGTTGTCGGGGACCCACTTTGCAAAGAGGCAGCTGTTTCCTTTATGTCCCATTGCAGCCACCACATCCTGCAGGCTTCTTGCAGCCCTTGAGGCTCTTTAAGCGGAGGGTCTCAGCTAGTTGCACATCTCTCTGGCTGCATCTGCCGGATGTTTCAGAGTTGGTTCAGTCTCCACACTCCTTTGGAACCACCAGAAGCTCAATTTGATAAGCTTCAAGTTGGCCTGAAACATCTATCTTTTTTTCAAATCTCTAATTGGCTTTTGGCAAAAATTTACCTTGGGCTCTATTTTTTACAGCATCTTTACTGTTAGCATTATTTTCTTCTGGTTGAAACCAATGGAAGGCGGGCAAGTGTCACAAATGCATGAAACTGTCAGAAGGCAGACAGATACTCAATGAAGCTGAAATTATTTCTTTTGTGGAGTTAAAACAGGCTCAAACAATCCAATGAAGTTGACCCTGAGTGAAAACCAAGCTTGGTTTCTTAGCTCACAAGCTGAAGCGGCTTCAGTACTTTCAGCTACAAGTCTGCTGAACCAGAAGCACGTCCTTTGTAACACTCAGTGGAGCCAGAAGATCCCTCAATATGCTCTTCCCTAAGGGCGTTCGGAGACAGGGACCTGGATGCAGGCCATGGGCCCAAGCAGGCAGTAAGAAAGCAGGTTTGGAAAAGCCAGCGTAATTTGTGTGTGCTTACCACTGGGACGGCTCCCACCTGCTGAAGATAAAGGAGGCGGCAGCTCCGGTCTGGTGCTGGGTTCCCCCCAAGCTCGCTTTCCTTCTCAATCCAGCTGAAACAATTCAACTAGAAATTTGGGGGGTACGCTGGGATCAGCCTAAATCACTCCTCCAGCCAACGCAAGAGACTTCCCCAGCGGACGGACCAGCTTACTCCTGTTTGACGTTGCACAGCACTTAGGGTAAGGTCGTTAACTTTTTCAGGCTGTAATTTCTTTCATTTTGTGGAAGTCTCAAGTCCCCAAGCTTTGCTCGAGACCCAGAATCTAATGTCTTTGTCTGTTTTCTCCCTGACAAGTCTCAGAGATATTAAAAATCAAAAGAAGACTCTAAGGAGAAAATAAAGCCTCTTTAAAGTACTGTTTCACTTTTGTGTTAGCTCACAGAAGCTTTTTGCTCTCTCTGCCTGGCCCCAGTCAGATCTTGCATAAAAGGGAAAAAATGCACTTAAAAGTGCTGTTTTCTTTCCACTTCCCCGTGTGCTTCAAATCATTAGTCTTTCTGCATTTCTCTTTTATTCCCAGGCTGGCTTGTGCCGAATCAGATTATAATACATTAAACCTCAAAAGAAACACAAAGCTCTCCAAAGTGCTCTTTGGGGTCTACATACATGTGTTCTCTAGCTCTTTCCTGCAATAATTACTGCCATCCCAGGGTCAGCTCCTGCATGCAGGTCCTACTCAGACACACTCAACCTCTCCTCCCATCACTGCAAAATGAATTCAGGATGGGATTTGCCTCTGCGTTTGTGTGCAGAAGCAAGGGAATTGCCTTATCTGCAAGGATGCCATGCCCTGCCCTACTTTTCCAGGCTCAGAGCCCTTTTGCAGAAAGGAGCTTCTGCACCTTCTTCAGAGCAGCAGGGATGGTGGCCTTCCAACCAACTTCTCTGGACACATCTTAATTCCCTCTACTAAAGGCAGGGCTGTCGAATCACAGTCCTGGCCTGGTTGACATCTATGCCAAGGTTCCCCTGATTTCATTGAGACCAGGGTCCTTGCCCTGTGCAGTCTTGAGTGACGACAGCCTGTCCTGGGTGCAGCTCAATGGTATTTGTGCTTTCAGAAGGAAACACCACCCTTAGCTTGGCCTTTACCCTGAGCAGGAAGAAGGCTGTATAGGGCTATCACCACTGGGAAGAACAGCCTCCTCCTAAGGCAGCACTGTGCAAAGAGTTGAAGATAAGGCTCTTGCCAACCACATCAACATCAGTCAGAAAGCACACAGAGATAATTCGCAGCGAGGCACTACCCTGACTGTGTTTTAACTCATTATTCAAGTTATTGGAGAGCAGTACTTCCAGCTCTCCATAGCAGGGACACGAGGAGCTCCAGGATGGACTCAAGGGTGCAAACAGCCATGATCTGCAGTGGCCAGGGCTGCTTTATCATGTGGCTGCTAAAGCTCCTGAGAGATCTGCTGCTGCTAAGGAGGTCAAGTGAGAGGCACGATCCACAGCTCTGGGTGAGCTCTGCAGCTGGGAGCACTTGGAGAAAACTTCTGCCCACTCAATGGCATATGGCTCAGTATACAAGAGTGGTTATGAACTTAGAACAAATAAGTCATTATAAGTTTTGCAGAGAATTTGTTATGGGGAAAAAAAAAAAAAAAAAGGAGAGAACAACCTGAACATTTGACATCCAAAGAAACATCAGTGTATGCTGAAGCCATACTAGCAGCTTCTTTGGCTTCTGCAAGGACAGAACGCACCAGAATCCTTGGTATTATAAAAATTGCCAATGTGGGTTTTGGTCACGCCCTACTCCCAGAATAAATTTGTAAGAAAAGGAAAATATTTGTCTTTAAGCTACCACCACTGTCCCTTTCTTTCTTCTGGAGAAGTGAGTCCACGTTTCTTCTGAGGGTGTAGGAATAGGAATGGCAAACTGAGAGGTACATTCTTCTACTACAGCTTTGTTAGCAAAATTGAATTCCCTCCTGAAGTGCTACTCTCCTCCCAGTCCTGATCTCTTCTTCTGAAATGAAGCCTGCTCTCACATTTTTGTGGTGTTTTAATAATGCGGGATAATGGGTGTATGATGGAAAGAGGGAAGGTTAAAATCCATTTCTACTCTTGCCCTAAGCAGGAAATGAGCAGATACCTCCCAAACTGAAAGCCTGGTTATCTAGCCTACTGCAATGCCATGCCAATAAAGAAGTCTTTTTTCTATTTAAAGAAGTAATATAATAAAATGTTGGTTCATTTCATTATAATAGCTAGGAAGGATTTGCTAGTTTCACAGCATAAATTTAGATTAATTTTTTAGATTTGACAACGTTATAAAAATTATATTGATTCTGAAATTATAATTTTAGATTGGTTCTGTCATTTTAGCCTATTAGCAGTCTTTAAATGAAGTGATCCAATGTTACAATCAATCTTATCTTCCATTATGCACTTCCTGGTGCTAAAAAGTGAGATCGATTCTAATTAACTACACTGGTTCAGTCATTTGGGTGGTTTGTTCAGAAAAAAAAAAAAAATGTTACTGCCCTAATATCACTAAACAATTTATTATACATTTATGTACTGAATTTATATCCAAAATGAAATTCACTCCTATGGTAAAAACAATACAGTTGCAGGTCTCTAAAATAGTAGGATGGCAACATTAGTGCTATAGCTTTAGCCAGTGCAGCACATGAAATATTTTCAGGGTCCACCTGAGTTTTAAGAAGCAAAGCAGGGTCAGCAAAAAATACTTCCTCTGCAGCACAGGCTATGAATCTATATGTACATTGAAAGTTACTTGGAAAATGACATTTCTAATGTGCAGCTGTGGGCTAAGAGAATAGGTTTAAATGCTGCTTAAGAAGCCATGATGGTGAAAATAATGCTATGAAGCAAGCTGATGTGATTTAAATATGAATCAGATCAAACTTACTTACCTCTTCCTGCATTTCCTAGCTTCAGCTTGCACTGGTGGACTGAGACTCCAAGGGACCGCTGGCAGAGATCTTGACACCCACCTTGCCCTGTGTCAGTGTTAAACTCTGTGGACCACTGGCCTTCAAATGAACTGTAGATGGTGGCATAGCTGCAAGGCAGTGAGGGACCAAAATGCTCTGATCTTACCTGGGAGTCTGATGAACCCCTGGAGAGAAAAGTGGAAACCAGAAAGGTCTGAACCCTGATTTTTAAACAAAGACAGCAAAGGTTGACCTCAGATAAAACTCAAGGGAAAATGTACATTGTTTGCAATTTTATTCCTTAGTACGTTTAAATCATTCTCATAAGTCAAACAAACACTATTACCTCAATCTGTTACTTTTCTCATCTACAATGCTTGTGCCTGGAGTCTTTTCTAACTTATTCCTTGCTTTTCCCCGCTACAGCTTTAAAGAAATGAAGCATATACAACCTCACCACTAAATCAGCTCGTCTATCTGTCACACTCAATGCAACTTAAAAACGATCTGCAGTTCCAGGGATGCTACACTTGCTTTTCCGATCACTGCACTGCATCCTTTCGTGTGGAGTAACGCATTGGGGAATGAGTCAAGAATGAGAAATGTGAGTCTGGAATCCTGCTGCAGCATATTTCTTGACCTCCCTCCCTTCATACACCCTCACACGTGCTTTGTTCCTATCCTTCTAATGGCATCGTGTTACTAAGAAGCCCAATTGCTGAAAAGAACTGTGAAAGGGAGCAGTAGCTTTAAAATGCTTCACTTACTCTTGTTTCTTTGTTGCTTTTCTTTAAGATCTCGTCAGTGGGCATTCAATGGAAAAAGATCAGAAAATTACTGTGAGGCCCTGTGTCTCTCTTCTCTGAGCTGAAAAAGCATCTTGCCAAGGGGAAGAGAAGTCCTAGAGATAGAGGGAAAACTGGGTGGCAGGTGGACCAGCACCATACTTCCCTGTAAACTCTCGAGTATTGCTGCTAGTCGTCATGAAGCTCGACAATAATTCTTAGGAAGGGGAATCTCTGAACCCTGTTTTCTTGATGGGCTCCTTTTATTCCTTCCCTCAACAAGTCACAGTACTGAAGATATTCTGGCTCAAAAGGTTGACTTTGGATTCTGTGCAAAGCCACTGCAGAAAACTACCCTGGTGCTGCTGGAAACTGTTCTATGGGAATCTCCTTTTTAAACTGGTGGTTTGTTAGTTCAGTTGCAGAACTACCGTGCTGCAAGTCAAAGTCTTGATTTCACTGCTATTGCACTTTCATTGCACACCATCATTAATTATTTGCCATCTTGTAAGAAGCCCTCAGGAGCCTGATTCTCCACTGCTTCACACCTCATGTAATCATTTACATCAGTGCAAAGTGAGGGCAAAACACTATCACGTGGCTGCAAGCAGAGAGGTCTGGCTCAGGCTGCGTTCCACCACCATCTTCCACCAGCGGAGCAGCAGAGGATGAGATTGAAAACCTTCAGAGAGGGTCTGAGAGTACATACGCACACTGCTCTTGTTTGCACAAGACAAACAGTATTAGTTGACCTTTTTGCCTTTGACTTGAGGATGCCTTCTTGCAGGCCAGTTCATAGGGAAATCTCGTTATGCAGGGAAGCCTTGTTATGCCTGCAAAGCAGCGTTAGCGTTTGGTGCTGTGCAAGGCAGGAGAGGACTCTGCTGTAGTTGAACACCGGCCTGGGGAGACCTGGGTATGACTCCCTTTCTATTCAGATCACCTGTGATTACAAGCCTGAGCCACACTTGCAGCAGCAGCGCCTACAGTCTTACGTACCTGCTGAGATGGTGGTGGGATGCAGAGACTGGCCCCACCTGGCCAGCCACAAGTGTCAATGACGAAGCCAGAGGACAGCCAGACTCCTGCCTGTCTCAGGGCAGTCCCCTGAAGTTTCCTGAATCTCACCACCAGCAGCACAAAGTGCTATAGACACTGTGTTTGTAACGTGAGGGGCCATAGACAGTAGCACATGGGAGATGTGCCCTGCCCATGGCTCTTTGCGGGGTGGCAGGGGTTCCTTACTGCTGCAGCCCCGGGGAGCTGCTGGGGTGTGCCAGGTCATCCTCCGTGCCTAGGTTTCCTCCCAGCAGAGGAAAGGCACCCCTCACCAGCAGGATTTCCAGTGACAAGGATGGCGTATTAAGGGGGCGTCACTAGCAAGGCTGTGGAGGGGGAAAAGCCAGGTACCAGGGCACCTGAAGGAGAAGACAACGGGGGTGATGTGGAAGGTGTCACCTGGAATACAAAGGGTGGGGGAGCAGGACAAGGTGAGAGATACTGCAAAAGAGAGGAGATGACATTTGTGCAGAAAACTGCTTTTGTTTCTTTCCCATTTCACAGGCAGTGTGTCTATTAAATGTGGCTTTTGCTGCCAAAGGACTTGTCATATTACATTAGGTTTAGCAACTTCTGCTGTGGCAAAGTGTGCAGCGTCTCCC
This sequence comes from Numenius arquata, assembly GCF_964106895.1. Lineage (NCBI taxonomy): Eukaryota > Metazoa > Chordata > Aves > Charadriiformes > Scolopacidae > Numenius > Numenius arquata. Next base: position 65,876,127 of record NC_133579.1, on the reverse strand, counting down.
TTCACATAAAGAAAATATTTTCACAAGTCTGTTCAACCTGCTAACTGTGATTACAGACAGTTGGCCCCTGACATGACATTTATTGCTTCAGCTTCCAAGTAAGAGCCTCACAGCACTGCCCAGCCAGCTACCTGAAGAGCACATATGTGTGTGGAGACCTTAAACAAGTTTCTGCTAATGACTTCATTTTGTACCCTTTTAGTAGGTCTTTAGCAGCTTGATAGAAAAGATGGTACAGTAAAGTAGTAAAAACAAGAACTTAAAGAGTATGTGCAAGCTAAGACTCAATGTTGCCAAACCTTCTCTTTTTATGCTCACCTTGAAATGTGTATTATATAATATATTATATCCATTCTCTGCCACGAATATGCATGCATATTTCTACACTGCTCAACAATATTAAGCATAACTGAGAATTACTGGGGCAGAAAAGAGCTTAAAAAGCCATTGTCTACCTCCACTTGAGAGACAATCTCATGCAGAGTGAAAAGAGGGTGAGAAATGACACCAAAACTAGGGACATGCAACAGGGCAAGGTGTGCTGACAAGAGCCGCAAACAAGAGGTTGACCTGGTTGGGTCTCCACATCAAAGAGTCCAAGAGAAGACTGGCCAGAGGAAAGTTTGCCATGAAATGAAAACAAACGAAGCCCCTCAAAACCTAAAGCAGAGCAAATGAGCAAAGCACATACTTCCCTGTTCCTCGCAGGATCACGGTCACAGCATCTACTGGAAACAATTGCCGAGAGACTGTCTTCTTCATCACTTCATCCAGTAATGGTCCAGGCTACTGCAAGACATACCTATCTATTTTCCTGGCATTAGGAAAAAAAGGAAGGATAATGAAGGCTTTTTCAGGACAAGAGAATATAATCTGACAATCATTTGGTTATTAATTATTCTTATGCGGGGGAGGGGGGAGGAGGGGAATTGTTTTAAATTGGATTTGTAATTTTAAATATTTTGTACGAGTTGCAATCATTTAAAAATGTATTAAATGGCCTGGCTTTTAGCCTTCACTTTCCTTTCCTGCACAAGACATTTGTAGGGCCTGAATTCTTACATGACTTGGCCTATGCTGTCTTACTTTTTGGCAGGTCACTTTGCTCTATTCTTTTCCAAACAGAAATTAAGCTTTGGCCGAGGGAGAAGCAGAGCAGAATGCAGCCTGCTGCAACAGCTTGTAGTGAGTTGGAAAGAACTCTGTGTTATAGATGAAAGCTGAGCAAATACCCTTTTTTTTTTTGGTTAATTTCACTGTCTTATTTTTAAACTTGCATGTGCATCTGCCAACAGCACTGCATCTTGTTATAATATTCCTATTAAGCAGGTGGATGTATAGTGAGCAGAGAGAATTCAGTTTCATTTCAGTTAAGGTTATGTTCTTCAGTGATTAAGTTTCTTCTGTTGGATTGGGAATTAAAAGGTGGCATCAATCTGAACGGTCTCCCTCACAATTTTGTCTTCTGTCATGTCAGAAAATTATTTACAAAAATGACATATAAGATTCAATAGCAGGCTCTCGTAATTTCTTTTGCTAGAGCTGTACTCCCCTTGACAATAAAATAACTTGCGACCAGAAAGGATACATAAGAGCAGTGCAGCTCTATTCTGCCTTCCTCATTTGCTCTCTTATTTTTAAAAAAAATCGTCCCTTTCATTCCCTACTTGTATCGACATCGGCTGAAGCAGGGCTGGACAAGCAACAAGAGGTGAGTGTCAATACACAAGGATGGAGAACTCGCACTCCAAAACAAAACCATTTTCCTTCCTTCTTCTCTCCTCATGGTTAAATCTAAAGAAATCAACTCAGAGCAACCTCCCCTGATACCAGGATCCTTTCCTGGAGGTTTCTAATATGCTGCAGTAAGAACCATTTCCCAAGACCCTCCATAAGTCCCCAGGGATTTTTCATGGGCCAGTCTTGGTTCAAATGAAAAGCATATTCAGGGGGAATGACTAATCCCCCGCCTGAATGCAACATGCCTTTTGGAAAGTTTGTGATCTGGTACACTAACTCTCTGATTTGTTTGGCCGTGTGAAAACCTTTTAAGCTGGCTCTGGAAATTCACCCCTGACACCTCTTTTGGGGCCTGTATTTTTTATTTTTCTCCCATTTCCTCAAATCTTTCCCTTGTTTCTAAAAAGTGCCATCGTCCATTCCTGAGCCCTCAAATCCAATTACCAAACAATGTACAAATATATGGCTGAGCGTGGTCTATGGGAACAGCTGCAAAATTGCTAATATTAGGTCTAATTTAGCTACAATAAATTAGCAAGTGTGTGGAAGCAAAATGATGACAGCATAATTATAACAAAAGTCGATGTGTTGAAGTATATGGATGACAATACATACTAATTTTAGCGAAAAAACGCACCAAATGAAATGCATGCAATGAACAGACGGGACTAATAGCTCAGACACATATACTTAATGTGACCAGTCAGTGTAAAAACAAAAAGATAGATGAAGCTGTTCAGAATCTAGTGCTAACAAGCAGCGTAGTCTGAAACCATTAACTGTCAGGGGTAATAACACTCAAAGTACTGAAGTGCAGTAAAACAGCAGCACTTTTCTCGGGATGATGTGTTGATGTACAAGCACACACCTGTGAAGAGGGTACTAAATCTATCCTTGCGTTTATTACTATGGAGGGAGGAAAAACAACACTAATAATGTAAAGTATAAACGAAAATAGCAGACAGCAGAGAGTGACATTTGCATGGTCCCAGTCAGCTTGTTAGCTGAAGTGGGTTTTAATTAGCTATTTTCCAGCAAGCAAACGAGCAAATTAGTGGCAGCCATAAACAAGCAGAGACAATCAGGCCCAAAGAAAAAAAAAAAATGATCGGACCTTTTTCTGTGTGTTTTCCTCTTGGAAATACAATGCCTTCATGCTTCAGCTAAATATTTCTATTAACCAAAAGAATGTGGAAAAGCAAAGACCCTGGCAACGGTGAGAGTTCCCAAAGTGGCTCAAAACACAACATTAACAGTACAGCAGGGGCAAAAATCCCTGCTCTGAGCAAACCTACACCCTGCATCATGGGCTAAACCTCGGGCATCCCACGCAGAGCCTCAGGGCTCCAGTGCACCCCAGCTCTGGTGCGTGCTGCCCTGTCATCCTCTGCTCTTGGGACCACAGGGCTCCAGTGCCATCCCTCACTCCCACTCTGGATGCAGGGCAGCAGGTGCTTCAAAAAGTGCAGTACAGGCTGTGGGTGCACTGCTCTTCACCTTCACACCACAGCAGGCACGAGAGGAGCGATGGCCACATGGGGCCAAAGGGGTGCCTGAGGCTACCAGCTGCTCTTGCTGCTGAGGAAGAGGGCTACTGCTCTGCAAAGGCTGCAGGAGGCAGAAACCACCGGGCTGAATGTGAGGAGGGGAGAGTGGTGAGCAGCAGAGGACAACTCCTGGTACTCAACTGTCTTGCTAAATGCTTATTGGTGTAGGATTGCAGGCCGTGGCAGTTAACATGGATTCAGGCAGAAATGAACAAACCCATTTTTGGCGCTACCGTTACACTACTACCAGCTGCATAATGAGACCTGCCCCGCTGTTACAGTAACATGAACATGGGACGAGGAGCCTTCAGAGCCTAGTCAAGCAAGGCCCAAGGTTAAGAAATTCACTGTAGTACTTTTGCCACTGAACTAATTATATTAATAATCAGCTGTAATGAAAAACATGGCAAGCTTATCCCTTGAGTCAGTCATGTTTACCCTCCTGTTTCCTCTGATTTTAAGAAACGCTGATATTGCAAAGATAAGAAACCCAATACAGAGGACACGTTCCTTCAACTGTTAGGTTTTATACCTGAAGGATATAGGTACATTCAGCATAAGATGCAAGTGTGCAAAAACAGGGAGCAGTAAACAACTACTAGAGGCAGCTGCTGGGCAGGAGGGTTCAGTGGTTTGAGCGCTAATCTAGACCTTGGGAAACTTGTGTTTCACTCTATCAGAGACCGCTCCCATGACCATGGGTGACACAGCCAATCTGTCTGGGGATAATAGTACTTCTGCCTCAGGATTTTGCTGCAAAACATTTATTAAATACTGTGTAGGGCTCAGATATTGTGGAAAAGAGGCTAATTAGTTGGAAGGAAGGGAAAATGCCTAATAAAAATTAATCTTATTTATGCATCACTATTGGTACCTGTGGCACTAGAGAAAGACATTGCAGCAGGCTTTCAGTTGGTATAAATTATCAGAGAGCTGCAGGAGAGACTCTTTTGCATCCCTGTCCTTGTCTTGTGCCAAGGGTATTACAGTCTAATTAATACAGATAACATGAGTGCAGACACCTACCTGTTGGGCGCAGTTGGAATACTAACACAAGGGGAGGGCTGAGGGAAGGCTCTTAAAGAAGGCTTACTTTTTATTTAGTTCATTTGTTTAGTAATGTTTTGACGGTCAGAAAACCCTGGCAATGAGTAGAGCCCAAGAGGCAATTAGTAATGGGGCAGAAAATGTAATGAGCCAAAAAATGAATTAACTTGAGCAGACTAGGCGCAGACACAAGGGGCCAATGCTTTTTGCTAGTTTATAACCCCTGCCCCTCCACCGAAAGTAGGAGGAGGTGTGATTTAACATAGAAACAGCCCCCCGGACATTTCCTGCCCCTACCCGGGGTAGCTCTTTGTCACACAAAGCCCCGACCAACGCAGCCGCGGGCAGGCAGCCTGCACCAGCTTATGCCTAAAGCCATCCTCTACCCGTAAAGTTGCCTGCCATTACCACCACCACTGTGAAGGGCAGAACACCGGCATAACCAGCGCCCAGCAGCTCGCCACCGAGCCCAGGGAGAGGGGGGCAGCCAGGGGTACCCCCTCAGGCACGACCTCCCAGCGCTGCCCCTGCCAAGTGAGCTGGGCCAGCAACAGCAGGAGCAAGGTTTGGGCAGTGCAGTGAGCTGTAGCCATCTTTGGCTGATTTTTTTTTGCTCTCTATGCCTCTTCCAAGTTTGTTTCGGTCCTCTGTTTATCTCTTTCCTTTGATGGCTTTCAGTTTTTGCTATTAGCAGACATACATGCTTTGAATTAGGATTCGGTCTTTTGTTCTGAGCCATGGGCTGATATTGTTTTCAGCTTATACAAAACCATAAGCACTTTCACCACATTCAAACTGTTTACACATTTTTTTTTACAATGAACTTGTTTCCCTGTCTCTGACAGCTGTACGCAAACACCAGAGGGAAAAAAAAAAAAAAAAAAAAAAATAGACAATTGCTCTTGCAGGCACACACGTATGGTAACTATCCGGCATTCATGCGAGGATGCAAGAGGTAACTATCACCCAAATTGTCACGTTAGCCATCATGTTAGCCATTAGAAGCAAAGATAATGATTCCTAGTTTAGAGAGCTGCTTGACTGAATTGCAGAAAAACACAACTGCCCCCAAGTGTGTGCTAGAATGATTTTCAATGCATGCTGCAGTTCTGCAACACTCAGTCCTGTACGGCCCATAGGCTTTGTCCTGAGGGAGGTAATTCCAGCAAAAAAACTAAAGTTGTTATATGGAGTTCAGGAAAGGAAACTTTGAGGAGGAAAAAAAAAGAAAAAAAGAAAAAATGTTCATGTCATTTTAATTCTCTTCTTGCATGGATAGTTCAATGCCAAATGAAAGCACAGGAAAGCCACAAAGCACATATGCACTTCAACACTGCTCCTTTCTTCCCGGGTCATGCCCAATGTTATTTCATCATGGCCAGGGGACTTTGGGGGAAAGTGGTAGCAGAAGGGAAAGAAGAAAGATGATCTTTAAAAGAACAGAACTGTTGAAAATTCAGAGCAAAGGAGTCAATTCATACCTTTATCAGCATATAGCAAGTGGAAAAGCAAGATATTCTTCTTCAAAGAGGAAAGTCCCCAAATGGATAAAGGTTAAGATAAAGGGGCAGAATTTCTGCCTGGCTCCATGCTGCTCACGGCTGCTCTGACATCAGCTGTGTCTTCAGTCTTTTTAGGGTGAAGTATCACTGAGCATAGGAAAGTCATGACCATCTCCCGGAGCATCCCAATGGAAAAAACCCAAGGGGTCTAATCCAAATCCTTGATGCTTTATATCAACAACTGTAAATCTTTGCCTCAGCTCCTGCCAGCCTCAGAAGTTAAATGGACAGCACTGTTCATTTCTTATGCCTATACCTCTCCATTGCTTTTAGTGAAGTTGCAGGTTGTAATTGAGAGTCCAGTAAGGAACCCTTTCCACTGAGTGATGTTACTATCTTCCTTACTGGAACTCTTTTAGCCTTGTGATAGGTCTTTTTAAAGGATAGTCTGACCTACTTTCCAAAATCTTCTGCAGAAAATAAGTTGCATTCATAACACAGGAATAAAGTCAAAATCCGAGGCCCTCCCCAGCAGTATCTCACTCGCCTCAGGACGTGTCCTGAAGGATCTCTGTGCGACAACGCTTCAGCAGCAGAAGGAGGAACAGCTTTTAGCAAGGATCCTGACAGATCAGAGACAAGAAGCCTTCAGCAGCCCAGGGAGGTCGGGCAAGCAGGAGCCAAACAGCTCAGTGTTCAGCCCCACACAGGTCCAACCCGCCTGAAGTGGCTGGGTTACCCCTGACCTGGGCACTAAAGCAAATTATACCAGCAAAACCTGTTCTCTTTGGCTTCTCTGCCTAAACATTACATATAGAGAATAAGATTAAATGGGAAGGGGCACTCTGCTCGCAGTTCACCCCCACTAAAGAGTTACTGCTGGTCTCTGGGATTTCGTCTAAACACAGTGGTGAGACCCTCGAGTTTTCATTACCACAATAGAGAGATGACATCACACGTCCCTCAACGCCCACAGAAAAACTGTATTTCTTCTCTATTTCTCTCTTCCTGTCTCTCTCACTCCTTCACTTGCAATCCTCTTCTTTTCTTTAAAGTTAGCTCTGCCATCATTACTTGTATTGAGTGTATATTAGACACTTGGCTCTCAGGAATTAATGAGAGGGCTTAGCAAAGGCAGAGAAAGATAACATAGGGATCAGGATTGCACAACTGGATGTTAAAATAGCAGCTTCTTTATGACTGGATTTTGGAGGAACAAATCTACCTTCAGTTCTCACTGATTTCAGAAAAAGCTTCAAGAATCAAGCTCTTGTGACATGACTTTTCCTCCTCTGGATTGCTGTAAGAAAACACCCAGTGGACAGAAATTAATTAGTCTAACTAGGCGCACGCTAAAACCTACAGGGGTAAGGTCACATCATAGCTAGCTAGGTTTTACCTAGCTTTGCTCAGCCAGCCTGCTCCACAAGATCAAGCCATGGTCTCTCTGGTGTTGGTTTAGTTAAAGGAACCAGCCATTTGGTGTTTGCCATGATAACAAAGAAATTGCCATTTTGGAATAGGTAGTACTTTTAATAAGGACTGTTTTGAGCTATAATATTTTTAACACAGTATTTCACAATTAATTTCCCTCATGACAAGGCAGAAGATGTGTTTCTGTTGGAAGTGAACTGTGGCCAGGCTGACTGGCTAGAAATGAAAGCACCTGGGTTTCTGCTTTGCTTATAGTTGGGAAGAGTTAATCCAGTCACACATTTCCATTGGACATAGACCAGGCCAAACAAGCATCTCTCCTTTCCCTTCCGGGTAGTTCCCCTTCTGAGAAAAAGGGGAAAGAGCCAAACTTCTAAATACAATTGTTTCCCACCGGGTAACGGAGAGAAACCGAATATCTCCTCCCATATGTTCTCCTCCTCTCTGCCTGTTTTCCCTCTTGAACGGGAAAAGTAGAGTCATTTCAGGCATCTTACAGGGAAACGGGGAGGATGCCTCAGGCTGCTATTTTGCAAATGAATGACAAAGCCCTGATATGAACTTCGGATCAGACTGTAGTCATAATAAAACTACTCCCTGCATATGTGATTATTGGTAGCAGTGGGAATATGAGAAATTCATAGGCTGAGACACAATGAGCTCCCTCAAAGCCTCGGTGTTCTTCTGTAATTTAAATAGATTAAGGGTGCAAACCCCCCAGGAGGTAATCTCACAAGTACATTTTCCTGGCACTTCATACTTAGCCAAGTAGTGCTTCCCAGAGGTGTCTTTTTCTTTCTCAGTATTTTCATCCTTCTGCATCTAGTTCCAGCAGCAAGTATGGAACAAGAGAGGAACTGGACAAAACCAGAAACAGTCTTATTTTGAAACTGAATGATCCTCTTCAGATCTCAAAGACTGGGTCCAGCTGTATGCTGGGGAAAATTCTTGACACTCTTTGTAATTATTTAGGCCAGTCAGTTCACTTTTAATGCTTAATTCTATTTCCTTTAACCCTTTATCACAGAAAATATGCTCATGGTTTTCTGGGCATCCAGATATAATAGTGATTTCCTCATAAAAGACAAATTACACCAAAAGGCAGATAGCTTCTTTAAAAAAAAAAAAAAAAAAAAAAAAACCAACTTATAAAACTTCATAAAGTATAAATGGGATATAGGCACAGAAGCACTTTTTTCCATTGCAAATACAGAAGATCAGATTCCAAACTACTGAATATGATATAAAAATAGCCTTTTACAGATTAAAATTAATGGAAACACCACTGTTGACTTCATCTGGCTTTGGATTGCCCAAATGGATCACTATACATACATATCCAAAGCAAAGGAGATTTTGACATAAGCACAAAGACTAGCCACAAGAACCAGAAGTCTGGAATCTGGAAAACAAATAAGCCACCAGTATAAAAATATCCAATGACTTTTCATGCTGCTGACATTTGCGGTGGTGACTTTTCTTAAAAATTTTTCAGATTATCTATGTATTCCCTAGGTCTCAACCTGCCTTTCTGTCATAACCTTAATTTTATTCAAATGTAGCATCCAGAAAAGAAACACTAACTTTTTCCTTGGCTTGATTATGCCACTATATAACAGACCAAAACTCATGAAAACATGAAACGCAGAAGAAAATCCAGAAATAGACTTATGTGCAGGAATGATAAAAAAATCAATCGCTAAAATTACTTTCTTGGTATTAGCTTTTAAGCAGCAATGGGCAAACAGAAAAAAAAAAAGTCTCATTCTAATACTTATCTGGCAATAAGGACACCTAAATGCTTTGGATTTGCAAAGCTGTGTTGGCATCTTGTGAATTTAGTCAGGCAAGTCCATTCTCTGAACTTCTAGAATCATAGAATTGTCTAGGTTGGAAGGGACCTTTAAGATCATTTAGTCCAACCATCATCCTAACTCTAATAAAAAAACAAAACATCACTAAACCATGTCACTAAGCACTCTATCAACACATCTTTTAAACGCCTTCAAGGATGGTGCCTCAACCGCTTCCCTACGCAGCCCATTCCAATGCTTGATAACCCTTTCAGTGTAAAAAATTTTTCCTAATATCCAATCTGAACCTCCCCTGGTGCAACTTGAGGCCGTTTTCTCTTGTCCTATCACCTGTGACTTGGAAGAAGAGACTGACCCCCAGCCTAACATTAATATGTCCTCTCACAGAATCACAGAATATTTTTGGTTGGATGGGACCTTTGAGATCATCAAGTCCAACCAACAAAAAAAAAAAAAACCAAAAAACCACACCCAAAAAATCCCAGAACACCAACACCAAAACCAAACCAAACCAAACGCCCACAACCCCACCCCACCCCACCCACAAACAGACACAAACCAACAATCTCGGGCACTAGAGCATGCCCTGAAGTGCCATGTCTACACGTTTCTGAAATACCTCCAGGGGTGGCGACTCCACCACCTCCCTGGGCAGGCCGTTCCAGTGCCTGACCACTCTCTCAGTAAAGTAATTCTCCCTAATATCTATTCTAATCCTCCCCTGCCACAACTTCAGACCATTTCCTCTGGCCCTGTCATTATTCACTTGGGACAAGAGGCCAACACCCACCTCTCTACAACCTCCTTTCAGGTAGTTGTAGAGGGCAATGAGGTCCCCCCTCAGCCTCCTCTTCTCCAAACTAAACATGCCCAGTTCCCTCAGCCTCTCCTTGTATGATTTGTTCTCTAGACCCCTCACCAGCTTGGTGGCTCTCCTCTGGACACGCTCTAGCACTTCAATGTCCTTCCTGTAGTGAGGGGCAGGAGGCAGGAGGAAGGGGCACTTCCTCTGGTTAAGTGGAAGGGATGACAAAAAAACTCCGTTAACTCCACTTTGAGAAAACTTCAGTGGTGTTTCTCCTCGTGAAGTTATTGGAAAGGTGTTTCCCCAGCGTCTCCCCTGCTGCACCCTGGTCTTCATCATGGCTTTGCCTGGGGTTCCTGCAAGTGCTGAGCACTCACTCACCACCTGCACCGCTGCAGATTGCCAGCGGCGACACTCCTGGAGCTAAGCACAGACCCAAGCAGCATAAGTACCACTGAAGCACACCGCAGGTTGCTTTATCTGTCTCCTTTTATTTATTTTTTTCCTTGCTTTCCTATGACATAGCAACATGATAGAAAATGTGCGTAGCAGACAAAAATCTCAGAGTAAAATGAGGCATAAAATTTTAGAAAGAAGTTTTCCACTAAATTCATCGTCTTCTGCTGTGGTAAACATTTCTGCTGTGCTGGGTTGATGATGATTAATAGAGGAGTCGACACCAAAACAGACAAGATATAAGAACGGTACTCATTGTCCTTCTCTCAGCATATTTTTCTCTAAGCTTTTTCCAGATTAGAAAATAAATTGTTTTTCAGGACTTGGGTATTTCCAGTTGTGGAATCAAAAACTATATGAATCAAATTATTGAGAAATGTTAACAACAATCTCTGAAGATACAGGAATTTTCAAGCTATGCCTAAAAGGCAAGAGAGAGTTTCTTGCCTAACAGGAGACTGTGAAGACACAGCCGCTTCTTTTGCAGGATAGTGTAAAAATTCAGACAAGCCTCCATGCTGCTCCAAATCAGTGCAAAACAAACAAAGTGCATACTCAAGATTTTCTAGGGAAAGGTATCGGAAAGAGCTGGAAAAAGAATCATCCTTCTGGAGTAGGGATAACTGGCTTTCTGAAGTGGTCTAAAGACAGAGATTGATTCACATCCCGAGGCAGTGCAGCTGGACAAAGGTAATTTCCTGGACATTAACAGTTAATAAAGCCATGACTAGCATAGTAGCAGCAGATCACATCTGGCCATACCGGAGTACCTATAAGATAGAAGTGACAGGCTTTCAGAGTAAAAGATTTCATTGATATTGTATGAACTAGAATTAAGAGATGCTGTAAAACAAAAGGCCCTAACTGCTGGGAGACAAAGCTGATGAAAGTGGGAGCGCCGTTTGAACTGCACCCTCAAGACACCTGGCCTGCTCCAGGAATCCTTAGACCTACAAAGAGTTTTGATGCCTATTTATTTCCTTTTATATTGTTTAGATCTCTCCTCATTTTTTCACTGAACCCAGTTTTGAGACAGTCTTCCTGCCTTAGCCTGCGTCTGGAATAATTCTATGTAATTTGCACTCAGAAACAGGGAAACTAATCCTTTGCCTCTGGTAAGAGATGGATGCTATGCAAAAGCTGTGTGACCCAGAGCGCTCAGCCAAAGGCAACACCCACAGGGGTAATGACAAGAGGGAAAATCTCAGGATTGCTAAGGAAGATGGGAACATGGGGACAAAGCTTACTTTAGCCTTTTTCCCTGTTTAAACAACTGAACGGACAACACTTAACATACTTGAACCAGAAAGTAGCTGAGCGCTTGTGTGGTCAGACTTTACACATAACACAGGCTAAAGAGAAGCATCCGCCAGTTCCTGCACCTACCCCAGAAACCTGTTCTGGGGCAAGAGAAGCTTTTAGCCAAAGTGGCCAGTCCTGCCTACTCGGACACAGAAAAGTCATTTTCCCAGAAAGCTGCAAGCCAGAAAGAAGGAGAAAAGGTAATTTTTTTCCCCCTCTTCGGGCTTCTCCTCTTTGTCCTCTTTCTCAGGTTCCTCGGGAGCTGATGTCAAAAGGCTTTTCCCAGCTCTGGTCTCTGTGGCATTAATGCAACACACTAAATGTATGACAGGAAAAAAATGCTCTCCATTTCTCTTTCCAAATTCTGAGTTTTGTGTTTTCAGCAAGACATCCTTTCCTCTGCCACCTCCTGCTACCCCTCTCCCACTCCCCACTTCTCAGCCTCTGAAGCAAGCATTTGTTTGTCTCACCAGAAAACTCCTTGTCAATCAACCCCATATCCTTTCCAGACTCTCTTCTCACCCCAGAGTTCCAACAAAGGAGCATCCAGGGCTGTGCAAGCAACTCCCACTGCTCCCTGCTGGTAGTCTTCATCCTGCCCCACAACCACCCACTGGTCTCTCTTCAGAGCAGCTGACTTCATCAGCTAGGGAGGTCTCAGTGCAGCTTTAAATTCAGTTTCATCTAAGCCTTAAATCAGTTTCTGCTTGAAGTGTATACCTGATTCAGTGGGAGTCCTGTTGCATTTGCGTCTCCCAGAAGCTCTGGTTCTTTTTGCACAAGTTCCTTTATTGTTCATGGGTCTTGTTCCTCCTTCCTTGGAGGAGACAAACTGGCACCGGATCTCTGCGGATGCTTCACCCAACACCCTTTAGGAAAGCTGTCACATCAGAAGCCACTTTGCTTTTCAGTGCTGACTTCCCTGCCTGCACATACACACACAGAGAAAGGAAAGTGATAAGACACTTAAGATTTCAAATCACTGACACAAATGTTCTTAACACAAACACTCCTGTGAGCCACAAATATTCCCAGATGCCTTTCCTTTAAATCAAATACCTTCATCCTTAGAAATTTCTAGTGCCTTAATTCTGGAATACTGCAAGCTGCCATTCACACAGTATGCAGGGTTTGGGACCTAGCCTATCCTTCCTACCAAAGACAACGAAGAAGCAGCTGGGATACTTGTGTGGCACTGCTTCTCTTACTCATTCTTTTTTTTCCTGTAAGAAAAGAGATAACCTGGGAGTTAACAGGAACTGAGATTGACTCAACAGGCAGGTACAACCATATATTTGTCATAGTTGTCATGTTGTACTTCCTGTATGCATATTATTGCCCTACTTGCCACCCTTTCCATTAGTAGGAATGACAAAACACAGTCCCACCACGTTATTGATTTCAGCAGCGTAAGCTGATCTTTTCATTTCAAAAAGAAATGATCCATGAATCCATCTTATTTGTCTTTGGATTGGATGGGAGTACATCTCTTCCCTCAGCAAGAGAAAAATGGCGCTATCCTCACTTTTCTCCACTTCTGTTATTGATTGCCTCCTTGCTGGGGAAAAAAGGGGATAGATCCTCTTCCGCAAAACAAAAAAAATGACCCAACATTGGAAGGAGTTAACCCAGGCATAAAACCTTAGTTGCTAGAGTTTCCTTTATCACTACTCCTTTCCTTTATCACTGCTTCTTCAGACAGGTACCTCCTGAGAGTTCCCCTCACAGCTGGCACCTGAACCTGAGACCTCTGGGTGCAACCATACAAGCTCTACCTGTTGCATTAACGTGGGATTCCTATCAGGCGTCACTTAGAGTAGCCCCACATGCTCCTCCAGCCCCCCTGGCTCCAGGTTAGAGACTGTTGAAGCCCTGAACAGCGGGAGCTCATGCTTGCATATTTTATTGATCTCGGGATGCGCTTAGGCAACACTTTTTTTCTTTTAACATTTATTTTACAATTGCTTTCACAAGCCAACATAAAAGGTGGAGGCTTGCTCTCCTGTCCCCGGAGAAGAGTGCATCCTGACGCAACAGAGTGGACGCAGCGCTGAGGGCAGAGGGGAAACAGCCCCTCCACATGCCAGGGGGTGGTGGGAAGCCAGGGGGGTTCTGTAGCACCAGTGCAGATACTGGGAGGATGAGAGACCAGAAGCATCCCGTACACTTGGCAGTCACTTCAGAGGCAGTTGAGAAAACTTGTCAGACTGGGAAGGCTCAATATCAAAAACATTTTTCTGTTTAAAGAAAGACCCTACTAGTCACCTCAGGTTTGCCCTGGTAAAAAGCTCCTGGTCTTCTATTTTTATAGCTGGACTTTAGCCGTACAGACATCACATGTAGGTTTTGTCCCAGCATTTTTTTTCCAAACATCCTTAAAAAGAGAGCTGCTATAAATTGTTTTCAGGTTACGGAGTATTTTGTTCCCCAGGCAATACTTCAGTTTCCTATAATCACAGATAAATGAAGAAATATTCTGGTAATTATACTAGCAAAGAGCGGTTCCTTTCAGAAATAGATATTTTAAAAAGATCCTGGGAAACAGCAGGTGAAGGAAAGAGAAGCTGTGCTCGGTTTGCTCTCCCCTCCCCAGCTCTGGCAGGGTTGCAGCCCCCCCACCTTCCTCAGCAGAGGCACCACCGGCTGGAGATCAGCATCTCCCATTGCCCTCAGAGGAGCCAGAGCAGGGCTGGGCATGAGAGTTGCCCTGGAGATGGCCAGTGGGACCAGAGGCCCCCACACTGAGACGAGAGAGAAGAGGTACCTGCCTCTTTGAAGGAGTCCCTTCACAGGTGCTACTTTACATATCTGGGCTTCCACTGACTTTACATCTCCTCCCTAATTTATCCAGGAAAAATGCAGTCCAGTAATACCACCAAGCCAGTCTCCACCAAGACTTCCCCTCAGCTCCTCAGCAATGAGCTCTTTTCTGTTGGCACTGCTGGGGATTATGGACCTCTCCCAGCTCTAGGTCCTGGTTTACCCCATTTTGTACCTACAAACAAGCTGCCAAATGTCACTATGGCAGCATGCAGCATCTTCACACATGCCTTGCACAGGTAAAGGTGGAGAGAAAAGGAGATGCAAGACCAGGCTCCAACAAGCTCCACTTCTGACCAGAGCAGCCACAAGACACAGGAGGCTGCTGGTCATCTCTCAGAAAAGCCAAAGCATTTGTTACAAATGCTCAAAAACGCTGGGTTTGCAGATTTGAAGGGTAGGATGGCAGAAGTATTTCTGTCAGTGTCTACAGTCGTTGCTGAGACCATCTGTAACAGAAGAGTAAAAAAAGGAGGCCACATGAGATGCAGCTCTGGTGCAGCATGTTATAATGATGCATCTCCTGGAGACAGCGCTGCCTTCAGATGAGATGTCTCCCTAAGAACACTGTCACTCGTGGCTTGCTGCAGGTGTCAGGTGCCCCAACTATTGTTATTGTTATTATTATTATTAGATATTTGCCGAGTGCCAGTGGTGCACCTGGTGCTCATAATCAACTCAAACAAGCTGCCGATTTTTAACAGTGGGCCGACTGCATTTCCACTTGTGAAAATTTGCCTATTTGCTTCTTCAGGCACTATCTTCTCCAAGGGGAAATATGCAATATAGTTTTGTTTCCTTCCTCCAGGACTTTCAGTACCTATTATTTCTTTAAATGAACAAGAGCTCAGCTCCTCACCACGGTAAGCCAGTCTTTTTTATCCGTCATCTCTTCGGGATCAGATCACTAATTCACGTACAGGATAAGACAACTGCCAAATTATTATACTACAAAGAGAAGATCTTCAGACACCTGTCATCTTGATGAAAGCAGCGCCATCAACTGACCTTTGCCAGTTCAAGGTCGATAATGAGACAAGTCAGGCAGGAAGAGCAGCGTGTGCTGACTCCATTAACGCTGGCTGTGTGCACACTCAGTAGCACTGCGTCTCCTGTCAATTAGTGTGGGTAAACTAGGGACTGCTGATTGCCAGAGACATGGCATAGCGAGCTGCTGCTACCTTTACTTCTACACCCTGCTGCATTTTAATTAGCTCCAGTCCCCTGACTATTTCCTCAGAGCTTCATTACCGCCGTCTTCGAGATACTCGAGGCAAGCCTTTTACATTGCACATCGCTAATGAGAAGAAATGTGAACATCCTCACCATGGAGTTTGATAATGCTGGACTGTCTGCATGCGCGCGTGAGGGTGCATGTGAAGATTTAAGGGGCTTCTCAGCATAAAGCAGCGTAAACATCACTCAGAGACGGCAAAAAGAATAGACTGAGTCAGAGCCCACAAGGGAAGGTATTCCCAAAATGGCCAAAAGCACAGCATAGCAAAAATTATGCACAGTCCATGAAGCGCACAGGTGAATGTGTGCATGCCTGCATAAGGTATCATTTCAGTAATGATTATTAAAGACCACCCACGTACACTCCAGCTCGATAGCACGAGGAATAAGCTTGGAAATAGGGAGTTCCCCCAAGGGGCATCAGCTCTGCCTCACACAGCCCACGTAGAAGCCACCCATGTGGCAGCCTCAAGAGCTGGAGGATGAAGGACCTGGAGCATCTCTCAGTCTTTTCCAAGATTTCACATGGAGCACTACAGCTTTTCAACAGAAAGCCAGGTGTTTGGGAGGGGTTTTTTTCTGTATTTTTAACCTTTTTGCAGTCCTTTTGGTAGTATCAGCCTAGCTGTACTAATTTTCCTTGAGTTTCAATTATATTTGAAGCAAATTGTGATAGACAATTGCTGTCTTTACAGCCGAGTGCTGGCCAGACCCACTTCCAAATAGCTTCAGGTTAAAATATTATGGTCTGTACAGCTCTCTTCACAATGCACAGATGTGCTTGGTGCAGGTCAGCTCAGTGAGGGATCCGTGTTGACGTTTTGAGTCAAAGTCTTGGTCCTGTTCTGCTTTCCCACCAGCTGACAACTCCCTCAGCATATGGGCGGTTCTGCTGCTAATACTTGGCTCAGGCATCTATATATCCCAGTTATAGCTCAATGTGAATATTGCCTGAGTCCCACTCCCACCCTGTATGGCCACCGGTATTCATTCCTTCCTTGCAGCAACAGCTCTTTTAATTAACTTCTCTCATACGTCACTCATGCCCTTACAGACTCACAGCTAATGAGCCAGAAAACCTACGTTAGGATTGTTTTCCTCAGTGAACGCTGGCACAAACCTTGTAGATGCAACAAAAAGTTGCAATGAGAGTGTACTTGCTGGAGATGTGATGACGAAGTCGTGGGCCACACTGAAGAAATGATGTTTTCTACATGGCTTCAGCAGCATTTGGACCGGAGACCTGGTGGGAAAGGAACAAGAGAGGTTTTTTTGACAGTCCTTTTATTCTCAGCAACTGTCCGGAAATAAAAGATGGGTCTCCATCAGCTCAGTGGCTGCCTTTGCTGCTTTAGAAAGGAAGGGGTCCTCAGAATGATTTGTCCCTGGGAAGCCTCCTTTACAATTAGTGACCCACCTTCATTTGGTGTTTATTGCTCTCTCTGCATTGAACAAACTTAGATCTCGAGAAGGCAGTGGATTGCAACTACCTTCAAAATCCTTTCAGTAAAGCTGCTTCTGAACATGCACTAGCAACATCTGCTGTCCTCTAAGTGACTGCCCATACAACGAACCAGTCCTCCTGGAGGGGATGCTCCTGTGACTGTGAAATGGAGGGAGGGAGGGAAGAAATAAAACTCAGAGAAGCTGGCTGGCCACAGGGGAAAGCTCTCACCATCCCCTAAGGAAGCAGTGCAGGACTGAGCCACTCTGGTGAGCCTGTAGCCTTTGCAAACCAAGTGCCCAACCTCTGGGGATGTGCAACTTTGTCCTGCTGCTCGTCACAGAGTTGCTCTACAATGGTACACTCTGGCCTTGACATATATTTCCATTATCAAAACAAAAAACCAGCCAAAAACAAAACACTGCCTTCCCCCCACATCTTATGCCCTTTTTTTATTTCCTTGAATGACTAAGAAAATAACAGTTTGCACCCAGGCATGAAATGTGGTTTGTAAAAAAAAAAAAAAAAAAAAAAAAAAATCACATTGTCAAAACTGGGTTGTTTTTCTAAAGTTCCTCTACCCGACGAGGTTTTTGTTTTCTCTGAAACAAGAGCCTGCTGTCAGCCTCCACACAGCCCTGTGCACTTCCCCAAAGCTAACTGGAAAAAATTAGTCCTTTCCTTCTTAGGGCAAATAGCCATTATCCAGAAAAGCCTGGGCACCCAGCACTGCTTCTCCTTCTATTCCTCACCCACGAGCAGTCAGATTGCTTCAACATTCATGCTGTGCCATCTAACAAACACTTGCTAGCCACCTGTGTGATATCTTTAAAACAGTAACTTTAAAAAACACCCACCAGCATCCAAACATATGGATATGTGCCTGAGGGCTGAACACATTCTGTACGTACAGTTATTCTCATATCTGATGCAATCTGATACTCCATCCATGCTGTTGCAGGGACGCCTCCCTGTATCCTCCTACAGGCTCTTACACAATGTTTGGGCATCGGTCAGTGGGTATCAGTAGTAGCCACAATCTAAATTCACTTTATCATCTCAGTGTCAAGGCTTTATTGTGCATCCCTGATTGATAAAGGTATAGCTGACACAAAGGATCGTGTTTAAAAGAAATGCATAGAAGTCATACCAATGACAGCAAGAGTGAGTACGTGCCAGTTGCCACACGGGAGCATCACTTCATGGACCTCTCAGCAGGTGAAGCGACTCTTACCAACGCTGGCTATGCTATTAGAAATCTCTTTTTATTTATTTTTCATAATGTTGCAGCTGTGCATGCCTGCATGGCATGAGGCTGACTTGAGGAGTTTGAAAACATAAGCTTTAAGGCTCAAAACCAGAAGGAAACCACCCCAGACCCCAGATCTCTTCTCTAGAGGTGACAGGATCACTGCCTAGAAAAGTGCTTTTTTCCATGCTTGATTAAAATTTTTCCATAAAGATGAACTAGTTTCTTGACAGAAAATAGTATCACCAATAGAGCTAAGACTATGTCTTCCCCCACAAAACTGGTGTGTCTTCAACAGGAAAAGAATAAAAATTCAAAACCCAAAATATTTTTGCCACATATTGCACTGAAAGTCAAAAAGACAATATATTTCTGACATGTATTTCATTGAAAACCAAAATGTTTTGGCTGGAAATATTGCTGAAATGCCTCAAAAGTTGTGCTAATTCATTGACTCCCTTTTCCCGAAGGGTCAGGCAAGATTTACTATGGCATGGCAAGGTGAAGGACTCCCATTTTGCAGCACGTCAGCTCTTTGAAGGAGGACATTTCCTGAGGGAAGATTTGGTGGGTTGAGACAATGCCAGCTATAGAAAGTATACAAGTTCCTCAGGTGCCTGTACTAAAGTGCAACAACAGCCTTTCAGAGTTGAAGTTGCTCTTCTGGCTCAATTGCTTAATCTGATCCTGGATGTTATTCAACATTCTAATTTTTCCCACAGTTTTAAACAAAAAGAGCGTAGAAAAAAAAAAAAAAAAGAAAAAAGAAACATTAACATATGCACAGATTCTGTATTTTTCCCTTTCCCCACACTTCCTCAGACCACATTTACTGGCAAGCCAGGCAGCAAGCAAAGGACATCCTTTCTCATTCCCCAGGCAAACTGAAGCGATGCACACAATGACCATGACAGTTACACGTGAAGGACCAAAAAGTCAAAAGGAATATTTGACACAACCTTCAATATTTTCACAACCTTCTCCTAACTAGGCTGTACCATTTCCAGCCTGCACAATGGTATCTCCTTTCCTGCCACACTGAGAAGCAGGACCCGTAGTGCCTGGACCACATCTCTCTGAGTAGCAGCTGTTTTTCCCAAAGAAAGGCATCTTGCAGCTTTTCATGCTCCACATATAGGTAAAAAACTGCGGACGTCTGTCATACCTCATGACTCACTTTGGCGCTCTGGCACATCCCAAAGTCTACTCAGAAATGCCTGTCACTCTGCATCTCCTCTGCTCAGCTGACAGCTTAGTAAGGGGCTAGATAGTCTAATAAACAGAAGATAGCATGGCAGCAGTAGCATCCATCGGACCATAGGTATCTATTGTACCCTTAAAGACAGACACACATAGGTTTCTTTCTTGATCATAATTAAAGACTATTTTCATTGAAAAATAAGTGACAACTGAGGTAAAATTTTGCTGTGGTATGCAGGTGTCTTAAAAAGCAAAAGAACAGGATTTTTGAAAGCACATTGGTACCCTTTAGAAATAAGCTGACAAGAAAAGCAGAAGAAAGACAAAGCAACACTGATCAAAATAAAGTAAAAGAAGGATTTTGGGATTTATATTTGCCCAATAGTCAGCTACATAAATTGCCTGTGAATAAGGGTTTAAAATGTTTTAAGATGTGTTTGAGGCATATCTCAGCTGGCTTGTTTGCCAGGGAATAATATTTGTGCCTTTCTATCTGTCCTGTTCTAAATCACCCAAAATAGACTGTAATGTTGCTAGTAACGCAACATGAATCCAAAAAGAGCAGGAGCAGAAGAAAACATCCCCAGGTAAAGAAGGAAGAAATAAAATATATGGATGGGTTCTGAAGCTGAGAGTAGTTCCTGCAAACCAACAAATCACTAAATGCAAGCCAAAGAAGCAGGAGGGAGAAAACGCGTGGTGTAATAACTGTTGTGTGTCCATAAGAGATTTACCTTAAGGATCTCTCAAGCACCAGTGTTATCTGTCTGCTAGGAGCACAGGGATATTTAAGCAACATGAACCGTTAGCAAGGCTTCTCCAAACAAAGACCCAAAAAGGAGAGACACCAAATGGAAACCCGTATGATTTTCTGTTTCTCCCAAGGTTTACCAAATTCCCCTGGGGACAGAGCCAGGAAAGAAGCAGACGCAGTGCTTTCTCAAAAAAAAAAAAAAAAAACCACAAACCTACGTAGAAAAGTAGAAGCTGAGAAACAACCGGCCTAAACCTCAGAGATTCAGGGCCAGGTTGTGGCCATCATTTCATAGCATGGTGTCCATGCCAGCTGCCTTCCGTCCTTCCAGCCTGCGTGGGTTCACCTCCAGGCTCCCAGCTATACGCATGGCTCTATCTCAGCAGCTCCTTCCCCCTGTGCTGCAAACTGGCCACACCTCACAGGACGAGCCATGGCTGGCCAGGCTCTTACAGGTCAGGGTGTAAGCAAACCAGCAGCATCGCAGACTGTCAAGACTTGCTCCATTTGCCCTCAGCAGCGATGAGGTTGAGAGACAGCCCAGGAACCGCAGAGCTGTAACGTGCCCCTGTGTCAACACAGCATTTCACTTGCCATATCTTTTAAGGTTTGGGTACATTGGAAGAAGCTTCCCCTTAAAGATAAAGGCAATCTTCTTTTGGGTCATTATCTACACCTCATGACTGGGCTGTGTGAGAAAAGCCAAATTTCAGCATGTGCTAAAAATATAAGGGATAATTCAGGATACTCACTTTCCTAGCTTGGCCACCAAAATAAAAGTAATTTCTGCTGGGATTGTGCTACAAAGATCAGCTCCTTGCTGTAAGGTTAAAAGCAGATTCAAATGTTTTGTTCAAGACATGTTTCAACAAGGCAAAGTTTAGTAGATGAAAGGCCAAGTATAGACCACATTCTGCTTTCCCCTAAACTCACGTAAATTAATATGGACCATCTCCACTAGCTTCAGTCTCTGCCTGTATTTGCGTGTTACAGAGAAGGATATGGCTCCATGGTTTTAAAGTTGCTGTGGGAAGCAACATGCTAAAGCAATCCTAAGATTGCTTTTGTGAAAGAAATCTCTGTGGCTTCTCCCTTCGCTAGCTACAAGGTAGTAAAATCCACAGATAGCAGTCTCCCCAAAAATAAAATAAAGAGGAAGAAAACCACTAAAAGCTATCAAAGAATAGATAAATTGGTAGGAAATGAGACTGAAAAAAAAAAGAAAAAAATAAGAGAGGCCTAGCAGTGTTTACTAGACAAAGCGAGAACAGAAAACGTCTCCATTCTTTTACTCCCCATTAAAATGTGCTTGTTCTCCCCTGCTGACCATCTTATTTGATTTTTTTTTTTTTTCCTGGATGGATTCCTCTGATAATCACTGGGAAATCAAGAATAAAAGTCCACTTGGTCTCCTGGGCCTTGGCAGAATTATTTTTAATTCAACAGAGCAGGGAAGAAGGAGGGAAGGTTTTAATTTTCTTTTTGAGTCTTGGATCTTCCTCTAGTATACAGTAACCCTGCATGGTTTCAAACATGCTCATTAGGTGCTGAGCTAAAGGTAGCTGTAATTAAATGCAATTTTCCATCTACTGCCAAGGTGCATGGGTTTCCAGGGAGCCAGCTTCTTGTCACCTTTTCTGTGTACTTGTGGCTAAATATGAATATTAATGAACTCTCAGTTCTCCTCACCCTCCCCTTTCCCAATTTATTCACAACTATTCTGTCTTTCTGCAATGAAAGAAGAAGAAAAAAAAAAAGCAAAATATAATTAGGTTCTCTATGAGCCCTCGGTCTGCTCTGGCACCAGTCACTGAGCCTCCCACTTTGCCAGTGGACAAAATACTGATGAAGAAAAGGATCTTTAATAAAACGGGGGTTTGATTATTTTCAGCAGCCCTGACAAGCTTCAGAGAGCCCTGGAATGAAAACAGGATTTCTTGCTTGTGTTCCTAGCCGTGTCGTTCAGAGAGGATGTTCCCCTGCCCAGAAATAAACATCTTACCCAACTTGGGTCACAACATTTCCTTGATTGAAAATCAGCAAACTCTCAGGGGGAGTGAGGACGGAAGATTTGGTCTAAAACTACTGGTGCTAATAAGAATAATGACATCTCCCCTCTGCCAACCTGTCGTTTCCCTAGAGCCTGCAAATTAGCTTTAAAACTGGAGTGAGAACCAATAATAATGAAACCTCATCCTTGGTACAGTCTGCAAACAGTGCACACACCAGCACCCCAGGCAAACTCTCCTCTCACCAGTCCCAGGCCAGGCAAAGCCCCCACGGTCAGGCACAGCGAGCTGGTCTGTCCTGCCAGGGGCTGACCCCAGCTTGAGAGATGGGGAGCAGACATCACCACAGCCTGTTGTCTCCTCCCAAGGTTAAACCACCTCCTAGAACCAACAGCAGTGCAGCCCTTCTCCTCCCACCAAGGAGGGCAGGAGAATCTGCAATGAAAAACCATTCATAGGATAAGGTGTCCTGCCAACCAATGGGACTTCAAGGTGAAGAGGGGAAGGACACAAAGGAGGCAGCTCGAAACATGAGTGGTTTTTCTTACTTGCATGGCCCCAGCAGGAAGGAGACCAGGCCTCCCCATCCTCAGCCTGCCCAACTTTCCTGGGCCATGTCACTGCAGGAACAGGTTGAGTCCTACCAATTTTTCAGTGCTTGACCCCACTGAGCACCACCTCCACTAGGACTCAGCGCAGCAAGAGCTTCCATTTCCCACCTTCTTCTCACCCCCCATAAAAGGAATTGTCACAAGGACTGCTGTGAGGACCCTCAGAGTGGAACAATTCATCATTCATGTCTGGCCAAGGTAAACAAGCTGGTTCATACCACCCACAGGTACACCACCAGCTCCCTCCAAACAGGGGCACTCGTTGCTGCACCTTCTGCTCTAAAAGCACACTTCTCTTTTCACCCCTCTTCCAAAATAGCACAGGCTTGCACTGAGCATCTCGAGGTTTGGACTGAACAACGTTCCCCAAAATACAAGACAAAAAGCTGATTCCAG
Organism: Numenius arquata; assembly: GCF_964106895.1. Lineage (NCBI taxonomy): Eukaryota > Metazoa > Chordata > Aves > Charadriiformes > Scolopacidae > Numenius > Numenius arquata. The sequence goes on along the minus strand of NC_133579.1, from coordinate 65,852,761 downwards.
CCTTCTCCAAATTATTTTATATTAAAAATTAATTCCCTTCGACTGTGTTCACACCTCTGTGGTGTTTACTAAGTGAAAACATGCTGGCAAATGTGTTTACTGAAGAAACATTCCCTGCACCAGCAAATTTTAGGCAAATATTTGTGGTAAGCAATTTTCAAAACTGCAAACCCAAATATTTATCCCAGAAAAAGGATTCTAGAAGTCCACTCAAAGGACAGAAACATACCACATAACCTCTGTCTCCAGCCAGCCAGGCTGGCGCCCAGCAGCTCTGCAGACAAAGAATCCTTCAGAGGGATGCTGGGGTCACCTGATAAAATCCCAGCTTGCTTATGGGCAGACGAAAACCTGAAGGAGACGAAGGACAAAAATTTGTGAAGCAAGCGACTCATGGCAATTATTTGCTCAGCGTGCCCATCATGTTTGTGGAAGGGGGAAGAACACTTGGGTCCTGACACAGCTCCACTAAGGTCCGGGTGAAACGGGGTCTATTCCCTTCTTTTTCTCTGGCAAACGAAGAGCAGTGGCGCTCACTCCGGATTGCATTTTGCAGGCTGTGCCCTTAGAAGCAGGGGCAGGGGGATGGCAGCCACTAGACCTTAATTAGATACGAAAATATCATATAGGTGGAAAGTCGTACATAGCTGCAGAAACACCCTTACGTCTGCAAAAACCGGAGAAGAAAAAGGTAGCTTAGGAGGCAAATTTTATACTAGATCCAAGCCAAGCGTCTATAATATACGTTTTGTTTGGTATTTACACAGAATCTATCTGAAAACGAAGGTGCCTTTAGTTGCCAAGGGTAGCAGATGTGTTTTCTGCAAACCACTGCCAAAAAGTAAGTTAAAAAAGGGGGAGAAGTGGAGAGGGAAGTTCAGCTCCTTCAGCATAGAGAGCCTGGTGTCCAAATACTCCAAGTTGACCCGCTCGCAATAAAATTTAAAATATTTAACCCAGACGGCTGAGACTGCAGCTGATTATTTTTAACCTCACCAGCAGCACAGCAATCAAACATTGGTGGCAGAATTCAGCCTTCCTGCCATGTAACTTTGCCCATCAGCTAAAAGTGATATGGGGAAATGGCCAGAAGACCTACCCTGGGCCAAGCCTGAGAAACTGCAGGAGCAGGATTCGTTCAAGGACTTTGCTGTTGCCTCCTCCAAATAAACCTGGCGGCTCAGGCTGCTGAACAACTTGATCCCACGGGCCAGTCCCACCCAACCAGACCTCCCCAGTGCCCTTTCTCGCACACTTACCACAGATGAGAGGGCTTGACCAGCCTGTGGCACAAGGTCCTCTTAGCAGCTCCTTCAAATTCAGTATCTCGATGGGAGTGGCGGGAGGACACGTGTATTGCCACCGGGCCCGTGCAACGGCCGTGCTGCTCTCTAAAAAAAACCAAAGGGTTTTATTTTTTCAGACTTCTCAGCCTTTCCATCTTTCATGACCTAAAATTTCATCCTTGAATCGCTTCCTTGAAAGGCATTTTAAGCAGAACTACACATAAAAAGTCCAAGTGGCCAACAAAAGTTCAATAACATTTTTCCCAATGAGACCTGTGGAAAACTGTATTTTTAATGTGCACTTTTAACCTCTTTCAGACTCCCTGTCTCAGTTACTACCACCCAGCATATACTTTTAGCCATCAGAAGAATTAACCAAGTATCTAAGAAGATAATGAAGCAGTAAAACCCACAATAGAGTTTAAACTCTCTGGAAACCTGCGAGTAACTGGAAAATGTTTAGAACTATGCTTCACTGCAAATAGGAAAACAAACAGAAGAAAGTTTTGTTTTAAAGCAGCTGAGAATCTGAAGAGACTCTGAAATTGCAGAATAATTTGTCATGCATGTAAGGCAGAGGTGTTGACCATCAAAAATGGGGAGGGCTAATCCATCCTTGTCAAGGGAGCAGAGGGTGCTCTGTATCAGCAGCAGAACACTGGGTCAGAGCCTGCTCAGGGAATGAACTCTTTGCCAAGCAAAGAGGATTGCCCAGTATGGGCAAACCACAGAACACAGTATCTCTGCAAAGGCCACATTTGCCCAAAATTCCAATGGGGAGGAGGCAGAGTCTGGCCTCTGCCCACCGCCTCTGGCATAACCTCAGACAGGAGAGCAATCTAAACTCCAGTATGATTCAAAGTGTCCACCAGGATGCTACTTCATCTGCAGGGACACCCTCTGGACCACAGCACAGTAGAGAGCATTTCAGAGTCTCCTTGGAAAACATGTGGCTGTGAATTGCCCTTGTTCTGTTGGCCCTGGGGAGGGAGACACACACACAAGCACATCTTTCTGAAGATTTTGCAGGAACTCATTTGCACCAGCTGTTGTGTTGCACAGAAATTCATGTGACAGAGCACTGTCCAGGTTGCTAATTGCTAAGTTTGCCAAGACTGAGAAGGAAGAGCCTCAGCACCCGAGTGATGTGACAGCAACACGAACTTCCCTACTAGACTGTCACTAAAACTGTATTTGAGCCCCTGACAAAGGCTTCCCACATTGTAAAGCCTTCCATATATTAATAAGCTTAATTAATTGTGAGTCTCTGAAGCCTAATCATTAACACATCATAATTAATGCAAATACCAGTCACTATGGTTGCATCTACATTACCTGCTGAGATATGCATCACCGACTCTGGGGGACCTGGGGGATCGTGGTGTGCACTGCAGCTCTCACTGGGTCCAGGTTTCCCCTGCAGACGTTAGTGTGCACTTGGGTTTCACCCTAAGAAAACATGCCCCCAGGCTCAGGAACTGAGAAGTGCTACCGCAATTCAGTAATGTGCTGTGTCTAAGGGCAGAAAACCTCACCAACTGCCTTAACAAACCCGTGCAGAAAGGTGGGCTCTCAAAAGCACCTTCCTTTGGAGGCCAGCTAAGAGAATAAAAATACATTTTCTTTATTGCTTCACAAGGAATGAAGATCATTTAAAAAGGAGTAACCAAAGACAGTAGCAGCAGTAAATTGTACTTTCTAGGATTAAACTGCAAAGCAGTATTTGCAGAAAACTGCACACTGGTTCTGACTCTGTGAGCCACAGAGACTTTTCCTTGGTGTGAGTCCAAGCTTCCACCTTGGCCCCACCAAAGCTGATCAAAATGGACAGCACAGGCTATTCGAGAAGCTCTTGTTTTCAGAGAAAGAAAAATTACAGGAGAAACGTTTATATCAGCACAATAATTTCTTTGGCACTTTTGCCCTCCTTCTCCAACCCTGGCTATTAAATAGATCACTCCACTCCAGCTAGGAAATTCTTCATATAAACTCCTTACCTATACACCACTGCTGACTGTTTGATGATGCTGTCAACTTCCCAATGTTCTTTCAGAAAACATGTGGGTATTTTTTTTCAGATGACATACTATTTAACAAAAGACAACAAACAACAAACCTCCAACTTCAGACACTGCAGAAAACCATCATCCTGTGACCAAGAACTGCAGAATGCCTGAGGTAGGAAAATACTATTTATTCTTGTAATGGATTTTATGAACAAATCAAATGAGGTGAGATGTTTCTGAAAATTTGATCATTCATCACCAAAGCCTTTTCCCATCTTGTACTCATCAGTTCTACTACCTGCCGCTGCTGGAAATATGTCCTGTACACAGAAATAGATATAACACGCACACACACACTTACTCATGTGCACACACTCCAAGCAATTGCCTGGCCTTCTTTGGAGAGCATCAGATTTATAAAGATGCAAGGAACATTCATTCAGTCATTTTTGTTTGCTTTGCTTTTAATGAAAAAAAAAAAAGAAAAAAAAAGCTACTCCAGATATGGAATGTGAACTATTACCTACTTCTTAAATGTTGGACTTAACTATTATCTCCCCTTCTTTTTCCTCCATCTCAGAAATAGTCTTATACCTGCACAGGATATGCATTGTATTTTTCAGGTTTGATTTTGTCTGTCAGAATGGCAATGATTTTAGAGTTACAGAGATATTAAAAATCCCAAAGGTTTGAGTATACTGATAACTTATGATACCTTCAAGCATTTTCTGAGGCTTTGGGAAAGAAGATGCTGTTTTAATCCTGACAAAATTTTGCACGTGTGTATACATGTTTGTATGTGTGTTTTAATGTCATGAAATGTCAGAAAGAAGTTTTGGGGTTTGTGGGAATAAATTTTCAGCATTTTTGCTCATTTAAGGGAGGGCATCCAAAAAAAGTCTATTCACAGAAGTTTGGCAGCAATCCCTCACGGAGACAAATAAGTACATTACAAGATAGCGCTGTTCCCTTTCCACTGTGTAGCAATGTAAGATTTCACACTCTGCTCACATTGCAGAAGACTGAATGAAATTTATCATTGCTTGAAAGGTTCATTTAAAAAACAAAAAAAGAGCAAAACCCAATCCTCACCCCGCAAGCACTCGAGGTTAGTAGCTGCTGGTGTGAGCATGTACTGTGATGGGTTCAAAGAACGGAGGATATGTCTGCTGGGGACATACCATTACAGCCTGGTTTGTCTCTTGCTTGTCAGCAGTGTGGTCAGTCCTGAAGTCACTCCATGGCTTGCCCTTAGGAACTTTCCCTCGATTTTTAAGACTGAAGGCAGATGGTTTTCTGCTACTTGTGTCTCCTGCAGAAAAAGAAAAAAAGCATAGAGCTTCTCTCATTTTCTCTTCACCAACCCTGGTCGCTGGTGATCAAAGCAAGCAGTGGACAGAAATGGTCTTTGGCTACCTATCATCCACCATGTTCAAGCTGAATAGAACCTCACTCTGAGGAAGCAATATCATAATGAAAAAGAATTTCAAGCCAAGTTAAAGTATCCCGAGATTCCAGCTCCAAAAACTATTACCCCAAAAAGAGAACCGCAGAGATTATTTTCCTCCTGTCTTACCCCGACATCCTCCCTTTCTCCTCCTGCTCTGGAAGATGTTTTTTCTGCATCTTTTATTCTTCCTTTCCTCTTGCCAGCTGTTTTATCTCCCTTGTGCAGATGAACTCCTTCTCAACATCATCTTACAAATTTTCTTCTCCATCTGCCTCTCAACAGTCTTAAAAGATACTCTCTCAGATATCAGTCTCCCTAGCAAGACCCTCTTCAGCGATCCTGTCCCTCCAGAGGCTCTCTGGACTTTCTGGCACTTCCAGGATGCCTTGAAACACATTGCTTCTTTCTGACCCCAAGGGAAGCCCTGATGCTTCTGAGATAATAAGAAAGCTGAGCTACAAAACCTGGGAGAGAATCCTAGAGGGACACCAAGGTGGATATTTTCAACATCATTCTTCACATGTAATAAAACCGGCCTTGCTTGAAGTGTCTCTAAGTCCTCACCATCTTTCTGACCTTAATTTTTCATATAATTGAGATACACAGAGATCTAAACTGAGAAAGTATACAGCTTTGATTCCAAAATTGGTCAAATATTTGCAGTGGTATGACACTGCGAAATAACACAAACATGAAAATTGTTTCAATGAATGAATGAAGCAGAAAATTAAAAAAAAAAAAAAAAACAACCACAAAACATTAGACCAAAACAAATAGTCACCATAACGATATCCTTTAAAATCTCAAATACATTAATGGTAACAGCTAGCTTGTTTCTAATGCATTGGATAAAAAAAAAAAAAAAAAAAAAACCACAACCAAAATGTATAAGGCTTATCACATTAGGGTAGTTTTAAGAAAAAGGACCATAACACTTTTCTGGCAAGTGATTTGGCTGTGAAAATGCTTCGTTTGCTTCCCTCATACTGTAAAATTATCAGGCAGGCTGGTCTGTTCAGAGATAATTGAAGTAGGTTTTGGGTTTTTTTTTTCCCTTTTGTTTAAAGGTAATTCTGAAGTGGTTTCACAAACACACTCAAATATTACCATACTTACTGAATGAGAGGCAATTTCTAAAACGCGTGTGTTATTTCCTTTCAGTGTTGGTACAAGAGGGAGAGACGGGTTTGAAAAGGTGCTTTGCATTCCCCCTGTGCCATGCTGAGACAAAGATCTGACCTCACACTTCCACACTGCATTCAGAGCTTAGACCAAAGGGGCTTTATCTTCTTTTGTCTGTTTGGTTTTGGCTTCATCTGGATCATATAGTTTGGAAATAGCCATACTTTGATGAGAATCTATTGAAGCTGATGGAGCCTAGGTAATGCACTCAGATCACCCTGTATTGTACAGGGGATGTTCTGGGAACTAGAGGGAGTTTTTTCAGCTGAAGACATGCTGATTGTTGAGTTGAGTTTGGAGACTCACTGCCCTCATAACAAGTCTCCCTACTATAGCAGCTATTGCTTTAGAGGAGTTTGCTGACAACAGAGGCTATACCTATACTAGTGAAAAAAGGATGACCATCCTGGGGCAGTGAGGCCAGCTGGCAGAGAACAGCCTGTGTCCATGTTACTGAATTCTCCTGCCTTTTCAAAATGCATCCAAGCTGCCTGTTTCCACAGGAGCTTTGTCAGTAATGCTCGTTTCCTGGTATTCCCCGTTATTTAAAGCACTTGTTCCTGTTGGCACCACAGCACCTACCAAAGGACAGGGATGGGCCAGTGACAGGCAGCCTGGCCAACGTACACCCAGGTGCTTTCAAAGACAGGTTCCTCCTGTTGGCTCTTCTGAGGCCACCTTATGGGCATCCAGGCAGGAAAGTGGCAGGAGCAACGTTTCACTGTACTAGAGCTAGGTCTAAAGGAAACGTGTTTCTGCACCCAAAGATTATGAGCCCATCGCTCAAATGAAAACAGCAGTATTAACACAGCATAAATATTCTTACAGATTACCAGCTCAGAGAGTGCTAGGGGAAAGCAGCCGTCAGAAGAAAGCTCCTCAGAACTGTGCAAGAGCACTGCATGTGTGAGAAAGCTCTGGAAAATCCCAGCAGCCTCAAGGGCATCCCTATAATTGCAGGATTTCTTGGTGGTTTTTTTTGGTTTTTTTTGAAATCATCACTAAACATAGCACCAACAAATTGCATTTCTTCAGTTCTAAGATAAAAGCAGGGGTGCTGTGACTGCTGGTTGTCAATGGCAAAACTCTCACCAGCATTGATGTAGACATAGTGTTGCATGACCAGCTTATCATCTGCCCCATGCTTTCTGCAGGCATGACATCATTCCTGCAGGTTTCATTGACACATACATCGCAGAATCACAGAAGGCAGAGCTGGAAAACCCCTTGAGATGTCACAGGGCAGAACACAGTGTATCTCAATGACATTCTTAGTGGATGCTTGTCTCTCCTGCTCTGAAAGAAAGCTCATCAAGGAGGATGGCTCTCCAGCTCCACAGACATTCTTGTCCAGTTCCTCAGTATCCTCATGTTTCCCAGGTCCCACTCTCTGCAACTTATGACCACTACTTCTTGCTTTGCCTGCCATAGCTACAGAGAACAGATCATTCCCTCCTCTTTCCACTTGAAAACTGTTATCCTGTCCCATTTTCCCCACCAGTCTACTCTCCCACAGAGTAAATAACCCAAATCTTTGCCTTCTCCCCTCCTCGGTCTACTTGTTCAGGTCACATTTTCTAGATACCTTAATCTTGCTTTACTCCGTCCTCTCCAAGTGGTCTATGGCTTTCTCGAAGTGCAGTGCCTGATACTGGACATGAAACAGCTTTACCAGCAGAAGGATTATTTCATGTCTTTGTTGTTTACACATCTCAGGATGGACTGTCTCCTTTTCACAACAGGCCGACATTGTTCACACCTGCTCAGCTTGTGATCCAACATAGTTCCAAGAACCTTCCTGGAAGAAACCAACAGTTTCTCAACCTATATTTAATGATTTTTTGCCCACTACCTTGCATGAAGCACTGTGGAATTTCATTCTATTTTTAGGAAAAGTCTCCAATTTGTTAGAATCACTTTTAATTCTAATCCTTTTCCCCATTGTGCTTGCAGTCTTTCTTAGACTTGTTTTGTCTTCAGACTAAGCCTCCCATGATCCAGGTCATTAAAGAGAGCATTGGATGAAACTGCATGGAAAACAGGCACTTGTGTGCTATTGACAAGGGGAGATTTCTAAAGAGCTGGCACTTTTTCACAATTCTATAATATATATTTTGAAATTCCTGTCCCCCTTTTGACATGAACCAATTTCATGTTTCAAATTTACTCCCACACAAAGGCTGTAATAAGATCCTCGCAGGGATTTTCTAATTGGTAACTCTGAACTTCAGCCAGGCATATGAATCTGAGATCTTTAAGTTACTGTAATTCATACCTGTGCAGATTCACATTTACTACTAGACATTTTATATCCCTCCCAACTAACAAAAAGGTTTGAAAATCCCATGGTCTTCTTTCTGATGCTCTGCATCTCCTTGCTGAAGGTAAGTTTTTCCACACATTGTGATCAACAGTCTATTATTTATCTACTTTTTGACTGGCACAAACTTGTTGTTTTTCCTGTGCTGAATTCCATGCAACCAGTGTCTCTTTACTTGATACAGCAGACCTGTATGTTAGGGGTCTGCTCAGTCCAGGAGCATGCTGCCTGTGTGTCACAGAGATCTATGAGCCAGAAATTCCTGAGTTTCAACCATAATTTTGCCGTATAGACAGATGCATAGATCTAGGCAGATATTTTAGCTCCCTAGCTTGTTTTCCTACCAGACAGTGCTAAAACAACACAGCAGACAATGTTGTCTCCCTTGTTTTCAGTAAAAGTCCAAAATTAACATCCGCAGTGAATTGCACCCAGCTAAATACACTTAACTACAATTGTTCTTTCACGTTTTCAGTGCATATTTACAAACAACATCTTGGAAATAGGCTACGAAATCTTCAGCTGGTGCAACCGTGAGGCTCCACAGATGGCCAGGAGAACAGTTCCTGAAAGCATTATGTTATTGAACTGTATTATGTTATCGGGTTCTGTAAATCTTATTTGACAAGACCTGCTATAAAACCAGTTTCTGTGCCCCTGAGCTTTACTGCAAAACACCTGCATTTAGACTTCTTTGTTCTGCTGAGGGCAAAAATATTTTAGGAGCTGAATATCTTAATGGAATTCACGTATCAGGGAAGAGCAGGTGGATTTCTTAAAAAATTATTTTAAAAGGCAAAAAAAGGAAAGCGAAGCAAAGGAAGGAAACCATAGTTTCACTAGAAAGAGACTTTCTGTGTAACAAAACACTGAAGAAACACTATGAGAAATCAACCACAGGAAGATTAGGAGCTACAAAACTTGACAGAATTAGAAGTAAAAGAAGCAGAGCAGGAATACAATCTAGAAGGTCAATTGATAAAATATATAGCAAGCGCTGAACGAACACCAATCAATACCATTCAGTATGAACTGAATCGCAGCCTAATAATCACATCCCATCCACTTCGTGGTACTATCTATCACAGCAACGGCAGGAGGCAGTGGCAATTCAACTTTCTGCACACCCAGATGGACTGGCCTCGCTCAGGGCTCCTGGTGCTGTTTCATGCTGCCATTTAAGGCAGCAGGGCCTCTCCACAGCAGGCAACAGCATCCCTGGGTTGAGCCCACCAGATGAATGGGACCGCAAATCTGGGGTGGGAGATAGGCATGAAGGCGAGAAGCTGAATATACAGCCAGTGGGATCTGGGGCCAAATCAGAAGCATTTCATCACAGACTGCAAGGAATACAACTCACAGACCAGTGTGTGGGGGCATGAAGGAAAAGTGAAGAGAGGTATACGAAGTGTAGAGGAACATACACTATTGAGTGGCTTAACACACTAATGCGCAAGGGGCTGAAAGCAGTCTGGAGGAGCAGGGAGGATGTATTTTGCTCTTGGTGCCATCTCCAACAACTGAGAAATTACTAAGAAATACAACACCGCAGATCTATGCTCCCCAAAGCAAGATCGGGATAGCAAGAGCGCTGAGGAGCATGATGCCTGCCAGATCTCCCAGGTTGGAGGCAGCCCACTCCCTGCGTGGGAGCCTGCATGAAAGAGTGCCCTGGTGCAGTTTCCACCTGTGCACGGGTTTTCACCCTGCTGATCAGCCCAGGAACACCAAAGGAAGCTTAACCTCAGACCTTACTGCCCTCTGAGTAGGTCCTGAGGTTGCCCTGCAAGGCCCCATCTCCTGACAGATACGCAGGTGGGCAGGGAAATCCTGCTGCCCAGTGCTGTTTGATCATGGTATGACCATCTCCGCATCTGCTCTGGAGTGAAAACTCTGCCTTCTCCATAAGAGGAAGACAAACTCACACAGAAAATAAGCGGAGATTGGATTGAAAAGAGTCCATGATCAATATCAGATAGAGACATCAAACTCAAGTCTGGCCCATTCTCATAAGTTATTATGGGAAATGCTTGTCCTCTTTCAAATAAGTAAAAAACTCCCAAAGGGTTTCAAAAGGGCTGAGACTTCATCCTACATTTTGATATAAAGTTTATGATGTTTGACTTGCATCACAGTCTACTGTATCTTTCCCAAAATACTGGTGGATCTTCTTCAAGATTTTTATAAGCAAAGATAATCAGTAGTACATATGCTCCAGGAAAATACTGCATTAGGGCTCAAATATGAGAGCACATTTGATACAAGTTACTGTTACTACTGTGTGCCCCAAAAGGAAAAAAAACCAACAACCCTGCTCTTTCTCCAGTTACCCTTATTCCAGAGAAGTACAGGATGCTTAATATTTTCTTATCTGTACAAAGCCACAGAAAACCACCCCTTCATCCTAAACTCTGCCCTGAGCCCAGAGGCTCTTTGGGCTGCCGCCGTCACAGCATGCCAGTGCCTGTCGCTAGCAGCAGGCACAGGAGGGACAGGGCTGGCTGCTGCCACCACGGCTCGCTCCCCTGCACAGCCAGGCAGGGCACGAGGGCTCCTGGCATGGATCCAGGGCGAGTCTCGCGCTCACACACCTGTGGATCCGCTGGAGATGACTGCAGCCCCTCGGGCACCACGTCTGCCAACGCAGCACACACAGGTGCTGCCGAGGCACTAGCCCTAGGAAAGATTGGAAACCGATTTCCCTGGTTTTCTCCACACCTTTTTCCTGTCTTTCAGCTGGCCCCATGCCTGGAAACAAAACCTTTTTTAATGTTTTGGTTCTTTTATCACTTGTTTTGATTTTACATTTTGGTGTGGATATTCATCCCTGTCTGACAGAAATACCAAATTCACAATTCTGAAAATTGTGCAGGTTAAACTTTTCAAAAAAAATTATATGCATTTGACAGAGCCACAATGAGATGAACAAGCCTCACATTTCAAAACATTTCATCTCACCAAAAACATCTTTCACAATCTTAACCTGCTTGAAGCATGACCAACCAGCAAAGTCAGCTTACAGCGCTTGTGTACTAGTACAGTCCTCCTTCATAGCACAACTAAACTCTCAACAAAGATGCTGTATCATATTTTTTTTCCCCCCAATTTCAGTAGCAATGTGCTGTATAACTTATGGGACGCATTTTGAAAATATCATGTGTTGCTTATACTGGTATCTTACAAAGTATAAGGAAGTAAACCTTACTGCATATATTTACAGAGCTCTTTGCAGGATTTTGGAATCTAATTAATTAAAACTTCTCCCCAAATGAGAAAATGAAGAAATCACAGGGAGATTGAGAAGTGGCACGAGAGTGGAATTGTCTCAGGAAATTAATCAAAATGTGCATAACCAATTATTTGACAGATATTATTTCTTCTAATTATAGCCAGATACTACAGCTGACAGAGAAGGTAAGGTGGCTTTTTACACAACAGCAAAGCACAGGACATCTGTCACCAAAATCTATTCTACAGCTAGTTCTCTTAGTATCTCAATTAAGACAGTCTCTGATAAAAATCACAGATAAATAGCTCTGTACGTTTCCTATTATGTGGCTGTGTAAGCAAATAAAGTCCACAGGGTGCTAAGTCTGGAAAACACTGCCCTGTGTCCTGTCCAGTTGCAGGGGGAAATCCAGCTGAGATTGTTATATTGACCCATGCCCAGCTTCTGCTTGCAATACACTTCCGTGCTCATGTTATCCCACGCTGTTTGAAAACACTAAACAACTGTGTTGACAGTTTCTGACATCCATTATTTCACCATGCCGTGTGCTGTTAATCTTCAGTGCTGAGGATGGCTTTGTTTTTTGTTTCAGAGTCACCAAACTAAACTCAGTCCATTGGGGTTAATCCATCACCAGCAACCCTGGCAATACTATTATGCTGCCCCAAACACTGCCAACGTACAGTCAAACACACTCATATCTATGTTCACATGTGCCCCCACACACTTATAGGCACATGCATGTAAAAATAGGGGTACACACACTCACAAAGAAACAACTCAAATACAGTTCCATCATGTTTTCCTTTAAAAATAATTTTAGCCAGTGGCATTGCAAAATCTGCCTGGCCTGTACCCAGGAGCCTGCACCTGCACAGATCCCAGTTGCAGAACCCCTCCTATAATTGTTAAGCAATTTGCCTGTTAAGCACCATTGGCAAGAGTCTGGCAGATCTTATGCTCAAAAACCACATTTGTTTGGCTTATACGTTAATAAGACGCTGCATTATTCTTCAGACTATCTTGAAAGCTGCCGGTTGCCATACTGGCGAAAGGTTTTGCTTTCCCCCTCAAATGGATTAAATGGTCCTATACTTCCGAGAAGCACAGCTCAGAAGTACCACATCCTTCCTAAAATGGTGTTCCTATCCTACACGTTCTTCCTATATTTGGAGACGTAGGAAGGAGCAGGGCTTATCATTCCCTGCTCCCACTCCTACTCTTCTGTAGAGAAGCTGGCTCTGAAAAGGGAGATGCGGAACCGTTCAGGCTTTTTTCCTTGGAGACAACAATTCCTTTCTATTTCTCCTGACTTCACTCTCTTGCCAGGCTTTTTTGTTCAGCTTTCACTAATGTTATTATGTCCATCCTGGTCAAAGCAGCTGACATGGGCAACAGCAGTGAAAATGCAGGCTATAATACGTGACAATAACCAGACTAAAGATGACCCATAGGCTGTACATCTACACTCTGGTTCCTACAGCTCTCTGAAAACCACATCGCTCTGTCTTCACTGCTACAGCCCTGCTAACACAAGTTACCTATTCCTGGGGTGCACAAAAACCTACCAAAAAAACACTGGCAAAGACCTGGTCTGCAAAACCACTGTAACATAGCTGCAAATAAGGGCTCTTGAGGAGGTCAGGGAAAAGCTGACAGAGCGAGTATAAATGTGGGAGCTGAGAAGCAGTTTCCATTAGGCTGATTCCCTCAGCTTCCAAGAAATCAGAACTGTTTATTTATAAAAATGTACACAAAAGTTGCACCAAAGATGCCCAACTCAATCACTGGTTACTCCATATAATATCCAAGGCACAAAATTTTGGCTCCCTACTCATCTCAAAAAGGAGCAACAAAAATTAGTTGTGTTCTCCATTTCCTTGAGTTTCCTCTTCTCAATTCCCCTTCTTTGGCCTTGGCTAGAACAGAGAGAGGGATCAAAAAATAAGCAAGTGTGCAGATGTCTGGTGAAAAATTTTCTGAGATTTCTGGCAATAAGTGCAGAATCACTTTTCACAAAATAGCTACTTAACTCTGTCCAGAAGCACCTCTGTTAACCTGAACCAGTTGCCCTCTGTAGTCAGTGGGAGGCAGTAGGCTGACAGATTCACCCTCCAGAGATGCCCATCGCAGACACATACCTTGGACAAGATAAAACAACACTTTGGAGATGCCTCTCTCTCTCTCTTTTGAGGTTAACTATAGGAAGATCCTGGAAAACTTCATTTTATGTACATTTATAAGGGTAATAATATACAAATGATTGGCAGCGAAAGCGCTGAAGCTAGGTGAGAGGGATCCAGCCTGTACTACCTTGCGGCCGACATAAAGCATACACAGAAAGATACGTCAAGCCTGGAGTGCTGATTGCTATAGAAACCATAGTATCATTTCTGTGTCTTTTACCTTAATTCTTATTTCCCCTGTAAGTTTGGGATAAGTAAAAATCTGGGTTACTAGTCCTTTACTTAGTGAATTTCTGAAATTGAACAAGTTTTGAGGCCATTCTTTGCTTTCCTTAACGATTTCCTCACACACAGGATGAAAAGCTTTCTAGCCATGCCATTAATCTGCAGGTGCTTTAGTGAGGAGATGATGTGCAGGTTTAACAAACTACTGAAGATCAGCACTTGAAAAATTAGGACCATTGTTATTCCGTGCCTTGCAGATTATGAACTGATAGCTGTAGTCTCTCCCATCCTTTCCTTGTGCTTTGTAACTTGGAAATCTCTGCGCATTTAGAGGAGCATTCAGTTAAAAAGGAAATGGATTTCTCTGTCTAATTAGTCTAAGTGCTCTCTCCTAGCCTTTGTCCTTGTCTTTCCGGGATCTCATTTACCGTGCTATTTAAAAGGAGCCACATCTGTTACAATGAGCTGTCTGTCAACTAAACATCCCATATCAGACACAATTTTCTCTCACCTTTTACTTATACTTTTCAATAACAAGATGATAGATGCAGATTTTAGTCAGCAGTTTTTAAAACTGCTGAAAGTTTGCCCTCCTCCCTTCCCTTTTCGAGCTTGCAATATAATCCTGATTCAGAGTCACCGTGAACACAGAATAGAAAACTTGAATGAGTTTGGCCTCCAAGTTTGCTTTCCTTTAGACCAGAAAAATAAATCCTCTTGGTCTTTGTATGTTTTAATTGAAAAGACTGTTAATCGCTCAGTAGCAATAGACATATGCCTCACTGTAAATTTTACATTCATCCCTAGCAGTTGCAGCTGGTGTTGATTTAGTGTTACCCTGATAACCCTGCTGGGTGGTTTTTTACTTGATTTACATTCCTTGTGAAGGGTGGAGGTAACATTTCCAAGAGTGTGAAAATAAAATGACCTTACAGCTAAACTCTCCTTCCTACAAGAAGCAAAGCAGTGTTTTTTACCATCTAACCTTTAAAAGCAAAATTCCACTGGTCATTCTGAGCAACATTGCTGCAATGAGTTCCGTTTTCACCTACTGGCCACAAACATTCAGGGGCGGCTTTGAATGTCTGTTTGTTGCTTTGATTGTCTCCATGGGTGATTTTTGCACGTGTGTATAGGAAGGTAAATGCAGCCCAGGGGAAGGAGGCAGACCTTGTGCGGCCGGTTGGCTGCAGGTATTTCAGAGCCCACCTCTGGATGTGCCATGGGTGCACAAATACATGGCACCACACTAAAGGCTGCTGTGCCACCTGCAAGCCTGTCAACCATCTCTCCCAGCCCAGTTCTGGGCAAAGAAGTTAACCTAGGTCCTGAAGAACCACCACAGCTGAGCTCCGGGGAGCACCCATGCTGCTTGGGCACCCAGTCCACCGGGATTCTGCTGCAGTTTTCAGGCTGGATGTTCTCCAGAGCAGCTCACTGTGCTGCTTTTATGGCACAACTCTCTCATGGCTCTTTGTGCCTTTAGAAAATAAATTCTTAATATTTGTTGTGCCTGGTTCAGCAGTGGCCTGGTGTTAGGAGGCCTTCAGAGGCTTGGTCACAACACAAATAATGATTAATAGTAATAATAAAAACCTTTGTCTGAAATGCCCGTGTCTTATTTATAATGGATAGCTAGTTAATACTTTACTCTTTGCAAATTTAGCATCATACAAGGGAAAGAGCTGGTGTCTTTTTAATATCCATTTTCCATCAATGTGACATCAGTTACTTGCTACTCTCTTGTGTACAAGTTCTGGTAGATTTGAAGTCTAAGTTTTAGTTTAACATTTTTAATCTTGGTCTAAATGCAGACATTGTCCTTCCTGCGTAATTTGTATACTGAAAGCCAGACTTAACATTCCTTATGAAAACGGAGAGAAGAGCGAGCAGAAGCAGGGCTCAGTCTTTCCAAAGACCAAGATGTGCCTCTGCCCGAGTGAAATGGCTGCAATAAGAGGTGGGACCAACATGCAGCGTTGCTAATTGCTTCTTTATTTCACTCTCCACCATTTCCAGTTTAGGCAACAATACTCTATCGACACCAACTGAGACCTAAGAAATAATAATTTGAAAGATTTGGTCTTTTTGATTGCAGGAGGATTTAAATTAAATTAATACTCCATCGACACCAATTGATTCTTAACAAATAATGGTTTGAAAGGTTCAGTCCTTTTGATAGCAGGAGGATTTAAATTAAATTCTGACACATCATCTTAGCGTACCCCTTAATACCTTTAGCTCCAGTTTACACTGCGGGGTCGGTAAGTTAGATGCAGCCCCTATCTGATCTGAGCCAGCCGTACAGCAGGCTGTCTTTGCCGCATTTTATCTTACATTACAGATACCTTCTCTTGGATTGTTTTTTGGCTTTGCCAAGTTTAGCGTGAAGCACAGCGTACAGCCAGAGGGAACAAAATCTATGTTTTTAAACCGTGTTCCTTAATGAGCCTGCCCCAAATTAAAACAGCCTCTGTTATAACTTCAAAAACCTTCCCACTTCTCAAAGATACACTGCATATATCTCAGAAGCAAAGTTCATGCCAAAGGGCTTTTTTCTTTTTTTTTTTTAGCTTAGCTGCCAAATGCTGCATTAACTCACTAGCTGAAATGCTGATTCATCAGACCCTACTCGTCAGAAATGCCTGTGTGCTCTCAAATAGAGATTGCTTTCTTCTCTGAGAGTTTAGGTGCCTCTTGTGTAACAAGTTTCAAGCTTCACGGCCTCAAGAGATACCTCATCCTTATTTGGTTCTGGATTGCCACCATAGATTTAGACCTATTGGCTACCCCTTCAAAACCTCTCATGCTGTTGGGAATGGCAAAGCACGATTTTTTTTAAATTATTTTATTATTATTATTATTATTACCAAATTAAATTCTTTGCTCTGGTGCTTTGGTTTTTTTCTTTTGGTTGCTATTGGTTTTGGGGGGGGGTGTTTTTTTGTTTGTTTGTTTTCTTTTTTAACAAAGGAGCCGCACTTGGAAGCTGGATTACAGGTGTCGCTGTCTGTCCATCTATGGGGGATATTTCTGTTTTCAAGGGGTCCTAGCTCATCAGGCACACGTTCCTTCACAGTAAAGTGATGCACAGTGCTATCAGCTCCCTTGATTTTCTGATTTCCAGCAGGAAGCTGGAAGGTAAGAGAAAACAAAATATAAGCAAAAATAGTGAGAGAAGGGCATAGTGATGCAGAAACTGCGGGAACCAGTATTGGTTTGGTAGTTCAGGGCAAAACTAATTGCTGGGCAAAGGCTGATGATGTGGTTTAGAGTGCGTCTAGTGGATGGCTAAATCACCTTGCTCAGTAAATGTAAGAGAGCCGACAGTACTAATTATTTTCTCACACACATTTAGTAAATGTAGTTTAAAGAAAAATGACTAATTATTGTTTGTTTTTAACCTCAAAAACGCTACAAAAGTTATGATCTGACTTATGAATCTTAAGGGTCTGAGTCTGACTGAATCTTTTTGGATTACCACTATTGCCCAGCATAGTGGGCAAAGCATGTGACAAATTTCATAACGTGAAAGCACGAAAGAAAAAAAAAAACACTTTTTTTTCTTTTAATCTGATTCATCCAAATCTGGTGATGAAGAGCTTCCAGTAAAATTTCACTTTTGAATTCAAAGATTCTTGGGTTTTGCCTGAATCTGTTCAAATCCAGCTCCTGTTGCTATTTACAATGTTATCAAGTGATAGTGTTTTTTAAAACATTGTAATTCCCCTTGCATTGGTATTTTATGGGCTAAAGTCCCATGATCCTTCATGCAGCTGTCAAAACCTCCGACTTTCCCAGGACAACTGCTACAGTTTATTTAAGTGGTGTCAGTGCCAAAAACTGGGGCATTCTGGAAATCTGAGGGTAGCACAAAATAAACTGAAGCTGAGTGTCAGAAAAAATGAAGCAGGGAATATATTGCTCACTGAGTTAATATGAAAATGAATTAGATAATAAAAACCTTCTTTGAAAAGACGGACCCACCACCAGAATTTCTGTTTTTACTGCAAAACTCAGTACTGAAAGGCTGCAAAAAGTAGGCACTTCACCCCAGAACTGAGGGTTGGCTTCGCATCACTGTGCAAATACAGCTTTTGCCATAGGACAGGCATGTTCTTTTACAGCTTAATAAACATGGCAGTCATCCAGTCACGTCCCAGGGATGCCAAACCTTTACTTTCCCCACTTGGCTCTTGCTGTCAGATACTTTCAGTGACTTCTACAGAGCCATTTGCAAGGACAGGAGAGCTACCAAGATCCGGCCCTAAAGGACCCAGGTAAAACAAGCAAAAAATGGGTAGGTCTGAGAAAGATAAGAAAAACAGGACAAAGATCATAACAAAAGATTACAGATGCCTCTTGCCTTTTCTCCTTGTACATTTGCAGGTGATGTGGTCGAGAAGAACCTCGTCCATCCCAGCAGCAGCGGGGGAACTGCGGAGGTCAGGGCTGGAAGGCAGTGATGGGATCAATCAGGAGCCAATGTATCATTAGGCTTTTCTGATGCATCCTTTTTTGTAGGAGACTTGTTGGCCTGCTGGGCTGCGTAGCCTTTCTGATACAAAATGCAGCATCCAAAGAAAACACACTGATCAGTCTTAAAGTAAATGCAGGGTTACAGATCTAGTTTTCAAAGTTTCCTTTCAATTTATTTTAAAAAAATTAAATTGGTACTACCAAATTTAATGACAAGGCTACCCTGCTGAGTTTGGAGCCCAGAAAGCTATTGTCTCCCTGGTCTATGTATCCTAGACTGTGCTAATGTTTCCTATAATGCGGCTAATAACCAACCATCAGCAATAAATGCCTTGTCATCTCATTGTCGCACACAGCAATAGCTGGAGCAGTGATACTGACAAATGAACCTTCGTAATCACTTTAGGTTTCTTTGTTACATTTCACAGTGTGAAGACTGCTTCAGCTCAGCACGTCACAAAAAAACAAACAAGAGCTATAGCTGTCTCTTCCATCAATCTCAGCTTATTTTTGTCAGCCCTCTGCCTGTACAGCCACAACCCTGCCATCGCTTGACAGAGGATGGGGGAGCCGATGGTTTAGTGAAGAGGAGATGAATGGTGGTCAGAGAGAGACGGATGGACCTTTGCAGTCTCCCTTCTCCTTTGTAAACAATTTTTGCCTTGAGAGAGCAAGTGGGCAGGGAGAAAGTGAACTTTTTTGTACTTTCAAGGCTCCTTCACACAGAAAAAGAGAAAAGTGGGGAGGGGGGGGCTCTCATTAAAATCCAGTCGAGTCTGCCATTTTCCCTTTTACCTTTTCAATCTTTTTATAGTTTCAAATCATTAACTATCAGCATGAAGCTCAAAGGTAGCGCTAGCCATCTATGAAACAGTGACACATTTGACAATAATGCTTTTGAAGAGCTTGTCACATCCTCTTCCCAAATCAGTCTCATTAATGCTCAGACTGTCTCTCTTTTCTCTCTGCTTCTTTTCTCCTGATTTCTCTCTAATTAGCTTGTTTTTTTATGCTCCCTCGTTCCACAGTTTGAGCTTAAAAAAAAAAAAATAGAAAGAAAAAAGAAAGGAGGTGGATGTCATTTCCACGAACCCCAAGGCCAAGTTAATCAGCAGAATTAATGACTCTATTACCCATTAGACTTGGGGCTATGGTGCTTATATGGCAGCACCCAGCATTCTCCGATCCCATGCTTCTTCACTTTGCTCTGAAAAATGTAAACTTTTGCTCTGTCCTGCAAGCACGCTCCTTGATCCAGCCAGCCCACCACGCTCCCCTTCAGCGCTGGGCACGCCACTGCCATCCTCCATTCACTCTGCAACAGGGAAGGTAGCAAAACTTACCATCTGAAGCAAAGGAGATGGGCAAAAATAAGGTGGTATTGCTTTTTCTCCTCTCTTTCTCGCATCTGTCTCCTAGCACTGTGCCGGAGCTGTGTTGGTCCTACTACTGCAGTTCTCCATGCAGATGCCTGCGGGCTCCAACCTGGAAAAATCATGGGCAACTCTCGGTGTTACAAACCCAGCATGAGGCACAAGGCTCTGCAAAACAAGATGCCTGCAGGATTTATCTCTTCCAAAGTGCTTTACCTTCCTATCGTCACAACCCACTCGTGCAATGAGCAAAACAGAAACAGGAGCAGAAAGACAGGCTTAAATGCCAGGAGTCACCAAAGGAAAAGAGCAATTGAGCCCAGACATGAGTAGCTGGTGCCTCTGTCATTGGAGGACATGCCCCTGAGGACAGCAGGGAAAGGCTTGCACGGGCTGGGGATCCCTCTGGACAGGCAGTGGGTTCCCAAAAAACATTTGCAGGGTTTATTTTGAGAATTCTCTCTCAAGCCCTCTCGCAGCACGGTATGCCCTAGCCTTTCTGGCCTGGGCTTCCTGTCCTCCCGTACTGAAGGGAGTCAGCCTCAGCTCCTCCATCACCAGGGACAGCAGAGCAGAGGCGCCTGAGAGCTCTCAGTACAGGGCAGCAATGTTGCATTTTGACCTGCTCCTCCCTCACACTGGCCACCGTGGCACAGGCGTGTAGACAAGGCCAGGTCTCAAGCAGCTGGGTCATCAGGGCAGCCTGCTCTCAGTCTGCCTTTCCTTGCTTCTGGGAGCACTTTCACCAGGAGACAAGGCAGTGATATTGTTTGCATTGCTGGAGAGAGAAGGGGCTCAGGCCCCGAGCTGATGGAGAGTTGCTCTTTCTGTATCACTGAGTTTTGCTCAGAAACTTAAGGCTGTTTTTTTTCTTCTCTCATTCCGACTGCTTGATTCACAGTTTTAACAAAATTGCATTGCTACCCAGGCAAAATGCAGACAGCCCCTACCCCCAGCTATCTCTGTTCAGGAAACAGCATGCAAGGATATGATAAAAAAGGACTTTGCTTGGCTTGAAGAATGAGGGGGGCTTAAATCAGCTTTCTGAGAGGATAGCCTCGCTTCCACATTTGTAATAAAACCAAAAAAAGCATGATCCCTGGGAACTATTCACCTGCTCTACTCTGCAGCCACACAGCCTTAAAATCAGTGGCAGCTCTGCCTTGATCTCCCTAGGAGCGAACCGACTACTGGCAAGCCTCTGGTGTTGAAGCGGCGCAGCAGGACATCATCCACGGGCCTCAAGCCTCCCAGACAGCGCAGCAGCCACCCTGAAAATGTCTGTGTGCTTCTGAAAACACCTCAATCCTTTTAGCCTGGGTGATCCCTGTGCTTCAGAGGAAACAGAAAATTGAGTTTTCCCTCACGCCCTTTGCACATCGAAGCGGTTTTGCCGATAAAAACGCAGCCTCGGCACCCAGGTCAAGAGCTTCTCTCTACTGAAAGGTGCAGGATACCAAGCCTAATCCACATGAAGTACAAGCTGCTTGCACGGCAACGAGTAGGGACATTTTCAACTAACAAAAATAGAAATAAAAGGCAAAAGACAAGTACTACATGCTAATGCACCCAGGAGCATCAGGGAAGATAGATACCTTTACATATACGCACCCCCGTTAACTCCCCACACAGCTTTTAACTCTCACACACAGAGGCCTTGCTATAGCAGGGATGCAGGCTGGGGTCAGCCAAGACTGAACCCTGCCTTTTCCTTCTTTGCAGAGCACAGCACTTAAACAAAGGGGACAAAAATAGGAAGAAGCATCAAAGTGGCTGTGCGAGGCTCCCTGCTCCTCCAGAGACTGAAAAGGCTGGGAGCACCCCCTCTTCCAGCTCTGCTGCCTGCCCTGGACTCGTTCAGCCTCTCACCAGAGTTTTTATGCTACAATTTCATTATGGCAACCCTGTCTCCAGCTCTGTCCCTGACTATTTCACTCTCAGCAGTGCCGCTTTCGGTGCCACAGACTCACCCTTGCACGGCATCCTCTTCCCCTCAGGTATGAAGGTTTACGCTGCAGCGTGCAGCTCGTGCAACACTAAAGCAGCTGCTTGCACAGGCGCCGAGCAAATGCCACACTGAGCCCCGGTGCGCCAGCTCCTTTCTATCAGCCAAACAGAGCAGCCTGCAGGATCAAACCTTTGAATTGCAGCTGCAGCACTGAACACGAACCACTTTAGGTGCAATTCTACTTTGCACGTGCAAGCAAAATCACCACAAACAGCGCTGTGAGCTTGGTCACCCACTGGTGCAAGTCTTCTCTTCCTTCTCTCGTAAACTGGGACTTTGCACATGTGACCATGCCAGGTTCTGCAATGACAAGTTGAGAACATGGTTGCAAAAATACATAAGACGTGTCTAGACATTATAAAGCCTCAATATCAACCACTCAGCCGCTCTCCTGTAACTCATCGCCGTGGAATATAAACATGTTCTCCACATCCCACTGCCTGCAGCTTTTCCCTTCTTTGGGGAGGCATTTCACACACTTCCCAGATGGCCCTCCTTCTTCCAAATGTGACCTCAATCGACAGCCATTACCACTTGTATGTAGCTGCAGCCCTGCTATGGGAGGCTCTGGATATGATCTAAGGAAGGAGGACAACACAGCTGGACCAGGATGCTGCAGGCAAACAGCTGCTCAAGAAGTAAGGCTATGGAGAACGTCAGCTCCTCCACGCAAGCTTTAACTGGCTGTTTTGGACACAGGAGTTATCACACTTTGTAAAAACAGCTTGAATGCAGATAAAATAAACGATAGCAAACTCAATTCTTTTCTTCCTTTCCTTTTCCCTTTCCTGAATATTTGTTGCATCTCCTCAAAGTCACACAGTTCTTCCTGAAGGGTCTAATGCTCTGAAGCAAATGGGAGATGAATCTAAAATAGATGAAGAAGTCATAGACCTGGCCAGTTTGGCACTTGTCATAGCTAGCAGCTGTGCCCCAGCAGCACCGCTGCCCTCATTACCAAAGCATCACCCAAGCCAGCTGTGGCAGTGACAGTGGCAAATCATACCTGCTGCATACGTGTGCCCAGGGGGCCTCTTGGGCTGCAAACTTATCGGAGGTACCACAGCCCGGTGTCATCTTCCAAGGCTCAGCCCCAGCTCCTTCATAACCAGCACGAAAACCTCGACCGCTTTGCAGGTTGCTGCACACGGGAGCTATGAAGAGTTTTCTTATGCGAGTTTCATAATGCAGCAAAAACGCTGGCCTCAAATTTCCCTGCAAAAGAGGGACAAAAGTTACCTTGAAAGTCACTGAGGGAGAATAATAATCAGTGAAAAAATTAGGATAAAATCCATGAGTAAAAACTGAGAAACAGCCTAGCCAGTGATTAGCATTAACACTTGCCCCACATGGAGACATTATTTTGCCACCACATATTTCACGCACTGGTGTTTGAGATTCACTGGACCGATGTGACTAGGCAATCGCTCCCCTCACCCAAAACTAAACTGACCTGAGAGAACATCTTTGATTTTATTGCCTTGCTTTGAATGGCTGTTCAGAATTCAGTGCTTCTTTAGCTATAGCTTTAATATGCACTTTTCTAAAGTGCTTTCAACAGTAAATATAGCAGACCAGGGATAAATTTGGCCCAATGCATTTAACCACATGAAACAGAGTTAAGGCACAGGGGACATCCTTGAGTTTCAACTCATCTGCCCCCCAGAATCCATAATAATAATATTTTTATTTTAACACTCATACCTGAAGGCCTCTAGGTACTTTAAAAAAATGTATAGAGTAGTAAAAGCAATTTAGTCCCCAATACTTGCATATTTTAATTCATGGTAGATTATTATTCCTCTGCACACATATTGCTTTAGTCATCTACATTTTTATACCCTTTCTTTTTACTGTACAACTGAGTTCTTAACTATATTTATGGACTGCTGTATTTTCCCTGTACACCTATGCACCTCATTATTTATTCATAATCTCCCGTTTCCCTGTAAGTTATTGTTCACAATATATATTTTTTTTAATCAATAGTAAAGCTTAAACTCCAGATTTTTTACTTTTTAAACTAAAGAGGAGACTTCGTGGGGCTAAGCAATGTTTGGTTGGTTGGGTTACACATAGGAGTGAAGATGGGATTTGGCCTGAGAAGGTGTCACTCCAGGTAGAGGGAAACCATTAAGATTCACACTGCATCCCTCCTCTTTTGCACACAAACAACGAGCAGGCACAGGTATCAGCCGACTCCACATTCATTGCAAGGAGGATGCATTTTGCCAGCACAGGCATCTCATTAATGATCAAAATTCCTCATAGCAGCAGATTAGCCAAGGCTTTAACAGCACGCTGCACTGTTTCCCAAAGCACCTTCCTGGAAGCGAGGATGCCCTTGGCAAGTCCTTCCCAGGACCGCTGCCCCCTCCGACAGCACCAACACGGTTAGGTCTGCATGGAGCCATTCAATTCCAGAGCGCTGTGGTGGTAATTATCTGTTTTGTAATCGACAGCACTGGATGTTTAAAAACATTGCACTTCTGAGCCTGGTGTTTTTCCATGTCTTGTTCTCTTGAAGGGCTTTCCCAGAGAGGAACACTGAGTACGGTTAATCTGAATTAGCTGTTAAAAAGGATTAGTTAAAAATGCATTAAATCTCTACGTACGTGTTCTCCTTCAGAATTAACTTGGCCTTTATGGGACTTATCTTATTTTACCTTAATTCTGAACAAGAACATTTACACAGGGATTTAATGCAGTTTAATCAATCCACTTTAAATTCAGATTGTTTACCCACTTTGGATTTCTTTCCTTCCACCTACCTGTGTAGACTAACCCATGACTCAACACATCTGAGGGGTGGCTGGCAGAGGGTAGGAATCTGTACTTGTTTTCCTGAGAGATGGTGTCTGCTTCCTATTTTCACATACGTGTATGCACTCAGAGAGCCTGGCAGAGCATCTGCACTCCTTTGCAACTTTGACACATAAATCCTCTTGAAAGAAACTTGCTTCTGAAAACAGCCACAATCTTTTCCATCATAACCATACAAAGATGCCCAACGATGGCCCTTAGGAAGTCCATGCAGTTCTACCAGCATTGACGCAAGCACCTCCTCCACGCAAAATTCAGATGTCCTGATGGAAGGAGGCAGCTCTGCCACTTTTTCCTAAGGACTGAGTCATGGGGAGACACAAACACTGTCTTATAACAGCTCTTATTCACCAAGCTGTTATCAACAGGACATGGCACAGGGTTGTTGCTATCTACTGGCTAGTCTAGCAAACCAAAAACTCTCCCTGGAGTTACAGGGGACCAGTTAGTCTCACTTGATTGTCTGGTTTTGGTGATACTGAAATGCAGATCATTTAGCTCCTTAAGAGGAACCACTATGTTTCTCCAATTTTCCTGTTTCAGAAAGGTGAAAAGAGCTATGAATATAAAACCTTACTGTCTTACAGCTTTCTCTCTTTCCCCATATATTCATACCAATATATCTAAGCCTTCTCCCTGGCTATTAGGTATGTTTCTCTTCAGAAGTCACATATTTCACTGTTCATCTCTTAAGGGCAGCCAGAATATCACATGAAAGGGAGTTGTCATCTCTCCACTATTCCTTTGGGTTTCGTATCATAATTCAAAAGGGCCCAGACAAGGCTGTAACTTGCAGGATTTTGCAAATTTTTCCTGCATGCTGTCTTTTCTACAGAGGTTTGAAATAACATCCTCATTACCAGCAGATGCAATAGGTATGAGAAAAATATTTTTTTGTTGCTGGGTTTGAGATGGAGGAAGAGAGGCCAGCGAGAATCAAGAATATGCTGTAAAAAGTGAAGCGTCACTCCCCTCTCACAACATAGCTGCATGCCCTTAGACTTTAAGAGAAGAGGAAAGATGGCATTTCTCAACATCACACACATCTGGTCACTGTCATCTGAAAAAAATGGTTTATCATGAGCACCTGGACAAGCGTCACCAAAGGTAAATAAGATTCATAAGCTGAAGGCTCATTCTGGGTTTGATGCCATTCCCAAGGCACTGGATTGATGCCTTACAGCCTCAGGCACCAGTTCCCCAGTACATTTACAGCACCGCTCAGTCCCTCTGCCTGCATCCATCCTTGTATCTTTGGCTTCACCATCTTATTATTGTCATGCTCTGTACCCTAGAAGGCATCTTCAATGGATTGCCTTTTCTCTGCCTTGTGTACAGACCAGTTTAAAAAAAAAAAAAAAATATATTTTCACGTATTCCTTCTTTCTGTTCAAATGATCAAAGCAGTTTCCAGGCCTTTGCTACTCCCCTTCTCAAGGCCTACAGACTCACCTCTGCAAAGGGTATCCATCCTTTTTGGTAGCATCACCTCCTCTTCCTTTCAAGCGCTTTGTAACATTGGTCTCAAACTTCAGGTGCCTCACACCTTCACCTACACACTGCAGCCTCTTGCTTCATCTCCCACCAGCTCTCTCCTCCATGTTGTCACCAACACCAGCTTTGCTGGCTGCTCTTTAGCTTCTTGTGATGGTATTTTAACATGCTTATTAGTAGAGGCCCTTACACAAACACCCCCCTCTAGGTCTGTTCACCAGGTTTATCCACCAGTCCTTCTCATTCTGCTCCTCTCCACAGTGAGGTCCCACACAACCAGCCCCTGAGAGAAGGCTGAGGCAGCCGGCAGCCAGCTGCCACACAATCTACAGTGTTTTCATTGCAATTGCTTTCAGAGCAATTGAATTACTTTGCTCCTCTTTGCCCTCCTTCTCTTCTCTTAGGCTACACAACTTTATCATAGAATCATAGAATGGTTTGGGTTGGAAGGGACCTTAAAGATCATCAAGTTCCAACCCCCCTGCCATGGGCAGGGACACCTCCACTAGAGCAGGTTGCTCAAAGCCCCATCCAGCCTGGCCTATACGTGTTTGTATAGCACCAACCAAGCACTGCTACTCCGGAACCTCAGTTGCTCCTACTGAAATGCAGATGTTAAATGATAGCGTTTTGGGACACTGGAAATACCCTGGATTTTAAGACAGTTGTTGCCTTTTCTCTCTCTCTCTCTCTCACACACACACACATTAGGTGGTCATGTAGAGTGTGAGTGAGAGGCACTATCAAAGATATAGTTAGCGAATTGCCCTTTTGCTTATATCTTGCTGCAGTAAGAATATCTGTCATTCTCTTAGTGGTTTGCTGCTTGGAGGGTGATTTTAATTAAAACGTAAAATGTCAAACATTAGTAAGAAGGAGGATAACCCTGTGGGGAGTGAGGATGAATCAAATTTATTAGTCACTGAGCAGCAGGCTGGTAGCCCTTCACTTGGAGAAATTTTAAAAGGCAGTTAATGCGAAATACAGAATCAGTTTAATCTCCCCCTATTCTAACTAACCTTCCAAAAAACACTATCTCAAGTTTCCACCAATTCCAGAAATTAAAGACAAATCTGCTATGGAGATTAAAACAGCCTCATTTTGTGTATGCAGGACACACAAAAAGTAAGTCTTATTTATGGACTGTAAAGGAAAATGTCTCTCTTAGGAGTATTTATCCCTGTTATCAAGAAACGGCTGTGTTTGCACTGTATGTGGTGTGTAACAGATCTGCAAGAGTCACTGGCATTTGGTAGCAACCATGAAAACCACCCCTTGGGACTATTCATAGGGGAGTGTTTCCAAGAGTAGAATTTGGTAGTCCACACTTCTCAGGAGCAGGGATGACTATAGTCCACTCAGAAAGGGGCAGAGAGGGTCGGGACTGTAGCGCGTACAAGCTCCACCTGTCCTCCTACTGGCACAAGATTCTCTGGAGTTCTGCTTTATGCTGTTGCTGAATCCACTGGATCATTCTGTCCGTTTTCCTTATCATCTGCAGACAAACAGAATCTTCATTATTTCATGGAATGTTTTGGGATGAAAGGTTGAAAATGACCTTAAAGATCATTTAGTTCCAAGCCCCCTGCCATGGGCAGGGACACGTCCCACTAGACCAGGTTGCTCAAAGCCCCATCCAGCCTGGTCTTGAACACCTCCAGGGATGGGGCATCCACAGCTTCTCTGGGCAACCTGTTCCCACGTCTCACCTCCCTCACAGTAAAGAATTTCTTTCTAATATCTAATTTCATAATGTTTCCTCTTAAAAAAAAAAAAAAAACACACAAAAACCGAACACACTTCTAGTGTACTTTTTTTACTCAAGCTAACAAACTCACTTTTTGTTTTCAAGTTTCAAACTTAATAGATTCAAAGGCAGAGCAGAACAACATCCCAGCTATCCCACAGATAAACTGCCTTGTGATTTATTCCCCATACAGATTACTGAGAATCTTATGAGGACATTGAGAGCCCTTTACCATATGCATGCAGCTAAATGCACAGTGACACAGGGCTAGCCATGACTTGTGAAAGAAGGGCTGTGGGTGGGTGTCTTCAGCTGGATTTTCAGCTCCTCTACAAATGTATGGTAGCATTTGCTCTGAGCACCTCCATGCATGGCAGAAGCCACAGATTTTGGTTGATAGTCCCATCCCTGGGATTATTTTCAGCCCCTGCCCAATGTTTAGTCACAGGGCAAGGTACAGGCATTCTTCCCTGGTCATTCATGGTCCACACGCTCGGGCTGTGCCCTCACATTGGGATGGTCCTTAGTTGCAATGTCTTCATGCTAGGGCTAGGCTGCCTTGTGCAAAGGGGGTTAAGTCCTGTCCTTGAGTGGGTATCAGCTGCTACAGGAGAAATCAAGGCAGCCATCTCAACAGACAAATGAAAGAAGGGATAATTTTCGCACCATCACTTTATAATGCAGTGATTTTTTTATTTTTTTAAACTTATGATGGGGTGTAAATTCTGGTAAAGATTTTGAACAGCTTTTAGTTAAGAGTCCTGAAAATTAAACTGTTTCATTCAACTTGAAATCTAATTCTATATGGCAGAAAAGACAAGCAGCATTTGGGAGGTGGTGGGGGGAGGAAAAAAGAATAGAGCAACAATATAGAGCTTACAAATTACAACCAAGTGGAGCTGTCAATAAGATCTTGCTCACCATATTGTCACAGAATTTTCCTTCTGTGTCACATTGGTCATTACTGTAACACTACATGAGAAATCACTCCATCTGTTAAAAAAGAAAAGAAAAGCAGCTGCTATCCTCCTGCAAAGATGGAATTAACAAACACCCAGTAACTGTATTCCTTTCAACTTTTGCAATCACAATTTTAGTCCCACTTTACTTGTGCCGTGCAAGCCACCAAGCAGTTCTACTGCTGTAGTAATAAAGTCCACAAAAAGCTTATTAACCAACACAAAAGCTACTACCTATGGAAACTACAACGCCTGTGACAGTTCCTGAATGGATGGTTTAGAGGGCTTCAGGGTTTTGCTGGGGGGGGGTGGGAAATGTTAACATTTCAGGGAGGGGAACACTAATCCAGTCATTGCAGAAGAACGGGAGAAATCTTCATAGAGATTCAAGATTATTTTGCTGACTTAGCTTGGCAGTTGAACCAGGTGAGTCCCATTGCATCCAGCCACAGAAAATAAAAGCATTTGAATGCGTGAAGCGGAGGAGCCTGGAGCAAGAGCAGCAGGCTGCCAGCAGAGGCACTTAGGCTCTGGAGGAAGCCTGGGCTAGGATTTTATGACTTACCATTAACAGTGAACACCACATGGAGCCCCTGAGAACAGGTTTCTTCAAGATCACAGCTAGGCTGTACGTACCAAGAAAAGAGCTGTGCTGGATTGCACCTATGCACCATACCTTCCTGTACCTAAATTAGTCTGGAGGATGGCCTGTAGCTCCTGCAATTTATGGGACATCGAGCTCCCCAAGCTCAGGGAGAGCCCAAATCAAACACCTAATGGAGACCACATCCTAAAACAGCCATGTTTCTCCTCTGAAGGGCGAGATCACTAAACCCCACTTACCAAAAAGAACTAGTAGCAAAACCAGAAAACCAGTGTATTTAAATAGCTATTGAAGAACCAAGGCTAGTTTTATTGTGATCAGGCAGGACTGTACTGGAGACAGCATGTTGCAGTTAGATAGAACTGGCTGTTAAAGATGCCCCAGGCAAGCTCCAGCCTGCCCAGGCTACAACCCCTTTTTCTCCATGTTTGCGTGTGCCACCTTGTCCACCCCTCCGTCCCCTCAGGCTTGGCTCTGGAGGTACACATCCCACCAATGGCAGGTCCCTGCACAGCTTGAGCTGTGACCAGCCATGGTCAAGAGCTGTGGAACCACAGGAGGGTGGTCGGACACATATCACCATAACCTTCTCACCCTTTTTATGCTCTTCACCAAGAATCTGCATTTGGCCAGGGATGGGAATAGGAGTCTTGTTAGAGGCGTGATGCTACAGGCGTGATGTTACAGCAAGTATATAGCTACTATCATGCAAGGGTGGTTTGGTTTTTTCCACCATTTTAGTCTTTTTTTCCTGGTGGGTTGCTTCAACAAGATTGTAGCCACATCTAGGCCGGAAGAGAAAACACAAGAGGTGAAGCAGTTCCAGCTGTTTGAACGGAAACCCCCTGAACTCAAGAGGGTTCACTCCGGGGGCATTCCTGATCCATTTGCTATCCTGTAGGACTCTTCAGTTCACCAGAGGGTGATTTGCAGCTATCTGTGGCAGAAGGAAAATGCCAGTAGGCAGCATCATTCCAACAATCTGCAAGATGGCACTATCACTTTCTGGAAAGAATTAATTCTGTTATAAGTGTGTTAGTTGTATCTGTTCATCTGGTCTGTAAATTCATCCAAAGGCTTCACCATCCTAATAGGCTCAAGGGCTACTGTAGCTGGTAGGATACCTCAAAATAATCATTAAAGGTACTCCATTAATTGAACATTATTTACAATACAAAGACCCAAGTGAGATCAGAGTTAGATTTGATAGCACAAGGAAGTAATAAAATCTAGTTCCAAAGAATTTTTATGGAGAAGGCAAGTAATGGGTGGAAGGCACAGAGATTTAAAGTGCTGCCACAGGAGGGTAGCAAAGTAAGCAATGGAATCACGTGTTTTAAGTTCTAATAATACATTTATGAACAGGACTTTCATGTTAGTATCGATGTAAGATATTCAAATAAATTGTACCCACTAAAGTACCAACTAAAGCTGGTCAGAAATTTTTCAGAGCGCTTTAATCAAATGTCACCAGAGAAAGAAGAAAGATTTTTTTTCATGAGAAACCATCAGTTTTTCCAGCACAAACAAAAAAAGCACACAAACAAACAAGAAAAACCCTTCCTGGGAAAGTTTTCCCCAAATCAGGGTGAATCTTCTGGCCTAGCCTAGAGAAAGCCCTAAGGGGCTAAAACCCAACTCTGAGCTGATTCAGAGCATAGACTGGCCCAAGGTTTCCCCCATTTTGGAGCACCTTATCATGGTGGGCCAAGCCCTTCTCATTTTCCCTACATCCTTTTGCAAGCAAATGCACACGGGCCGATGCAGGAGATCAGGTCTTCTGTCCCTCTTCTGAACAGGACAAGCAGAAACTTTAAACTAACCCACCAAAAGGGGTTCCCCCATGGGGGAACCATCTGACAGGTTCCAGAGTCTCAAAATCAGCAGAGGAGTCAGGTCTCCAGCCCACCTCTGCTACTTACGTGCATGGGATAGAGCCCACTGGATTAGCACATATCATGGATTTTAAACACAACAAAACATGCTGTGAGGTCTGGCAGACTTTCCAGCCCTATTGTTTTGACCAGGGACAGCCCACAGCATTTAGATCCATGCAGGCATTTTAAATACCACAAAGTTTGCCGTTACCACTTTTGTGGCTTAGGTTCAAGCCACCCCCTGTTTTAACAAGACAGGAAACTCATTTTGAGGCAATATGACATGAAGGCATTCAATGCATCTGCCAGTCTGCCATTGTGCAGTTTTTCAGCGCAAAGGGTCAGCAAAACCACTGCACCACACATGAACTTTTACATAGCTGTATTTATTGTGCAAATGAAAAAACTGTTTTACACAGCACGCCTGACCAAGAGTTTGGCACCACTGCAAGAACTAGTCTATGTAGCAAACTGGATTTTATCACAGGCTCAAAGACTCTTAAAGTCCTTGAATACAAAGAGCTCCATTTAGAAAGAAATTGCAGTGTGTAAATATAATCCACAATCAAGGCTCTCAGAGTCACAAAATAGCATGACTATATCTCTGATTACTAATTTAATCAGGCACCACAAGCACTTAAGTGAAGAACCCTAACCAGACAAAGGGAGATCCTTACAGCTGTTTTTAGCTGGCTGTATTTTGCAATAGACATGCGAGCACAGATCCCAGTTTGTAAGCGATCCCATGTCTGAGGGGCAACATTTACTACAACAGAGATTGCATGGATGCAGATTGCAAGAATCTGCACAGACCCAATACTACACAGGTAAACCACATACTCACCATGTTACAAAACAACACAAGTCTTTGCACCATTCACATTGACTCCCATTTAGTCAAAATGCACCAGAAGCCCGAGCTAGCTTGAATGGCTCTGAAGAAATAGAATTTTATTGGAAATATCCACCATTACTTCCAAAGAGGAAATAAAAAAATAAAGCAAACCAAAACCAGACAGGTGTCTGCTACAGATGCAGGTCTCATTCCCAACTAAGCAGAAGTCCTAAGTAACCTATACTCTGCAAAACATCTGAAGCGAGCAAGACTGGTGGGACTTTTCTGAGCTGAGAGCTGCCTACAAGCTCCATAGGCACAAGGGCTACCACTGTCCAGCCCAGAGCAGCAGCAGCGAGGTCCTCCTGACTTCCTTCACCTCCAGGCTCCTGAGAAGTGTCTGGAGGAAAAGGGGGCTCTAATGTTATTTTATTCATTTTAAATTGCCAAAGAGCACACAGGTCTCTCTGACTACATGTTAGGTGTCTTAAATATATTTCGGGATCAGGGTGCCAGAGAATAAAATAGTGTGATTACATAAGCAGCCTTTGGTTTCTAGCCCACTTCCCTTTCTCTCGTATTCACCTTGTTTTGTCCACTTTCACTGAAACCCTTTGGAATGATTCAGCTACCACCAAGGCACCTTCTTCATGGTGCTCTGCCACCAACTGCCAATCCCATATGGATATCTTGGACATGGAACGGCTGTCAAAAATGATGTAACCTTTACATACCTATTGGTAAGTCCTATGACCAACCCATTGCTGCTCACAGACATGAATTATAGCCATTAGCTTAATTTTCTGACAATATCTCAAAGTGATATAAAAATATCTATATGACACATACCTTCTCCCCCTCTCCCATCCTCCTCCCCACTCAGCTCTAAGCAAGCAATGGGTGGAAAAAGAATTCACAATGCCATACAACATGAAATCTCTGCTTCGTTAGATGTATTAATAGCTCAACCCATTTTCTGATGTAATTGCATTAATTGTTCTCATCCCAACTGGCTTTCCAGGAGAAAAAGGAAGGTTCATTTAAATATTAAACACAGGAAGTGTTGGGGTTTTTGTTACGGCTTTGCGCGCAGATGTGGAGCAGAGTGCTAAATATCAGCACTCTGCCTAGTTGAAGGCTGTTGTGTTAGCAGGAATCCTCACCTATTCGTACAAACTAGCGTGTACCAGATGGCTCCATGGGAGTCAGGAGGCTTGAAATGGAGCAATCATTCAGTCTGCAGATGGAATATACAGTACATTCCCAGTTAAGTAAGGGGCTCATTTATTCAGACAGATTCTGCATATATGGAGCGTGTCTCGGCGGACAAGCTAGTTTCTGTCTCCAGATTTCCAGCAAATTTCTAAGCTAGGGCCATCCTCCATCATGCTTCTGCTACCGGAGTCCAGCAAAAAGCCCCCTTACTAATATTTTGCTTGAGCTGTGCTGAAGCAATACACTGAACACAAAATTTGCAACTTTTTTTTAAATCTTCCCAATCTGGAAAATAAAAAGGTGCTCCAATATATTTTTTTCTTTCCATTCATCATACAAACATTCGGACAGAACCTTCTAATTCAATGCTCCAATCAGAGCAGAACTACATATTTATATGCTAGTTATGATTATTTATCACCAGAATGACTTCATGCTAATTAAGACCCGCAGCAGCAACACCCACTGTTGCCATGCAGAGTCCCAGAAGAGAGGCAGCCATGCCTGCCTTTGACGGCTGCAGCAAATGAAGCGCAGAGGCAAGTTGTGTGCCTAACTGGAAAGAGGCAAGAAGGATCCTGCATCTTGAACAGACATCTAGAGAAGTCCAAGCTTCTGACATGGGATTGTTGTTATTTGCATACAAATGTAAACTAGAGGCTGCTCTGAACAGGATTAGGGACTCAAGCTATTCAAAGATGTTGCAAAGCAACCTTGCTCTCAAGGATAAAGATCAAACAAGCATTCTAGCCTCAGATTTGAAGAAAACCATGAAAAATCATTTTCAAATGTCTGTGCGAGAGACATTCATTGTTTTGTATTGCAAGGCTTTGCAGAGCTGATTCTAAGGGAAAAAAGATTTCTGGGTTTTGGTGTGTTTTAACCAACATCCATGAAAACAACAACAAAAGCTCATGTTCCACACAGAAGGAAAAAAGCCACCTCCTCCTATGCAAAGCCTTTCTCCCCATACCAAGTCTAAAAGCAGGTCCTGAGAGCTTGGTCAAGTCATGCCCTAGATCCACCCCCAGCAAAGTCGCTTCCCACCTTGGTCCGCCTGGGACACAGAGCTACCTCCACAGGCATGGCCCGCTCTGCTGCCGGCACCTCCCTGCATGAACATTTCCAGCCATTACTGGCAGCCTCCACAGGGAGGAAGGGATGGCTTCCAGGCTGGCAGACCACTCAATGCTTCTTCTGCCCTCTCCGCAGCCCATGCTGCTCCTGCGTACTGGGGGGCTGCTTACTCCATCCTTTATTTTTTTTACCAGTAGTCATAATCTTGGCTCACGGTACCCGACACAGGCAACGTAGCATGTGATAATGGTATAGTTTACAAATGTGAACATCACAGGGAAAGTATTGATTTATAATAACAAGCTGGAGGAGCAGAAAGAGGGATTTGTTAAGGGACTGTCTTCTATCACTTTCTAAGGATGGGAGGAACTCAATTATACCCAGCAGCCTCACCTAATGTAATTGTATTCGCTGGCTGTTTGCCTTTGAAGTACCTCTCCTGCAGTACGTCTTGGCAGTGTATTCTGCCACATCAAAAAGGGAAAGTTTTACTACCTGTGCTTTTGGAGGGCTCATTAAAAACACACCAAGTAGAGAGATGGAGCAGAAAATTGTTATCAAATCCTCTGGGGCTTTTTGTTTTGTGTTGTTTTGCTTCTCAGATCACACAGAAACCCATGCACTTTGTGGACTCCGTTACAGAAACGTTGATCGCACGGACTGTTGTTAATTCATCACAGCTCTGCTAGGCTACTTGTCTTCATTTGCCATGAACACAAACAAATTCTACAGACACACCATATCAAATCTGTTCTCCTGAAAAGACACATTCACTGGTGAAACAAAGAGAAACGTAATGGCAATTAATAAACTAACATTTACTGCACTAATTAGCATCTCCTAGAGGGCTTGATTATGTGTTTACACCAGTTAGATACAGCTCAGTATGAGAAAATACCCACATTTCATACATCAAAAGACATTTCTTTCATATTTCCTCTTCCATTCTTATAGTAGTGAAGTGTGAAGACAAGAGCATGAAGGAAAGTAGAATAAATCATTACCTTGTCTCCTACTGATTTGTACATTCAACACTTTTTTTTTTTTGAATAAACACAAAGTCATAAATTAGCTTGTAGCAAAATAGAATTAATTGAATGTCTTAGTAGGATCATCAAACCAAGGTTTAAAGTCAATTTATCTGCCTGGGATTTTGCTAATGTAGCTTCAGCTCATTAGAGTGAGAGCTGATGGTGTGGATGGGACACACAGGCTCATGAAAACACAGACCAACCCATGTTTTCCCTGTTTAGGGACAAAAAAAACTCTCATATATGTCATGCACAAACACAGACACATGCATACACATGTACACGTGATTACATTCAGAGAGGAAAAAGTGTGAGCCATAAAATAAGCACTCTCAAGAAAAGGATTTTATATCAAGAAGATAGTACAAGGATTTCAAATGCCTCCTGAAGACATCTAGTCATATAAAGAACCCAGATTGTCCTGAGTTTCCTAGAATCCTTATAGCACCGTGTTATTTCCTTAGCTCATGAACAATGCAGAAGCCACATTAGTAAGCAATGGACACCAAGAGACAGTTTGGTTACATCAGCCCCTCTACCTAAGAGGTAATATTCTGAGGCTGGAAACAGATGCAGGACAATTAGGACACACAAGTCAGTACTGTGGTTTTGGGAGACGTTTTAGTAACAAATACCATATTAATCTCTTTGGATACTTATTACAGCCAGAATGTTTCCTGTCAGGAGGGCTTTTCAACAATAAATGCTCCAGCTAAGCAAGGCAGATGGAGTGCAGCAGGAGAAGCCTTATGCAGAACATGCAATCGGCTCCTTCAGCTCGTTCCTATAGGCAGCAGGTTGGTAGGGCTTCCTGAGCTGGTGTCACAAAGAAGCAGGACATAACAAGCACCTCAAATGCAGATCATAGCTTAAAGCCTGTCCTGATCCCTGCACTCCCAGATGGAGGAAAAAAAAAAAAACACCATAAAACACACAGGGCTGAAAAACAGCTCACAGCTGTACCTGGATAAAGGAAAACTCCAAGCTGACAAAAGACAGTGCAACCACCGCATGTCATTCTGGGAGAAGGATCCCACACAGCAACTCAAACAACTTAAATCCTGGGGAAGGAAAAGATGACACAGTACAGCACTTCAAGCACAGCTCCAGATGAAGTCAGTGATGGTTGCCCAGGCTGATGCCAAAGGCCAAATGCAACACCTGGCATCTGAACAAAGTCAGCGCACTGAGAAACAGTCAAGAAGTAAATGGCACATCAAATCTACAAACCTCTGATATGCAACTTGCCAGCTGTGAGCATCTCCCTTTTGTCATTGCATACATATCTCATGCGCTTATTCCTGTTTGCTACTTGCATTTTGGGAGGACTTCAGTCTGAACCAGCTGTGCCAAGAGCCACGTAAGTGTATGGTGGCAGGAGGCAGTACCTCACAATCCAGTGAAAGGAGGAAAAAAGCTGCAGCAATGATGAGAAATTGAATAAGACCTCTTAAAAAGGCAATAGGCTGTTCAAGTCACATCCTTAACATACTCTAAACTCAGCAACACATCAGACTGTTTACACACCTAAAGATACAGACAGCAGAATGACATAGGCTGCAATCTCCAGAAGTGCCAATATTGAGATCCTCCTGACTTGGGCACTCAGAAGTTTTTGATTATGCCAGTAGGCACCTTTGAATGCTTTGCTGAGCAAACTTAATTTAAGAATTTCAGGTCGAGTGAGACCTTTAATTACAGCTTTAGTCACAGCCTGTAGATAGAGCACTTCCTTTACCAGCAACGCCCGAGAGATGTTACAAGTGGTCTTACCTTTCTCAAGGAGGAAAGCAGTTGCCCCAGAAGTCTTACAGCTGTCTCCACTGCCACTTAGCAGGATGAGTGACCATGGACACAGACCGTAAGTCTGGTAGGTCTGCTTCATCATCAATATGGGGACAACCATCCTACCTGCAGCCCCAAGCCATGAGATCCAGTGCCTTGCATGGGTAGGAGCAAATTGATCCAGGCTCAAATCTCAGGTAAAAGCAAGGCCTGTAGGCGGTTTTAAACACATAACATAGGCAGCTGATGCCCAGGCCGCTCCATTGTGCACGCAGGCCTAATTCTTACTAGGCTGGTTTGCTAGTTCTCAAAGGAATTGCATCAGTTGCTGCTCTTGGATCCCAGGGGACAACCATGGCAGGAATAGCCTTTCTGCACCTTGTGCTGGCCAGAGACTGTAACCTATGCTGCTGTATTTGGGATTTTGGTCACTTTGACATCTTTGAAATTTCAGCCCTAAATTTCAGAGATTTCCAAGTACAGCAAACCAGCCATGGAAGCATCCCTGTGCTTCAGCCTGTGCCATGCTGAAGTGCTGTGAGCACTTGGGCAGATAACATGCATGCATCAACACATTTGCTCTCTCCTCTGCCTGGCCACCTATTCATTACCCCACAGCTAGTTTTACTCCCTTCCCAATTTACTAATCTGTTTGCTAGAGACACTACAGCAGCATCTTAAATGGGATCAATCCAGCTGGGAACAGGGAAGGCAAATATCTGGCAGCAGCAGTACCTTCCTCTAACGGTCCCAGCTTTCAGTTATCTTCTCCCTCGCCAGCCGTCTGTCCTTCTTCTGCGAGCATGGCTGGCTGCAGACCATCTGATATAAAGATGATGTCTGGCACCTCATGTTCTAAATAGACGCTGTGATGTAGCCCTTCATCCTTGCCAAACACCCCAGCACTAGGCTAGATAAGGGAGAGCCAGGGCTGAATTTTGTATACGACTGTTATTACCCAGGACTAATACAAATATTTGGCCATATATTCAACCAGACTTGAACCTAGCACCACTAGCTGTAATGGATCAGTGCCATTTCACATCAGTCCTCTTAAACAGGAGCAAGCTGTTCACAGCACGTTTAGCTGTAGATACAAGAGAACTTCTAAAAATCTTTATGAAAGACCTATTTTCCTAGTACCTTAATCAGCCCTTCTTCAGACAAAATTCCATTTTCATTTTATGGAGTGAACTTGGGACTAAGAAGTCTTATAAAGAGTCAGCAATAAAGTAGAACCAGGACTGCTCTGAAATCCAGGCTCTAAACTATGTTATTCAGACTCGAAATTCTACCACGCTATATAGACTTCTCAGATATATCTGTGTCCCTTCAGAATAATATTTATATTTGTAGTTTCCCCATTTTGTGCACATAAGTTACTGCCTTCCTCTCCCAGAGAGCAGACATTTGCCTTTCTGCTATGTCCTCCTCTTCTACGGAGGAGGAGGACCTTCTGGCCTACTGGGGAAGGGCAGTGCATAGGCTCCGCATACTTCTTCAGCAGCTACTTAGAAAAGTGAGAAGAATTACAAAATCCTAGAAATGTATCTGCTTGAAGAAAATTAACCCATTTGTTTTCTTGCAGGAGAAATGACCTCATTCTAGTTAATAAAAAGATTGTTTATTTTTGGTAAATTTACATTTGTTGGCAGCCGAATGTCACTCCAGCTCCACTGCTTCCCTGTCCCTTCCTTTCATGTGATCTGAAAGCAACTTTGGTTTGTTTCTCTCACTCACAGCAAAGCAGAGCTGCAATAACAGCAAATGGTCCTTGGAAATCACAGTCACATTAGGCTTCTGTTCAAATAGCTTTTAGGGTTGTGATAATAGGAGGCATTCCTAATAACTGGTGACTCAGTGAGACCCTGCACAGAAGGCCTCCAAATGACAGTACACAATTTAGAATTTAATCTAGAAACAGTGGCGGTGATGAGATTCCAGCTGGGGACCTTCTGGTCTGGAGGCCGGTGCTATACCAAATAATCTAAAGCAACTACTTTACCCGACCAGAAAGGAGATGAATCCCTTCTCTTCCCTTGAACTTCACAACAACTTTTGGGCTGGTGCTTACCCGTGAAGCAGAGAGTGCCTCCATTGCCACCTTGACTCTGGAGACTCACCACCTTGAACGTTAAACCACTGATATGTGGAGAGTGTCCAGTCACGCAGCATTAATATGAAAGTTAGTTCCTGAACACTGAATTTCCGCACACTTCAGTTCACAGGCCACCCATATTGCACTTTTGGGCTGTCCTTGGTCTGCTATAAATCTAGACTAGATGCTCACCCAGAGAAAACAAAGAAAGTTCTCCCCTCACTCTCTCCCACTCCTGGTGCACTGCTTATGTTGAAATCACACAACATTAGCATGACCTTATGCTTAGCAACCCAGCATACTTTCAGAAAAAGTTTCTGTTGAGGGGAGGAAGCCACAACCCCAGTAGCAAGAGAAGTGTATTTTGTTTCTTAAAACAAAGCCTTCAAACCCTCAGTCTTTGCCTCTGTGGTGTGCAAAGGGAGAGAAATTTAGCGCAGACTTGTCTTTCCAAGAAGGGCCATGGTCCTTGTGTGGCCACTGTGAATGGCCAGAAACAACCACAGTGCTTGGAAAGGGAGAGGATGGATGAGGGTCTCCTGGGTACAGGCATACGCTCCTACTTAACATTCCTCTGAGTTGCCCTGGTAGCATCCAGTAAGAATGGCAGGAAACGTCTCACACACACAACAGGGAAAGGACAACTCCACCTCAGGAAAGCAAGTTGAGGGAAGAAGTGATTGCACTCAGATTGTTGGGTCCCATTTAGTGCAAAAATCACTAAGGACGATAAGCTTCAAAAAGCCAGGACAGCATTTACCGACTGGTGAGCAATCAGAATAAATACCAGTGTCTGGAAATTTTTTTTTAATTTTTTTTTTTTACTAGCACTGGTCTTCCAGTGGGGTGCAATATTTGTTAACATGGAGTAAATTCGAGTTATCCACAGATAGTTCAAAAATACAAAGAGTTCATTGCCCAGATATCTCTATTTAAAATAGATTTGCTTTTGTTCATCAGTGTAATGCACATGGCTGAGAAATGGCAAGGTGCCAAGATGAAACTGCTCCTAATTTTCAGAGGAGGCCACCGGCTAATTACACAGACTGCAGGTGTGAAGAGAGAAGCTCAAAGTAATCAATAGTAGTAATTAATCTGCTAGACTGGAGCTAAAGAGCTAACAGCTGGACATCAGAAATGGACACATGCAACAAGATCAGCAATAATTACCTCTTTAAATATTGAATTTCCATAGCAACAATTAAGCATATAAATAAAGGCTTGAAATCAAGGCTCCGAGGCATGATGCTGAATTGCAAACACAACATTCTCCAAATCAACCCTTTTAATAAAACAATAACAATATGCTTGGGCTGGGTCGACTGGTCTCTGGTGCTACCAGAACCTCAGCTTCTGCTGCCTCCAGATTTTTTGGCTCTTCCTGCTTGGCTGCTTCCAAACCCACAGGTTCTGCTGTAACTTCTCTTCATTCAACTAGCATCTAAAGAGACCTGGTGCAACACATGCCTGCAACTCAGCGCCTCTCTTCTAAGGCTGTTTACCTTACAGCTTTGGCTTTTCCACCATCTGGAGATGGATTGCCTTCAAAACACTCTGCTGAGGCACCATTTGGATCAGGCTAGCAGTGCCAGTGGACAGCATCAGAGCACTAGCTAGTAGGTGATCTTACCACAGCCTCTGCTGGGCTGTCAGATGGATCAAGTGCCAGAGTGACAGGTCTGCTGGGAGAAGTTTCTCTGAGCATCCTGCCACCATGGGAAGTACTGCCACTGCCTCTCCTGGAAGCACCCAGAGACCTCTCCTCGTGGCATGGACCACACAGCTCACACAGCAGCATTGCATTCCCCCAGTACCTTTGCAGGGCCAGTAGCACCTGCAGAAATGGATACCCAATTTCCCTCTTGGCTTAATGGCACAGCTTCATCACCAGAGCCCTCTCTGCCATAAAGGCTGGAGATGCCAGGAAGCCTTCATTAAACTCAGGCTAATCTCAATAAATGTTACTTTCTGATGTATACTGGCTAAAACCCACCTTTGCTTATCTCAGCAGAGATGTCAGAGCCATCTTCTCCCTGCTGCACAAAATTCAGACCAATGGAAGAGGCATAAATCTGCTCTTCCTTATGTTCTCATGTGTCTGTGGGACCAGAGACGGCACCACGGATCCTGACCTCTGCAGGCTGCACCCAACCAGGCAGCAACTGCAGACCACATTTGGAAGAGTTTTAGCAATCGAAGCAGCCAAGGCCAATCCGACTCCAGCTCACCCTGCTCCTATGTTTACTGCAGACATGAAGTTCTTTCTTGTTCCCAAGAGTTAAACAGGGTCTTTCTAACGTATTTGACAGGCCACATATTAACTCACACCTCAGTAATAAAGCAGAAAAAAAAAATCCACTCAGCAACCATGAGCAGAGGCTATATGAAACACCCTTCAGAAGCATTATCCTCCCTCCACCTGCTTTAGCATGGGGAAAACTAAATCACACCTACAGAAACCCAAAGAAAAAAGAAATCCTAAATTACATACTTCATTCTGGTCCCTACGTTTCCAGAATCAAACCTGGAGCTAGATGAAAACTTGGGGAACTATTTTTAGAAATTTTATCTTAAGTTTTCTGCATTTTAAACAATTCTTTCTCCAATCACTCATCATCTCAGAGTTTTCCTACTTTTCAGGATTATTTTTTTTTTGCCTTAAAATAGCTAGAAGTAAGGGAACCATTTCTATAACTTAATACTGGTTCCAGTTAGATAAGTCAGTCAAGGAACAGAAGCCCCCTG
Organism: Numenius arquata; assembly: GCF_964106895.1. Taxonomy (NCBI): domain Eukaryota; kingdom Metazoa; phylum Chordata; class Aves; order Charadriiformes; family Scolopacidae; genus Numenius; species Numenius arquata. The sequence goes on along the minus strand of NC_133579.1, from coordinate 65,810,727 downwards.
AACTTTCCACTGGTTTCAGTGAAACTTTATAAAGGTTCATGTTAACTGTTATTAAGGTAGGATGGAGAGCTATATTTTTTGCCTCAGAAGGCGGCAGCATTTCGTAATTGCCCTCATGTATTGATTCCTCCAACCATGCCAGCAATATTTCTGAATCTCCATGGTCTGTAAATATTTCTACACAGTGTATTTCAAACTCTTCTGTAGCACTGATTTACAAGGTACCTGTCATGCTATGATATTTTACTGGTACAGTGCTTTTGCAGCTTTGGTACTGACTGTGCTTTCAGCCTTTCTAACAAGCGTGCAGCAGTTCAATTCTCTGAAGAACTATTGCTGGATATTACCAACATATCTAAGTTGATCTTATTTAAAAAAATAAAGTGATGTGCTTGACTGAGCAACACATTTGACTTTATAACAGGCATATATGAACTACTAACTTAACTCAGTCACTAGCCCAAAACCAGTATGATGAGGCTCACCTGCTTCTCTCCCACACTTTCCTCCATGGAAGAAGCAGCTCAGCCCTCCATGGGTGACACACGTGCCACTGCCATTGAGAGGCATTTGGGAGAGGTAGAAACTGGAAGAAAGCTTCTTCCCAAGCTCTGCTCTAAGCAGCATCTATGATCCCATCTGCCCTGGTGGTCAGGTGCTGAGGACCCAAGTCAAGGAACCAGAGGTGCCTGGCCCTGGTGGAGAGGAGTCAGGCCAAGAGTAGAACAGATAGCCAGCAAACACAGCTGCTCAACAACCACCAGCTGGGAAAAAGTAGCAGATCGGGCCCTCCAGCACCTCATACCTTACATCTTTTGAAAAATTATGCATATATGTGGCATGAAATGCTGCCATTCTGGTTCAGGGGTCAAAAACCAGTTGCCCACAGGGAGGTCAGTGCTGTGCAGCTGAATAGTGGGTTTTGTTCTTAGCTCCACTGCAGCTCTTCTGTGAAATTTCAGCTAAATCATTTGTACCTACCTTGCTGTACCCGTTCATCACTATGTTGGAAAGACACATGAAGAAGTAATGTCATCTTCTGTCCTGAATCTCCTATTTGGTATTCACAAGAGGGGATCTCTTTCTTAGGGAATTTTGTCCAGATTAGATGGAGAAGTCAAGATTAGTCTTCCTCTCCCCCTAAAATGGGCAGAGTAGGCTCAGCGGGAGCCAGGATCTGTGTTAAGGTCCCTCTCTATCATTGTACAGCCACAACAACAGTGCTCACCAAGTCAGGCACTCATGTTGCCCAGCTGTTAGAAGATTCAGAAGACACAGCACTTGACTCCAGACCATCCTCAGTCTTTTTTGCCCAGTGGCTCTTCTTATACCATATCAGTAGTCCCCTTCGCATATGGAAACAACATCGGAAAAAGCCTGCAAAACACCTTCTTTGCCTCCATCGTTCAGAATATATCTGGAATCCCTATCTGTGGCTTGAGGAAACAGGTAGGCAGAGAAAGAGGGATCCTGTCATCTCAAGGCACAAACATAGTAACAGTGGCTATTCTCTCTACCCAACTCTAGGCAGTAAATTTAGGTGCCAACGCTGAAGGAGATAAATCATCCTAAGCTGCCCATGTATTGAGAGAGGAAGGTACCCCTCTGAATTTGTGCTCAGAAGACTATATTAAACTTCTATGTGTCCTCTCCTACCTGGCGCACCAAGCCTCCCGAAATGCATATTACACGTGCTTTAGAGGTAGATCAGTTTTACATCAACATTAGTATATTCTTAAAGGTGGTGTTCAACTGTAAGTATTTTGATGGAGCAGTAATTATTAGAATACACTATGGAAAAATTATAGTTTTTAATATTAGTACAGCTGGAAAATAAGCTAGGGATGGGAAACGGAGCCTTCAGTTTCTTTCCTATATAACTGTCTTTTGGGGAAGAAACCACAATAAACTATCAGGTCAGTGTCAGTTCATCAGAAAAAATGCCAAGGCTGCCTTTCTCAGGATATTTTGAGCATGTTCACACTGGAAATACACAAGAATAAGAAGTCTCATGACATTTCTGCCAATTCATGTCTGGATCGCATTATCATTTGAGAAGGAGACAGAGCCCCTCCCAGAACAGGGAGTCATTTCCATGAAGAGCCATGAAACTGAGCCAAAGCTTAGACCAGACCGAGGGGGAAGCAAGCACAGTGCAGCCCCAGGCCCCCAGCTCACCCTGCAGCGAGCCGGCAACCCCTCTGGGTCTTCCTACTGTTGGCTGGGGGCAGAGCCAGGAGCCCTCCACTCTTGCCAGAAGTCAGGCGTCTGTTTCAATGCTGAAGTAGGAATTTAGAAACTTAAAGACACTTCTCTTTATTTAAAAAAAAATAAAATAAAATAATTATATATAAAAAAAAAAATTAGCCTCTCCTAGTTCAGGTCTCCCTATGAAGGGCATTCACTCAGACTCACAGCAGACTTAGCCCTCATCATCAAAAGAAAAGCTCTCCCATAGGGAAATGACCAGAAGGTGCTGCTCTAGATTGGAGATCCTCACAGGTGCACTCTTGCCCTTGACCAGAGCAGGAGCCTAGAGACATTAACCTTGGTGGGCAAAAGATAACCTCAGCAAATACTTTTTGTGCATTATGAAAGAATTTACAAATCCGCCGGCCAAGTACAAGCTTGCACACCACCCCACAGAATTAAATTGACTTGGGTCAGCTGCAAATACACCATGTGCAGGTATATATGTGGGCACACATATGTATACATGCACCCACATGTGCACAACAAACAACTTTGTAATTAATGTTTCATTATAAAATAGCCTTTCAGAGAAGCATTTTTTTTTTTTTTTTTTTTGGTAAAAAGAGTCAAGCTTAAATAGCCCTCCTCTCCCTGTTTTCTCCTGGTCAGATTATGGTTTGCCACAGTTGGCTCATTAATTCATTCTGTGCTTTCCATACATCTTTTGACTTTCTCCTCCCACAGCACGTGAGATCTCCCCACGCACAGAAGTGAGATTTTCATGTATGTTTTGTCCTCTCTCATTGGTGGGTCCTGGCAAGTGCATCCTCTTGCAGGGCTCATGTGCCCCCTGTGCTGGCAGCCAGCCAGTGAATTCCAAATCAGATTGGCCGGATGCATGCAGCGTACTGAGACAAAAAGTGGATGAGGAACCGCAGCATTGCGCGTCAACAAGCAAGAGCCATGCCTGATGGCAGGAGAGACAGAAGTTGGCTGCATAAAAATCTCACATCTGTTTGCCCAGCAAACGCCATCCATATGGAATAGTATCGACTAGACAGGAAGATTTGCCAGGTGCTTTTGAAGGCATCTCCAACCCAAAGAAACCACCAAAACAACCCTACAAATTGCTAAGTACTCTTTAGGTTTATTGCATTGACAAGTTTCACTGCTCATGTTCCAACCTCAGGCAGACCACCAGTACCTCTACCCTCATGTTCATCCCAGCTCTCTGCAGACTCCATTGCTTGTGACCAAAGACAATACACAACTCATCCTTTTATGTTCACTACATGCGGTCAGTCACCTCCAGAACAAATGTCTGCAACAGGACGTCTGTGGGCTACATGTACCTTGGGTGGAATATGCACTGAAGTTCATATTCCTGCATGCCATCACAAGCCACTCACATGATGTCTTTGTGCCAGGACGTTCGTTTTATCAGACCAGCTAGGCAAACAGAAGTAACATTACACAGGCATCCGTCTCCTTGGATCTCTATGCAGTAGAAAAGCACTGTCACATCAGAGAGCTGCTGTTGAGTGAGTGCTAAGGTAAAAACGTGAATCAGTGTGACACATCGCAGCCTCTAGATACTGAAGGAGACATTTCAGTAAGGTCACATGTCTAGCACCAGCAGACGGGCAACTCCTTGAAACCCTTGGAAATGACCCAGTGCTTAATAAAGACAGCCATTTCAGGGAGACTGACGTGATACAATCATGCCCTGTACTGAAGCACAGCTCTTCAGCTAAGTGCGCGGCCTAACTCACAAGGACTGAGAATTTAACTCATTTCTGTTTCCACATATCTTCAGATGAAGTCATTGCATAGGAATGGAGGTGTTTTCACTGAAAAAAAACAAGTAGCTGAGTCTTTTTCAGACTCAGTAAGTTGTAAAGCACTTGGACTACTGTACTTGGACATTAAAAATACACAAGAGAAGCATAGGAGTCATCTACTGTGACTGTGCAAATATTTGGCCTATATAAACCTAAATTGTCATTGCTGGGTTCATTGTCTTCCTTCCATGTGTTATTACATCTTCTCAGTCTTGAACTATAAAATACTCAGAGTGGAACATTTCCTACTTTGGCCACGAGGCCTGAACCTCCGTGCTACCAAAGCACAAACAGCATCTTGAACTCTGATGTTGAGTACATGATTTATTGCTTCTGTTCTCATTAAAGCTGACATAGAGGACACCCAGTCTAAAACAAGATGATAGCTCTAAAGATTTGGAGCTCTCGATTCTCCCGATCCATAGGCTGACCCCCCCACTGCGCTGCCTTGCACAGCCCCGCTCCCACAGAACGGGACACGGCGCAGGGGCTGGATCTCTTCATCCCACCACGCACCGCTCGCCTCCCTGTTCACGACCACTTTCTCTTCGCACAGGTTAACATCTTCAGTATTTAGCAAAACTACATGTTTGCAGTGCTTGCCATGCTGTTCACACTGGAAATCAAAACTGTTTATTTTTGCAACAGGCAAATTGTAGGCTAATTTATACAGATGTATTTATTCAGTGACTCATTAACAGTAAGTATCAGGAACCTAATTTACTGCAACATCAGCCCACAAATTGTGGCAAATTACGTTACACAGAGAAGCAGGACCCAGGTCTGTCAAAACTGACTTTTGAAGTGGAAGTTTATTTTTGGCATCCATTTCACAGCCAGTTTTCAGCAGCAGGATGGATTCTGTTGGTACTCTTAGCTTACCAACTTATCTTCAAGCCTTTTTTATTATTACTGGTATTATTATATTTTATTCTAGTGACAATTTTTTCATATGGCAAAACATAAATGTTCCTGAGGATTAAATAAGAAAGCATGTAAGGTCCAAGTGCTTTAAAAAGCACCTCAATAAAATGACGACAATAATTGATTCCTTGTTCCTCTATCAAACCAATGAAATATTGCTGGGGTGGTATAAGGAAAGGAAATATTTAATTTTATCTAAAACAGCTTTTAAAATTTAGATTTACTTTGCCTAGTAAACAAGTGCAAGTGAATCTTTTTCTTCAGCTCCAATTTGAAAAAGTTTGTATTTTAGGCACTCGTAATGAAAGAACATAAGAAGTAAGGATCAACACACGCGCACACTGAAAAAGGAGAATATTCTCCTTGTTTGCAATGGTCTAGTGGCCAGACTATTCACCCTAGAGGCAAAAAACCTTTTTTTCTTCCCTCCACTCGATTCAAAGAAATTAAGCTATGGTCTCAAACCATCAGGAGAAAGTTATAACCACCAGGTAGGCTGCAGGGTATTCTGAGAAAAAGTTTTTCCTTGAGTCTCTCCGACTGGAACTGTTCTACTTCTCAATGAATATGTATAAATTCATTAAGAGACAGAGAAAGAGAGACTAATTAGTACACTTAGCTGGGAAGGCTGGTTACCCGGTCCCAGTCCCTGCTCTAGTGAATATCTCATTATCTATACAAAGAGGAACCAGGGGAAAAAGACAAGTTATAAACATTCCCCTTTTGAAGCCAGAGAGCATCCTATAGCTTGGCAGACAGGAAAGTCTCATGGGCACGGCCACATCGTGGTTGAGCACCCTGAGAGTCAGGCTCAGCACTAAAAGGTGATCCATAATGACCAATCTAACCTGGAAACCCCTTTCACTCCCCATCTTTAAGAGTTTAAGGAGGAGAAAAGAAGGGGAAAGGCAGGAAATTCCCATTCTGATTTCAAGATGCACATTCAGAAATTAAAGTCCCTAAAGCCAGCAGTGCCTCCAAAAAGCCTTAGACCACAAGTCCCCTTCCTTACTACTCCAGATCAACACCTGCAAGCTTCAACTCTGGTCAGATACTCCCAGAGCTTTAAAAAATAAACAATGCATATGTTTCGAGTGCTAGGTTTTTCCTCTGACCATGCCTTTCCCGGAGTGACATATGCAAGCTTTAGTATAAGCATTTGTTTATTGCTTGCATTTAGATTTATACACAGCCCATAAAAGATTAATACATATCCATGAAGAAGACTTTTATATCAGTCAGATCAAAATTAATTAAACCCGTCAAGTAAGTAGGTGGCTGTTCTACATGTTTTTATTCTAGCATCATCCTATCACACGTTATACTTTTCTGAAAGTGTTTTAATGTATTTTGTATGTGTTGCGAAATGCTTTTGTGGTCTCTTGCCACTGCACCCTGGTGAAAAACGCCCCCTGGTTAGAAGTGGTTGAATAAATTACTAAATCCAGCACAAAGGAAGAAAGCCAGTACAGAAATTGGGGAGGAGGAGAAATCAGTGCGAGGAGAGAATATATTCTTAGACACACACTCCCTTGCATAATACGTTGTTCAATAGATCGTATTTTTCTTTAGCACTGAGGGAAGAGGCTTTTTGCAGATTAGAACATTTTGAGCATTTGATGGAAGGCAGTGAAAGTTTTATTTATAAACAGAACCGCAAAGGAACAATAGGCACTAACATCTGTAGTCACTTGGAGTTATGTTTCTGAGTGTCAGCCTGAGAATATGAATTATTTCTTTGCAGACCATCCAGTCCATCACCCAGCCCAGGTCAATAAAAGTAAGAGCCCCTGCACTACCTTCAAGACTAACCTCATACAAGACAATGACTTTCTTCTTTTCTTTTTTTTTTTTTTTTTTTGAGAACAGACATACTGTATTTCTGAAGAGCTTTTAAATGATGAAAAAAAAAAAAATCATTTCCTCTAACCCTCCATTTTCTCTCCACTGAAGGTATAAAAACAGCTCTCCACCTGCTAACACTCACAGACCAATAACTTAAATTTTGGCACTTATTTATAGACTCAATAGATCCATCCACACCTGCTTTTCCCTTAATTAGTTGGCTATCCAAAGGCTGCAGACTGGCTGCTGCCAGCTTCCTGTACTAATAGGAAGATCATTTAGGGCTGATGTAGATGCACAAAATAAATAAATAAAAAGATCTCACGCAGAAACACTAACAAGGAAAATATTAACACAAAAGAAAAAAATTAATGAAAACTGAGAGGGGCATGCATTGCTGGGAAGGGTTGGCTGCTTGGTTTTGTTGGATTTTTTTAAGTCAAATCTGAGAAACGTTTAAGCCTGTAAAAGTCTGTAGGGTGATAAATAAGCAACTCAGGGCCCTGATTCAGCACCAATCTGCTACTTTCAAGGAGTTTTGGATCACCATGGAGGAGATGAAATCTTTAGCCTCCTCCTACTAGACATCTTATAAAGAGAGCTATTGTGGTGGTAGGAGTCAAACTATTATTAGATTAGCTATTAGCCAGAGGGAAGAAAATGCTTGAGAGAGATTTACTTTTCACAGTGCTATCAGCCGAGTCGCTAAAATAGTAGGCGTTTGAAGAGTAAAATGACAGGAACATTGTAAGCACCTAAATGGGCAGGGAATGTTGGGTTTTTTTCCCCTGAAGAAAACACTTGGGTCTTACTTTTCCAGGCTAGTAACATGGGGGCAGCATTTACTACATTTAGCCAGCATACATCCCCTAGAAAAAAGTTAGGCTTTCATCCCCAGATAGGGACTGTGTCGAGGCAACAGCCTGTTTTAACTCGCACCCAACACATTTCAAAGGATGGGATTAACTTCAAGCAAGGGCTGCAAGTTGCACGGAAGACAGTGGTTTTCTTCAGTGCTCTACTGCTCTTAAGTTCCTGCCTTAACACATCGGGTGTGGCACCCAGCACAAGAACATCCTCATCCATCTTATACCCTCCAGACAGAGCTATAATTACAAAGTCTGGTCCTACACTGCTCAGACCTTTCAAAGTCTTATTTTTAGGAGAGTAGCTCCAATAAAGCATTTGAGTTTTACTGTTTCCAAGGCTCAAAGAAAAAAAATTGCCTTGTGGTGCATGTTAGGACAGGAGGAAAGAAAAACTGTGTAATTAAATACCTAAGGATGAAATAGAGCAAGTAGGATAGTAAGAATTAATTACTCATCTGAAGGTTTGCTTTGACCCACTATTCTGCAGTCACACCTATTTTACTACTATGTTTCAATAACCGATTTTTGTTCCGCTCCAAGACTCAGACCTATGATATTCCATTAGATGAATTTCCTACATTGTTCTTTTCTGTTTGGGAAGTGGTATAATTATATAGACTGATTTGGAGAGCAATAGTTTGAAAATGTTGCCTGAGGCATACCAAAGTCCCACGACTTGTTAATAAGTCACTTTTCTCCCAGGGGCTTTTTTTTAGCTACTGCTTGAAATAACATTAGCACTTCATTGCGACATTTTCCTAATGATGTTGGTATGTCAAAACCCAAGGATAAGAGGATACGTTTGGGTGTATCTGTTGTAGCGGATGGCCAGCTTAGCTCTCACACAGGCTGAGAAGCCTTTCCTGTGAAAAGGTTGGGTTTTCAAAGAGGTCTGAAATCTCTGCTGACTCAGGCTGCTTGTGAACTTGCTGTGCCACAAACAGGCTTGTGTGTCATCCAAAGTCAGAGGCTTTTGAGAAAAGTCGACTCGAGTCACCTCTGCAAAACATGCAGCCTGGGGCTTAAACATCCCAGCTCCAACTCTACCCCTTGTGGAGGGCCATGCCAGCATCACTATCAGGAGCTCACTGCAGCCCTCACCTGCTTAAAGGTTGCCCAGCAGAGCCTCCAAGCAAGGGCATCATGGACTCTAATGCACCCAGGACAGTCCAGACCCCTCAGGATGGGGGGTGAACGTGTTCAGACCTGGAGCCCCACCTCTTCAACACGTGCTGGTGGCAATACGAGGGCCAAGGCTGAGTCCTGGGTCAGTTCCAGAAACCCAGCTTAGAGGAGACAATCACTGGGGACTTTAATATATGGCTTCTGAGGTATTAATGTTGTAAGGGCACGGGAAAGGGACCAAGCCAAAGACACAGGCAAGTTTTCACATCTTGCTTGAAACACCAGGCAGGGGCGTAAAAATGGACATGCATCAGCCTGCTCTCACAAGCTTCAAGCTGTTACAGCCACCACAGGAGAAAGCACTGAAGACTTGGAGAGACAGACCACAGGTATGAATTCCCTTTCTCTTCTGCTAGCCCACAGGTATTTCAAAACAGGACTATAACTTCCATTCCAGGGTAACAAAATTGATTGTTACACAAAAAAAGAACAAAACCACTTAATGTTAAGACACCCAGTTTCCCCTTTAGTGGTATATATTTCAAGTGAAAACCTATACGTTAAAGTTAACTGCTTAAGTCACCACTATTTTCAACAACAAACAACACATTTCTATTACTATCAAATAAACCTAGGAAATTCACTGACAAATATCTTTGTTATCAGAAAGTCTGGGCCGCCCAGTAATACATGCTGCTCTGGATAAGCAATCCATTGGAAATAAGAAAATTCAGCTGTACAACTGTCCCCTGACTTCAGTTCCCCTAGAACACACTGTGTAGGTGAAAGGAAAGGGCAACAACCATTGATGACCATCATGGGATAGCATCCGACACCTTTTTGCTAATGCTAACTGGACCATAGGTGTGTTGTACCAAATGGAAGCTGCGCATACCTACCCTACACCCAGCTACGTTGAGAAATACCTCAACCCAGTACTAAACCTGTGAGTCAATATTATCTTACACCTTGCTGCCATTAAATTCCCACTTCTAAATATTTGTCCCCTTGCTGCATCTCAGCGTTGAACTGAAATTCCCCAGGTTCCACCTGGCACATAGGTGCTGTTTTCCTTTATGCATGCATATACACACACAGGTATGTGCATTCAGCTTCTCTTCTCACCCGCCCTGAATTTTTTTTCCTGTTATACTCCAAGCTCTGCCAAACTCCAGCTAATCCTCCCACCATTCAATATTGCTCCAGCTAATACAGTGACTGCAGCTGGAGTGGTTGCAGATAATTCCCAGTGAGCACTACCAGCTCCAGGGGGGGCAGAGTTAATGTTTTATTGGCATGTACCTTGATTCTGTGTTTCCTGGATTTGAATTTTCCACTTGGAAAGGTCTCTGCTACAACTAGGTCATCTTAACTCTGAATTAATAGGGTTTGGGTTTTTTCCCCCTTGTAACTCTCAGTTTCTTTGTGGTAAGGTAGCTGTAATTATCCTCAAAGACTTTCTTTCAGAGTTTTTAGCATCTTGTGTTGCATATCACCTCTAGAATCAGACAGATTTGTAAAGTAAATTACAAGTCCCAAATACTGAATGCAGACACCTATAAATGTAATTTGACCAGTGAAGACATCTACTTACAAAAGAGCGCATATCTGCAGCATCACAGAATGAGAAATCCCTCTACTAGGAGTGGGAGAAGAGGCTCTGCAGGTGCTGGGGCAACAGGATGGAACCAGGAGCTCACTGTTGTTTTCAGGCAAACATTCGATTTCTAGGAGGCATATTCCAGTCATTTAAAGAAAGGGTGATGTCAGTGCAGCAGGTTTGAAAGCCCTGGGGGACTTTCAACCACCACCACCCCTAAGTAGTGGGATGAGCATCACCCTCATTTTCTGCCCTCATGGGCAGCCCCACTGATGCAGCCCAGTGGGAAGAACCGGTGACCTCCCTCCCATCCACTAAGCAGCACCTTCCCCTAGAACATCTGGGCAGGGCGGGCATCCCCAGTGCCACACACCTCCCTGGGCCCCAACACACAGCCAGTTGGCAGGACCTTCCATGACACAAGCCAAGCAGAACCTGCAAGGAGCTGCTCAGTGTTGTACAAGCCCTACCAGACCAGCAGTGCTGGCACTTCGTCCTCTCAGCCTTGGGACAAGCCAGGCAAGCACGTGTCACCATCTAGAATAAACATTTACAAGGCCTGGTTAGCCACCCTCTTCAACCCTACATCCACCCACTGTGCCCACAGGAAGGCTTCTTCAACCTATGCCAAACCAGAGCATTATGACTTCATTCTGGTGGTTTGGAGCAATTTCAAGATTCTCCCTTGATCCCCCAAGCCTTGTATAAATGTTAACTTCCTGCTGAGACTGAAAAGAGGGTGAACCAGGTTCTGCAGCTTTTCCTTTTCATTGTTGCTCAGCTGTAAATCATTATACAGCAGGCAAGGCCAGAGAGCATACAGCCCCATGGCTGCCACAGAGATGAGCAGACGTGCCAGATTCCCCAGCTGACCCTGTAACAGGTACCTGCCCTCATAAAGGGAATAACCCTGCTAGAGGCTTTGCAGCATGCCACCAGCAGGTACCAGCAAGGCAAGACCCTCTCCTCCTCCAGCCTCCATGACTGCCCTTTCTCTCACTTTTCTGCAAGTTGGCCAACTCTCCAGCCACATAGCAAAGGTTTCCTGCCACGTACTCTGTGTAAGCATCCTCCCACCCAATACCTAGAAGAAAGTCTAACCTGACATAGCAGCAACTTGAACCAGTCCAGAGCATTTCATCTCAACATGACAGCCTCACCAGTGCTATTTTACATGAAGCCCACTCACCCACACACGAACAGTCACTCACAGGTGACTGCTTCTGAGATGGCTTAAAAGCAATCCTAGGTTCAAGCCAGCTGTAGTATATATTAAAGCTTGGAGTTGGAGTTTTTCTTTATCATCACTTAAGAACACAACAGCCTTCACTAGACCAAACTAAATGATGTGGACAGAGTGGTTTATACTGACCTTGATCAGAGGTTGCTCATTCAGCAGTACGGGAGATGTCAAAATTCGGCCCCACAGCCATTTTTCCAGGATGCCCCAGTTGTTTCATCAGTGACAACTGTTGGGTAACATACTACTTTTTTTCCTCTCTCCCCTCCTCTACCCCTCCAATGTCACTGGGAAAAAAAATTCCTTTATCTATTAAATTAAACAACCGATAGATTTGACTCACCCTTTAGAGTAAACAGGCTTGAACAAAGCCTATTTCTTTGGAAAATTCTCCCATGTCCTCTATGTCCTATCCTGTCCTGCTGCAGTACAACTTGGATTTTAATTTCTCAACTAAAGTGTTTGGCTTCTGCATTCCATACAGAAGTTTTAAGTAGAGACCTCTTTTTATCTATTCCTACAGCTGCTTTCTTACAATTACATTAGCTATCTATTTATTTTCCTGCTTGCAGAAAAAAAAAAATAGTCAAACCGAGCAACTCACCATTATGTCTCTTAAAGTATATATGCACTTTTCTATAAAGCTCTGCAAATTCTACAGAGCTTCATCCCCTTCTTCTCTTAATAAGACTCATTTTAAAAGGGCACCAATATTCCCAAGGAAATGGTGCCGCCTTCTCTTACTGCACCAGAAAATGTGTTTCAAACATAAACAAGCTAGCAGCAACCATATCTTTGTTTGGCAAATGGAGTAGTCTCATCACTTAGTCCTGTTCATAGCAACACACAAAGGAGTACTCTGTAGCCAGGGGTAATAGCTGATCCCATAATCTGGCACTAACACTTAGAAAGATTAATTACCCTATTAAGATCTTAGACACCACTAAGAAAATCTTTGTATAAACCTTTTAACTCACAACAAATGCAGCATATTTGGTGCCATCAGTTTGTTGCACAATAAAGGTTCTCACCCTCCCACACTTGTTCAGTTTTGTCTCTGTCTCCCATACTATATAAACACACGCACACGTGCTCACACACACAGCGCTTTTTTTTTTTTTGCTTTTGCTTTTTTTTTCCTCCTGTTTTTCCAATACAAAGGAATAAAGTACAAGTGTGTTTGGAGCAGATAAAGTAAAAACTCCTTCTGTCCTCAAATTGGCTGCCTCAGAGATTAAGCAGCAAGAGCAGACGCTCGCTGATTCAAAGGCTGCTGCTGTGTCAGAAACCAGAGGCACCTAAGCAGATTCAGGTTGTAATCCCTACACAAATTATATATCCAAAAATATGAGGAGGGTTAAATTATTAAAGCGCGTTATCAAAGACACCTTCTAAAGTATATCGTTACTGATTAGCACCATCAGATGCCAATGCAAAATAGCTCATCACCTTGGCACGGCCTCCCACTTCCACGCTATCTCACTCTCTCACTCCGTCCTTCTCTGCCACATCGTCACCAGCAAGAAAAGCCACAACAGTGTGAACAGACCTAGATAAAGCAAATGTGAGTCATCCAGCAATGTTTAAGATCACCATTATTGCCCCAACTATCCATAAGGCGATTGCCTGTGATTAAAGTCTGGTGCAAGAGAGAAACACGTGCTTCAGGCACAGTCTGTGGGGAAGGGGCTGGGGGCTCTCCCCTGCTGGGAAGCCAGCAGCAGGATGCAGGGAACAACATTTTACCCGCACCCCACTTCCCTTATTCACATCTGGGGATGAAGTGCCAGACTTTCCACTCGGGAAATGCTTGGGCTGCAAGTCAAAGATGCGGCTTAACATTTCATAGTCCTTTTCTGAGGGAGCACTTCCAAAAAGAGCATTGTAAAATTGTCGATGCTTCTGTCTTGCAAGGGAAGTGGTGGGAGCACCTCCTAGCCTAGATCCTAAATGCAATGGGTGTCAGCGATAACTTCAGATTGCCAACAAACTGCTCGTACTACAAAGCTTACATCTGCTTTGATGCATCCCTTCTGAATGCTTGTTGCTTGAGCTTACTATTTTGATTTCAAAATATATCTGAAGAAGCTGACCTTGGGAACATACCAGGAATCCAAAAAAAATAACATTCACATCCTAAAACATAGTTTTCTCATTGCTCATCACAGCTTTTCTTGATAACTGCTGGGCCCAAGTTTTGTGGAGGATAATTTGGTCTGTCAGCAGCTGGCGTGGGTGGGTGAGTGGCCATCGTTAACTGGTACACAGGGAACACTCGACACTGGGAGTTGTCTGAACAGCTTTTGTTATTCACATCAGCCATAGAAGTAGCTGCTGATTCGCAAATCAGACCCTGATGCCCAAGCAGACTCGCTGCATTTCCTTTGCTTTCCCTGTGAACACCCTCAGTAAGGTATAACCCAGCCTCACTGAGCGATCACGTTGTTCATATAAGCAGTCAATGACATTATTTGCACAAGCCTATGCCGAGGCTGACCCATTTCTTCCTCCCTGACATCTGGTAGGCTTTGTGCAACTCAGTAGCCAGGACAGAGCACAGTAACTCTAATAATCTTCCGCTGCCGCATCCAGGTCCCTTTCAGTGCCTTATGGCCCGCGCTGCTCCTGCCGCAGCGATTATGGAGACAGCAGTTGTGCTGTAATTAGGATCCTCATGGGCCAGCCAATCTGAATTAGCAGCACAGGCCAGCTGCTCCGCTGCCAGCCAGATCTTTTTGGCACACCCTCCTCTCGGGCACTCATCCCCTCCTGGAACCCATCCTCTCTTCCCGACTGCCGGCAACGCTCGGGCAGGCTTTCCGCAAAGAAAATTACCTCCTTTCCACCACTGCTTGGCCCCGTCCAACACTTGCAGCCGGCCGAGGCTTTCCCCGAGGAAGATTGAGCCCAAAGCACGACCCAATGCCCCACTGTCCATTCCCACAGGGACCTGCTGCTGCTTCAGCCCTTCCGTCTTGTTTTCAGTGCCAGAAGCCACATTTTGCACATAGTGGATGTTCACATTTCTTTTAGTATCAAAAGATAAAATGGGGGGAGCATGTTCAGTATTGCTCTACGCCATTCTTTTCCCCTCCTGGTGATGACCCAGACAGTTACAAGTGTGACCACCTCCGAGTCACACATTAAGAAGCTCTCATTATGGTTTCGTCTTTCAATCTTTTCCCAGAGTTAGAGCCCTGCACCATTCATGCTTCCTTTCATTAAGGAAGAAAAAAAAAAAAGTGCGTGCACTTTTTTGTTTGCTTCCTACTGCTACCAACAATATATAATAGCCTGTACTTGAAAAATAAATAAATAAAATAAAAATACCAAACACAAACCCACACATGAGCCTGTTCCCTTTTGATTTGTTACTCTATTTTTCCTCTGTTCAGGCTTGAGTAACAGACAAGTCATGGTCACATTCATTCTTGGACAGTTTTACTTCCTTTTTTATTTTTATGAATTATTTCTACATTGCAATGAATTATTTGTCTTACCGTTTTCTCTTTCATTTTAAACATTTTTTTTTTTAAATAAAAATCAGTCTACTGTCATCCCTCAAGAGCAACAGTCTCCCAAGAGATGACAACACCCTTACCTGCAGCGCTATACAGCACAGTGCTATGACCATGGCCACCATAAGACAATCTAGATTAGAGATACACTCGTGGTTTTCTTACAGAGCCAGTAGCTCATTCTGACATGCCTGCTTTCACCCTTCCATGTCTTGTAGAGGAGATGGATGGTCCCCTCAACAGACAAAGCAAAAAACTCCATAGATGGTGACATTCCGGTGAAGAAAGCTGACTTTAAACTAGCTTCATAATCCCAAATCAAGAGAGGGAATTGGTAAAGAGCTACCAGCTTTCCTTAAATAGGTTCTGAAATCAAGAAAGTTTTTCTCTAGTACTTCCCATGGGTGCAGGTTGACTTTACAACTGTGTTCCTATTCTTAGGTTGAAATTGTCATCATCTTTCTCTTAAATAAATTTCAAAGTTACTATATTTTCAAAACGGTAAAAAGTATCTATGGTGCACTGCTTCAAGAATACCTGCAAGTTTCTATTGCCATTTGCTTTTGTTAAATGTTGTGGGGTTTTTTTGGTCAAATTAGCATTTTTTTATCCATCTATCTATCTATATGTTAGAGAGTAAGAGCAGTCTTCCCTTAGGCTGATTTTTTTTTTTAATGGTTTGATTTGTTTAGCTACACTAAACTAGCCACATCACAGATTACAAAGCTAAAAGATATACAAGAGCCAATAGGTATTTTAAAGGAGGATATATTTGAGGAAACAATGCACAAATTCCCTCTCAGTTCAGAAGGGCACACTCACATCACTGTACAACGTTCAGCATGTTCCTTCACCTCATTGCACATGTTGCATTCTCTCAGCCCTTTGCCCATCAATTTAGGTACCAGAGGGGTGGGATGCAACTTCTTCACCCACTGCATTGTAATTTCACTTCCCACAAAAATTCCCCCACAAGAGCACGGCCAGAACTTTCTGGCAGCCCTGGAAGATGCCTGCAGCCTGCCTTGCTCTTGTGGTCCCTGTCCCCCTCTTCTGCGGGTCCCCAGGGATACGCAGAGTTTCCCAGAGCACGGACGGCTCCCAGACCGTGCTCAGAGCAACCTACGAGGATGCACACAAGCCCTGATTCGGTACTGTTGAAGGAAATCAGCCCACCTATCACATTCACTTTTACCTGTTCCTCATTAAGAAAAAAATCCACCAAAAAACCCACACCACCATGCTGGAAGAGCATTTGGTGCCCCTGCTTGGAGCGGATGAACCAACGGGCAGAGGGGGAGAGCAGAGAGGAGTGCAGGGGGGTGGTAATTCCGTGTAGTTTCTCTCCCTCTAGCGATGGAAACCGAGATTGCGGGTCACTTCTCCTGTGCTGGAAGAGGACAAGAGTCCAGAAGGAAATCCCAGATCCCCTGCAGCAAGTCAGGCACCTCACCTTACGCTGTAGGAGCCGGATGACTCCCCAAGACCAGGTACCAGACCCCACTGCAGGAGGTGTGAGCCAGGAGACAATCACGTCCCAGCCCAGGGGCTCGGAAGCCCAGTTGCCTGATCTCTACTTGCAAAAAAAACCCCTCTGCCAAGAATTAGGGGCAGGATTTTCAGCTTTGACCCAAGAGCTGTACAAGCACATTTTCTTACACAGACAAGAACAAAATGGAATGATATATGTGAACTGCTCTGGCTCTTTCGTTGCATTTTGCCTGGGTTTAATGATCGCGGGGCTCATAAAAGAGCATGTGTCTTCGCAACACCGCTTGGCAAGGCTTTTCAAATATTTACAAAATGTATTTGGTATCCCCTGCTAATAATAGCCCAATAGGTCCCCAGATAGAGAGCAAGAGACTGAGGCACTCTTGTTCTGGCTGCTATTTCGCAGCCTTGCTTCACAATGCTGAAAGACTTCTCAGTTCTTGTAAACGGGTAAGAGACAGGGAAACAGATTGCAGAGGTTCCCGAGGCTGTTATTTTAGGAAGCACTGCTTCAGTGGTGGAATTGCACGCTTTCTCCAACCAGAGTTGTGTGAGGTCTCTGATCCTTATTCCCTTTTGTTCAACTTACTTGTTGAAACTGAGAATAAAACCCTGTAGAAACAAACTTGCTGGAAAGCTTTCTTGGGCTTGCCTCTCTGTAGAGAAAATTACTAGTTTTGACCACACTAAATCTCTGAGACCAGATGTCAAAACTAAAAAAAAACCACAGTTTCAGAACTCCCTGTCCTAGGACATGAGCTATATGACCAAAGCCCACCTATACCATGGGCAAAGCCAGAGCCTCACCCTTGCCAGAAGGTAAACCCTAGATCACCTGGAGCTACTCAAACTGGAGGAAAGCAAAGCCACATTTGTTTCTTATGCTCTTGGCTGACAAGGGAGCCGAGAAGACCTTGTTAGGACTTCCTTGCTTCCCAGCAAGGACCTGTAGGAGAGACCACATTTCCCACACCCTCCCTTTGGTTCTCTGTCACACACATGTAGTCCCCAGGGGCCTGAAGTCCCCACTGCACTAGGAAAGGAAGTCAATAGCATAAACCCTCTATGAAATCTCTTTGACAACAGGGACAAGAAAAAGGGGTTACCTTCGTAAAGCCCCTTCCCGCAACAGCCCAAACGCAGTCCCTGTGTGGGGCTCCCATCCCATTTTACAATCCTCCCCTGCAAAAGCCACAGTTCTGGCCCCTCTGGGGACCACCCAACATCATGTTTGGGGGCCCAGAGCCAGCACTTCAGATAAGACAAGGTCCAGGGACAGACCCATGGAACTGGATGGGGATGGTCACTCTTGCCTCCACCACACCAATGTCCTTGGGGTGCAGGACACACAAAATGCAGGATCAGCAAAATGCAAACTCCTGCCCTGACAGAGGTGGTCAGCCCCAATTTCACTTCAATTTCACATTATCCGACTGCTAATGTTAGAGAGGGATGAGGCCTGCCTCAGCTGCAAGTCTTGCTTGGTGCAATAGAGCAGTTACAGACCGTAAATGAGATGCAGGTTTCAGCTGTATATTCCCTCTCTTTAAACATCACTCAAGTCCCACTCAATCTCAGTTTGACTCCAACATGACATTAAATGCTATCCTAAGTGGAAACAGTCCTCTGAACTGGGCTCAGAAGTGCAGTTTTCCCAAAGTACGATTTAGGAGCAGTAAACTGAAGAGAATGGCTGCTGTCAGGTGAGGTGCTGAAGGCGTCACCACCAAAAACAACCTCTCTGGGGCAGCCGGGTGGTGAGCAGGTTAGTTCCGGCTTGAGCTGGTAGGAGTAGGTTTCTCCTCCAATGCATGTACTTCTCACCCGCACAAGAGAAAATTTGTCCTCCAACACGTGTATTTTTTTTTCCTACCCCCCTTTCATGGAGGGGGAAGGAAGAGGCAGGAGTCACCAGCTGTATTTTAGTGCCAGAAGCATTAACAGCAGCATGCAGTGGTAGTGAGGGTGCTCTGTGGGGCACATCTGGGGCTCTAGAAAATCTGGAGTGGGGCCAGCCCTAAACAATTCACATCTCTCTCCTGTTTTTAGAGCACCAGAGCAGGCACACCAAGGACACAAACATATTTTGCATGAAAGTCTTGCATAGGATGGCAGTGCATCACAAGCAAGGAGATTCAATGCATGTGGACACACCTACGTGTTCTCCTCTCATGGCTTTACATACGGTTTTTGTACCAAGCTGTGAACTGGTTTCCCAAAAACATACATGAATGCATGTGTGGTTTCTAGATATTTACTTCACAACAGCTAAAGTATTGCCCAACAACATTATCACAGCAGTGTCTGAGAAACCAAGAGCTGCTCCTGGTTACTAGGTACGGTAATTTTCTACACAAATACTGCATTTTGTCCTTCAGAAACTTCACAGCCTTGTCATGAATCTCTATGATTTACAGTACCTGCTGCTAGCTGGAGCTCACAGATGGAGTGCCAGTACTCCAGACTGACAATACGCAGCTAGTAACGCTGAGCAGGGATGTGTCACCTCTATAAAGGTTGAAAATAGGACAAAAATATCAGAGAACAGAATAAACTTCTGGGAGAGGCTATTTTAGTCTCCTAATCTGAATATTCAGGCTTAATTTGGTATTTTACACCGGGCCAATTAGACACCCACAAAATAACACAAGATTGTTTTGTCGCTGATGAGTGTTCTGGATTTGTAATTCTTCTGTCAGTACACTTAGTCACTTGCTATTTCATGGTCAACTTATGGGTGTCTTTCCAGGGGAGTAGCAAGGGAGGGAACATAATATCTTAAAGAGATATTAATTTAAACACCATCAAGAGAACATCCTTCCCCACTGATGTACCCAGATTTGCTTAACTAGGTTACATGCAATTTTCAAACACCAGAATTTCAAGTTATCTACCAAAATTAAACAGTTACCTTTGCGCTTTAGGGAAATGGTGGAGGGAGGGAAGAAAAGAAGGAAAACACATACACACACACTTTCCTGGCTTTTAAAAATCAGGATTATCTTTTTTTTGTTGTCATATCAACATCAGATCATCTAGAAAAAAAATAAACAAAATTAGCAAGCTAATTGGGGGATTAACCAGCTATATTTAGCTGTTCAGCAAGGGCATAGGGTACTCTGAAAGGAACAGGCAACTGGGTATCAGTAGAAGTCTCTGCCACGGCAGTACTGTGAGCCAACGCATCTCTGTTTGTGGCACAGTCTGGAAGGGACTGTATTCCTGTCTGTCATGAGTAGATCACTTTAAAAGTGATAAGAAACATTTCTAAAAGAATGATGAAAAGTGTCAAAACATTTTAAGCATTAAAAGCAACAAAAGATTTGATTCCGAGTTTTCCTCCTCTGCCCAGTCAGAACTATTGTCATCAAGGATGCCTGAATCTTTTCATAAGAAACTTTTTTATTTTTTTTTCCCTCCTTGACTAAATTTAAAAATAATCCTATAAATTCTAGACCTATGACATGTTTAATCAAGGAAACTGAGCTCCCCAGCAGCCAAAGCAACTTCTAGCAGACTTGCTGACACACAGTAGGAGATGCAGACACTATGGACATTAAGAAGTGATGGAAAGTTTTCAGCACCCTCTCATAGTTGTTATAGACTTAAGGAGAAGGATGCACAAGATGATCCATACATGTCATGCACGTGGCCACTTTACATACTGCAAACCACAAAAGAGGCTAGAACAACCTCCAATTCCACCTCATTGGTGTGACCCCAGCCACAGCTTAGTTTTGTCATTAATAACCCAAACTCTGGAGAGGACATCCTCACCTGAGGTGGTTCAGGCCACACAGAGAAGACCACACCTGCTCAACCTGGCTCTAAGCCTGATGAGCCATGGTCTACAGATGGGGAGCCATGGAGCTCAGTTTCTCTCACAGCATCCATGTGAGCATGCACTGGCACAGTGGCAACCATTCCACAATTCTAGGTTCAGAGAGGTAATTTAAAAGCACAACAAATGGTCAGGATAGATAGACCTTTATTCTATCTTTATCAGAAGATATTCAATAAGCAAAACTACCAAGCCTACACCAATACCAGCCTTCACAGTAGTTGCCCTCCAGCTTTCTCTCAAACACTATGGGCAGAGCTTTTCCCAGTGACCAAGCTGAGTTTGCCCTGTGACAAAACTGGTGGTGACTCAAGAGGACATTTCCAAGCTCTTGCTGAGGGGGCAAGTGGCACTTATGCAGATTTGGCTCCTGGGGCACTCTGGTCACACATGAGTTTGGAGAGGCAGCAAACATTAGCCACCC
This sequence comes from Numenius arquata, assembly GCF_964106895.1. Taxonomy (NCBI): domain Eukaryota; kingdom Metazoa; phylum Chordata; class Aves; order Charadriiformes; family Scolopacidae; genus Numenius; species Numenius arquata. The sequence continues at coordinate 65,789,816 of NC_133579.1, read as the reverse complement.
TCAGGAGGAGAAGGTTCAGTGCATGGAAGGGGTCTCAGCTAGAGGGGTCTTGGAAGAGCTCTGCATCCTCCAGAGAGCTTAGAGGAGCATGATTTTCCTAGGGAGAAGACAGCTTTTTGGTGACCTATTTCCAAAAAAATAAAAACCAAAAGCAAGTTAAGTGTGTCATCATTTTCTGTTATCCTTATGCCTTTTACTTTTCATTTCCCCTCACACACTGATAACTCCCATCTAATTAACTTTGGCAGGGGGGTGGGTGGAGAAAGAAAAAGAAGGCAGCCTTGGAGCTAGTATCACATGCTTCCAAGACAGGCAGAAGCTTTCTTCAGGAGACCAACAGATCAGTCAAGCACAGGACTGGTTGCTTTTGTGACTCCCATCAGGAGCTTTCTTGCCCTGAAAAGCTTCCATTGTGCTCTCTGCAGGCAGCAGCCAATGCAGACCTCCAGCATCTGATGAACCCAAAAGAATTGGTGGCTGGAGGGGAAAGGGGACAAGAAGGGTGACCCTCCTAAATAACTTCTGCGAAGTGACTCATCCTTTCACTGACAGCATTAACGTCTCTGCTCCTGCCAGCTGGGCAGCTGCTCCAGCCCTCCAAGCAGTGAGGGAATGTTTTGTTCCAGAGACATGGAAAGGGGGGCACAGGGAGGGGAAACAACCCCTCTGCGTGCATGTGTAATTGCCGTATGATTTCAGCTATTTTGACCTAATAAGAGTTACTGCATTAGTCACCAGCCGTGGTACAAGCAGATGGATTTGCAAGAATTTAAAACAGAAGGGGAAGGAAAGAAGAGAGATGCCACAGACACCAGGGCAAAAGAGCATCCCAGCCCTGGGAGGTCCCAAACAGCATGGCCCCACCATGCCCAGCAGACTCACAGCACCCTGGAATCACTCCGAGTGGTGGCTTTCCACCTCTGTGCACTAAGGTGCCAGGAGACCCCATCCTTCTTCCAAACAACCAGATTCAACTGCTCCACTTGTACTGAAAAAAAGTTTCTCATGCAAAAGGAAAAGCACAGCTGACATTCTATAATAGTTTCTTAAAAAACCTCAGTATTTTTGTCACATTATAGGATCACAGCTTTCAGCTCTTCATCATAAAGCTGCAGTCCAAGTCAGTAAGGCTTGCTTGGGGTACAGACTGCCTGGTTTTGCCTAGGGAGCATACTTGGTGCCTGACTGATCAGAAAAGGCATGGCAAGGCATCAAAGCAGCATTGCTTTCCTGCCCTCTGAAGCCTCCAGATTAACCAAACATGAGCCTCAGGTCCACAGGCTTGAGACCACCAACATTAGGAAAGGAGATTCAGCACATCAGGAACACTGTTCCCACAGCCAGTGTTTACTTTCCCAAACTGGAGCAAGCAGGCTTTGCCATCATTCATGGAAATATGGACAGTTCTCTACTAAAAATATTTCTTTGCCTTCCCCCTTTCCTGCAGGATCTCCCACTTTCCCTCCAAAAGCCGTCTTTTTGCATAGGTCTCTGCTGACTCCGCTGCCAATTGGGGGTGGAGGGAGACCACCTCTCCTGCACACACACCTGGCTCCAGCAACCCCCCAAAAAGTCTTCTCCACCCAAGAGCTCCATCCAATTCCACAAGAAATCTCCCACTGGCTTCCACCTTGGGGTATCAACTCCCACGTTACTGAAGACACCAACTTCCCCCATGCAGTCCTCCTGTGTCCATATTCAGTCTTTCCCTCAGCATCTTTCATGCAAGCAGTGCAATATCCCGCATACCTGCGCCACAGCCTTTGCCAAAGCATAAATACAGCCCTTCCTGCACAGGCGTGAAGGTGGAGCAGGGCAGTGCAGAAGCAGACTCAGTTAGAGCACAAAAGGCACACGGACCACAACATCTTCTGTTTGTGGGACCCCTCTTCCTAAAAACACGGGAGCTGAGAACACTGACATCAGCCCTGAAACCCAGTGCACAGGGAAAGGGAGGGAAAAGCTTCTTGCCTTAAATTACAGGTCTGAACTTCAATGACAGTATCCCCACTCAATGAAAACTTGCAAGGATCTGCCCAAGCATGTACATTTTCATTTTGAAATAAAAAGAACAAATTTGGGAACATAAAGGTTTTAAATTGTTGATTGGAAGATTTGCATGTAGACAGAGTATTGTTTTCTTCTCCTGGCTCCCTGGGTAGCAAAACAGAAAAATTATGTGTAATTAAAATGGAAACAGTATCAATTAGCTGTGATTCTCTGAGCTGTGGAAAGAGTAAACCAATGAGGAAAGACTGTTCTTGTCCTCTGGCAGCCTCTTCACATCAAGATTATTCTGAAGATATCTTAAATCCACTTAAGCATAAACTATGCAAACAAAATTTAAAAGAAATCAGTGCAGGTGGAGAGTTACTCACTAGCCAGCATAATAATTCCTCAGGATATGTTTGATCAAGTAACTTGATTGCCAGCACTTAAGCTCATTTCATTTATGTGACATCCTTGTCCTCCTTGAGTTATGCCCCTGAAGTTTAAAGTCTAATCTAGATGGGGCCAGGCTTATCTTTTACCTCTATAGAAAGTGCCTTTCATGTCAACACTTTCAGAACTCCTAGAAAAAGGGCACGCACACAAGAACAGCAAAAGTTAACAAATTACTGTATCCAGTCACACACACACAATCAGGATCTTAAAAACAATGAAGCAGATTCCACAAAGACATTGCCCGTGAGTCCCATTAAGCAGAAAGCATACTATTTCACAATAACAGTCGTAATTCTGACGTAAAGGAGCGCTTTATTTCTTAAAACAAAAAAACCCACATAAACCAACTTTTGGTTTTGAGATATAGCAATATCTCAGAGGAGAAAAGTCACTGAAACAATGAGAAGCAAGCTGTTTTTAAAGAGTAGTATACCCAGTACACAGATCAGCAAGTATTAACATTCCTGTTTCATATCAACATTTCATATGAGGACAGACTTGGACCTGAACCTGATGTAGATGGATATTTCCAATAGTTCCCTTTCACACGAATTGCCCACATGTTCAAAGCAGAGGAGGTAATTTAATACTTTGTGGTGGAAATCCTACATCTCAACTGAGTCAGCCATTCACTAAAACACCACCAGCACATCGTTCTTTCATCTTCTTCATGTGTATTCTTTGGCTCAGTCCCAAAGGCGCTGAAGGAGAAGTACATACAGAACCCATTTGCCCAAAGTCACAACTGTATTGAGTCATCATTTGGACACTTTGAATCTTGCAAGATTCACCAGCATACACACACACACAAAAAAAAAAAAAAAAGAAAAAAAGGAGACCAACCTGGTCAAGTCAGCAGACTGATAACATCAGGTGTTATGCAAATTATCATAACCATGGGCTTTCACAGGTTTAGCCTTACACATGGAGGCTGAGCCATTTCACAACATCATGAGCCCTGCGGAACGAGGACTACTTCTTCCTGCCACCGGGATGGTTTCTTTCATTTTGCTGGTCATTTTGTCTCAATATTAACACACCTCACCACTTAAAATTATTTCTTATGAACAAACAAACGGCAGCTTGCATTCTCCAAAACCTCAGGACTAGCCTGCTGCTGCTAACCTGGGGGTTTTGGGAGACATCAAGAGCTTCCCGTGGAGTGGAAAGGAACGGCAACTGTGCATGGCCGAGAGGAGCCTCTGCTCTGCACCAAGGTTAGTCCAATACCGTGTGTCCTGCCCATCCTCTACCACGGCATGACCCTGCTGGCCTTCCTCCAGGCAGGGAACATGCCACCTCCATACCACCTGCCAGCACCCTTTCAAACTATTTGTCAAGTAGTTATTTGTGAATAATTCTTTTAGTGCTGACACATTTTATAAGTTGGCTGCAGATAATTAACAAATAGGGAAAAAATACAATTGCGTAGTAGAATAATTCATTGCTAATTATTCTCTCAGGTGTAAGAGAGCTGCTGACCTTCTCGATACATTTCTTTTTGTTAAATGAGTACAAACAGATGCTGACCTTCATCAGAACAGCACTGATATATTTCCTGAGGAAACACAAATGAGAGCGTAAAGACATGACCAAACATATCCAGCCAGTCGCACATTAGTCATCAAGAGCATTTTCCAAAGTGCTTACTAGTTTCTGACGCTTTGTATTTTGGAGGGGGGTAAAGGGTGCATCACACCCCTGACAATTCAAGTACGATGGTCTTGGAGTTGAGCAACTGAGAAACCCAAGGACATGAAACAAGTGGGTGTTTTAGATTATTTCAGCCATTGTTTTGCACATGTTGTTTGTCAAGACAGCTTCTGGACCATCCTTACTCATCATTTGCATCAAGTTTTAAACTAGGGACAGCAAGAACTGTGGGTTTGAAATGTGACACCACACATCACAATTTAATGAGGCCTCTAGGGCTACGTGCAACACAGCCTCATTCCCCCTGCTCGTACAAACACTCACATGGTGAATCAGAACCAAGAGCATCTTGCAAAGCACCCCAGGGCTTTATTTAAAGGGAAGAAAACTGTGATTTGTCAAAGACGTTACAGCTCCCTGGAAGGAACGAGATAGCATCTTTCCCGAGTATTTGTGCTTGTGCAGACTTAGAGATCCTTGTCAGGAGTGGAAAATGGAATCGTTCTGGTTTTTAATCCTTAGTGGCTAGTCATTTTAACAGTGAGGTTTCTACAAAATCATTTTTCTTGACCTGAAAGGGTACACACATACACCCTCCAACAGATGTGAAAAGCAGTTAAGTCAGTATAGATGCTCCATTCAAGGCCCTCCTGAACAGAGATGCCAGTGCTACATAAAGACGGGTATTCATAGCATCCTCTTAGAGCAGTTTCAGCCATCCAACTTGGACATTATTCACAGCAGCTAAACTCAGAAACCCAAGTTTCCTCTGCAGTCCCCGGAGCAAGGAGACCAACCAAGCACAGCTCTGACTGCCTCCGCTAGGCTAGGTGGGATGAAGACCACTGCTCCCCAGAAGTACTTTTTGAGGCACAAGTTAGTGACCTGTGTGCTACAGACCTCATACAAAGTAAATCAGTCTAATGCTTTAGGATGGGTTTCATTCCCCAGCTAACAGGGCTACGATCAAGTGCTTTAGGTAGCTTTGAAAGCACAATAGAGAGCAAAATGATCAAAATGTCATGTACCCTTTTACCTGGATGCTGATGTGAAGAAAGAATCAGAACTGCAATGATAAGTTTTAGCTTTTAAATTTTAAGGAGGAACCAAACAAAATTGCTTAGCACAAATCCAGGTCTCCGTTTCTTTCTAAGGCTTATCAAACCTGCATGCACTACTCTTTTCACCTACTTATTTGCGCAGATTCAAAATTAAAAAGCTGAAAACATTGAGTTACTTTCTCCTAGCATAAAAATCTAAGCATCATTGTTCCATTTTCACAGCCCCATCTCTCCGCAGGCTCTGCGTGTATGATACATACATAACCTACAGGAGCTGCCTGTTTTTCCAAGTACAGGCAAACTACCAACGCTACTCGTAGCACCTTGTTATGAAGGTACTCAACTCTACGTTTTACGTGGAATCTGATACATGGAAAAATCACGGCTTTAATGTAAGATGCATATTTCATATGTGACACTGATGTGGCAATAGGAACAGTGCTCTGATTGACCACTTTATCCTTTCAATACCAGGGAGTTGCACATCACCCACAAAGCTCTGGTTTTGAACTTTTGAAAAGTTGATCCAAGAGCCTACACTGCTGCTGTTGGATCCCAAACAGAGAGTTGGAAGGGCTAGTGGCATTACCAAACCCCACAGCCTTGTGATAGCTGGAAATTTAATAGCTGAGACACAACTGAAAAAGGTAATTCAACATTTGGATGACTAGAAAAGGCAATTCTTGCCCTGTACTGCAAAGGAAGGTAAACAAAGCCTGAGGGTCTTCACCACTTGGCCCCACACATCATTTTGACCCTGGCTAGTATGTAATTGGCACTATCTCCAGGGTACAGATCCCCCATCCAGAGCTCTGCTGACCAGGACATTTCACCGAAAAATCAAAAGAGCTAAGCAGGAGAACAAGTCCTACCAGCTCCCCAAGCAGGGAAAATCTCTTCCTGGAAAGCAGGAGTGAAGCTTGAGATCTGTTCTGCAGCCTGTGCCTCAACAGAAATCACAGCATTGCCACCCCATCAAAAGAAACCCTTCTTTTCTGAAGATCCTCAAAGACAGCTATGAACGAAAAGATCCTTATACCAAGTTATGTGTCCACACACACGATTAAAAAAAAAAAAAAAAAAGCCACATACCTTTTTTTTCCTTCTTTTGAAAGCAGCAAGTGACACTCCCCTCAGCTGAGCTGCTCCTCTGTTTGCACTAATCAAACACTTAGAACATCATCTCTCTTATCAAGATTAAACTCATATAACCAGCAGGGACCTCCCATCAGTTCTTCCACAGAAAAGTTGTTCTGGAAAAGGTGTCTACTTTTTCCAGATATAGGTACATATATACAGTGATCAAACTATCCCTCAGTCTGCTTTTGATACACCAAATGGACTAACCTCTTTACATCTCACCTCATACACGGATTTTCTAGCACCCTCACCATTTTTCTGGCTTTCCCTTGGGCTTTGTTTGCAGAGCAGCACTGATTCTACTAATAGTTTAGAGATGGACTACGGTCCTTTCAACATGAGCTTGACAGTTACAAAAGAATAAAAAAAAAAAAGGAATATAAACAAGACAGGAGGTTAGTTTCCATGAAGGCATAATATTTATATAACTATTTGCCATTTTTGACAACAAAGTCCCTCTCACAGTGTAGGTACAAATTGTCATCTGCTCTTCTCAGATTATTAGCCAGCACATGTCTGGATTAGAACATCCAGCGGGAATAGGAAGCAGAAGGAATTGCAAAGACAGAGAAGAGCCTAGATCACCTGGGCAGCAAAAGTAAGCATAGCACAGCATATTTTGAATGCCAGTCAGTAAGACTATATGGAGTTGAATTACAGAAGGAAAAGCTTTCTTGAAAACATTAAAACAAAGTCATTGTGACTTGTACCTTGGCAAATAAAGCTTAAACACCCAAGTTGAAGACAGAAAGCAGAGACATGCAGAAAACAGTCTCCTACTGAAAAAACAACCCAGCTCTTCAGGCAACTGTAGCTTCCTTTACTCACAAATTTTAGCAAAAGTGAGAAAAGCAATCTATTAGTCCATTTCACAAGCCTAACAACAAATCAAAAACTCCTTTAAAAACAAGCACTTACCTAGGACTTTTCCCAAAACCATTCTGTTTCCCCTAGTCAACATGCAGAAAGTTATCCCACTTTACACAGCTAGCAGCAATGAAGCTCCGATCATAAATACCTGTCTTGCTAACTACAGACTTCTGTGATCCTAAAATCATTATTTTACAAATGGAAACAGCTGTGAGGCTGAGGGAGTGGCAGAACTAACATTCCTCCACCCCTCTTTTCTCCTTGCTTTCATCTTAGCACTAGGAGATGCAAGCACTTGCAATGTGCTTGATCTTTTGAGACTATTCACTTTTATTTTACTTTAAAACCATAATATCCTTTGTTACCTTTAATGCTCTGTTTGCATACTCCATATTGTTTATAGAGCCAGCTCAAGGGGCCTTGGGAGAGAAGGCTAAATTTCACTTTTGCTTCCCCCTTGATGTTATCTGTTATCCCTGGGGAAACCAAATGCAACTTTTCCAGTAACAGCCAAGAGAACACAGTGGGAAGGAGTTTGGAGGAAGCTGGGTGAGGCTTGGGACTGCAGGTGGGAAATAAGGTTTGTGTCTGTGGTGGGAGATGCAAGTGGAGAGCTGAGAGTAACTGAAGGTTTGGGGTATGGAAGGAGATCCAGGGGCTGCAAGGGTCAGGCTTTCTGTGCAAGACAGCCTTTCTGGAAAGGTCTTGTTCTCTCCCCGCAGCCTGCCATTTTGCCAGCCTCTGCGACTACTCTCTTTACTCCCGTACCTTCTTCTGGTATAGCAGGAAAAGGTAGGAGAAGCTCAAGGGGTACTTCAAAGTACTGGAGATCAGCACTTGCACATCTTCTTGCTGCCAACCCCCTCGCACATGCCCACCTCCTCGTGGCAGTGGCCAAGAGCTGGGCAAGCGTGAGGCATGAATGGGCTTCCTGTGGGGCAGGGCAGGCAGGCAGGCATCTCTGGGAAGTATTTGTTGTGCACCACGAAGACCACTCACACCGCCTGGGTGCTGCACCTACGATGGCAACAGCCTTACTGCGGGAGAAGGGCAGGTACAGCCGGGCACGTAAGGATAGCTGGAGAGTGGCCACACCTCGGCTATGCTGGATTCTGCTCTCTCTATTAATAGGGCAGCAGCTTCCTGCTCCTGCAAGAGTCAGAGATGCTTTTGAAGTAAAATCGGCTTTTCCGGAGACCGATCAAAATAGAAATCCAAGCTGCCTAAATCTGCAATGGAAATTTCAATCAACACCAAGTTTTTAAATAAAATCTGGACTCTATTCTGGTTCAAAATGAACTGATTAAAGAAATCAGATACACAAATAAGTCTTTTGGTCAGCTTTTGCTCTACACTAGCTCCAATAAAACTTACTGTAAAAACGAGCATTAACTCTCAGAGATCCCAAGCTCTCACTCATTTCAAGACACTGCTGAAGATACCAGCAACCAGGGTAGCAAACCGCCCAGAGGAAATCAAGAATCACTAGGAAATTGGTACAGGTAGAGACTCCGTTCTCCAGGTTTGGCTACTCCTGATCGGCAAAATTCAGCCTCCCAAAGAGTTAACGTTCAATGGGCCAATAAAACATGATTGATTCATCGATAACACGGCACTGCCTTTGGGAGAGGGAAGAAGCCATCTCGAGAGACAAGCAAGGCAATTGTTTGCTTTCTCTGGTGTTCGCAGAGTGCCCTGCGGTAACCCTCGTGCTCTGAAATACTCATATTGGTTATTTCGAAGTTGGGTGCAGAGCTGTGCTTTCCCATGGCTGCCACTAATGACTTGCAGCTGTTGCTAATCTGTGCCTCTGATTTCCTTTGATTACTATGTGTATTGATGCCTGTGGTAAATAGGCATCTGCCAGGTGCCAGCACAATCAGGGGGAAAATATAAAAAGTTCCCTGTTTCAAATTCAATGTGACATTGTGCTTGTCGAGAGGCAGCCGTTTAACTATTTAAGGGGAACAGTTTCCTGGGCTCTTTGCTGGCCTGCCGGCTATGGAGGAGATTCTCATGCATTTCAGTGATGGCAATCCCCCTGCTCCCTCTCCTGAGCCCAGCTGTAGGAAATAGCCACGGGGAGAAGTTGTCAGCTATGGGGACTGTCCCAGCCGTATAAGAGCCCATGACAGGTGAGTTTGGTTCCACTTTCCTGGAGAGCAAGGGCTGTGCAAGACAGCTCATCCCCACTGGGTACAGCACCCCAGAGCTGTGTGAGCATCTCTACTCCCACTCCAGGATTCAGGCTGGCCACAACCTTCTGCCCCTTTCTCCTCACCAAGCTCTGCTCCTGCTTCATACCATACTGAAAGGCAGCTGGGCACCTCTACTCATGGTCCTAGGGTAAAAAAAAAGAGTGGAGTGGCAGCTTCCCACAGTCCATGAGGAAAATATCTGTCTTGCTGGCAGCCAAGGCTAATATTAGATTTTCCAGAAGGAAGCATGAGGTCTCACAATAAGAAACATCCCTGGAAGAGTTTCCCCAGCAGGCTGCTGTAGTGTGACCTGTTACTAGCACTCACGTTTTGCCTCAGCCCCAGAGCCCCTCTAAGCAATTTCTCAGGGCATTTCTCATTCCCCTCCTGTTGCAGCAGCCAGCTGAAGATGCCACACAGCTGGTCCTTGCTTTCATCCATCATCCTTCCTCCTGGTAGCAGGTAATTATTTCCAGCTGTTAGTTATCCAAGACCATCACACCTGACCCATATTGTTTGTCTTTCATTTGCACCACATGTGCAGAAAATAAATAAATAAAGCAAAGCCTCAGAGAGGCACTGGTTATATGCCAATGCAAGAGAAAGGAGCAACCTGCCTACTCAAAAACTGCTTTTGTGGTTCATTTCCTCAGTTTGTCTGGATCGCTATTCACCTATGTGCCAGGTTGCATTTAAGGGGCAGCAATGAGTTGAAGGCACAGACCTCCTGGAATACGCATAGACATCCACAGCACTGACTCATATTTTTGCTTCCCTGCCTGCTCAGCTCGTTTCCCTGCATGCTGTGAGCTGCCCTGGGCTCAAGAGGGTGGGGAACATTGTGGATCATGGCAAAAGGTGCAGGACCTTTCCTTGCAACAGCGCTGGAGGAGAGTCCCAGGTATACAGATTTGCTGCAGATCTTGTTCTACTCCCTATTAGAAAGAAGGGAGCGCTCGGCTTAAGAGAGGCCAGTGATGTTGCACCTGAAAAGCCAGAGGGTTCACGACTGCAAGAGTTACATTCTCTGGAGCAGTGATAGCTGTATGCTGACATTTCAGACCTCCTTCTCACCAGGAAAAGGCAGCTGAAAATTTAAGTCACATGCCCAAATATGCATGCACAATTTCTATAGCTAGAGCCGTTCACTGAAGCTACCAAAAATTCAGTCATCTGATACATATTATTATCATATCTGATATTATCATTTGGGTTTTGTGGAAACTGCTAGATCTGACTCCTAGATCATTGGAAAAGGAGAGCTGAGCATACCTAAAACAAGGCAAATAAGATGCCTTAGAAATTAAAGTGCTCTCACCCAAAAGGGATAGAGCAGAGCTCTGTTTCAAAGCACCAGGATGACAGAGGGAGTTGGGAGACAAGCTGATTCAGGTGCAGGAGGAGGATGGACATGTAGGAGGACATGTAGGTGTGCCACAGTACACAGCCCACAAGAGCTATGGAAACAGGCTTTGAGCAAGGGAGCAAGCTACAGGCGATTGGGATTTTGAATAAAGATACAACCTCCTAGTTGTTTGGTTGCTACTGAGTTCAGGATAACACATCCTTGTACGTGGGAGGTCTGACTTCAGAGATAACCGAGTTCTCTGTCAGCCTTTCCTTCTAAGTGGAATAACATTAAAAACCCTCAACTTTTGGCTCTGGTCATTATATTGCATTTAGCTGATGTAGAAAAAGCAGACTGATATCGGTAGTTGTCAGTGAATGAGAGAAAGCAAGAAGTCCTGTAATGACTGGATGCACATCCAAAGAGTTTTCTTTAGCTTAAAGACTGAGTGACTTTGTGCTTGGGGCAACACCGACCCTCAAGACTTTAGCCGAGGAAGACCTCGTGCTCCTCCCCTTTGAATCAACACTGACACTCCATCCTTCCTCTGGGCTGTAAAGCAAGGCCCTCCACACACCCACCTCGAGGAGAAAGAAGTGGACATTGGCAAAGAGCAGCACAGCACAGTTCATGGCACTTCCCAATTAGCATGTTTCAGCTCACTTCAGAAAGACATATATCCTTGCTCAGATGTGGCTTGGGGACTCAAGGGGACAGGAAGGTTTTACATTTCACCACTGAGACTCCCAGAGGCTTTGCCAAGTACTTAGTAAGTTATTTAGAAGGAAAACAAGAACCCGGCTGGGCTTCTCCTTTGTTTCAGTCTTGCTCTGGGCTCAGGCACCTGAACTGGCAGCTGCATCCCTCTCTAATGGCATGAGGGAGAAGGGACATTCACGCTGTCATCCCTGCTGGCATATCCTATTTCTGTAAGCTCACATCTTGTAACTAGCCTAAGCTAGTCAACGCTGTGTTTTTCAAGGAAAAGAAAAACGTCTGAACTTTGGCATTGAAACCTCACTGGAAACCGGCCATTGCCTAGAACGTAACCGAGCCCTTCAGCTGGGCTTTCATTACAGCAAGATTTCCCAGGAGAAAATGCCCAGAGGACTGACAGCAAGGAGTTTTCTTAGGATTTACAGCCTCAGAGACCTGGGTTCTGCAGCACTAAAACACACACACACACTACCCATCCTGCTCAAAAGCTATTTGCAGCCCAACACGACCTTTATTGGGAGCACACTTCTGTTCCCAGACTCTCCACAAGCAGCAGGGTAGGAGGGTGCCCGAGGACCAGCTGGGTCTCCGAGATGGTGAGCAGCCTCTCCCAGGCATCCCTGAGAGACTCCCCAGCAGCAGGGAACACAGAGGATGGACAGGGTCCAGCCTCCAGCCCCAAGCACGGCGCTGATGCCAAGGAGACGTACCCTGCACCAGGGAAGGCATGCAGGGTCCCTCCCCACAAGGGAAACATGGGGGACCAGACAAGATGCAGAGTCTGCTCCTGCTTTCCTAAATGGATTTGCACAGTTACGCTCTGCCCCCCAAGGCATTGCTTCGTCCCCCAGGCACACTGGGCAGCATCAGGTCACAGTGACAGCAACAACCCCTTTTACGGCTGCAGGCTCCACGAAATAATAGAGTGGGGTGAGTGCCTAGCAGTGGATGGATGCTAAGCTCATCTTGCCACTCTAATCTCTTCCCACCATACCTAGGAACCGTTATAAAGATAAAAGAGAGGCTGGAAACTGTTATTGTATCAAAGCAGATCTGTGGTATCCAGATTTTGTGTGCTTCTATTGTATTCTCCTGTGCTGGCTCTCTATTTTTAAAATCTAAGCTCAGAAAAATAAATTACTCTCGACCTGAGTGTGAAAAAGAGTTTTCTTTCATACTGGCATCTTAACTTTATCTGATAATGAGACTCAAGTAATTTCCTTGAGTTTCAGCTGCAGCAAGTAATGAAACAGTGAAATCTTTCTTCTCTGATTAACAGTATTAGGCTTCTAGGGAACGTAGCTACTGCCACTGAAGCAATTCTCCAGTCTCAGCAAACATTAGAAATTTGCAGGTAATTCTAACCTCATCTGTATCCACTCTGCCTCCCCAGCTTCTGTCTCATTCAATACGTTAGGTCAGCAGCGCAGCGGCAGAACATAGCTTCCCAAAGCATTAAACTGATTTAAACCTCGGGGCAGGGGGGAAGTTTATGCGCTTTGTGTTCTTGTTTTCTGGTGTTTCAAATCCTAAGGGACACAATTTCAAGATTTTCTTCATGACCAGGAGAGGAGGCCTGCTTACTTCCCCTTCCTATTTCTAGCTGCGTCCTCTCATCCAAAGTACATGGAAAGTCAATGAGAGGCTTTCTATTAATTTCAATGGGCTCTTAAGCAGTAAGGAGGCTTCCGGTCAAATGCCTAACATCAGTTTCATCAATACAAAAGCATATCTGCCTACAAGGCTTTAGCTGCATTCAGGCTATGTTATGAATCCACATAATTTTTAATTATACAAACTCCACATCTTCTCTTACAAGTTTTCAGATACATCAGCACATACTCCAAGCCTCGACACTTGTGTTTCACAGTGAATATCCACCCACAGAAAGTGGCTCAGCTACTCTCTAGTTTTCTTTTTGCAGCCAGGAGACCATAGGCAGTCACAGGCAAAAGTGGTCACATTCTGAAAAGAAGTAAAAGTGTTGTAACTAAGACCAATTATGAAAATAACCCATAGCTGTGTTACAGAAAGAATAATCTAGAGTCTTTGCAGAGAAGCTTTTTGGAAAATAGCTAGTAATTTTGGTGCCCAATTGGATAAAAGCATCTGGTTTCCAAAGGATGTTGAATATCTGTTCTCTGTCAATAAGATACCCCTGTAAGCTTCAGAGGCCAGGCATAAAAAAAAGACAAAAAGGCACCCCAAAGTTTACCAGCCACTTGGCTGCAGGCTGCCATAAACTCTTTCAGCCTTGAGACAATTGTGTAAGATGATGAAGCTGCAGGCAAAAATTCCAGAAGGTTTTATTCCCAAATGCTGTATCACACTTGCTGATGCTTGTGGACCTGCTGCTCGTGGTGCCTGTGCAGCCTATGGTAAGTCTCAAGCCTGTGGCAACCACATGCCTGCCTACAACTGAAGTCAGTTGCACACACTCCTGCATAAGCCTACTATTCGGGCATTAATTGAATAAGCTTTCAAAAATAGTTTAAGTAAATTAGTTCCTGACACATTGTACATCTTGAGCTTTCCATTTGTGGCCTTTCATTCATAAGCGATCATCCACAGAGTGAAAAGAAGCACACTTCACTCTAATTAGGGAGGAGCTAATTATCCTCCATCAATTAGATCCTACAACACTTATCTGTAAACAGTTGCTGGAAAGGTACATAGCAGATTAGTGACTGAAGACCTAATTAATAAGGAATAATGAGCTCCTTCCTGCATGAGATGGAGGAAACGTGCTCTCACTCCTTGAAAAAGCACAGTGATAAGAGCCATAAAGCTGACCACAAATGTGGCAGGAGACATTTTGTACATAAGGGTTTTCCAATTTTTACATCTGATGTGCAGCGTGTGCTTTCCTGACTGTGCTGTGCAGCAATGCCACCGCACTCTGCGTGCCAGTGATGTGGTTGTGCCTGCCGGGCAAACACATCCAGGGCTGCAAAGCCACTCTCCAGGAGAGGAGTTGCGAGCGCTTGATGGTGAGCGGGGACCATGGAAACACAGGGGCCGTGGACTCTCTCTTCCAAGTCTTCTCTTCTACCAGCACAGCGGGTTTCTTCTTGCTCTGTCTCAGGGCACACAGACACCAACTGACCTTCGTTGCGCTTGTGAAACTTTTCACGCACACGCAATCCACCAGTGCTGTGTTTCCTCCTCTTCACTTCTCTGGACCGAAAGGACTTTCACCTCTCGGACAGTGATTTCTGAGCCTTACCTTGCCTTCTGAGCCCCATTTTATTGCCACCTTTTGCCTCTGTCTTTCTTAAAATGTAATTTCCAGAACTGCACTCCTCCACTGAGTACTTAGCACTGCAGAGTTGAAAGGAATACTTTTTTCCCCACCAGAACAAAAAGTGCCCTTTTTTTGCACAGTAACAGTGCCACCAACAGCCTGAGGCCAGAGCAGAGCAAGCCACATAGTACCTGAGGTCACATCATTATTTTTAGGCATACAGTTTGCCCATACAGCAGTGAATTAGTGGTATAACTAGATAAATGGATTGAGAAGAAACATCTGAAGGAGTTCACTAAGACTCCAGCAGTGTGGCAGAGGTCACTCCTTTCTGAATAGAGATACTTATAGACCCAACAACTGGTCATTTCTCCTCTACCATGCTTTTCTACCTGCTTTTAAGACAGTCCCCAGAGTCTTACTCAAACCAAGATATGCCACATTCACTGCTTCCCCCTTACCCATCTGGATGGCTGTCCCATCAGAGAAAGGTATTGGACTGGTTCAACATGATTTGCTTATGACAAACTCACGTTGGTTGGGTTTTAATAACATTTTCAATCCTCTTTGTACTCACAAGGAGGAGTGTTAAATTATTTGTTCTGGTATCTTTTCAGGCCTCTGTGTTAGGCAACCCAGTTAAACATCTCCAGGCCCTCCTTTCCCCACCCTTTTAGAGATGAGAATCATCCTGGTTTATCTTCAGACCTCTGAGAACTCTGAAGTTAATTTCTTCTTCATTTTATTCTGCTGATCTGAATACATTCAGCTTTTTTAACTTTTAATTGATTTTGACCAGGTACTTTCTTCACACAATTGAAACAAAGAAAACATTGAATTTTCCAGCCCTTATGCCTCATCTGCTATTTGCACTTCTTTTCATTAAAGACATATGTTTTCCTCTGTCTATTTATAGAAAGGTGACATTTTAGATTTTTTCCTAATCAGTTTTGCATATTTTTTTTTCTGATTGCACCCCAACACGTTTATGCTGCTTTGTTGCAGTCACTGTCAGTTATGAGTCCCTGTTTCTACCTATCACATAAGTCCCTTTCATTTCTAGGTTTTGCCTCCTGGTGTAGTTGGATGCTGGTCTCCTGCTCGGTTTCCTCTTTCTTTCACATCAGGATAGTTTACCATTCTGCTTTTGTTAACGGCAGTTTCAGTAACTGACAGTTCATTTATCTTCAGGATTATCTTCCCAGAAGACACACATTTACCTGTTTCCCAGGCTTGTTGACGTCTGCTTTTTGAAGTTCATTACCCTTTTTCTGCTCCTTTCACTCCTTTCTTTCCTCAGAACAGCGATTCTGTTGTTTTATGGTTGCTTTCACACAAATTGCCTTCTACCTCTGGTTTACTTCCATCCATTGGAGAATCAAATGGATGATTTCAGAATCAAATCTTAAAACAGACAGTGCTCTGAGATTTTCAGTACTATAAATCCTGAGCTTGGGTTAACAGGGAAGATGAATAGACATGCATGGGAGTGATGCTCTGGGGTTGAGGCAACAAGGTGTCTCGCCAAGTCAAGATGCCTCTCTTACCCTCCATCCAGTGGAAGAAACACATCAGGTTACAGTAAGAACAAATCCCAGATTCCTTTTAAAATTCTTACCTCAAAACAATTAAAAATATCAGGAAATGCACATTCTACAGATCAATAAATTATATCAGTCAAAATTCCTATGAGTGTCCTATGAAATATGTTCTAGCCCACATCAAACAAAAAAAATCTAAATGTGAAGCCTTTGAAAAATTAGGAAAATACGTTATTCCTGAGGAATCATTGACTGAGGTTACATAGAAGCAAAATGCAATTTAAAGGAAAAGTTTAAAAAACACCAAACCAAAACAAAAACTTACAAAAAAAAACACCAGCTCAGAAGAACTTGAAACTACAGAAAATGCCCTGTTAGTAGCTGCCCTCTCCTGTTAGTTCAAGAATCTCATGAATGATCACAACAGTACAGATAGACAAACGCTTTTAAGAGGGACCTGGACCCAGACTGCTTCAGGCTATACAAGGAGCAAATATTGTATGGGATGAGGTACCAGAGTTCCAGAATGCCCAGGCACGATCTGGCTGGGACGGGAGCGGCAGTGGAAGGGCCAGGATGCTCTAGCCCGTTCCTCCAGTGTATACAATTATTACATACATCCACATCATTCCTGAAGTGTGTGTAACTCTACACACCCAGGGACAGGCAGAACGGAGGGATAGACAACGATTTAATGTGCACAAAACCCAGGTATATTGAAGCTTCAGGGTGGTTTTTGAGGAAGGAACGTACAACAGCACTGACCATTTTCTGGACACATTGAAAAGACCAGTTTTAGAAAGCAGCATAGGAGATGGTAAGAAAATTTGTTGCTTCTGTACATAGTGATATGTTCCTTCTGCTCAGCATGAGTAAAGCCTCAGCTGTAGTACTGCCTCCAGTATTGTGCACCACACTTCAAAGAAAATAAGGACTAATAAGAAAGTATTTAGCAAAGAGTTGCAGGAACAATCAGAGGTCTTAAAGAGATTGCTTAGGAGAAAAATCAGGTTAAACAATGTCAATTTATTCAGAGAAGAGAAAACCAAGAGAAGCAATAGAAAGAGTTTAAGAATTAAAAGATTTTTTGTCCAAGAAAATCTGTTCTTTATACTGAAGACAAGGAACAGATGTCCTGCAACACCATGATAGCAAGGAAAAAAAAAAAATCAGGTTAAACAACAGGAGTGGGATTAGTCTGATTAAACACAGGTGTCTACACTGTAGGCATCTTCAGCTGAAGAAGTCAACATCAGTGAAGGTTAGGGTGAGAGTCATTTTGTCCTAAATAGATGACTACAGACAAATTCAGCTCCACTGAACACAAAGACTAGATGTCCGTTGACCATCACAGCAGCCAAGACTGCTAGGTCAAGAAGAACAAGTGAGAAGTTGGCAGAGATGGCTCCCGGCTTTCTAATAAGGGCAGCTGGCACAGGAGCAGACAGCCAAGGCAGAGCAGTGGGAGCTTCATCCCTTCTGCGGGGACTTGGACAAACCTGTGGCAGCAAAGGTTTCAGAGAAGCCAGAGAGCAGGTGACCCTGTGAGGTCCTTTCCAGGCTTCCTCTCCTATGTTGCAACCGATATCCAGGGACGGTTGCTTAAGGTGAAAGATCTGTATTCTCTCCCCAGTACAGCACAGCTACACCGCTCCTTTGAAAAGTTGTTCTCATGTGTTTGTCATCAGTGATCACAGCAGCGGAATGGCTATTCCACGGACTCACAGACCCGTGCAAAACACGGGCGGCTTTGCCAAGGGTACAGTGACCTATGTTTGTCACCTTCAGCGTACACAGTATCCCTTAACACTGCTACAAGCAAGCAGCAGCTCACTATGCCAGCAGCATGTGATCACGTTGAAAAAAGCTCATGATGGTCTTGAGCGGCAGTTAAAGGACCAGGGCCGGTAGACCTGCTGTTGCTGGTCAGAGCATATGGTGGCAGGCAGTGGCACAGCCAAAGAGAAATGGGGGATGCCAGGGCTAACTTACAGTCCCTTTCACACAGTATTTTTGGAATACAGCCTCAGACTGCAGCACTTTGAGATGGGCTGTGCCCCATCTGGTCTGAGCAGAGAAATGCTGATGGGTTAAAAAAAATATTTTAAAAAAAAAAAGTATTTCTCCTTGGTCTCTTGAGGAATTAAAAATGTATGTGAAGGTAAAGGAAGATGAAATGCTACAACATGGTTTTTAGTGCATATGATGCCCCAGCAGGCAGGAAGGTACACTGCATGGCTACAGCCCTGCACCTCTGCCAACTGCTGCTGCAAACAGCCATGTGAAAGTCATGACATTTGCTCATGTCAGCCCTAGCACACACCAAAAAGTGCTGGTGGGAAAACAGCAGGAGGGGTGCTCAAAAGAGAGAACAAGGGAAGTCTGCTTCCACAGAGAAGGTTTGGTTCCAGCCAGAGACCAGCGCTGTGATTACCTCCAGTGCGACAGGCACAAAAAGCACCTCAGACTTCTTGGGACTGTGCATAGATATAACGGGACTCAAAATACTTTTACACCAAAAATTTCCCATGTGTATCAAGGTATGGTCGAAGGCAGCATTTAGCAAGCATCTTGGTTACTAATTAATATAAGTAAACTTAATTCACTATGACTATTTACATATTTAGTAAAAATACATACAATATTTAGCTATAATGTAAATAAGGAAAATAAGACTTCAATGAGAAGGTTTTAAATGGATGGTATTAACTCTGCAAAACAGGGAGCCTTGGAATACAGATGTTTTCTACAGATGTTTTATCAACCAGCCCCAAGCTGCCTGCCCAGGTATATCATCACAGACATCAAGTCAAACTCTGAGGAAGGCATTCTGAGCAGGGAACAGATACCTGTAAATAAATGGATACTCCAAGCCTCTGGTGAATTTGAGCCAAATCCCTGTTGCAGATCAAATATACGACCATTAGGGTTAGCTCTGCCTTCTTTGTTCTTGGTCCTCCACAGCACAGCTGAATGGCACTGAGACTGAAAGAATAATTGTCGCTCTAGACCCAGACCTGGCATGTCCATGCACCCAGGCACTGTGAGGTGTCATATCCCCACCACAGAGCCCCTCTGCCACCACAGCTGCAGAAGAGCCAGGACAGTGCCCATGGGCACAACGGCTGCTTACACCAGTGCCTTGGTCACTTCTGCGAGCATTCATGGTTTGGGGAAGGCTCAAGAAACACCTAATCTCTGATTTTATAGGTTATCCGAACAATGCTAAATTGAGAAACATTTTTAATCCACCCATGGTTAAAATCTAGATTTGTCAAAAAATTCCCTCGGGCAGGGCCAGCTCCTTTCTCAACTAGTCATCTCGGTAGTTGTCCAACAGTGCCCAGAAGCTCGGCTCCCTTAGGACAGAAAGCAAGGACTCCAGCTAACACTGCTGAGATGGTTAGGATTACCGTGTTGGGACTTTGGCCCTCTTTACAAGAGCTACGAGATCAGAGACAACCCTGATGGTAAACCACCATTGCTTTCTACCTCAAGAGCACTGGTAGAAAAGGGGGATTTCAAGGGCAAAATCATCCTGGTTTACATGAAAGTGACCCATAAAGCCTCAGAGAAGAGGTCACAAAACCTTGACAAAATATTACAAGCTAGAAGCATTGATTTTTAAGAATATTGGCAAGGCACCATGATCCATTCAAGAGGGGAAAGCCAGTCCCCTGCCACCACGTCAAACAGAAAGCCAATCTGTGCAGCAGCAGCTGGCGATGCCTTCAGCTGCCCTTGTCACCCCGGCAATGCTCCGACAGGAAATAAACTGATCACAAAGTCAAAAACCAACGCGATCACTTCTCTTTTCTTTTCCGCATGTATCCACCACTAGAGGTCATCGCACATCGCCTCCTCCAGAGAAGGTTGCCCTCAGTTAAATCCCGGCAGCTGAATGTGACAAAAAATTACACACTTTTAAATCAAACTCTCTGCTTGAGAAGTTCCAGCCCGAACGACTGATAAGATACGACTGGCAGAAACTTTAAGCCTGCAATTTTTCCTTTCTTAGCATCCAACACACATGCCTGGGGGCTTTAGGTTTGATACACAAACACGCTTCCTTCAGCAATCTCACTTAAGTTTCTTGTCCAACTTACATCTTCTGGCATCCTTCCATGAGAAAGCCAGGCTATTTTTTTATTAATCCATCCATTTAATTCAAGCAATGTCAGAGGATTATAGTTTACCTGTGTGCTTGCACGTGTACACCCAAACTCCAGAGGACACACAGAGTTTTCTGCCTGCCATGCATGTAAAACAAAGCATTTTCTCAGACGTTTTTGGTTAGTTTTACATGGAGTTTTGAAGTCCTGATTTTGGTCCTGGTCTGGTCCTTTCTCAGATGGCTGTGAAGCTGATCTGAATGTTTTGCCACATGCATGGTTCCTAGTGTGAGGAAAGACTGTGAATGGGAGTTTGTACATAAAATAATCATTCTCTTTTTTCCTCTGCCTCAAATATGACTTCACTGGAGCCAGCTTCAGATTTGTTTTTAGGATCATTGAAGCCAGTTGGTCATTTTCATGTCTTCAGACATATCAGTGGGAAAACAAGGGTAGAGGGCAAGAACTTGTCATACATGATGATTTCTGCTAGGGTCTGCTCCTCAGCCCTTATTCTAGCAGAAGGTAAAAAGTAGCACAGAACAGCTCTGGAAATGTAAAGCACCTGAATTCTTTACTAGTTGCAAGGAAGACACTGCAAACACCAGGGTCTGATATCACCAACATCTGAGACTTGTGAACCATCATCTAATAAATTCGGGGTATGTGCTACGCTGTCGCTATGCCCTAAGCCCAATTACTCATGGGTTTGTTACACCATGATTTTGGGAAAGTCATTTCATCTCCATTGAGCAGCTCCAAATGATGGAGAATTCACCATGTTGCCCAGACAATTGGTCCAAGAGTTAAACACAGTCCTTATTACAAATTGTGTCTGGTTTCTAAACTGGGCATGCAGCATGGGAGTGCAACAGTGTGGTTTTTTGCTAATGCTCCATGAGAAATAGCCTTTTCCACTCAAAATTTGCCATTTTTATATCTGTTGGGTGGTGCATGTCCAGGGTTTGGTATTTGTGGGCTAAACTTCTCCAGACTATCTCACTACAAGTGTAAAATCCTTCCTGCGCCGTGACTCTTCCTTGTCAAGTGTGACCAATGACAGCTCCATAGATGCAGAGGATACACTCATCTAGCCCACAGCATCCAAAGTTGTACACAGCTCCAGAATTAAAACCCACATGTGTTTCACAAAGCTGCAGTCCTGACGAGAGCAGCAAAGGAGCAATGCACTGGCCGTCAGGAGCCTGCCAGGCCCAGCAGCAGCTCTGCTGCACCCGTGGTGCATCCTCTGCAGCCACCCCACGCATAGCCACAAGCCCAAAAGCTTGCAGGAACATCTTGTGTGCTTCCTAGTGGGGACAAATTAGGGTAAAACAGTGGTTCATCAAACCCAGATGGGTGCTGTGATATATGCCAGAGAAAGAAAAGGTGTCCCCATACAGCAGAGTGGGAAAGCCATTCACCTTGTGGAAGCATACTGCTCTTTGAAGAGAGCTCACCAACACTGGCACCTCTGCTTTTTGTGTGCCTTTCACCATCTGAGAGTCATCTGGCCACCTCCAGGAGCTTTTTGACTTTGTCCAATTTTGTACCTCCCCAGTGTTCAAAGAGTGTAGCAAACCTATCATGGCAAAGTCAGATTCACCTTCAGAGGAGGGAAGTATTACACCACCATCTCCTCATGAGGCTGTCCGACCCACAAGAAACCCCAACTCACCACTCCTGTCCCCACCTGGGTGCACTGTCAGCTCCCCTAGGTCACACACACATCACCTTCGTGTGTCCAAACCAACTTCCAGACGCCAATGAAGGGGACCATCATCTCCAATTCCTGGTAATAGTCTTTAAAACATTATAGATGGATAAACAGTCACCACCTTTTAAAGACCATTGCACATTTGTTCTCTTTTTAACAAGAGATCATTAACCTTGTTTCAAAAATACACAGGTTGGAGGGCAGCAGTTTTGAGCATTATATTCCTGTTTGGCTACATGCACTGCCCTTGGTGCCAGCAGTTTACATCCTGTCAAGGATTTAAGCTCTTCTGGGATTATGGCAAGGTTTTCATGATGGCTGAAAGCAAGGGTCACTCCAAGTAATTACTGCAACTGCCCCCAAAGACACAACCAGCAGAAATGATTTATCACTGTTGGCACCACGGCTCCCTGAGGTGCCAGGGAACAAGAAAGACTGAAGCAATGGTAATGGTAATACCTGCAGTATTTCGGGGCATTCTGCTCTCACATAGCAGGGCTCCCTGCAAAGCTTCAGGCTGGGAGGAAGGCACAGAGAAAGGGGGTATAAGGAAAAGTCATTTTCTACTACTCTATTCCCATCACTGCTCTTGCAAGCTGCTGCTTGGAAGCGGAGGGGAGAAGCCTGCTAGGTGGTAACAGGATGCAAAGGTATTAGTTCTTGCGAGGGTATTTAGAGGCACAGGAGGAAGGCTTGCATACCTGTAACATATTTGTACTGGAATGAACAGCCACAGCAGCAGTACACACAAAGAAGCTCCAGTAAACTTTCCAAAAATGTTTCCAACGTAAAAATTTTCTCTTCATCATTTTATTATTTCAGAAGTAGTAAATGGACTCCCAAGTTTTAAGGTGAAATCTTGGCCTAATCAAGATCCATAGGAGCTTTTCCCTTTGGTTTCTGTAGAAAGCCCTCATATTTTCATGTGGAAGCTCCAGAAGAGTCCAGTTTTAAAAGTTAAGATGAACTATAATCCTATTGATTTCCTAGAGCTGGGAGGGCCAAGAAATCTCTAATGACAATAGCCCATCTCAAACAGTCAATTAATGCCCTATTTGTCTCCCTTGTTAGGTCTTCCCCACATCTCTCCATAGAAAAAAAAAAAAAACCACAAAACAATCTTATGGGTCATGATCTATCATTATTACGTAAGCCTTAAGCACTTGAAAGTTCCAAAATAAAGGTCTTTTTTCCATTTTTATAATAAGCACTCAACGTTTTTATCAGGGCTTCTCACCTTGTCTGTGCAGACATTACAGGGGCACCATTAGGAGGAAACCAGCAAACAAGAGGTGAAGCAAACCCACTCAGACCCTGAGCAGCAATGCTACGGTGGGGGGGGGCGGAAAAAGGCAACTCTAGTTTTGTCTCTACTTTGGGAAATAACCCTAATTCAATGACAAATATGCTTCATGACTAATTACCCACCGAAATCTGTCTTGGAACGCCAAAGCTTCCCACGGTTGTTTTGCAGGAGATACAGAAAACAGAAAGACCACGATATTTGAGGATTATTCCCCCGCTATTTAAACCTTCGCAAGTTTAGCGGCTCCGTTCGCAGCCCGGCGTGACAAGCGGGCATTTTTCGACGTTTTTAGTTACCCCCGAAAGTCACTAGATGGCAGCAAGAAACTACGCTCGGCATCCTGATGGGCCGCCTCGGCTTCCCCCTGCCCGGACCCGCCTGCGGGCAGGCTCAGCCCCCTCGGGGGTGGGAGACGACTTTGCCCGGGGGTATTAATCCCTTTTACTCGAGGGAAGCTGTCCCTTAGGGTACAGTTTGCTGCCCGCCGTAGTCCAGCAGCCTTGCAATACCGATAGCATCCTTCACGCACACTAAGATCAAATAGAACGAGCCCAAAACCTCATGGGTTTCACAATGCAGGCAGGTGTTGCCTCTCCAACTAGCTGGAGGGCTGTTTCCATTTCCAAACTACTCTTTCTGCCCTTTTTATCTCCCCTTGCCCTACATAACTTCTTTCTTTCCCAAGAAGGAATGTTGTACATCCAGGTGGTGGAGAGGGATCTGCTGGAAGAGCCTTCAGCCACCTGCATCTCCAGCCCACCCCAAATCAGGACCTCCAGCAGGAAATACCCCCTCAAAGCATCTTTTCACTGCCAGCCCCTGGTTTCTTCAGTAGATGCTTTCTCAAGCCGTGTGTAGAAACTGCAGGTGTCATACACACTCAGTTGAAGACAGCAGAGTGCTCTGTGCTTTCTGCAAACCTTCCTCACTTACCAGCCATCTCTCCTTGGCATTGCCTCCCAAACCCAGACCCTTTTCGAGGCCCTTCAGCCTCTCCTCAGCCCCAGCCATAACCTACTTTCTCCATCTCTTCTCCTCCAAAGGGGCTGTCTTCTCCCAGTGATAATTTTGGGGGTGTTCCCATACACACTCGCTTCTCCTTCAGCTCAAAGGTCTCTATTTCTTTCACCAGCCTCTCTTTTACTTTGTTTTCTATTAGAACTGCCTCTTTCCCTTTATAGACCAGTGCTAATTTACATGACAGAATTGACTCCTGCTGCCCCAGCTCATCCCTGCATCCTCCTCATCCGCTTGATGGGGTGGAAGGCCAGAGGAGAGAACATAACTGGGATAACCCATTGCGCTTGTCTCACTCTGTTTTCAGTATTTGCTTACAGGCTACAGACACCTTTAGTCATCTGCCTATCCATGCATTATGCAGCGTTTCCCCACGCGATATCCCACGACAGCTCTTCTCAAGGGGCGAGAGGATCACTGCAGAACAGACCTCCCCATACATCCCACCTTCATCAACACGCTGGATGCCTCTCATCCAGGAGTGGAAATAGCAACAAGGAGTAGGCTGTTCAAAATTTATGACAACAAGCTCAAACTTTCCTGTGGCACAAAAACTAGGAGCAGCAAGGCTGCTCACAGGTTTGCTTTCCCCAGTTTTATTTCCCACATACAGGCACCCAGCTGTGCAACCTCTCAAACTCTGCACCCTTCAAGAGCCTCTCAGAGCAATGGTAATCACTGACTACCTTGAGAGATTATTTTAAGGGCCTTCAAAGCGCTGCCCGAGAGAAGCTGAGGAGGTTGTACTGGGGTACAGCACCATCTGTCATGCTCCACTTTTAAGCTCGTCCTTTAAGTAAAGGTGATAGGACAGGATTGATGTGAATCCTTGGCCTACAGCAGCACAGTGCTCATGTTCATGCCATACAACATAAAACATGTATCCTCTGTATTCAGTTCTGCGGGCTGCCTCCCTCTTCCTAAGGGGCACACAAACCTGCTAGCATCAACCTTGAATCCCCCCCAAACTCGGCCACAGAAAGTAAACAGAAACACAAATCATTTATCCCCCCGGTTTCATATCCATAATATCCACCGAGCAGATCCCTTACCAGCAACAGGAGATGTGATGAACATCTCTTACCTGAGGAGGGATGAGATCTGATGGACAGCCAAAGCTTAAGTCACAATTACTGTTTGACATCAGATGTATTTAGCATCATGTGCACCTAATCTCTGTTTTCTGTCCTCTCCCCTCCCCAAAACCCAACTCCTCACACTTCATAGAATAGTTTGGGTTTGAAGGAACCTTTAATGGTCATCTAGTCACAACCCCCCTGCAATAAGCAGGGACATCTTCAACTAGATCAGGTTCCTTAGAGCCCCATCCAACCTGACCTTGAATGTTTCCAGGGATGGGGCATCTACGCCCTCTCTGGACAACCTGTTCCAGTGCCTCACCACCCTCAGAGTAAAGGATTTCTCTCTTCTATCAAGTCTACATCTACCCTCTTTCAATTTAAAACCATTACCCCTTGTCCTACCACAACAGGCCCTGCTAAAAATCTTATCCCCATCTTTCTTATAAGTCCTCTTTAAGTACTGAAAGACCTCCATGCCAGAGCACCCCACATCTGAGGAAACCCCGCATCTCCTGTCCCCTCTGCAGTCCGCTCTGCCACAGGTGTCTGGTGCAGGAACCGGCAACCCCACCAATAGTCTTCTGCAGCCAGGACACACCTGAGCAGGGCTGGGGTGTCAATGGGAAGGCTCAGCACCCCTGAGCTATTTTCTAGAGTCCCAATCCCATGGCAGGTGGCGAGTGCAAGAGAGCTGTCAGTGCTGCCAACAGGCTGAAGTATATAAGGTACTTTGTACCTTAAAGCTGCACAGACTTAGCCAGCTAACCCAGCTCATCTCTCCCTTCTTTGCCAATGCCGCCCAGGTCCCTTTCTTCACTGCACTGGGTTTCTAAGGACTAGTGGGAGAGAAAACATAGTAAAGTGAAAACAGAGGATTCTTTCATACTGTCTACATGTTCTTCTCCCTCCTAGTTAAGTTTCCCCCCTCTCTGGTAAAGCTACTCCTTCAAAACACTCTCTAGGGCATTTGATGGCTGACCCAGCCCCGGTTGCTCTGCTGCTGTACCACTCTTGGCATTTTCAGATGATCCTGTTTAGAGAGCCCCATATGATTTCACCCATCTGATCTCTTCCTAGTATTTAATTCAACCTGCTGCAGCACAACCCCACTGACATTTGCACCGTGTTTGCTGGCAGTAACCAAGCTTCAGCCACACCAAGCTTTCCTGTCGGATCCAACAGCAGCCCCAGGGAGCCCTCATGGGCAGCGGAAGGGAGTCACTGGCATTTCCAAACCCTTCAGAGCCCATGCCAAGAAGAAAATTATTAAGCATTTAGCATGAAAAGGGTAACTTCATTTTCTGGTGCCCATGCAGAGATAAATCAGTATTAGTTTTCTAAAAGGCAAAGTGCTGGCCACCTTCATCAGTTCCATTTAACAGCTGCTGAGAAGGTCGGTCCCCGGCCCTCACCACAGTGGCTGCTTCCCCAGTTACAGAACATTCATGCACATTAGGCTCTAAAATGGTGCTTGGCAAAAACCTCTGGGTTAGTTTTCTGCTCTGCCCTGCCGGGAAGGCAGCTGCCTGACAGATGGGCAAAATCATCAGCAATTCCCCTTAACCCTACTCCTTGCCATTGCTGTGGGTCATGCCTGCGGAAAGGGGAAAGCAGCAACGTCCCCAAAGAGCCTCTAAGTAGACAAGGGAAAACCAGGTTATTTCCAAGCTTGTAAAGGCTCTGTTCCTGCAAGTGATAGTGAAAGTTCCCATACAGAGAAACTTGTGAAATATTTCAGAGGCATCCTTTAACTTCTGTGAAAAGGAACAAACTCCACTTTGCTCCCACAGAGCCTCACACATCACAGCTGAAGTGCACAGCAATCTGTGTTAAAACCCTTGTGATCTCAGTTAATGGGAAGTTGCATCACCCCAACAGCTAAAACCGTGTCTGGACGTGTCAGATGTTATGGGATTTGGAAAACGTAACTAATTCCACCAGCTGAATTTGCTCCTCTCTCTGGAGAATCACCCACCAGTGCTCAGCCAGGGAGGGGAGCCAAGGTTGCACTTACCCATGGTGCGAATCATCATTTAACCTTCTCGTCACTGCAAAGGGGAGCTTGCTGTGACTGAATCCACATCAGCCTAAATCTCACTACCTTATCCTGTTTCTACTCCCACCCTTGCTTAAGGCCAAGGAACAGCAAGCTGGATGCCATCCAGAGGGCTTGCACAGCCCAATCTCTTCCTGACCCTCTTTCCCAGACATGGGGAGCAGGCACTTGGTAAGCCAGAGGCCATGAGGTGCCCCATTAGCCAAGCATGCTTCAAATCCCGCTGCAACCCACCTAAGACCCTTGTGCTCACTGTGGAAAGCCTTGCATACGTGACCCAGATGTGATTAAGTGCATGACTGGGGTGGGACCGCACCTTGAGAAAGGGTGTCCTACTTTCTGGAGCAAGGATGTGGCTCTGTCCAGTGTCTCATGTTCACCCTTCCTTGAAGCCATGTATGAGAAGTTTTGAGGAAACAGGGGATGAAAACAGGGAGGAACAAGGACATTAACACAGCTTCCCATGATCCTTCAAGCATAAACAACAAGGATGCTCAAGCCAGGTGCCCACAAGTCTTATATGGCAGAAGGTGTTCAGTGACCAGGACTCCCCTCTGCAGGGTCAGCTCAAGGAAGCTGCACCCACCTGAAGCCTCAATACAGGCTCTAAAATTTCCCCTGAAGAGCTTGGAGAAGGAGAAAAAGATTAGACACTGATGTCCAAGACATCAGCACAGGGCTCAGTCCCTCCCCTGTGCTGGATCCACAAGGCAAAAGGGAAAGGCCCACCCAGCATGACCTCCGGAGACATCCTGTGACAGCAGGGCAAAAGGGGCCCCACCCCCATATGCCACCCCTCTGGGGGGTACTGTACCTATCCCGTGCCCTGTGGAGCCTGTGCCAACATCCATCTCAGCAAGACATGCAGCTCTCCACAGAGCAATACACGCCGTGGTGTCTATCATCTGCCAGTCCCTGAGCTACCGCTTTGAAAGATCCAGACACTCAACACCCATCTCCAAAGTCCAGAATCACCTCCAATTCCTCCAGGAGCAGAAGTCCATCAGTGTGCCCACACCAGCTGTTTCCCAGCAGAGACTGGACAACATTAAAAGAAAAACAAGCAAAATCACTTTGTGAAATCAGCTTCCCACAATACTGCATTGGTGGTTTTTTGGTGGGTTTTTTTTGTTTGTTTTTTTGCCTTTGAGTCAGACAATTATCACAACCTGCTTTTCATTTCCTGGCCCCTATTTAGTCTGTCCACCTGTGTAATCCCTCCTTTAGTACTTGCTTCCGTGCCATTACATAGGCAGGAGTTTCAGAGCAAGGAGCACAGCCAGCAATCAATGCCTCTCCCTCCCCAGCATTTCTGGCAGCTTCATTGCTTCCCGGGGGCAGAGATGATGTAGCACTACCTGCAATAACACCCCAATGCTGGGTGTGACAGAGTAGGAGATGCTGTAGAAGTACAAGACAAGCCTCTTTGATGCTCTTCACTGTTTCTCCCTTGCTCCCATTGTCCCTTCCCATACTTTCTTCTCTACAGAAGATCACTGGTGAGCAGTTGCTGATGTTGTGCTGCTGCTGCTCCTCTCACACATCATACACTCCACGTTCCTCAGGGATGCAAGCCGGGGGATGGATTGTGATTAATCTCAGGGCTATCTGCCTTTGACCCTCAGTATTACCAGCTAATACCAGAGACACGTCAAATGGCACCCAGGGATTCGCTGTGGGTACTGCAACAGTAAATGGCAGAATCCTACATCCAATGCAGTATTTGGATTTCATTTTTCCCCCCTCTTTCTCTTGACTTGTACATCTTTTCCTCCATTGCTTTACCAAAGCACAAAATACAAGTGAAACACACAGAATACAGCATGAGCCAGGGCAAATGGTTTCTAGTTAAACCCTGTTTAAAAATAAATGGTATCTTTCCTTTTAGTACATTAGCATCCATTTTTAAAAACAAATCTTGGAGAGGAAGCTATAATATACACGCTGCCTGATGCAGTCCACAGAATGTCAAGTAGTGTCTCCTCCATCTGTGCTGCAGCCCAGCAGCAGTCCCAGCAGGCCCACATTACTGCTGGCTTTACAGGAACCTTGGTGATGGACGCACAAAATCCAGTAACCAGAGGCAGGGGGCACAACTTCAGCCAAAATCATTCGGTCATTTCAAAGAATGAGCCGGGGCTGGGGCAGGGAGGGCGGAATGCACAGAAGGAGAGAAATGAGGAACATGATATGCAACGAGTAAAATAACTTCCCCTTCCCCCACCAAAGCAACGTCCTTTGTAGTCCCAGCACCTTATCACCCCTGGGTTTCTCCAGGCCTTGGGCAGCTGCCATATATTTTAATCTCAAATATGCTGGAGCACAGTCATTTCTGGGAAGAAACCGGCCACCTCAGATGTTCTGAGATCACCATGTGCATATAAATAAATATCTAGATAATGACAATTATATAAAATGATACTCTATATGATTGGATAATGATAACATGCGAGCAATGGGGTTTATAATGATATCTCCATTGCTGAGGCAATAAGTAGTCCCGGTTGCCACTGGTGCTAATCCTTCCCACGTGACTTCAGCTTAATGATGGTCACAGACACAGACTGACACAAAACCCTGGGTCTGAGAGGAACTTGCCTTCCCAGAGGAGTGGAAAGGGGATCACAGAGTACTTCACTGCTCCTGTACAAATCAGTCTAGCAGGGGTGAGAGGTGAGCTGAGGACATACATCCCTGCCAGGGTATGTATGATGGGGGTACAAGCTTTCCTACAGGGCACCATCACAGCCTGTGCTGTAGAAGCCCCTGTAGACACTTAACTGCTGTACCCCCCACACCCTGCAGGGTCTGCTGGAGTTACTCAGGAGCGAAGGTGTTTATTGTTCACATAGCAAAGCCTCCATTAGTCCTTCCTTGATCTTTAACTGGAAGGCTGGGTCCAGCCACGCGTCAGCAACATGCAAAACACATGGGCACAAGACCAGAAGGAGACACAAGGTGCTTGGGAAGGGAAGGGGGCACCACCCTCCACGCTTTTGGGTGGTATCAGCAATAGATGAGGCTGCTGGAGGGAGGCAGGCATGCAACCCTGGCAGTCTCGGTGCCACGGCTATACAGGGCTCTTCTCCTGTAGAGCTGCTGTCCTACAAAAGTTTATCCATGGGCACAAACTTGGCACAGACCAGGCCGGCTGCAGTGGGACACACACAAACATGTAACACTGAGGACAACCACAGACCCAGGCCTGAGGCTGTCCAAACCCAAGCCGCAGCTGGGAAGAGTGACCAAAATGCTCAGAGGGATTATGAGCCATCAGAAGCTTAGAATTAGGATTTTGCTTTTAATTAACTAAAACACATGCTCAATTCTTGCTGAGTTATCCCCTCTTGTTTACTTACATGCTCTCTTCTCCGAATTATTTTTATTGATCCCATATGCTTCAGCTCTGGCAGCTGAACCGAGTCATCTTATCAAAATTAGCATAAAAATTATGTAGTCTTACACATCACTCCCATGAATCTTTTTCCTTACACATGCATTTGTCTTTCCCTACTTCGAGTGTGTTTTTCTTTCTTCCCCTCTCTGCAGTCATGTTTGTGTTTTCCCTGCAATATTCATCTCTCGGGTTTCCAGGAAGCTTCGGAGGGGCTCACAGAAAGGCCCTTGCCCCACCAGGAGCTGCTGAGAAGCAGCTCTGAACAGAGCCCTGGAAGGCAGGAAAGACACTGGAGCCAGACCTCCCTCCTCTCCCAGCTCCTGCATAGACATGCTGCCATGACCATGCTCATGCCCCTTGTGGTCAAGCATCTTCCTAAGGACCTCTGCATAGCCCCAGACTCTTCCCTCTCCCTTCTGCCTTCAGCAGGGTCACTCTTCAAGCCTTCCTCACCTCAACATGCCCAGGAGAACAGGATATGGCCCAGGAGCAGTGTGGAAGTCATCAACAGCATAGCATTGAAGGAAGGCAGGTGCCAGCAGCAAAGATCTGGTTGTCCAGTAGTTTCTCCTTGCAGATGCCGTGGCACCTTGGAGGCTGGGCACAGCACCCTGCAAAAGCATCAGTGGAGGAGCATCAGCACATGCATCCAGTGTGAGTGTCAGGGGCTGGGTCACCTGCTAAGCCTTCACCCCAGTGGGTAGGGAGCCAGTCCTCAGTTTCTCTCAAAGCTGGTCTCATTTTAAGCACACTGATAGTTTTACTGGCTCATCTAGGTGTGATTAGGTCTTCACTGAAAGGAGTTGCCTCTTACGTGGAGGGGAGGAGTGAAAGGAGCAAATTCATAACAGCTCTCCTTCCATCTCACCATGGGAGGCCCCTGTCCAAGCGATGAAGGGATCCCAGACAAGCTCCTGTGCAGCAGCAGGGCCCTGGGAAGGAGGCACATTTACCACCTCTCACAGTGCTCAGGCAGAGCGGTCCTCTGGAGTGGCCGTACCAGCCAGGCCAGGTGCCAAGCTCAAATAATCCTGAAGCTCTGCAAACGTGAGTCTCTTCTCCCAGCCGTCACTTTGCCAATCCCCATCATGTCATATCTCAGCACTTCCCTGTCCTTAACTGCCGCCCGCCCCCCATCAGGGGACACAGCCACACACGCACAGCTTGGGGACTGCCTGGGAAGCAGGCAGAGGGCTTTGATTCTCTTTATCTCCACAGGATTAACATGCTGAACCGTAACATCAAACTTCATTTCTGTGGCCGGTGTAACTGCTTCCTGATCCACAAACTGAACAGGCTGTTCCCGGTAGGCACAAAGAAGAGCACCCCAGCCATTCCTGCCAGGGGTGCGCAACAGAAAACCTGCTCCCCAAAGCAGAGATTAGGTTTTAAAGCTGATGTAATAGCATGGCGGGGAGGAGGAGGGGGAGATGATATGAAACAGTAGTGAAAAGCCTGCATGAAGGTGTTGGGATCAGAGCTTGGATGCCAGTTAGACACCCTGTACTTTGAAGCATCTTGGACTGGTGTGCCCAGTACCTCGGCTGTCCCCACCAGACCCCTGCCCAAACAGCCTGCCTGCAGAACAAGCACCTCTGTCTACAACAGTGTAGGCAGCTCTGCCACTCGCCTGGAGAGAACAGACAGGAAGAGAACCCACAAGCCTCAGAATCTATATGAGGGACCTAGCATCACTGAAGTGATGAGCCAGGTGAACTTTAATCAGGACACTTTTAGCTAACTAGTGAGCACCTTCTCAAAAAGCTACATGCAATACAGACTGAAGCCCCAGATTGGAGAAAACACACATATTACCATAGGAAACATTAAATAGTTGCTGCAAGAGAGAAGGAAAAAGTTTGTCTACAGCCACCCCAAGCCTCCACTCTGCCTACTAGAGTTCTTCTGCAGCTGGGCGCCCCAGACCAAGTACCAGGGAGACATGGGATGATGTGAAGACAATGCAGCTCAGAGGCAGGAGAGATTGATGTAAAACCCAGCCAACTCACCACTACCAGAAGCACTCTGCGGGTTTCTGGGCCACCACAGGTGTATCAGACCCTGTTGCACTTCCTCACCCAGCCAAGAGGGACTCAGGTCTGGCTACAGCCCAGAACGTCCCTATTATCACTTTTAAACCACTGCCCTGAGGACTGCTGCCTCCCTGATTTTACCAGAACTTGTGGGTGGCACAGGCTGAAGGCCCCAAGGTCTCTCACATTTTAGTTGTTTCTGTTCACAGCCTGAGCAAAGCTAGAAGTTTCCTTTCCATTCTGATTATGTTTAAAAAATGGCACTACCCCACTGTGATGCCACTGGCACTATGTAACACTATAACTTCAGCACACTTTGGTAGCAAACACACTGCAAGGCTTCTCCAGCTGAAAGACCATCAGGAACAACATCCCTTCCAGGCACCAGCTAAACATGCAAAGTATGAAGTCAGCAAAATTGAACACAATACATCATAAAACAGATGATTTTCCCCCTCCCTGCATTGCTGAGAGCAAAGCGAGAGAGTTTGGTCAAGCTTCAGACCCGGGGGGGGGGGAACCTCCAAATGAGAAAAAATATGGTTAAGAACAAACTGAAGCTTTCTCAAGAGACATTCAGCTGAGCAAGCCTCAAGGTCCTGAAGTACCTTCTCTAGCATCTAGAGTTCAGCTCCTGGGCACCTTCATGCTCCCCAAAGCCCTTCTTTCAAGGCCTGACCCACATGTCCCCATCTCCAGCCCAACCAAGCAATAGGATGATCAGACACACTCACATGGGGAAATCCAACAGCTCCCAAGAAAGCATCCCCACTACCTATGGTGTCCCAGACGAGCTGGTGCAGGAGGTAACAGGAATCTCTTGCCTCTCATAAGAGGCAGCAGCAGAGACTGCCACAGGCACCTGTACTCACCTGGGCTTAAATTCAATTTGTTAGCCAAGACCCAGGAAAACTCAATTGCTCACTAATTGGCCAGTCCTCAAGGCTTTCTCAAAGTATGACATTTTGACACTGGCATGGAACTCAGGAAGGCAAGGCTGCCAAATTACCAGCTGTGCCTGCTAATGGATTGTGCTAATAAGAGGTCAGGATCAGGAAGGATTTTTCTTTTCTTTGCTACATGGTACTACTAAGGAAAAAGACCAGGGGGGGTCTGCTGCTCAGAGGCTTCAGTCTAACCCTGCTGGGGAAACTTTCTGCAACCTCAGTTTGAGAAGCCAGAATTCCTTTGGATAAAACACAGGTGTATCTTCAGGCAGGTGTGGACACTGGGTTGCTGCTCACAAGCTCTGTCACAGAGCAGCTGTTCCAACATTCCCGCTGAACTTTAACATGCACCCATTCCACTTGCTAGCCCTGCTAAAGCTCAGGTTAGGGAAAGGAATAACAAAAAAGGCTTGGGGATTATTTTTGTGTGTGTGTGTCTGTAGAATATGACAGTACAGATTTGCAGCTTTGAGTTTGCCTGTTGGACACCTGTGCGGCTCAGTGTGGCAGTGGCTGGAGATGTCGCTCACTGCATAGGTGTTAAGCCAGATTCTGGGCTGAGAAGCTCAGCTTGAGAGGTCCCATGTGAGAAGTAATCCGTGGTACCAAGCAGGAAGTGTTTGCTCTGAAAAGTATGATTTTGTGGGTGGTTTTGTTTTTTTGGTTGGTCGTTTTTTTTTTTTTTAATTCTGACATATCCCTGGAAAACTCTGTAGAAAGACAAGGTTTTCTGTTATAATTTTCAGTGATTTCTAGTTTCCAAAAACTAAAAAGGTTACAGATTGGATGAGCTGGAGAGCTTGAAATAGAAAGGTACTGCCAGGGAGGCTCAAAAGCCACTGGGAAATGTACTTGCAAGGGCAATCCTTCTCAGAGGCCATCAACACCTACAGAGGAGGACACATCCCCAGGAGGAGTCACAGGCCCCATGGAGAAGCATGACAGAATGATGACAGCGTGGGCAGCATCACCCGAAGGGTCACCCTGGAGCAAAAATGTCGACCTGCTCACTGGGAGACCGGAGGAGGTGTTTTACAAGGGTGACGTTGGTGATGTTTGTCAAACTGGAAGGATGGATCAGGCTGAGGATAGTGTTTAAGGAAACACGCACCCCCAGCATAGAAGGGGGTGTGGTGTGCGTGGGCAGATGGCTGTTTTATATACACAGATTAAGAAGGTAAACAACATCTTTTGCAATCTCAAGAAAATGCAATGAGTTTAAAATCCAGGAATTTAGTTATAAATAACGCTGAAATAAAAGGCGGTTGAAGAAAACTAGTCTTCATGACAAGTACAGGAACTGGAGAGAAAAATTGCACATCGAAGCTGGGATCAAATCAAATTTGAAGCCACTGACTATTTTTTTTCCAAAGCTGGTCAGAAGACGTTTGGGTTGGCAGGAGTAATGGCAAGCACCACTTCCCCACGCACACCAGGGGAGTGAACCGAATGTGGTAATTGAGTCCTGGTTCTGCTGAAGAACAAGTGTTTGTGGAAGAAGATGTGACCACACAGGAGTCACGGGGCCTCTGGACTTTCCACTTCACTGAAAAATGCTCGCACTTGTCTGATCTGGAATTTTAAGAATTGGAGAGAAATTCAGAAATGTTGATTTTTTTTCTGGGAAAAATTGGTTGGGTTTTTTTTTTTTTTCAAAGTTGTCAGGTGAGGAGCTGGCAGGTTCACTCGTCTACCAGGTGGGGAGCCGGGCAATTTGCCCACCACCGGCAGCTGGTAGGCTGGCAGGGCACCAGGCACATTGGCTGTCAGCAGCTGGTGTCCATCAGGAGTTTGACAGAATTGACACGTTCCCACCGTAAAGCTGGTTCCTCAGTAATCAGCAAGATTCTCTGAAGGAAAAGTGCCGTTCTGGAAATGCTTGGTCTGCTGCAACATGTCCCCTATGTTACTGTGTGGACAGACATGTCGCCACTGCTTTGTTGCACGTTCACCGAACAAGACCAGAGTCTTGGCCACAAAAAAAAAGTAAATAAATAAAACGACTGTGTTTAAGTGGAATAACATCACCACTGAATTTACTCTGAGCAAACTGGTGGGGGAAAAAAAAAGTACAGGTGTGACCAAAATTTTGAGCTGTAGATGACAATGATGATGTTGTTGCAAAGGCAACGCTGGGGTGAAAACAATCTTCTAGCCATTCTCCTCAACACTCAAAATGTATCCTTAGAGGCTAACTTTCAAGACCTTTCAGATAATCTATTGAGGTGAAAAGCCCCACAGATGGCTCGCTGGGGTTTCAGGGATGTGCCACCCAGGTGGGAAATCCTACCCTCAGATGCTGAGCACTTGTGGGCCAAGCTGAAAATATTTAATAGCAAACATCACCTTAAACTGTGATGCTCAAAAACACAGCTGTGATTGTCTCTCGTAAGCACCGCAGGATGTGCGTGTGTGAGAAAACTAAGGAGCACGTATATCTGAAATTACACGGCAGGGCGTAGTGTTTCATCATGTCCTTTAGACACTCAGAGCAGGAGGCCCAATTCTGCTGCAAGGACAAGGCGGGGTTGAGGGAGCAAGAGAAGAGAAAGGGGGCTCTGAAGGAGCAGGCTTTTCTGCAGGCAGCCTCCTGCGCATCCCTCACCCACGGCCTGGGGTAGCTCTGGCTCCTCCAGGTTGCTCCTGGTACGCCCCAGGTGGTGGTCCCCACCAGACTTTGCGAGGGGGCAGATTCATGGTAACTCTGCACCCCACCTACAGACAGCAAACACCCACCACCACTGTGTCACCAGCACGCTGACCCAGAGCCTGCTCCGCTCTCTTTAAAAAGATTTTAATGTCATTTATTTTTGAGACAGTAAGTAAGAGTCAAGATTCTGATCCCGTCTCTTCCGTCCTCTTTTATCCTCAAAATTCCCATTCAGCACCCCAGATGAGTTCAAATTCTTCCCATAAATTTTCTACATTCATCTTTTTAAAGGCAGTTAAGAATTACAACAAAATGAGACAATGTCTTTACACTATTTTTTTAATGTTGCACATACTGCATTTTATAACATTAGAAGAAAATAAAACCCAAAGTAATCCTTAAAGACAGAAAATAAATACATTTTTCATGAATATATGCAGAGAGAGTGCAAAAAATTGCATCTGTAAAACGTTTAACTGCTGAATCATACAACAAAAAAATTACAAAAGCACTTATTTCTTTATATATGTCAGCTTTCCTCTTATAAACACAAAAATATTTTAACAAATCTTACAAAGATCAAACCCTTTTGCCCTTCACCAGGAGAAAAGTGGTGAAGAAAGTGTATTACCTGGAGGAAAAGAAAAAAAAAAAAGAAAAACCCAAAAAAACAAAACCCAGGTAAACAAAACGTGAGCCTAAACAAGTACCAGGGAAACAACATCTAGAGGCTGAGGAGGAATTTACCCCCGTGACGAGCAGCACAGGAGATGAGACCCCCCAGACAAGAAGGGCTGGCCCTCTGGAGAGCAGCGGGATTCCTCCTCCCGTGACAAAGCTTCTCCTTGCCGTGCCGCTCGCCCCGCACAGCAATGCAGTGCCCTCTCTCCTGCTCCTCTCAAGCCAGGGCTTTATTTCAAACAAAACACATCCAAAAAAGCAGCATCGGTCCAGGCGGGAGACCTTAAACTGAGATGAGCTGGGAGCCCTGCGAAGAGCCTGGCTAAACCCAGCGCCTCCCTCTGCGACGCGCAGAGCCAAGCACCTGCCTCCGAGCGGGCAGGACAGGGGTCCACGACCGCTGCCTGTTCGTCCCAATGCTCAGAAACACACCTCGGTGCCAGGCTCGGACACTTCGAATCACGCATATTTCAAATACACACCTTTTTTTTTTTTTTTTTTTCCTTCAGCGATAAGCAGCGCTGGGGCAGCTAAAAGAGTTGTCACAACTTGGCGCCTGTGGTGCTATCCTCAGCGCGGCACGCAGCACTTCGCCTTTTCTTTGTTCACAAGACTTGCTCGTTAGGCAAAGCGAACGCTTAGACCAGCCGAGCTGCAAATATCTCATCTGAACTGAGGTTTCTTTGACATGGAAACAGGCCAGCAGCAGAGATCGGAAAATTAAAGGAACAGAGATTTGCTGTGGAATTTGGGGAGTTTTGGGGATGAGCGGGTAGCTATGGAAAGGGCCAGCTTGAGAGAGGGCCCCTGATGAAACTCTGGGATACGCTCACGCACGGTGAGACGGCCCGGTGTCACGGCTGCGGTGCAGCACCGGCCCAGCACTACACGTGCCATACGGCTGGTGGCACTCATGAAGCCACCTGGATGAGTCCATTTGTGCACGACATCCACTGCATGGGCCCCAGCAAGCCGTAAATTCAGGTGCCTCCCTGAAATTCAAGCAACTCACTGCACACGTGCTGCAGCATCGGACATTCAACCTGTCTGGGATCTCCTGGCACGTGGCCACCAGAAGCTGCTGCTTCTGTTTGGGCATCCAGAAGGCACAAGCAAATGACTGAAGTCCTTAACTTTCAGCCAAGAAAAGAGAAAGCCTCTCAGGCAGAAGGGGAAAGAATGAGGTTGTGTCCTCTAAAAAGCTGGTGGACCTTACCGACCAGTATCATCTTATATAGCCCAAGTTGTGACGGTCAATAAAATTCATTGCTAGGAAACTACCTTTCCTAACAACAGAAATTTGCTTGATTCAAAGAACTAACTTGAGGGATCATAATAAAACCTCTGATATAACTAAAAAATAGCAGTGAATGTTTACTGTGGACTGCACCAAATCATAGGAATTTAGCTTGCCAGGAACACCATGCCCAGAAGGACACCATGACAGGAAGCAGAAGAGGGAAAGCTTCCAGTATGAATGCAACTAAAATACATCTATCATATGATAAAAGGCAATGATACTTAAAAATTAATATTTTATAATTACTAATGATAAATTATATATGACTTGTATAAATTATAAGTATAAATTATAAAAACACATTGGTTCTGAGTAACTTGAATGTAGTAACACAAAACAGACCTTTGGGCTTACTGTTCAGCAAAACCATTCAGCTCTCACTTCATTACTTGACTAACTAGAAGACAAACAAAAATTAGACTGAAGTTTTCCAGAACCTTAGCAGTAAGTTCACCTTCCAGCAGACCACAGAAGAACTAATTCTCGCTATTCCAGGAGAGGTAATTGTCACATCTTTGTTGCCAGCCACATAAATTAGGGTCTGACCCTACACATTCACATATGAGAGATGTCTTACAACTGTCGTATAACTAGCACACTCTATTCAACTGTTTTAGTGTATTTTTAAAATTATCTTACTGTAGAAGTATACCTTAGAAAGCCTCCAGGGGGTTTGATTCCCTAAAATACGAAGCCATACAAAAGAAGGGGTTTTTTTCACTTATATAATAAAAATCTGTGTATAGGATGTAGATTTTTTTTTCCCAGCACATTTCCCAAAAGGGCTGCTCAACAATAGAAGCATCTCTCCTGTGAAGCTCAAAAGCTGTAGGGCTCCTTTACGTATGAGTTCTAACGAAGCAGTCCTTATTTAGGTCTTTCAAGACAGCTTCTTAAGTCTGAATAATTTTTTCTAAACAAGCCAAGTCTGGAATTTCTATCTTTGGTCATTTATCTCAGCATCAAATTTCTTATTAAAACCTGGGAGAAAATTGTTGGAAGATTTTTATCCTCATACAAAGAAATCTACTAATTTCGCTCTAAGAATCTTTGGCCTGAGGTAGAGGATGAAAAATGCGATCATAATAGGAATTAGTTTGAGAAAGATTAAAGTGACCAGGAGAAGGAGATTACCATGCAAAACAGATTTCAAATTTTTAAAGCAGCAGGCACTACAGCACAACCACCCGCTGTGGTGCCAGAGAACAGAGCAGTCAGGAGTTGATTTCATTGTCCCATCCTGGAAATGTGGTTGATTTCTGTCTGCTTGTATACCTTCAAGCAAATATGAAGGTAATATCCAGTTTCTCTTAGTTCATTCAAGTAAAAATTATGTACTTTTTAAACCTGTCTTTGGGCTTTATGCTATGTTACTGGACAGACAACAGTACGTAGCATTTAGCATCATTAAAGCACTGTGGAAACATTAATTACTGTTAGCCCTCATGCCCTTCCTTGGGTTAAGTAACCCCATGCACGATTAATAAATCACCAATTACTGAACGGCAGCATTGACCACCTCCCATAGTTCTGGAATAAATACTGCAGGGAAGGACTTACATGATAGCATGACAAATATTTTCTTTTTATTAAGAGGTGGTTTTGGGAGAAGGCATCATCATCCTCATTTTAACACAAGGACATGAGATGTTGAATGGGATCCTCAGCTGTATTTGACACAGCTCCAGTGACTGCTGGGAAATTACAATGAGATATGTGGCTGTGGAGATTTGTGACCAGTTGCAGTAAAAATCCAGATTTCTGGCACTGGTGTCTAATTTTAGGATCTGAGCTTTAAACATCCAGAGCCCAATTTTCAGAAGGGCTGAATTCCCCTGGTTCAGAGGGAATTGAGTAACATACTGAATTTCTACCGCTTTTGGTACCCTCACCAGACACCTAAACTGGCACCGGCAATAAAATGTGCACACAGAGAAGGTACACCTCCCATCTGCTCTGTAGGAATTAGCCTCTGAAAGGAGTTACACTGCACGTAAACCGAGGAGTTAAAAATAAACCAAATAGTGTTGTTTTCCCAGACTTTACAGCTACTCACGTGTGCAATGCTTTTATAAAATATTATCCTTCAAACCATTTAAACAAATTCCCACTCTATGGAGAGATCTGCATTAACTTTAAACAACATATCAAGAACTGAAAAAGGTCAAATTTATATTTCAATTCAAATGGTGACCTTGTGTATTCTGGGCAAGACAACTGGCCTTCAGTTGCATTTCTTTAATAGAGGGAAGAACTTGGAAGTTTCATTAATACAGCAGTATTAATGGAAAAAAAAAAAACAAAAAAAAAAACAAAAAAAAAACAAGAACATGAGACACCTTGATCCATTAGGAATTTTAGCAAAAACAGCCAAGGGAAAGAAGGAGAGGACGAGAAAAGAAACCAGACTAGCAGAGGGTGCATTGGACATAGGTAAGACCACAAAACATGAAAAACCCATTTATTTTAACATGCGAAGACTATTGGTGCATTGCAATGCTGGTTATGGTTAAAAAGACTGTACAGCTCCTTTATCTTTGTCCTTGAGGCTTCGTTAAAGTAAGACTCTCAACTTCAAGTTCATAAATAAAATGGAAATGACAGTAGTGCCATAAAAACATAGGTAGAAAAATAGTGCAAAGCCAAGGGCTGGACACTTTAATCTGTCACAAGTACCCTCAAGCACTACCATTACTGCTCTTAAAGGAAACACATGCAGAAAACATTATTTATTATAAATGGCAGTTGCCTGCATTGCACTCTGTATTTAGAATGCACTGACTACCTTTCTGCTTCCCTTCGAAGCCGTGGATGGAGAATAAATATAGCCTTTCACACTGGCGAGCACTGCCTGCCCCCCAGTCATGACTGGTAGCAAAGTCAGACAGTATTTATAAAAGAAATCAATTAAAAAGTAAAACAGACAATATTATTTAAGGCCTTTGTCCCTGCTAGTCTGCTCCACAGACTACACTCTCTTAAAATAAGAACACCTACCGCTTCTGTTACAGTAACCAGAGAGAGAAGTCCAACAAAAAAAAGGTCACATTTACGGCTGCCAAGAAGGCAAAGTTCCTGAGGCTCGGCCAAACACAACAGCAAAGACGCTCTTGGCAGCGCTTTTCGGGTGCCTCGCACTGTGTGCAGGGAGGAGGGCAGACCGGCAGAGGGTGACCCCGACACGACGCCCAGGCTGAGCATCTCATTTAAACCTCGCAGCCCTTATCGAAAGGGGTTTGGAATTACAACTGATTATATAGTGCAAACTCGTATCGGTTCCCACAGATATAAAATGCACAGGACGGGAGCCCAGAACAAAAGCCGCCACTGGCCAGGGTTGTGAGGAGCACCAGCCATCAAGGAAATAAACTCCAGGGAGCAGAGTCTGATCTCAGCTACTCCTGAGTGAGCCTGGAGTAACTCCAGCTCTTCAGTGAGGTTCCAGCAAACTTATACAGGTGTAACTGATACCAGGGTCTGAATCAGTTTGGCAGTGAGGCACCGAATTAAAATGAAGGGTTCATTAAATGACAGCCTTTCAGATTTAGAGGAACTAAAAATTATCTGTAACAGACTTTGTTAACCCTGAGCGGGACAGAAGAAATACCCACCGATGGACAGAGTTTACATTTACACAGCATTTCTCAAGTATTCACTTCAGCAGGTCCCTACGGTTTTAAAGGAGGGTTTGGCTTAGCCTGGTCCGAGTAAGTTTTTAACAGGGTTCTTGCTGCCACCTCATGTAAACTGTTGAAAAAATATACTGACTGCCTAGAAAATAAATTGTGCATATGTACTTGGTATAACCATGCCCATGCGGCCACTGTGTACACACAACTAAGATCCCAATACTGCACACTAAATAGGAACCTTATCATGGCCTTTCTTAAAACATTAGCTTCACGGTGAGTTTGCTACACCCATGTTACTGACAAAAGGCATGCCCAATGGCAGGGAAATTATGCATAGTCCTAATATTTCAAGGTAGATATTTCATGTTTGATCTGAAAAAATAACAGCTTTCTCAAGCTAGTCCAGTCTCTCAAAAGAGAGCTCTAACTTAGTTAGAAATAGTTTTGTTGGTTTTCACTTCTGTAATTGAGATCAATAGTATAAATCAAATTTATTTCAATGTTGAAAGAAATGCCATGGCAGCCAATTGACAGGAAACTGTCAAATATATTTTCTTAACAGTTTGTTACCTTTAACAGGACACAAGCTAGCAAACAGAAGAACTTAATCAGGCTGTTACCTCTCCCTCTTTTACAAAATACCCAAAATTTTCTGAGAAATCCAAGTGTCACCAAGAACCAACAGAAAGCATGACAGTAATGACCAGGTCTGCAAAGGCAGAGTAATACTGCAGGATCGAGTCACGTGCAGCTGATGGAAGATGGTAAAGTTCTAGCAGTCTCAAAAGGTGGCTCATATTCAAGGGTATGAACTACTGGATGGTGTCCCATTTTCTTTTTAGAAAGCAAAACCCTACACCATACATACTGCACAATAACCTAGACTTTTCCCACACTGGGACTTGTTAGTGATAGAGTAGCCTGTAAAGAATAGGCACTTATCCCAAGAATTGGCAACAAAAGGGAGTATTATTTGGTAGGTATGGCACCAAAACAGAACCATTGTGCTTTCTCACACACATATGCTGTAGAGGTGGAGGCTCAAATAGACACAGAGTTTTAGGTTGTTGGTGGGCTGTGTTTTTTCTTTTTGCTTCGGCAAGATTTGCAAATGCAGCAGATGATACATGGAGATGCCACGAGCAGCAAGGGAGAGGTCACCAATGCTATGATACCTAGTCCAATGAGGATCCCCACAACCTGCAAGACATAGTGGTGAAAAATATGCATTTAGCTAATGTGGAAAATAAAATACATGTGTGCGTGCAGAAAAAAATCATGAAAATAATCATCTCGGTCCTTCACTAAAGGGTGAAATCTCTTTGCTTCATGCGTGCATGAGAGCTCTGCTCAGCTGACCGGGAACGCACCTGCGTTCTGTTCCACATCACCGAAGCCCGCGAGTGGCCCAGCTTGTTTCTGCAAGGGCCTCTGTCGTAATGTCGTAAGAAGATATCGTTCTGAAAAACAAAGGGCAAAGCTGTAAGAACAGGTTACAGTACTGGGGGAAGAGGTTCAAGACTGAACTGGAAATACAACCTTCCTGACACTGCTTTAAAATTACCAGCTGCCGGCAGACAAGTTCGCCTGTCTTCCAAGTAATTACCTGGAGAAACTTCCTGCAGTTTCAAAAAGTGTGGTGTGTCTGGGACCTGAGCTATTGTACAGTGTCTTTCCTCCCCCACTTTTAAAAAGCATAAGCATATGCATTGCACCTATTGCACAAGTACCTAGTCTGTAATTTGGTGATGATAAAGGGGCTTGTAAACAACAGATATTTCTGAAAACTTGCAATCTGAGGGATCATCTTCC
The DNA here is from genome assembly GCF_964106895.1 of Numenius arquata. Lineage (NCBI taxonomy): Eukaryota > Metazoa > Chordata > Aves > Charadriiformes > Scolopacidae > Numenius > Numenius arquata. Next base: position 65,745,857 of record NC_133579.1, on the reverse strand, counting down.
TGAGGTACTTGTACCTTCCATTCTCCTGCTGCCCCTGCACTTTACAGTAATTTTCTTCCTAGGCTTAACAGGAAGATTTAGAAAGTAGGAAATCCCCATTTCCTTCCTCTTTTCCCATTAATACTTATTAAAATTATCTATTTTTTCTTTGGAATGGGAGTAATGCCCTGCATTCCCCTCCCCTAGCTGGCTGCACTGCAACCTGACCTTGCCTCCTCTGTGATTTCTCAGCCCTCCTTGTTGGCTCTGCAGGTACTACCTTTATCTACACCCGGAGCTCCGGTAACCTTGCACCTTTAGAACAACTACGTTTGAATCACACAACTACAGTTTCTTTTTTTCTTTTCCTTTGAGGAAAACTTGGTAAGGGCATGTCTGCAGAGCCTGTGAGAATCTGACAGTCTTCCAGTTCAGCACAGTGTTAAGCAATCATTGTGTGCTGCCATACTCTGAGGCAAGCCCTAAGACTAATGTTGAAAAAGCACTTTCACACACACAGAAATGGGACACAAAACTAAGTGAAACCTGTTTAGCGTGCTGAGAAAAGGAAGGATGAAGAATGAGGAAGTTTCATTGTTTGCTGGCTGTGGAGTACAAACAAAGGAGAAAAGCCATGCAGCATCTAACATTTTATTTCAAGTGCTAGAATTTTTTATTTCAAGACCTTTTCACACTCCCACAGTTGTTACTGTGGAAAAAAAATGGAAGCTGCCGCGTACACAAGCACATTACTTCCTGTGCTCTTAATCCTGCTAGGAAACTTGGAAGTCTACATGAGATGGAACTCGTTGGTATCACTTGAGAAATAACTAGCAACCTGCACTTCATATTCCGTGTTTATAATCTAGTATTTTTATTCTCAAGTCTCCTAACCATTCATTCTCTTCAACAAACACAGGACTAGAGACGGACTGGGAAAGGAGACCTAGTTCATATGAGCTCTTAATGAACCCGCTCATGAAACAACCCCCTTCACCCAGTACCATACCATTTTTTGGACAGGCTGTGAACCTTGCAGTCGGAGCAGGTGGAAGACACTTATTTCCCTGGCTCTCAACCAAAATATTTTTAGCTACTGCACTAGAAGAGGGAATCAGAGAAAGATAGCGCTGGAATGGACCTCCAGAAAAAAAAACAGTCTGTCCCATTTCCCTCAAAGAACTAAAATGGGACCCAGGCACATGCCTACAAGCCTTTCCAGAAAAAGGATGTTTATACAAAAAAAAGCACTGGATGAAAAAGAACAAAGAAACGAAGTTAGAATCTGAATTGAGCCGTTCACTAGAATATCAACGAGTTGGTGGAGAGGTTGTATAGGACCTATGACTAACCCAAACACCATTACTCTTTATCTAGGTGTTTTTTTATGCAGCACTTACATCCAAGTTCTGTAGACAGTACCAGCAAAACGTGTGCTTGCAGTTCTTGCACATCATCTGAGCACAGCCTTCATTTCGCTCAATATAGATCCGACAAACTGGGCACTGCTTAATTGGTACTTCTGTCTCCATTCCAATAAGTGATCTAGAAAAGAAAGGAAATATCAAAGTGAAATGTGAATGTAATTACTGTTGATATTCAGCTCCACTGCCTAATGTGTGCTGGGCTTATTTTAGAGGGCATCTAATGTTGTTGCCTTAATGCATTTAATGTATGAAGCTTGTTATATTCAGTACAATACCCTGAAGTATACTCACTACCAGGTGTAAGATCACGTAAAAGTGAAACACAATTCCCTTGGACTTTTATGCTAAATAAACCCAAGACTCACAATACCCACACGTGTCTCACCTATAGCATTAAAAATTAGCACTTAGTAAGACAGCTTGCACCATTCATTTAATAGGACTGGATTATGCAATTTATAGCACTGTCCCTGCCTGAGCAAAATAGCCTTAAACTCCACCAAAGCCAAAGATCTTCTGGAGAAGAAAAATTATGATGAAAGCTGTTTGGTAACTCCTATTTGATAAAGTCTCTAGCAAGCAGAATGCTTACATTTTAAGTAAGTCTCTTTTTTCTTGCAAAAAATGATAAAAAACTTTGAACACACATGACTGAGCTTAATCTGATTCTGAAAACAAAGATGGATGGCCACAGACATTATATAATTTAAACAGAGAAGTATTTTCTTTCTGTAGATTAATGCCTTATGCAACCTTATCTGTAGGTTGTTTACACCTATGCAAAATGAGCATAAATCAGATTTCTCACACCAAATGGGACATTTTACACCCACTCTGTGTAACAGTTAAGATTTGGCTCTGCAGAGACTGTAAAAATATTAAGCAGGGATGATTTCTTAATCTTAGTATAAGCAAAGTTTGGATCCTGGAATACTAGCATACTGGATTTTTTGTATGGGCACAAGTCATAATTCTAGCACGCAAACAAAGCCTTTAGGCAGATTCAAATCCCTGGAGGGCTTCAGCTTTCGGAATTGTCAGTGGAATCACAAGTTTGGTAAGTACCCAGATAATATTAAGTATTAAAAAATAAAATGTATCATTTAAACAAGTATCTAGACTGGAATTATATTTAGGAAACACCAGGAGAGATAGAAAGTCTCAGAGATGTACCTGAGATGTTAGAAGGAAGCTGTTCCATGAAACTAATAGGAGGCACAGAGCTAGCACCCTGTGCCAGAAGGAACTGAAAGACCATGTTACCTCCGTGGGTCCCTCTCTTACCCCTGCTCAGTTGGTACTTGAGTAGTTTGATTTTCCTGGCATAGGCGCTGCGGGTGCCATGCCTCCTTGCAAGCCGAGCAGAACGTCAGGCGGCAAGCTGGGCACTCCACCGGCACCGGCCCTTCTGACTCGCTTGGTGCAATATGGCACACCGTTTGGCAGTCGGCTGCAGGGCACCATGTTCTCTGGGGGTCCAAGTGGACTTCTGAAACATAACAGAGAGAGAAATAAAGCTATTTATATACAGAAGTCCCCTTCTCATCCCAGTGACACGTGTCTAGGTACGCAAGACCCAATCCTGCATATGAGTGGGAAAGCTGAAGCCCTCTGCGCCCATTCCTCTTCTTTAGGCAGGTCTGCAGGTGTGCTGGAAGCACAAGAATGCCAATATATGACATAGGACTTATTCTTTGCCTTTATAGGGAGGTACAAAAGACAAACATAGGTGCTGCTTGCTGAGAAGTGCGTATCTTGTGACATTAGGCCATTCCATGTCTTTCAAATGTGCAAGCCATGAAGTATCTTTCATGTAAATAGCAGAAGGACTATCATTAAATTAACATAAGTCACTTTCCATGCTTTATTTCCTCCCCTCTATCTACAAACTCCAATTAATATTCAATTTATTATATCATCATTATTTGTCAGGTACCACATTACAACAATAGTCAAGGCAAGATCTGGGGTGGAGACACTGAGTTACAGGTATCACTGGCATGGCAGAGAATGGCAAATGTTGATTCTTCCTCTCCCCCTGACATCTTTATTCAAGGAATTTGGACTTGCAACAGAAACCCAGCTGAAACACGTTCACTTTTAGGGGTGCCAACTGTGTGAGTGTGCTTTATACTGGCCGAAGTCCATGAGGTGCAACCAAACACTCCCACCCTGCAAAGCCTCCTTAGAAAAGGGCTGCTGTTCCTGCAGGAGCTGTCTGTCTCCTACTTCACTGGGAGCTCTCTCATATCACCACTGAAAATAAAGAGATGGAGGGGATGTTTCAGGAACAGGTGGAAATCCCTGACTGTGAGATGTCAAAAACCATTACAACGTTCTTCTCTACCTCCAGCAGATAAAATATTGTCTCACTTGAAGTAAAAGGCTGCACAAAAGGGCCCCAGGTGTATGTTCTCTGGCCAATTTTGCTGCAGCAGTTGAAGGCACTTCCTCCTATGCACATCCCCCTGCCTGCACTGCTCCTCTGCAGGAGGTTGCTGGTAGCCCAGAGTGAAGGGGGCTGGTGGATGGATATCTAGCAGATGCTCAGTCAGCATGAAAAACAGTGGTATCAGTTCGGTGTCCAGATACCCAGAAAGTAGAAACTGTACAATTAGAAATGTGTTCAAAGTAGTAAAACTCTCCACCAAGCACCTCAAGCATTTAGATACCCATGCATGTACACCTAGGGTGAAGGACACCTCACAAACCTTGTAACCTAATATGCACTAGAAACTCAACTCTTTTCCAAACCTCTCTGGTTCCCCTTCAAAACTACCAGTTTGCTTAAAGCCATCCCTCCCTGTCATTTGTCCGGGACACTTACAGTGAGGAACCACATAAAGATGATCATCCTCTCTGCTGGCTGCAGGACACACAGGTAATTTTTAAGTATTTGCCAGAGTGCTCTGACAGATGTGGAGAATTTCTACAACCATGGCAAAGGCTGTCATCTATAACTTTGGCAGTGCCAGCAAAATACGTGTACAATCTGCCTCCAGCCACTTCATGAATCTAGTTCCCTTCTTTCCTCTTATTCTCTTACATGTGCTTCCTTTGTCCCCCAAAATAAACATTTTGCTTTCTACTGATTGAAAGCCAGAACAAATTAATTTGCAACTTCATTTCTGGGGAGAAGAGAAAGACATGGATGGGGAGTACAAGCCATTTCACATTTTTACATACTTCTAAAAGGTAGTATCCTGACTGAGAAATCATTACTTCTGTAGCTTCCCTCGGTGTCTCTTAAAAGAAACTCTGAACTGGGTAAGACCATGACCTAGTACTGGCTATTGCATTTAAGTCTTCACACAGTAGGTTTCTGTATTCTCTCTGTTGCTAAACAGCAGTTAAAATGATATAAAGTCCAGTTCCTGCAGACAGCTCCTTAACGTACTCAACTTTGGAAACCTAAATTCTCCTGTCGTGTTTTTGGATGTCTGGTTTTGACTTCATTGGGAGGAGGGGAGTTAGGTTGTAAATCTTACTGATTTTTACAAATTTGTTGCAGCAAGATGTAATGCTTGAGATGAAACTCCCTCCTCTCCCATTTCCTTCATTTTACAAAGAACTTACAGATGGTGTTTTGCAATCCATGCTGTCTCATACTGTTTGGTTTACCATGGAGTGCAAGTTAAACCAGAATAAACTAAAAAGGAGCAGCCAAAACAAAATAAAAAAAAAAAAAGGAGGAAAGAGGCTCTCATATTGCCCTGACAAGCTGCTCCATCTTCCATCTTTTGGTTAGGGCCATTTCTCTTCCAAGCCTTTCCCTTGCTTCTCCACTGCCAGTTCCGCCACACTCACTCCACCCTCAGGAGGAAAGCCTTCCCAAACAGTGCCGGTACCGGACAGGGATCTGGCTGGTTTTCACAAAATGCACAAGCAAGCAGGTGAGATGTGGGAGACAGACAGGGAAAATGCGTCATCCTGAAGAAAGGAAAACTGGCTCAGGAGAGGGACCCACTAGAAAAGATGAGCCCATGCCTTTCACAGAATATTAGGAACAACATCCTTTAAAAATGGACTACATTTCGGTCAGGCATAAAATGGAGGTTCTACCACTAGGTCGATTGGGCAATTGTCACAGAAATAGAAATAGAATGTGTATGTCCTAACCACATCCTATTCCTCTATTTTGTTACTCCTGATGACCACATCAACCTCATCCTAAACAGACATAAAGCAATTCCTGTTTCTTCTATTAAAACATGCTGCACGGAAGCTCTGTGGCTAGCTGGGTCCTGGCTGGATGCAGAGAAGTTACAGATATGTAAGAAAGCTTGGTTTTAAGCCTGAAAACTTTTGCATTCTAAGAACACAAAAAACACAAGAGGGTAAAATACTTTCGGTGCATTCCTTATTAAACTAAGCAAGTGTATAGATATACAATTGCATGCCAATTATTTCTCACAACTTTTTCACACAATATTATCTACTGAGATTTTTTTAAAAATAAGGAAATGGGCGGGAAACGTATTTTATTAAAATAGTTAGCACAGATGAGGAACAGGGAAAATAGCTTTTGGATGCACAAGTCCTTCTTCAGGTCTTCAAAATTTTCCTCAAAATTCATCTCATGATGGAAAATGCCTGGAAGGATGAGGAGCATTGGCTTTACTAATGACTTAAAGACTGGTAACCAAAGACTCCAGACCTAGAGCAAATCTTTTGACTTACCCAAGAAGCTGGTTATTTATTTCTAGCATTTCTAGTAGAGTAAAGGGGGTGCTGAAGCAAAGAACCCGTATCTCAACAGAAGAAAGCTGAGAGAAGGGCTAAATATGCAAAGCTGAGGGGTTTGAATAAAGGGCTTTGTTGATCAGAGCAAATGTCATGAAGGACACCCTAGTACCTGTGTTTTTTAAGGGAGGGGAGGGCAGAGATAGGCAGTAGTGGCCTGGGTTTTCTGTAGTGCTAGGTTTGGAAAGGGCTACGTTGCACTAAGGCTGACACACACAAAAGGCACACAACAGATCTCTGCTGCCAGGAGTCCCTGGGCAGATTCTGGGTCAGAATTTGGCCCCAGCAGGTGCCATCAGCAATTGCTAGTTTCAGAAGAAGACTGTCAGGCTAGCGTTGGCATGAGTCAGGGCCCAAACCACGACACAGGCTTTGCCAGGTTAGGGTCAGGTCTGAGAACAGAGCTTCAGGCCAGCAGAAGCTAACAAGCCAAGTCCAGCTGATGAGTCCAAAAAGGTCAGCCCTGGGGGCAGGCCTAAAGGCCTAATCAAAGGCTAAATCAAGGATAGGCAAAAGGTCTCAGCTGGGGTTGGGATTAGTGCTGGTGTCCAGGTCAGAGCTTTAGTTATCAGGAAACGTTGTTCCCAGGCATCAGTAAGCTGGATTTATTGCTGGGGCAAATAGGCAAGGCAAAAAGGCTATGTTTAAGCCTGCCACTTGGATGCCAGTTTTACTCATCATAAAGGAGAAAGGACAGATCTTAGAAACATAATGAAGAGAGGTAGTGGAGGTGGAGGAGGATTTGTCAGACTTAGGCAAGAAAGAAAAGGGAAGGAGGATTTAAAAAATAGACAAGTTCCAGGCTTCAGTGCGTGGGAGGCAGTAAAAAAAAAAAAAGAGATGTAAAGGGAATTGGACAAAAGATCATAAGTTCAGCTTTGGCTAGTTATAGAGGAAGAGATACCAGGAAATCATTAGTTTCACAGTCTTCAGTTAAAAAAAGGTTTTACATAAAACAGATTAATGCATTGCAAGAATGGGTCTCTTTCTTAACTCTTTAATATGCTGATTTAACAAGCTCTGATTTTCACCATCCGGGGCTGTAAACAAGCCACTGCGTGGCTTCCAAACCGGAGTAGCTACCTAAGGAATTAAGGGTAAATGAGAAGGTAAAATAGGAGGAAGAAATAAAAAATAAAAGCAAGGTTTGTGAGTCTCTTTCTTTTTTGGCCTGAGTGCCTGAAAACCATAGCTACAATCTGCATCTGCCCATGAACTCTGGGGCATACTTGGGTATACTCATTTTGCTGGTTTTTTACTTCATGGACATTCATGATGATTCATGCCAGATGAGATTCTATAAAAAACCCTATATTATTCTATCTGCTCACCTTTTAAAGCGCATTACTGTGTCTAAATTTTAGGAACATCTGCATTTTCATACACATTCCCAATCCGCCTGCATCTAAGCATGCAAGGAAAGCAAGAGTACTTTCTTTCAAAGAAAGTTTGGAAACAGGCAGAGTCAGGGCAGATCAGCCCCGGATACACTACCCTGCAAACTATCACGGAGTGCGTCCTTTGAAAAACACTGCAGCTTCCAGCTGACACTTTCAAGTTGGTGTCAGCCTTTAAAGCCAGTGTGGGACCTCATCTTTCTGAATAGCAAGCTGCTTCTTCAGCTTTGTCACGGAACCATCTTCCTGAAGCAGAAGGCTGACCTCTGGCATACCAAAGCTCGGCCCTCGTAAGACCTTCAGTTTCAAACTTCTTTCCTAATGGGCCTTACTCATTAAGGAAGGGTCCAATTATCCCTCAGGAAAAAAGAAAAAAAAACACCAACAAAAAAACTAGATGAACACACATGAAGCTTCTACACAAGAAAAGCTTTCATGCAGGGATGTTTGTAAAAATGCCCATCAGACTGCAGGGTCTGTCTCCCCTAGAAGTTGTGAAGATCCGGATGGAGGTATGAAAGGACCACGAAGACCCTGCACCAGCCTCTTGTTCTAGTCTTGCCTTGTCTAGCCTAGCCTTGTCTAGTTCTACCAGTACAATATCACCTTCAAGGTGCCAGGATGAGCACGCTGTGGGAAGGACGACGGAGCCTCAGGCAAGCAATCCGAGAATGTTGCCCAGAAGCTTGAGTAAAAGCATGGTATTTTAGTAAGATGCCACTCTGCTGATTCTGCTCCACTGAATAATTTCAAATTTTTCTGTGGAGCACAGTCAGACCTAGTGATTGCTCTTAAACTATTTCAAAAGAAAGACATCTTCTCTGTCTCTTCCTTAACTCACCCAAAACTGGCTTTGTCTTTGCAGTATGTAATACTGCTGCCTCCACTGACACTTTAAAAACGAAGGTAATAGAAACCAAAAGGTTCGCACCTCGTTCAAACTTCAGCCTCTTGTAGAACTCAAACTGGTCAACAGGCACCAAACAGGCAACCTGAAATGAGAAACAAACACACAGAAAAGGCATTAGAAACACAGAGACTTGAAAAAATTAATAAGCACTCTGTTCTATAGGCCTGAGCTGGCTTTCAAATCCACCTTCTTTCCTGCTTGCTTTTTGTCACCACATTCTTCCGTATTTTGACTTCTTTCTCCAAAATGTAAAATAGTACTTGACCTCTCCTATTTCAGCCACACAGTCCAGTAGGTTAGCCCACATCTTTCTCACCATGCATAGGAAAGCCTTCTTTGTGGATTCTGTATTTACTTCTGGCTTCTCGGTTTATTTCATGTTGGTTTAATGTAATGAAGGGTGACAGCTTGCCAGCCCTGGAGACTGCAGCCTGTTGTTCACGCACAAGAACACAGCCCAAATGAACGGTTCCTCATTCATGTCTCCCAGTCTTCATTGCAGGGGTCACTTAGCTCTTAGGAACTCAAAGCTAGTCTGGTTTCCATTTTTTATTCACTTCATGGGTTTTGGGCTAAGACAGTTAGTGCCACTGCTGTTGGAGTTTGCCTTACACATGCATCAGGCCACTGGGAACTGGACTGAAGTTAGCAAATTTAGTTGGCATAGACAAACAGGTTTTGCTGATGTATTTTACACATTATTGTAATTAAAATAGCAGTCTAAAAGGCTAAATGCTCTAATCTCCAATTAACAGTCTACGTAAGAAAACCAAGTACCCTATTATAAACTAATAAGCAAACTTGCATACAGGGTAAGGAGGCGTTTGAAAGAAATTTCACAGACACTTTAGGAGCCACATGTTTGTTGGACTAAAAATCTGAGATCAGTCTCTTTATCCAATCCATCTGTAATATTGTACCAGCACCAATTTTTTTTCTGCAGCTACCTCAATGCCTTTGTCTTTTACTGAAAATAAACCTAGACTAATACTAAGACCTGATGATTTGAAGCACTGTGAGACAGTGTAGAACCGACAGCTTCAAAGTGAAAGGCTTCTGACCCTCACATCCAGTATCCCACCACAGTCCTTCAGATTACTGTAAAAGGCAAAATTTTGCCCTCAATGAAGTGCACACTGGCCCTTCTGGGTTTTGTGACATGGCACTCGTGAGAAGAAATACAAAGACAAAAAAAATCCTATATATACTCAGTATCACACTGTGAATACATTTGCTTTTGTAGATGGAAAAAAGAAAAGCAAGTAACATCCATTTGTATATCATAAGATCTGAAATTGCTTTATTAAGATCTCAAATGAATTGGAATTAAAATTGCACTTTGAAGCAGATGTTTAGTTAATTTTTTTACCTAAACCAATGTCATACAAAAAATAATCCAACTGATGTCAAGATTTAAGTGTTCAAAGATGCTTAAAAGACTCACAGTAGAAGAAATCAAAGGATTTAATATCAAAATGGGAAACACCAACAAATCTTTACAAAACATATCCTTAGCCTAGTCCTTGGGTCAAAGTACTGTCCTCATCCATTTTCTGAATTCAGGCTAAACATGGCTAAACATGCATGGCTAAACAATATTACATTGATATGACTAAGACACAGGGAGCTTCCTGAGAAACTTCTCACCTGTTCATCAGAAGTCAGCTGAAATGCTCTTGGAAAACAAATAATAATTTAATCAAACAAATTAAAAAAAAGTGAAGTTCAGCAGTTTCAGCAAAGAACAAAACCAACAAAGTTACATAAAACCCACAGGACACATCATTTCAGAATTGCGTGCTCCTTCCCAGAGCAGCTTCAAATCTAAATAGTTTGGAAAATGGAGAGTCATCCGCTTTTCTCTGTCTGGGTGACAATTGGCAACTACTTTAAATTTCCCCTTCATTATGACTGGATTAAAATAGCGAGTCTCAATGCTGTCAGAGCCACCTGAGTGAATTGTTTAGTTGTCTGGGGTCTTTCTGTGCTTGCTCTTGCTTTTAACAAACAGTTTTTCAAAGGCAATTCAACTGAGCCCAGAATTTCCCAAGTATTAAAAATTGGGCTTTTTGATTACAGCGGGAGCAGAATTAGGGGGTTTATTGCAGATTTCAGTAGGAAGCAGAGTCCCCACTGGTTTCATCCAGCTCCACTCTTCTTCCTTACGGAGCCTCTTCACAGCTCAGCTCCCACCCTCCCTGCATGCAGCTCCGGACACTGGCACATGCAGCTTGTCACCTCTGCCACTGACTCCCCCAGGCTTTGAAAGACCAGCTCCTGATAGCATCCACATGGAGGTCGACCTGAGAGGTGCTGAGCCAAAGCCCCCCACAGATCTAGCATCGTTAGGCATGAGAAAAGGAAGGCACAACCTGCTGCTGCCTGAATTCAATGCCATAGAAAAGCTGTATGTGCAAACTCAGTTGAAAAAAAAATGAAATGCGATATCAGGTCTCCCCAAAAAACAGCAAAACCTTTCCTCAGTGAACTTTTAATCTCATTTATGCTTAATCGAGGACAGCCGTAAGCATGGCAAGGGATAAGTCGTAAGCATGGCCAGGTGCTTATCTCCTCCTGCTTGGCATCAGAGTCTAAACGTTCATCTTCACACAACTTCTCCAGCCCCACCTGGGAGTCCCTCCCAAACACCTCCTCTCCTGCACAACCGCACATGCCCCCGGGCTGGACGGAGGTTGGAGGTCTGGGGAGGAAGCAAACCAGCAACATGGCAGATGGCAAAGGGCCAAAAGAGAAAGACTGTGAGCACATCAGAAAGCAGACATGCCTTATTCTAGGCTAAGAAATTATTCAATGCAGCAAGAAATGCTACAGAACAAGTTTTAGGGCTTTTTTTTTTTTTTTCCTTAATGCTGGGTTAAGGTCACAATAAAAACCTACAAAGAAAATCAGAGGCAAGGACTCTTCCCTCCTGAAAAAACACTTATCAGATCGTCAGGAGTTGAAATAATTTTTCTGGTTTTCTATATACACTGTAAGCAACTTCTGCAGTTACAGTACTCTTGTTGTAGAGCACAAGAACGTGTAAGAGCTCTCACTAAGAACAGCAGCTTTCACCTGAAGGAAAAATATCCATGGAAAAAAAAAAGCAAAATTTTGAAAGCTCACTACCACAAAAGGCTCTAGCTGGACCCTTGCTAAGTGTCCAAGAAGACTGCCCAATGTGGTACGGTAACCGGGGGTGCTATTACTGTGTGAGACAAAAGAGCAAAGGAAGGAAAATGAAAGGGTTGGAAATAATTGAGTTCAGTTTACACAGGGGCAGACTGTTCCTTGTAACCCGGGCAGTGCAGTAACCAGGAGCCAAGGAAGAACAACTCCCCTGTTTTAAAACACTGGCTACCACAGTGGAAAGGGAAAATCACTACTCCACCTATTCTCAGGCCTTCAAGGGAGATGCAAGGAGGCAATCAAGAAAATTAAATAGATCTTACTTCCTTTCACACCCATATGAATCAAACCTCGGTAACGCCGAGGGAGGAAAGTTCACCAGGAGAAGTGCTTCTCCCTTTCTCGCTTTAGCAGACACCCAGCAAGGGCAACGGTTGGTTGCAAAGGGTGGCATTGCCCACCTCTGTGACAGTCCCACTCACAGAGGCACTGTCTAGTTTTTCAAGGAGTGCAAAATAGTTTTAATTTGGGCTGTGGTTTGCTTTTGAAAGCGGTATGGGAGTTTGATCTCTTTAGTGTTAGAAAGTACACACACTCCTTTCTTCATCAGCTACCATGCTCACTAGAGTCATCATGAAATATTAATTTATGTTATCCATTAAGGAGCTCTTCTCTTAGTTAGTGACAAATAAAAATAAAATTAAGACTGTCTCATTTTCTCCCCTTGGATTTATTTAAAAACAAGTTAATAAGAACAGAAATTTTAATTCTGACCCTGAAAAAGAGGTCGGTCTGCAACATTTTCTCACCTTCCTCTTCATTTTACCATTTCAATCACCCTTAGCAAAATGTAAATCAATTTTCAAATTAAAAATAAAACTGGTATTTTAAACTGACTCCCAACGGGATTTTTCTTCAGCTATGTATGGAATATAACGCAATTACGAATTCTAAGATCTGGGTCACTGTCCCATTTCAGCATCACTTTACAAAGCGCTGACAACCCTCTGTCAGGTTAGCAGTGGTGCAGGTCACAAATTTACACAGACAGAGGGACAGTAAGCAGAATCTGCACAAAGGGGTAGTTCTCCTTTTCAAACATAAGAGGCAAAAGGAGAACCCAAATCAGTATCATCTCCTTTACTGCCTGCTGCACGGTTTTAATCCAAATCAGATTATGTAGACACGGGTCATTGGCATCAATGTTCCAAGCTTCAAAACAATATAGGAATCGGAAACAGCAAAGCAGAATCCCCTAGACATTATCCAAGTGAGTACTGCATTAGAAATCCCCGTATGCAGTTGAGACTTACCCCAATTCATAGCTTACACTGGTGATCGGATTTGCACCAAGTAAAGCCATTTCAAACCATGATAAATTACCCCTTATTTAGATTAGGGATATTAACCAGTCCAATTAAATCAATGGAGCAAAGTCCCAAGAGAGGCAGAAATATTCTAGACAGAAGTAGTCTGCACGGTTGAAGAGAACTGTATTAACATAAGATGTTCCTTCTACCTTCTGCTTCCAGGAACGTATCCAAATCATCTCTGTTTATTGTACTATTAGAGCTTGAAAGGACAAACATCTTGTTTAACAAGATTGCTTTTAAATATTCCTTCTTTTTGTGTAACCAGCTATTTGAAACAGAGTCTGCAGCCAAAACCATTGCATTTCCACCACTACCATCCATTTATTTCTAATTAAAACCAGCTATACTACAAGCAGCTGCTATCTTGATGTAACAGGGTTAGATACGACCTAGGATTGCACTTGGTTTCAAGCATTCCAGTGGAACAATTCCTTCTGTTTGAATGCACTATTTGTCAAATCAAAAAAACTGCAGGGGAACATAGCACTTTCAACTAGATTTTGTTAAAGTAAAAAAAAAAAACCAAAAAAACTACTAGTTCAAATGACTTTTCGTTTTAAGTTTTTTAAGAATAAAAACCTGGAACATTTTCTTCTGAAGTCCAGAGAGACACAACATTCTAGCTCACCAAAAGTAAAGCCTGAACTCCCAACATCTCCTATACTCTATGAATAAGCAGTTTACTCTCCAAACCCTGATGAAATATTCAACTGTTTGAGACACATTCCTACTATTCACACTTGCTCATTTCTTCATGAGACACACAAGAAGAAAGTCTATTCCCTGTTTAAGATGTTTAACCAGAGTTTTTGCCCCCCCTTCACCACCCAAAAGCAACACAAGAAGCATGTGTCTCGGAATCAAGGCAATAGCTGTGAAAAGGCTCTCATAATTTAGTACCAAACTAGATAAACTCTGAAGAATTTTACCAACAAGATAAAACAGACTTAATTCACAATGAAGACAAATAGATCACTGGAAAATACCGAACAAATGTTACACACCTTGCATAAGGACCTTGAAAGAGGGAAGTAGAGGAACATTCACAGGTATAATGTGTTATAAATTGCTTATAAGCTTTGTTACTAATTTTTCAGTTTCCTTATTGTAGAGAGCTCAATCCAAAATGCAATGGAGTCAACGAAAAGGCTTTCCTTCACTTCAAATTATGCCTAAGTTCACCTTATCTCCCTTGTGCAGCCTAGGGTTAAAAGTATTTAAAAAGCAAATAAGGCAACCACATTACCTAACATAATTAGATACAATTTAGCCCAAGGTATAGGAACCAATTTAACACCATGTCCATGACAAAGACAGTTTTAACCGCTATTTTTTCTCCAAACTGTAATGGTACCTGGTAATTGTCAGTCACAGGAGAACCTGAAATGGATGTGACATGAAAAATACACTTTTTCAAAACCCTAATGCTAACACAGGGGGGAAAAAAAGACCGCTCCTCCCCCCGCCCCGGTACAGGCAACATGTCATTCCTCATGGCTCTGTCCCACCTCGTGAAGAACCTTTTCCTGCCAGAATCCAGAGACCAAACACCCAGACCCTCTGGAGGTGAGAAGGCTCACACTTTTACACTTAGAAGTTTCAGAGTGTGTAATTCTAAATAGTACTTCCATGCCAAAAAATAGCCATATTTAAGTACATTCTCTACCATGTGAATCAAATAATCAAAACACAAAAAAAATGTGGTTTTTAAATAGTAGCTTTTAAAGGCCACTTTTTCACATGGAACAGCCTTTGTAGAGAAGAAAAAAGTATGCAGAGTGCTCATCCGTAATCGTTCAGATTATTAACAGAGACAATCTAATCTTTCTATTGTTCCTGGGGTTTTGAGGGGTTTTCCTCCCTAAAGAATCAGGTATTTGGTAAAATACATAAGCGGTTCATTTTCGCCAGGTTGGGGGCCTGTTTGCTTTTCAAGCGGAAGGTCTGTGTTTCAAGTGCATTGCCAAAAGGGAGCATCAGAACATTTCATTCATCCACAGGACACTAATGCACATTTGGGCTGTTTAGTCATTCTGCCTTCAGCCCCAAAAGCACCCAAGGATTAAGCTAATGGTTCATTAATACATGCCCTGGAGCGTCCTCTTGCTTTACTAAGGGGAAATATATCTCTATAATTCCTATAGCATCATAAGACTGGCTTAACAGAGCAGAATTTTTCCTATCATTTGTTAAATTTCTTTTAAAAACACATTTTCAATGAAGGTTAGTTGCCTCCAATCTAGTGTGATGGGTGGGAGGGACACTGCTACACCCTCTCTGTATCGGTGCCCAAGAAAGGAGGAAGGGAAACAGCTGGGTACTTTCCACAGTAACTGGATTCAGCCAACAAAAAGCTCCACCATATGCCTGCATGCCGTAACAAACATAGCTGCAACTCCCAGGCCTTGACTCAGCTAAGCATAGTGTTTCAAATGCATGCTGGAGAGGAGATCCTGACTTTTTCTGGAGAAAAAGGCATTTTTGGTATCGGGAATTGCACTGCCACTGATTGCATTTGAATAGGATTATACACCTCTGCCACAGTTATGTCACCTGTTTACACAGGGCTCAAGGGAACCCAGAAGATAAACTGGTTTTCCTCAGTTCAGGGAGGGAGATCTGATTCTCCTTGATTTTGCCTCTGCAAGCAAATGCAGACAGAATACACAAAACCAGCCAAAAACCCTTCACCACCTTCTTTTTTCCTGGGTTGGTTGTTTGGGTTTTTTTTCCTGCTTGTGTTCCCAGTCCTACCTGGCTCACAAAGCAAGCGAGCAAGAATAGCTGCAGGGCAACATCAAATTTTCTCCCAGTTTTCCGTGGCCGCCTAGATGCACAGAACAGCTGGCACATATGAGGGTTCCAGCCACGCTGCCAGCAGCTCCTCGCCATGTCATGGGTTTGGCGCTAAGCCCAAATCGGAAATTTTACACCAGCCCTAAGTTAGGCAGGAGGCTGCTTGATCATTGTTGGGAGGCCATCAGGCAGCCTGGTAGGGGCCGTCTACGTCCCCTTGAACCCTTTTGTCCCAAGTGGTGCAAGAAGGTCATTTCCCTCCAGTTTCTCCACCTCCAACTTTCAAAGTGAACCTTCCAGCTACTCTGGGAGACGGTGCACATGCCAGACGCGCAAACAGCCCTGCCTAAACCTCATTTAGCTTCTGAGCTCTCAACCTCTCCCACCTCTGCCTTGGGAATTAAAGACACTTCTCATATCTCTTAAGACCTACTTCCAGCCAGCGCTGTGCAGATACCTTTCTTTCCATATCACTCTACAGAGTCTTGCGTGTTTATATTGGGCTGCAAATTGCTAGTTGCAGCCCAATATAAACATACGTGAAGAAATGTGTGACTGTACTGTCAGTCTGAGTTTTTGCTCTTAATTTAAGAGAGGCGCAAGAATTCCAGTCTTTGCAGACAAGTATAATCTGATTTAATTGACTGTGATAATGGAGGATCAGCAATTCTGGGATACAGGGTATTCTGGTTAAGTCACCTGCATGGGTAATTCAGAGGTTGTCCGGATGCCAAGTAAGCTTTTCCTCAAGGCACAGAGGGAGGGAAAAAGGAGCAAAACCCTTGAAAAACATCTGTTTGTTTCTAGTTCTTCTTGTCAGTCAGGCTTCTTGCCAAAAGCTCATTAAAGGTAATTAAAGGGAGGAAAAAGTGTATGATCATATTTATTGTGCAGATGAAGTTTTGGGGGGGTCACGTTTAAAAAAAAAAAAAAAGAATGAAGAAAGTGTTGATACCTCTGCTTCTTGTAGGGTCCCATGCTTCCAGCATACCATGTCTGGACATGTGATAGGAGAGCCACAACCTTCTTGAATTGCCAGCTGCACGTACTCTTTTAGGCACTAGAAACAAGTAAAGAAAAGAGGAAAAAAAAAAGTTAGAGCCCACATGTTGGTAACACATAGATGCTAGAGATGCTGCACAGCTACCACCTCCACTGCCTTAATTGGCTGTGCTGAAGATCCACCACACAGAAGACATCAGTTATTATAAGCGTGAACGCTACAAGTTATTACATTGGAAAGAATGCAACAAAGAACAATTAATTATGCATGACTTCATCTGTGGAGCATTGCGTTTACCCAAGTCAGCAAGTCAGACCTTTCGGTGCTAACAGCCCCTACACTCTGACAAACTGGGATTGGAGGATTTAGTGGGGGGAGTATCTTTCACCCTAATTAACCAGGCTTTGCTCTTTTGTCTTTCCTCCTGTATTCTTAATTCAGACTCTCGGGCAGCAGTTTCCGTTCTAGGAGACCTCATTTACGAGAAAGAGACTACTGTTGTCAGCTGCATAAAAGGGGAAGGGGGGGTTTAACCTGGTTAGGAGGTTACCATCTGCCCTAGAAGATGTGCATCTATCAGTTCTTTTCCTCCTCCCCCAACCCCCTGCAGAGATCAGGTAATTTCCATGGTTTACCATGATTTATCATCAGCCTCTAATCTATTGAGCAGGAGTTCAAAGCCCATTTCCAGTATGGAGGCTTTCTTATGAACGTTTCCAAATTGTTCTCTGGCCCTCTGTTCTCCCCACATTTTACTTGGCATTCCAGTTTCAAATATATTCAGCTTGCCTTTTTAACACATATTATAGAGTCTTCAATAAAATCATGGCATAAAACTGGTGCAATGGACCAAAGAACAGTGTTCGAATTGTATCTCCAAACTGCACAGCTAAGCAAGTGAGCTCACTTATAAATCAAACAAAACAACCAAGTCTCCTCAAAATAACGACAAAGCATACAGTAATTTGCAAATTTCTGTTAACAAAATAACAAATAATGGATTTCTGGCAGATTTTGGTATCAGATTGCATAGTTCATTGTAAATGAAACCCAATGTATTTTACAAGCAGCAGGACTAATGCAGCTTTGCTCCCTTCAGATACGTATTTTACGCCCACATGACAAACCTCTCCTTCTCCTCCTCAGTACTGCTGGCTTCTTCCCTTATTGCCCCATCGGCTTTGAAGAAATATGTCAAAGTGTAAGGTCTTTGAGACCTCTGCCTCTCTGCCAACTTTCAGAACAGGCACTGAGTTCAAAAGCTACTAGATGGGTTATGGGGAAATCAGTCTTGCAGAGCATCAGCTGTGGTAAAGTCCCAGGACTCTTCACAAACCATTTTTCTAATATTTATAGACATTTAACATTCAAGTCTGCATTAGTCTGGACTGTTCTGAGAAGGCCCTGCATATTGTGCTCTGATCAAAGAAAATTCCTCATTTGTATTTTTATTGGAAAGCTGGTACCCTCTTAAATGTCAAGATAATTAGGACTTTTACAAATGGAAATTAGGTTTCTTTATTATTCTGCCTGTCTCTCTACTGAAACATCCATGTCCACACAACTTGGTTAATTCTGATGAACTATACGGAGATATTAGTTCAAGCAAGTAGAATCAGCTTAACTTAGTGGGATTTTAAATGAGCTTACTTTTGATTTGTAAATATTTGAAGTGTATTCAATTTAGAAAAATGTAGGGGTATAACCTAAGTGGTAAGCTTTAAATATCTAGCTCATTAAGCACTAATGGATTCAGATCCAGCACGCAGCCCTAAAAGAAAGGAGCAGAGCAGGCTGTAAGGAACTCCTTGCACCAGCAATATGTGAGAAGTGAGGGAGATACTCACAGGTGAAGAGCAAAAAAGAAATCATGTCAGTAACTGAAGGCAGTATTAGCTCTCTAGGGACTATCAGCCCAGATTTAACCAGGAGCTATTCTTTTATTATTCAAGCAGTCTCAGTGTCCTGTCCCACCTCCTCCCTCACCTCTCCTAAAAGCATCTAGGCACAGTACTTATAAAATGTCAGTTTAACCACCGGATCAAATCATCCCACTAGCACATGCAGCTCCTCCACAGAGCAGTCAGAAGAAGCAGGTACATAACTCGGTGGTGCCTGGGAGCAGGTACCCTAGAGACACCAGAGCTGCCGGGGCCCTGGCCACATCTGCTGCCACCACGGTCTGGGAATTGGCAACGGGTGGCACAGGGAAAGCTCAAAAAGTGTCCCCAGAGCTCAGGGTAACTCCCAGTACCATTACCGATGTGGATGGAGACTGGGGGTGACCTGCTCCTGCAGCTCCATGTTCATTAAGCACCTGGCATTGAGCGTATGCTTCAGACCATATCATGGGGGAAACGGGGTATCAAGTGCTCACTCCCGGCACAAATTTTCTCCCTGGTTTGTGCCTGTACCCAGCCTCCACTGTGAACAATGTAAATAGAAACCTCTGCCCTCTAAGTCCCTTCCCCAAAGCCTGCACTCGCTGCAGTGTCTGGGGTACACTTCTTAGATACGTGGGTGACGCTCCAGCAGAGCCTTCTTATATCTCACTTACATCTCTCCTTATGGGAGGATTACCCTCTGGATCAAGGCTCAGGGCAGCGTTTGGGGAAGGGGAAATGATTCCCTCCCACCAAAGCATTTAGTTTGCCTTAATTCCTCAGCAAGCATGGGAGAGCAAGCTTTTACTTTTGCTAAGATCCTGGCTTCTGTCTCCTCTGTGGTGCTGCCTGATATTTAGTAATTTGTTTTGACAGCATGGT
This sequence comes from Numenius arquata, assembly GCF_964106895.1. NCBI lineage: Eukaryota > Metazoa > Chordata > Aves > Charadriiformes > Scolopacidae > Numenius > Numenius arquata. The sequence goes on along the minus strand of NC_133579.1, from coordinate 65,726,335 downwards.
ACAGTGGATTTGTATTCCAGGGGCAGCTCAGGTCAGCCGGTTACAGAGGGAGGACAAAGCCTGAGAAGTTACTGCAGGCCTAGCAGCAGCCCAGAGGCTTGTTCTTAATTTAGACTTCCAGGACAGAAGCTCAGAGCACTGACAATTACCCTTCCGTGCAAGGATGGGCATGAAGCTCTTAAGGAGCTTCGATCCACAGTATGGATTTTGCAATCAGTTTCAATATGCAGTATCTAAATCATTAGGGGTACACCAAGCCAGGAGAACAGAGGTTTCTGAGGATTGCTAATGCATCTGGATTCTCCTTCTAGCTCACTGCTTGGTTGTAGTTGAAGATAGGTGAGCAACTGGAGCCTTCTGTGATACTTTTAGAGGGTGCTCTGCTTTCAGAGGGTGAGTTGGAGAGATTTTATAATAGGTCTGTGCAGTGCCATGGATCTTCAAATGTTTCACAGAAAACCTCCCTGTTCTGTGCTTGGAGAAGGTGCTGTGGGTGCAATTCAAGAAGCTGTGGGAAGGACTTAAAGGTGCTGGGAAACTCAAAGGAAGCATCTAACATTTACCACTGAAGGATTAAGCTTTTTACCTAAGTCTGTACATGAATGAAGATGTGAGCTTCTTATTCCCTCTTTTACAAGTTAGTAGCAAAGAAGAGACAGTGGAAAATTACTAAAATTTTAAAATATGCCTTCACTTTAACAGTAACACCGTTTTTAGGGCAGTTTTACTATTATTTACAGCTCAACTACTAATTTAGCTACTTACTTGAAAAGTGGCAAATAAAAGTATCTGAAAAGATGTACAAGTTGCAAATGTGATGAGAAGAGGATTCAATATCTACAGAATGACTCCTGACTGACCTCAGCAGTATGCCCTCCCACACCGTGGGGAATACATTATACAGACAGAATGGTAAGACTTCTTGTGCGTTTTGTCTACAAAAATCAGCAGTATCTCTGTTAGGAAAACCGCACACACTACATAGGCTACTTAATTGCTCTACAAAGTGAAGGGAAGATCAAGATACGCAGCCTTCTGTGGTATTAGAGTTCCTTGAAAGGATCTTAATCTTGACATCCAAGGAATCACCAGGTCTGAACACCCATGGGCTACACTCCTGCAGCAGCTTCCCACAGTGCAGTGACTTACAAGCACAGAGAGCAGTCAGTGGTTGGAGTGGCTGCACCACAGGACCGGTGGCTTACAAGGACAGTCGCATCATCTTACTCTCCATGGCCAGAGCAAGTCATCAGCAGTGACCTTCCTACCAGCACAGCAAGGTTTCCACGAACGTGTCACATAGACAAGGCAGAATGGTTGAGGCAACAGACTAAGAGTCTGCTGAACGGGTTTGAATCCTGCTGACTACAGATAAAATAGGAGGTTTGGCTCCATTATGTTACCCCTCAAATAAATGGTAGACACCAACACAAGGTCCATACCTGCAAGTGTACCCTAGTCAGTTATGTTCAGTTTACTCAGATTTTCCCCACTGAGCAACTATACCGTGTATGTATCTGTGTTCTGGGATACATAACAAAATCAAGCAAGAGGGATCAATTAAAATGTGATAATCTAATTCCACCAGTAAAACTCTGTACACCTAACAGAAGGTTCTGGTGCTGGTCTAACTTTGCCAAGCACGTTTTGCTGCTGCTGGACTACTGTCAACTTCAGAGGGAAGAGTATTACAAGTAATTTTTTCTTTGCCCGAGATTCATAATGTATAATGACACCTTTTTCAAATAACTCGCCATCTAAGCATTTTGGGGCAAGAGTCTTTTTTCCTCTTATGCCATTTTCGTCTTTCAGGCCATCACCCTCCTCTATTTAATAAAGAAGGTCAATATCCATTTACCTACTTCACAAAGTGCCACTCATGAGTATCTAGTAAGTTAAGGCCTGTAAAGTACCTGGATCAAATTATCATGCAACATATATGCATTTCTTTTTTATCTTGCAGGACTTGTAAGAAAGACTATGATTTGGGCAAATATTTACATATGTCCCAAGTATGCATTCCTCTCCTGAAGCTAAGGCTTTGTTGAAAATGTATGTTGTAACACCAGGGAAGAATCTTTTTAAAAAGCTCTGAAAAGCCCAATCCAGGAATGCACAAACTAATAACATAAAAAATTCCTTCTTCAGTAATGAACACTTCCTCTAATCTTCAAAAGTGTTTTCTATGGTCAGCTGCAAGCCCCAGGAATAGAAAATTCTGTTCAGGCTATTCATGGATTCTTCATTTCAACACTTCTCGTACATGCTGCTCTAACTTCAACTTTTTCTCCCCAGAGTATATTGTACAGAGGGGATTTTTAATGTACTGACAAAAAAAAAAAAAAAAAAAAAAAAAAAAAAATCTGTTTGGCAATGTATTTAATCTGCCAAGGGACCATAACAGTTCTGCATTTTAACATAAGAACAAGTTCAAAGTATAATTTTAGTATTATGTTGCTAGGTATTGATGTCACAAAGGCATCCCTATATCCCTCTCCCTGTGAAATCTTATGTTTCTATTCAAAGCCGTTTTCAGATGAACTCTGTACCGGAGACAAAAGATGGATCTCAATCATTCCTACATATTGCTTTTTCAAGTACCTTGACATGTTCCATTACCTTGCTCATCTCCCATCTGCATGCAGCTCTCCAGCTCCCCAAATGCAGCCTCATTGTTTTGGATGCAAAAGCATAAAAGGAAACCCCATATGTGATGTGACAAAATTGAACAGGTAGTTTTATTAAGAAATATGGAGGGATGGCTAGGAAGAAGAAATAAATGGAAAGTGCTGGCTTTCCTATCAAATGCTACAGAGATTGCTGCCAGCCACTGTGCAGCAGTTGATACAGGATAAGTAAGGGTATTTGTCTTTAATTAAATTGCGTAAAGGGAAAAAAACAGATCTACAATATCCCTTAATCAGTACTAGGGCATGATCTATTTTAAATATGAAAACACAAGAAATGATTGAAGGCATCTTGCCAAAACAAGAAGGTCTTTCCTACTAATGTATAACTTCAAGACAATTTCAATTTCAGAAAAATTAAGAAAACCTCAGGTTTCCATCTCAAAATCCTCAAGACTAATCTAAAATGTTAAATCCCTCTTCCAGATTTGTCCTCAAAAATGTATTGGTTTGGGTTTGGGGTTTCTTGAGCCTTAGCCTTTTTACAAACTCAAAATTAGTGGGGGGAGGAGTGAGGGGGGGGTGTAAAAAAAAAGAACCAAACAACTGTATATGAAGAGAAAGTATAACTTTTCACTTGGCATTCCAGAGTGTCTTATGATTCAGAACAGGTCAACAGATAGGCATTTAGTTTTTGTTTCAGTTCTAGGCAGTGTTTATGTACTTTCTATTCAGTGAGACATAACTTTCATTTCTTTCTTATCATTTACAAACATTACCTGTTCTTCAGTGCATACACAAGACAATGTAAATGTAGTAGTCATATAGTTTTAAATAGAATATGTAGTATTACTGACTTTGGTGAGACAATTCCTTCCGGAACTCTAAATTTAACCACCTGATCCACTCAGGATTTAATCCATTGTGTACTCAAATAAATATATCCCCCCAAATAGTACTCATAGTGTTTATGACAGATCTACATAACGTTTAGTAATATGTTTATCATTGTCATGACATCTGCACTTCTGCATGTTCAATGTCTATAATGGGCCAGTAGCTTTCAATGTGTGGTAATCAAACTTCTGGAATGTCTCAAGTATTTTTAAACAGGTCTTAAACCTAGATGAATCATGTCTATTGGCAATTAGCCTGGAGGCATCTGCACTTCGCTTGGAAAAAACTGGAAGGCTTTTCCAATTAAAGAAAGTTTTTTAAAAGTATACCACAGAAAAAGCCATTTATTAATTTGTTAGAGATTAAACTTATGATAGGCAGGACAAAAGTGAAAAACAAAAGTCCAATGAAACATGCATTTGTATTGCCCAATCTGTATTTTAACTGCTAAGGACCAGATGCAGTGACAAATGAAGTTGCTTTCAAATGGATAGAAGATCAGGCCACATAAGAGCCTTATTGAGAAAGATGCTTGAAAGAAAGTGAAAAAATGCCCTTTTAGCCTCAAATGACATACAGTCATCTCATGGCTCAGTAGAAGGGGAGGAATAACATCACTGACAAGCATTTTATTTCATTGTGACCAAGTGAAAACACCAAGTAAACATGACAATGAAACAGAGTGTAATGGCCACCCGCTGATCCTTAAGCCTATTTTTTAAGGGATTTTTCATATCTGAGAAATATATTGCCATCAGCTTTGTCTCAGATCTCCCACCGATGGTGCTAGTTGCTGCTCAGATACACAGTCTAAAACCGATTTACACATGGCCCACCACATCCTGGCAGCCTTTCATAAAAGTCGGGATAGGTTCCTGGTAATCATTGCCATGAAGTGGTACCACCAAAAAGAAAAACCAGAGAAACTCACCCTTCCCAAAACTGAACCAGCTGCGAATACCATTTCTCTTGCAAACAAATCAGTGTCAAACCTGTCACAAACCTGGCCTTACCAACAGCTACAAAACAGACATGACCATGAGGCTTATGTCACAGGCTGGCTCAGTTACTGTGTCACTCTGAGGCGTTGACAACTTACTTCACATCTGTTTCTTCATTTGTTAAATGGAGATAACGCCAACTTCACTGATGTGGTGCTGTCATTAAACATGTTAGTTCCCCCTTCCTCACTTGGCCTCACGCTTGGCCACCATGGGTACATTTGCGCCCCTGCTAACTCTGCGTTTGGTGTGACTCGGCACAGAAATGCATGCGAGAAGTTCTTAAACCTTCTAAATTACTATAAAAGTGCTATGAGTTCAGCGCCAATATTAGCAGGTGTGGGAATTGTCTTTTCTATAACTTTAAAACAAAGCTATTCTGAAACATTTCGAATGTTGAGCTAGGAAAAAAGAACCCAAAATGTCAGAACTTGACAGCTTGCTACCTGTGGGTGGGAGCGCAAAACAATCTGAGGTGAGCTTTATAGAAAGTGGGGCATTGCAGCACAAGGTCTATTTAGGAAGAGGAGAAGGTATTGTTCTGGTGCAGCCGTGAGCACATCCAGGTGTCTCATAGGATGGGGGAAAAGAGGAGAAAGAAGAGGGAACCAAACCCCTTCCTGAAAATTAGCACTAAGAAACAGAAGAGATACTAAAACCCAGTGTTGGCTAGATGAAGGCAAATCCAAATTTTCCTTTATTCCTAAGTTTGACTAAGTAGCCTTTCACTGGAGTATTCATGTACATTTGCTCCATTTAGCAGTCATCCCACGCTCTTTGTCATCTGCCTCCTCCTTGTCTTTGATCTAGGCAGTCTCCTCTGCTCTCAGGCTTTTCTGCCCATGCCTTTTGCTGATGATGCTGATCCTTCACAACAGTTTGTTTCCACTTCTCCAGTGCTCCTCTGCACAAGCAATCTGAGACTTCACAGCAATAAAGACAAAAAGTCAATATTTAGCCACCCGAAGGAGGCAGGGCAATGTACAGCTGCTCTTAAAAAGATTAAGGAAAGCAGAGGAGCCTTAGAGTGTCCTGCTGGTGAAGTGCAACAGAGAAATTCCAATTTCTGGAAGGGTTTCCCCTTCCCCTCTAGCAAAAGTAGCTGCCACATGGGGCAGCCACATGCAAGCCCCCCTCTCACAGATTGCAGCCTCCCAAGGCCCTGACTCGTCCGTCTCTAGCCCTGGCCTTGCTGTCACACATAGCTACAGCAGAAACTTGTGTTCTCCCAAACACCTTCAGATCACCTTCTACTTGTAGAATAGCCAAGACAGCACAGAAGCAACCTGTGCTTCTATTCGACATTGCACACTGAATTATCCTTTTAAGGTTGCATGAAGTTCAATCGCATTTAGACAACACTGTGTGCACCAAAATAACAAACAGGTGGGTCATTATGATATTTGTTTTGCACGTTTTGTAACTCAGCTACCTCATACACTTCTCAGAAGTACAAGACCCAACAAAGAATTTGCTTGGAAAAAAAGAAGGGTGAATCATTCTAGTTGTGCATAAACATGTGCTGAAAACACAGAAGCAAATACATGAAACTATCTTCTGTTCTCAGACTTTGTTACCTGTTGTCTTAGGCATCTCGAACTCTGTTCCAGCAAATAACACACAAGGCGGATATAAACTGCTGCTTGGCGTAAATAGCAGCAATGCCATTTATTGCTCACCTGGCTCTCATCAGGACTCTCAAGAGCTTAGGAGGAGGGGGAAAAAAGAGGAAAGACAAAACCAAACAGAACTGGTGTGCAGGGAAGAAGCTGACACCAGCTTTTCTACTGACCCCCAAAACCACGTTTTCCATAACAGCACTGCACTGGTTCCCTTCTGCCATCACTGCCAGCAGGGCAATCTTACCACAGCTAGTAAAACCTCACCTCCATGACTGCTTACAGGCTACAGGAAAATATTTTTCACTGTGAGGGTGGTGAGGCACTGGAACAGGTTGCCCAGGGAGGTTGTGGATGCCCCATCCCTGGAAGTGTTCAAGGCCAGGCTGGATGGGGCTTTGAGCAACCTGGTCTAGTGGGAGGTGTCCCTGCCCCATGGCAGGGGGGTGGGTTGGAACTGGATGATCTTTAAGGTCCCTTCCAACCCAAACCATTCTATGATTCTATGATACAAACTTGCACCGAGTCCTCCACAGGGTCCTTAGTATTTCCGGTATTACTGCTAGTCCTGCACTCCTCCCTACTGCTTCCAAAGGGTAATTTGCTACCAGCGAGGTGCCTGTGATCACATCACTCATCCTATCTCCCAGCTGTTTTCCCAATTTCAGCCAGGTTTTGAAAAGGTGGCAGTCTCCAAGATGCATCCTTACCAGCCAGTCTAATGAGCGCCAAAGCCTGGGCAACTCCCAGTGCCCCCTCCAAAGGCAAAGAAGGGAGGTCAGCCCGGCTACTGCTGGCACTACCCCAACTGAGCACTCCTGAGTCTTGCTCCAGTGAGGCACTGCTGAAACTATCTGGGGCAGGAAGGAGAAGGGCAAAGGATATAAACATGTACGAAAATTGACTAGAAATAAGTACAATATTCAAAATATAATTTTGTAAGTGTATCAGTCAGGATGTAATTAATATTAGTTTGCTTTGGACACAGATATAAGTGCACTAAAATACTGTATTTTGTAACACTGTGATGGTGTAGCCAGACACAGTGTATAATTATTTTACATACATATGTGGGCTATGTGACCACCACAGGGGCAAAAACCTATGTAGTTGCACATGGGCGCATCCAGGGAAGAAAATGTTTTAAGACAAGGCAAGTGCAAGGGACTGCAGATAGGAAGGAGAACCCATCAAATATACAGGAAGGATGACTGGCAAGACAAAAAGCAAGGTAAGCAGTATCAGGAACAGATGAGATCCCCTCCCCTTTCAGGAACTGGGCAAGCAGCATAAAACCATGCAGCTTAAGCAATCCATATATTGCTGAATATATATATATGTAAGAGTGTGCACCACAGCATGGCACTCCACAAAGGTTTTATAGGTATAGAAAATGACCTGAAGTGCAGTCCTCTAAAACTTTTGCAGATAAAATACACCTCACACCCCTGCCCAACCCTCTTCAGAGATCAGTCTTTCATTCAAAACTAATATAGTTGAAACACAATGAAACCAAACCATAAGGTACACTATAGCCGATTTCAAATTCTTGGGATGTGTAAATGTGTGCTTTATCTCATATTTCAGTGGAGTCCTATGCCAAGTGCAGCAAATGTTGAGAAATACAAGGCTGATGCCTCTTTAGACCTGACTGGGCTACCAAGTAAGAGGCAAGTGTGTTCTGCAAGCCATCTGCTTTTTCTTCTCTGAACAGAGAGTAAAAATGTTTATAGCTTTTTGAAAAACTCCTGTCTTACTAGCAACATTCCACCAAAATGCAAACATACACCTTCTTAAACATAGTTTTCTTACTTTGGCTAGAATACAGATTTTACGAGGAATAAAGCTTATTACAAGAGTTTCCAAGATGAAAAAATAGCTCTACATAACTCTAACTCATTTAAATTCCTTGGTTTTACAGGCTACAAGTGAAAAGGAAATATAAGCTCAGCCCCACAGATGCCTAAATTGTAACAATTTTCAATTATTTCCACAGCCAAAAATACTGCAGTGAAAAATGACCACAGATGCAGAATCATCATGACAGCAGAAAAAAAAACCTCACGTGTAACAGAACAAAAAATTAACAAAACTAATGATTTCAGTTTAGTAGAGCAGAACCTATTATGAACATGTCAAGCTCTTTTCTATTTCAAATTTAATACTACTCTTGGATCTACCAAATTAACCTTAGTGATAGAAAATAAGAATAAGCTATACAAACTGAAAGCATTGCTAGCTGAAAAACTGATATGGGCTTGATCCCATAGCTCACAGTTGACATTCTTACCCCAATATCTGTCTTAAGGTCAGTGTGAAGGTATCTAGAAGCCCTGGCATGGGTGGGAGGAAATTTAGGGCATTGCACACAGTGCAGCTACTGCAGGACGTGCCACCAGCAATCCCCCACGCAAGCCCCGATGCCAAGGCATTCGTGGCAAGGTGCTTCTGACACTGCTCTTTGGAGGCTGCCTAAAGGTGCAACTCATACAGCCTCCCAGAAACTGCTCTGGATTCAAGACAGAAAGCCATATAGGCAGGTTAAAAGTTTCCAGAGCCCCCTTTGTTATACAATGCAAGATCTACGTGTCTTTGTTGCATCAGCCCAGACATGTCCATCGGGAGGATGTCCAGACACAGGCAACAACAGCCAGACAAAGGGTAGACATGGAGCATAAGCAGAATCGAGACACATTACGCCCACTGAAATAAATAGAGCATGTCTAAAGGCTTCTCCCAGCTGCATTCGGCACTCACCCATGGCTGGCTCTTGGTTTAGGCAAAGTCAGCGAAGTTTGCACAGATGCCAAACAACTGTGACTGTACTTTCCACTTTGCTGGCATGGCATGGCACTGGAGAGCCAACCTCAGAGCGGGTCCTCTTCCTGCTACCAGCCAGGTTAGGGGTGTATGTATGGGGTGGCAGCTGCGGCACCAAAAGGGTGGGGACAGCAGCATCCCCAGCCATCACCTACCTCTCCCTTCCTCAGTGCCCTGGAGGAGTGGAAAGCCCAGCTCTGACTGGCAGTCCTCAGCAGTCCTCCCTTCCCCGAAGGGGTTACTCTGCCCAGCTAACACTGAGGTTAATGTGCCATTAATGGTACTACATCAGAGCCACTGAATTCTTGGAGAAGAGTGGAACCTCAGGAAAGATATCAACTTCTCCAAATTGTTTTAATTTAAAGCAGATTCTCCATACCTACCTGTTAGGTAAGTTCTCTTAAAACTTTTGTTACAAACTAAAATACGTAAATGTTTTGTGGAAGTTGGTATAGAAAACAAAATTCATGAAGATCAGGCTGAAAATGCATATTAATCAATCTACCCTAGTTTTCTGAAACACATAGCTAGATTCTTGTCCCATTTAAGCTACCCTGAATTCAGGTTAAGTGAAGATACTCTCACTCAAGCTGGCTTCACAAATAGATTTCTCCCATGAGTTCAAACAATCAAGGGCAGAACGTAAATGTACTTGCTTGATGATTATCCACAACTTGTTGTTAAAAAATAAAACCAAGTACATTTAACCTGGAGTTAAAAAACCTAATATCCTTCCAGTGGCTTCTGTCTTGCTTCCAAAATACTTCAGTCAGGTACATCGAAGTCACTATTGCCAGAGGAACTAGGTCCATTTTTCGATGCTGACAAAGAGACCAGAAGAGTACTAATATCTGTAGGGCTTTTATCAGCTCACTTGACCTCTGCCTTTATCATTTCCACCAGCTTTATTTGATCTGAATTTGCAGGACAGAAAGTCCTCACTGACAACTACAGGCAATGCATAACTTGGGCAACATCTCGGCAGCACAGACTGCAGATGCAAAGGTTTAATAGGTCAAGGTTCATTTTTGTTTAGGTTTTCTGATTGCCCTTAAAAATTACTTACAAGACTTAAAAAGTCTCTGAGTACTCAGACAGCAACAACGGGGAAAAAAAACCTCACAGCTATCCTATGATGTTTCAAGATTTTGCTTCAGAAAAAATAAATACTGAGACTGTATAGACTGTGTATGTTCTCTGAGAGTCTTAAAATGCATATTTTTTCCCCACTTACTACTGGGATTTATTATTATTTGCTATGGAACGTCTGTTAGAGTTACAAATTATCAAAAGCAGAACGTGGAGAAGTCTTTTAAAGGCAAGGCAGACCAACACCAAATGTGCTTTAGGAAAGCATCCTCTGTCAGCAAGGATAACACCCTTCTTGTACAGGACAAGCAACCCCATCTCACAGTTCTGTCTGTCTCCCGTTACTCTGCTCCTGTAACATAAAGGTGCTGCTAGATCTTACCGATGTACAAAACATGCAGTTGCATTCCTGAAGAGTGGTCATCTTATCCAGGGAATAGTCACAGAGACATAGCTTGCAAGTGAGCAGGGGCTCCAGAGCTAACTCTCCAGCTTCTGACTCGTCAGCTGTCATGGTGTGAGGACAAGCCTTCCCAGCAGAGCCCATTCAGTCATTAATGGTCCACTCAGCCTGGAAAGAGAAATCAACAGCTGAAACATCCCATGTGGCATGTAGTCATTCTCATTGGCCTGAGAATTTACAGCTCAAATCCATAAAAGCACCTGCACACCTAAATGTACTATTTTGGCATCTTGGTGCCAGTCTCATACTTCAGGCCACTCAAAATTTACAAAGAAAGTGCCTGAGAGCCCACCTCACCACAAGACCTGAACTGGGTTGGGTTCTCAAAGAACACTTACCTTGCTGGCACAAAGCACCTCAGTCAGGCCATTTATCATCATATTAATTAAAAAAAAACAATCAAAAAATCACACAGATAAGACATTAGCTATGTTATACGCAACAGTGTAGTGGTCAGAGCCCTCACCAAAGTCCTAGGAGCAGGGACCTGACTTGGGACAATGAATTCTTATTTTAAAAAGTAAACTGTGTTCATATGTACATTTGTATATATATAGCACTGTGCCCTCTCAAATGAGTTTCAGAGTCATATCCCTCCTGTCCCTATGGATCCTTCCGTCCTCACTGCACCCACACTGTTTCAATGGGTGTCTCCGCTCACCCCTTCCATTCCAGCTGGTGGCTCGGGAGCTCTTCTGGGCAGTGCAAGGTGATAGCAAGCAGATTCCCACTTCCTAGGCAAGCACTTCAAATATTTAGCCTGTAATGTAGGTGGTGGGTACCATGAGCTCCACCTTCTCCATGAGTTGTCACTGAGATAGGAAGCTGGCAGTCCCATTGCAAGAGGGGTGGTCAAGGCATCTAAACCCGGGAAGGGGTTTCAGATCGCATGTCCTACTTCATACAGGGCCAGAGCTTAAATCCAAGCAAGTAGAGAATATTTCATGTGCAGTTCTCTTTTCTGCATTGCCTTGACTATGCCGGAGAGCTGCGTGCTCAGGTCTGTAGCTTTTGTGCATCCCAGTCCCTGATATCCAGCTCTTCTAACTATTTCATAGGGCTCTTAAGCATCTAACTGAGGTTTGTGAACCATGAACAAAGTGCACTAGTACTTTGACAGAGATGCTCATAATAGCTGTGTTTCCACCGCACATTATGTCCCAGCTGTGCTTGGGGAAGAAATACCTATCCTTTGAGAAGTAACAAATGGAATCATGCTCACATGTACTGTTTTCCGACCTAAGCATTTGAAAACACTGCACCACAACCCTAAAAAATTTCAAGACTCATTCTTACATAGTAACACTAAAAGAGAAATTAAAGAAAATATTCTCATGCTTAAGCTGAAACAATAGAAAGCAAATTTGCAGATTTTATTCACCTCAAAATAGACAGTGGGGTTTGGTGCAGCATTTAAGGCACAAGGATATCTGTTCCCATTTCCAAGAAACTTGGCCCAGCATCCACAGATCTGCTTCTGAATGCACTTAGCTGATGGCAAGAAGACCTTCATACACATTTTGTACAAGCAGAGACCTGGTGGCCGGCTGCGAGCAGCTGCTTGCACCAGTGCCAGCTCTACTAAATTGAAAAAGCCACATCACGAATGGAGGCTGCATGAGCATGAAAACAACAGAGGATCAAGACCCGTCAGATCTGACATCTCACGAGGCAAACAGGAGACTCGAGCCCTTTGGTCCACTTCTGCTCGCCTCCCCCACAGTCCTGAGCGTCCTCATGGCCGGGCTGTCAGGTCACATTTGGTAGCACATTTCTGCTGCCGTTCTGCAGCTCCCGGAGTGGCCAGGCAAGCTGCAGCCAGTCAGCATGTACACGACGTGCTAGCTTGCAGTACCTGCTTAATTCCTCCCCAGGGGGAGAAATGATGGTGCTCATGGAGTTTGAGGGGTCAGCGCATGTGGAGCCTCACCCCACAGCTCCCACCTTGCAACCTGACACACAGCCCAGCCTCCTAGTCTAGCCCGACAGAGGAGCCATCAGATGTGTCCCCTGGGACATCTTTCCTGTAAGCACCCAGTTTTAGAGACACAAGAGTCATAGCCAAGATTCTGGCAACCAAATTCCTGACCACAAATCCAAAGCAAACTCTCTTTAATGGCTTGCTATCACTAATTCAAAACATATGCCGTGCTCACATTATTCTTGGTGCAGTCCTCACCTGCTACCATGATGCCCCCCACAATTTGCTCCATACGGCTGCAGAGCTGGAGCTCCAGCATGGCCAGAAGCCTTGGAAGGAAGCCTCCCTCTGAGTCAGGGACTGCAATACTCTTCTGTAATTACCACAACAGGGAGCCGGGGGGGGGGGGTGGGGGGGGGAGTGGAATAGTGAGTCACTGGAAACACTACAGATCAAGAACTACCTGTTATTTAAAACTACGTGCTAGACATTATCTCAGTATTTGAGAGAATTGTAACACATCTACTCAGGTACACTTGTCAACAGCAGCTGCATCTGTACAGGTATGCTACTCACCCCCACGCTGCATGGATCTGACATTTCTTCATTTACACAGTAAAAGGTAGCAATGTGAAGAGGAGGGATGTACAAAAGAACAGGTAGGAATATTTCAGGATGTGGGAATGGATATAAAATAGATACAGCTGTTTCCAAAGTCACTGTTCTTTTTATAACCCAAACGGTTATAATCCTGCATGCTTTTATTAAGGCAACAGTAGAAAGATTCGGGTGTGTGACTGAGGTTTAGGGCTAGGAGCTAATTTTAGATATCCTAAATCTGGCCCTCAGGGTGATAGCCAGAGTGTTTGCCACAGCAAAGAGTAGGCTCCTGGTACACCGCTCCGCCCTACTAGCGATCAGATACCACAGTGTGATGGCTGTGGGGACTCATTATGATATCCCAGGCACCCTTGTCCCTGAAGACTGTTTGTAGATTAAATTCAGTTTTGCTCCCTGTCCTTCCCCTTTCCCCCCACCCCACACTCCTTCTCTCACAACAGGATGCCAGAGTGGGGCTGAAGTTCTCCCTAAAACACACAGAGTACCCTGTGGAAATCTCCAGCAGACAAGACCAAGCAAACCTGGTGGACCAGAGGATCCAGCCCACACACAGCCCAGGCTGGTTCATCTCACCGCAGCCTCATTAACCCTGTCGGGGCTCAGCAAACGAAGCGAACAGGATGGGAGCCACAGAGACAGCTCCACAGCCTGCCTGCGCAGCCCTTGGAGGAGGCACTGTGGCTACCCACAGCAGCACTCCCTCCATGCTCCCTAAGGGGCCAGCTTGTCCATTAAGTGGTCCTTCAGGTCAGGCTGGCACAGGCAAAGCCACCCTGTTAGTACCCTGAAAACCTGCCTGTCAAAGAGAGAGCAGATGCACGGCCTACATGGCCTGCTCCTTTTCCTAGAGCAACCCAACCAGCTGGTCTCTGCCTCTGCTCACCAGAATTGTGATTTCTGCTACTGCTGCCAAGGGTAGCATGCAGGGGGAAGAGCTAATGATTACAGAAAAGGGTAGCCCCATCCAGTGGCAACTGGGCTCTGAAGAGAAATCAGACCTGCGGAGGAGGCTCATTCCCATGATCAGATCAGATGGTGGAAACAATGGGGAGAAAAAGACACGCGTCTTCCTCCTGCTCCCACCCTCTACTCCTTCTCCTATTCTTTCCCAGCATTTCAAGACACGTTGTCCTCTCTCAAGCTCTCTAACCATCTCCCCAACTTTACTACCCTGGTAGAACTGACTTTTTTATACACTGCAGAGAAGCTGTGAAGAATTTGTGCTCCAAATTCTTACGGCTTTCACTTTGCTAGGCTTAGTCCCACAGACTGTCATTAGTTAATTATACATCCATTAGCTCTTTACAGTAGCTTAAAATTCCTCCTGTAATTACGTGTGAGTTGCCAACAATTCAGGTTCAAAACAAAACACATAGGATGTATATGTTGTGCAGGAGAAGGAGGAGTCATTGAAGAATGAATTAGGGACAAAGAGGAAAAGATTCTTCCATTTTTGGTTTTATTAATAAAAGTGGCCTGAAATAAAAGTAAATGGAAGCCCCCCCCAAAATGGACCCTTATATAAATAAAATACATTTCTAAGCACCAATTTCTTCCCTTTCATTCTCACAAACACAAATTACCCATTTAGGATAGAATCCCAAATAAAGCGAGAAATGTATCACCGAAACCGGAATACAGCACCTAACTCCTCACAAAAACATCCACGAAACAGCAACACAGGCTCCAGGAGATGTTGTAGAATAAGGATAAACACATCTCAGGGATGCTCTAATCCAGATGAAAATAGTAGACTGAATTCTGCACCAGCGTAAATCGGTGCAAGGAAGGGTCTAACTAGCCCCAGTTAAAGATCCAAGTTTTTTGTATTCTTCTGTCAGCCACGTACATGCGCACACACACACACAGATCATACTCCTTTTACATTGCACAGAATTTCCAGGAAATGGGATGTATTTCCTCAAATTGTATGCTGCCCAGCCTTTAAAGAAGAAAAACTGTTGGGAAGACTCATCCTTCCCTGGCTCTCACACTAACGGTGTTGATGCCATAGGACAAGGCAGGACCAGGAAGCCTGAATGGATGTGAGTGAGCTATATGGGGGTCAGTCACCAGGACCAGGGTTTGCTGAGCGCTCAGACCTGTCAACGTTTCCGTTTTGTTCATCTGCCCGTGGACACTTTTGCTTTGTCTCTGGGCGGTGACAAAGCTTTGTGCTTTCATGTAGCACTGAAATGTCTCAGCACCATCCATAAGCAGGAAAACATTAGAGCGTGCTCAAAGCAGAAAAAGGGCTCAGGGGGGTGGGAAGGGCAAGTACAAGCAAAAATACTTACAGGAAAGCAGTGATGTTGAGCAAAATACGAAAAACACAACAAAAGCACTGGAGGAAGGAGTACAGAACTCGTCTGCCCTCAGGGCGTGCTGACACCATGGTGTCCGGTGTCTGGCTTTGAAAACGACTTCCAAACAGCAAATATCTGCTGTGCCTGCTTATAGACAGGTACCCATTGCAAATCTTGATATTAGTGCCCTGAAATGGGAGTGAGAGAGCATCTGGGTGGTTGTCTGACAGCCAGCTGAGGTCAAGCCACCACAGCTACATAGAGATGTTAAAAATTGATGCAACCTAGCCCCGAAACTTTCCCTTTGAGCATGCATTGTAAGGTGACATCCTTGTTACAATCATACAAAGGCTCACTTGAGCCTGCCCAGGTGCCTCAAACGAAGATTACCAGGCTCAAAGAACAAAAGTGACTTTGTATACGTGGTAGAGCAAACAAGCCAGGCAGTCTCCTGAGCCGCAACATCAGAGGGACATTGTCAGTGTGCCTGCAATAAAGTCACTGTACTTAGCTAAAAAAACGTGTCTGAATGTGACTTTCACCACTTAGAAACATCACATAAAATCATGAAAGCCTTCTGCACTGAAGCTGGAGGAGAATGAATGGATTATATTCAGCACCGTAAGTCATCCTTTCATTTTTCACACGCTGCATCCAAAAGCGTTCTTGGAGAAGCTATTTCGAGCCTTGTGTTTACAAACAATTCTGCAGAAGTTAGTAGCGCTGTATGCTTTTAGCTTTCGCTGAATTTGGAGTTTAAAGGCAGTCAAGAAATGTACAAACATGAGACACGTTGCTCCAGGAAGCATTAACGGAATAAAAAGGGTCCTTTTTGTGGTTTTTTTCCCTGTGGGCTGCGTGTGCCTGAGCCCATCCTGTGGGGCAGGGTGAGCCCAGAGTCTGCTCTAGCCCAGCATCCCCCCAGGCTTGCCATAAGCCAGCACCCAGGCATGGACTTGCATACGTATGGTGGGATTGTAAAGAGGCTGGGGTTAGGTTTAAGGTCATATGTGGGTCTAAAGTATAACATAGCACTTGCCCATTTTACAAAAAACATTTTAGTATCAAAACGAAAGTACTCACAGCACCTGGGCTAAGCTCCCGCTTAGTGTACCAGGTATTCACTGAACTTTCTTGAAGAAACATTTGCAAGCACTGTAATTGTTTCTTATGCCCTAGAGATTTTTTAAGTACTCCACCCATTACGAAACGATTTCAGTGCCATATAAAAACCAGTTTTGACATAGTTAGCTCAGGCTTCTGTTGCTTCCTGTAACTAAGGTTCCCCCCTTAGAAAATAAAATAGGAAAAGAAAACTATCTGAAAAATACAAGTGTTCAAAACCAATGCTAAAAATCAGGCCCTTGGGGAAAAAGAATAATTATAGAAAGATTTAAAAAATATAACAGAGTGTATTAAGATATCGAGGTCAGATCATAAAAGATACAAACTGAGCTATGAAATTAGGACATTTGAAGACAGCTGTCAGAAACTCACGTCTATCGACTTCAGCAACACCCCATCATTACCAGTTTTGGTTACAAGTCCTTAGCTGTCCCAACTCTCTCGATACAACGTTATTCAAAACTCACTTCTCAGGCAGCTTTGTTAAACTCAACAGCCCTGCACAAAGAATTAGTTTGAATCAAGCGTACTAGTACTTCTGTGGTCTAATAGACTGGCACTAAACCACAACGCATTAATTCTCCTTCTTTTGATACGCACTGCTTGCTCGGAGCTACCTATCTAGACCATACAGCATTACTTATCAAGCCGTGATTCAGTAAGGCTGTAAAACATATGATTAAAGCTCCAATTCAGGAAAGCCTTCGTCTTCAAGAAGGACATTTAATCATATGTTTAAGTGCTCCTGTGTATCAAAGCCTGAATATTTTGCTCTATTGCAATGAGATTATTAACAAATTAAACAAGTACTTAGATTTTCTGAAATTGTGGTGTCAAAAAAACTAACCAGATCTGTGATTAGAAGGTCTAATTTGAAATACATTTTTAATATATTCAGAATTACTGTGTTACATCTGCGCCTTAATACTGCAAGCAAGCCAATGACTTGATTACATGCATGTACAAGAAAAACCCATTTCTGGATTACCATAATATGCTACCAAGCCAAAGTATTAGAGTGAATAAAAGTATTTCAATATCGGTTCTCTTCAGGCAGAGCTTAAGAAAAATCAGATGTATAATATTACATGACAGCTTTCTGCACTATAAAATTTTTATTTTAAGAAAACTTGTTTAAAGAACAAGCAGCTTAAGTAAATCTGCTGCCTGGTACATGAGAACACACCGAAGGCAATTCCTCTCACTTGTTTTCATTGGAATGCCTGGGAAAAAAAAGAGCCCTTGAGCTGCTGTTCAAGAAGCACTGGCTGTATGAGGTATTTTCATATCATGCTAGCAACCAAAAAATAAATATATCAAATACTTTGAAAGGAATGTAGTGAGTGGGAAGCCTCTTGCACAAAAAAAAAACCATAAGGGACAGAGTGCACTAATTAAGAATTTCATCCAGCTTCCTGCCAGGCATTTTTATACCAGCACTTTCGGATGCCTAAAACACACATTGAACATCTTCCCAAATCTCACATACACCCAATAATTTCAAATCATTCTAATAAATCAAAATGTCATTAGGGCACATGTAAACCAGTCTCCATCAGTCTTTGAGACTACACTTGTTGGGTAAGATCTCTACTGTACTGTTACTGTGAGGTATGAATAACTTTGATATTTTAGAACACCAGTCCTTCACAGTAACTTCTAGCAACCCTACATCAATAGGCCCTCAGGGACTTTTTTTTTTTTTTTGCAAGAAGACCATAAATATTAACTGAATGTAACAAACCACTTCTTATTTTTTCCAAAACAGATATGACTCGTTGCAATTTGTGGGAATCCTTTATGTGTTTCATTACAATACTGTTTTAGAATAAGTGAGGGGGAAAAAAAGTGGGCTTTTCCAACTTCCATTCCTAAAAAGCTGGGGATTCCAAGAAAAGGTAATCTAATAGCTAATGGTGAAATAAAAGCTGCTATTCCCAGCTGATAGGCAGTTAGGAAAAGCGCTTTCTGTTCACTTAAAGATAAAAACATAAAGACTGAAAAAGAAATAATGCAGCCTGTTACTAAACTGAAGTGCATAATCAAAACATGATCTTTGTCTCTTTTCAGTACTGACAGGAGCCACACAATGGCAATATTCACTGAATCCATGAGGATGGGAGTAAGCCCTTCTGCGTGGAATGAGGTTGGACCATCATATCACAGAAGACACCACCTTCACCTAGTTCTGCTGGAACTATTCTTGAACTAGGACATATCAAAGTTCAGGATACAGCTCTGTCAACACTGGCAGGCTGGAAAGCCACAGCTCTTTGCACCAGACCTACTGGACATGAGCCCTGGGCAAGCCTGTGGGCATCTGGAGATGACCCAGATGTATCAAACTTACTATGCCCTACGGTGCTGCAGTGATGTGTCTGGTCCTGCAGTAGCAGGATTCCCCTGAAGGTTGATGTTCAACCCTGGCAGTCACAGAGCTAAAGAAAGGTGATCAGCACAAAACGCAGTGATATGGGCAAGCTGCAGCTAGACAACAGAACTTGTCTATTTTGGTATCAAACACTTCCAAATGTTTCCAAAACACATTGAAACAACAAAATTACACCAAGTGGAATTCCAAGTATTGGTTAGCAGGGTAAGACCAGACTGTAGAGTTTACCTAAATAATACCCCCTATCTTTAATGACACTAGGCAACATCTGTTAATGCTAAGCTACAAGGAATTTCCACCCAAACTTGTTTGGTGCACTTTACTTTTCACTTCCTGTTGACAAGAGGTAATATACCACTATTAAATAAAAACACACACTTCATGACATTAATGACAAAAGCAAATTATAGGTCTTCCTTTCTGACCACATGAAGGCTTTCGGTAACTGTAGCATTTGCTAAGTAAAAAGGAATTGAGCTTTTGGGAGGTCAAATGGGTTGATAATTTGGCTAGCTGTCTCAGCTGAAACAGGAATAGGAAGTCAGATGTAACAATTTGCCTTTGACACAGAAAAAAAAATGTTTATTTTTTTAATCAGATAACAAAACCTTGGGATACGTTAAATCCTTGAGCTGGAATGTTTACAGTTTACATAGGGTGTATTCAAAAGCTATTTGTGACATTAGCCTGTTGGAACACCAAGAATTTTTAGAAGGTATCTGTAAACATACATTGTTAAAGTGAAAGCAATGGAACATTATTTGACAGAGGGACCAACTTTATCTGTTTGTTCATAGTATGTACTTGTCTTCTAAGAAGAAACTAACTGGGCTGCTGGGCTCCTCTGAATGGAGTCGGCTCCTTTTCCAGGGCAGCCAAAGCTGTTTCTGGAGCAAGCAGCGTCCTGACTGCAAGGCAAGCACATCAAGGCAAGTGGAGACGTGACCCAACGCCAGGCCTTGAAAGTGACAGCGAGAAGCTTCTTAGGGCCAAGGGAAGCCTGCAGAATTTGCTAGAAGCCAAAGACCAACTCAGCTGACCGAAACAATGAAATTTATCCCCCACTGAATTCTGCAAAAATATCATATACTAAAAAAAACTACTGAACACCATACATCGAAAAAAGCCCCACATATTTAGGTATTTATTTTTAGAAGGGATGATCTGAGGAACTTTTTTTTCAGAGCTTGCAATAAGATGATACCTTTAACATCTTTGTCATTTCATGCTGTCAGTCCAATAAAACTGCCAACTTGCAAGATTATGGTCCTACAGTCTTGTTTACTACAAGCGTCAAAAAGCACTTTCACACAACTTTAGATTTACATCATCAGGAATCAAAGAATAAATTAAATTTTGTTTTGTAAAAATTTTTGTGTGACTGATCAGTGCATAAAACTAACAAGTATATTTTAATTTGCCCCTATCTAATCTTACAGTCAAATATGCTGCGCATTATTATAGAAGAAACACGCTGTTCAAGGTAACCAAGATAAAACAGGTAAAACATTGAAAACTGCCCTTGATCCAAACACGTCTCAATGACTCAGAAAGCTGGGGGGATACACTGGTTACACGGTGGCAACTTTCAAGTCTTAGCTACAGTGACGTTCAGTGAATCAAAGACTGGGACACAAATCTGCAGATTAGACCTTGGGGAAGTCACCATCACTAACGTAAGCATTTTCTATTAAGAGAACAACATGAATAGCTAGTGACTACACTGGAGTTTGACAAGAAACAATGCAGTCATTAAGAAGCAATAGCAGAGGTTTGGACCTGGGCATGAGCAGGTTGTTTTGAAAGTAAACACATACATGTACTGGAGTAACTACTGCTGCTTCTCACAACTGGTTATTAAACTAATCAGAGTGTATCCCTAAGCCACTCCTCTGCCAGTTCCTCAATAAGCCCTACCAAAGTCAGCTGCAACCAGAGATGAGGAAAGGACAGAGCACTGAACTGCAGAGGCAAAAAAGAGAAGTGAACTCCAGTAACAATCCCCTGACTGAGCTCCTCTCTGCTTGTCCTCTCAAATATCCGTGTTTGCTCTCCCTCTTTTCCAGCCCACGCATGGGAAGAGCAATGAGCCCAGCATGCTGAGAGACAGCCCCTGGAAGGGGGTCTGCTGCAAATGATTCCTTCCACATTCCTTCCACATTGCCTGCTGCCCCAGCACGGAGGAGCCCCATGGTGCCCGCCCCATCAATCAGGATGTGAATATGGGGCATCTCTAACCTCTGATAGGCTTCACATACACGCTACTGAACAGAAGCTGCAAACTATGCTGGAATAACAATAATAGCTTCAACCACAATTAGTCTTACGCTCTTGACTAACTTTAACAGCTACGTATTTTTAAATCACCTACATATTCCCACTTTTATAAATAAACATTTTTAACATTTATTTTGCTCTGCCTCTTATTAACTACATAAGACAAATATGACATTTTCTTAAACGTGAGTCAAAAAGCTTTGCAGCAGCTCAGCTGGTGACACTGTCTATCACACAACCCAATATTGTCTCATTGCTGCCCTGCCCTCTCCATTTCTGCATCCACCTTCTGTCTCTGTGTGTTTCAGGCTGTCAGTGCTCACAAGAAGTTTTTTGCCTGTACAGCATCAAGTACAGGGAGCACAGTTTCTCAGGGGCCCAATACAATTACTTAGGAATCCAGATGCTACTATAAGACATGTAATATAGCAGAAGTGTAAATCAAATGCAGTTAGAAGTTTGCATTCATCATTTCCTCACTTCAATTCAAAATTTCAACCTTCATTACAGAAATAATTTCAAAGGAGAACAGCAACCTGTAAACATGTAAGATTTCAGCCTCAAGAATCTTAGTATCTGTTACCAACTGGCTGGTCTCTACATGGTCTTAGCCATGAAGTCAAAGCCCTGCCAATGGGAGTGCTCCCAATGGCTTCAATGGACCTGCTTATGTGTGCAAAGATAAGCAATTAGGAGCAGTTGGAAGAAGCTGTCCCACCTCCCAAACACGCAGAAAAATTAGTATCTAGAACACAGCACTGAAGGGAGTCATAGACTTACTATACTAAAGGGTGACGATTTTACAGAAACCTTCCTAAAGTTACCTTTCTGCTAGCTGGTCTTTTAATTACAACCATACAACTAATGCTCCTCAAAGAGGCATCTTGTCCTCATTGTTACTGAATTATGAAAACGAGCTATGGCAAGAATTCTTGACTCCTTCTCCAATCCTCTCCCCACAACTGCATGTTTCCTTCATTTGTTGGCCCATCCTCCCAAAATGTGGGAAGCTAAGTCAACAAGGAGGTTGAAACTGGTCAAGCCATGTACACTGCTTGGGTATTTGCAATAAAAACATTGACCAATTCAAAAAAACACATGTCCTTAAAGTAGTATCAGCTAAATTAGATATATATTTATTTTTATATATATATATATATGTGGCTTTTACTCCACTCCAGGAAAAGGGCATGATTCCCTTTACCACAAACCCTCCCCGGAGACTGTGATGGAGATTCTCCACTGCTGAGCCCACCAGTGTGAGTGTGAAGAGGTCACAAGAGTGCAAGACTGCATCCTCTCTGTTGCACAAAACTTCAGCAAGCAAGTTACTGCTGGGCCTGTGGATGTTATCATAGCCCTATAATGGCTAAACCCCACTGGGAAGGGTTCCAGGATCTGTGGTTAGCTGAGGGTCTGCTGCTCTGAAAAAGCTTCAAGTGAGTGCAACGGTAATAGCCCACAGGATCAGCTCATTTTACCCATTGACTACATCTTTGTAACCTTCTTTTTTTGAATGGGGGAAGACCAGCTTGTTTTTCTTCATCATCTCCCCACCTCCACCCATCAGAATGCTTCCAAAATTAAGCACAGGCAGAACACATGAACTTTTCCATCTACTGCTCAGACATAACCAGTGTCAGCCTGCACGTCACAGTTTCTACTTAATCCTGGAATTTTCTTTGCATGCAAATGATTAGCCTGTATACTAGCTGTCATGAAATGTGTTTTTCCTTCTATGTACATAGGGGTTTAGAGCATGCAATTTTGAATGATTTGTGGCTCTATACACACAAGCAAGGAAAAACCAAGCAAAGCCACAACAACATATAGTACATAAAAGCGTAAGTAGAGGTAACCTTGAAGGACCCGTTTCAGTCCCTGAACACAGAGATACAGCTCTTCTGTTGCCCTGTTTTTTCCTTTTTTGCAAACATATAAAGTACATAAAGGTTTTCAGTTCTGCATATTTACTCCTTGGCAGTCTGAAGATGCAATAGTTTGTATAACCAAACATGAATATCAAAGCTTCTGTCAGACACCCAGACAGCGTCCACTCTTTGAGTGATGACTCACATCTTATACTTTTCCTCCTCTCCTCATTATTAGAGCAAATTGAAAGGCAGAAAAGCTTGCAGGAGACACAAATACTAACACTCTCAATTAAAGGGGAGAAACATGAGCCTGACAGTAAAATGGTATTTTTTTTCTTCTAGTAAAAAGTAATTCTTTACTCTGTCTTCTAATCAGCATCTCTCGTCTCTCCTTCAGACAAAAAGCATGTAGAACAACTCTTCATGATGGCTGTGGCTACAACAAGCTCTAGCGCACAGGAAGAAGCTCCACACAGGGAACATGTTCTAGCATGCACAAACTCACACTCACAAGCTGGACTCTTCCACAGCAACATGCTGGCTATGGTTTTCATGAACTACACATCTTGACCACCATCTTCACTGATCACAGCTTCAGACCAACACCAAAAAATAAACCTTATCACGTCCCAATTCTGGAGCCACACAATAGTCCCACTCTAACTCACCCAATTGCCCATATTTATGGTCTTTGAAGTCCATCAGACAGGTAAAGAATTTCTCATTAGGTTTTATATAAATGAAATTTAAACATTCCCTTGACTACAGCATGTCTGGGAGTGCCTTACTTCAGAGAGGTTAACCATTCTATAGCAGGAGCCAGATTCAAGTCCCAAATCACTGTGTCTGGTGCTGGCTGCCTTTGGGACTCCAGAAATACTGACTCACTTGGAAACGCAACGCACAAGGATGCTTGTAGGTCTTGTAGTCGAGTAGCCCAAACTCCAGCAAAGTCAAAACTACTTGCAGGCACCAAGGACGTTCAAAGAATCAGCTAAACTGATGGTATTTCTAATTAGAGATTATGGATTTTCCCTTGGAGGCTGTGCAGATTCCCCTAAAAATACAATAAAAAAGCACCCAGGTCTTGGCCAACCCATAATAACTTTTCTTTATTAAAATAAAATAAGAGGAACCAGAAATGGAGAACATTTATGTCATTGTATGCAAGTATCAACACATACAAAGAGATCTAGAAAACTGCATCAACAAAGTGTGTTTTATATGGCTACTTTTTTTACTTGAAAGTATGTTTGCAATGCAGTTAGCCTAGGCGTGCTCTCAAGCACAGAAATTTCCACTCAGCACTTCTGCTCCTCCCTGGAAGACTAAGAGTTAGAAAAGTCCCACTTCAGTAGGAAGTGAAGGATGAGGTCCTTTGTAATTTGAGATACTATCTTTTTTTTTTATGACTGTTTTAGTATCTGCTAGCAAAGATCTACTTTATGAATGTAATGTCCACTCAGTTCCCACTGAGCCGAAACCATTTACAAGAGACACAGAGAAAGATTACTGAATACTATTTACTTACTGGTCAGCACAAAGTTATTTGGCGCAAGCATCTCCGTAAATATTTGCCCAAGACTGGGTAAATTTGCAGTGTACGATGGCCCTCAGACCTGTACTTCCCACTATCAAGAGAGAAGGCTCATAGTCTAGCACTGGAGCTCAGCTGGGCTTCAGCAGAAACACAAAATGCTAGAGGTTGAGCTCAGTATCATTGCTGTCTTTCCCTTCGGATCTGTTCTTTTTTGTTTTGCTTGATGTTCCCCTCCACAAACAAAAAGAAGATTAATTTTGAGATGGAATGAATGAAAGTTTATTCCTGGCTGTTGGCTAATTAAGAGAATTTGTGAAGTGCATTACAGAGGCTTGGGCTTTGTCACAGGGAAGCTGGAGGGAGAGGAGGGAACTGAATTCACCCCTGGCAAATACGCAGAGGAAGAGGACAGATCCAGAACCATTTTCAGCCTCATGAAGCTGAAAGCAATGTCTGCTTTGCTACGTGCAAGGAGGTCCGATGGACTCAGTTCACAGCAACACTGGCAGCCTGCCACAGCATTTTGTTCACGTGTGTTTGTGACATCCATGGGCCCAGAGCTGTAATTATGGTCTCAGATGTCACAGTACTACTAGCCCAGAAGATATTTATGGATCTGATACGTACAATCTATAGGCATGGTGTACTTTCAGGCACATTCGCGAAAACTCCCCGCTCAAGAAGAGGGACAGCAAGTCTATAGCAGTTTTTTTGAGCTACATATCAAAGCAATACACTCCACTGGGTCTCACCACTAAAAGTCACTGCAAGGTCTGGACAGGGTGGATTGCAGACACAGGGCTCAAACTCACATCACAGACATTATCAGAGGCATACTAATGAACTGGGAACCCAGGTAAGTATTAGCACTGCTTCTTTTCCTGTAAAGTGACTCGCTGCTTTTCACAGTTGCATTTTAAACTTGGGATGATAATAAGGACAAGTAAGTACTTTCCTTCTCCACCAGAAGGGAAAGGCCAGATAACCACTTCCACGCCGGTTTTTTTATTGCTACAAAGCTTATGAAGCATTTAGAGAACATAGCGTAATCCATGAACCTAGCTAGAGAGAAACAGCTCCATATTGTTTGCTATTTATATTATTAACTTTTGCTCCAAAGTATACCACCACACAAACAAAACCACCAAAATGTCACCATCTGTGGGAAAGAAGACCATGAATATCAGTGAGGAAAATGCAGGATACAGTTCAGCACAGGGAACAGAAACTAGACCAGGTTGCCAAATGCTATTCCTACATGTAGTGTAGGGAGGTTTCTGTGTCCTTTTATGAGCAGACAGCACTTTGTGTTAAATACTTCCATTGGACAGTAAGATACAGGGGAGAAAAGGACTCTGATTCTCATACTGGCTTGGCTCTGGAATAGCTCTAGTTGATTTTGAAGGAATATCTCCCACTTTACCACAGCTTCAGACACTCTGCAAATACACACTTCTCAATCCATAATCTAAAGCACTACTTTCAGCAGCATAACTACAGCCATTCCCTTATCAATGTACTGTATTTTTTCCAATGTAGCTTATATTCACTGCGGGAAGGGTTTCAGCCACTTTCATGCTATGACAACCCATACACCCACTCACATTCAGGCATAGACACATCCCAAACAGGACAAGAATCAGGTCAATGTATTTGTTTTGGAAAATATTTAAGGACAGGATTTTGAAACTTCTGTTTCCAGAAATATTGGTATCCCAAACCCAGTGCTCGCCCTTAACTGAGACCACTTGCCCTTCAGGCTGAGGGTAGCCAAACATATCATGTTGCCGTGCCTGCTCACAGCCAGCTGGAAAGCTGCATGGGGGTATTTCAGTCACGGCCTGTATCTCTGCTAAAATTTACTTCTTCAAAGCATTCAGTGTCTATTTACCAAGAGGATGGGAAGTCACCCTGCAATGCTTCCTTAACTATAGTAATCCTAAATATTTTACTACTTACGGTGCTCTCTGAAGGAAGATGTTTGATATTGCCTTATACAGTTAGAAAGCAGAATGCCTTCGTATTACAGAAAATATAGAGCTTTATAATAAACCAGACTGAAACATTTTCATTACCAAAGCAGCTTTGTACTGAGAAAGCCTTATGCTGAGAAAGCAAACATACCAATAAATGCAATTTTCTGTTCCTTGTGTAAAAAAAATTTAAAATGCAAACTAGAAAATATTGTATATTTAGTATGTGCTTACATAAAGCACGTAACTCTAAACACTGAACAGAAGTGTACATTAACACATATAATACAGATTAGTATATTTTTCCTTCCCAATACCAGCTGTACAAGTCTGTGGCAGAAGAAATGCCTTTAAACCAGAAGGAAATCTCTGCATTTTAAACTCGGGCTCCCTCCAGCTTAATCAGATGTGTTTTCAGTATGAAGGGAGTTCTTGTATTTAAACTAAAACAGATATATGACTGACAGTATACCATCTTAGCAACTGCTTTCCACACAGATATGTCCTAATACTGAAGCATTTTCAAACACTTCACACAGATATTTCTTTAAAAGTTACACTGGGAAAAGTATTTTCAGCCTTTTGGGAAGTACTTGATGTCTATTTATTTTTCTGTGCCTTTAATCGTCAGGACTCCAAGATTTCCTTTTGCCTCAGCTCTAAGCACCACACACTTTGATTTTAGCCACAAATAACATTTGTTTTAGCTCTTTAATCATTCTAGTTCTTACCTTTTTTTTAACTAAGCCTTTTCTACTTTCTTCCATTAGAAGCAAATGCTGGCATTCTGTTGTTTTCAGGGTATCCGTTGCTTTTAAGGGGAAAAAATGGACAGAAAGCTGTATTCCAACATACCTTGAAAGGAGCGTAGCATTCACTGCCAGCTGTGTGACTTTTCAGTAGCTGCACTCAGATTCCAGCGTTCCCAAGAACCACGATGTCACAAACCCCTGAAGCTCGCAACCAGGAGCGGAGGCAGATTGCTCTCGCACGCCCTTCCTCTTCTCCGGGTATCTGACAGCTGTACACTTTTTTGGACTGCAGCAGGACTTGTCTCCCAGCCCCTTTGCCACTCTGATAAATCATCCCCTCCCTGCTATTAAGAGCATGCTGCCATTATATCTTAAAAGCACGTCACAGCTTGTATGCAGTAGCTGTGGGAAAGCTGCATTTATTTATACAGGAAGCTTGAGTACAGCACTTCCTACTTCCCATCTGAGTCTCAATTCAGCTGCAGGTGATTGCTTAAACCCTGTCAGCTTCCAGCCGATGCATACCCTACATTTTTATTTGGATATCTGTGCTGCTTTTAATTATAACTCCCATCTGAGCCCTGACAAGGTAAAACTGCAAGGGACAAGGCATTAGATGCGACACTCATAAAAAAACCTCCCGATTGCCATTTAACCTGTTTCAGCAGTTTGCACAGCAGCTGCCCTACCGGCAGATGATGTCTGAAACATCGCTGGCTTCTGCTTATCTCCGTGTGTGAAAAATGCCATCCAAAAGCAAAGTGTTTTCTTCACACTGGAGGGGAAGGAAGCAAAAATCTAAACTCGCAAGTAAAGTATCAGTGCAATTTCAAATGATGATGGTCCTCAGCTTACTCTGCCAATACTAAATTTTGACTCTTTAAGTTGGACTTTTGTGCAAGACGGGTTGGAAATACTGCAGTTCTATACTACAAACCTATGGGTGTGATTCACAGCAGCCAAGCAGCAGGAGAAGGTATTAGTGTGTCCCTTGACACCAAACCCACAAGAACTTTTCCTGCTGTAGGAAATGTACCACACCCAGAGATAAGAAGCACAGATACATCACTGTGCAGGGGGTTCAGAAAAACAGAGGGAGAAACAAATATAGATGCTAATCTGTAATTTTCTTTTTATGATGAAATAAGTTTCCTTTGTGCTTCATGTAATCAGTGCTGGCATCCTGCCTTCAGGACTTCGCTGTGAAGCCTGATGTATAGGCATTTCTTATGGGGTTACAGAAACTCACAGCTAAGCTTTTAGTTATTTTCAGGTAATTATACTCTATCAGATTAATTTAAGGAAAAGGCAGAAAGCTCGTGCAACTTTAATTCAGCCTCCTTGAACCTATGCATTACACCTTTGTTTGAATTATCATCACATACTCTTTTCCCCTTGGAATAAGTACAAACTTTATCAATCTATTTGACATTGGGTGTTATATATAATTTTATATCTGGGGAGGGAAAGAATAGTCACCAGAAAAAATACAGCCATTCCAACATGTGGAATCATGTTGATCCCTACAGTATTCATCAACAGGATTACAGTAGGATTAGGCAACCAAGAGTCATGTCACATATACTGTCACTTGAGCTAGTAGAGCATTTCCCAGCAGTAGCAGACTTTTATCCTCAGCAGTGACCAATCCTAGACAGTACTCAAGAAACACTTGGGACTCAGAGCTATTTTTCAGGCTGCAGAGCAGTAGTGAAAATGTGGAATTTTGTGTCAAACTTCACAGTTAGAAAAGGAGTTTCCTTCAGTGGTTTGTTTTTATCCTCCATCTTCTGTTCTAGTACGAAATAGATTAAGCCTCTATCACTGTCTTTTCACTACCTCCCCTCTCTTCTCCCTCCCTCTTTTCTAGCTCCTATATTTTCTTCCTGCAGCTGTTGCCTTTGCTATTCTGCCTCCATCACACAGGTACTTGTTAGGCCACAGATGAAGTGCAGCAAGAGAAATCTTCCTGCTCTCAGCTCCAGCACTCAGCACCACAGCACTTGAACAGCAAAAAGACAATTACCTCAAGGAGGAAAGTGGTGAGAGGGGGAGGATGAAGGAAATGAAGTCATTTGTGCAGATGCAGGGAAAATGGCAGGGCAGTAGGACCAGAAGTGGAGCAGGGAAGCTGCCAGCAGCAAAGTAGCAAAAGTAGCATCTGGTTAGGTACTTAGTCCTTGCAGGCACAATAAAACAAAACCAAACTTCACTGCAGTAGCCTCCATCAGTCAAGAGAAACAACTGCAAATAAAGGCTAATCATCTTTCCTTCAGACAAATTATGAGGCCAGCTTTTATCTAAGGAGACTGTTCTTTTGAATTAAGAAAACTAGATTAGTCCATTAAAATGCAGATGAACTCTGGAAACTTCAGCTGCAAACACCACATGATACTTCTATCCGGTTTCCTACTATGTATCTCTATGCATGAAAGCTACAATGCGACTGCACAAATGTGCAAAACTGCTTACAGCAAAATTAATTTCCCTTAACCATCACAAAATTGGAGAGAAACATCATCAGTGTTTCTCAAGGCTTTTAATTTTCTGGAAAATGCTAAGATGTGCTCATTCCAAGCACTCCGCTTCTAGAGTATCGAATCCTAAACTGTGGTCCTTGGATTTACGTGCAGGACAATCACTTACTGATGCTCTGTGGACAGCTGGCTATTCCCCCGCTTCCGTCTTCAATTCTGTGTTTGTCCCTTCTTCTGTGCTCACCCAGGGTCTCTGCAGCAAAGAGGAGCTGAAGGTGACGTGGCACTGTGCAAGAGCTCAGGCTAGAAGGAGATGATCAATACCGATGATTCTTTCCATTGCTATCACCAAAAGGCATGAGCTGGACTGTTATGAGCTCTTCTGTCAAAATTATTTCTCTTCCAGCTATACCTCAAGCCCAGGTACTTCACTGTTTCACAGAAGCGCATCTTCTTGGCAAGCTAATTTTGCAGAGTGTTATGAGTCATGCTAAATTGCTACCCAGCTCAAATCCCTCAATCTCTTGACCCAGATTGATGGATTTCCTCTTTAAGCCAACAAATAAATAAAAAATACAAGTTTGGAATGTCATGCAATGCCAGTCAAGACACAAGCTAAGCCCTCACCACTTGCTTTCTTCTTCGATAACAGTGATACAAAGCACAAAACTGAGAGGATCCAATTAATTTTTTTAACACTTCTAACTGCCGCTTTTATAACTCCAGGACTGGGGGAATGGCTAAGCCTCTGAGATGATACATGCCAAAACACAACATCACCGTGAATTTTTAGTTGAGTTACTAGCCAGAATAAGAATAAAGGTTGGCATAGTTAATTACTAACATTGCTGTGTCATCCTTGCAGCTACTTGAAATACTTACAAAATGACTAAGCCACTCTGGCATTAACTAAAATTACTAATTAATTTATGGGGTAGGCGGTAAAAAAGTAATAGCATGACCACTGAAAAGATCTCTCATCCCACAAACAGAATACCATTAACAGCAAGTGAAAACACTGAGTTATTTTATAACTAACAGTTTCATTATAATTCTACATAACAAACTAGGATTAGCTTGTGAAGAAAAAGGAAGAAATTTTCACTACCCTGATTCACAGTTTCCAACTAATAAAAACCAAACACACTGAAAAATAATTGCTATCCATTGGTGTAAAATAAAAACAGGTTTTGTAACCAGAACCTAACTAAGAAAAATGTGTCTTTATCCACTTCACCTACTCTACATGCAAATTATCCTCTTTCCTATGCAAAAAAAAAAAAAAAAGTATATGCAAGAGAGACAATTTCATAAGAAAAATAAATACTAATGTGTAACATAACCAATGTTGAAAACAGGACAGGAAGGGGTTTTGCACAGTATGTGTACATACATTATCTAAAGTTGCAAGCATGATGCCTCTGATGTCATGGGCTAAGAATAGTTTTCTTCAATGGGAACTATTTTAAAGGGGGATTCCATCATCAAAAGTCATTTGTGGTACCTTCATAAACTTAATGCTTTAAAAAAAGAATCTCTATTCACTGTATGTATTTATATAATCACACAACACTAGAAATCAGATATCAATGCAAAAAATACAAAGTTATGTAATATTTTGCATGCAGACAAGCTTTACTCGGAAGAGCTACACGAAAATCAAGATCAAATCTTTTCCTGTTTAAATAACCCTATTGTTCTACAATTCTGACTTGGTATGCAAGTCACTCGCTGACAAACCAGGCTTGAAATCTTCATTATTCCCTTTAGCTAAAACATAGTAAAACTTTATTATAAGGTGTTTCGTATTGGAGTG
This sequence comes from Numenius arquata, assembly GCF_964106895.1. Taxonomy (NCBI): domain Eukaryota; kingdom Metazoa; phylum Chordata; class Aves; order Charadriiformes; family Scolopacidae; genus Numenius; species Numenius arquata. The sequence goes on along the minus strand of NC_133579.1, from coordinate 65,694,745 downwards.
AAATAAATCAAGTTAAATTATTTTTAAAGAATAGTAGGTACGAATCTAAAGAGCTTTTTATTTTATAGTAAAAAAGTGAGTGGGATGGCACACTGTCTCCTGAACATTTATAACCACTATGATCTCAAAACACATAGATTTGTCTCGGACACAAAGAAAAGAGGTAGGTGACTTGCACCTATCCTGCTCTATGAATTAGACAAAGAACAATATTCATTAAAATTTGTTGGCACAGCAGACCATCTCCAAACAAAACACAGTCATATAGCTTCCATAAAACTTTATTTCTTCTCTGTAGATATTTTTTCCTGTGTTTATACTTTGAAGTACTTCCTGGCATACTGCATTTTGGTATTTGATCCATACAGAACAGCACTAGAGGAAAGAAATGTACAGCCTCGCCAGAAAAGCGAGCAGCCAGCCTGCTACCCCAGTGGGATAGCTGGGTTTGGGGTGCTTGGAAATCTTGGCTTAAAGATGAAGGCCGATGGCTTTGACAGTACCAGAGTTTCGGTGCAATTTGTCTTCTTGGGACCCGCAAGCAGTAAGAGAAAGTATATTTGCCCCCATAGGAAATCCTGCTGGTGGCAGAGCTCTATTGGTCATGCTGGCAGCAACGGGCCTTTTGCCACCAGCAACTGAACAGCTCTGCAACAGCCCTACGTAAATTTTCAACTTCCGTTAACTCCTGTCTGTTGACTAAGTGCACGAAGAACCAGCTCGTGAAAAGAAAACAAGATGAGTTATTAGGAGTCTGCCATAAATGAAATGCTGATGAATTGCCACTGAACAGCAAGCATCCAGCCCAGGGGCAGCCAGCGCAACACCCTCAGCCCAGGGCCCATTCTCAGCCACCTCTTTGCACTCAGACGCAGGGAAGAGACAGGTTACTGTCACCCTTCCCCTTGACTTTCTCCCATGATATGAGACATGCCAGTCATCGGTTCACAAAGCAGTCGCATCCCTCCTCGCACACACTGTGAGCACAAGCACAAACCCTCTGGATGGCAAGAAGAGCTGGCACGTCGGTGACGTGATGGCACCGCTTCTACTGACATGGCAGCAGAGGACGCAGGACACCTCTTGGGCTCAGAGGCCACCATGTGCAAGCAGGTCCAGTTCCCCAGCTGGACAGTACACGTAACTTCCCCCAAACCAGTACCACCTCATGAACCCCTCGAAAAAAATGAAGTAAGACCAAAGAGCTTGCCTTGCTGTCACGTTCATGTGCAACACATAGAGATGTGGAGCTGCTCAGTTCTTCTGAGGATCAGGTAACAGGTGAGAATTTCTAGATGAGAAAAGAGTAATTTATAAAGTAGCATCGAGGGGACCATATTACACAGACATGAAAGAAGAGACACTGAAGTTGTGCTCTTCTCCTGCTCTCTCTTAAAGTAAGCAAACATTTCTAACATGAGTATACAAAGATTGCATGGGAAAAACTTAAGGCTTGGTTAAATGAATTTATTTTCTATTAACTCACAGGTAGCTTCAGAGCATGGCACAAACTTTCTCAAGTATGCACAGATTTTTTTTCCTTTTGACTGTGTGCCCAAAGTGACACAATCTGTTGACTTTTAACCAAGTGTTTTGGTAATGTACCTAGAATTGCAGGGATTCCAGACATTGGTATCACCATCATTAAAAACTGAGAGGGCAAAAGCTTCCTGGCAGCCAAGACAGGAAGCTTCCTCTGTAACAGAGGAGGTCACCAACCTGTCCTTGTCATGAGAAAAAAATGTGCACACTGTTTTCACTTCTCGAATCTTACTGCTTTTTCTGTCCTGCCTCAAGCTCTTAACTGCCCTTTTTTGGAAATATTAAGAGACAGCTTTATTCCTTCCAACACAGGCCAGTCTCCTAGGTGATGGCTTTGCCTTAGCCTGGTGAAGTTCTATCTACAGCCTTAAAAGACAGCTAGCATGGGGGGGCTTAATAATACATTTCAGCCCAGGCCTTCTTGTTTAAAATGTACCTTCTGGAGTCAGGAATGGGCAGGTCAGAGATGAGACTGAGCTGAGGCACCTAACTTTAATTTTACGGTTATAAAAGCCAACAACAGGACTTCCACAGATATCTGACAGGCAAGTCCAAGATGTGGAGCTAAAGCATACCTGTGATTCATACCTTTTCTTTAGCATTTAGGTATGACACAGACACTTTGATTAATTTAGGGTGAGAAATGGTTTCCAAGTTGAGAGGGGTTACTCCAATGGACCGGTTATGCAGGGAAATGCTGGAACTGAAACACACCCATATAGGAAAACCAAGAACTTGTCCCTCTCTCCCAGCATCCCTCTCCTTACTCGACTTCTAGGGAGGGTTCCCCATGACGTTCCCCTCATCTTTACGGTCTCCCTTCTCTATCCTAGTTTACATCTCACCCATTTATGGAGAGCCCAGATGTGAAAAGGTTTGTCCAGATCCACTTTTCTCCCTATGAAAATTCATCATGTGGTTAGATAATCTCAACTAATAGAATTTTTAAGGATTTCAGCCTCTCAGTGCACCACAGTAGGGCTGTTTGAGAGCGCCCGTCTTCTTCCCGATGTTTTGGGCTGGCCGCCTTTGCAATGGCGGCATCTGACACCAACACAATACCACTTCCCAGATGAGAAGCAGCAACATCTTAAAATACATGCAACTGTTTGCTGGCAGTCATCTTATCATATCACAGCTGTAGTAACAAAATCCAGGATTGTTCCACATTCAGGTCCCTTTTTAGGATAGCGATAAAACTTTTTTCCCCTCCTCTGCTCAGAGCAGAGAAGACAGCAATTACAATAATCTCCTTGAAAGGACATCTTTAACACGCACCACCTAGCAAGCAGTTGTTAAATTCAACAATCCCAAAATTAGCATAGTGGAAACTCAAAAACAAGCAGATTGCTTGCTTGCTGCAAGTGACGTAAGGATTATTCAGTTGCACTGAAATAACTTGGGGGTTTTTAACTTCATGTTGTTTATTTTTGTGTCTGTTACATTCAAGTGCCAGGTAAGTTTATTAAAAATACGTGCTTTTGACCTAGTAATTTTTTTAAAGTCTCTTATAAAACTAGGCACACCCATTTTGGCAGACAATCTCCAGGAAAAGAAATGCGAGTCTTACAAGACTGAGCAGGGGCAGAAGGGCAAGAGGCATACTAAAACCTTTGCTCCTCCAAACACTGCTAAAATCCAAGCAAATAGTGTTTTCTGCTTCACTACTATCTGTGGTCATTGAAGAAATGACAAGTGAAGTCATCTTTTTCTAAGCATGACTTCATCTGTGAAAATCCACTGGATCCACTTAACTCCCCTATACTTGTCAGGAAGAAATTTAAACATATTTAAGTGTATTCTCCAACTTTTTATTTTAGGCATATGTGTTTCCTGGGATATGACAAAACAAACTAGTCAGGGGCAAAATTTATCAATAAATTTGTTCCCACAGAAAAACAGTTTGCGTTGTATAACATAAACAAAGCTTTGAAGTGTGAACTCCGAATCTGTATAGATTCCATGAGTTCTATCTTTCCGTGACCACAGTATATGAATTCAAAGTGAAGCAAATGTGCTCAGTGAATTCTGCCTACAAGTAAATAACTAAATTTCTCTTTACGTTATCCTTAGGACAACTGTCTACATACAAAAAGAAAAGAAAAAGCTATCTCAATTTTGCTAACTGATATTTTTTTTTCCTTTCTAAGACCAGGTCTTAAAATAGTCTTTTAGCTTTGTATAACTTCATGGCTTTAACCAAAAAGATGACAAACAGCATTTCCCAGTAGCCTCGCAGAGAGCAAACTCAGTGGCTGAATCCAGACATGGAGCATCTCCAGCATCCCTGCTGGTGATCACAAATGTCTCGCCTGTCTCTGGGTGTCCCAGGGAGCAAGCTGCCGCAGGCTTCAGCTGTGAAAGCAGCAGGAAGGACCTCTCTGGGCTGATGAAACTGGAACAAATATGCTGCTTCCTACTGAGCAAACCTCAGAGAAATTATGCAGCATGACTTGGTAAGAACCAAGAAGTTCCATCTGAGATCCTTTTGAAATATGGTGATCGTCAGCATATGCCACAGAGACAGAGTTTACAATAACGGCTTCTTGTCTTTGGGTTGAAAAAATTATCAGATCATGAGGTGATACACAGCACCCAAACTTTGTACATGGGAACAGAATTTGGAGAGCAGGACAAGATAACTTATTTCCACTACGGTTTTATTCCTGATCATATTGGTTTAAGGATTTGAGGAGTTTCTGGCAGTTCTGTTTAACTGTTTTTTTAGGAATGGTCATTTCTCTCCCCCCAAGCAAAATCACAGGAAGCATGAATCAAGACTGTTTAAAAACTAAAATAACAACTTCCTTTGTCCTTATTGATAACATTTTTGGTTTTGTGACCTGAGTGGATATTTGTATGTGTGTTGACTGTGGGAAATCTTTTTCCAGTGACTCACTATTATGATGCAATATTTTACATAAAGCCAACAGTTGATCTTTTGTGTCATTTCTTCTGTTGTCAATAAGATTAGGAGGGAGAGGAGGGAACTGAAAAACATGTAGGAAGAATAAATAAAATTAATGTTTTACAGGAGATTAGATGGATGTTCTGCTGCATTTAATTTCCACTAAACACAGCAGAGTATGGTGTGAATGGAGACAGAGATGGTGAAGGAAAAATTCCAAGAATCAGCTTTAGCTCTTTGATTGTCTGTCCAGGAAGCACAGAATTTATTTTAGCTTCCTTCAATTGGCAACAAGTGCACAATAAGTCTTTTGTCACTTAGTGATAACTTGAATGTGCAACACTCCACGTACCATGATGTTTTGAGTTTGGATACAATTATGAGCCAAGAGGCCCATCCATCACTCTGTCTAGACCACCCAAAGTGTGTTACTGGCATTGCATCAAGCTTTAAGATTCCCTCACATTAGAGTGCCCCCAAACTGATGACCAAGATCTCTGCTGTCTCTGTGCCACCAATTGCCAAACAATTTTATTTTTTCAACTGAAAATTCTATGGGAAGATTACAAAATGCTGATGAATTTAAAATAATGAAGGGTTTGATTGTTGTGTAAGTGTTTCCAGGCATGCTGCTGAAAAATGAAAGTCAGTGAGGGAATTACTTTCCTCATTCAGAGGTATTGTAAACTACAGTTTTCCTCAAGAAGGAAGATTTATTAATTAGGTAGATTTTATGCTCAAAACTTGTATGTGAAGAAATGGGTGAGCAGCAAAGCTCCTGAAGCCTGGTTTCTAAGGATTTGTGTGCCTTAATACTACTAAAACAAGAACCCCCAGCTCCCTTTTATTGCTTACAACATGCCCCTCAACCAGGGGCTGCTCAAGTTATGACTTGCATTGACTCACAAGCATGCTGATTAGTAAGCCTCATATACAATGATGGTTTTTGGACTGGATGCTACCAGAAAAAGTACAAGAGGGGAGCGCTGCCTGCCTTTTCACATCAATGGCTCAGTCGCCAAGCGTACCAGCAGACAAAGAGTGTAATCCACATGAGCTCTATTTCCCTAAGAAATTCAGTTAAGCAGAAGACTTAACTGAGCTCAAACCTTTAAGGATTAGACTGATCACTTCACAAAATCATAGCAAAAGTCAGTGCACTCCACTGAGTACTCTTCAGACTTGTGACTAAGTACAACATTTACGTTTTGTGGTTACCTTTCTGTTTCATTATACACAGTAAGAAGCAAAGAAGAAAAGCTTTCATTTGACATTTTGGTTTTGACCAAGGGAAGCCAACTTCAGGACTTCTGCAATACGCTTTTCACAAAAAATACCTGCAGCACAGGTACAAGATTTAATTTTTTTTCCTAAGCTTTGTCACAAACATCCTCTGACCTTGGAAAAGTGCACTAATTTTATCATCTGTAACGCCACAAAAGAAGCCTTACTTACTTGTGCCCCAGGTGCCTTGTATACTTTGTTACAGACTGTAAAGCGTCTTGCATCTCCAGGCAAGGTGGATTCAAGCACAAAGCAGGGAAACAAACATGTTTAACAGGGAAATCTGAAGTGAATTCATTGGATGTCACTACACTTATTAGTCCCTATAAAAAACATTTTCTAGTGAACATCACTGACCTGATGAACTGGATTATGTTTGTTTGGAAGATAATACACATGATCATCCAAACAATACAAAGTGTCTGCATGTGGTGTATTTCAATCAATCTTGCCTTAGCTAAGGTAGACTAGATAAATGCCATACACGCTCTAACTGCTTGAATACTAGATGCTAATACAAAATAAATACTAAATGCCTGCAGAGGAGTCATGGGATCATGAGGGGCCACTGATACTTCTCATTTCTGTATCTCTCCCTGAGTTCTTCCTTCCAACTTCCCACCATCTTCCTTTTGACTCTTCAATGTATACCATATATGTCTTGTTATCTCAGCCACACTAAGACTTTGGCAGGCAGTTCCTAAAACCTCCTGAATGGTCATCCCTGCACTACCTGTCTGAAACCTGGCTAAATCTAGTCTAAAAGTCTAAATCTTTTCTTCAGAATAGTTATTTCACTCAGCAAAACCCCAAATATCCCACTGTGAATATGGCAGTAGTTTATGATTTTTTGTATCTGTAGAAATATATGACGTGCTCTAGCGTGTTTGATCTTGTTTTTGCCTTAAAGTTTCTTCGTGAAACATGTTGAATCAACAGTTTTTCTGTTAGTACATACATCCGGGTTCCTGTTTTACTGGAAATGTAATATGCATGACCATGATATTTTTGTGCTTGTCATTAATGTGTGCATAGGATTATCAGAAGGTGACTCCTATAGGTAACACCTATTTGGTAATTCCTAACTGCTAACATTTCTACTACTAAAATGCAAGTAATGATAAGAGACCGTATTTTGTGAGACTGTGAGCTAAATTAATTAAGTAGCCTGGCATCATTACATTTTGTCTTATACCTTGCTTCAGCCTGTGGTGCCCCTGCAAGGCATCACCCAAACACGCAGGAAGCTGCACTGTAAGAAAGAGCTCATAACCTGAGCTACAATCAGAGGCAACAAGGAAGAGTTGTGAAACAAGACAAGAAGAGTAAGGCAGGAAAAGTGTGACTGGAAGATGATACAAACTACCTTTTTACACAATGAAATTATTCAGAACATTTGACATTTCTTCTTCAGCCTCCTTTCCTCCTCATCAAGAAAATAACTAACTCAAATTCTTGACCAATATTAACTAGTCATCACTGTTGGCTAGCCACAGGTAGAAGTCATAGAGGAAGTGAAGAAGCTGAAGGAAGAGATGTTTCCCTTATGAATAATAAGGCAAGGTGCTTTTTTTTTTTTTAGAAGGGGCCGCATACAAAGGTCATAACAAGATGAGCAAGGATGACATCACTGGCAGAAGACAAGTGAAGGCAGCAATGAATTGTGGAGGACATGAAAAGTAGAGAGGAGAAGCAGCAATCCTCCCAGCTGGAGGGCTATGGGAGAGAGGGCACTCGGCATGTGCTGCCTGCCAGTGTAGGAACTGAGCAGCCACAGCCACCACCACCGGATGGTTGATGGTAACACCTAATGCCTGAGAAACAGTAACAACCAAACCCACACATTTCCTTTCACTGCTTCCTGAATTCCTCATTTTGTCACTTTAAAAAAAAAAAAAAAAAACACACCAAAACAAAACAACAAAAATGGCTTTTCAAGCACATTTTATGAATTGGGCAGAATGCTTTTCCAGGCCCGAGAGCCACATGAAACACTTCATCACCAGCTGCTCTCAAACATTTTCCAGTCACCTGATTTCATCACAAATCTGATAGCTCCTGCATGGCATTAACTGAAACATAATTATTGTGAGATTTTTTTCCCCCTTTTTCTCAGTTCAGCCACTAATCCCTTCCCCATTTTCCCTCTCCCCTCAGACAGATCTGTGAAGAACCTGTTTTAGTAATCAGTAGGGTGCTCCAATTGCTTAATCATGACACAGATATTGCCAACACCTCACTGTGGGGGTGCTTCTGATGGGGTTTGCATTTTGCCATGTAGCCTTTGTCCACAATGTGAGCCACCTTAATAAAAGAAGCCACTTTACTGATGCTTACAACTGAGAGGAACTTTCCCTGGCATCTATAATTAGAGCTTCAGTAACTGATTGTCCTGAAAAATGATATGAAGAAACTATTCTAGGAGGGATTAGCTCTTGGTTAGGAGCTAGAAAAAAAGCAGAGTGTTTAAATGCCATGAGATCAAGCAGTGCTCCATAGACCATCCTGGAAGAACAGCTCTATGTGAATCGGCTTCCTGAAACACAGACACAGAAGGATGCAAAGACCTGGCTCTAGAAGGCTTCTGTCTGTCTGTCTGTCGCTGGCATCGGCAGTGGCCAGGCAGATGAGTTACTGATCCCCTGACTCAGCCCCCCTCAGAGTCACACAAAGCTCCACCTTTCCTCAGATACCAAGTCCCAAACCCTGCTAACACAATCAGCAAGGGATCAACTACCCCAGTCTTTGGCTAGACATGTTTCTCCTTTTCAAAGTCCATTTGAGCCATTAATCATCATGAACACTGCCTTTATCAAGCTTGCCTTCAGTTAAGCAGCAGATTCTCAATAGTACCTGGCAGAGCAATTGAAACCTAACATATGCAGGAGCATACTTCGTTCCCCCAAAGTTCAGATCTCTCTTGAGCATTCCCCCACCATGTTTTTAGACTCTGGGAAAGCTTTTAGCACGTGAGAAGTGTCACAGGCTCCAGAGCTCCTCCTCCAGTTCCACCTCCTCTTTCCAAGTAAGAACAATTTATATTTCCCAGCCAGCCCCAACTGACCAAGGTCTCCTCTTTTTTCTTTTTTTTCTTCTTTTTTCTTTCTTCCCAGTCCCTTCCTACCATACTGACACCCCCTACAAGAACACCAGATTGGTCATTTGTGCTCCCTGCAGCTCTCCAGCCTTCTCTGGGCTCTGCTACATTTGTAGACTTCCTCTCAGGAAGACTGCCCCGTGCTGGATAAAACTACAGTAAACCTAGCAACAGCTGACAGCAGGGTCTAGCCTGAAAGTCAAAAAGCTCACACAGCATGTTATCAACATTTGGAGTGATAGACAACCTTTAGTCAAGTGCATATGCTCTGTTCTGTGACCATACAATTGCATTATTTGTCTGAATATCATGCACAAAACAAATTTAATGGTTGCTAATGAGCCTTTCAACTTCTGTAAAGGCAAAACCACTAATGCACGCTAGCACTGTGTGGGAATTTCCCACAGGCTTTCCAAGTGGAAAAAAATAAAAAGTGATAAAGAGCCCTCTACTCCTGTACCCCAATCTCTTTCAAAAAGCTGCTGAGTAAAGTGATAAATGAACATGCTAAGGTCACCTGAAAACCAGCTCTGACCAGTTATTCAGTGGCTCTTCAAGAACAAAATAAATATTGAATACTTTAAACACTGTTCATATTTAATATTTACCCTCACTTAAAAGGGGAAGAGTCAATAAAATAGGATACTACCTAATCAAAGCTACCACGGTAAAGAACCAGAAAACATTAAAGAGTGCAAATTAAGAGCTATTGTGATAACTGGATAGTGTCTGGCACCAGGAGACTGATGAAAAACACACTGCTGTGTAAAGGGGTATAATGTCTGAGAAGATGTGCAATTAGGACCAGCTATGACAGGGTTTAACACGTTGCTTCAGACTCCGCCAAACAGGTTCATGAGGATCTTTGTTAACTGAAATCAGACAGACACTGGTGGAGGAGGAAATTACTGGTGTGTTCCCAACTGCTCACTTGCGGGATAAATGCCTTTGAGATCCAAAGCACCAAACAGTGCACCAAACTACAGTTCACCTTTTTTTCTTTTTCTTTTTTTTCCAGACTGATTGTAGCTTGCTCACTAAGCCTTGTTCAACTCTCCTTCTGCCTTCCTTTTAGTTTGCTTCCTCTCTTCCCCTATATTACAATGTGCAGTTTAATGTTGTTAAACAACTACATTTGTGAATGTTAGAGAAAAGTATCCTTTTGAATTCAATCAGCAGGAACCAGCAGAGCAGTTGCATACAAGGACGAAAGATGATTCTCTCTATCCCCTCTGAAACTGTGGCTCTTCACAGGTGCATCCCAGTGCATCAATTGACTTTGAAATTCCTTTTTGATGCAACTACATGGTAGTCTTGATTTTAAAGTCCCCTTTCAGTGAAACTACTGCTGTGCTTCCTTTTAAACTATTGTGAAGAAATACGAACACAGAAAGCTATATTTTATATCAATATTCTAGAGGGACATAAAATGGAACCTAGCTTTGCCCTCATGATTTATACTATAGTTATGGTTTGAAGAACTCACAGCAATTTATTGGTGTTTAGACAATTGTTCTATCACCCACTTACCCCTCCCCACTTGGGAAGGGGAATCAGTGAAAAAACATGGAAATCTGAGGGTTGAAATATAAACAGATTTAATAGAATACTACTAAATAATTAACATTATGATGCTAACAAATCAATATTTATCCCAATACCAATATGAAACATACAAGGATTATACTCAGCCAGTTCTATCAGTGGGAAGCTGTGCACTCCCAGCAGGGGATGGCAGATGTCAGACACCGCGAGCGCTACGGCTTCAGGAGGAAGGGAAGGGCTCAGGGGTCCAGCACCGGGGCAAGAAGTTTTCAGGATCACAGCCATCAAGGAAGAGAGAGTGCTCCTCAGCAAACTTTCTAATATCTATTGCACGTGACGTGCATGGTAAGAAATAATCCTGTTGGCCAGCTTGGGTCAAGTGCCTGAGTCTTGGTCCTCCTTGTCCCCGCACCTGGCGAGCTCACAAACCTCGAAACCTGCATACCATAGCTGTCTAAAAAGTAAATAATTTCACAAATTCAGACACTAGAGTCTTCTAAAAGTGCAGTTTTCCCTAGCATTAGAAGAGACCTTACCGAAAAGTAAGGTCAAAAAGTACTTTACTGAAAAGTAAAATTACTAAAAAAGAAATTTGTCTCTCAAACCAGGACAACTGTAAATAGGAAGCTTTAACTAAGTTACAGTAATATTATTCAGTTGAATTTAGTTTGTTGTATAGCAAACATATGTGAGCTATAAATCTCAAGAACAAACAAAAAAATACACTCAGCTGTAGGCGGTTTTATATCACCAGTGGGCTTAGGTATGCTTTCAATATTTTGTCTATTCAATGCTAATGCCAATGGATTAGGCAGATCAGGTATGCCTACCAGTACGGCTCCCCAATAAATTACAGGCTGTCTATCCACAGCAGGCCCTCAACAATTCCGTTTTCTGTGGAAATGAAAATATATCTTTGGAACAAAAGAAAGCATTCAGTCATCAAGCTGTTCACTGAAAGTTTCGTTAGTATCTTAAGCATACAACCATATGTCGAAGCATGCCTACCATTCTGTAAGTCACCCTGTGAGCAGCAGAACTAATGAAGCCTGGTTTTACAGAATGGGAGGGATTGGAAAGGACCTCTGGAGATCAACTTCCCTGCTAGAGCAGGTTCAACTACAGCACGCGTCCAGGCAGCTTTTGAAGTCTCCAGAGAAGGAGACTCCACAACCTCTCTGGGCAGCCTGTTCCAGTGCTCTGCCACCCTCAAAGTAAAGAAGTTTTTCCTCATGGTCAGATGGAACTTCCTGCATTCCAGTTTGTGCCCATTGCCCCTTGTCCCATTGCTGTGCACCACTGAAAAGAGTCTGGCCCCATCCTCTCGACACCCGCACTTTAAACATTTGATGAGATCCTTTAGGCATTGATGAGATCCCCTCTCAGTCTTCTCTTCTACAGGCTAAACTGACACAGGTCTTCTAGACCTTGCTCATAAGAGAGATGCTGCAGTCCCCTGATCGTCTTCGTAGTCCTCCGCTGGACTCTCTCCAGTAGTTCCTTGTACTTCTTGAACTGGGGAGCTCAGAACTGGACACAGTACTCCAGATGTGGCCTCTCCAGGGCAGAGTAGAGGACGAGGATGACTCCCTCGACCTGCTGGTCATGCTCTTTTTAAGGCAACCCAGGAGACCACTGGCCTTCTTGGCCACGATGGCACACTGCTGGCTCATGATCAACTTGCTGTCTACCAGCACTCCCAGGTCCTTCTCCACAGAGCTGCTTTCCAGCAGGTCCACACCCCTAACCTGTACTGGTCCATGGGGTTATTACTCCCTAGGTGCAGCAACCTACACTTGCCTTTGTTGAATTTCATTAGGTCCCTCTCCACCCAACTCTCCAGCCTGTCCAGGATTGCTGTATGGCGGCATAGCGCTCTGGTGTGCCAGGCACTTCTCCCAGTTTTGTATCATCAGCAAACTTGCTGAGGCTACACTCTGTCTCCTCATCCAGGTCACTGATGAATATTTTGAACAAGACTGAACCCAGTACTGACTCCTGGGGAACACCACTAGTTACAGCCTCCAACTAGACTCTGCAACATTGATCACAACCCGCTGAGCTCTGTCACTCAGCCAGTTCTCAATCCACCTCACTGTCCGCTCATCTAACCCACACTTCCTAAGCTTCCCTATGAGGATGTTATGGGAGACTGTGTCAAAAGCCTTGCTGAAGTCGAGGTAGACAACATCGCCTGTCCTCTGCTCATCTGCCCAGCCAGTCACACCATCATAGAAGGCTATCAGATTGGTCAAGCATGATTTCCCCTTGATGAATCCATGTTGACCACTTCTGAGAACCTTCTTTTCCTCCACGTGCTTAGAGATGACATCGAGAATGAGCTGTTCCACCACCCTTCCAGGGACAGAAGTGAGGCTGACTGGCTTCTAGTTTCCCAGGTCCTCCTCCTTGCCCTTTTTGAAGACTGGAGTGACGCTGGCTTTCCTCCAGTCTTCAGGCACCTCTCCTCTCCTGTTCTTCATGACCTTTCAAAGCTGATGGAGAGTGGCTTAGCAATAACATCTGACATCTCCCTCAGCACTCATGGGTGCATCCCATTGGGGCCCATGGATGTGTGGGTCTTGAGTTTGCCTAAATGATCTCTAACCCAATCCAGCTCAACCAAGGGAAAGTCTTCCTTTCTCCAGATGTTTTCTCTTACCTCCAGGGTCTGGGATCCTGAGGGTTGGCCTTAGCAGTAAAGACTGAAGCAAAGAAGGCATTCAGTAACTCCACCTTCTCTGTATCCTCTGTCACCAGGGCACCCACCCCATTTAGCAGGGGGCCCACATTTTCCCTAGTCTTCCTTTTGCTACTGTTGCACTTGAAGAAGCCCTTCTCATTGTCCTTGACATCGCTGCCCAGATTTAACTCCAAGTGGGCCTCAGCCTTCCTCGTTGCATCTCTGCATACTCTGACAATGTTCCTACATTCCTCCCAAGTGGCCAGTCCCTTTTTCCACATTCTGTAGAATTCCTTCTTCCATTTGAGTTTTTCTAGAAGCTCTTTACTCATCCATTCAGTTCTCCTGCCTCCTTTGCCTGATTTCTTACTCCTAGGGATGTATTGATCTTGAACTTGGAGGAAGTGGTGCTTGAATATCAACCAGCTCTCTTGGACCCCCATATCTTCTAGGTCTTTGAAGAGGCCAAAGTTAGCTCTCCTGAAGTCCAGGGTTGTAATTCTACTTTTTGCCCTGCTTCTTCCATGCAGGATCCTGAATGCCATCATTTCATGGTCACTGCAGCCAAGGCTGCCACCAACCTTCACATCCACAACTAGTCCTTCTTTGTTTGTCAGCACAAGGGCTAGCAGCACACCTCTCCTCATTGGCTCCTCCATCACCTGTGTGAAAAAGTTATCATCAACACTCTGCAGAAACCTGCTGGACCATGTGCACCTGGCTGTGTTGCCTTTCCAGCAAATATCAGAGTGGTTGAAGTCCCCCAGGAGAACCAGGGCCTGTGATCGTGAGGCTACTTCCAGCTGCCTGTAGAAGGCCTCATCGACTGCCTCTTCCTGATCCGGTGTCTCTACCGTGTCTCTGTAATTACAATGAGATCATGCCCTATAGAATTATGCCCTAATCCATTTCCTATGGAATTATGTCCTACATTTAGCACCCACAGTGTAACGCTGTCCCTAAGCCCTCCAGCGCAACACAGCTGTGTTCTCCAAGCTCCCTCACAGCAGTCATTACTCACTCAGTACCTGAACTTCTCTATCACACACAGTGTCCTCCCACAGCATTCCTCCAGCACCTCCTCTCCACTTCTTCCCCCTTCCTAGAGTCACCACCCTCATCCTCCCTTTTCCACCCAGCTCCCACCAGCCTAGTGCTATGTCTGCACTGGTGGGTGACAAGCAGCAGTTGAGCAGAATGAATTAGACTCAAGCTCTGTCTCCTCCAGTCTGGCAGAAACCGCTATAAGTTGGGCGGTGAGTCCCAACACCATTAGAGGGAAGATGGACGGAGAACGGAACAGACAAGGTGGTTGCACATACTGTTTTCTTCGGAAACTAAAAATCTAGTCTCTTCCAAAGGCTATTGGGATGGTGCCTGGAGCTCCTTTTCAAGAAACACATCAGCATGACAGAGTTATCAGAAATTTCAAAGTTATCATTCAAAAATGTACTGGTATAATTATGTTTCATTGTGTAACTTCCACTTTTGGAAGCTTATTTACACAGTTAACTCAAAAGAGAGAAAATAGCCAGTAAGTGTGTTGCTGACTTTTACATATTTTATTGAAGCCCTTAGGAAGCCACCTAAAAATATTAGTACTGCTGCCTCGGACTGAGGTCCTCAGCCCTATCTTCCACCTACAGAAAGTCCTTGGCATGAGAGAACAGGATGCATTATGCAATTCCTCCAAAAAAGGTGGGCCTGTGCAAGGTCTTTCAGTTTCCTCTAGCTGTGAGAGATTAGGGTGATAACAGCAAGAGATTTAAAATATTTTTGACTGCTGTGTTATGAGAAAGATCTCAATAACATTCAAATAGTTTTTGCATTTGTATTTCCAAACTGTGTCATGAAGCCTAAAGCAAAATTTGCTCTGTGGAGGAAACACGCAATCTGATGAAGTATGGACTCTCAGCAAAATCAACATGGATAGCTGGGGGTGAGCCTATAGGATCCAGGCTGCCTTTGGGAATCTTTGGATCCCTGAAAATTAAATAAAAGGCAGGGCTGGAAAAATGGGGACACAGCTGTGGATATGCTGGGTTTAGAGAGCCTGCCTGCATGCTTTGCATTGCACTAGACATTGCTTTTTATCACCACCCACATGAAATTTCCCACTTCCAGCTGAACTACTCAGCTGAAAACTGGAAGCCATCAACTTTAGATAATGGATAAGCGTATCTATCATAGAAATATAATTTAGCTGTGATTATAGTGGCCAACACCCACTTTCTTAGATTATCAATAAACTGCATTTCTATGAAAAGGGATTAGAACTAATTACTGTTCTTTATAGGGCTTAGGAGATACCTGTGGGTTTCGTAAACAAACAAAACCACAGAACCACACACCTCTTCAGCATTCCCACCCCTCCTGGTATACAAACCAACAGGAATTGGGTTTGGATGGTTACCACCAGTTTCTACTGGCAGAAGCCAGGGCCTAACATGAACACATTGCCTGCACAGCGCTTTCTTCCCTTCCTTTTCTTTCATCCCCTCTCCACAATCCAGGAAGACAGTACTTTTTCATCTAGAAAAAGCCCTGCCTTTGAAGGACAATATTGATTTAACTTGTGCTAAATGAAAAGAGGCATTAAGACAAATAATACTATACATGAAAGAGGATTCCCCACGTTTGTTAAGATCCCCAATTGAATTTCTTTCATCAGAAAGACAGAACTCTGAATGTGCTTTTAATTTTTGGTTTGTTGTTGATGATTAAGCTTGGCATATTTTTTTTTTATTTACAAAATGTCAAAATTATACATTTAATTATTTTTTCAAAGTGTTTTTTAACAGAAATGTTGTCAAATGTTCCTTGTCTACAACCAGTTTTTCTTTCAGGATTTATGTAATGCAGAACAAAATCACCCTCCTTCAGAGTCCTGTATCTATCTTATTGATAAATAATGGTGGTAATTTATAATTTATCCTCAGACAAGTTAGAAATTTAGAATTACCTGACTCTTCTAAATATAAGCCTTTATCTTCTAATAATGTGAAATACATTAACCTTTCCTGACTCTATTTGGCACAAGTTAGCTTCTTCCTGAAATGTTGCAATTCTCAGCAATTATTTGACTCTTGCTCTGAGACCTAAAATTGTAAAAGATAAAAATATTAAAATACACTATTTCAAGTAAGAAGTGAATATATATATTTACATTATCAAGAACTGAGTAGAGCTTACAAATGATCTCAAGCTTTCCAAAATCACAATGCTTTGTGTTCTATTTTGTATTCAGAGAAAGCCTAGTCAAATATAACTAACCATGACACAGAAGACTAAAATAATTTTTAAATATATTACGATCTTTTCACTGAGCACTCAGTCTGTTCAGCTTAGTGCCAACACAGGCTCTCCTTAAATCCTAGACAACATTATTCATGGGATAAACTGCTGATTATACCAAAGGAACCTTCTCCTTGCCAAAGTATTTGATACCTGGCTGGCATTTTCACTGGCCAAGTGTGTTTTGCAAGCTCTATGAACTGTGCTGCAGCCTATGCTATTTTGGTTCTATGATAGCTAGAAGCAGCAGCTGAGACACATCCAAGCCTGTCATTTTCTAATCTAAGTCACCACATGCATCGTGCTTCATCAGTGATGAAAAGTAGAAATATAGCAGCCGGAGGTGTCTTAGGCTGAAGAGTGTCTTTGGCCATATAGTGTCCGGAGGACATTTTAATGAAGTCTACTATCCATAGCCCTAATTCATTTTGCATTCAGCAAGCTGGACTACACATACATACTCAACGCAGACCATGCATTCATCCTCAAATAAAACTGAAATTACTTTGATTCTGGTAATTGTCAGGCATAACAACAACAGTGTTCAGGGAAAGCAAGACATGCTATCCTCCATGGAATCACTTCAAGGCTCCTCAGCAAGACAGGCAAAACTAAATGTTACCACTCTGAGGATGAGAAGAAATTAAGTCATGTTGGCCTCACCCCAGGGCCAGCAACATGCAATTTGAGAACAGCAGCAGAACAGGGGTATAAGTGGGGTGGAGGTGCTAGGAGGGGGGTTATGGTAGGTGGTGACCTTAATTGAACTGCAGGGGAGTAAAAGCGAGGACCTGAAATAGGTCTGTAGGGATTCCCAAATATCCCTGGGGAATCGGTACCAGCAAGCAGTTACAGGGTTCTGAGTCAGGGAGAAGGTTTAGGAGCCATCAGAGATGATTTGGGCCCATAGCAGGCTTTCTTCTCCTCCTTCCCACTTTCCTTCTCCCAGTCTGACCTCAGTACAGCAGACCCTCTGCCTATTGCTTTTCAACACTGTATCCTCTTTCCCCATCTCCCTCCCCAGCAAGGAAAGCACCCTCATTCCCCTCCTATCACCTTTAGATACCTTTCTCCATACATTCCTTTTCTCCCACTTCCCTCAGAAGCTTCTGGCATGTAAGAACTATAATGTCAGCTTGATGAGACTTGGAGAGAGAATTGTAAGATGGACCAACAACGTTCCTTCCCCGCTCTCTTTGCAGGCTATTCTGGCCAGGTAATGCTTCACTTGACATCAGCCAGAATTTTCCCTGACCGGTTTAATTCTTCCTTGTAAATGCATAGCCTCCTTTTGGATAATGGATATTTTGAGTCACCAAGTCTCAGGAATCTGAAAGAAAAGCCAAACGGAAATATCTCTCTCCAATCTTGAAACAGTTCAAATAGATCTACTCTTGTGCGCACTACACCATTACATTTCTTTACTTCCAAAAATTCCACTTGGAGGCTGAATGTTTTGTACAAAACAATCACACCAAGGGCTAAAAATAAGTTTCATATACCTGTGACTGGAAAAAGTAGAGCATGGCCAGGAAAATCCAAGAAAATGGGGAGTGCTTCACAGCCAAAGAAAGTCTGTCAAGTAAAATTACTCTGCTGCTGCCAATATTATTTAACACAGAAAAATCTCCACTCGTTTCTAGGACACTAGTCCCACAAACCAACTATCTCCCAACCTATCTTTCAAGTCTTATTTGCTTTTTCAATGATTGACTTGCCATAGGGAAAATAAATGCCCTTCATTTTTCTAAACAAGCAACATAACGCATTGTTATCCACAAACTCTTCCCAAAATCTCCCTTATGAAGAAAGGCTGAGAGAGCTGGGACTCTTTAGCCTGGAGAAGAGAAGGCTGAGGGGAGACCTTATCAATGCTTATAAGTATCTGAAGGGTGGGTTGAAGGAGGAGGGAGACAGACTCTTTTCAGTGGTTGCCAGTGAGAGGACGAGGGGCAATGGTCACAAGCTGGAACATAGGAGGTTCCACTCAAATATGAGAAGAAGCTTCTTTACAGTGAGGGTGACAGAGCCCTGGAACAGGCTGCCCAGGGAGGTTGTGGAGTCCCCTTCTTTGGAGATTTTCAAGACCCGCCTGGATGCAGTCCTGAGTAACATGCTCTGACATGCTCTGGGCAATCCTGCTTCGGCAGGGGAGTTGGACTAGATGATCTTTATGGTCCCTTCCAACTCTAAAAAATTCAGTGAAATTCAGTGAAAATGAGTGTGTACATTTGTGTGTATGTAACAGCTTTACATTTCAAAGCACAGTGCATAATTCCAGTCTTCCCTCTGACAATATAAAATTATGCTGCCTAGAGTGATGTAAATTGGGTACCATAATAACTAATTCAATTTGGAATGTCTCTCTCTTTCTCTAATATCAATTATCATCTACACCACCACAGTGTCACTGAAAAACAGTAGAAGAAGTTAGGCACAAGAACCACTTTACAAGAAAAAAATCAAGAGGTTGTATGAAAAAAATATATCTGATTACAAAGACTGTGTAAACCAAGACAATGAGATCACTGTTCCCCTACAGCTTATAGAATGCTCCTATTTTATGATTTTTCCCATCAACATAGAGCAGGGTTTGCAGCTCCCCCTTTCCCCTCAATAGTATCAGTTAACATTGGAATAAACACACTGGGTCTGAATTTCAGTCAGTGTAAGATGACAAAGCCTTTCTATCCTGCACTAGAAATTTACACCGGCTAAGAATCACTCTTGACATCCACGAAATGTATAATGTTTGACCCTGTTTTGAAAAGCAAACATAAAGCGATTGAAAAACATTTCCAAACAAGTATAGCTACATTTTACATTCACTTCTGCATACAGTGACAATGTATAGTACAACGCAATGCAGATTTGGACTTCATAATACAAGGGCTATTATAAATTAACTACCATGTACAGAAAGAAATGTAAATGTGGACAGATGAGAAGAAAGAAATAAAAACCATAAAATTATCTTAACGACTTGGAATGGGAACATGAAAAAAATCTTGACTGCTAGTCACAAAAATGTATAAAAATTTAAACCAGTTAGATGACTACATATAAGGGCCCCACTTCTCAAGAACTCACATACTTGCAACATAACAACAGGCTATACTTCTCTTCTTTCAAAGACACTAATTATTTTTTCTTGAAAAGAAAAGCCTTACACTATTCTAATGAAAAAACTGGTTTTGATTATTTAATTCAAAATAATAAAATGCCTCAGACTTGTCCTCAATTATAAACATGCCATTGTATTATTTTGCATTAGTCTAAAGAGCCCTCTAGTGTTCACCTACAGCAGGCATAATAAATTATTTCAAATGACTAAGGAACTTCCTTTCAAATCTCTACCTATTAGCTCTAACAAACACCTCTAGCTAGTGGAAAGAAAGCAAATTTTAGGTACTCAGCGATACATCTGTGTGAAGAAAGTAATTTGAATTCCATAGTAAAAACTGTTTATCAGGAGACTATTTCTATATTACTTTCTGTATACTTCTAAAGGACTCGTTTAAACAACATTTCAGCAAACCATTAATAATATTCATTGATATATATTTATTTATATATATACAAAAGGAGCCTTCAGTCTTCAAAATTAACTAGCTCTCTCATTCAGTCATCACTACTGAAAGTCAGTGACTAATAGGCCGTGCTGCAATTCTCTCCAAAGAGGTATTCTTCTATAGAGGTTCTGCTCAGTTCAGTTCTTGAAGGACCATCCTGTTCCAGTTTAAGCAATGAATAGCAAAGATCTTCAAGACCACGTTGTGGAAAAAAGTCAGCATTAACTTCAGATTTCTTACTCATTCACATGCCCTACTCCCTCATCTGGATGAACAAAATTGCCTGTGAAGATAAGCTATGAAGCACACCACGACATGCCCCAGTGCTACCACAGGCTGTAGAAAAAGCATATAGAGAGACTATACCTTCAAGTTCCCTATCCACCATCCCAGAAAAGATTTTAACCCATTCCTCCACTGAAAAGACCTGCAAGACAGATGTGTGCAATCCGTAAAATAGCACAAAATATGTTGGCATTTTGTCCAGAGGGAAGCTATACATATTCTGGACATGAAGAAATAACAATCTCAGATATATACCTCATCAGAGCAGTGCCTTAAGTTGGGTAATGACAATGGGCATAATCTATCCTTGTTGCATCTCCATGCCAAAGAAATACTTCCTGAAGTATGGTGTTACTGGTCATCCAGACACCCTAAAATATATCAAACCTCCCACATGAGCTATTTTCCCCATTATAAGTCTCTCTCTGTATTGTCTTAGTTACTGAATGTCTGGATCCTCCTCCTCTCACCTGCTGCCACAGACACTGTCCATGAGGCTAATGAGAACAGGGAATTTTCTAACCACCTGCCACATCAGTCTGTCTATCACATGGCCATACAAGGGCCAGCACTGGCACAAAGCAGAAATCAGAACTCATGGGTAAGAAGAAAGGGCATAATCATCTCATTTGCTGGCACTGTCCCACAGGCTCCACCACCAGTGTCCTGACACCTGATCATGGCTCCTCTCCTTGCCTTGTACCAATCATAGATAATACACAAGTTCCTGCTGCCATTTCTCATTAACTGGCACTGTCAGGTCCTCATTTCTCTCTGGACAGCTAGAAACATCTTAAAATACAAATGAAAGGCTCTCTGAGCTCCATCTCTGTCTCCACCCCAGTGATACCTACCTGCACCACCCCTGGACACATTCAAGGTCAGGTTGGACGGGGCTCTGAGCAACCTGATCTCATTGAAGATGTCTCTGCTCATTGCAGGGCAAGTTGAACTAGATGACCTTTAAAGGTCCCTTCCAACCCAAACTATTCTATGATTTCAAGCCACAAAATAGCATTTAGCTTTAAACACTGTATAACTCCATCAACAGAGGGAATGCCTCATTCTCACCTTTCATATCAGCTTTGAAATTAAGCTTGAGATCTAGCTCATAACGCAATTCAGCTGACTTGCAGTGAATACAAGTCAATGAACTCCTAAATGGAGTCTCTTCGAGCCTTCTCACCCAGAAGCAGCAATATTTCACCCAAGGGCACTATGTTGAAGAGGTGAATCAGTTTTTCAGAAGCATTCAATCTTCACAGTTTTTTGAGTGAACTGATGTGTGCAGGGAAACACCTTATTTAAATGGGCACCAAAGAACGAACTGAGCTATCAGAAAATCTTGACCTAAAGCTTTTAGCTTTCTGAACAAGTCCTGCCCTTAAGGCTCTACACTTACAAGAAATTCCAGAGAGGAAGGTATCTCATGATGGAAGACTGCATCCAGGCTTTGTCTGAGCTTAAAAAAGGTATAGTGCCCATCTGAACATGAAACAGTCCACAACTCTACAGAGACATAGTCTCCATGATGCAAATGTAAGACAACTGCCTCTTCATTGCCTTTGCATGAATTAACAATCCTTCCTGTAAATGGGCTCCCAAGAATTAGGCAACGCAGGGTGAGTATAGCTTTCCATAGACAAAGCATTTGATTTGATGCGCTCTGTAATCTTCAACACCTTGAGTTCATATTTCTAAAAATGTTTATCAGTACAGTACTTGCTACTGAATCTCCAGCCCACATCAGTAACAAGTACTAAGGATTTCCCAGTGAGGGGTGGCTGCCAGCTATCACAGAATGATTACCATTCCCTTTTTTAAGGGAAAACTGGTTCTTATCCACGCAGCTGTAATATCTACAATAGTTGTAATAGTACAAAATGGTAACTAACTTTCTTTTCTCATCCTAATGTCAACAAGCTACTGCTGGCTACACCTTAGAAACTCTATTTTGTCAACTCCAGTCATAATCCAGACCTGAAAGAAAAAAGTATTCTCTGCACTTAGCATTTTAAAAACTGCTTGTGTACAAACACACACCAGAGAGTTCTTCTTTACATTGTCCAACCAGTATCATATGAAATTCCATACCCAGACTCTTAAGGTGCCTTTCAAAAAAAAAACCAAAAAACCAAACCCAAACCTCCCCACCCCAAGTCCCCAAACCCCACACGCATATAGTTTATCTGAAGATCTATCTATCTTGTGTTTACAGAAGCACAGACTGAGCTTTTGGCCTTGGCAAAGGATTCGCTATAATACCACCACTTATTGGAGACATGAAACTTTCTCGGGAGATTATGAGTTTACTTCAGCTCTTACATTTCTCCTAGACCCCACTATGCATTCAAAGTTGTCCAGGACAATAGTACTTCCACATCAGTTTAATTAGCTTTGATGCAGCTCACTAAGGTGAATTTAACCAAGATTCTCAAACATTTTTTCCTGTAGGATACTTTTTCTCAGCAAGAAAGGCAATTCTTCATCTACACCAAAGCTTGTTATTTAGGGAGATAATGCAATAAATACCAAAATATTTTGACATTTTATTCCTGCTTCTTTCATAATTCATATATCCACTGCATGGTTGCAATTGAAAAAGAACAAGAAATGTAACCCTGCAGTGAAATAAAAGCAAGTATATTAAATACTTGTATAAATACTATTAGATTTCTATAACTTCTTGATTTTTAGAAAGCCTGTGCAAGAGTTTTGAGAATAAAGTTTGATAGCAAAGACATCCCCTCTGACAAGACTGATACTCATCCTCAAGACGTGCAAAACTCTCATTCCAGAGTCCCTCTAGATTTGCTGTAGTCTAATGATATATTATGTACAGTAAGAAATACTGCTAAAATAATGGGATTATGAAGCATAACATCAGCCTTTGCCTAAGCTCTATTAAGCAAGTTAGACATATCAAAAGCCATTTAGTAACTACTTGCTCGCTCTTCCATTAGGAAGAATATAGAATAAGTGACACAGTCTTAACTCCCACATGTTTATTTACAAGATTCTGACTTCAGGGATTTGAGATTATATTTTTGTGTTGCAATCACTGTAAGGACAAAAAGTGTGAATTATTTTAAATATGGAATGAAAATGTCAGTTCACTGACCTCAGTTATAGAGCGTTTGTACGAAAGCTTTAGAACTGTTTATGACTTCCTAGCATTAGCACAACTTGGTTATCTAAATGTAAATTAAATTTATTTTTCCCATCAGTATTAATAAAATTATCAAGGGATAATAAGCAGAAGGAAAATACATAAAATCCTGTAGTGATTGTAAGTTTACAAAATGACTCTATTGAGGTCATTAACCACAAGGTCAAAGCACATACGATTTTATGAAGAACAACGGTACCATAGAACAAAACCTTGTTCTCCCAAAGGAAACTCACTGCTACTTTACTATTATTATATTTTTCCATGTAAATTAGAGTTACACTCTCAGTGTCCCATTATGATTTCCCTCTTCCAGTAACCTCTATGAGAAAATGAAAAAGCAGCATGAAAACAAGCAGACTGACACTAGAACAAATTAATTATGATGCTCTGACACAAGGGATTGGATTGTCTTATTATATTAATGATAATATAGATTAATTTTAAAGAACCCTACTGGTCCTACTTCACAGAGACAATAGATGCCAGAAGAATATTTTGTTAAAACAAGCAATAATTTCCAAGGTCAAGAATGAATTGAGCACACCATTATTGGACAGGAACATTTTCAAATACTTCCCACGACTCGAAATCACATTTGACAGCTACTATCACATCAATTGTCACAAACACAAGGTTTCATTTTGGGACATAGCCCAAAACTACCAACTAGTCTATCCCTTGAGAAAGACAAAATTTATTCTGTAGCTTTTCCTCTCCCTTCTTTAAAAAAAAAAGAAAAAGGTCAGGGTAAGAAAAAACACAGGCACTACAGATCCCTGTTGAGAGGTGATTCTGCAGAGGGCAACCCAAGGAAGCAGGTGTATTTTCTTCATCTGAAAACTGAAAACGGTAACATGAATATGCATCTTCTGCAAATGCTTTAAAGAGAACTGTAATTCTGTAGTTAAACAAGGGTTACAAGTACTTCTGCTGATATCTTTTGAAAGTACATTGAACAGAAATAATTTCAAGATGTATAGAATCATAGAATCATTTTGGTTGGAAGAGACCTTTAAGAACATCAAGTCCAACCGTTACCCTAGCACTGTCAAGTCCACCACAAAGCCATGCCCCTAAGCACCACATCTATCCATCTTTTAAATACCACCAGGGGTGGCAATTCAACCACTTCCCTGGGCAGCCTGTTCCAATGCGTGACAACCCTTTCAGTGAAGAAATTTTTCCTAATATCATGTCGAAATCTCCCCTGAAACAATTTGAGACCATTTCCTCTTGTCCTATTGCTCGTTGCTTGGGAGAAGAGACCGACCCCCACCTCTCTACAACCTCCTTTCAGGTAGTTGTAGAAAGCGATAAGGTCTCCCCTCAGCCTCCTTTTTTCCAAGCTAAACGCCAGTTCCCTCATAAGACTTGTGCTCCAGACCCGTCACGAGCTTTGTTGACCTTCTCTGAACAGGCTTCAGTACCTCAATGTCCCTCCTGTAACGAATGGCTCCAAACTGAACACAGTACCCAAGGTGTGGCCTCACAAGTGCAGAGTACAGAGGTACAATCGCTTCCCCAGTCCTGCTCACCACACTCTAATACAAGTCAGGATGCTATTGGCCTTCTTGGCCACCCGGGCACACTGTAACTTCATACTTTCTATTTTGTACACCAATCTGTGATTAATAACCTATTTTTCCTTTTCAGTTCTCAAGAGGTATTTCAGAAATCAATGCATTTTCCTTCTGCAATCAAAAAGGTTTATGGGTCTCGTAAGATTTTACATTGATCTCTTCAAATGTCCCTAACCCTTACATGCCAAAAGAGGAGTTTTCAATACTTACCCAAGATTATTTCACCTGAAATGTGTTGAAAGTCAGTCAGACATTAAAAATTTTACAACTGTTTCATGTAAAGCCAGGTATTTTTATAAGAGCATGTGTGAAGTGAACTCCCAGGTGAAATTGAAGCTACTTCAAATTCAAGTTCAATGCAGACCAAAGCTGGGACCTGCTGCACAATGGCAGTGTATGCTACTGCCACCTGCCTGGCAAAAACAGGTTGTAGCCTTGGTACACAATGTTCACTTCTAGTTATGGAAGCTTTAAAGACAGTAGCCACTAGTCCTTCACAGAGTTCACACAGTAAACTGGCAGGATGATACAGAATTAGAGTGGTGTAACTGACATTAAAATTCAGCACTTCAGAGCAGATAATAAGAGTAAACCACCAGAAACTGGCAACGAAAATCTTGGACCTGCAGAGGCAGATGCCCACCTCTAGGCAGTGGCTGCTCTCCTGGTCCAGCAGTGCTGTTCTGAGCACACGTCCAGGGTCTGCCTGCAGCTGCTCACAGACTTCAGACAAATGCAGTTTTAATTCCTTGCATTTAGAGCATTGTCCCTCATGGCGATATACGACATGACAGGCAATACTTGGCACAGAAATCTCTAATCTTTAAATAACATTATGAAGCCTGATTTTATTCCGTTATTAATCACAATCTTGTATCTATACTTGTCCTTCTTACAAAAACACGCTCAAACTTTTATGTTCCTGCCTTCAAAGCACACATTTACCAACAACGACATAATAAAAAAGGAAAAAATGTGCTGGAACTCAAAGCCCCATACATTTAAAACAACAAGATTTCTCTTTTAAAATAAACATAAATGGGACAGCAATAGGATTCGGGAACTTTTAAAAGTGTTCTTTATAGCACTCATGATATACATTTAAATATTTGTTCATAGTTTAATTAAAAAGTAGGGGGGATAAGCAACTGCTCTGGAAAGTTGTTCAGCTCCAGTGTTTTAATATCTTCTAATACCTCTGTTGTGTACTTTAATATCCCTGGCTAACATGGCATGGAGTTTCCTTTCCTTCTAGCAGTTCCCTTTTCATTGTACCCTGGCTGAGACCCTTCAGTTTCTGACAGCAAACACACATGGAGGAAAAACTTGTGCTAGTTTCACCTTTAGTACTATAGAAATACTATACTAAAAAGCAGTTCAAAATAAAAGGATATTGGCTCTTTCTACACTTATACTAGTGTACACAATCATAGAACGGTTTTGGTTGGAAGGGACCTTAAAGATCATTGCGTTCCAAACCCCTCTGCCAAAGGACACCTCCCACTAGGCGAGGCTGCCCAAAGCCCCATCCAGCCTGGTCTTGAACACCTCCAGGGATGGGGCATCCACAGCTTCTCTGGGCAACGTGCTCCCATGTCTCACCACCCTCACAGTAAAGAATTTCTTCCTAATATCTAATCTAAATCTACCCTCTTCCAGTTTAAAAACATCACCCCTCATCCTACCGCTACACTCCCTGATAAACAGTCCCTCCCCATCTTTCTTGTAGGCCCCCTTCAGGTACTGGAAAGCTGCTATAAGGTCTCCCCAAAGCCTTCTCTTCTCCAGGCTGTAAAAACCCAACTCTCAGCCTGTCCTCATAGGAGAGGTGCTCCAGCCCTCTGATCATCTCTGTGGCCCTCCTCTGGACTCAATCCAACAGGTCCATGTCCTTCTTATGTTGGGAGCCCCAGATCTGGATTCAGTACCCCAGGTGAGGTCTCACAAGAGCAAAGTAGAGGGGGAGAATCACCTCCCTCAACCTGCTGGCCATACTTCTTTCGATGAAGCCCAGGATGCAGTTGGCCTTCTGAGCTGCAAGTGCCCATTGCTGGCTCATAGTCAGTTTTTCATCCACCAATAGCTCCAAGACCTTCTCTGCTTATAATCCACTTATCGACCAGCCTGTATCCATGTCTGGGATTGTCCTGACCCAGGGGCAGGACCTTGCACTTGGCCTTGAACTTCATGAGGTTTGCGTGTGCCCACCTCTGTAGCCTGTCAAGGTCCCTCTGGATGGCATCCCTTCCCTCTAGAGTACCAACCACATCACTTAGCTTGATGCCATCTGCAAACTTGCTGAGGGTGGACTCAAGTACAAGTAGTAGTCCTAAACCCAAGGTATTATTAGTGAACAAACAATTCACTGTTTTCTCAGGCCACTTTTCCCCTTCCCTAGTTGGTAACATTATTGGGTTGTCTGAGTTGAGCTTGAACTAACAGCTTCATATCCCGAGCTCTTCTGCCAAAGGGAGAGAATGGATAATTGGCAAATGATAAATCACTGCTCAGTGGCACTCACCCAGGAGATGGACACAGAGAGGCAGGAGCTCAGTAAACCCCCAGACACCAATATTAAGGATGAGGGAGGCTCTCAGGGGCTATAAATTCCCTCCTGCCATCCCCAGGGTATCACCACATGCATGCTTTCAGTCACCCTATACACTGTACCAGTCTGGCCTCTCCCTGAAACCTGCACTTCAATTCATTCCTGTGCACCCTCATACACTAGTGGGATCCACTGAGCTGAAGGAAGACAAGAGGATCATCAGAGCTCCCTTAATTCCTAGGAAGCAACTCAGGACAAAGTAGCACATGCATGTGTCTTCTGAGGACAGGGAACCAGGATACAAACCAAACGAGGGGACTAGGAGCTAATGAGCACGTAATCAGGGCTGAAGGGCACACTGCACAGCCTATGACTTTTTTAAATGCCTGCCTTTTATAGCTTTTGCAAATTAACAGGCTCAGAAGGCTGGTGGGAATCTGAGCCATCTACAACATAAAATAAATGTATTCAAATGCCAAAACAACTAAGTATGAGGGGTTTTTTTTAGGAGACATATTTTTAATATCAAAATAAAATAAATTACAATTCTAATACATCCACTTTTACTATGTCAAAATCTAATGTTTTATTCAATAAATAAAATGTATAACTACTATTCATACTACTTTACATTTTATTTTAAACTCACAAAGTAAGCTTATCTCTGTGGATACTGCAAAACCCCGTGATTAAGACGGACTTTACAGACACAGAAAAAAAAAAAAAAAGAGCTAAAAAACCAGAAGTATTCAAAAGAATTGAAAGATATTTTGCTTTGTTAGTAACGAAATATTTCTGATTCTTATTACATTTTCCCTTCATGTCAAAGAAAACTTGATTCAAAACCAAGTAATTAGAACTGTGAGGAAAGAAAGAAAAGCACCACTGAATTTCACTGAATTTTTTTAGAGTTGGAAGGGACCATAAAGATCATCTAGTCCAACTCCCCTGCCGAAGCAGGATTGCCCAGAGCATGTTAGAGCATGTTACTCAGGACTGCATCCAGGCGGGTCTTGAAAATCTCCAAAGAAGGGGACTCCACAACCTCCCTGGGCAGCCTGTTCCAGTGCTCTGTCACCCTCACTGTGAAGAAACTGAAACACTGAACTGAAACTTTACTCATACTGTAATTTATTGTTTTAAATATTTAGATGTGATGTAATATAATGTCTCCAGAATCTTCCAACCTAGTGCAACTGTGGGCTTTCCCTGAAAGAAGAGCTCCTGTTTGGCTCCTTCCCCTCAACCCTCCCTTCCCTAACTTCCTCTCCACCAGATCTAATAACAGTGCGGCCACAAAGTAAGACAGTCCAGCAAGCTCATCTGACAGAAAACTGAGTCAGACTTCTGCTAGCCTCCAAAACAGAAAGAAAAGTTTTCCATCAGACTTCTCTTGTCCAAGGAACAGAGGAAATGTATGAAGAAATGCAAGAGAAATCCACTTCTTTTTCCAGGAGCTGCAATTGTACCAGACAGCATCATGTCCAGCCACGCAATCAGGGCATAGTTCTCAGTTAAAACTGACCTAATTTTATGTTGCCCTCCCCCACAAAAAGAAGGTACGGACGTCTCACTTGTGCCAGAATAGCACTGGTGTAGGCAGATGACCTGCAGGGTCTGGGAGCTGATCAGAGCCTTAATCCTACAATCACAAAAAACCTGATTCCTTTCCAACTGGACCACACCTATTATCCAGCTAATCATCTCATAAATGAATGCTAGCAGTAGCATAAAAGAGGGCAGCGACACATGCTGGGTGGGCAGGGGGAGGACAGGGACACCCCCTCCAGCAGAAGCACAGACTTACAGGCTTCAATGCGAAACTGAGGACAAGTGTGATTCCCCCAAGGGAAAGGGAAGAGATCCACCTCATGAGGCCAACAGGCACAGACCAGCGCCTTTGCTCTCTGCAAACCTTACCCGTTCCCCACTGCAATGGGTGAACACCCAGGCAGACGTGAAACTTTCCTGTATTTTAGTGGGGTTTATGGTTTCTGCATCCTTCTACTCTGTGGAGACCATTTCATATTATTCTCTTTCTTCTGACAGTTTAATGAATAATATAGCAGAGTGGTCCCCCTAGGGCAGCACCACACTAAAGAAACAGGAGTTCTCTTCCTAGTCAATTACTATTTACTAAATAAACCAAAACATTTTATTTCTCTGTATCTGGTTTTTTCCCTAGTCCCATTACTAATTACTAAATGAACCAAATAATTTTACTTCATCTGTTTTTTTTTGTTCTCACCCTCATCTTGCTGTACACTGGAAGCATCTGGAAATCTATTGCCATTTGAACGTACAATAACTGTACATGCAACATTTGTTCCTTCACCCCTCTCCTCATTAGCTATAAATGAACATCAGTTAATTCATTTTTGAAATAACCTATACATTCACATTTTAAAATATCCTGAAGCGCTTGATTTTCTTTGATTTTTTCAAATGTAAGGGAAAACACCAATTGGTATAAACAAATACATACAAGCGTAGATACTATACAATATTTGCCAGATTAAAATGCAACACAGAAGGGTGAAGTGGGCCAGTTCTTAGCTTCTCAAAGGCAGAGACAGAATGCAAGTAGGGAAAAAAAAAATGCATTGAAAAAAGAAGTTTTTGAAGTCCTAATATACTGTAAGGATGAAACTTTTCATTTACATGAGCAAAAGACAGAATATAAATGTTTACAAGTCTACAAACAATACTCATACTAGCCTTGACAGAAGAACTCCAGCCACGCAACCAGGTATCCTCAGAAGAAAGTCGAAACCAACACCTAGTAGCACTTTCAAAAAAAGCTGTTTCCAACTGCTCCAAACTGTTTGAATTCATTTTCAAGACTGTTTTTCTGAGGTCAGGAGCAGAGCCCATGCCAAAGAATGTGATCCATTTCATTAGTCAAAAGGGAGTATTTAGTTTGGGAAGCATCAGGAATGTTTAAGGGGGTATATTTTTTGCAGGTTACTACCAGGAAAATTCCAGATTACTGGGACTAAATTACAGAAGAAAGTGATGTGTAACTATTTAAAGGTTATAAAGCAGTTTAATATGCTTTACTACACACTAAATTTGAAAAGTAGTCAGCGCTCCTAGCCAGAACAACATAAATGAGAAAGATTCCGTATATTCATCCAAACCAGCCTGTACAGAATTTAATCATAATTCCAGAGAGGAGTGCCTTATCTCACCACTAACTGCATTCAAAATTTTCTCTTGCACGCAGTTTCTACAGGATGTGCAGGACACTACATGAGTGTCTTTGGCATGAGGGATGTCCATAACATGAGAAGCAGACTTTTGTACTGATGGGAGAGTGTGGAAAGGTATTCAAGGATACGTGTCCTTGTGTGAATGAAAAAGGACTCTTGCAGCTTATCTACACAAAGCTGCTACTAATTGAGAGTATGAATTTACAGTGCAAATTCAAATGCTCAATAACTCCTTCCACAGGCAATGAGTTAAACACTCCTGGGTAACAAACTATTTCACATTCAACAAGAATATTCAATACGCATAACAGGACTCAGTGTGGAGCAATGGATGTTGCGTACATCCTGCCTTATCCACTGCTTGGAAGACACACCTTCAATATCAGGAAAATAAAAACTTTTTTTAAAAACAAAACAAAACAAAACAAACAAAACCCAAAAAAACAACAAAAAACCCCAAACAGTTTAACTTAATGCCTTCATTTGTTGCAAATTTCCAGGAGAGAGCACACTCCCACTTCACAGTTTGTAGACAGAGAGCTCATTTACACAGTGACGCTCGTGCTGCTCACGCAACCCTTGACAAATCCTGCAAGTGAAGATGTCAGGGAACACTGCAGACGCTGCCCCATTTGCCGCCTGCCTCACGCTCTGCCAAAGATGGCCCTTGTAGCAGCACAGTAAACCATCCGTCCGGGCTTCGTAATGCCCCAGTTCACAGTCCACTGTATTCGCTTTCTCTGAACATAAGTTTGGGCGATATCCCATTTGTGAACTACCCTAGCTGCACAGCAAGCATACGTGGTGTTCTGCCACTCTTTGTCCAGCAGCCTAAAACTAGACCAAAACTTAGCAGGGTTTATTTGTCAGAAACTTCAGGAAGATTAATTTGAATAAGCTTTTAAAATGTATTCGTTAAACCATAAATAGAGTTTAAAAATGTGTAAAACGTTTTTGTTTAATTTTGTTTGTTTAGCTGACTTCTAAAATAAAGTCACTTCCAAATAAAAGTATACGTAACAGATTTGAATGGGATTTAATTAATACACTTTTGAAGTTAGCCCAAGTTAATACTCCAGAATGCCCACGGAGTTAATTTGGAATATGTTTTCTTAATGTTCCTATGTATGCAAGCCCAGAGACTGCTATTCTTTTTTTCTGAGGCACAAAGTGCTGTGAAGACAGAGGGCTGTGTTTAACACTGGGCAGGAAGGTAGCTGTGAAGAAGTGTGAAGTGAAAGCATTTCAAGCAAGTATTTTTGTAAGGAACTCACAAAAATGACAAAAATCGCTCTGTTGC
Source organism: Numenius arquata (assembly GCF_964106895.1). Lineage (NCBI taxonomy): Eukaryota > Metazoa > Chordata > Aves > Charadriiformes > Scolopacidae > Numenius > Numenius arquata. The sequence goes on along the minus strand of NC_133579.1, from coordinate 65,662,723 downwards.
TTAGCTCATTTTTCAACTGAAATACTTAACCAGATGGAAAGCCAAGATATGTAACCTTCTATGCCAAGTAAGGTCACTCTTTTTTTAATAGTTTGAAAGTAGAAACTACTCTGTAAAGACAAGCAAAACTTTTGGTGAAAACTCAAGGTGAACACATTTTGTGAAGGATAAGTGCATAGGCAATTAGACACGGAAAACAGATTTAATCTAACAGCGCTGAGATTTCTGAGGAAAAAAAACATATATCATACCACCCCTATACTATTGATCATTCTGATGCACACTGCAGGCCAAATTCTTCCTTGTTAAGTCACCTCTTAAGCACACCAGAAAAAAAAAAAGTAAATTACATACCTACACATTATAAAGGAGAAATAGCCATGACATAACTAAATTGCTACTCTGATGAGAGCCATAGCATTTGTTTTTAGTAAGTCTTAACCTCTATAGTTAATGCTAAATCCTGCTTTATTTTTCAGTACCTGTATTCCCTCCCGGCAAAGCGTATTAGACAGAGGCTTAAACTTATGAACTGAACAGACATTTACATGTCAGAAGTGACACACAGAAACTCTCTGCAATTGAATCACTCAAGCTGCATCCTCCCCCAGCTGGCTTCAATATGGGATACATCAGCTCGCAATTTACTGTGGGCAAAAAAGGCTTTTCTCAGGGTAGCTTAACACAGGACTCCTTTAAAACCGTGGAAAGGCTTTAGGATGTGACAGATCTTATACCAAATTTTAATTAAAATTAAGCAAACTTAATATTTAATAAATGTTTACTTTCCAAGATCAAAATAGGAAGTTTTATAGAACAAGCAAATCTAATAATACTACATATTACTATTTTCTGTAAAGCTTTAAAACCTCTGTGTTACATTATTAAAGTCTACAATCCTGCACACAACTGCACAAACCTTTAGGTATGTGAATATGCCACCTGTATTTGGGTAGGCAAATCAGGTAACCACTCTCATCGGTATTTATAGCATTGGGATTTCAGGACCCATTTCTGAGAGGTAAAAGGCAACTACCTCTTCCAACTCACCAGGGTGTTCAGGTTACAGAGCTCATGTGTGATCAAGGATCTTGTAATCAATGCTGCAATCCACCACCAAAAAGTCTAATTCTCATCAATAATAAAAGCTGCTTTACATAGTGGGTATAACCATTTCCCTTAAGGCCTAAGTAAGAATCCAAGGAAGCCTTAACCCACCAAAGGTAGCACCGAGGGTAACGTGTTAATTCATGCTAATTTACAGCAGTTTAAAAGCACAGCAATACAAATCTTTCAAAAAACAAATAGCATAAAGCAACTAAGAATAAACTAGAAACAGACACCAGTTTTTTTAAAATATTTGTTCAATCTTTTATTTCCAAAGTAATTAAACACTCAATGAGAAATGGCCGGGCTATAACTGTCAAATTACATAGTTGTGCTTATATAACAGCAGCCTCTTTCCCCAGCTACTTTTCAAATTGGAAAAGCGTATAATTTTTTTTTTTTTTTTTTAATTAAAACCAGGCAAAGGATTTTCCCATAAGCTTTCCAAGAAAGTCAACCTCTGGACTAAAACCAAACATAAAAATTTCAGCAGGAAAGGTCAGTATTTCATTAAGTTATGAGTATGGAAGAACAACATTCAGACACAGACAATGGTGGAAATTCTTATGTAACTTTCAATTTAGCAGGCCACTACAGACTACCACCTATTATAACAACAACATAGCATAACAATTTATTTCCTCATATACCTCAGCATATATATTTCCTTGTATACCTCAGCTGCACAGGTATTATATTGTGTGCTCTCTACCTCTGTCTGATTTTCTGATTTTTTTTTTTATATTAATCTTCATATTCATCTTCAGTTCAGGAACAAACACTTAAAAAGCATGAGAATGTCTTCTATTCCACAAAGACACTTTTGTGCACACAACTAGGCACGGTTTGTTCCAAAAAGCAGTAGATAATTTCATAGAATCAGAGGATTTTTGCCAAGTTTGACAGTTAACATTTTTACGAAAATTAAAGAGTTTCAGTTTATTTATAAAATAATTACTTGGAGAAGCTAGGATATTTATTTTGAAATTTCACATGCTATATCAACCTCTTGTAAGCTGAAGAAGTACAACAAATACCTGCAACAACAAAAGTTCTGTAATTAGAAAAAGAGTTTGAAGTGCCTTGTGAAATTGTTTTTATAAAAGCTGGAAAGAGCATCTGAAACACACCAAAAAACTTTTGTAGAATATGAACAAAACGAAGATCTATTCTACCAATTCTTAAATCCTTTAAAAATCATTGGGAGCAATACACCTCTCTCCGTATACTGGATCATTCAAAAGACTTAAGTGAGACAGTTGTTCTACATAGGCCTAACAAAAGCATCATCTTAACAAGCACGTTGAAAAAATACCAGTTTTAAAGTTAATTTTGCATTTCAAGGTCTTCCTTAAAATCTGCTTACAAGGTACCTAGATGTATGGAATGTGGATAAGCGAGACACCAGACCTGTGGATACTTTAGTCTCACTAACACCTCTTTGCCCTAACAACAGAACATCAACAGTACCAGTTGTTTGGTTGGTATTTGCTGAAATCTTGAAAAGCACAAACAGTGTAAATTCTAGAGTCACTCTCAGAAATTGAAGCAAATAATTTTGTCACATTTTTCATGCCAGCAAAACATGCATAATAAAACACATACATGTTTGCAAACATAGCAGAGAATATTTGGAAGTGAAAAGTCATCAGTGAGGTGGCTTATATCGGATACATGTTTATACAATGTATGTTTGGGTTTCTGTGCTAGGGCTGTCAGCCACAAATCACAACGTGGTGTTTCACTCTTAACACCTCAAGCTGTGGAGCGTAGCGAGGCTGCTGCTCCATAGACAGCAAAACCATCGAAGGAGACAGAATGGGTATCATAACCATTTCCAGATAAGCTATCCCTGTTAGCGACCAAGAGTCCTGAGAGACTATACAGTTTGACCAGTTTACTTTAACTCTTTTCTACTGACTTTTAGGGAAGATGTTGTAAATTTCCTTTTTTTTTTTCCCCACTGTCCAGACAGTATGGATGGGAATCAGCAGACTTGTAGCCTATTTCCAGTTCCGCCATTAAATGATATTCAAACTATGTTATTCCTCATTTTACTAAGTCATAAAATGGAAAAAAAAAAAAAAAAAATCCAAGAACTTACTTTACTTGAGCAGCTAGCCCACATTTGGCATCTTGGAGGTTGTTTCACTTAGAGAGACTAATTGGTAATTCCATTACTAGAATTTTTTTTATTTACAAAACATGTATATGAGACAGAAGAGGATGGGACAGAGGAAAAAGTGAGACAAAGAAAAAACAAAAATGTTTCCAACTGGTTTGTGAACTCTTGTGTCACTAAGTATTTACACTGTTATATATGTAATCGAGGGATGATTATTAACTAGCCAGCCTGTGAATTTTCCAAAAAAGCTTAACCAACTACCCACAGATGCATGTGGGTAGTGATGTGATGTTATTCCTGGAAAGTCTATTTGTAATGTCCACATTTCAGAAGTGGTATCGCGCACCCTCAGGCAATTGAGGACTCAAATTCTGACTTCTGTGACATCTTTGCAATAATTTTCACTTGTACTGGGACTGCCATAACCAAAGTATTTTACAGAGCAATCTAATTTTTAGAATTACATCAAGTAAAATAGTGATTTGATACTGCAAAATAAATAGAATAACTAAAGCTCTAATTTCCATGTAAGTAAGTAGATATTCTTGTGTTTGGGTATTTTGACCAGGAAGGCTTCGCTCAACTTTTATCAGAATTACTTAAAAAAAACTATATACAATTCCAGCAAACGTTTTAAGAACTTAGATAGCTTCCATTCACTAGGCATTATGGTGTTTCATTTTTTTTGAGCAAGCTTCAAGTTTATTTTCTCTATATTATACCTACAAAACCCAGGTATGGAAACATTCACTAATTTGTCTTTGATGACACGGGAGGTGACTATTAGATGCATAGACAGGACAGGAAACATGTCCTCTAGTTTCATACTCAAAAAGTGTTTCCACTTTTTCAAAGACGAACATTTAAGCAATAAACAATAATTTGGTAAAACACACTTAAATCTTGAGCAAGTGTTCTCTAAAACTCATCAGCACATGTAAATACACTTTGTATCAGGAAGATTTCAGAATCTATTTCTGTTACGGTCATGAGAAAAAGACTGAAATATGAAAAAGTCTTTAGGCTTGAAGGACCAATAAAATCTGCAACCATAAGCTTCTTTCCGTACAGAAAACTAAAAAAGGTTGAGCAGCTGTTCTAGATCAAGGAGCTTAAATCCCTATCTTCCTCAACAAAGAATGGCTGAGGTCCTAGGAATAAAATTAGGGAGAACTCAAATTCTGCAGAGCTGACTGCAGCCTTCCCAGTAAATATCCAGCACCTCCCCTTTTGCATGGCAGTACCTCTGATTGCTCCTATGCCAGCATCTTTGTTCCTTTACAACATATCAGAGTACTGAATGCCCTTGAATTTCACTCCTGCTTGTTGTGAGAGAAGTCTTCCTCATGTTAAAACATCAGGTGGACTTTTCTCTTGCCTATTACAACTCCTGCAAGCCAGATTGCGTTATCTGGTAATTACCAAGGTGCAGTCTTTATTTTAACGTCTCGTAAAGAAGAGATTTGTATCACCATGTCCACAGCTGCTAGTCAGGAATGATGAGTTCCACAGCTTTCAAACCTTTCCACATCATCTGAATGCAGTATGCAATGGCACGTTTCAAAATGATGGGCTTCTTCAGCCAGCTATATCCATTGGCAGAAGTGGTGAGCGATTCATTCCTCTCAAGCCCCAATGTATTCTCCCTTGTACACTTTTTCTTAATTGGTATTGCATACGGATACCACTTGGAATTATGTAATGCAGAGACATCAGTGCAAATCTATCTTACTCCAAAGTTTACATGAGAGGAATCAATTGGAAAAATGAAAAAGAAACATGGTGAAGAAATGTAGTGACAGAATTCATGATTACAGACTTTTTACCTTTGTATAACATTTAGATTAGGCTGCAGCTCAGCAGACTTCAGAATATTTACCTTAACTTTCCCTTTCACATGACAAACAGTTCTTTGAGTCTCACATGCAAAATTAGGCCTTAAACCATGTGTTTTCTCCAAAACAAGGATACTGCTATCAAAAGTAATACTTTAAATAAGCATTATCAAATTTGTTTCCACTTAAAAGTAGTGTGGCAATATTCAAGTAAGTTTTTGCCAATCCATTTCTAATGACTTATACTTGGATATAATTTCTGTATAGTAAAAAAAGATAGGCTTTTTTCCCTTCACAGACTTTAATAATTTAAAGTACGTCTTTCCAGGTTCTTACACTTCAAGAAAGCTTTGCCTAAACACCCCCTTAAAGATGTATTAACATAAGATCAAACCTAGAACCTGACTTAACAAAACAGTAAATCTCCTGTCCCGTGCTAAACCCTTAACAGCTCTCCACAGGCCTCCTGTAACTTTTCTTGGGGTCCTAGACCATGGTGGAACCCACCTCACATGAAGAGAAAGCCAGACGCAGAAATCTGTGAAGTCTGAGGTCCAGCCACCAGAGAGGAAAATACGAGCTTCCTATATCTGTCTCTATTTCAGAATGTCATTGCTGGAATTCTTTAAGACTTTTTTTAACTTTAAAAGTCCTTCTCCTCTTGACTTTGCAAGGCTATTTATGTGTGTACACATAAAATAGTTTCCCTAAAGGTTTTAGTTATGTCATACCAGAATTTCCACTAAAAGGTCATCAGAACTGAATGCTTATAGCTTTTAGCCACACCAAATAGCACTGTGGTTTCTTGCCTCGACTAAAAACATGTGTTACATCTATATTTCCAATTCTGCAAGTCCTATTAAAGAGGAGAATCAGTTAAATTGTGCATTATTCAGTTTACATACAAATCCTGTACTAAAAGCCTAGCTTGAGCTAACAAAAGTCACAAAATATGACAGAAGCTATTGAACAAATTCAGTATCCAGTTACAGTCAGGTAAATCTAGAACAGCTCTGAAACAAGTAGAATTACCATGGCATAAAGTCTCAAGTAATTGGGAGCAGAACTTGGCCACCTGGCATTTACTCACTTCACTAAACCTAAAGCCCTGGAAGGGTCAAACAATGAATAACTACATAATTTGTGAGAAGAAATGTCTAGAAACCCAGGATACAAAGGTGAAATGAGGATAAATGCTTTGCTTCCATGCTGAACTTTCTGGATTTTGTTAGTCTAAGCCAGGCCATGGATATTGCTTTAATATGCCACAAATATTTTCAGTGTGAAATTCCATTCATTTAAAAATAAGACATGATTCATACAGAATTCACATGGCAGACCCTGGAATTTTGAAGTAGCTTGAATATAACATGCAGATGTATAAACCTTTAAACAACTTTAGCTGGAATTTTTTTTTTTCTATATAATAAATGTAATTGTTTCAAATACAAACTGTAAATACTTGGAGACTTTAGTATTTGCTTCTATGTCTAGTTTATGTATTTCAGAATAAATATTAAGGGCCCAAATCTGAAAAATGAGAAGGTTGTTCGCAGTGGTAGTCTCTTCAAGGCTTAGAAGATTTTGTAGGGTTGCATTTGCACCACACGTGGCAAAGCATACCTACAGAAAAGGTATGTGGAAAATACTTTAAAATGCCTGTTAAAGTTACAGCGGGTACATGCTTATATGAATGTTATCTAAAAAAATAAAACCTTAATTAGTGTTATTACTTGTAAGTATGTAAAATGAAACCCCTACTGATTAACGTAGCCACACTGTATCAGCCCTGGAGCATACCACCGAGCAAACCCGCATTCACAAGCTCCCAGAGTCGAGAGGAACCGCATGAAAACCCCAGAGCTGAGAAAAGTTCACCTCTTTTGCAGAAGATAACGCAATTAACACACATACCCCCGGGCCAGCAATCACCCCCTGTTCACCTGAGAAGCCCGTCTGCCAGGCTTCGGGTAAGGAGGGAAGGGGGCTCAGCTCCATCCTTCCCGCAGGTGCCCGCCGGTGCCTCGGGACGACCCCGGGCGGGCTCGGGACGGGGGAGCGCAGGGCGGGCAGGCTGCGCAGCCCCTGCCGCCGCACCCCGAGTTTCGGCAACCGCACGCCGTTCCCTACCTTTGCCCGGTTTTCTCCTGGATGCGGCGCGGGTGGGATAGCGGGGGTGGTAACAGGCGGGAAGGCGGCCAGGGGAGCTGCTGCCAGCCCCCGCTCCGCACTGGCGTCTCCTCCTTCTCTCCCTGTTCTCCTCCTCCCCGTCACGCATCTGCCGCCCGGCCGAGGAGGCTGCCGGCGAGAGCGGGGCGCTGAGGCCGGCGCCCCCTGCGCGCCCGCCCCGCCGCTGCGGGCGGAGGAAGCGGCGGCCCCGGGCAAAGCCGGGGGCGGGGGGTAGCCCCGCCGCTTGGCCCGGGTTGGTGCCGCCGTCTCTTACAAAGGGCAAATTCATCTGACGTTTTCGGTGGAAAGACTCGTGCCGGGCGAGCCCCACGGCTACCGGGGGGGCTGGGGGAGGTGGTGAGGGATCTCCCTCTGAAAAGCCTCTTGTCTTCTGGAAAACGTCAAGTTATATCGTGTCATGTCGAAAAATTATTACCAAGATCACCTTAAATTATTAGAAAGCTACAAAGTTTTCTTTTTTTTTTTCCTCATTTTTTTGGTTGTTTGATGCATGTTTTTTTTAAACACAGGTTGCCACTAACTACATGCAACACGTGGAAAAAACACCCGTTTCACTTTGTAGCTCAACTTGATGATGAACTAAGTGCAAACTTGCCCTGGTGCAAAAGAGTGATATCCTTGGAAATGTTTTCCATTTACAAGGAGTTTAAAAATTGTGTAATTGTAAATTCCCAACTGTACCGAAACCTATAGACCTGTCGAGTTAGAAATTTCCAGACTTAAAGCCTACATGAATTGACAGTGTTTCTTTTTCTAACGTGTGAGTTACATAACATTTACGTAGGTCACTGGCACAAACACCCGCTATTCATGGCAAAACTCTCTCAAAAGTAGCGGGAGGCCAGTAACCGGGTGAGCACTCACCACAGGTCAGATTCTGTCCTTCGCGAGGGAAACCGTCCTGCTAACGGTTCTCCAGCACTGAGTGGCGTGTGGGACCTCGAGGTGAAAGCCCATCCCTATCCTCGGTGTCAGCGGAGGGATGCAGGAGAGCTCGCGGGGCTATCGCCTGCAAGAGCTACGTGCCAGCCCTTCAGAGTTCCCGGCCTGTACCTGTAGATCTAAATACTAGGTTTAGCGCTAGATCTAAATACTTCATAGAAGATAAAACAGCCGTGCATGCTTTGATTGAACATACAGTTGCAGATGTTACTAAACACACACAAAGCAGTAATTTTCAAACTCCTGGTAACTGGAAGGTTAACAGAAATCCCAACACAGAGCTCAGTTTGACAAGAGTACAGTGCTGTCATTCACACGCAGATGGAAAATGTGACTTTATGTACTGTTTTCATTCATTGTCTACGTTTCTTATGACTTCACAGTTCTGTTGAATCTTTGCATATACTTACCCCGAAGCATGGCCCATACAGAGATTTTTAAAATATAGTGAAGCTGCTCAGATCGATTCACATCAATTACTCATCTCATGTTTGCAAGAATTTGTATTTGCAAGGACAACTCTTTAAGCTTCTTAAGGGTAAGAAACAGGTGACAAGTGGGGATGATGCAACCCTCTGCTAATCCTGAAACACTTGGATGGGGAATGAAAAGGGGAATGCAGGATGTCAGAAGTGAGCAGGACCTCCTTAGGAAAGGCTTTGCAAATCAGGTATTCTTATCAGTCAACAAAGGTAAAATATCTTGCACAAATATGCAGTGAACACTTGGAAATACTCAGGACATGTTATTAATCACACCATAACTGCATACTGCTCAAATAGTTTTCAAGTTTCTCTTGTCTTGTAAATAGTGTTAATTAGCTCAATTATCAGTTCAAATTTAGATTCCTGCTTTCAGGAGCAATTATATAATCCTTAGATTCAAAAGCCATGTAATGCTGCTAATGTTAATAAAGATGTACTTGGCATTTACACAGGACTTTTTCTCAGCATTTCATAGACAAGTCAATTTGACATTTCTAGAAAATATGTAGTCACATGACTGTTACAGAGAAACTGAAGTGTGTATGTATATTTATATAGCTCATACAAGAACAAAAAGCAACAGTGACTACATTATTGAAAAGTAGCATCCCATAATTTGTTGCTGTGGTATTTTTCTCTGTGTGTAAAATTCCTCATGAGAGTTACTGAGTACTTACTTTGATGCAGGGCACTTTCTCTGCAATCTACAGCTGACCTTTTCTGTCATTTTGCCCACAGCAGACTTGCTACTTTCTGCGTCGATGGCAGGACACCGCAGTCACCAGTCCCTTTGGAAACAAAATAAACACAATCCTGGGGGACTTTGTACACTCTGTGAAGCCTGCATTTCTAGTCCCAAAAGCTTCTCAAAAAGTGCTGTATGCTCTATACAATCAATGTTGCTTGCTAATACAAGCTGCTCTGAACTAGCCAAAAAGAGCTGTTTATATTAATTAACAGAGGCTGGTAACCATGTTTAAAATAGCACTGCCTGCTGCACTCCAGCATACAATACAAGCTTGTACCATATCTTCGAACATGACAGCTTCTTCTTTTTACAGCACCTTCAAACCATTTTTCACCATTTAATTCTATCAAGTTACTACCTCTAAGAAACATACCCTTTGATATCTGAAAGTCAAGCCAAGGTACCTCCAGGTTAACTGTTTCATGGAATTTGTGCTTGCAGATGGAGCTAGCCGTCAAAACTAAGAGAGTGTCCTTAACGTTGGGACTATGGCAGTAGGAGAGCAGCCTCTTCATGATGGACTAAGAAGAGCAGGCTACAGTAAGCAGCTCTTACATTAACTCTAAGAAGCTCTTAGAATCACTTATCCCTTTCCAATTTAGGCTTCTTCCAGAACCAAGGGGTTTAAGTTGTGTTTAGTACCTTTCACTACACTGTGTAAATACCTTAGATAATGATACCATTTTATACCAATATAATTATCTCATCCAGGTCTTTCAACTCTCAGCTGAAACTGTATCATTAAGTCAACTTCATCAGGGTTAGTGGAGAAAAGGCAGCAATATAGGTGTCGACACAGTGAAGCATCTCAAAGCAGTGTACTGAGAACGAGCATTCCTACTCATAGTAAAAATGAGAAGGTAAATCAGTTTTGGTCTCTTCTCTTGAATTTAGCAATTTCCCTTTAACACATCTGAAATTTTCTTCTTCCAAATTTACCCTCTTCTTCTCCCAAATTCTAGCATTGCAGATTTTTTTCTAAAAGTCTTTTTAATCCACAATGTCTCAATCTTGTCTGGGAGATGCAACAACCGATTATAAAACTGTTAACAGCATACTGAAACTACTCCATAAACTCATAAATCAAAAAGATACTACGAAGAGTAAGAGAAGGTTTCAAAAAACAGAATCAAGAAAAGTTAATTATCATAGCTGTTGAAGTTCTGCCAGAAGAAATCTGTGACAAAACGCAATTTACCTGCACTAAGAGTGTATCGGTTCCTAAAATATTGAATTCAGTCTGTGCTTGAGGACCTGCCTGCTACTTCACTAAAAGGATCAATGAAGCCATTATCTATTAATCCTCAAGATGCAGCTCTACTGTGATATGTGTAGGACATTAACATAGGTAGTTTAATTAGGTAAATCATCTCCATTGGGTAAACACATCCCTCTTTACAAAAGAGACAGTATAATTTATCATCACAACCTGAAGCACAGCCTTTGGATGTCTTCTGCCACGATTCTGAACTAATCCAAACCCATTCATCTTATAGGAAGTAGTCTGTTGTCTTCAAACACCCGTCTTGTACCATTTGCGTAGCCCATGGCTTCATGATGAGGTATTTTTGCCTCCTGATTGTGTGTTAACTTCAGGCTTGTCTAATTGTGTATTGTTGGTAAATAATTTGCATTTTTTCGAGACCATCACCATCTGTGATTGCACCAGCTTTAAAAACTTTAGGAAAAGGAATCCGCGTCTCCATTGCCTAAATTGGGAAGTGAAAAGTCTGAGGAAAGTCCTCAGGCTTTCCTTTGTACACAGTATATGAATTGTAGTATTTTCCTATCCCAGATTCTATTATTTTGTAGTATTTACATTACATATATATCCCAGCTTTATTACCAAATCTACACGACTATGCTTTACACACGCCTGTAACTATCAATTCACATCAGCGTAAGGTTTTGCTCATTTCCTCTCTCTCCCTGACCTGGTCCCTCCCACAGTAAGAGCCACCTGCCCGCTGCTATCACACACCAGCCAAAAAGCTGCTCTCAGTACAATGTGGCTCGGAGACCCTTAGCGGCACTGGCTAGGTCAGGCTACTTCCTTCTCCAGCGTATGTTCTGAGCACTCCTGGTTCCTGCTGGCGGCACCTTAAGCCCGGACAGGCCTCCTCTTTGCTTTCAAGACTAAACCCCTGGCAGGCTAAAGTGCGGGGAGCGGGACGGGGCCTTTGCTTTTTCGGGGGCGGGCCGCGACAGCCGCATTTTGCAGGGGGTAAGGAGGAGGCCTCGCTCCTCAGCCCCGGCTCCTACCCTCATCGGCCGCTTTCTGCCGTTGGCCGCAACAACACACTCCCTACACGCTCCCCAGCCTGTCAGCACCGCGGCCGCCGCCCCGTTAGAGCAAAGCGGGACCGCCAAGCCCTTCCCGCCCGCACGGCACCGCGGGGGGACAGGGGGCGGGCGGGGAAGGGCGCGGAGAGCCACCAACCCAGAAAGCGCCCCTGGCGGCGGGGCGGCCGCTCGCACGCCCCACCGGCGGAGGCAGCGTCCTTACGTCACCGCAAGGCGGCGCTGGGCGGGTGCACGTCACGCGCATCCGCACACCCCGCCACCACCGGCCCTTGCGCGCGCACGCCCTCCTCCCCGCGCCGGCCGGGCTGCGGGCGCGTGATTGGCCGCCGCCTTCCCGCTTCCTTCTCCCCGCCCGCCAACCCGCCATTTTGAAAACCTTGTTGATTCCGGGGAGAGAGTGGAGTGACCGATCGGCGGGACGGTGTCTCTGTACGTCGTTTTCGCTTTCTCTGTGTGTGTGTTGCTACCCCGCCCCCCTCCTCCCGCCCTCCCTTTCTCTTCCCCCTTCTCTTCCCCCTCCGGTAACTGTCGTCTCCAGCTGCCGTTGGTGCCGCGGCCGCGCCCGAGGAAGGAGCCAGAAGCCGGGGCTCGAGCTGAGCTGAGGTGGGTCCCGCCGCCATGGCCGTAACGGCGCCGGAGAGGGCGCTCCCGCCTCGCCGCGGTCGGTCGGTCGGCTCAGTAAGGCAGGTGACGAGGGGAAGTGAAATAGCCGCCGCGATCGCACCGTGTGGCCGGGCCGCTTGTCACCGACCCGCGGGGGCTGCCTCCCTCCCAGGCCCCCGCCGGGCGGCGGGCAGTGTTCTACCCCTGTGGTGTCTGCCAGGCCCCCTCTGTCCGGCCCGGCGGCGGGAGGGGAGTGGAACGCTCTCGCTGCCTGCTGGTTCGGGGAGGGCGATGGCGCTCGCCGCTGTCCCCGCCGCCCTTCTCGGCCGCCGGCTCCTCCGGGTGCTGCACGTCGTCATGGCTTTTCCCGGCCTCCGGCTCGCACATCGGGAAGGGGACAAGTGGCGAGTCCCTGTCCGAAAAGTCCTGGACGAGGGTGGGAGGTGCTGTTGTGCAGGAGTATCCTCCTCGGGGCGGCTTCAGAGATACCCTCTCCCGGCTGAAAATACCCGCGGCTGCAGCTTTCCTAAAGGTGGATCCTAGTACCCTTTTTCCCTGAGAAAGTCGTCCTTACGGACCCGGTTGCTGAAAAGCTAAGAAGTCTCATATTTTCCTCTTTCCCTTCTGCCCCTATTGAAAGGGGAAGGAAAGACAGCGTGTAGTACTTCGCTTGTTTATTTCACTTGAGCGGACAAGTACAATTCAGAGAGTAATATCGTTTAAAAGTCGGACTACTTTTTTGTGTGAAATGAAATTCTGGTAGTAATACCCTGAAAGATATTTTAATTTTTTTTCCCCAGTGATTTATCAAAGAGGAGAAAACTTTCTTTTTCCCTTTACTAGTGGTAATGTAACTCATGTTTTCTGTCATTTGGAGTGCTGCTGTTCTCTGACACCTGCTAATATTGCATCGAAGCAGTTGGTTTCATTGTTTATTGCGTCTGACCTCTTGCAGATAGTATTGGCTTTAATATCGGAAAAAGACAATGGTAAATCACATGATATATTGTTTCCACAAGGGCTTATACAACTCATGCTGTATTTTGTTCCAGATTTGTAAACAGTGAAAGAATGTTTAGAGAGAAAAGCTACAATTTTTCTAAAACGAACAGACACGGTTATCTTCCTCTGTTAGACAGGCATTCTCTGTCATTAAGGAAATGGTAATTGCCAAAGTGAGATATTTTAATTTTAAAGTTAACATTTAAGCCACTTCAAATGCAAAGAAAAGACTCTCCCTGAATATGCTAAGCATGAGGCATTTATTCTTTTCTGCTGTACATCTGCAGGTTAAAACCAAAAAGCATTTTCAAGCCCTAAGATGTAATGGCTGTTTGAATTCTGACAGCAACGTTAGCTTTTTCTGAATTGCTTGTAACTTTTATTTTTTATTTTTCTGTTCTTACTCCACATCTAAAATTGTAGTTTGTTTAACTTACTAGGAAACTTTATATGCATAGTTAACCGTGATCAGAAACAACTATTTAGTTTATAATACGGTGCACTAAAACTGTGATGTCTTAAAACGTTATAGTTCTTCAGAGATAACACCATCAGCTGCCTTGAGTGGGTGTTTCCAGATGCCTCACAAAGCAAGCTTGAAGACTTGTGTGTGGAAAGAATTGATAGCCTTTTAAACTGTTCTTAACCTGGCTACTTGCAGAATAGATAGCAAGTCCTGAAAAATGTTGTTATGTGTCTGCAGAATAGTTCAGTGTCTTAAAGAATGTGAACAATCACAATATGAGCATTATGACATTACTTCTACTGTACAAGAAGTTTTTTTTAAAAAAGCAAGTTTCCTGTATTTTTCATGTGTCATGCTATGGACAGGTTGGAACAGGTCCAGAGGAGGGCCATAAAGATGATGAGAAGACTGGAACACCTCTTCTGTGAAGACAGGCTGAGAGAGCTGGGCTTGTTCAGCCTGGAGAAGAGAAGGCTCCAGGGAGACCTTATAGCAGCCTTCCAGTACCTGAAGGGGGCCTACAAGAAAGCTGGAGAGGGACTTTATCAGGGAGTGTAGCGGTAGGATGAGGGGTGATGTTTTTAAACTGAAAGAGTGGAGATTTAGATTAGATATTAGGAAGAAATTGTTTACTGTGAGGGTAGTGAAGCACTGGAACAGGTTGCCCAGGGAAGGTGTGGATGCCCCATCCCTGGAAGTGTTCAAGACCAGGTTGGACGGGGCTTTGAGCAACCTGCTGTAGTGGGAGGTGTCCCTGCCCAGGGCAGGGGGTTTGGAACCTGATGATCTATAAGTTCCCTTCTAACCTAAACCATTCTATGATTCTATATTGATGATGGTTTCCCTGACTGCTTTTTACAGAACTATATACTATGTCTTCTGTTGCTTCCTCAAAAGAAGATACAATGTCATCTGAAAAAGCAGATGAGAAACAACCTGAAGCTGAAAACAAAGCTGAGGAAAGTGATGAAGATGAAGAAGAGGAAGAAGAGGAGGAGGAAGAAAAGGGTATGTGTTTTTCCATTGAATAATTTGTCCTTTAAAATGCCAAGGTTACTGAATGCACTCTCCTGTGATCTTTGCTAATTGTACAATTATTGTTTAGGAGAATCTATGGTACATCTATCTCATGGGTCATAAATTGCTTCCCAGTAGACTATAACAGGCAACTAGAAACAGCGATGCTGGTATTCCTCAGGAACAATTGAAGGAATTGCTAGCATCCGGGATTCCTACACTAGGGGTTTTTTTTGTTGTTTTATGAACATCTATGGGATTATAAGAGGTAGTATCCTTTACAAAATTATTTATATAAAAATGTATATCCAAAAAGGAATCCTTTTTTTCCCAGTAACACTCTGAAGTGATCTGTGTTTGCAAAAGAAAGTAATTTGAAAAATCTGTGCAATAGCTTTGGAAACAATACAGATGTCTTTGCTTAACTACTGTGAATTAATTTACTGGGTACCGGAATTTAATTATGTTGGAGAGGAGAAATTCCATTTGACTAATTTTGTTAATAAAGTAATGGCGATATCATAAGATGAGCAAGTAAAGCAGGTATTTTGTTGTGGCATGCAATGGAAGAGGGTAGTCACAGAATATGAGATGTGATGAAGTACTGTGCAAAAATGTTAATTCTGTTGTGAAATCTCTAGGCGCCTATTTTGCAAACGAAAACATCTATGTAAACAGCTGCAGTATGGCACAGTGAAAACCAAGTGTGCTGGTTTTGGCTGGGATAGAGGTAATTTTCTTCATAGTAGCTAGTATGGAGCTATGTTTTGGACTTTTGCTGAAAACGGTGTTGATAATACAGGGATGTTTTAGTTATTGCTGAGCAGTGCTTACACAGTCAAGGCTTTTTCTGCTCTTCTAACCTCCCTGCCAGCAAGCAGGCTGGGAGTGCACAAGAAGTTGGGAGGGGACACAGTTGGGCCAGCTGACCCCAGCTGACCAAAGGGATATTCCATACCACATGATGTCATGCTCAGCATATGAAGCTGGGAGAAGAAGAAAGGGTGGGATGTTCAGAGTTACGGCATTTATCTCCCCAAGTAACTGTTACGCATGATGAAGCCCTGCTTTCCTGGGGATGGCTGAACACCTGCCTGCTGATGGGAAGTAGTGAACAAATACCTTGTTTCGCTTTGCATATGCGGTTTTTGCTTTACCTGTTAAACTGTCTTTATCTCAACCCTTAAGTTTTCTCACTCTTACTCTTCTGATTCTCTCCCCCGCCCCACTACGGGTGGGGAGGAAGTGAGCGAGTGACTTGGTGGTGCTTAGTTGACAGCTGGGGTTTAAACCATGACAGCAAGTCACTGACGGTCTTGGATTCTTAAAAGAGCTGAGGTTTGTCTTTAGGAAAGGTAGTAGAAAGAAAAGAGGTTATACTGTTTGGGAAACAATAGAGGAATTAGAACTAGATTTTTAGAAACCACCGTTTCTTGTGTACACACAAGTATGTTTTGCTCTATTTTCAGCAATACATATCTAGTTTTGATGTTCATATACGTTTTGAAGCTGCTTTCAGATGTTAAAGCCAGGAGACCCCATCTGTTTAGCACTAAGGATAGTTTGATATGTGATTTGAGGTCAAGTATTTTAGTATGAAATGTTTAAGTGAAGCTTTGGGTTTTTCTCCTGACACGGTATCATTAAAGTAGTGACATGCAATGTATACATAAAACAATCTAAATATATGCATTACTAAGCAGTACCAGAGTTACTGGAAATAGTATTGTTGTAGTATTTGTGACACTTGTATAGTGCCCTGCAGAGTGTTCTTCTGTGTTGCCGTGAGGTGTACCGCAGTTCCACTATGCTTGTGCTTCTGCCTCTCCTGCTGATATGTGTGGGTTCTCCAGTCCAGCAGTGGGAAGAGAAAGTGTCTGCAGACATGCTGGACTCTGCTTTTGCCTATCTGGTGATAGTATTCTCCTTGAGAAAGTAAAGTGGAGCTGTGCATGTAGGGGCTAGGGCATCCCAGAAGGAGACTATGCAAACAATGTCAGTTCTGTACGTCAGAAAGGCAGTGAAGGGAGAGAAGGATGGGTTTCTGAAAATGCATAGTGCTGCAATCTCCATTGTGGAGTGAGGTTCCCTTTAGGAAATGTCCAGACTTCAAGATTAATATGTGTGCGGTTAAGAACTAGAGACTGCAATATCCAGCTCCGTAGAATCCCTTTGACCTATTAGCCAAAGGTTTGCAAGTGTCGTAGTACCCAGTTATATCCATTTCTTGTTTGCAACTGCAAAGGTTTAGTGTCGTATTGCCTGTCACTACAGTGGAATCAGCTCATATAATGAAAAATAGTGTGTCTAAGGAAGCTGTCTTTTGCAGAGAAGAGTCTCATTGTTGAAGGAAAAAGGGAGAAAAAGAAGGTAGACCGACTGACCATGCAAGTGTCTTCGTTGCAAAAGGAACCTTTTACAATTACACCAGGTAAGTTTGTCCTCGCACATAAGAATTGTGGGCGATGGGAACAATAATGAAATTTCTTAAAAGATCAAATTATTAATTTGTTGTAGACGAGACCTAACTGAACAGAGTCGTGATACATTTTAAAATGGTACAGCTATTATAATTATATGAAAACCCTCTTTTACTCTGTAGCATCAATTTAAACCACAGAAGTTATATATAATGTTTAAATGTACCTGGAATAGGATCTTCAGTACCTAGCCACCACTAACCTAGAATAAAAAAGAAATGCTAAGTCCTTGTACCCTAGTTTACATACTATCAAGTAAGGAAAATAAAGAGACTGTGAGGATGCCTAATTGATAGGAAGAGGTCTGCTTAATGTTTGACCTGTTGTAATGACTAATGCTATTCTGAAACAACTTCTTTGCTTTTTTTAAAAAGAGTAGATACTTGAAGTTATGAACACATAGGTAAATAGGAATGTGACGAATCGCGTATTTTGACTGTTTCAGGAAAAGGACAAAAACTCTGTGAAATTGAAAGGATACAATTCTTTCTGAGTAAAAAGAAGACAGATGAACTTAGGAACCTGCACAAACTGCTCTACAACAGGCCAGGCACTGTAAGAACTTAAAATCAATCTTGTATATCTGTTAGTTCTCATGCATAGTGAAAACATTTGTAGTATAGTTTTTTACAGTTGCATATGTGGATCTACTTTTAAGTATTATTTATTACAAACTACTTAGAAAATTAATATGGGCTTGCTTAACTGGTCCTGCAATAATTTTTCTGACTCCTGTAAACTACTCTCCCTATAGAAATCCTATGGAAAGGTGTACTGAATTGTAAGTCTGCTTGAATATAGAATTTTTATTTTTTTTTTAACAGGGGGAGGGGTGGTTTGCCTTATGAGAATGAGTTGGAAATAATTTATGGTTTATGTGCTAGAAGCTTCTTAGATGTGGAATGTATTCAAAATACTATGTGGTTATTTTGTTCAACATAGCTTTTTTGTAGTATTTCTATTTCTTTTATGTTTGAAACCTGCTAGTAGGTTTTAATACATTGCTACTTACGTAGTAATTTTCTCCTTTAGTTTGCACAAGCAGTAAAAAGTAAAACTACATTATGTGTAAAGTCTATATAGTGATTTTTGTCACATTTATGTAAGGCAATTAAAATAGTTGAAAATTGATATGCTTGCTTTTGTATTTAAGAATGAAATTTAAAGAAAATATAATAGCAAATCTTTCTTGGAGCTCTTTATGTATCAGTGATTGTGCCTTCAATTTCAGAGTAAATATGATCCATCTTCCTTGCTAATAGAGGTAAAAAGGATGTAGAGAAATTAAGGCAGATTACATTTTACTATTTCAATACCTTTACCGTATTTATAGGAATTTGTTTTTAACCCCTTCGTGTATTTTGGAAACCAGGAACTGAATAGTACTAGTATAGATGTATGCTAGCTGTAATATCTCAGACCACTGCTGCTAATGCAATGCCTGTTTACATAGCAAATAAAGATCTGTTGCCTCAAGTATTCAGAAAAAGAACAGTATGTATTTACTAAAACCTAATTCTGTGATTTACACTATGTATTCAGTATGGCAATAAATCATACTAGAAAATTTCTTACTTGGTGTGTGCAGAATTTTGCAAACTTTTGGATTGTCCTGCAGTAGAATTCAATTGATAGGAAAGGTACAACGACAGAACCATGTAACTTTCTCGTTTAACTGGCTTTACTGTGGAAGTAGTCAAACTGCATGCATTTACTCTTCATGAAACCAGTAACACTTTTCTACTGGCTTTGGGAGGAGGTACTGGGATACCATTACCTCAGAGTCCACCTTTCCCACTTTAGATTGCAGATCAGAGACATAACTGATTTAAAAGACTGTATTGTTCATTGATTATGCAACACACTACTAACAACTCAATGACACTGTTATTGATTACTAAATCAATTATTAATAAATAATCTAATCAACTAATAGACACACAACTATTTGCAGTTTCATAATTATGTGCAAATTATATAATTGTAAATTTATATTTAACACTCATGAATCATACTAATTAGACGCAACTGCTATTGAAATACAGCTCTTACTCTTCCCTCCCACACTGCTTATTTGGTTGCAATTCCACCTCCCCTTTCCTCTGCCCTCCCACATTTAGTCTTTTGCATGTAGACTTGTTTAAAAGTCCAGCTGGACTGCTGCAGTGGTTTGAGTCCAAAGACAAGAGAATATAATTGTTTGCTTGGAAATATATCAGTATGGTTTCATCCAAAACTATATTTAATCAGAACTGGTGGGAACTCAGAATGCTATTTAATATAGTGAAGATGAGATGTTGTCTTGTGTGCACGTTCTGTGTGTGCTTTGGATCGTAATTAACATTTTTAATAAAACATACCAATGCCATCTGCAAATTTTCTCTAGGTGCTGGACAAAGATAATTCTCTTTGGAAAAGGAGCTTAGCTTTGGTAAAATTGTAAACTAATGGAGAAACACCAGGAACAAAATTTGTAGAACTGTTGAAAGTGAGTTCAAATTATTCTTGATAGTGTTAAAAAGGTCTCAGAAGAATAAAAGATTTGGGGATGTTTTAAAACTTATTTTTTGGTAAAAAGAGATGGAGTGAAAACAAAGAATTTAAATATATTTGGGATCTTGATGGGAGCAATTTTCCCATTACCAGGGCTGTCGCAATGAAAGTTCAACCCTGGTCAGACTGCAGGCATAATGGTACAACTTGTAAACTGGGTGGTACGTAAATGCAAAAATTTGTCATTTGTCTTTGCTAAAGAGAAGGTTCAAAAGTACAATCGCGGTCCTATGTAAGACTTTAGAAAAGCAAATAAAGCAAATCTGCTTTATCAGACTATATAGTAAAAAAATTCACTGTTCTATAACAAATTACATGTACAAAGCATGTAACAGGCTTCATATGATCATAGTTGTGCAAACATGTAAATAATCATACAGCAGGTTCTAAACAAGCTTGAAATGGCAGGTGATTTTTGCCTGGTAAGTTATATAAAGGAATTAAAAGTACCAAGACCACAAGAACTTAATTGTTGTAGATTGGCTGTCATAAGATATATAAAGGCATAATCCATGTAGGTTGTAACTTAAAGGGTATAACTTTTTGTCAACAGAAAGCTAAATGCTAGAATAGATTTTTCTCATATGAAAAGTTAACCAATGTAATTGTATGAAATCTTTTAAACTCCTTGCCTTGGAAAATAATCTCTGTGTTCTGTTCTAGGTTGCTTCCCTCAAGAAGAATGTGGGTCAGTTCAGCGGGTTCCCATTTGAAAAAGGAAGTGACCAATACAAAAAGAAGGAAGAAATGTTAAAAAAGTAATGATCTCTATTGTTACTTAGCATAGCTTGACTTATGCTATACACACCTCTTTATTGTCAAAATTTTACTTCAGATCAAATTTAAACTTTAAGCTGAGTAGCTGTTTCCTAGAGCTCTATGATCTGTTTCTGAGCTCATTTTAATCACACAAATTGATCTCTTAAGACAATTTCAAATCTATTACGAGGAATTAAATTTTGAACATTTCATTCACAATACTTAGAGACCTAGCTTTAACTATCACCTGCTAACTAGCAGATTCTTCTGCCAAGTGAGAGGAAAACATTATTTCCCCAGGGCAAGCATAGTGTTGCGAGTATGTTGTGCTCTATTAATGGTGCAAAAGTGTATCCTTCTACGTCTCAAAACATTCCTCCTTCAGAATCAAAGCCATTTTTTCTTATTGTATATATGCAGTCTTTTTCCTAGAATTGCTGTAGCAACTAACCTAAAAAACCTTTTTTATTATTATGTCTTTTCTTATTTTTTACTGTCTCCCTACGTAAGCTGCTTCTCTATTCAGGAGAAACTGCTGCAGCTTGGTTTTGGCTGCACTGAAAGGGTTTAAAAATGCCCTTGCATATTAGTGCTGCTAGTTGTAGCAAATGAAAAAACTAGTAACTTTTACACAATTGATTCTAAATCCCTTTTTCTTTTTTTTTTTTTAGTGTCAGTTCGTTAATAGTGAGAAGGTGTCTAGAATGTGGAATTTGCAAATCTTCCTTCCTCAGGCAGTTTTTTTGTCAAATACCTCTGAATCGACAAAACAAACTCCTGTCTCAGGATGGGAGTTTTGACCATTTCCCACTCGTTTAATTGGATAATGTTTCCCCTTATCTGCAAAAGGCTACAAAATAAAGTATTTTTTGCAAATTTTTTTTTCATACTTTCCATGTGAAAGAACTGTTAGTTAAGTTTTGTTACTCTTCTGTCATCAGCAAATATTCTGAAAACTGGTTGCATTGTCACTCATCAAGGTACTCAGCCTTGTGTGCTTGTAGTACTGTGGTAAATTCTGCTGCTGTTCTTAGCTATGTATGAAATGCTGCTGATTAGATTATTAATTTATTCTGAGTACGTAGTTGATTTCTGCGTGCACTGCACACTTGCATGTCATCATGTTTCAACAGCATTGAACAGGATGAACAAAGGTGGTGGGGGTAAGGATCTTACTGGTCAGATTATAAACTAAAAAGAATGAGGGTTGCGGTTGCTGTGTGGATTAGAGATTTTGGATTTAAGTCAAAACTACTTGCTATGGAAGTTACTAACTCAAAATTTGTATGTACTTGTTTATTCCACACTTGAACTGCATTTTAATACTCAGTGCACTATGTTTGCTGTTACCTGCAGATGTATCTTCAAAGCATTAAAAATAAGAAAGAATCTGGCAGGCAATATTTATTCTTCATATATATCAGTTCTAACCGAAGTTAAAATATGAGGACAAATGCCATGTGTAACACAAGTCATAATGAATTTTAACTAAAGCAGAAATAGACCCACAAAACCCTGAATTCAGTATACGAGGTGTTCAAAGTCTGAAACAGAAACTTCAGTGCTATGCAGTTTTTAATTCTGCTAACGAGTTAAGTAGTTTTACCTGTATAGTATTATTGTCTTTTAAAACATAAGAGATTATTGACTTTTGATTCTGTGATTCTGCAGGAATACCTTACAAGTATTCAGTGTATTCCCAAAAGCTAAACAGGAAGGCTCTCCTCATGTTAAGATTGTACAATTTTTTTTATAACCTTGTTTAGAAAAATGGTTGAAAGATGTGACTTCATCATTGGGAGGATGCTGGACAAACTATAATTTGAAGCAGGGAGATGCACCAAACCAGTTAAGATTTCTTGTTCCCATGCCCTAAAACATGGGAGAACGAAGTTGTTTGGCACTCTTAGAAGTCTGTGAGTTTAAAGGGGCAGTCTGAAATTAAATGCCACTTTAGAGAAATAGTAGGCCAGCATGAAATAGTTGCACTGACTTTTTAAATAAACAATGAAAAGTAAGTTTTCTTTGACTTTGATTACCAGAAATAGCTATTAAACTTGTGAAAAATGGTCAAACAATGAAATCTACAGTTCAGGCACCATTATACAAAATGAGTGAAGAAGAAAGTGTAAACAGTTGAAGGGAGGTAACAGGTAAACTAAGTAGGGGTTTTCTTGATTTGTTTGTTTTTGTTTTTTTTTTTAAATCTAATTAAGCTTGCATTCTGATGTCATACCCTCACAAGACTTGACTCTTTCTTTACACTTTTTTCAGTACTGGTGGGACAAGTGATAAAGTGGGGCAATTGGTTCAAGATCCTTTTGGAGTAAAGGGGGTGGATGTCAGAGTTTCTCTTAACCTTCTGTCTTCATCAGAGGTACTTCTGTAAAGGGGTAAGGAACCAGAGAAAATAAAGGGACACCCCCAGCCCCCTTAGAGTTCAAGTCTTGTATCCACTGGCTTTATTTTCCAAGGTTGGTTTTTGGTGGTGTTTTTTTTTTATTTTATTTATTTTTTCCCAGTGTGTGGTAGATTAGGAGAGGTTCTGGGGAAGACTTTTTTTACTAAGATTTTCTAACTTTTTCCTATATCCTACTTTACACACATAGGTATTTTGGAATTTTGTTTTGTTTTGCTTTATGTAATAATGGTGGTGGTTCTTTGCTTAACTATAGCTAAGACTAGAAATATAATTAAGTGCATGTATTCATGTCTATTGTCAAATTGCAGACACAAACCAGATAGCAGCTTCTAGCAGTCAAATATTGACCGATTGTTTAGGATGCGAATCTTTTCTTTCTTTTTTTTTTCTCTCCAGATTTAGAAATGCAATGTTGAAAAGTATCTGTGAAGTTCTTGACTTGGAAAGATCAGGAGTTAATAGTGAGCTGGTAACAAGAATCTTAAACTTCTTAATGCACCCAAAGTCTTCAGGCAAGGTGAGATGCAAGGTTACTCTTGCTTTTGTAGCTCTGTTCTGATAAAAAAATACAGCTGTCTATTTCTTATTATTTGGTTGTTACCAGCGGTGATAAACTTACTGTTCTAGCTTACTGAAGTAGCAATGGCTTCTTGAGAGTAGCTCTCTGCTGCAGGCATCCATAATGGGGTGAGGACTTAGAAACTATATGCTTACATGTAAGTGCAGCTGTTCTACACTGTTAGCACACACAAAGTGTATGTGGTCAACACATAAAGCTAATTAGAGATATCCATACCCAAATACCGTAAGTAGCTTCTGCTTTGTGGGTGAATGAAGGGGAATAGACATAATATGTGAGCAGAAAAGAGAAAAAAAAAAGGTGTTAGAGCAAGGAAATAAAACATGAAAGGACAGGAAAACAAGCTGTCATATGTTACTTGGGTATGCTACATGTTGACAAGTTACGTGTTCATATTTGGTTGTGGCAAAATTTGGATGGAATTTGTTGCAAGCCTAGGAAAACTTGCTTTATATAATATATATTAATTATATGATTTGTATATTACTGTGTGTGTATATATATATACACACATGTATATAGTATATATATTCTATATTAGTATCTAGTGCACTAGATTCAGCTGCCACGACTGCTATACTCGGTTATTAATTTTCTTGGACTTTCAGTTTTTAATCTAAAAGCAATACTTAAAT
Organism: Numenius arquata; assembly: GCF_964106895.1. Lineage (NCBI taxonomy): Eukaryota > Metazoa > Chordata > Aves > Charadriiformes > Scolopacidae > Numenius > Numenius arquata. The sequence continues at coordinate 65,638,470 of NC_133579.1, read as the reverse complement.
AGTTAGACTGTTGATCAGGAAATTAAAGTTATTCCCAGCAAACACTGGTAAGTGATGTGAACAAGGAGTCTGCGTGCTGCCGTAGGGACACTGGTACTGAGTGATAACAAAAGGCAGTTTTGCATAAGACATGACAGAATTCCTGCCTTTAAGTCTTCTGAAGAGTTGTCAGCTAACTTGTTATCAGAAGGAAAACCTTGCTTTTATGGGCTGGGGGGCACAGGTAGGCAAAAGGTTACTTCTAACCCCCAACCTTTGAAGATTTGTTTGATTAGGGGGTGGAAGGGCTGCTTAGCTTAGAATTGAAATTTCATTTTACTCAGGTCCATCTATGTAATGAATTTCTGCTTACTGCAAAGTGTCATGGCTTAAGTGTAGTACATAAATAGTTCTGTTTTTTGTTTCAAGACTTAGAGACCTCTATATTTGTTTACTGTTCTTTCATGTGATTTGAAGAAATTCATATTTTTAAAATTCACTTTTGCGTACCTACTTGGATAACACACCTCCCTGTCTCTCAGCCACTGCCAAAGTCCAAAAAAACACCAAGCAAAGGTGGCAAAAAAGAACGCAGTAGCACTGGAACAACAAGAAAAGCAAAACGCACCAAGTGCCCAGAGATCTTGTCAGATGAATCCAGTAGTGAAGAAGATGAAAAGAAGGAAAAGGATGACTCTTCAGAAGAAAAAGAAAGTGAAGATGAGGTAATGAGGCTTTGGGGGTTTTAGGTTGGCTTTTTTTTTTTTTTTCAACATAGAGCTAAAAACATTTGTCTGCAATTTTTCACTATGTGGTTGTTATCGATTGGTAATTCTTCTAACATGCAGAGCTGGGGGGTAAGCTGTGTTTAAATAAATAAATGGTTTGAAAGAAAAGGGAATACATTTGCAATTTGTAAGAGATTTTCACAATTTCTTAGTGCATTAGAGACTCAATAAGGTAAGAGGTGGAGGTTCTGATTTTTGGGTGTATATATGCACCTTATAAAACTCGATGTCATTTTGGGGCAGCCAGGATTTCTAGCATAATTGATTGCATTTCTTGCATCATCTTGTGATGACTTCATTAATGTAATTTCATAAAAATTCCCAATATCTATCTATTTATCTTTTTCTGTTTTCTGTGTAGGGTTTGATTGGTTACCTAGGGCTTAACTCTGAATTCAGTAGAGGTCCCTGACCCACCTAGCTGCATTGGTTTTGGACCTTGCTTCCATATTTCTCCTGGATTTTATGTCATAATCTGTCTTTTAGGATTCTCTTGTCTTGGATTGGAAAGATAAAATGAGCAAAGTAGTAAGCAGCCTTACAAAGATCCCTGCAATCTCCAAAATGTTCTCATCTCACTCTGTTCTTCTCTGTTTTCTTTGAAACTTCTTTTAGCCTTGCATAGTAGGAGAGAAATGAGATTACCTTTGCATTTAAATGCAAAATACCTTTCCCTGTGTATTCCCTTTTCAGCCCTGTACCTATTCACAGAATAGACACAAAACATGGAGGGCTTGTACAAGTGTACAGCTCATTTGTGTACAAAGTGTACACTGATTTGTCAATATGCCTGAAGCCTGGAAAAAAAAAAATTAAAAGGAGCTACAGGCTCCATCTTATCCTGTATTTTGATTTAGATGGGACTGTCTTTTTAACCTTAATCAGAACCCTGCATCAAACAGCACTTAGTCAACTGCTGGTGTCCAAGGAAATCCTTTGTGCAAGCTATGGAACCTTTAGCTGTAATGTAACACTATTACTTACATTCTATATATTGCAGTGGAAGTGTGGCTGTTAAGTAAATAGTCTGAGCTATAGAAAATAGCCACAGAAATCTTTTGTTGAAAGGCCAATCTACATAACTAACAGTTTTTGTCACCGTGATTTTGATAGGTGTTAGTTTTAATTTATAAAGATAGTTTAAGGAAATTCCCCGTGCCTTCATGAAATGAACTTAATTCTTAGTTTGCCCTTTTTCTTTCACCACAAATGGCAAATTGAAAGAAGGCTGAAATACTAAAAGTTAATTTTATATTTGTTCATCTCTTCAGCAAGACAGTCTTCCTACTGTGAGGAAAGGAATATCACTTTCAGAGGCAGGAGTTGTCTTTTAGAAAAAATTTCAAGAACTTTGTTATTTGAAGAAAAAAAACACACAAACAAAAAAAGCCTCCCAGTAAACCCCATTGATCTAACTGGGTCTTCTTTGCCTCCTTTCAGAAGGTAGGAGTTAGGTATGTCTGCCAGGCACAATAGCTGAGTAGGCTGAAGTCTTGGGAAACTGAAGCTGACTTGCATAGAGTAAAAGCTTAAATTATTACAAAAACACTAGTATGTCAAATTAGTTTGAATGTAGGAAATAGTGAAATGGAAAATTTCTGTGTTTGTACAGCTTTAAGATGGGGAGGGGGGGTTAGCTTTATGACATCCTTTAACATACTACAAATGGAAGGATGTAGGCAGCATATCTGCTGCCCCTGCTCCATTGGAATCTTAGGCATGGAGTGGCCAGAATAGATTGTCCTAAGAGTTATGTGTCTCAGTTGCCACTCTCTCTTTAAGCAAGACAAACAAAAATTCTTACTGTTACCTGGAAGCAAAGGATATCTGAAATATTTTTGTGTGCTGGGGGAGCATAATTTTATAAAAAACTTAAATGTGAGTGCTGGGTTAGAAGCTATGGTTTCTAACCGTATCTGGTGATGGTGCTTTAGCAGAAACTTGAAAGCTGAAATGCTAGAAATTACAACTGTTTATTTAGAAATGGAGAGATCCTTGAGTGTATTTTCTGAGTTTCAACAGTGAAAGTCTTTATCCTTCATTTAGCACTTCAGAGTGAATGCAAGCCAATATAAATAAATACAATCTGGTTTATTAAATACTAGTTTGATGAATTGCACAAGGTACTAATGGGAGAAGCAGTAAAGTTATATGAACTAATCTCGATTGTTTAGATGTCATAGTTTGCTCAGTTGACTACACTGCCATTTTAAATATAAATTAGAGTTATGAACTTAGTAACTACTGTTAGTTAACGTGGTATTGTTTCATGATGTTCTTTCTCTGAAGTATGGTTTATTCCTGGTCAATGTTTCGTGTTTTTCTGTAAGGAGTTCTCAGCCTTGTCAGAAGTACTATCTAAAGATTTTGTGTGTTAAGCACATATTTAATTTGTGCCAAAAATGCAGTGCACTGACATGTGTATACTGTATGTATTTATGTTCCCAACTTTTTCTGTTGATGTTAATTTAATGCAACAACTTTTTGAGTTTACTGGTCACGATAATTGACCAAATTATGGATTAGCTAATGTAGTTCTCCTCAGCTAGTGCAAAAAATTAGCTGCGTGTAGTCTTAGAGAGCTGTGGCATCTAGAAGTAATTGAATACAACATACCATGTCCTTTTTTAAAGGAACATCTTTAAAGTGATTTTATAAGCTAATTATAAGTAATTATGAATGGGAAGTTTAAGCACAACAAACTACTAGTATCATCAAAAAGTTCTAGCTGCTTGTCCTTGTACACGGACTCTTAAGCTCAATGTGAAATTTAAAAGAATGTAGGAATACTTATTGCGGGCATATTCCTCCTATGGTATAGGGGTAGAAATTGCTAGTAAAGTAGAGTAATTAAATTTGCTGATTTAGTTTGTATTGACAGAAAGGATAATTTCCTTTGTGGAAAGGGGGTGTGGATTGTTTGGGTAGAAACCATCATTTTAATCTTCTGTTTTTCTTCTTTATAGCCCCCTAGAAAAGCATCTAAAAGAGAAAAATCTAAAAAGACTGCTCCCAAAACAAAGAAACCTGTGAAGGGTGCGAATGTCAAGAAGGCAGACAGCAGCACTACCAAAAAAAATCAGAACAGTTCTAGAAAAGGTAAATGTTTTAAATCTTTCATCATATGTTGTCTTGTAGCTTAACTGGAATGCTTATTAGAAAACAAGCTTAAGCACCTACTTGTAAAAGCAAATACAATTTGGTGAATTGTTGGCTTGCTACTTGGTGATTCTTTCCTTGCAACAGTAATTAAAAAAAAATTCATGGTTTGGGTATACTTCATGTCATTTCTGTTTTTTACATAATGTACTGTATATTTGTATTGTATATTTGCATGTAAAGTGAAAATACCAACCTAGTCTTCCCTTCTGCCAAAAGAACATTGGTGAAATTCTGATGGTCTCTATATAGTGACTTCATGTGAATCTTATAATTGATCCAGTAGAATATATATATCGCCCTGTGTATCTCTTTTGAGCAGCGGTTTGGTGTGGTTTTTGTTACCATAGATAGGGGTTCTGCATGCTTCCTGTTGCTGTTGGTTTTCTCATATCTGATGATATGTGTAAAAGGTACACAGGTATTAAGGAACTCACTGTATGTATAAAGATTGCAGCAGCGCGGATGGGGACAGAGTGGTTTCTTGCAAGCAGCTTGGCAGAAAAGGACCTGGGTAGGGGCGGATGGTGCTCACAGACAAGATGAACCCAATTCAGCAGCGTGCCCTTGTGATAAGGAACACTGACAGCACTCTGGGCCATTCCAGCAAGTGTGTAGCCAGCAGGTTGAGGGAAGTGATTATTACCTGCTGTTTAGGACTTGTGAGCCTGCCTCGGGAGTGCTGTCTCCAGCTTTGGGCTCCCTGGTGCAAGACAGACGTGGATGTACTGGAGTGAGTCCCGTGGAGGGTCAGTCACCAAGATGGTCAGGGGGCTGGAGCCCAAGATGTAGGAGGGGAGGCGCAGAGAGCTGGGTTTGTTCAGCCTTAAGAAGAGGGAGCTAAAGGGGGATCGTACTGCAGTCTGCAACTACCATGTGGGAGAGTACAGGGAAGGCAGGGGCAGGCTCTGCTTGGAGGTGCACATTGAGAGGAGGCAACAGACAAAAGCTGCCACCAGGGAAACTGAAATTACGTGTTAGGGGAAGAAAAGCTTCACCATGTGGGTGGTCACACAAAAACGGGTCCTGGAGCAGTTGTGGAATCCCTGTTGTTGGGGATGTTCAGAGCTCAACCGGGCAGGGACCCGAGCAACCAGTTCTATGTTGGCCCTGTTCCAAGTAATGGCTTAAACCGGATGATCTCCGGAGGTCCTTTCCCACCTTAAAAAATCTCTGGCACTCTTATGAAATAACAGTCATGTCTCTATCACAATCATGGTATGAGTTAGTAATGCAAAATATATCCATACTGCAAACATACACTGGTGCTGGCATTAAATAAAGTATTTATGCTATAGCACAGACATTAGTTAAGATTAATTACCCTGCATGTCAGTGTATTAGGAAAGGGATGGTTAACCTGTTAGGCATGGAATTATGCTAAATTTCATTCATAACCTTACTTCTCAGCAAACTAAACTGGCCTATGCTAAATTCAGTGAATTTTCGGAATGGCTCCTGGCAGTACTAATGTGGCTGACTGTGTGTGTGTGTATGCTTTGTTTTATCATCAACAAACTAATTACATATATATATATATATATATGTAATTATACATATGTGGTTTGCATATATGTTATTTAATATTTTCATAATGTCTCTACTCCTACTCCATTTCTGTGTATTGAGTGTATGTTTGCAGTACAAAAATCAAAATGTTAAGTAGGTCTTTCTGTAAGTTCATTATCTAGATTGTTTGGCTCTGAATTTTATATTGTTGGCAGTAGAGGAACTGAGTGGATGTTAGTCATTCGGTCTAATTTTTTTTTGCTGCTGGAAAAGATTATAGGAGTGTCCTGTGCCTCTTCAGTTAACTTCCTTGGGGTCATGATGTTTCTGATAGCATGTTCAGTAATACAGCACTGCAAAACTACAAGATCCTAGTGAGCAACATTGCCAGGGGAAATATCCAAACTTCTTTTTAAACCAAATAAGTACTTTTTTAGGGGCATATTACCTCAATTTAGATTTGCTGTAACAAACCTTTTTTTAGTTTGATAAATTAATCCTTCCCATACTTTCTAAAGTACATATTGATTTGTAAACTCATAGTTCATCAACAACGATGTGGATTCATGAATAAATGTAGTACTTGATAGCATTAGCTTTGGTTTTAAATGGATGGTCTGGCAAGATGTCTATTTTAAGGGAGAACATCTGCATCAGATATTTGGGGAAGGTTTTGGTGGCGGAAGCAGACAAATTGAAAATCTTTATTACAATTCAAATTATTCTTCATATTTAGAAAGTGAGTCTGAGGATAGTTCAGACGATGAACCTCTAATTAAAAAGTTGAAGAAACCACCCACAGATGAAGAACTCAAGGAAACTGTCAAGAACTTGTTGGCCAATGCAAACTTGGAGGAGGTCACAATGAAACAAATTTGCAAAGAGGTAAGCAAATAGGATTTTGCGATCTCTTTTTAGGCTGTGGGTTGTTGGTGAACAGGCTTTTGTCATTGTTTCAGAAATGGAAGCTTGCCCTCTGCACAAAGGTTCAGAAACAAAAGAAGTTCTGCATTGATTTATTTACTTGCTAACAGCTATAACAAGGAGAGCTTTAATCTTAAGATACACAGCACTGATAGCCAACAGCAGAAGGGAAATCTCAAGAGAAAGATTAGCTACATGGAAAGTAGCAATATTACCTCCAAATAACTGCCGTGTATGAAAGTGAAAATATTTGAGATGTCGAGACAGTGCAGCAGCTTGCTGCTGTCAAAAGGAGAGGGCTGTGTCATTGCTCTCTGTACATTCTCCTGCTCGCCTTGCTCTCATTCTTCTTATGTTCTCCTTGTGAATCTGTTCAACTCTCATCTATCAGCAAAAAATGAATAGTTCTCAGCTGAGTTAGTGAGTTGAATCAGTTCAGCAAGGAATCCGTTAGTTATCAGGACAGGTGCCAGGAAAGGACCATGTGGCTGGAAAAGGGAAAGTGACCAAAACACACACAATGCTGTTACCTCGATGCTTTCTACAGCCGGTTAACTCATTTGTTTGTTTTCCTGGTACTCCCAAGAAGTTGTGTTGAGAAAGTTAAACCAGAAGCTATTCTTAAGAGAAAACTGCGTGTTTATATCCTGTACAAACTCTTTGTCATGTTTATAGTCATTCTAAAAGTCTGAAATTTGGTATACTGAAATAAAATATTCTGCATTGGTTGTCAGCGTTGGCATCTGTTATTGTTTGGTCCTCTCCCACCTAGTTAGCCAAAGAGTAGTTGTACAATAGCACTCAAATATGTTGACTCTTCTATTAAGCACTTACAAGGATCACAATTTTACTTGCTATCAAAAAAAAAAAAAATTAAGCCTTGGGATTTGATATTTGTTTAGCTTCCTACACTAATGCAGAGGTATCTGACTACTTAAAGCAGATTAAGACAAAGACTGGAGAACTCCTATTTGCCTGACCTGGCAAGTTAGGCATTCCAGCTTGTTGATGTGAAAATTTTTGTCAGTGACCAAATATAAAAAAAATGCATGTATTTAAATATCTATGTGGTCAAAGAACAGGAAAATAAGTTTATCACTTTCCATAATTAAAAGAGAGCATTTGGCAGTTGTAATACTCGAAGTACCACACCAATTTTTCCCTAATTTCACTTAAACTCCTCCTATTCATACAATACATTGCATGAAAGTAATTTGAGGCTTGTTTTTTCTTTTTTCTTTTTATTTTTTTTTAGGTATATGAAAAATATCCTAGTTATGATTTATCTGACAGGAAAGACTTCATTAAAAAAACAGTCAAAGAGGTAAAGACTTTATCATTTAGAAAAGATCCTGGCTTGGGTGTTTTTTGTTTTGGGGTTTTTTTTTCAGTCTATTAGAAAGTGGCATTGCATCTTGTTACACTAGTTTTAATAGCCTCCTGTAAAGTATTGGAAGTTTAGTGCTCTGATAGACCTGAACTCTGGCTCCATTTTTTTTCTTTTGTATCCCTCTTCCAAAAATAACCACTTCAGACTATTTTCTTAGCATGCTACTGCTGCTATGATTTCTTTGGTAAGCAGAACTAAAATTAAAGGTATCATAATTTTTGGTAACTTTTACTTTCTGAAAGCTATGTATTTGATTTAAATTACAGTCTTGGCTGCAAGGTGCCTTATAATTCATGCACTGACCACATACATTTGTAGGTAACGATGCATGAAGTTGTGTAAGTTCCGCAGACCTGCAAGCTCTGGCAAAGAGAGAAGGCAATAGATAGTTTTTCTCTGTGTGTACTCCTGGTAACACAGTTACAATGCTGCCTTTGAGTTTGCTGCACTGAAGTTTAGGCTTGATACAATGCACTCAGGACAAAGGGTTTATGGTCCAGTCTGTGGTTGGTAATTTGTAAGAAAATTTTCAAGTTCACTTACCTTTCCTTGCCCAAAACTAAAAATGGAACTAGAGAAGTAAGGTCCACTTAGTGGAGTTAATAAAGTAACTTCTGTTTCTCTTGTGGCTTCATTTGCAGATGTTGATATATGGCTATCTAGAAATAGTTATGTCTGTGTGCTTTGCATACATGTGTCACTGTCAGCAAAGGCGTTAAGAGTAATTTATCTACTCTAGGGATGTTCTTGGTTTTTTGTGATAGCCAAAGTACAGTGTATTTTCTTGATAGTCTGATGTAAAGGGAGAGGCTATATGTAATTGGATTGAGAGCAAGGAGAAAACTAATACGCTTCTCATTTCAGTTGATTTCATGATCTGATTTGACTGTGGGAAATGAAGATTCCTGGTTTTATGTTCCCATGGATTTGAAGATCTGATAGGCACCAGCAAAAGAAACGTGTCTTACCCTTGTGGTATTTAGTCAGAGCTGATTCTGCTGATCTGTTGTTAAGAGTGTTGTTGTAAATTGCTTTGTGTGTCTCTTTTTTTTTTTTTTTTTTTTAAAAACAAAACAAAACTGCATGTGATGCAGTTTTTAGTTGAACATACTTAAGTTTCGTGCATGGCAATAAATGTTCCCTTTTTTTATAGGTTTTTGTACATTTTGAATTGCTTTGTATAACTAGATTCATTAGAACCATCGTAGTTTTTTAGTGTGGATTACTAGCTTGCAGGAGATTTTAAAATCAAGTAAGATGAAAGCTGCTTATCTGCACATACATGCAGAGACTGGAATATTGCAGTGTTGGTTATAAAGATACTTTGAATACATATCCATTCTGAAAATAACAAAAGTTAGTCACACATTAATGTCTTTTATATTCTGATACATTCTACAGATGCAGAATTATTCTAAATCTAGATTACCATCTTGCATGTGTAGGCACTGAGAGAATTGGCAAAGCATGACAACTAATTGGCATATAGATGTTATTTTTGTACTTTTAAAAGGCTTTCTGTTGTGTATATAACGTTATTTCAGATTTCTTTTGTGAAAATCAGTTTTTTAATCTTGTTATCTTAGGATTTATGACATGAAATGTCAGTGTTCAGCAGTGAGGCTGTGATGAATATCGGTATGCAGAAGTTTCATGAAACTACAAATGAATTGAGCTTTTATGATGTTTGTCTCATCTTACCCCTTGTACAGAAACTAAACTGTAGTTTTATACTTCAGCTTTTCAGCGTTTAACTTTGTATAAAAGACTACAGGTACATTTGTTTCAATGGCTTGACATAGTAAATAAAATCCCTCGAAAGGCTATAGAGACGTTTCTAGAGTTCACTTTGCAAAAAATCTTTTACTTGATGGCTTAGCATCTCAGAAGTGGGCATCCAAGATGTATAGCTGGGAGGCTCGATAGCTTTGGAAGTCCACAGTGGGGCTTCTGAATTGGTCAGTGCTGATGTGTAGTTAATCTCTCTTCTGTATGGGGAAAGCTTTTCTGAACCTGAGCCTTGGTGCCTCAACATGGACAATGGTACTTCTAAGCCTGCTGTCTTGAACTTTGTCCCATGGATTTTCAGATCAAAGTGAACTCTTAGCATAATTTTTTGTTGTTTAGGTTTCTGTTCTCCATACATCTTGTTGCTAATATGAGACATCCTACACATAAAATCATGAAACTAATAGTTGCCAAAGTGTGGGCTGCATTAATGCCATGAGCACAGAATCCCTCTGACTAGTATTGCTGGAAAGACAAAGTGTATTTTTTTTGAATTTTATTATTGTACAGTTGAGAAATAAGGGTTCATAAATGATCTAAATTCTGAGAATGTTCAGCCAGTTAGACTATTAATCTTCACACACTTTTTGAATTTCTTTTGTGTGTAACCATTTATAATAAGGCTGAATGTAATGGGGGTTTTTTGTATTCAATAAATGTCTTTCACAAAAATGTAAATCAATTTTGATGATTTAACCTTTGCTTAAATGTATAGTAAAAAAAATATCTATACAGAAACAAGGTTTTTGTCTTTATCTCATCTGGTAGAAAGTATTCAAGCCTGATGATTTTATATCTTCTGTGAGGTTGTTTGTTTGTGTTTTTTTTTGTCTGAACTATCTTAGCATAAAGAACACTTTTTAATTTGCAATTAAAAACATCAAAATCTTCCAAGTCCTGCTTAGAAGTGGTAAGTTACTTGTGTCAAGTTTTGTTGGGTTTTCAGATGGATTTTCTACAAATACTTGAACTGCCTTGTGATTTTTATGTAAATATACAAGTCACTTTTAATTATGTGGGTCAGGAAGTGTTTTTAAGATGAGTAATTCCCGAGTATAAACACTTCTTTATAGTATAAATTCTAACAAAAACTTACAAAAGGATAGTGTATTTCTGTTTATTATATATAAGCATTACTTGCCATGTTGGAATTGCACAGATAGAATGGAAGTGAACTTTAAATCCTTCAAATACTTTGTTTAAATCTCTTAACTACAACTAAATGTAGTCCTCAACAGAGAAGAAATGTCTGAGCTGTTGCCCTGCTAATCCATACCAGTCTGGCTGCAACTGATACAAGATTCCAGTTATTCCTACAACTGAGGGAAAGGCTGCAAGACAATACTAAAAGGTAAATAAAATGTCCTGCTTATCCTGATGCCATTGGATAAAAAACATAGCTTGTCAGGTCTCTAAATCCTGTACAGAGATGTTCATAAAAATCGAAACTGGCTAACTGGATAAAATGTAACTGAATGAAGTGTTCAGGTGTATACCTTCAGATCCTTAAGATTATTTTTCTAGAATACAATGATTAGGACATAGTCCTAACATCTTGATTTGATTGCTTACGGCATAATTCCTACAGTCCAGTGTACTGGTTCCTCTGTATAGTTAAGTCTTTGGTATTTTGGTTGGCGACTTGTGAAACCACACAAATTAACCTGAATGACATGCTTATATAAACAGTTGTTCTTTTGAGTGAGCTTGGCATTTGAGGCAACGGTGTATGGCCCTGATAAGAGGAGGAAGGTGGAGAGCATTAAGTGGGTGAAAGGAAGACTAGAAATTTGGAGTGACTACAAGTTATGTGTCTTCAGGAAAAGAGCCGAGCTGGAGTTATGTGGTAACCCATGGTATACTGCTCAGGTATGTCTAACCAAGACAAAATTAGGAAGATGCAGCTTTGTGTCATCCCACCTTTTTTTTCCAGAGCTCTAGACTAACAGCCTTCTTGGACACAAGCAGGCTTATAGCATCTGTGTTCTTTCTGCATTATGCTATTACAAGGCATATGACAAAGCAAGATCTATGAATGGCTGGGTTTAGATTAGCCACTGCTAAAATGGACTTGAAAATATGCCTTTTGGAGCCCAGTGCTTAGATTAAGGCCAAATAATGCCCTTGGCAGTCAGCATCATGATTCCAATAAGGTTTATTAGCTCTGCTGCTGTTTCAGAGAGAGGGTGGCTCATGACCACTTGGGTAGATACAATTATTCCTGTTTCCAAATCCAAAATTTGACTATAATCAAGTAGCTCAGTCTGAGCTAGATGAAAGCATTCCTGGAATGATTTCTGCTGGTGGTGGTTGTTATTTTAGTTCCCATTATTTAGGAAGAAGAGTGGAAAATCTGTAAGGTGCCAGAATATTGTCGGAAAACTTATTGCAGTAAGAAATTTACTAAAATCAATGTTTTGCTTGCAAAAAAAAAACTTAAGAAATATCTTGAATGCTGATAACCGTGGTGTTTTCTTTCTTCCAAGAAATGTGTTTCCTGCCTTATTAAAGCAAGTAGCTGGAAGTTGTAGGTCTAAAAGTTTATTCAGATGGACCTTGACTTGCAGGAGAAACAGGCTGACAGGAACCTCCTAAAGGTCAACAGAAGCAAATGCAGCATTTTGTTTCTGGGATGGAATAACCACGTACAATAGTGTGGGTGGGGACAGAGTGGTTTCTTGCAAGCAGCTTGGCAGAAAAGGACCTGGGTAGGGGCGGATGGTGCTCACAGACAAGATGAACCCAATTCAGCAGCGTGCCCTTGTGATAAGGAACACTGACAGCACTCTGGGCCATTCCAGCAAGTGTGTAGCCAGCAGGTTGAGGGAAGTGATTATTACCTGCTGTTTAGGACTTGTGAGCCTGCCTCGGGAGTGCTGTCTCCAGCTTTGGGCTCCCTGGTGCAAGACAGACGTGCAAGACAGACCCTCCAGTCCCGTGGAGGGTCAGTCACCAAGATGGTCAGGGGGCTGGAGCCCAAGATGTAGGAGGGGAGGCGCAGAGAGCTGGGTTTGTTCAGCCTTAAGAAGAGGGAGCTAAAGGGGGATCGTACTGCAGTCTGCAACTACCATGTGGGAGAGTACAGGGAAGGCAGGGGCAGGCTCTGCTTGGAGGTGCACGTTGAGAGGAGGCAACAGACAAAAGCTGCCACCAGGGAAACTGAAATTACGTGTTAGGGGAAGAAAAACTTCACCATGTGGGTGGTCACACAAAAACGGGTCCTGGAGCAGTTGTGGAATCCCTGTTGTTGGGGATGTTCAGAGCTCAACCGGGCAGGGACCCGAGCAACCAGTTCTATGTTGGCCCTGCTCCTGGGGATAAGAGGATGGCTATATTGTATAACATACCATGCTTCCTGACCTGACCTTGTTCACTGAACTGCACTTAGTCGTAGGCTTGCCACTGCACTTTTGTTTCTCATGTAAGTTTAGACAGCTGGGCTAAAAGGAAAAAAGTTCCCTCATACCAACTGTTTTCTTGAAGGGCTGTCATTCTTTGGGGGAGTGTGATGAAATCTCCTGATTTGCATATTATTTTAAAAGAATTAGTATTTTGTTTCCATTTGAAAGACTGCTATTTTTAAAATGAAGGTAATATTTTTCAAGACCAGTGTCAGGTGTAACGAAAATAATTTCCTGCAGAGAGTTAGCATTAGGAGAACAAAGCATGTCCTTGGGATACAAACTTTGAACTGCTATGACAGGATTATGGGAAAGCAGTGAATCTTCCACACAGTAATGTTTTCACTGGTTCAGACCTATGTTCGTTACTGGTTGAAATAGACTTTCAAAGGGAGTAGGAATTTTTTTTTTTAAGTTGCCTGCAGTCAAACTTATACGAAGTGAATACCTGACCCCTCCCAATCAAGAAGTACAGTGTAGGTAAGTGTTATCAGAATTTGTCATTGTTCGTATTTTAAATGGTTTTGGGTATATAGTCAGGCTTGCATGTGCTTATAGTCATCTGTGCTAGTAGGAAACTTTTGGGACCACGATCCTATGAATTGTTCTTACTATTACTCAGTGAAAAGCATTACGTGGTCCTCTAGTGATTTTTCTGGCTATTTTAAAATTATGGGCAGTGCTTCTAAACAATTACCATTTTGCCTGAAATTTCCTCTGGCTAAGGAAAATAATCTGATATGATCTTATGAATTGCTTTGTAAACCTTTGAGGCAAAAGACACTGACTATCATGGTACTGTCCAAATAACAGCAAAGTTAATACTTATTGCTCAGAGAAGGCTGTAGAGCATCACTACTGAGGAATTGTCTAGCTGTAGGAATATACTAAAAGGAAATCTTGAATGTAACAAAAAAGTAGGCTTAGCCACTAGTTAAATTCAAAGAAAACAAAACATGAGCATCCTGTGGATACTTTCCAGTTTTATTCTGCTGCCATAACATAGTCACACAGAGAGTTGAAGTGTAACAGATCATGCTCTGCATTCAAATTTTTTTTTAATAACATTTAAACAAATCTACTCAAAGAAAACATTCCCTATTTCTTTATTTGCAGGGAATAAATTAAACACAAAAGAAAAAACACATACATGCTTGAAATAAATTTTAACATAAGTATTAGAAAAATTTTTGGGGAACATTAATTAAAGAATGAAGTCTCAGAACCAGCCTGATGTTCTTACACATTTCAAATGAATGTAAGTTAAAATGGAACATATTTTTTTATTTACTCCTCAAACTTAAGTGCAGCACAACACAGTTCAAGTGCCTTGGCACCAAAATAATATACAAATAATTAATAGAGTAGGCCATTGGTAAATTTATCATGTTACCTGTTTTTTTAATGCTTTAAGAAGTGTGCAGCAGCTAAAGCCAAATGTGACAGTATTTGTTCGTGTCCATCTCTAGTCTCTAGAATATAGGATTTATCTATCTGCAAAGTCGTAGATGGATTTAAAACCCCAAATACAAATTAAAAGGATGGAAGCATATGTCTAAAGTCAAGCATGTTCACACAAACTTTGGACTGCAGAAATGGATGCTGAGCTCAACTTCCCAGACAGTTCCTATGTAAAGTGTGGTGTGTTTATATTTTGTTATTAAGCTGACTGAAGTTTTGACCAAGGTCAGCTGAAGCAGCCATTGAATATAATGTTTTGGGCTTGTAGTAATCTTTATTCCCACCTTCAAAAGCTTCTCTTATAATAATTTTGTCATATATGATAAAGTGGGAAAGAAACTTGGAACTCAAACATACACAGCTCTTAATCTTTCCTAGTTATGCTGTAAGTTGGCCTGTAATATATGAAATCAACAAAGTGCAAATGATTACCAAAAGCAAAATCTGATGTCTGATTATCTTTTCTCATCAGAAGATTTTTTCTTGCTTCTTTAATAGCCTTTAAATTACAATTTAATACTTGGAAATACTTTAAAACTGTACATACTAGCATTTACGTAGAAGAAAGTTATGCACAGTTACACTTTTCCTATTAATCCACATAATTCAGCTTTAAGAAGCAGAACAGAAATATATCTGAAAAAACATCTAGTTATATAAACATCTTCACCTTGTAAATTAGAGATTAAATAAAGGTATTTGACAATATCATAGCTACTCTAAAAACAAAAAAAAAAATAGGTATTTAGAAGGAAGAGTTGTGTTTATTCAGTAGGATTTTTCTTAAGAGTGCTTGTTGTGGTGGTGGTTTTTTTTCCTAAGGATAGAGCTTTATGGAAATAGGCACTATAACTAAAAAAAAAGTTTGCTGTGTCATTCTTAAACAAGGAGATTAAAAAAAGAAAAGAGGCTATGCATGAGACTGGGGGGGATGAGGGGGTGGAGAATAAGTGCTTTCTTTCCTTCCAGAAATCATGAGGTCTATGCAGTAAAGTTACAGGGATGGTGTGGGGGAACAGATCTAAAAATTGAGTTTAATTGTTTTCATTAATACTGTTTTAGTGGAACAGTATTACAACAGATATCCTGGTTGCGTCTGTCTTATTTCTACTGAAAAATATTTTTTTCTTCCATGTTCTATGGAAAAGCTATTAGATAGATGCTTAGCCCTTACTGAATTACTCCCTCAAGTTGTTCTTAATAATACTTTTAATAACAAAATAATAAAAACAAAAAAACTTCAAGTCAAAGTGCAAGCCACCTTGTTTCAGCCCTTCATAAAAGTTAATATTTTTTTCCTCATTCATCTTCACTTATTTTTTAAATATAAAAGTTGAATGAGCTGTTAGGAACTTACAGTCCTTTACCCCCCACTGTGCACTCATATCAGTAGATAGTTCCTCTACTCAGCCCAAATGAATTTGGAAGTTTGTTTCCAAAGTATCATAGAAATATAGTATTTTTAAGCTGTACTGTTTCTACATGATCAGAAACGCTAAGCAAATCGAAACTTAGCCTATTATTGTAACAAGAATTCATCTGAATAAGTAGCAGAGATTATATTTCAAAGTTTTTAAAAGTAATGTAAAAGTTAATTTTTCAAGTTTTTATTAGCTACAATAACCTTTCCATGATTGCACTGTAAACTGTTCCAGCAGTCTGATTTAAAGGAACAAACTTGATATTCCAAAGCCTGCTTAGTGAAGGCTAAGAATATGAAAAATATTATAGAAAAGGTTATTGATTGCAAGTGGAAAGAATGATAGTTGAGTTCCTACAATAATTCTAGAATTCGTCTAGGCTATTCAGGCTTTTGGGAGCAAGTTTGAACTCCTATGAGCATAATCAACCTGAGAATCACAGTTAGTGGAAAATTCCCATCATCATTACTAACTGCCAGCATTTTTAATGCTGTATGTTAACTTAGTCTTGTTTTAATCTGACCTTCTGAAATGAAGGTTTACAATAGCATCATTTGAGCCATACAGAAGAGGACTCTCAACAAAAGTTCTATTAGTTAAGCTGTGGCCAGGGACTCCAATGTCACTCTTACTAGTAATTTCTTAGTGGGGAAAAAACCCTCAACAATATGTATCATCAGGGCTTAAAAAAGGGGTTGGGGGGGAGAAAGAGGGGAAAAAGAAGATGAAGATTTTATCTTCAGGTACCTTATACTATTTAAGTACCACTTAGGAAAAAGGCAGCAAATAGGAAACTTGAAGATAGTTTTACCCACAGAAAACAATTAAAAATATATCTATAAACACAAAATTTCAGTACTTAATATGCTGCTATTTTGCTTGCTTCTCGAACCCCACTCAAGTAAGCTCCTGTAACGGTCTGAGGAAAGTGCCTATTTGTAGCCTGTATTTAAAAAAGAAAGAAAAAAAGTGAATTGTTTCTAAAACTATTAGAACAGATAGAATTTCAGTTTGTAAGATCAGTTTTGTTTTCCTTAAGCATATACCAGCATTTTTAAAAGCCATGGAAAACTTCTTAGAATTTAGGAGGAAATATTTTTAGCCACTTCAAAGTTTGCAAGCAAGTCAGCTAGAAAAATTAGTAGTCTGTTTTGCCATCTGCACTTTAGTGGGACATGTAAGTTCTGTTCCAGTATAGAATGCACCTACACCATCAGCAGCGTGCTGATGTTATATATACATATAACATATGTATAAATGTTATGTTATCCACAACAGAGTAACAGAAAGATAATTTGACTAAAAACACAAGTGGATCGTATAGTCTTGTCACATTCTGCACTTACTGGTTATGCAGTTCACTCCTGACCTGAATGAGACTTTCCACGTCCAATAATAATACAAATAAACAGGGTTCTGTGTCAAAATCGTGAAACACTAGCATATTTGTGTAACAGAGTATTTATATGCTACCTCTAGATTAATGGTGTTGGTTGGCAAAAGATTATTTTTCGTAAGAAATAGCTCCCCAATAACCGTAATCAACAGTAACAAAGATACTTACTTCACCAGCGAAAAAAATTTTTCCTTGTATATCTTCAGCTATAATGTCATAAGCTTCACCACTGCCCCCTGTTTTTACAAAACTATATGCCATCTGGAGCCAAGGGTCATTGCTCCATCGAGTAACAAAGAACTTCACTGGGTCAGGAACCTCCTGTGTAATCGAAAGAAAAATTATGCTCTGCAAAGAAAGGCTTGTATCTGCATATTTTTTCTCATAAACAGTTTAATCTTTAGAGTATCTAGTATGTAGATACAGATGAAATCACATTCCAGAATTAAATTTGAGTTTTCTTTATTATATACTAACCTCAAAGATAATTTTGTTTGCTAGACTTGCCTGATGTCTGAAACATCACAGTTACACTGTTTTGAATGCAACAAATCTGGATATTGTATTATACTTGGGTATTTTGAGAAATTTTTTTTCCTCGTGTGGTTCTATGTACTCTTCCAAACAGATAAAATACAATTATCAACATCATTCAACGTGTGTGTATGGATAATGTAAGAACTTTACATCTTGGTAAGGCATGATGCTTTGCTACTTCTAGTTTGTTAAATATCACAATGTCATCCTCATCTTGAAGATAGGTAATGTTATTTTCTCAATTGGAATAAAACTATCTAAGATCAGAAAATGAACTGGCTTGAAAACTAGGTTCAGGGAGAAAACAAAAACCAGAAAGTCATATAGTGTCTGGAGCTAAGTACCCTGACAGTAATACTGTGTATTCTTTGTCACATTGCAGCATGCAAATCCCACGCAATTCTACCAAAAAGAGACGGGATAACAACTGTATGAAGGCTTAATCAACTACAGCTGTATCTTATTCATGAGGGACTTGTGACAAGAAAACAAGCACCCCTGGTTGCCTCTTACACAACATCTACTATCAACCAACCAACAAGACTATTCCATTCAGGTAGCACATGAGAGACTAAAGCTCAAGCAGTCAAGGCAACGGTTAGCCAAGTATGACAAGTTTCATGGACATCCTAGAAGTTCTGATGCACCCCTGGAAGCTATCTTGTTGAAAATACCGATGCATTGCGGACAGATGACTGAAATTCACAACGCTATAAACCATGGAGACAGACATGAAAATCACTCCTCTAGACTAGAGTGGCACCGAAGACCTGTTTGTTACCTTGACATTCTCATGAGATCAAAATAGCAGGTATGTGGACTTACATTGCATGTGATTCTAGTAACTGTAAAGCCATTATCAAAAGTATGTTTTTTAGGAAAAGTTGGGCTTTCAGATGCTGAAGTTTTTTTCCAAGATCCTTAATCCTAATATCTGAACCATCAGTAAAACTTGACAGATCACCCATGGACATTAACTCAAGCATTTCTTGGGATCTAACTGCTCTAAGTCATTTAATTAAGGCATTACCATGTATAGAATGGAAGACAAATAATATTGATAAGTGATAGTCTTCTGCTTGCCCTAGATTTCTTTGATTTTCCTATTAGTTTTTATCTGAATTATGAGCTGGGGGAAGGAAAAAAGGTAGACGTTTGTATCTAAGATTTTTCTAAGATCATTTTGCCTGTACCTCCATCCCAAGACAGATCAGGAAGGGTTCTATCTTATTAGAAGAGTAAGGGTTTGGCTTGGTTTGGGGGTAGTGGTGTCATTTCAGTTGCTTTTTACATGGAAGCAGGGGGAATCAAAATCAAATTCATCTAGCTTAAAGCTTTTATGATGTATTGGAAGCAGTGATGACCAGAAAAAAAAAGTTTGGAAAAAGTGACAGCTAAGAAAGAAGCATATTTGTGTTACCTACCTAAAGTACTGATTTTAATTAATTTTCCTTTCTGTAAGTATTTTAAAGGATGATAGTTCATTTCTGTTTTTCATTACCATTTTCCTTCAGACAGATCTAAGATAATTCAATTCACATTCTTCACACAAATATCAAATGTGACTTCTCAAAGGAAGCATACTCCCTCAAACTGACACAAAAAGAAATAGTTTAAAATGTCAAAGGTTTTCTTATACATAAAACAATTCAAAGCTTTACTGCCATTGGCAAGTTAATTCATCTCATAAGAAAAGAGCTTCTTACCTGCTCCTTAAACAGCTCTCGAAGTACAGTCATACACTGTTGCAGTACTTGTTTATCATCTAAATTCTTAATGGTTGTTACAGCATCTCCAGTGACCACTGACATTAAAATGCTTTGTTTGCCCTAAAAACAAGACATTATCATATGAGATCACTTCAAAATTATGTTATCAAGTATTTCTTTAAGAGTCCCTTTTAATTGGTATTGACAAAGAGATTTTCAGCTGCAAAGCAACTTTTGTTCTAGAGGAAAGTGAGTTTGATTCCTTAAAATAAAGGGTTCATATATTCCTTAAAATAAAGGGTTCATATTCTACAGCATTTATGCTCAAACTACTACCATCCTCTGATGTCTTGTTCACAGAGCTGTGTTACAGTCAGCTCCTTTTACAACTTGCTGAATTAACTGAAAACTTCCTATCTACCTATGTAAAGGCTATACCAAAAGATTTGACATTTGTAGTGTTATTCTTTGTGACAGATCTCTTAAGCTCTAGTTGCGTGCCAAAATTCCACTTCAACTGTACTCCAATTTTAAAAGGTGGTAACAAAGAGAATCTATTTCAATACTGGTTCAATATGGTTTGGATTAGGCCAATGCTAAGCTCTTACTAGCAGATTTGGGCCCAAGAAACAAAAGATCAGTTCTACTGGTGTTTCCTTGTACTTGAATAAATCTGCTACCATGCAGAAGCTTCAAAGATTAAGTGGGGACCATAGAATAAGCACACAGGTTCTCAACTCCTTTAAAGAACTCTCCCTCTCTTGTTTATATAAGGCAATTCTTGTGTTATTAAACTCGATAGCTAGCAGAGAATAGCTATCAAGCAAATTAAGAATTCTATCTAGTGTCTCTGGCCAACACCAGCACACTGAACCTCATGTAGAATGAGCTTAAAAGTACTGAAGAGAAAACTTCTTTAAGGAAAGTCATATACAGGTACAGATAGTGTAGTTAACTGAGCACAGCCTTCACAGCATGATTTCCTTTTGGAGTAAGTCATAAGGTTACAAACAGCCTTTTAATTTCTGCCAAGTAGTAAGCAGCAGTAAAGCATGAAAAGCGTGAAAAGGCAAGATATAAATGTGTAATGTGTCTGCTTGGAACTGGTGGGTAAGAGAAACATGATGTCAATGCACTGGTTTGAATTTGTTTTGAAATTCACAAGTTTGGGACTGATGCTGCAGATCTGTTTCATATGAAAACACTAGGTTTTCTTCTGCCACTCCACATAGTTATTCAGGCTAGTGCAAGCCATTCAGTATTAATAAGCCAACATGATCTTTTTAACAGGATTTTTAGCTGATTTAAGTAAGGGAACAGAAGTCCTAAACTGGAAGTGACTATAGACTTTTTCCCTTATTAGTACATCTATAGTCAGGTACTACAAACTTGTTTTCAAGGTAGTTGAGAGTAAAAGCATTAACTTGCTTGTATATTAATTTGCATCCAAACTTAGGAAAACATTGCCATTTATTGCAATGAAGTAACAATTAGCTTTTTCTTGATAAGTAACACTGCTTCCACTTCTTTTAACAGTTGCGGAGATAGGGGGAAGAAGAAAACGTTTATTGTTCAGTAATTATTGCATAGATTCCAAACTGAATTTCTGAAGGGCCAACAGAAAATACAGCTAGTATATGATACCTCTGGATCCATGTCGTAGAAAACACTAAAGAGCCCACGCTGGCTGGAATTGGGTGGAACATGACCAAAAAAATCTGCTCCTTGAATTTTACTGTCCCAAAATCTATAAGGGAACTGCAAGGCGATCTAGAGAGAAAATGAGAGGGAGATAAAATTAAAGCATTTCGTTACCACAATACTTATAACTAGATATAGTATATGTTCTTCTAATGCTTTTTCCCTTTTCCACTCCATTAGAGACACGGCTCTATCACAGGGTATCAACAGGGAACATAATGAGCCTGTTCTCCAACAGGGACTGGGAAGGAAAAATAAAAAACCTGCTAGTCTCACAAATTGCAAATGCACAGACAGTACTGAATTTACTTCGGAAATTCAAGTGTTCAATTCTTGTTCTGCTCAAGAAATTCAGCAGAATATTTACAAACCTAATGTAGAACTCAGTAATCCCCATCCTGGGTGTGGGGGGGGTGGGTTTCTGAATCTTGCCTTTAAATTTCAGCATTGTTATAACCCTGTTCCTGGCATTACTTCTGTTACTGGTTTTTTTTTTTCTAAGCACACATACTACTGGGTATCTTTTCAGGATAGTCTGTCTTTTTGCACTGGAAAAGGGCAGGAGATTTTACACTGGCCAAATACACAACTTTCAGTATTCTTCTGAAATAGTTTTTGTATTTATTAGGTCAAAAGGACCTGGAATAAGCATATTAGAATTTTGGAAGATCTGAGATGATCATGAAGGCTTGCTCAAAATTAGGCACAAAATGTCTAAGCTGTGACATGATTCTGCAAACAATTTCTTTTAAAATCCCATTAAGTTGGGAAACCTAAGAAACAGAAACACACGTGATCCCCAACAGCATTTTGCTCTTCTGGGCACAAGTAAAATCAAATGTGTACACAAGTAAAATCAAACGTGTAATAAATCCTGAGAAATGAGTAGCAAAAGCAACAGTGACAAAGCAGCCACTGCTTCTATGAAAAGAAAATTAAATATAATCTGAAATTACTTACTTTCTCAATGACTCCTGCTCCCAAACTATTGATGGCTTTAATTTTTTTTTCTGACAGTGGAGGATTAAATTGAATGGCATTTTTCTGAAGAAGGGCCAGTGGTACAGTCACCAACACCTGAAAGAAATAATTACAATCACAAGAGTAACAAAAGCTGAATACTGTACATAAGCCTCACAGCATCCTCTTAACTATCTTGGATTAGTCTTATACTGCATCCTGCAATACTCGGACATCCCTAAATTTGTGTCCGTTTTTACTCTCCATTAAGTGGAAGCACATGCCTTACTTTCAGTTGAGAACAGATCCTGCAGTTTACTGGTTTGAAGTTGTAGTCTGTTAAATTGCTTGTACCAGAATGGCTAACTATGCTACTTATACTAATATCTCTTGTAAATTATTCTCAATGGCTGTCAGATTAACATAACTGTCTTTTTGAAAGGAGATAAGATGGTCATTTTTTTGGTTTGGTTTTAATTCCTTTACAGATCCCTTCTCTTTAAAATATTCTCAGTAACACTGTTGATGTCAATCCAATCTTGATCAAATTTATGTATCATTTTGAAAATTACTAAAAGGTAGATTATGCAGCATGAAGCAGGTGGGGATACAGGGAATAATGGAGACTGAGGAATATGGGTTGTCAAGTCCCGCATACCAAAGGGAAAAATTATAACAGGGCAGTCACATGCTAAATGGGGTAAAGCTGAACAGGGAACTGTCCCTTCAAAGATCAGATAAAACCCTATTTGCTTCACATTTTTAGTACTACCTTTATAGTGTTTAGTTCTTCAAATTAACTAGTACTCAAAACTCAAGCATGCTCAAGGAAAAGCAGGCTCTAGGACATGCAAATATGGGTCACTAGAATATATGAGCTTCCATCTTTGAGTGGGTAAAAATCGGACTAAATAGTCTTGGGGGGACATGAAGACAAAAAGGAAATGTACAGTGGTCAATATTGTTCTTGCTTCTTTAAAATTCTTAATCTTGGAGTGCATTGGGTACCTTTTGTGTTGTCCACACTGTTCCATCTGCAGTAGTGATCTGCACTTCTTCACCAGAATAATCAATACTCTGAACCTATTGAAAGACAAATTGAAGATTATACTACCAATTCTACATATGCAATGCAAATTCAGACAACAATAGCTAATATAGCATCAGTCTGCAAACTAGAAATTGAAGAACATAAATTTCCAGAGAAATACTGAAAGAGGAAAAAAAAAGCTTTCATGGAAGCTGAAAAAGAATAATCATCGTGATTCCAACATATAAGCTCATTATATCATAATATTTAAGTACTGATAGTCCTCAAAGAGGATTTCCAGAAATGCTGAAATTGCCCTCTTTTTTCTTCAAGACAAATAAAAATAGTCACAGGCACAGATTTGCCTGGTCCACAAGAATACAAAGATATGATTAGGTACTTCAAAGCAATCCAAGACAGGCACTGCATCAACATTTTGCAGACTCACGGGGAAGTTCAGCCGGATGTCCAGCCCTTCTGCCAATTTATCAATCACAGTAGAATATCCCACAGTTAGAAGAGTGTGATCTCCAGCAAACTGGGCAAAAAATTCATTGTGGTCCCATGAACGTGCAGATACCTGCGGATAGAACATAACTAGCAGTCTCTACTGCTGAGGTGACATGAGTACTGGCAAAAGTCCCACAGTTTAGAAGCAGCCACCCTAATTCCATTCACAACTGAAAAAAAAAAAGTATCACCAGCATGTATGGTAACACTGACAAAAGAAACTAGCTTATTTACCTAAGGCCACTATACAACATTGGAATTGCTGGATTAAGAAACCCTAATATGGGTTGGTCATAAGCAGTTCTGCTTGGTAAAGAAAACAAGGAACGGAAAGTAGTACAAAAATTCAGGTGGATTGCAGTGTATTTATTTTGGTTTTCTCTCTCTAGCAAAGAAATCAGATTTTACAGTCTTAAGACTTCAAGTTAAAACAGAAATATTTGATTTCCCAACTGGAAGGGGAAAATAAGATACCAAAAAATCTCAATGGAATTTTTCCGTCACTTTGGAGGTTCTTCTGTGATACTTTCTTTGACCTTCTCACCCAACTCCTGCAAACTCATAGTTGGTACAGTAGTGATATTTGCACTAAGCAGTCACCACTTAGCAGTGAAAAATCTGAAGCAATTCTCAAACTGCACTTCAAATGCCAATTCCTATTACTGCAGTTGCATTTACTTCATATTTTGATTTTAGAATTGAAGGTGAGATAAATTTTAACATCATCTTTATTTCCCTTGTGTCTCTTGAAGTGTGAAAGCTTGAAATAACACAATATTTTCCATTGACTGCCCTGGTCTAGCATTGTCTTCCAGATTTTTGTTATGTTCTTATGTGCTTCTCAGTTCAGATCAGATTTGTGCATCTGCACATAGCAATCAGCTGTCCCACTACCATAGTACAATTTACCCTAAACATCTTTAACCCAGGCAACAGGACTGAGTAAATAATGCACTGCAAACAATGTCATACTTCGACATTTCCTGAATCTGCTTGGTGAAAACTGAAGTCGCGAGGAAAGCCAAGTATCACATAGTCAACAGAATACCTAGGAGTGGTGAACTGGGGCCCACCGTCAGGGTGTTGGAACACTTCAGAAGTTAAATGCGTTTATTCTCAAGATACCTAGCAAGGTAGAGAGACACCTCAGTTTTTAAACACTGAACTGAGAAGCAGAAGTCACACACAACATCTGAGGAAGAGTAACTCTCCTGTGAATCCTATCACCCAGCATCTCAGTGAAATGTCTACTGCACCATCTACTCTCAACTTCTACATTAAAAAGGATGTTGCTGGAAGCATGTCATAAACTCCCATCAGATTACCTAAGGCAGTGCTGGAGTCTGTGTCTCAATGCTTTTAGAGAACAGGTTAGGGACGTAGGAAGACTTTAGGCATAGGTCATTCTTCCTTTTGGGCCATGGGATGGATCACATGACTTCTCAATGTTACTTCCAACCCTGTTTTCTATGAAACTCAACCACTACCAAACACAGCTGTCAAGACTCACCTGAGAGAGATTGCTGCCACAGGCATACTCCAAATTACTGAGATGGAACTGTAGTACTTTTTCTTCCAGCTCACTGAACTGAATACCAGACTCCTGAATAAAGGCTTTATAGATCTCTTGTATTTTTTCTGTGAAAGAACATGTTCAAGATAAGAATATATCACGATTCATCAGAAGCCCTACTGCATTTCAATATGCTATTCTCTGGATCACAAGATTTTGAAGCTTATTGCTAATTTGCGCTAAGATATTTTTCTTCTCATACAAAAAACCACAAGATCTTTCCAGTGATAAAAATACAACTTTGTTGTTTAGTCATAGGTTTCCCTAGTAAAATCTTCTTCTTCAAAAAGGAAACATATGTAGCTTCAGGAAAAAAAAAAGGGGGTTAAAATCATTTCAAAGAAGAAAAAAAAAAAAAACCCAAAAAACCAAAACCACGGAAGACTGTGCAACAGCACAGCTGGGCTAGCCAGTTGAGACAGGAGAGAAATTAATTGTTTAGCTGTCATCAATATACAGTTGAAGATATTTCAAGGAAAAGACATTTTAAGATAATGGAGAATCCTTGCAAATAAAACCTGTTTAATTTTTACAAAACCAAAAGAGCTGAGAAATTTGATTCAGAGCTCACTGAAGAACACAGGAGTTGCTAATTTTGTCTTACAGAATCCACGCTGAAAAGATTTGGGAGGCAGAAATTTCTAAGCAAGTTTATTTTTTGTTGTAGAATATGCTTGCATGCTCTAGGTGTAGTGGGAGGCGTTACCAATGGAGATGGGGCTATTCTTGACAACAGATGGCTTTGATGAGGTTCTTTTTTTAGACAGATTAGTCAAAAAGTATGAGAGTTATGGCTAGCTATGGCCTGCTTCAGCAAGGAGCAAATCTTTTAAACTGCTAGTGCCACTAGTTATACTGAAAAAACTACCTCATGAAAACAAGATACTATATCAGAAGTCATATAGTATTGTAAAAATGTTCAAATTAGGTTTTCATAAGTTACAAGTGACATTTTGGTCTGTGTGTATACGATAGTCAGTCTCCCCTTGTCCTCCATACAGCCAGGTTATCATTGCTGGATTTGAGGTCAGATATACAGCCATACACTTCTAAAAGGATCTGATGTAAAAGCCGGTTTAATACAAAACACTATGAACCCAGCCAACATTTTCACTTTGCATTACATCTCCCACTTACCACCAAGAGGAACATCTTGATGTTGGGTTTTATCTTTTCTCCACTCAGAGACGACATCTAGGATGGCATTGAAATGAAAGTCCATACGTTTATCAATAGTGGGATCTGTTATCCTTCCACCTTCCTGGATCAAGTCACATTTCTCCCCTAGTTTGTGCATTTTAATGCCAAGCTTAAGAAAAAGACATTTTATTGCTTTATAAGTATTGAAAAACTACAGTGCCTAGCCTGGTCAAAGTTATTTAAAGTAAGGTGAATCCCTCAGATTTAAGTTATGCCACTTAAAATTTTAACATTCACAACTTTAAATAATTAGCCAGATTAACTCAGATTCTCCTAAAACTGGAATACCAACAATCCTTCTATCCATTAATTGTCCACAAACGGTTTTCTCACTCTTCCATCCTTTTCTTTATAGGCTATTCCCAGAAACTTCATTTGCAACTTTCCTATCAGGCCAGGGGCTAGAACAGAGATGTTGGGTCTGGTAATCAAGCATGATGAACCAGTCTCCTTCATTTCTACCTCACCTTATTCTCTAAATCACCACTGAAATCAGTTATTTTCTGCAACTTTCTGGTGCCTGACAGGATGTTCCATGCCAGTTACCAGCAATTTCATTAACAAGCAAGCAAAGAAAAAAAATATTAGGAATTAAACTTAGTATCTTGCTCTGCTTGTCCAATTTGTATCAAACACACAACAGAGCTAAATCAGAAAAAAGACATTTTTATGTTCTACAGAGTCAATCTAAGAAAATAGCAGAAATATAGCGCTAACTTCTTCCTAGGGCCTTGTTACTTGGGGTTTTTCCCCAGTGTTTTTCCAGTTTTTTCCAGTGTTTTTCACGTATCCTCACATCTCCCTAGGCTGTCAGTCACCACTGCAGATCTCTTTTCAAGATACAGTTGTACTTTGAAAGAAAGATGGCATCAAATGACCACAAAGGAATAGGCACCCAAGGTGTATTCAGAAGTCATTGCTCCTCACCTCTTAACTAAAACAGTATTTAAAAAAAAGAAAAATATTCATGACACTATAGAGCACTAAACAGTTAAAACAGTATGGGCTGGATTTGCATGCCTCTGAACAAAATCCATACTGAATATCCACTCGGAGAAATTCAGCTTCCTGCCTAAAAAAAACCCAAACCAAACGAGCAAATTAAAAAAATAAAATAAATAAAAAATAATCAAACTGCAGTGTGTTTGCATCAGTAGTTGTTATACATATTCATCATAACTTGTGCAGAACTGAGCTAGAAATACAGAGGCTGAGCAAAAGCAACTCCAACATAGAACTATGTATTACGACAACATAGCATTAGCCTCCTACAGTGAAGCCTTTCTCAGCTATAAGGAAGTCTGCCAGGGACTTTTTACATTACTATCTCTAGAAAAAAGGGAAAGAAGTGGTTTCTTCTGGTTCTGAAGCTGGAGCTGCCTTGTTTTTTCTTTACATAATGTACCTGAAACCATTCTACAGCTTTTCTCTGTCCCTAACTGTTAGCAAAGCTGTAATTTACGGAATTTACTTACAACACAGAACAGTGTTTTAATCATGTCATGAACAAGGAGTCCCACCCTTACCCAGCCACCCAAATCTGGCTTTAACGACAGTTTTTCACTAGTGATAATGTATGACCACTTCAGGGAACCCACTTGCTCACACATTAGTGCCATTGGGTTGTTGACACATCCATTGACGATTTGTGCACCTCTTCCAACAGTTACTCCTTTGAATGTCTTATCATCCCACACTCGGCCACCAATTCTGTCTTTAGCTTCTAAGACAATGACCTAGGACACAACGCAGCTCAGTAAATTGTAAGATTTGATTACATTCAACATATCTGTTCAATTCCAGAGCAAAGGGGAAAACAAAACACACAAAAAATCCCAAGCAATCCATTAATGCTAACAATCTTAACACTTTATTTTCATTTGTGGGTAGAGTTCATTTATGCATTTGAATTGTCTTTTAAACGTTACCCTTTGGTATATATACATATAAAGTAACTGTTTCTTTTAAGAAACAACCCTAGCAAAAATAAGCCGCCTTTTTCAAAAAGCTAAAGACCTATTCAGGAAATCTCAAAATTGGAGTTTGAGATGTGCTCCAGACTATTGAACACAATGATCCATCCACAGTGTCCATCAGAGGAAGTCCATACACCTTATGGAGAAATTTATTCCTGGGATATCCCAAGAAAACCCCATTCTCATCTATTTCCACCATTCGTACATACCTCCTTCAGCGACCACTACTTGTCAGAGACAGACACAGGATACTGGACTATGTGGATGTCTGACTATGTTTACCCTTACTTATATTATCTTTTTATTTTTAGATAAACTCCTCTCTCCAGAAAAGCAGAAAGCAACAGTGCGTATCTATAAAAAACCCTACATATTATGTAAACAAAAAAAAGGTCCTGCCAGTTGATACTTATGTATGTCACTACAGGACACTTTTCCACAGGACTTGATGTACAAAAAGGATGCACTGCAATTTGCTATTTAGCAATCAAAGAATAAGATAATGGGCCTAAAGGATTCAGGGATTCATATAAGTATGTACGTATATGAACATATAAATATATAAATCCAGAAAGTCAGATGCTCATTCATCTCCTTAAATATCAGCCCTGCAAACACTTCATGTGTAAAGACTCTCAGAGGTTTTTGTAAGAATATGCTGATGTGTAAAATTATTTCAACATGTAAATATTGTGAGATCACACTGTCCATGGTAAATATGAGGGAAAAAGGAAATACATGTGATTTGCTTGTTTTTAATAAGCAACAAGTAAGCAGTAAAATGCACACATGAAAGAAAATTTCACCTCATTCAAACAGCCACCATCATCTACAGTCCCATTATTTGGACATGAATATCCCTGTCTCCCCTATCCTCCCAACCCAAGTCTATGTAAAATATTCACTCCATGCTTTGTTGGATTTTAGATACAAATAAATGCTGTTTTTCAACAGCAGATTTATTCAGTAAAACCCCAGATTTTACAAATTAATTAGGATGCCCTATACATAAATGTTTGTAACAAGAATGTATTTTTTTTCATTTTCATGAAGAACGCTCTCAAAGCAGAGGAAGTCTGATTTTTTAAGTAATGTGCTCTAGTTTCTCACCTTAATTCCAAAGTTGTGCAGTTGTCGGGCTGCTGCTAATCCTGCTGCACCAGCTCCAACAATAATGACAGATTTCTAAAAAATAATATAATATTTAAATAATTTTTACATAAACAGTTGGAATAACAGGTAATGAGTCAAAAATCCAGACTCAAAAAAATATATGTGCCATGTGGTTTTATAGCATTAATAACATAGGGATTATTACAGCAACTTACATTGTGGTATTCTTTAGGAAGAAGACACTGGTCAGGACTGACTGATAAAATCCCTGTATTAATTAGCCCTTTCCTTGTCATAAAATAAAGTATCCTCTCCATTTCCCGTACACACCGAATACGCACAAGCCCCCGTACGATGATGTGATGGATACATTTTTGAGGTGTAAGAGCCTCCTGCAAGGAGGAGACAGAGAATAGAAAGTGTTGATTTTCTAATACCCGATTTTTTCATGCATTGACATCATATTTAAACTGCAAACCAGATGGTAAAGATTAATCACAAATCAGGCTTCTGATTGCATTTTAAAAGCAACGTTTGTGGAAGCTTCTTGCTAGCCAGCTTTACACAGTAAGGTAGCAATTTATTAAACTACATTAGCATGGAATTAAAGCAAATGAGCAAACTCCATGAGTCCAGGAAGGGTACTGAAATGCATCCCTGATTGCAAAATGAATCTACCTGGTGGCAATGCTCACAGTGACATTCCAGTAAAATCCATTCCAAAATTCCAAATATAAAAATAGATCAATATCCAAAAAATTCAGATAAATACAGACATCAGTATCTAAAAGCTTCAGTATGTGAAATTCCAGCAATTCCATTGAAGGCAGTGTCATAGAGTTAGCATAAGTAAAAAGAAAATCACTTCCCTGTCCAATAGTCATATGAAATAAAAAATCATAAAGCACCCACAAACACTGTTTAGAAATATTCAAGCATCCCATTTAAAAGTTAATAGCTGGGCAGACTCAGTAGAGTTTTAATACTTTTAAAACGTATGTATTTTACTGCAAAAGAAGCTCCCAGGCATTAAAACTCAAAACCAAAACAACACACCCCACCAAAACCCCAGCCCATTTTAGAATGGATTTTCAAAAGGATGAGAGCAATTTTTCTGGTGCGTAAGGAGGTGTGTAAGAAGAGAGATCAATCCCTCTGCTCCACTCCCCAAAAAAGTAGCTATAATTTGTAAACAAATCAACTATAAGCATCTCTTACCTTGCAGTTTGTGTACCACAGAGCCAAAATCAGGTTTCTCAAAGCCAAGTACATGGTAGGGTCTCGTGAATATTCTGGGAACTCATAGAGCTCATCCAGTTCCATGACATCTGGCCTCACACAAAGTGCTTTCCCACATTCATTGGGCTGGTAAAAAGGCTGGAAATACTTGTTCATGCCTGCAACTGAATAAAGACACACCAAGAACAAGTCATATTCCATCATATCTTCATTTTATCCTTTTCCCTCTAAGACGATCCATTGACCTCACACAGATAAACAAGTAATGAAGCTTTCCAGCCTCTGGCCACCTTCAGAATGATTTGACGTATATTGCTCTCCCCTCTCCTACCCTCTAAGCTGTGCAGTATTAATTACTGCCCTCCTACCTGATGGGTACGTCTATCAGAGCTTAAGTTTTGTCAGAGAAACAGGATGTACCCTCAGATGACATGACAAGTCCAGCAAGGAACAGGATCTAAACTCAAGTTTTAAGGTCTAAAATCACTGTACAGGTTCATGCAGTCCTTGGAATCCCTTTCGTCTTCAACTCCCAATACTGCCCAGAGTGAGTAGTAACTAAAAGTAATCATCTTCCATATGCAGTATTGGTAGCTCTGTGTAATTAACTTTTCTGTTTATTAAGCAGATAAATATCTGTTGAATAGATAAGTGGATTTATTTTCAGCACCAAAGAATGGCAAAGCCTGCTAAGACAACACAGAACTGAACGTCCTTCAAAGGACTCTTTCTGAGCTAGTATTGAGGTATATCAGTAAGGATGAGTATGGGAATCCTGAATTACCTTTCTCCATACCTGACCTATTTAAAACAGAATCCTATATACAAAACAGAATCCGAGTGCTTTAAGAAAACAAATCCTTTTCTCCAAAGCCCCAAAGATCCACAATATCAAAACTAGCAGAATCATGGTTTGTTTTGACAAATCTTCATTTCCTTAAGAACGCAAACAACCTTTAAGTATCCACTTAATTTCCCATTTCTATAAACAAATGACAGACGGTAAACAAAAAGCCTATGCAGTCTGTGCTTACTCCCTAAAGAAATGCCATAGGAAATGTATTATCTTTATCTTATGAACAGGTAAATTGCATCAAAGAAGTACAGAGGCAGTTGCACGGAGTGTGTATTAGTGCTGAGAACAGAACCGGTATTACTGAATCAGGAGCATTATGTGCCTTATAAACTCGGTTATAAGACAAAATTTATCACACCTATTTAAGCACCAGAGCCCTGCAGATGGCCCTTACCAGTCAAATTAGGCACGCTCTTTAAGTGCTCTAACTTCACAAGGTTGGATTCACCAGGTAACCGATTAGTGCTGGTACAGGATGGACTCATGCCCACGCAGTCTGGATAATATGCAGCTAGAAAGGGAGCTGCCACACTGTCTTTCAGCAAAGGAGGGAGTATGAGCATGGAGTACCACCAATGGTCTGAAACTTCAGCCACTCTCTGGCCAAGCGGAGAAGTGAAGGAAAGAGGGGAGAAGAGAACACGTCAGTACTTTGAAAACGTTGGAAAATGAACCAATTCCCCCCCCCCTCCAAAAGTGAGACCGAAAAGCACTAGAAGTACCAATCTCAGAATTGCAAGTCATAAAGACATTTTCTCTCCCTCTTTCCCCTTCCTCAGCCTGACACAGAAAACCTGTATCATTAATCTCTTCCTCAGAAACGGAGCTGAAACTTCACAAACTCCACACCCATGTGGAAAGCAAGCAAATGAGATATGCCATGACAACACATCTATGCCTTATCAGGTCCTTTATCAGGCAATTTACAGTTGTTTACGCATCCAGAAATCTGAACTTAGAAAAGCCTACTGTAACTGATCAATTTAATTTAGATTCTGCTATCCCCATCAAAGACATCCTAAAACTCTAACAAACACTAATGATTCAGCCTTAATTTACAAATCAAACAAAACCACAAAGCTTCTACGAGAGCCAACAATAAGTTTCAACATGTTCCCTGGGATGAAGGTAGCTCGGGTACACTTGCCAATATTGGCTTATTGAACATCAGGTCATACTAAACGTGAAATACAGGGTTACATGATCATAAACCCGTTGCAACACCAACGTACATCAAGTCTAATTTTGTATTATGAGGGAGAGGAGAGAGAAAACATGTTTTCATGTTCTCTTGCAGTCTTCAAAAAGAGGAGACTAGCATTACTAAAGATAGAAACCACCTGAAAGACAGGGAAATTTTAGGATGAGGAATTTTATTTGAATACTGAAAACTGAATACCGTTTTGCCTGATCAAAAATGAGAATTAGGAGTAAACCTTGAATCACAGGCCACAACTGAAAGACACCACAAACCACCTGAAAGCTAATTGGCATGGTAAGGAAAATGAGGAAAAGGATGAAACAAGAAAAGGCCCTAGACTCTGTTGCAAATGGTGTCTGACAGTTTCCTGAGCAAAATGCATAAATACCACCCTAATTGGCCAAAGGACCAAGAAAAGGAAAGAAATATGCCTTGCTTTAAGATTGCTTTTATATTCTAGGACAAATGAGAAGGAACGGCCACCACTCACCAAGTCCTCAGGCATGGAACACTGGTCTGAGCCCTCAGTCTGAAAGAGAAGTGAATGGTATCAGAGCTATTCTTAAGCTGTGTAACAAAAAGTAAATCTAAAACAAAGTAATTTGGCCATGGCCAAATTTGACCATGGTTCTTTAAACTTAAAAAACAAACAAAAATATCTATTAGTTTTAGCCTTCTGTAGCAGAGATGATTATGTCAATGAAAAATAAATAATAGAGAAGCACATAGTTATAACACACCATAAACACCAGAAAACATTTCTCATTTGTTAAATCAAATAGTTTCTACTGATCAGACATTAAGATCTACATTTTATTCCGTGAAATTTAGTGAAACACTGAAACAAGTGTTTGGGGTGGTGGGGAGGAAATTTATAGAAGAATTATGGAAAGATTCCACATTTTTCAGAGATACTCTTCCAGTCTAGACTATACAAAATTTTTTTCTCATTTATTTTAGGAGGATCTTTATCACAAAGTTTCAAGAGGAAATGCTGACTCTTCTGATTTTCATATGGTCAGTATATTCATGTTATGTTTTTAGCTATATAGATTCTATGGCTCTGTCAGGACTCTTTCAGATTTCAGGCATTACCTTCATGCCAAAGCTGAACATTTTAATGTAAAGTCCCATGACAGAGTTGCTATAAATTAATAAAAGCCCAATGAGCTTTTCAAATGCTTGCCTTGATAATGAAACATGGCCAAACAAAACCAGAAGAAACATTTTGGTGTATGTCTACTTTGTATGCTGATAATCTTTCCATAGTTAGAGAATGTAGGATTTTACAATTGACTATGGAGAGAAAGAGTATTCCAGGTACTTCCTTCTTGACATTGCCACTCACAGAATAACAGAATGATATGGGGTTGGAAGGGACCTCTGGAGATCATCTAGTCTGACCCCCCTGCCAAAGCAGGTCCACCTAGAGCAGGTTGCACAGGACCGTGTCCAGGCGGGTTTTGAATGTCTCCAGAGACAGAGACTCCACCACCTCTCTGGGCAGCCTGTTCCAGTGCTCTGCCACCCTCAAAGTGAGGGTGAACAAAAAACTCGGGAAACAAAAAGTCTAAACAGTGTGTAGACCCGTCACCATGCAGCTCTCCAGGCCATCAGGCAATTGTTTCAGCATTAGAAGCATTAAGCAGCAAATAAAGAAGCAATTAATGTCTGCAAACAAGAAAAATCAACTTGTTGTTCGTTACAATATAAGCAAAACTCTTCTGTGTTACCTTGGTGGAATTGTTCAGTTTCATACCACATCTGTAGGTCTTTGCTATTTGTGGCGTCAGCTGGATTTCCTTTGTCAGCTGACGCCATTTACCGCAGTCTGGCTTTGTGCACTGCACCTACAAGTCAAAAAACAAACCTGTTTTTACTTGTTGCTATCTGATTTCAGATAAGGTTAACGAAAAATAAATAACCAATTAGAAAGCAGAGATGTGAGGAAGTTGTCAAATATAATTGTTAAATTCAATCTCATGTAATCCTCACGTCACAAGACATTCCTATACAGAAACCTTGTGCCCATCTCCTGTAAGACTGAATTTCTCCACAAAACCTAACTCCAAAATTAATTCAACACTCGGTTACTATGGTCTTCAGTCGGTTTTGCAAGCGTTACTGCAAAAACTGTTCACCACTTCAAAAACAACAACAAAAAACCCAACACCCACCACCAATAACAACAACAACAACAAACTTCCATTCCAGTCTCTCATCTTCTGCTCTCTTTACCAGGGAAATACAAAATCTGTTTTGGAAGTCTTTCACGCTCGTTCTTTCCTATAGCTGGCACACTTCTTTCCCCCACCGAGTCTCATTCTACCTGAACACCACACATCTTAGCTGCTACTTCACTGAAAAACAACAGAAGGTTATTCTTTGTGGGGTGTGGAGAAGGTCTCCAACAATGGAGTAGCCGACGAGAATTATTATCCTGGCTTTTCCAGAGTCTTCTAATACTGGAAAAACCCCAGGAAAACTCAGCTGCTTGAACATACAGTATCAGAAACTCGTATCAGAACGTCACATTGAAACATATACTCTATTAAATAAATCACCCCCCATCTTACCCAGTAAGGAAGCTGTTGATCAGCCATGAAGGCTTTTGGACTGGGCTCACTTTTACCATTACTTGTCCAAATCCTTTTCCAGGCAGTATATTTCTCATAACCATCTTTATGGCTAAGAAGAAAGATAAAATAAAACAGTGAGCACTTGGGAAATTGACTATCTAGTTCATTTCAAGCAACAGCAGTTAGTCTAAAATTAAACATTTTATATAAGGACAGAGAAAAAAGGCTGTAGAGAGTCTTATATTTTTCCTATTGAAAAAAAAGAGAAAGTTGTGGTTCTTGCAATAGCAACAAATTACATCCTGACCGTTATGTCTTCTTGAATCTGAGCACACTTCCCAGTATCTAGGGTCTGGACTGAGTCACAGTTACTGCTGAGCATGTAAGCACCCAAAAGTCTTAGCTGAGCTGGACTCAACCCCCACTCAAATGGGAAGGAGCTTGGAGCTGAAAGATCTCTGTAAGCCTGACCAGTTTTCATGGTCACTGAACTGCAAGCGTTAAATCTGCTCACTGATCTGATGTTACAGAGAGGCAAGATCTCCTGAACTCACATTGTAAAGTGAATTTGCTTTATAAAAGAAAAAACATTTACTTAAAACTGTTCTTATCATTTAAAATTCTCTGATGTTGTTTTAAAAAAAAAAAAAGACAAAAGCTTCAGAATAACTGCACACAAACCAGGTGGCCTGAAGTAACCACTTTTGTTCATGCTGCTGTGTTTAAGTCGATGATTAGGCCATACAACACCTGCACTTTTAGCACCAATATCTAAGCCTCACGTCAAATAAAGCAAGCACAGAAGACAAATCTTTGTGCATGATGTTTCAACAGTTGTAATGTCTGCTAAATTTTAATAAGCACTGAAAAGGCACAACCTTAAGTGGCAAATTTACCTTCGGTAATAGTGGTCAAAACATTCATTGCAGAAATGTTCCCCACAGGAAAGATGATACCACCTAGATGTATACCCATTTTTAGCACATCTGTAACGCAGGAGACATAGAAATAGTTTTATGATACATTTAGAAAAAAGAAAAATCTTTCTGTTGACAGTAGCACATTCTAGACCACAAACAAAATATTCAGGACAAGCCTGGGCTTTTTATATGACAGTCATGATGGCTGACTTGCACAAGGCTCTACAGTCATACAAATAACAATAAGATCATTTCAATTGTCTCAAACGTTTCCAGTTTCCAACCTAAGCAACACCAGATGCAAAGGAGGCAAAATGTACACAATGTGCAGTTTTATAGTTGGTGTGGCTTCCAGCAACCTCCAACTAACAATGGTCAACTCAGCCTGTCTTTAGTACCCTTTAAGCAGACGTTTCCTGAACATTAAATACATTTGCTCTTACAATATGTGCTGTGACACACTAAGCATTTTGCAAATGCATACAAAGGCTAAGTCCCTCTCCACAGGAAGAGTTCCTTGATTTTGTTCCATTTTGTTCTGTTATTAGTGTAGAGGTGGGAGGGATCACTTAAATCGGTATTTTTCTTGTATGTGTGATCAATTGATTCATAAATCATTACAACATCCCACCCCCAGAACAACTGACAAAACTATAAAGGCAAATCTGAATACAAAACAGATGTTGCCTATTTTTTTCACGTGACCAAGTTGGCTGCGATTTTAACCTAATGAGAGAAAATCCCGAGGAAGCAGTTACACATTCTGGGCATTTATTCTTTATTACTCTCAGAAAGAAATATCCATTAGCCAAGATTATATTCTTCAGACAAAGCAATCGCTCTTCACTTAAAAAACTCTCATTAAACTCAATGAAACGGTTCAAGATAAATGCACGAGGTAAAAAGCCCAAGGTAGAAAGCACTGACTTAAGCTACTAACTGAAATAGCTAGCCATGAAATGATCTCATCTCAAATAAATAATGCTGAAACTATGTTCTTGGGGGGGTGGAAATCAAAATATTAAAATAACACTTCAAAAAGATGACTAAGCACTATCTATTGTTTTCTTAATAAAAACCACAGTATCACCAATGCTGATCTCTCGGGTGCTCATTTCCCCTACAAGTCTCTTACCCACTGCCAAAACACTCGGCTTTCCTATGACAACATCCGGAATACACTGAACTCCTGCCACCGAAGAACAATCCACACAGATAACTAAATGAAGCACTGAATTATTTTATATCATTGGAAAATAAATAAAACAAGGAAAGTTTGTCTCAATTAACCAGGGAGGGAGGAATACTATATATAATTACAGTCTGCCTGCTGCATAATGAGTTCTAATGTGTTGCTTATTATAGATACATCTTGCCAGTATCGTGCGTTCAGTACCTCCAGGGTCAGCATGCAAAAGGACTTGTGGGAGTACACAGAAAGCCACGAGCAACTCGAGAACAAAGAGTTTAAGTAAGTACGACTGTCTCCCAAGAGCTAAAATTTCAAGGTCAGAACCTCACCTCAGACTGCAAAGCATTCCAACGAAAGAGTGGTAAAGGCTTTCTGCAGTAAAAGACAGTTTCATTTTCCAACTTGAAAGCAAGTTTAGCTTCCTCGGATTACACTGATATGCTCTCAGTTTCACAGAAGCAAGGCACGTTCCAGAAGACACCGTTAATAACACAAATAAGCGTATTTTGAAGATATTCTATATCTGAATTAGCAACTCGCACGGTAGAAAGTTGTCCACAACAAGAATAACTTGTGACATTTTCCTGGCATCTTAAGACTCATATTAGTACCTTTCGATTCTCCCTCTACATTTAGAAACAAAGGGATTTTTCAGAATATAGTTGGGATCGTAAACTTCAGCTGCAAGTTTAGAAAAGTCCATGGAAAATGCAAATAAAAAGAAACAAACCTTTCAGCTGCACTGGCAAAGCAAACGGGACATGTTGCAGTGCATCCAGCTTTTTCACACTTTCTATATTTCTTCTCTGACGCTTCATCATCATCATCTGCTGCTTCAGCCGCTTTCTTCTTCACCTAATAAAGAATAGCTGAAATCTGACCAGAAATGATCCAAATGCATCTTCTACAAAATGGCATTCAGACAGCTTTGCAGCTTGTGGGGAACATCAAATGGCTAAAATGGTACTAATGAAAATTTTCGTATCCATTGTGAAATAGCTGCAGCATGAAACAGCTGTCAAAGTAGGTCAGTTTTTCTACCCCAAAAAAAAAAACCAAAACAAAACAAAAAACCAGTAAGGCTGGAAATATCATTTAAAGCTAAAAATGTATTGCCTTAGTCTTACTGATGCCATTGAAGAAATTATAAGCAAAGTTTCCAGTGTAAATCATATTTTAAGCTCTATCACATGCCTTATGCATGTGATAGAGCTTAAGAGTGAAGATAGAGCTTAGAGTGAAGCCTTATGCATTTATTCTATTTCTCCTTTAGAAAATCTCTTCTTTGCATACTTATTGATTAGTGGCACTCTTATCTGTGCCTCAAATAGAATATTAGGGTAGGCTTGGGGCTTTTTTTGGACTCCAGATACAAAGCTGTATACCAAATGTCTCTTCTGGGCCTCAAAGGTAGTCTGTATTGTGTTGTTTTAGGCCTCTGTCTGGATGGGCAGACAGCTTTGTCTGGCTGTACAGAAATCTGTGGTTGTATTTTTAACATATCAAGTATTTACAGGTTATATTGAACATTTGTCTTTTCTGAATATTCTTCACAAATGAGACACTTTGCCTACTTATTAATAGAATTAGCCAGTTTTCCCTCTCTCTGGATAAATCCGCTTATCCACAATGAAGCCTGCGTTCTTTATAAACGTCAACAGAAAATAAAAAATACCAGAGTATGAACGCATGTGTTTTTAAATTATTATAAATACCTGTCTTCCAGAACTCCTCAGAGGAAGGTTATCTGGAGACTGGTCTGAAGAACATGCCTTTTTTTTCGTTCGTACCCTTCCAGTTGACATTGTATTATTAGATCTGAAAAAAATCGTAGGCAGTAGTTAAGAAAAAAAAATTAAATTACTTGACTTTGCAGAGCTGTACAACCACTCTTAATACTGCTTTTGTCAGAGTTACCTAGGTAAGAATCTGTTTAGCTTGACTATTAATTTGGGAGGAAAATGAGAACGAAGCATTATGGGAAAGGAACAATACTACTATTTTAAACTAAATTCGGAGTTAAGATTAGATCCTTGAGCACATCTTGACAGGCTGTTCCAGATCCGCGCACGCTGGATTTCAATAATCTGATTTGCGTTACGTGAAGACCTGGACTGGAATTTGGGTCGGCAAAGTGAATAGACATCAGCACATAACGCAAGCATTGAAATCCCACTCTGAGTAACCCTCATCCTGCTAACTACTGATTTATTG
This sequence comes from Numenius arquata, assembly GCF_964106895.1. NCBI lineage: Eukaryota > Metazoa > Chordata > Aves > Charadriiformes > Scolopacidae > Numenius > Numenius arquata. The sequence goes on along the minus strand of NC_133579.1, from coordinate 65,598,744 downwards.
GTAGCAAGAGATTTGCACCGTAAAGCACTTTTCCAAACAACGTACTGTTTGGAATTAAGCATCTGAAGGGATTCTTAATACCGGGTGAACAGCCAGTTCCAAGACCTGCACATCCTCCAACGAAAGTACATCAGAATTTAAAGTCTAAACTGCAGCTGCATTGCTACTATAGATGATCAGAATATTACAAACCTTGTTGTTAAGCATCTTATAGGAGAAAATAAAAGGTTTATGCCACAAGAGAGCTCTACAGCTGTCTTTGACTACATCAGTGGGAACATGGAAAAGACCAGTTTATCATGTAAGCTGGAAAACACAGAGTGTGAGAAAGTATGCCGCAGAAATATGAAAGCATATTTAAAACACTATTATCAAAGGCATTCTTTTCACAGGGAGTAAAACGCAAATAAATAGCGCCTAGAGGAAGAATTAAATCTAAATGCACTCCACCACACACAGAAAGGAAGTGGAAATAACACCTTTATACTAGAGCACTGCATCATGAAAGTTAGCTCGTTGTAGTAGGAATCAGTTTGTAATTTTTTTTTTTTTTTTTTTTTTTAATATATTTGAGAATTGTCAATTCTCTGTTCCAGGCTGCATCCTCCTTGTACAAGCTGACAGTGATGGACACAGCAGCAGTAGCTTCATTAAGGAATTCTGCTAAAAGTAAAGGTAACAGGAAGAGGGAATAGGCATTTAAGTTTCAAATGAAGCTGATGCAAATCAAGTAACTTGGTGCTTTATTCTCAAGATAGAATAAATTGATTTGGGAGGGGAAGCGAAATCACACGATGATATCTACATAAGTGAAAAATTAGTTTGGAGACAAAAAATAACTGTCTTTTTTGTATGTAACACCCCCACCCCCAATTTTAACTAGAGGCAGGAAAAAAGAAATAAGTCAATCTTCACTACCTAAAAAAAAGCATGACTCCACCATAGCTTACCACTGTATGGGGGTGGATGAGGTTGGAGAGTAGAGAAACGAAAACCAACCCGTTTCGTTTACATGAGATTTCCCTAAACTACTGTGTAATGCCCCAGGAAATGGTGGCTTTTTTTTCTCCCCAGAGCTTTCCTTCTGGATCAGCGGCACAACGTTATCTATCACCTTAGCTTCTGACGCGAGATAATCGCTCCTACATGCTGCCTTTACAGTCGGAGGCCATGGACTACCTTAGCACCGAGCAAGGCACTAGGAGACTCATTTTGGTGACTACCAGGTGATCAGAGTCCTGCTGCGGCTGCGGGGCCCCGCATCCAAGAAGGTAAAAGGATACGCAGCTGCTCCCTTGCGTATACGGGGTGAGAAGAAGAAAAGGCAGCAGTTATCGCTCACTAAGAAGGCTGGTAAAAATATTTCAGATTCAGAGAGGCCTCCCGGTTTGAAAGGCAGAGACCAGTCTTATAGAATCAAAAACGTATTTTTTTGCTGTGAGCACTACGGGCGGGGGGAAGAGGGAGGTAGGGAGAAAAAAGAGAAAGAAAGAGAGATTGGCTTATGCATAAAACTGTAAGGAAGGCCATTGCTGTATGCCACTTTGTCCCCACTTCCCCTCCCGAAACAAGCAACACCCCCCCCCCCAAAAAAAAACCCCACAATTTTTAAAGAACAAGCAGAACATCGCTTACTTTAGTAAGCTTTACATGACTCTGCATCCTAGAAACATTATCATATCGGCTGAGAAATAAGCCCTTTAAAAGGAGAGAGAGAGCGAGGGGTGCATAATACGCTGTCACGTTCTATAACATTTCATCCCTCGGTAACGCGTGGCCTACATGGGAAAGCTTTGGGGGGTTTCACCTGGGCAGCGCACAGCAAGTTTGTCTTTGGGGGGAAAAAAAGAAAAAAATTAGAAAAAAAAAAAAGAAGAAGAAGAAGAAACCACACACACGCTGACACGGAGGGAGGAAACGAGAGCGGCTCGATGAAGCTGGGGTGCTGGGACCGCAACGTGCGCGCCCCTCTGCGACTCAGCCCCGTTCTCCACCGCCCCCGGTGCCCGGCCGGCCGAGGCTGACAGCCGGCCGCCCCCCAACCCCCCCGGCCCAGCCCCGGGGCTCGCCGTCCCCGGGCCGCCGCTGTGACAGCTGGCGGGCGGGGACGCCGGCAGCGGGGTCCCGAGGAGGGGGAGTCCCCGGGGAAGGGGTGTCCCCTGAGGGGATGTCACCGGAGGGGAGCCGGGTGCGCCCCCGGGGGGGAGGTCCCCCCAAGCGGGAGCCGCCTGGCACTCACCTCGGGGCCGGGTCACTCGGGGGCCGGAGACCACATTCACTCGTGTCCGCGCCGCCTCCTGCTAGAGCTGCAGCGGGGGAGAAAAGGGGGGAGAAGGAAAGGAGGGAGGGAGAGAAGGAAGGGGGAAGCTGAGGACGGGGGCAGCGCTCGCACCTGCCCCGCCGCCCGGGAAGGGAGGGGGTCGGCAGCCCACCCCGGCGGGCGCTGCAGCTGGGGAAAGGGGGATCACTCACCACCGCCGCCATCCACACCGCCATCCTCCTCCTCCTCCTCCTCCTCCCCGGTGCCGTGCACCCTCAGCCCGCCTCCTCCTGCCGCCGCTTCCGCTCTCCGCGGTGCGTAGCGAGGGGGGGAGGGCAGGGAGGCGCCGCCCCGTCCCTGCAGCCCCCCGGGGGACCCGCTGCCGCAGCCGCCGCGCAGGTACCCGCCGCCGCACCCGGGCTGGGGGAGAGGCGGGGGGGCGGCGGCGGCAAGGGGAACACGGAGGGTGCTGAGCCCCGCGGGGCCCTTCCGGGTCCCCTTCGCCGCCCCTCCGAGCCGCTTCTCTCCCCCGCGGTCTGCCCACGGGTTTTACGCGAGAGGGGGAGAAGTGTCGGTATCTACCTACCTGCTTACCGGCCCCGGGCTTGCGGGTGTCCGTCCGTCTCCCCCCCCCCCCCCCCCCAACCCCGGGGCAGTGGGGCCGGGCAGCCTCTGGGTGGCTTCCAGATGTGTGCAAAACGGGGGGGCACCGGCATTCCCGTAGCGTTTAACCGGGTGCGTTTGAGCAGGCGTCACTCCGGGGAGAAAAGTCTAGCCACCGATAGCAAGTGTATCCTCTATCACCTTCAGTACAGCTACATTTGAATAGTCGCCAAATCATAATCTCTTAAGCTATACTAAATTTTTATTTTATTCTAGGAAGTAAGAGCCAGTTCCAAACTATTCACTGGGTGGGGGTAATTTTTCTCTCTTTTTTTCTCAGCTGCTAGCACTCCCTGGGGACGATGGACCGCTCAGCAGATGCATCTGGCGGCCTGGAAAGCACTGATATTGGGTCACAAAAAGACAGGGTGATGTCTGAGGAGGAATGGCTGAAAAAATGGGAAATGGGTAACATTGGATTTCACAAGGAACATGGGCATCCGTACGTGACTTTTCTCTTCTGCTTAAACTGTTTAAAAAAAATGCCGTGAGATAAATTACTTGACTTAGTCAAAAAACTCCTAACAGAAAAATGGAGCATTTACAAAAGAAAAATTCTTTTATGCAGCTTTAAAGTAAAATAAGTATTTTTGTGGCCGACATTTATTGAAAAAGGACAGAGAAAATAAAGGATTGCATTGAATTTAGAACTTCTAAATCACATTTTAAACTATAAAGCTTGGATAACTTGACCGAGAATCTTAAATTTTTTGATGCAGAAGCTCTGCACTGCTGTTCGTAAGTTATGAAACTGGGGCCTAAAACAATATGCAGAGGGCATGGAAATAATTATCATGCGCTGGAAAACAGGGGCCTAAGAGAGAAAACCTGATTGTATAGTCTTGCAATCAAGGAAAGTTACATTTTAGACCTGTGTAAGTGACTCGATTGGTACAGCAGTTTACAAGGAAAGTTACATTGAAGACCTGTATAAGTGACTCGATTGCTACAGAGGTTTAATAATCATTCTGTTTAAGTTGTCTATCGTGGCCCTTAGTGGTGGTTTGGTTCTTTGTTTACTTGAAAAGACAAACAGAAAACAACAGAGAAATGTGTTATTTTCTGACAGAAATTAAATGTACTTTCTAAGTAAATGGAAAGTGAATGTTTTTATTTTATGTTTTTCTTTCTAATGGTATGAAGCAGGTTGAACTAAGAACTTAGGTTCCATCATGGAGTTTGTGTGTTACCTGGCATAGTGTGTAGCACTTGGCTTTTAATGTGCCAGCACAAATACTTGCAGCGTTAAGTAAAACGTGTCTGTTCTTCTGCAGGCTCCTACAGAAGTATCTGGATGTTCTTTTAAATGGCAGGAGTGGACTGAGGATATTTTTCCCACTTTGTGGTAAAGCAGTAGAGATGAAATGGTAAAGCACAGGTTATAAGAGCAAAAATCTTATTTGATGTGGGGAGGGAGGGAAGGAGAGGGGGAATTCCCAACCTTACGTTGGCCAATGGAAACGTGCCGCATCTCTGGTGGTAGGAAAGCAGCGTCACTGGAGGCTGAAGGGAGGAGGAAGTTCAGTTTTGTTTGCTGGCGTTTTGTATAGTAGCATAAATGGGATGGGTAAGGACTAACATGAAAGTCCTCCTGATTGTCCCGAGTTCAGCTTGGGAAAGCTGAATTTGTGATGGACAGAGTGGCTGAAGCTGTGCCCTTGCCGCTGCTTTTTTTGGTGGCAATGCCAGCTTAAATTGCCCATAATGAGGTCGGTTGTGCCAGAGCACATTTGCAAGCAGCCATGTGGCATGTCACACTGGAAACTTAAAAGATTTGGGCTAAATATAACTTCCTCTTTTTTTACATTTATTATTTTACTTTTACTCTTTCGGGGGTGGTTTATATTTATAATTGGGGGCTGTGTAAGCCAGTGTTTTTTCTTGGAGGGATGGGACACAAACCAAAAAAAAACCCTGACTGAACTGCAGCATGGACAATCTTTCTCTGTAAGCAGTTTTGTTTTCATCGGGTTTTGTAGAAATAAATGAATAATCCACTGAGCCTAAATAAAGCCCGTAAGTCCTGTCAACTGTATTCTGTGTGGTGCTAATTTAGGCTCAGATCATGGAGGGGGAGGTGTTCAATAAAAGGTGAACACTCCAGAAAGTCAGGATCACAGAATCACAGAATCACCTAGGTTGGAAGGGACCTTTTAAGATCATCTAGTCCAACCAATGAAAAAAAAAAAAAAAACAAACCAAAAAAACCAACACACACACCCCACCACACCACCCAACACTAATCCATATTCCCAAGCACCATGTCAATTCCTCTCTTGAATACCTCCAGGGATGGTGCCTCAACCACCTCCCTGGGCAGCCCATTCCAATGCCTGATAACCCTTTCAGTAAAGAAATATTTCCTAATATCTAACCTGAACTTCCCCTGGCGTAACTTGAGGCCATTACCCCTTGTCCTATCATCTGTAACTTGGGAGAAGAGACCGACCCCCGCCTCTCTACAGCCTCCTTTCAGGTAGTTGTAGAGAGCGATAAGGTCTCCCCTCGGTCTCCTCTTCCCCAGATTGAACAACCCCAGCTCCCTCAGCCTCTCTCCGTAAGACTTGTGCTCCAGACCCCTCACCAATTAAACATTAATTAATGTTAATTTAAGGATTTTAAGGTTAAGGATTTTAAGGTTAAGGATTTAAGGATAATTTAAGGTTAATTTAAGGATTAAACATTCCAGTGTGTCCTAAAACCAGGGTTTCTCTAATGAATAAATGGTGCATGGGAGATACACATTTGGTAATGGCCCAACCTGTGAGCCTTGCATAAACTTGAGCCTCTCTCTGCCGGTTGCAGGCTGGCGGACATGGGACACAACGTAGTTGGTGTGGAAATCAGCGAGCAAGCGCTGAAGGAATTTTTTGCGGAACACGGTCTGTCTTATTCTGAGGAGCCAGTCCCAGAGATTTCAGGAGCAAAAAAGTTGCAGGTATGTTTCCTGCGTTGTCGAATGATCTGGTGTGGTTAGTCATGCAATGCAGGCACAACTGAGCAAACAAGTCATTCTGCTTTTATGCCTCTGTCTTACTGGTAATCATTCACCTCTCCTGAAGAGTTCTAAAAGGAAGCTTCGAGTTGTAATTTTGGACTGAGAAGTTCTTCTTTTTAGCTTATTGCTTTGGCCTTCTCTTTCTTATGACATTGAAGCACCTGAATGTAAAGTAAATGTATTTTAAAATTGGACAGTTGCATGCCTTGATAGATCAGAACCTCTCAAGGTGATCAGGAGAGGTATCTTAGTAAAGAAAAACTAAAAATGTTCTCAGTTTTTCCCTATTACACCTAAGTGTATATTTTAAAATACTATATGTGTATATTTTAAGGTATGAAACATAAATATACACTATATATTATACTAAATATAAGTGTTTGCTGATAAGTATTGTTTCCTTTGCTTTTTGTTGTAGAGTACCTCTGGGAACATTTCTCTGTACTGCTGCAGTATTTATGATTTGTCCAGGTAGGAATACACAGTGTGTTCTACAATTTTCTGTAATCAAAGGCTTATTTTTACTTGAATCACCCATAAAGATTTGAAGCAGGTCTCCTCAAGAAAACTCTTAACTTGTATGAGAAACGTGAATAGCCAATCTCCAACAAAAATTAACTCTGTTGTTGACCATTAGATAAAGATGCCAGCTAAATAACTTTAAATGGGCTTCTTGTTCTAAGACATCTTATGAAAATATAGAAAACTGTTTGATTTTACAGTGAAAACAAATTATGTTTGATATTGTTGATGGATTCTACAAAGCAAAAACCCTAACGCAATCCCTTACTCAGAGTAGCTTAGTAAAAGTAAAGAGAATATACCAGAGGTATATTATATACCAGATGTATATATACCACCTGTCTTCTTAGACAGCTTTTCCTTTAACTAAGTGCTAAATATATATTTTTCCCCAAACTATTGATTAACATATGCATAGGTAAGCTGTATCTATTGATTATGTGTCCTGTGCTTTACTTAACGTACTTTTCTCAATGGGCTTAAAGTGCATTGCCTCACTCCAGTTTATGTGACCACATAATATGTTGTCAAACACTGACTCTGCAAGTGTCTTGACAAATATGGCTCAACTTACTAATGTCCTTTGAAGGATTTTTAGTGCTGAAGTGTCTTTATTTCTCAGTTAAAGACACAACAGAAAATGCAAAATATTTCAATACAATCTGCACTACTGGCTTCTGAAAAATGTTTTCAACAATGTGGCCTCAAGTGTCGCTTCTCAGATTTTGTGGTGGCTTTGCACCTGACCTTCTGCTCAAGTGTCAGCTGGTGGGGGAATTTTGAAAATTACTGAGTTGTACAGGGACTGCAGGAGGAGTTAGAACTCTCTAGCATAGAAGATTCTGTTGGACCGTAACTCGTCTGACTTACTTATTTCTCCCCAGAAGCGGTGCTGGCAACGGACATATTTAAGTCCATCCTAAAATGTCCTCAGGCCTAGATTGATGCTGGGGTAGCTGGAGATTGGAGAGCTTTCGAGAAAGCAGTGTTGTTTCTGGTTTTGTAATATATCTAGTAGCAAGCTGAAGGTGCCCAGAGTCCTGCAATCCAGTTCCCTCCTCTTAAAGCTCCTACACAGACATGACTTTCCCTAGAGGATAAGGTTTTGGTGAAGTTTTGTGTGTTTGCTTTTCTTACAAACAACTGTCAGGAACGAGGTTTTGTTTCATGGCTGTTCAGTAAGAAGAAGAAGGTCGAGTCTTAATCTTTAGCTTTTCAGAGCTACTGCACATACAGGTGTAATAGGTAGTTCAGGACAACAAAATATAGTGCTTACTATAGGATTTATTTTTTTTTTAATCTGCATAAACTGGAAAAAAAGAATATTAATTACTGTAGTCCAAAATCTTTCAGACAATAGACGATTGCTAAGACTTCTGCTGGTGCAGCTGACTCCAGTTGGTTTGAATAATGTATATATAGCTAGCCCTGCAAAGTGAGTGTCTTGGAACAGATGGGCTGTATATGAACATGACTTTGCAGATACTGCCTGGTTTCCTTCCCCGTCTTGCCCCTGCAATGTAGCTACTTGCTGTGTAGATCCCTATAAATCCTTGCTGTGAGTTGACAAGTTGCCCAGGGATTGCTTAAGCTTCTAGTCAGCAATTTTTGAAAAATTTCAGTTTTAAGTTTTGTAGCAAGTAGCGTGGTAAAACCTGTAACTTCCTTCATAACATGATGGAATAATACTACGAAATAAGTATTCAGTGACATTCTTCATGCATATTGCTGGGTCCAGTGCATAGTTTGTCATCCACAAAATAAATTGGCAGATACACATTCTGAGTGTGTGGTTCTGTGCTGGGTGCAGTTATGGCGAAAGTATGAGCTGCATTCCCTATAGCTGCCAGCAGACACCTGTGACTAGAAAAACGCACACACTCTTCTAGTTTCTATGTACAGACAATTTGATTAATTATCCAGTAATTATGGAAATTAAACTTATTTCTGTCTTGCTGAAGCTGGCCTGCAAACAAGCCAGCTTCAAATCCTTTTGATCTCCATTAGCCTCGCATTCATTAAAGGAGAACTCAGATGTGCTTCTGACCTTTGTCAGAATGAGACATTTCAAAGACTCCTGCTAGTTAAAGAGTAACAAGAATTACTGCTCTTTGTGGAAACTCCGGGACTTATGTAAAACAGTTGTATTACACAACCATTGTACCTCCTAATACAATTATGGCTGCCAGACTTAAAAAATTAAAAATTGCATTAACTGAATCTACTAAACTTACGCAAAGATAGAAATTCACAACTTTACTGCTTAAATCCAGTGGGGTTTCTGCAGATGTGAATTTCTGCTTTACATGTTAATTTGTATTAGTTGTGGTAGTACCTAGACTGTGATGTCTCTTGTTAAATACCATATAAATACAGAGCAGGAGATAACGCAGGGCTAAAAGATTGGGTAGTGATATGTGAAAGGTACACCAAAGATGAGCACTTCCTAACTCCTCAGCTTCATCTTGACTTCACATCAGAATGAAAGACGGCTGTGTACCTTTTTTTGACCTTTTCCTCATGGCTTGGTTCTCCTGAGAAGGAAACTGGATGTGCAGACGGGCAGGGAGCACCCAGATGCTCAGGAGATACTGAGTTCTGGGCACCCAGGAGACCAGAACAGGGGGAAGGCCACAGCACAAGGCTGCCTGCAGCCTGCAATGTCTGTAGACCCTGATGAAATCTGTGGGGAGTATATTACATAAATTGCCCGTGTGGAGCCACCGCCACCATTCCAGTTAGACCAGATTAAAGTTGAGAAGAAAAACCAAGTGCAAAAAACTTCAGGAACTTGCCTAAGGTCACACAGCAGGCTCAGCTATGCAAAGAGTCCAAGTCCAGCCTCCAAGTCTCAGAAGATCAAATTTGTCACCTGCCCCACTAGACTTTGCTTTGTCCCCCTCATGCCCATTGTGTGTTTAACTGTCTCTTTAAAAGTCTCCTTTCATTTAAGAGGCTGGTTATTTAAATTAGGTGCTTAGTATTGGCAAACTTTAAAAGAAGTCAGGACTTAAACGTGTTACCGTGTCTCATGAGTAGAGTGGGAAATACAGGATCAGCTTCTAGGTTAGATGCCAGAGGCTTAGCAATACCAGGAGGAGAAGTTGTCGTGGTTTAACCCCAGCTGGCAACTAACCACCACGCAGCTGCTTGCCCGTTCCCCGCCCCCTGGTGGCATGGCAGGGACAATCAGAAGGGTAAAAGTGGGAAAGACACTTGGGAGTTGAGATCAAAAGAGTTTAATAATTAAAACAAGTTTAAAAAAATTTGTAAGAAAAAAAAAAACACCAAAGAGAGAGGAAAATAAAACCCAGGAAAGACAAGTGATGAAATGAAAACAGTTTCTCATCACCAACTGACTGATGCCCAGCCAGCACCCAAGCAGCGGCCCCCCTGCCAACCTGCCCCCAAATTTTATTGCTTAGCACGACATCATATGGTCTGGAATATCCCTTTGGTCAGTTGGGGTCAGCTGTCCCAGCTGTGTCCCCTCCCAACTTCTTGTGCACCCCCAACCTACCCACTGGCAGGGCAGTGTGAGGAGCAGAAAAGGAGTTGATTCTGTGTAAGCACTGCTCAGCAGTAACTAAAACGCCCCTGTGTTATCAACACTGTTTTCAGCACAAATCCAAAACATAGCCCTGTACAAGCTACTATGAAGAAATGTAAGTCTACCCCAGCCAAAACCAGTACAGAAGTGAAGAAAGAGGTGATGCAATTGGACTCTGACACCCTCCTAGTAGGCAGAAAGGTATTGCACAATTCCATACCATATTTTTCTTACTAAGTAAACTTATTTCAGACTTTCTATAAAATTATGCAATTTACGTTATTACTACCTTACTCTCTAAACTCCTGGTTTAATAATTACCAGAAACAAGGCTCTTCCTTTCCCCCCCCTCCCCAATATCCTCATCTCGAGTTTCACCCTGACTGTTCTTACCATCCATCAATAAAGGCACTTCCTAATAGCGTTGGCCATTTACAAGTTTTGGGTGGCCACTGAAGCCATCTGCCAGCATATCCACGAGCAAAAATAATGTCTGTGGTGGTGGCAGATTGAGGCAAGCAGCAGTGTAACTTGCCTTTTCTAACATTAAACAAATTGCAACCTGACGCTGACTGTCCTGGGCATGTCGCTGGGGACAGAGGTCTCTAAAATTACTGGGTGTGGTGAGTTCAGTGATAGTAAAGCAACGAGGCCCCTTCCTTAACTTGTGTTTGAAATCACGTGTGGGTTTTAGAAGGTGGCCAAGAACTGTTGACGTGCTGAGTGCATGTCAGTGCAGCCTCAAGGGTCATGGCAGCGTATGATTGCCAAAAACCCAGATTTGTAGCCCAAATGTGTTTAAGCTACTTTCCTTCCTCCCCGCCTTGTCTCAGCACACGCTAATGTGGGGAAATGCTGAACAGTTTCAGCACATCTTTGCTCTCATGGCAGGGCCACGTACCGGGGGGTTTCTTTGGTTACAGATCATACTGGTTTGGATCATGAAAATGCTGGCCCATAACAAAAAGGTAGCGGGGAATCTGCACAGCTAGCTGGAGAATCCTTGTAACTTCACAGAAGTGTGTGAATAAAGATGAAGGTGCCTTTTTAGTATTTTTAAGCCTTTTCCTCATCTCCCTGTAGCTCAATAGTTGGCAAGTTTGATGGGGTTTGGGACAGAGGAGCTCTGGTAGCTGTGAATCCATGCGACAGACAACGGTTAGTAAATTTTGTTATTGTCCTTTCTCTAATATATGCAATGACATGTTTTTCCTCCTGCCGCTTGTTGACGAGTCCTCTTTCATTTAAAGGAGTAATCTACACAAGTTCCTCTCTATCACAAGCATCAGCTACAGTCGCAGAGTGCTGTAGATTTCTGAGCTTCCTTCAGGAAGCCACCCTGCCTCTTGGTGGGAGAATATGTGGTTTGTTGCAACCCAGCAGAAGCAGAGCTGCAAGTCTCATTTGAATTTTATTATTTCCTTTTCACCCCATCTGCTTCTCCTCTCTGTTCTTCTTGCCCTCACTTCTCTTTATTCCAATTTTTCATTCTTGCCTACAGCCACCCCGAATGTAGTTTGACCCTAGCCCAGGATTTTTTAATTAGATACATAATCTTGAATTCACAATAATTTTAAGAGATCAGGACTGTATTGTGTACGGTATTCTAGATTGTGGTATATGAATATTATGTTTTGTCTGTTACTTTTAAGATGCATATGCAAAAAAAAGATAAATGCTTGTTTCATGCTCATGAAATTCAAACCAAGCTTTGCTTAGTTTCTGTGCAGTTCAAGTTGTTTCTGCATAGAAATACATTACCTCTTTTCTTGAATGTTTCGAATGCTATGCTTGAATGTCTGTACAGTTCCAGAATAATGAAGTATAACTTTCTCCTTTTAGCTATGGCAGTTTGATGATCACCCTAATGGAGAAAAATTCTTCTTATCTTCTTGTTACAGTTTCATATGATCCAAACAAACACAAAGGTGAGAACTTTGCACTGTTCGTGTTTTTACATGCTTTAATACAAATTGTATATAGATGTGGTAGATATATTAGTGTCTTCCCCAGATTTTTTATCAGCATAGCTTTGTCAGCTGATCACACCAATGCAACTGGGTGTTAAAAATGTTACATGTTGACCAAGCTTGAGGCTAAATTTGCTTTCTCTCTACCATTCAGACATGCTAAGGGTAAGTGGAGGACAGACACGGTATTTTAATAAAGAAATGAAACTGGAAGTGTGGCTACAACAATGAAACTGGAAGAGTGAATGTTTAGAGTAGCATCCTGTCCTGCCTAGGGAGCTTGAAGCACTCCAAGAACATTGGCTTCGCTCTGTTTATCCAATACTTGCAACCCAACATGTTGCCCATCTTGTGCCTCTCTCCCAGCCACTACCATGGTCTGAATATGTTTGGAAGAGGTGAAATTCTGTAAAATCATAAAGTATTCTGGCCTTTTACATGTTTATTACATACTGAAGGCTGAGGTATTTAAAAATAAATAAAAATTAATCATTAACTCTCAAAAGAAAGAGATTTCTTGCTGCTTTTGGGCTCTTCAGTGTAATTATCCCTGAAAAAATAGGTCTTGTTACTATAAACAACAATAGTTTAATTCATTGCTCTCCCTCTCACGTTATTCAGCTTTTAGCTTTAATGATGCCATTGTAGTATAAAGAGATTGTTGGCTGGATTCCCACAGTGCACTGAGAGCGGTTGTATCTGTGGCGTGTTCATGACATCTGACAATGTGGCTACCCTAACTACACCCTGGAGATGATGCAGCAGCAACACTTGAAGCTGTCTGGTGGCCCACCAAAGTGCCACGAGTTCTTGGACGTGGTGTTTTCTGGTTCCTGCAGATGGTGCTACACACTGGGGCCCAACTGCGGGCCAGGTGCTGTGGGTGATGGGGCTGGCTCTCCTGCTGCAGCGTAAACGTTTGTCTCCTGTGTCTTCTCTCTGATTAGCTTCACCCATTTTCTTTCAGGCCCACCATTTTATGTTCCTGAGTCTGAAATTAAAAGTTTGTTTGGTAAGTAATATTTCAGCTAACCCTTTAAGAATTTTTTCCAAAACACATAAACATGTTTGTATGCATCTACCTCTCCCTGTGACAAGTGATAGAGAGTCATTTGCTCCTTTTCTAAGAGGTGGAGTCATGGAAAAATAACAGGGAAAATAAATACCATTTAGCCACAGGGATTTTGCTGTCAAGGAAAATTCTCAGCTCTTCAAAAGTTACGAAGAAAACCCAAGGGACAGATACTGTCTCTTTCCTCCCCTTGGCATCTTTTCCTTCTCCCAGGGTTCATACTGCACTCAGTGATTTTGTAGCTGCAGTCTTAGTCCCGTTTGACCATTTTGTCTTTCTCTGCACCTCATCACCACCTACCCTGGTTTTAATACACGGCCTTTGCATACCAGTTCTACGGTTTCTGCTGTACTTTTGTAGCCAAGGAAGGAAAGTAACATGCCATGTGAAGAAACTGCTAAATGTACAACTCAAATCCGTCAAAAATAATGGAACTCGGAATTATGGTGGGAATTTAATTTTAAAAGTTCCTCCTGATATGCATTGATATTGCACTTCTTTTAAATTTACAACTGTCTGAGACCCCTGCAGTGCCTGTGTGCAGCGAGTCATTGGCACGGACAGTTGCATCCCAATGCAAAAGAGACAGATAAGTTTTCCCCCAGTGCATTGGTGTGGGTGCATTAGGGACTGTGAGGATATCTGAGGATAAGGCTTTTTTTTTCCTGACAGTTTGTGTTTTTCAATGACTTATCATTCAGTAATTTATTACTCTTTCCTCCTTTTCAGGCAACCACTGTGAAATTAAGTGTCTTCAAAAGCTCAATGAGTTCTCAGACAAACACAAACAATGGGGACTTGATTATTTTCTGGAGGTGCTATATATACTAAAGTTTGTAGCTTGATTAAAATTAATTAAAATAATTCACCTCCCATCTTGCTTTTCTTTTTATCTCACCTTTTGAAATGAAACATGTTTTGGGGCACTCTTAAAACGGGGCTTCAGTGTATAGGAAAATGCCTGTGGAACATTATTCTCCATTTTCCTTACCACGTCAGCTCTCCTACATAACTGCCTTCACAGTCTGGAGATGTGCATAGCTTTTCTTGAACTCCATGCACAAACAGTCATTTTTAAAATAAATCTTTTTCTTCCATATCAATTCAAATCAGAGCTAGAAAAAAAAGAAAAGTTGCTGTTCCTTTTGGGCTGTTGCTGGTGGATGCTGTCTGCCCGGCGCTCCTCAGGTCGGCCTGGGCAGCTGGCAGCCCCAGGAACAAGAGCAGCTGCTCTTCAAATACTGTTTGCCGTGATGCTGGCCTTCCACCAGCCCAGGCAGCTGGGCGAGAGAGGCGGGAAGCTGGCACAGGTTGCTCCTCTCCGTCCCTATTTAGTCGTGATTACGAGTTAAGAGACGAGCTGGCAGTGAGCAGCAAGAACGCCACCAAGGGGGAACCATCATCAAGGAGGAAAGAGAGGAGGGAAGTGAACCAGGTGACAATAAAGGAGACAGTACATGGAGAAAATGTCCCTCTGGACATTCCCTCCGGCAAGAGCACAGCTATGAGCAGCAAACCAGCACCAGGCTTGTAGGGTGGGAGGGTTCAGAGACAGCCTGCAGAGTTGCTGTGTGTTCATCCCAATGCAAACCTTCCTTTGTGGGGCTTTTGTCACTCCCATATGGATACCAGAGGAAGGGCACGAAGATGATCAGAGGGCTGGAGCACCTCTCCTGTGAGGACAGGCTGAGAGAGCTGGGGTTGTTCAGCCTGGAGAAGAGAAGGCTCTCAGCAGACCTTATAGGCAGCCTTCCAGCACCTGAAGGGAGCCTACAGGAGATGGGGAGGGACTGTTTATCAGGGAGTGAAGTGATAGGACGAGGGGTAACGATTTTAAACTGGAAGAGGGAAAATTCAGATTAGATCTTAGGAAGAAATTCTTTCCTGTGAGGGTGGTGAGGCACTGGAACAGGTTGCCCAGGGAAGTTATGGATGCCCCATCCCTGGAAGTGTTCAAGGCCAGGCTGGATGGGGCTTTGAGCAACCTGCTCTAGTGGGAGGTGTCCCTGCCCATGGCAGGGGGGTTGGAACTCGATGATCTTTAAGGCCCCTTCCAACCCGAACCATTCTATGATACTAATGCAATTTTTTTAAATTACAAAATTTGGGGCTCTCAAACCCCTTTCTTGCCCTTGTCCTTCTCCCCTTGGCGGCTTATTTTTAAAAAACGCCGGAAAGGTCAGATTGCAACATAGCGCGGTATAATCCAGCGAGGCCCGAGGGCGAGTAAAAGCCGTGGGGCCTTTCAGAGCGCCGTGGCCCCGGGCCTGCGGGCGGCTGTGAGGGCTGCGGCGCGGCGCTCCCCGAGCTGCTATTTTCGGCGCCGGTGACTCCCGTACCGGGGGGGTGGGGGGGCGGCGCTGGCGGTCGCTCCGCCTCCCCTCACGGCGGCGGGGATGGCGGCGGCAGCGGAGGAGGAGGGTGCGGACGAGGCGGAGCTGAGCCTGCTGGAGTGCCGGGTGTGCTTCGAGCGGTACGGCCCCGGCGGGCAGCGGCGGCCGCGGAACCTGCCCTGCGGCCACGTCCTCTGCCGGGGCTGCCTGGAGGCCCTGGGCGGGCCCGAGGGCCGGCGGCTGGAGTGTCCCTTCTGCCGGCGGGCCTGCGGCCGGGCCGAGACCAGCGACTGCCTGCCGCTGCTGCAGCTGCTGGAGCTGCTGGGCCCCGCCGGCGGCAGCCTCCCCTCGGCCTCGGGGAGGAGCAGAGGGGCGGCCGGGCCGGCCCCCGCCGGCCTGGGACTCCGGCTGTCCTTGGGGGGCTGGGGGTCGCTGGTCAACCCCACCGGGGTGGCGGCCTGCCGGAGGTCGGGACGCCTGGCGGTGGCACACGATGGCAAGAAGAGGATCCACATCTTTGGGCCGAGTGGATCCTGCCTGCAGCGGTTCGGGGAGCGGGGGGACGCGGGCAACGATATCAAGTACCCGCTTGACGTGACGATCACCTGGGACGGGCACGTGGTGGTCACCGATGGTGGGGACCGCTCCGTGAAGGCCTTTGATTTTGAGGGAAGGGGGGTCCTGGCTGTCCGGGAAGGTTTCTGTTTGCCATGGGGCTTGGATGCTACCCCCGAGAGTGAAGTTATCCTCACCGACGCAGAGGCGGGCGCTCTCTATCGCTTAACGGCCGACTTCCAGAAGGGGAAATTAAAGAAGTGCCAGATGATCCAGTCTCAGCTCGTCAGCCCGAGAGGGGTTGCGGTCTCCCAGACCTCGGGTGCTATTGTGGTAGTCGAGCACCTGAAAGCTCAAGGACCAAACAACGGCAGCACCCGAGTGAAGATATTCAGTGCAGAGATGGATCTCATCGGCCAGACGGATAGCTTCGGGCTCAACCTCATTTTCCCCTCCAAAATATATACTACAGCTGTGGCCTTTGATAAAGAGGGTCGCGTTATAGTCACAGATGTCTGTAACCAGGCCGTAATATCCTTAGGAAAACCTGAGGAGTTTCCCATCTTTAACCCTCTAATTAGCCACGGACTTTCTTATCCGGTAGGACTGACTTACATGGCAAACAATTCTCTTGCCGTCTTAGACAGCGGTGATCATTCAGTAAAAATATATAGCTCCACCTGAGTGTGTTTAGATGCTTACTGCTATAGGCTCAAGCTGCTTTTTGCCATAAAGCAAGTGAAGTCCTGGTGTTTGCGGGCATGTGGGGAGGAGGCACTTTCTGGGCTTTACTTGAAGTGAAATTGCCCTCTTTGACCAACATGCTGTGCTTCCCGCAGAGCTTACCTCGAATCTCTTGCCTCTCCGCAGGAGAAGCCCTGGCTGTGGCAGGCTGTAGTCAGCCACAAATCAACCAAACAGATAATCTGACATTTTAAAACTACTTCATACCTTGACAGCCAAGCGTTTTTGGTACTTTTTGACCTATGATAACATAACGACATTTGGAATGGAGTAATGAAAGACTGGTACCTGGGAGAGAAAGTGATGCATCATTTGTTTACCTTTCCCAGCACGCAGTTTTCATTATTCTTCGTGAAGCATAACTGCACTCTAATTACAGTGACAGAGTGGTTTGTTTCCAGGATTTCTGCACGAGAAAGGAGACTTGCTTGATGAAATGATAAGAAAAATGGAAGCTTCAGCTCAAGGTGGTCTGAATCCAGCTAAGATCATTGCGATGCAGGAGCTGACACTGATTAGTGAGTTATGTGAAATGGCACTCAACATTTTCCTGGCATGGAAAAAACAGGCTTTAATTCTGGGCGCACTCTTTGCTGTACTAGTTTATTCCCACCTTTATTAGGGTTGTACTGGTCATCCTGTACAATGCACAAGTCTGTGTCTTCATCTAGAGGTGATATGGTGTGTGGTTACCAGCGTGGGCAGCTTTCCCTAACATATTCGTATTCGTATCTAGACCACCAATAATTCTGCATATATCAAATTGAGTTGGCTGTGCTGCTAACACAGCCACGCTTGGGAGGTTTCCAATACTACCTGCCCTGAGAAAGGAGGATGTAAGCCTCATCTTTTTCCGAGCTTCCAATGAGGTTTTGTTGATTGTGAATAACACAGCAGGTTTACTCCAGTTTATATTTCCTTGAAAATAGTTTCACTGTTGGAACGAGTTCTGTTGCCTTATTGCACTGTGGAAATTAAGGTATATCTGAATAATTTTGAGAAGGATTTAGCACCTGCAGTAGAAGTCACAGCTACATTTTTAGGCATTTACCTGCTCCTAAAATGATTATTTCAGTGGTTCAGCATTAAAAGGAAGTGAGATATAAATGTATATGCTACCTGAGGTAGGTTAAACAAGTAAGTTAAAATGGCATAAAACTTTTGGAGTCATTTCTTTTATTTAGTCACTGAAATAATGAAATTAACTAACAATTTGAAATTCACAGGCGATCTTTCTATCAGTTAATTTTTAATCTGACTTTTGGTCTGACTTTAGGGCATTTAATAACTGCATGTATTGCTGCACCAGTGATTTACCACATACTTACTTCAAATTGGAGCGGTTTAGCCCTCTAATTCAGACAATGTATTAGTCTGTCTTATGTTAACATTTCTATAAACAGAACAAATTATTAAATGCAGCTATTTGTAAAGGTTAATTGAACAGTGACCTGCCAATAAAGTGTGATTTGCTTACTCCTATATTGAATAATTTAGCGAAAACTCTT
Organism: Numenius arquata; assembly: GCF_964106895.1. NCBI lineage: Eukaryota > Metazoa > Chordata > Aves > Charadriiformes > Scolopacidae > Numenius > Numenius arquata. The sequence continues at coordinate 65,580,569 of NC_133579.1, read as the reverse complement.
CATATCTTTTAATCACAGGCTTCTCTGTTATGATCCAGTTTCTCTATTGTGGTTCCCATGTAGATGGTTTTCTTTTTTATTTGGAGATACCCTGCTAAACTTGTCATAGGGTCATTTTTTTAATATTGAAAACTATACGGACCTGCACATTTGGTCTTTTCCAGCCTTCTCTACTGCCAGGCCACCCAGTAAGCGCCTTTGGTGGAACCAGAAACACTCCTTGGCTATGACGGCTTTGAGCAGGAGCCCTCTTGAGGGGTCAGGAAGCGAAATTTACTCAGAGAAGCAGCCTCCTGGATTATATATTCCTTTCTAGATTCCAAGGAGACATCGGTCTTTGAGGGATATACAATTAGGTAAGACTGCCTTTGGGGAACCATTGTGTTTCAAAATGCACGCAATACTGCGGCTGCTGTATTCATGCATAATTAATAGTTTATCACAATAGCACGTGTGGGACCTGGACCCTTCCTCTGAACCATGGGCTGTGAGATTTCATCTCCTCAAACCTTCCTGTGCGCCAGAAGCTTGTTTTGGCTACTGAGCTCACGGATGGGCAAATTTCCTAGGCCCTGCTGCCATGTAGAGAACTTTCCAGCAGCCAAAATGCTGATTTTTAAATATTTGACTCATGGTGGTTTAAAAGCCACAAAAACTTCCATTGTTGCCCATTCTGCCCCTTTCTCCTTTGGTATATGACTAGAAATCACTTGATGTTTGTAAACAAAATAAACTTTGTGCCTTAATTCTACCTAGTTTGCCCTATGTCACCTCCTGCTTGGCTCTGCTTTCCCTACCTACTGAAAGCAAATGTAGACTTTTCCTGTGAACGATGCAGCTGTTTTTTTCCTTCTGCTATAAAGCTTGGTGCTTAGTGTTGTACAACCCTGCATCAAAGAAACCATTGCATTCTGTTTTCATTTGATGCGGGTGCCTAAATAGAGAAGTCATAAAGAACTGTATAAAGCCACTAAAAATTCTGAGTTCTTCAGTGTGTAAGGGAAAATTCAGCAGTAAACCAGAAATCTTTCTTCTGTCACACAAGAGAATTTAAGATACAGTGGGAGACAGAGATCCACCTACATGCTGATAACAAACTAAAAAGCCTTTGACATTTTTACTTACTCTTGCCTCTCTCTTCGTGCATATATGCACGTTTCCCCTATAGCTACTGTAGATACCCCCTGCCTTCGGGGTGATACCTTAATGCCATCTGCTTTTCAGAGGCCCAGGGGATGCATGCTGCTCCTGTCCATCTGTGAATCTGTTGCAATTTAGTCACAGATTTCAACAGAACAGGAACCTGGGTTCTGAGAGCTGGATGGCAAAGGGTAAGGGGCACCTGTCACTAGGTAGGTGATGCTTTTGGGATCTGACTGGATGCGTTTGAAATGGGGATAGTTAGATGTGTGCCTGCTCTTGGAAAAGAGCGGTGGCCATTTCATCTAGAATGTCACGTGCAACTGTGTCTGGTCACTTCAGTTATAATTACTTCTCCGTTTATTTTAAAGAATAGAACCTAAACTGGACTTTGCATAACCCTCTGAACCTCATGCTTTAACAATTTGGATTAAAACCAAACAAATATAATAGACAGTATTACCCTAATGTTATCTTTTCAGCCCCTACTGTAGATTGGTGTGTCTGTTGTGCGCACACACACTGCGATTCCTATTTGGTTTATTTTTAAGCACTGATCTCAGGTTGCTGTCGTTGTATATAAATATACCAGGGTACGTTTACAGTGTTTAGGAATAAGGGAGGCAAAACATGTATCGAAATTGTGTCCTGTAACATCCATATTTTTTGTTTTGCTTGCGAACAAAATAATTTTAGATAAAGAATATAATTAACGTTTCATATTGGTGAATAAAGAGAAGAAGGAAATACAAGGGGAAAAAAAGGTAAAATGTACTTAATTTTGGCCATTGTCTGTTTGACCTTCTGTCGGTTCCCTCCAGTCACATTGCTGTGCGCATCAGTTTGATGTTTATATTTTCACAAAGTGTGGAGGCAACACCACCATAGCATTTTTTTAACATGGACTGATTTCAGGTGAAGAGGGGACCTCCTGTAATGTCCAGCCCCCAAACCACTTAAGAGTTTTACAGAGCAGGGTCCATCAGAATGATGGCCTTGAATACGGGAGATGTTTTCTTTCTGGAAAGGTTGACAGAGGTAAAAAAAAAGCAGCTTTCTCCCCTCAGACCATGGGTTATGGTGCTGTTGCACCCTGCACAAGAGGAATTTGCCTTCATTTCTTTCTCTTCAATGCTTGCTTGGTTTTTTTTTTCCTGACTCTTCTCAGAGGCCCATCCTTATAATTTATCAGTCACCTGTGAGTCCCAGCTTGCCTCCACAGGAGTGTAATATAACTAAGCAAAAATACACAGATTTTGCAAAATCTAAACCTCACACTTCATTCAGACATCTCAGAAGAAGTGAAAGATCATTCAGAAAATGGCACGTGCCTGAGGCCTAGCCCCTGTGGAGACAATTTAAATTTACTGATCATAGAATCGTTTAGGTTGGAAAAGACCTTCAAGATCAATGAGTCCAACTGTAAACCCAACACTGCAAAGTCTACCACTTAACCAACATGGTTGGTTAATCATCATTAACCATTCATAACCATCATTTTCTCCCCTCGTTACCTTCAGTTCCCCTATAAGTACACCAGAAGCCTCTATGTGGAATCCACCGTCCTACTCTAGAAAAGTATGGTGGGAAATCACTCGTGAAGATTGCCTTTTGTAATCTTCCTGTCAGGTCTGTCATGCAATTTCTTGACCAGTCCTGTCCAGCCCCAGCCCTGGCGATTGCTGTTTGAGTGGCAGGCTCTCTTGGTTTGGCCGTCTCCAAAAGCGCTTCCATCTGAACAGAGGATCTTCCAGGTGGAATGAATAGCCCCCAGCAATAGGGGGGCTTTCTCCTGACCTTGCCCACTTGTTTTGACGTGAAGGCTGCAGCACCAGCACAAAGGCACAAACAAGGCTCTGGAAACAAAGAAAGAGATTACCATCTGAAATAGGTATGTGCAGAGTTTGAAATTGCTGGAAGAATTCATAATTTTTCATGTCCCATATGCAGTCCCTGGCTGTAAAGAGGAACAGGCCAGGCAGTCCTCAAATAAGGTATTGCTCCTCCTCTCCATGCAATGCCCAACCATCGCCGGGCAGAAGGTTGGCTCAGCCCTACTGGTGAGCTGAGAACAAACATGTACTGTCTGCTTGATTCCTCTTCAGCAAACCCTTTATGCTACTGACTGCAATTATCATTAACTGCATATAAAAATGCCAAATGTACAGAACATGTAAATCTTAAAACTTGAAATACATCAAACCAAAGACCCATCCAGCCTTTTTCCCTTTGCCTTGCGCTGCTGTGGGTCATACATCAGTCCAGAGGGGGAGGAAAACTTACCAGTTCTGTGTTTCTCCATCAAAGCGGGCATTGACCATGCCTCTGGTCCATGTTACATTTTCGACTTCATTATCTCAACTAAATGTGCTAATAATAACATTTATATTTGATATTGTTAACGTGAACATACAGGCTTTCTCTGGAGTGTTTCCTTAGTATAACCTGTCTGATTCTCCCGGGCAGCTTCGGAGCTATCTAGTACCAGAGAGGTTGCGCTTACGCCTTTTTCTCACCACTGCTTTCCAAGAGATTTACAGATATTTTTGAACTTGGCACTCCAACCTCTCTGTGAGGCAAACGATATAAATGTCCTGGCCCTGCAGCTGCAGACAGGAGAGCTGAGAATCAAGGGAAGCCTTTGGCAAGCTTGAGACTAAATCTCAGACTTCCCATTACAAGGTCGGTGCTTTAATAAAGCAGGGAGAGTCTGTGATTAATTATCCTCTTGTCTGGGAGTTGCCTTCCTGATTTTGGAAGAAATTTTGACATTTTACTGATGATCTTCTTGTTACTAATTCCTTTGCCGTTCCCTATAAATGATGGAAATTAATACTTTTCTAAACCACAATGTATTCCCAGATAATTGCCTCCAGCGTGCTCCACAAAGGCGCGTGGTTTCAGAGTTGTGAAGTGCTCTGTGAGGAGGTGTACTGCTGTGAAGCCCCACTGCAGGGATCAGGTTACTTATTGCATGTCGAGGATAGAAAGGAGAAGAGATCCACTCTGAAAAGGAGAAAAAAATTAATGAAAGGTGTCTGTGGCTTAAGCAGAGGGGGAGCTCCACCAAGTCAGAGCACAAGAGCACACCCGTCGTTCCAGTAAAGGGAATGCATTCTTAAGAGGTGAAACATTTCAGCCTGGAAAATGGACAAGACGATAAGGGCCTTGGCCTCTTGATGAGTATTGACCTCTGGCAGGGGAATAACCTACATTTGAACAGACTTCCCAGCCACAATTAGGCACTTTTCAGATGGTAATCGTTAGGAGAGCTATCTACTACTCTGTATTTGGAGCAAAAATCTGTGGGAAATGAAGATTTGGAGCAAACTAAGCATCTTAGGGAAGTACGCTCCCTATAATTGAATAAATACATATATAGCATTATTCTAAGGATCCCTCTTAATGTAGGCAACTTTGGTTTCTTGGTCACAGGTGAGTACTATATGGGCAGTGAGTTGAGGTGAGAACAAATTCTGCTTTCATGAAATATATTGGTTTTTATCAGGAAAATACTGCTATTCAGAAGACTCTGTAAACCATTTAAAATACTCTAAATATAGTTATATGCTTTGTAATGAATAAAAGGTAGGCAATTTTAAGCAGGATATAGGATTAGGAGAGAGAAAAATATAGCTGGGAAAATGAAAGACTTTATTTTGAGAAAACCCTGAAGATTAAAAAAAAAAGAGAAAAAAAAAAAAGATAAAACCAACAAGAAAAAAAAAAAAAGATGTCCTTTATCAAAGCTTGCTTTGAAAAGTTCTAATACAAAGAAGATGATTTTGTGTTGTGGTTTAATGCCAGCCGGTAACTAAGCACCACGCAGCCGCTCGCTCGTTTCTGCCCCCCACCGGTGGGATGGGGGAGAGAACTGGAGGAGTAAAAGTGAGAAAACTCGTGGGCTGGGATAAGAACAGTTTAATAATTGAAATATAATAATAATAAGGAAAATAACAAAAAGAGATAGAAATAAAACCCAAGAGAGACAAGTGATGCAAATGAAAACAAGTGCTCACCACCAAGGGACTGACGCCCAGCCAGTCCCTGAGCAACAGCCTCCCTGACAACCTCCCCCGAGTCCATATGCTGAGCATCTCATATGGTCTGGAATATCCCTGTGGTCGGTTGGGATCAGCTGTCCCAGCTGTGTCTCCTCCCAACTTTTTATGCACACCCAGCCTACTGGCTGGCGGGGCGGTGTGCGGAGCGGAAAAGGCCTTGACTCTGTGTAAGCACTGCTCAGCAGTAACTGAAACATCCCTCTATTATCGACACTGTTTTCAGCACAAATCCAAAACATAGCCCTGTACAAGCTGCTATGAAGAAAATTAACTTTATCTAAGACAAAACCAGCACATCTCGAAAGAACTATCACACATAATCAAAGGTGGTAACTCATTTCCTGGTTTTTGTTCCAAATATAAATAGATAAAAGATAAAACCCATATGAAAGTATTAATGCTTGCCTAGCATGATTTCTTGAATAATATGGTCTGTGGAATTTAACCAGTATTAACCAGCATTTAGTAACGACTGACCTATATTGAAAGTAAGAAACAAAGAACAATTATGTCTTTTACTATCACAGACTAAGGAGCTAACGTGAAAACAAATACAATGTCACTAAAGATATGCTTTGTAAGAAATCTATCCAAAAGAGTCAGATTAAGTATTAAAAGTTTATAGCCATCTTCATATGAAAAGGATGTGCCCGGCTCCCTTATTGTCCTTAATTACATAGGAAATAGGGCTCTTCAGTGAGTTCTGCACCAGCTTCCACTCAACTTGCAGCATGATATTGTGGAGCCAGAAATATTTCAAATATGTGTATTAGTCTTTTTTTTTAATCCTTGTTATTCCTTAAAGTGACTTGTTTGAGTTGAGACTTGCTCTGTCATAAATAGTTTATCTGTGCAGTCATGAGTACTGCAAATGGAATTGTCCACATAAATAAATGCTGCAGGACTGGGCTTGAAGTCAGGTGGATCCAGGCTAGTGCAGAGGTTTGCCCTGGAGAAGTCTTTGCAGCAGACTTTATTGTGACAATTTCTGGGAATGATGCTTTGTGGGTTTTTTTGTGTGCTGAAAGCCCTGCCCCTGTTTCAAATATATTGTAAGGAATTACACCTTTCTTTCAACATCAGAAATCTCTTGTGGAACAAATCTAATGTAATGGTTTAGCTTTTCTTATTTATTTATTTGTAACATACTGAACCCTTGCCTGGCTCCTGAGTCGGTCAGACTCAGTGGATTGGTACCACACCTCTCTTTTGGGACGTGCAGTTGCTCAGTGATCAGCAATCTGGGGCAAAACTCGTTCTGGACTGTCCTCAGTGTCTCCACTCCTTATACCTCAACTGCTCTCGCACCATGTTTTCATGGTGGTAGAGACTCACTGGTAGGTTCTAGGTCCCAAGAAGACTAAGCAAAAGGATGTCTAAGGTTGCAGGGTAGTTGGGGACTTTTTGTTTCATTTCAGATGGAGGAATGCAGCTTTTAAAGACCAGGTGAAAAGTGCACCGTTATTTCCCAAGTATGGTAAAGTGAAATTGAAGTTGCTCCAGGCCCAGGATCAGAGATATGGGTCAATTTATCGTTTATTTTGTGATGTTCATAAAGCTGTTCAGTATTTGGATCGGGTTATCATTAAATTGCAGCTGATATTATTCTTCTCATTTTTCTACTGTGTCAGTGTTAGAGAGAAAAAAGCCAAAATCACCCACTTAGAAAAAGTGTACCTTGAAGGTAGAAGAAAATCTTCTCTTTCTTGCATCTCTTTCACCCGAGAAATAAAAGCCATGCAACTGAATTATTTTCAAGCATCTGTATCGAGCAATGGACTTTCACCCTCTTGCTTGTGTTGGACTTGAATCTCTGAAGTCTTTTTTCTTGACAATAAGCGTAAGTTTTTGATTTCTGAAATTCAACCATGTTGTTCCAATTTGTGCCTTTTGCACAGCCCTCACCCATTCTTCCCAGTTGGTTGTGGTCCCTTGAAGTGTCTTCCAGAGCTGTATTTCTCGTTAGCTATTGTTTAGTCACACTGTGTGGTGTGTGTGTGTGTTCACTCCACTTTCGTTTCAGAAAGATTCATTCCCCCAGAGGTTCTGTCCGTGGTTTTGTTTTGCCGTGTTTCTTTTCTAAAACAGCCTTTCATCTTTACTGCCAGATTGAAGGGAGGAAACCTCAGATCACAATATGAATGGTGGGAAAGGATTTCAGTCATTCAGGGAATGCGTTTGGGAGACAGGCGTGCAAGCTTCCTTACAGGAGAGGAAAGGGTAAAGGACTCTACAATTTAAACTGTGTGGGGACTAACAGTTCTAGGAACCCTTTTTGTGGATGATCCCTGTAACTGGTCTGAGTTTCCCTACCCAAGGCTGGTGTAGACAAACTGCAAGGAGCTTGGAAGCCTGCATAGGCTGCCTGTTCCTCTAATTTTTATACCTGTAAAAAGCAAGCCTTTTTGCCATGAATCAAAGAGGATGTAATTTCAAGTGACATGACAACAAAGGACGGCTGGTGCTTGCACTATTTTACAGTCTTCAATCTAAAAATGAGAGTATGATCTGTTGCTGATAATTTTGTTGTTGTTGATGATGATTATGAGATTATTATATTTAGTATGTTTTCTTCAGGCTGGGAAGAACTGGGAGGGGCAGTGGTCGGGTGCTCTGTTTTCTAAATAAAAGATCCCGAGTCTTGTTACGTACTTTAATTAGCACCTTCAGCACTTGTCTCCACCTTACACGGGAACTGATGAAACCTGTTGAACTTAATGTCAATCTTCTTGTTGACTTCAACAGACAGCAGAACGTATCCAAGATCTGTGATGAGCTGACTTCCATACGTTTTAACAAATGCAACTCCACCACCTCTCTCAAGGCTTTCACAGAATCACAGAATGATATGGGGTTGGAAGGGACCTCTGGAGATCATCTAGTCCAACCCCCCTGCCAAAGCAGGTCCACTTAGAGCAGGTTGCACAGAAACTTGTCCAGGTGGGTTTTGAATGTCTCCAGAGACGGAGATTCCGCTACCTCTCTGGGCAACCTGTTCCAGGGCTCTGCCACCCTCAAAGTGAAGAAGTTCCTCCTCATGTTTAGGTGGGACTTCTTATATTCAAGTTTGTGCCCATTTCCTCTTGTCCTGTCCCTGGGCACCACTGAAAAAAGACTGGCCTCATCCTCTTGACACCCACCCTTTAAGTATTTATAGGCATTCATCAGATCCCCCCTCAGCCTTCTCTTCTCTAGACTAAAAAGACCCAAGTCCCTCAGCCTCTCCTTGTAAGGGAGATGCTCCAGGCCCCTAATCATTTTTGTAGTCCTCTGCTGTACCCTCTCCAGCAGTTCCCTGTCCTTCTTGAACTGGAGAGCCCGGAACTGGACTGACTTTGCCTCAGCTTCCTTACCTGCTGACCTCTCAATTCTCACTGTTCTCCTTTCTAATCTTTTTCAAGCAATAGCTTCTTTTCTCCTCCACACTTCAGAAGGACGTTTGGCCAGAGTGCGCATTTGCAGAGGCATCACTAAAAAGTAATTGCGTAAGGAGAAATTTTGGCTTGGCCAGCGTAGTTTCTAGCTCAGCTTACTCAGTAAGCAAGCTTGGTGGATGCACTCCTCCCTCCCCACCCTCCTCCTCCTCCCAGCTTCCAAGTCTCACGCGAGGTAGCCAGCAAAGCTCAGCTTCTCTCCAAAAGTAGAAAGTAAACCAACGAGGGGATTGTGACTGAGCGCAAAAGGGCTAATGGGAGTGTGGCACTTCGGTTCCAAGAGGCTGCTGCCACTAACCAGGCTGTTTATATTTACAGCTTTCACATTCATCCCTACCAAGAAAAAAGCAAGTCTCTGAAAACAGAGCCTGAGCGCTGCTGTAGGTTAGACAGGCTGCGTGTATGTGGTTGCTACCTGAAGAGACTTGGAGACTGCAGACTCACTTTTTCCACCTGTGGTAAGACACACACCTGCACTTAGCAAATGGATAATAATTAGCGATGCTCTGGATGGTGTTCCTGAGCCGGCTCCCTGCTCGCAAGTGCCCTTAGTCTCATAATCAAAAGAGAACTGCAGGGATGTGCTGGAGTGACGCTCGCATACCAGACATTCCTTATCAGAAAGATGAAGGGTGAGAGCTTTCCGGGGTCGGGGGAATAATGGGAGGGCTGTCCTTCCCTTCAGTTTGCTGGGGCCTGCCTGCTCATTTAAATTGTAAATAACGTTACAAACCAGCTGTGACAGTTTGCTGTTTCTTAGGAGAAGCATGTGATTTCTACTAATATATAGTAGAAAAGAGGGGAAAAAAAGGAAAAATTATAAATCTCTACTAATTTAACATCAATCGCTTTTCATAACTTAATAGTTATATTAACTACAGGGAGGTGATGTCAGTTCCTTTGGGACCCTGCGATCTTACTTTTTTAACAGTAAAAAACTGTTTCCTTTTCTTTCCCTTTCCACTACCATAAACTATTATCATCACCATGATGTTTAAAGACTGTATAGTGGCGGGTGTCTAGTAGGGTCAGCAGGACAAGTTCCCTGCTATCACGGCATCTAATACAATCAAGCTCACTCTTAAAAATAGGTTTAGTCCTCTTGGCCTTCGGTGTAAGAGGCCATTCATTCCTCTGGGAGTGGAAGTCAACTCAGTCATTGCCAGCCTGAGTGTGTTCCAAGACAGAATTACAGAATCGCAGAAGGGCTGAGGTTGGCAGTGACATCTGGAGGTCACCTGGTCCACCATCCCTGCTCAAGCAGGGCCACCTAGAGCCAGTTGTGCAGGACCACATCCAGACTGCTTTTGAGCATCTACAAGGATGGAGACTCCACCACCTCTCTGGGCAACCTGTCAGCACTTGGTCACACTCAACAGTGAAAAGAGTTTCCTGATGTTCAGAAGGAACCTCCTGTGTCTCAGTTTGTGCCTCTTGCCTCTGGTCCTGTCACTGGGCACCACTGAAAAAAGCCTGGCTCTGTCTTCTTACACCTTCCCTTCAGGTATTTATACATACTGATGAGATCCCCCACCCTTGAGCCTTTTCTTCTCCAGGCTGAACAGCCCCAGCTCTCTCAATCTTTCCTCATAGTAGAGAACTTCCAGTCTCTTAATGACCTTTGTGGCCCTCCACTGGTCTCAACCCAGTAAGTCTGTGTCTTTCTTCTCCTGGGGATTCCAGAACTGGACACAGTACTTCAGATGTGGCCTGATCAGTGCTAAGTAGAGAGGAAGGCTCGTCTCCCTTGATCTGCTGGAAGCTCTCCTCCTAAACAAAGCCCAGAATAAAAGGGCTGCATGAAAGGCAGTTTACACCCATTTGTTCTCGTGCTGGTGTTTTCCTTGAACTTGAGTAGCGCTATGCTTTTAACTGGCCTGAAAGGAAGCATAAACAGCCATATCCCCTCTCAGTCTTCATTTTGCTAGACTAAACAAACTGAACTTTTCCAGTCTGCTCTTGTTTGGTAATATTCACCACTCCCCAGTCCTCCCAGTAACCCTTTTGCGGGTCTGTTCCAGTTTGAACTACTCTTCCCTAAATGCAGTACTGAGTTTTCCAGGCGGAGTCTCAGCCGTGCTTTCTACAATGGCATCCGTAGCTCCTCTTTCACTGTTGGAAATATCTCCAGTGGTAACAGCCCCTACATATGCTTTTGTCATGATATCACTTGGCCGTGAATCCACAGCCCTGCTCTCCCCAGTATAAACAAATTAAGGAAGGTATTTGAGTCAGGGGCGGAGTGTTTCTGGAGGTGAAAAAGGGATGGCATACAGATAATTAACATCAATAGCAACAAAAATGTAAATAAACCCATCAGTGTATCATTTCTTTCCCTGACAGCTAAGGAATGTGAGCTACACAGCACGTCACTAGCTGTCAGAGGACAGAACTGTTGTCCCTAAATAAGGCTTCTTCAGCCGGTGTGCAAAAAACCAATCAATGTGTTGAGCCAAGATATTTGTCTTTATTCCGATTCTGCAGAATTGGGTGCTGGGCATTTAACAACAGCCAGCACACCACCCGTTTCTGAGAGACCAGTATTTATAGTGACAAGATTCTTACAGCTGATTGGAGAGCTACAGTTCTTTTACCATCCCTCATCATACATATGCATTCAAGTCAATGTTTTAAACATTTTGGGAGATCCCCTTAATTAGCGTGCTCATTATTTACAAGGGGGTATGCATTTTAGTATTCTAATCTCCCAAGGCTCCTCTCGGACACACTCTTATCTAAGACTCCATTCCAAAGACTATATGCCTTGGCATCCCACACTTAGACCAGAGACCGGGAGCGTACTCCCTCCGTGGGCCTTGTTCCCCCTCAATAAGCTCTCGATATGGTAATCCTGCAACAATTCCATCTCTTTTGATCTACATTTCGGTTAATTATTTCTACATCTAGTCCAGGTGGATATGCAAGAACACAATTAAGTTCAGTTTTTTATACATCTAGTCCAGGTGCAAAAAGCCCAATTAAGATTTAATTGCAGGAGTTCAGCTAAAGTTCGATCAAATTTCTATTACAATTCTATACAAAGCGCCTGTGTAACTTTTAAGCCATATTCTTTTGACATCAGAACTATTGCCCGTGTCTGAGGTTAGGCTTACAGGGATGCTAAATTCCCTGCCAGAAACCAAATCCCTCCTGGGATGACGGAAAGGTTCGCTTTGGATTCAGTGAAAACTTCACTCAGACTTCCAGAGCGTAGGGAAATGTATCTGGGCAATATAAAGAATTATTCTTGCTACTTTTTTCCCTTTGCATCCCATCAGTTTCCTGGCTATAGCTGCATTATTCTGCTTCTAAGCTCGTTTATTTCTATTAATACGACTTTTCATCTCTAGGTAGCAATGACCATTACAGTTTTCGCAGTGATTTGAAACTGTTTCTTCCTGCTAAGTGATGGGAAATGGGGAACAGAGCTGCCTGTCCCCTGTTGTTCAGTGAGTGGAGCGACGGGAGGATCCCCTGCAGAATGGCCATGGAGTTAAACAGAGCTAAAATTGAGCAGCTCCTCTCAAAGATGCATTAGTCGTATCCACTGGGCTGAATATTTGGCCGAAGTTTCTAAAAGACTATTGTAATATTGCATCAGAGGCAGGGAGAGAATGACCGGTCTGATCCCTGAAATTGCATTTGATATTTTTCTCCCGCCACCCCCCAGCAAGGAACGTTTCAGCTTGAGGAGATGCAACCGCGCCTGCCTCGGAGACGTTCACTGTTATTGTTCACCTCTGATCCCGGAGTCTGACCTCCTCTCAAGCACCCGGGGTGGGCGTGGAACAGAGGTAGGGCCCTGGCAGGGCTTAGGACCCCATCCAGGTAAAGCCAGGATGACCTGGAACAGGTCATTCAAAACATTTATAATTAGCCTGTAAGAACAGATTTAGTTCTGAAAGAGCCCGTAAGGCAACTCTGTTGAGAGCTGAGATAGGTTTAAACTGCAAGTGCCTGTTAAAAGCCACGTACTATGCAAGAATCTAAATACACAGCTGTCAGCCACCTCATGTAGCTTTGAGCAGCGTCTCTCAGGCAGGATAATGCTTAGGTAGAGATAGTCTGCATTTATTCCTAATTTCGACAATTAAAACTCCTTTTTTTCTTTCCGAGTGTCAGAAGAGCATCTGTCACCACAGCCCCTTTCTGGGCCCAGAGCGTTGCCATAAATACGTTGGACACAGAAGATGATTTCCTGCCTCCAGCGCGGCTTTAGAGACACAGTCAAAACAGATCTCTGATAAGACAGAGGTGGCAAACATCCAGCCTGACTAACGTCCAGCTTCAGTTTGGAGCAAAAAGGAAACGGAAAAGCAGCCTGAAAAGCTAGCAGAGGGCACTGGATAAAATCCTGCTCTCAGGTACTCTACTGTAAATTCAACGTACCCGTCCAGTGGGGTTACTCGCAAAGCCCAGTGATGTGTGTGAGACCCACATTTGGTTCCTGGTGCACAATTATGGGCAGGCACTTGCTTCCCTAGGTGCTCTCCAACTGCATTTTGTTCAGTGAAAAATACAAGTTTCTGTGCATAACAGGACAACCCTTTGTGTCCTGTCACAAATATAAAGTCACATTTTATCCCACCCCTCCAATATGAAATATTTCTCCCTTCTAGAATGTCCAGGCCTCTGTCCTCCAACCTTTTTAAATGCTATTTAAAAAGAAACCCAGCAAATTATTATCCATTCTTCTTTTTCACCAACATCAGTGGAAAATGTATAAATTGTTTTGTTAGAGCTACTATTTCTTCCTATGCTTTTTCCTAACGTGAGTGTCATCTATTACATTGTTAACCTTAAAAATATCTGTTGGTTTCATTATACATTATTTGTTCATTTTACCTCTTTCTCTCAGACTAGATGATGAGGTCGTGTTTTTGGGGTTGAAAATAAAGGTTGGTTTTCTCTGTTAATTTTAATTTTAAAAAATGCTCAGTAAAAATTTGGAAACCCAAAGAAAACTTTAATCTTGGTCAATGTTATAAAATACATGCCTTGGGTTAAATGTGGTAGTAAAAACCTTCGTTGTAAGCATCTTTTGGACTGTAAAATCAAACACTTTGTCTTTCTTTTGACACTTTCAACACTGAAAGGAAAACACTGCTTTGCTTCCCATGCTCTCCCTGCTGCCAGCTCCTCTTCTCTGGCTCCCGTAACATGAGATGAAGTAGAACGTGCCGGTGACAGTGTGCACCAGTCCGGCACAGCAAGATATGCGCTGGGGACACTGCTGACAAGATGGATATTCTTGGCAGGCACCGTGACATTTCTCCCTGCCCTTTGCCAAAGAAAGGAGGTCAGTGGAACGCTCTGCCCTATCGGCAGGGCTTTGGGCATCAGCTCCGGGTACACAGCATCACTGCCCCGTTTCCACGTCAAGAAGTAGAGCTCAGAATATATGGGAAGACGTGGGCATGCCTTCATGTCAAATCACATTATCCGTGTTATGCCTTGGGAAGATGAGGAGCAGTTGGAACTTCCCAGCAGACTAAAGCAGGGAGTGATATTTTCTTTACACTCTTTGCTGAACTGTGGACTGATGGACAAATAAATGTATGGGAATGCCAGAAGGGAAGAAACAAAAATGAAAACAGATGGAAAGCACAAGACAGACAAAGACTCAGTTCTGGCCCTACTGAAGATGCAAAATTCCTGTTGACTGCAGCGGTGCAGAACCAGAACAAAAGAGGGGGTGGAGGAAAGCAGGTAGAGGAAAAGGAAATCAGCAAAGGATGTCTTCAAATGATTTTGTGCCTGTGTTCCCATCCCTGTTCCCCTCACCCACCATCAGCCTCCACTTTCTCCGGCTTTCATCTTTTCTCACTGCTGAAGGAGTAAGCTGTCATTTCTCATCTACTATCTCCCATCCATCCATCAGCATGTCTGGGATAGCTGGCAGCTAATTCTGGTGGGGGAATTACCCATCAGCATCCCTCGCCAGTTCCCATGGGGCACATAAAGTGATCAAGCTAACAAATGCTGACAGGTGAGAGACATTCATCCACAGTTGCTACCGGCAGCCAAGACAGAGATGTAAAGGGTTCCGTATGGTAGCTGTGTTCGATGGGGAAACAGTGCCAGAAGAGAAACATCTCATTGGCCTGAATTGCACTCACTTCCCACAGCCCTTCACAGACTGCTCTTTGGGCTGCCTAATGATCCCATGGGCCCCATATCCCGTAACTCTGTTCCTCTTCTGCTGTAATGCCAAAGGTTTAGAGGAGACCAGAAATACATTGTGCTATGCATATGCTGCCTAATGGATGTTGTCAGGTCGGGATAGAGATGTTGTCAAAAGCTCTTCCTCAAGAGGACTGAAAAAACTTGCTGAAACCAGCACCTCACTCTTGGCAGTTGTTTTTCAGGGCACGTTGATAGTAACGAGAGAGCAAAAATCCTTTTCCCAATTACCTAACACCAGAAAAAAATCAGGATTTCGCGAGAACAGCTACAGTCTGTATTAGAACAAACTACGTCGCATGTCCCTTTTGAAATGCTTCTGCATGGATGGCTTTCTGTACCTGCAAATGGTGGAATAAAATTCATAAACCTATTCCAGACATTAGTGAAAATTTATTCCCAGGACTGCCCACAGCCAGGATCATAGTCAATCTCATAAAGACTCCCTTTAGTTTCTCTTCAGCTAATATCACTGTTTTTATTTAATCTTGCAATGATGTCATTTTTCCACCAAGAGGTGGAAATTCAAGATGGAAGGGAATATTTTCCCTCCCATCTGTTGGCTGACTTCTTTTTCCCAATAGCATCCAATTTTCACTGAACAACTCCGTTTCTGCACAGCCATTTCAGACTTCATGCCTTATCTTGAGCCAGTGCTTACTTTGATCTGGGTTCTTACAGTCTGCAGTCGTAAGTAGGATGCCTCATTTCAACATCGTTCCTTTTCTTTGCTCATTGAGCCACATGCTTATAATGCATTTCATAATGAACTTCATTCCTTATGCCTACTTCCACAGGCAAGAAATCCATGTGCAACAGCTTCTGCTAGTGACGTTCTCCAGATGCCCGGCTCTATTTGGTAACATTTCTCTTTTGCCGCACTAAATGCGTCTCTCATTTCCTTTCAGCATTCCTGCAAGCTGTGGCCATTCGGGGCAGCTGGGCCTCCTCCAGAGGTGCTCCTCTCAGTCACATTGCAAGGCTCTTCTGGCTGGTGTGCTGGCAGCCATGAGGGTCGATCTTCTCAGCACCATCCGTTGTTTTCACCTCTGTTTGAAAGGTCTGCTCTTTCTGAGTGCAGCTATCTGTTCATCATTTGTTGTTTAGCCCTTTCTCCCTTCAGTACTTTAGCCTCAGAGTAGACCAAATAAGCCCGTTTAGGTTTGATCCTGTCTTTTCAGTAAAGAAAACGTTACAGACATCATTATTTTGTGCCTGGGATTCCTGCCAGTTAGCTGCATTGATGATAAGGATTGATTCTTTGGAATATATTTTCCCGAAGCTAAGAAAACACTTCTGGGGAGAAAACAAAGTTTTAACAGGACGCTTCAAAAAGGTGGCTATGCTGAGACCGTAAGCCTACTGCAGTTTTAACTAAAAATCCTCCTTGGCTTATCCACTGGAATCTCAGCCATCCCCAGAGCTAGTGGTTGCGGGGGTAACGTACTGCAGTCGGTAACGCTTTTCCCCCAGCGTTGGACTTGCTGCTGGTAGATGGACACAACCCTGTCCTGTGGCATTTGTGCAGGCACTTGCAGCCCTTTTCCAAGAAGGCAAAGCGGGGGCCGGGGCCAGGGCAGGGCCCATCACCCCCTCACCCCGAGGCACAGCCACCACTTCCAGACCCGTGTAACGCACAGCACAGGTGGCCTCAGCCAGCTCACCCACTGCCAGCCCCAGGCCTGCACCGGGCAGGCACTTACTTCCTAACTGAGCACTGCGCATCTTCTGCCTCAAAAAAAAGACCCCTAGCGCCATGGCGTTTCATTCGGGGGCTTTTCTTTGCGGCCTTTCCTCGCCACAAGGAAACCTGGCGGCCAGTGGGACAAGCCGGTGGCCGTTAGCGCTGTACAAACCGCGGCGACGGCTCTTGCCTGAGGAGAAAGCAGAGCCTTAGGGGAAGGAACCGAGGGACAGGAAAGGCCTGAAAGCCAGAAAGGGCCTGAGGGTACATTCCCTCAGCACCCTTGTAAGGCGAGGGGCAGGACCCTCCTCCCCCCATCCCTTTACGCATGCGCGGGGGAGCGCGGCAGCGCCCCCTTTCCGCATTTCCCCGCCGCTGCAGGGAGCGGCCCGTCGCGCATGCTCAGTCGGCGGAAGCAGCCGGCCGAGGAGGGGGGAGTGGTTCCCTCCCCGTCCCCCTGTACCGAAGGCGTTCGGGTATTTCCGTTCCTTTCCGGCGCCACCGGCTCCTTTCCCCGCCTTCCCCCCCCCGCTCCGGTTTGCTCGCCTGGGCGCCGCAATCCCGGCGGCGCGGCGGGAGGAGGCGGAAGATGGCGGTTGGGATCGGCAGGGAGGTGGCAGCACGGGCAGGGGCAGTGGTTATGCAAACGAAGCCGTTGGCAGCCAGAGCCGGGGCGGACCGCGGCTGAGCAGGGAGGCGGCTGGGGCTGCGACACCGCCGCCCTCCCCGGCGCCGGACCCTCCTCCTTCCTCCTCCTCCTCCTCCCTCCGTCGCCGCCTCTCGCCTGCCCCGGCTCCCCCCGCCCTCGCCCCGGCCCGGCATGGACGTTGGCGCTCCGCCGTGTCGCTGCGGGGCCGCCAGCCGCCGCTGCCGCTGAGCGGGGGCCGCCCGCCGCTCCCGGGAAAGGGGTGGGGGGGTGGGGGGGGTGGAGAGAGAAAGATGTCGGACACCAAGGTGAAAGTTGCCGTCAGGGTCCGGCCGATGAACAGGAGAGGTAACCGGCGGGCGGCGCCGGGGAAAGGGGGCGGTGGGGGCGCGGAGGCTGTGGGAAGGAGGGGGGGGGGGGGGGAATTTGTGTGGGGAGCGGGGCGGCACCGGGGCGCGCCTGAGGCGGGCGCGGGGGCCCCCGGCTTCTCCCCCGGGCTGGGGGGAGGATAAACCCCCTCAGACCCACCCTCCCCCCCCAACACAGCCCGGCCTGTCCCCGCCGAGGAGGAGCCGGCGGGGGGCGAGCTGCCCCGGGGTGTGAGGAGAAAGGGGGGTGGGAGTGGGGATGTGCTGTCGCCCCGGGTACCCCAGGCGACACACAGTACCTGTCCCCCCCACCCCGTGCCGTGTCGCCTTGCAGAGCTGGACCTGAATACCAAGTGCATCGTGGAGATGGAAGGGAACCAGACCGTGCTGCACCCTCCGCCTTCCAACACCAAGCAGGGAGAAAGGTAAAAAAAACCCACCCAAGTCGCCCCAAATAAAGACCTACCCTCGGTTCCTCTGCCTCATCCCCCTCATCTTCCTCCCTCCTCCCCCCCCCCCCCCTCCCCCGCAGGCGCTTCGCCTGGCTTTGTCAGGGGGGCGGCGGGGTCCTGGGGGTCTTGTTGCCTCTCGGGGGCTGCGGTGGGGAGGAGCGTGGCCAGGGAGAGCGAGCACCAGCCGTGGGCTTGTGTCCCTGGGAAGGAAGGAGCGGACTTTCCTCTCCTGGCTTCCCTGGGGAAGTCAGTCGGAGGTACCCAGATTGGGGATGTGGAGGCGGGAGATGCCTGTTGGCCTCCCAGGTTTAAAAGCTGGGTCTTGATTGACTGCTCAAAAAATAAGCTGTTGTTTAGGTAAGGACTTAAACTGGCTGTGCGCGCTGTTTTCAGAAATTTCCCTTAAGTGCAGGCTGCTAATAGCTTGGTGTAACCTGTGGGGGAACAAGAAGCAGAATCTGAATTTTGTGCTAGTGATGGTACTTTTTTTTTTTTTTTAAAGTTTGTTTACTCCATTTTAACGTATTTGCATTTGAAAAGGCTGTAATTGCTAGATCCTTTATTAATTCAGTGTTGTTCTGTGAAGTAGGCTATGAGAATATGCTAAAATAATTTTGAAATCTGGCATTTAGTTGTGATGCCCCAGTAAAGAATACCCTTGGAAATAATCCAAAATACCAATGCACTAGACTGTAAAAATAGATCAGAACAGGAAAAGATTTCTTTCCTTTGAGGGAGTGTGGGGAAAGACAGGGAGGTGCGAGGGGAATAGTTAGGTTGTGTGCTTATCTGTTCAGTTACCTGTTGACTGCTCAACTTAAGTTGATCTGTTAAATGTATGTAATGCCAAGGAGTGTGAAATCATTTGCATGGTTGTAGAGATTTTAATCTGAACACGTTCCTATTACTTAAGGTTTTATTAAGAATATTTTTGATCGAGTTTATAATAGTTATGAAAAAACTGTAGTATGAGAACGTGCTTTCTTTCAAAGGCGGTCTGTCATGCTTTTGTAGTTTTCCAGCAGAAAAGGTCGAGATCTTTTCTATTTTTACATGTTCAAGATGTGAAGGTGCTTCTCACATTAATCCACATGCTGGAATATAGGTGTAATCACACCCGTTTAACTGAAATCCAACTTGCATTGTTTTCAGAACCATTGTGCTGGCCTGGGTTTAGAAAGATCTGTGCTTGTTTCCTGCTCCTTTCACAGGTCTTTGTGTCATCTTCTACAAATCATGTTGCCTCATGTGGGTCTTAGCATCACATCTGTAAAATGGAAATCTTGTTTTTCTTGAGACTATTCTATTTTTAAAAGTACGGAGTTTTTTTCCTGCTGTTTATTGAAGCAAACATATGACCTCCATCACAACACTGCTATAATAGGAATTACATTAACTCTTTGAAGTGACAGGTATAACACAGGATATAAGTATAACACATAAAATACAAATAGAATTTACAAAGCAAGAACAGAATTAAGATTTAAAAATCGTTATTTCAATAGACTAAAGAGCCTGAGGGCCAGGTGGTTTACTAAAGAGCTTTTAACGTGTGAATTTTGCTTGTTCACATCGGCCTGCAGGTGCTCAGTGGGACTCTGCAGTGACTCTGTCTTCTGAGAGCTTGTGTGGCTTGTGTTTATCTGGCTTTAATACCTGTAATATATATATATAAATTCTCTTACTTGGTTGGGATTGTCTTCTGGTCCTGCGTTGAGAGCTTTAGGGGTGAGCTGTGGTGCTGGTGTGCGACCCCACTGTGGACAGCTGTGTTGGCAGTTGACAGCAGTCCTGCTTGCAGCCCAATGCGAGGCTGGAATTTGGCCGGCTGTACACGTCTAACTTGTATGTTTGAAACGACTGCCTGACGTGTTATTGGAAATAACAGTCAGAAATACTGGTCAGAAGTAACTCACGCTCATGCAAACATAGTTTGGGTACCTTCTTAGTGGCAGATGTTGTATGTAACCTGTTGAGATGCCTAGGGGACTTTCTAGTGCCTTGTGAAGCCCTTTACACTTTCTTCAGTGTTAAACTGTTAATTTCTGTTCTTTACTCTAGATAAATAGTTTAATTTCTCATGAGGAAAAATGTATTCTGTTCTTCTATGTGTACCCACCATAAAATGTCTGTATAAACTGGCTCTGAATTGCAGAGTAGTTGCTGCTTGTACTTGGATTGAGGCCTTGGCAGGGTTAGAGGTGTCAAATGGATTTTTTGGTTTTCTTTGTCTAGCTTGTTTTTATATAGCTCAACTGGATTTTTCTTTCAGAGCAACCATGTCATTGCAAAAATGATTTCACTTGTTAGGGTGATTAATTGGTCTTTCTCTACTCTGTGCATTATTTTAATATTCTGTTTAGTCTTACCTTTCTCTTTTCACATTTTATCTTTTTATATGGAAATTTCCCTTTTGTAGCTGAATGGACATACAAGTTTGTACTGCACTTTGGAATAAGAATAAGTAGCCTTCTAAAGCAAATTTGGTTTCCAGGGCTGCTTTTCTTAGTTCAGCAGAAGCCAAGAGACTGTAGGGTGTGGGGAGTAGAATTCAGGACCATGCTCTTTATTTGCTTTGTTCTCTCAGTTGTAAATTTAAAGGTACTGACAGAACTTTCTAAAGTAAAATTAGGCAGCTCTTTAATAATTATAACATTATAAAATTTGCTCTTGAAAGAATATCCAAGGTTAGAAAAATCAAACTTTACTAGCTTTGCCTATTCTGTCAGGAGTTCCTGAATTAAATCTAAGTTCAGATGCATGCTGTTAGTCAGTCTCTAGGTTTTATTAAGGATAGTTCTGAAGAATTTTATATGGTCAAGTAATGCCAGTTTTACAAATGGTGAAAAAAAGCCTAAAATCCCAGACAGTGCTGTCATTTGTCCAACTTTCACTATTATATTAGAGGTAAAGCAGTAAGTTATAACTATAAATTAGAACAAGGTTCTGTCTGCATCTTCTGACTGCTAGACCACACAGCATCTGCACCTTAACAAACACAGCTACAAAATAGTAATTGTTCTTAAATACGAGTGTTCTGTCTTTTTATAAGCAGCAGGCCTGCTGCTCCCCATAGACACACAACTTCTGGCATTCTAAACTAATGAAGGAGGAAAAGCAGAACATAGTAAAACTGAACAATCTGAGTCTAAAAGGGACAGGAACATCTTTATTGACTGAAATAATAGGAGACAGAGTTCAGAAAGGAACAGTTTTCATTAGCTAGTATCAGGTATAATAATCTCCAGTCCTGGCGAAGTTTTTGTAAGTTGGGTGTTGGACTTCATACCTTTAACCCTTGTTTTACTGTTATTAGTAGCAGCAGTTCCCTTTATGTCTGCTTAAGTGTGCTTATGTGTTGTTTTAGTTACCTCTCCTGTCTCTCATCCATTTTGTCCCCAAAACCAACACAGAAAAAAACATCTTGTCTTTCTGGGAACCCTCTGGGGGTTTTTTTGTCTTCACCTGAGAATCTGAATTTCCTTTCTCAAAGTACACTCTTCCTGAAAAAAATTGTTCTAATTTAGAGTCTCTTAGAAATGGATATTATGTTTCAAAGCCAATTGTATACATCCTGCTGTCTTGCTATAAATGTTTGTATTTGGTTGTTGACAATAAGGTACAGTATTAAAACATAACTCTCATAGTTACAGACAATCTTTCAAAATATTTGAGTATTTTTTTTTCAATGGAAATTTCACACCTCTATGAAAGATTTGACTTTGTGTTAGGGATGTGATTTTTCAGTAGGACACTTATGTTTTGCTGGGTTTCTCCTCTGCTTTAATTGTTAAAATATGCTTTTGCTTCAACCTTTCCTTTCATATGTACTTTTTAACGCATAGGATTTGAAAAGAAAAGTTTTATTTAGTTCCCTGACAACAGTTCTTCATGACATGATTTTTCCTTTAGTAAGCAAAATATTTGTCTTGAACAGAAATAAACAAGGAACTATGGAGTCAGTAGAACTGAAATACTATTTCAACTGTAGTTTTGACCGAAAGAAAAATTCGTCTGTTGGGCAATTTATTCCATTGTAGCACAGTAGCCTTGTGCAAACTTTGCCTTATTAAAAATCTCAGGGCAGAAAATAAGAAAGAAATCATCAGAGCGTAGAGCTGAACTTAAAATTCCCACTTTTCTCTGAAAGTATTTTTCTTGCCTGGCTTAACTCTTTTTTTAAAAAAAACGTATTATGACTTGCTTGCTCTGTCTTCTTCCATCCTCTTATCATCCTGTTTGATAACAGACAAGTAGCAACCAAGGCCCAGTTCTACTTAGGAAAAACTCTTCTAGAGCTCTAAATTACTAAAGATTCCAGAATACATAGGGGCTTTGAGTAGGTTTAGGCTCCCATAATAAAATAAATAGCTAGGAACAGATGTGTGTGTGTGTGTGTGTGTCTGTCTGGTTTTTGTAGGTCATGATACTTTCAAAGATGAATATCTGAAGCACAGATTTCATCTCTAGGCAGCTTATCCTAAAACTCTTGTTTCTAGAAAACAGCTGTTGCTTCCCCTGCCTTGGAGAAAATATGATTTTGGATGCTCTTTAGTACATAGTTCTTCATGTGGTGGTTGTGGCATCTTATCTTTTTTGATATGTTGCTTTGAAAAGTGTCAGAGATGAGAGAAAAGCGCTGTTGTAGGATAGCGTTTCTGATAATGGTTGCTTTTTCATGCTGAAATTTGTGGAAGCTGAAATAGGACAGCTGCTATAATTATTTCCATATCTGAAGAAATGATCAACGAGGTCATGTCTTTCATATGTATACTTCAAATTATCACCTGTCTGAGGTAGATCATAAAGTAATAACAGGCAGCAGCTTTTATCTTTGTCTGCAGGAAATTGTAAAAGTAATCTGACTTTGACCTCTTCTGTTAACTTTCCTGTTAGACATCAGTGTTCGGGATGTGAACTGTTAGCTTTGAACCCTTGCAAAAGCGGTGTACTTGAATTATGAAATGTGTGGCTGGAAAATGGCATTTCGGGAGCTATTTGTGCATTGCTTTCATTCATTCCTTCCTCAGATGGGACACTAGGTGCAGTTCCTTGAAATTGCTGTTATTCAATTGCATGTAATTCGAAACTAAATGAGAGACACAAATTTGTAATCTAAAATACCGCATGACATGGCTCTTGATTTGTCCTAAGGTGGCCTGAACTGTGAGTAAACGTGGCATCCGTTACTTCACCATGTTTATAAGATCCAGAGAGCTGTTAGGACCTTGTGCTGGGTCTTTAGATGGCATTGCTAGAGAAAACTACCGTTGGAGACTGTTGGGATTGTGGGTAAGCAGCTCGTAGTAGTGGGCTGGCAGTACTTCAGAACAAAAATAGATAAAGTGTTTGAAGAGAAGGAAAACTGCTTGGTATGACCATGTTTAGGCAATCGTTGCTTTGTAGCCATTCTCTGCTTTTGGACTATCACATATTATGTTCAAATATTTCTGAGTAGGACACAGTAAAACAAGGTTCAGCTTTGAACCTCTCCAGTTTTTCTGTTTTGTGACGTTAGAAATGCCTACATTGTGGAACATGAAAAGATTTGTTAAAAAGATTTGTAGGCCTTTAGATGTGCTTAGCTTCTGTGTTTAGAAAGGGCAGGTATGCATGCACTTGCTTATTACTACAGACAAAGGTGTTTTTTGAGATCTGGATTACTGGTCAATACAGCTTGAATATATTGTTTATTGAAAAGAATAATAAATTTAAAAAATGTGCAGCTCTTAAAATGGAGGGGTTTTTTGGTTCTTTTCTTTGGGGAGATCAGGTCTAAAGGAAAAGCTTTATTTTCACCTCCTTTGCCCTCTTAGTGTAAATAGTAGAGACAGCTTTCTTGTTTTGAAAACAAGGTTATCTTTGCTCTGTTGTGCCTTCAGTAGGTTTATTAAATATGCGTATGATATGACTTCAGAGTTCTAATTAGATTCACTGTAATTTAATAGTTTAAAACTTTAGAGTTAAATGATACTTGTAAACATACTGTAGTGACCCAGGTGTGGGCTAGATTCAGAGTACCTCAGGGAGAGCTTAAGGAGACCCTGTTTTGCAGAACCTGAGCTGAGAGAGCAACAGTGCCCACCAGCCGCCCTTCCGTGCCGGTCTGCGTACCCCGCAGAGCTGGGGCGCGAATCTTGGCACAAAGTTTTGGGAGCAAAACGAATCCCTTCTTGGTCTCCTGTGGCATGCATAGACACGGGCGTCTGTTGTTCAGGGAGTCAACATGGTGGTACTTCGAGTAATAAGATTAGAGCTAAATCTTTAAATTGACCAACGTACTTGTTGCTGTTGTGTTTGAGACGATATCTGGCTCGAACTCCTTCATTCCTCTGCAGTTGGGTGCAGGTTGAGCAGCACTAGCGGTAGCTGCCTCTGGCTGTGTTGCTGGCATCTCTTGCATGGACAGACTGTCCTTAATGGTGAGAAAGTAGTACAGTGCTTCTTTGGCCCGCCCTAGGCATGGGGTTGAGTCTATTAATGGCAACAATTACTGCCTGCTATAGCGAAATGCCAGCTGCTGCAGCAGTGCTGTGCAGATGTTGTTGCTTAACCGAATAACTTCTCCCATTGCTTAGTTGCTTGTATTTTGTGAGGATATCTGTTACTGGCGGCAGCGTGGAGAAGGCTCTTTAAGGAAGTGTGAAAGTGTTGGCTGGAAACAGTGAATTTTACTCTCTTCAGTAAGTGCAGCCTACAAAGAAAAGGCCCCTGCTGTGCAATGATGTGCACCACAGGACTCGACTATCAAGTTAACTTGTGACCCAAAGCACCAAGTTTACTTCCAGGCAACAGCATGACTGTTTTTAGTTATGTTGCTGTGTGTCTTTCTACAAGAAACAGTGGAAGGGATATAAGCTTGTCCAATCAGTACCTGACTTTGTATGCTGATATGAAATTGGTCACCAGAGTTTGAGGTCTGCTGGAGCTTGAGTTGATTGTGTTTGTCTTTATGACCCTTCTGTGGCATGTGGTGGGTGTTCACTGGGGGCTGAGGGAGGAGCTCGGTAAGTTAACAACACACAGATTGAAAATACGCTGTATGAAAAATGCATTGCCGAATTGAAAATTAATGACGTGAGCTCAAGATACCTGCATTGGTGAAGAGTAGGAGTTACACAAGCTGTTTTCAGTGCTATGGGAAGGGTGTCCCTCTGTGCCATTTCTCTTTTTTGGGGGGAAAAGGGTATCTATCAGTGGCTTTCTGATGCTGTTGGGCTTGGTTAGTGTTAATTAACCTCTGCAGTTTTGGCCTTTATTTTTGATAGCTGCTTTTTAATCTAATAATAATAATAATAATAAAAAAAAAAAAAAACCCTCAGTCGTCAAAACATCTAATGAAATTCATAACCAGCATAACCATCTCTAACTAATACATTCCTTAGTCATCCGCTGCAACCTTTATTTAGCATTTTGTTACGTCCTAAATAGAGACATCCTCAAGCAGGTACATGCTTACCAAATACTCTTGCATCTTGCTCAGATAATGTGAAGTTACTGGCTTGTAAGGTGTAGCGTTTTCACTAGGAGGTAATCTGAATGTTCCATTTCATTTCACATAGATCACCATAGAGTAATCTATATAGTAACAACCTCTAATGAAGTCCCTAATGATTTATTGTCTTACAGTAACTTATTTGCTGTTTAAGTGTTATAACTCAGGAAAAGATTATACCACAATTACTCTTTTGACAGACTAAGCCATGAATATATTTTGGTGCTTATTAATGATACAGTACCTATTTTGAGTCATATCAATCAGCATGGTGGTAGAGTGGTGTATCTGAAACATTGCTGTGTGCCTGTGTTAGT
Organism: Numenius arquata; assembly: GCF_964106895.1. Lineage (NCBI taxonomy): Eukaryota > Metazoa > Chordata > Aves > Charadriiformes > Scolopacidae > Numenius > Numenius arquata. Next base: position 65,554,786 of record NC_133579.1, on the reverse strand, counting down.
GCATGGTAACTAGCATGCAGTGGTTAGTGATGGTTTAGTGATGATGCGGAAGATAGAGGCGAAGAGGCTCATTGTGCACTAGCAACAGGGCACGTACTTATGGTCTGTTTTCTAGATGCTGGCTCCCCACCAAGCCTCTGCTGCTGCCTCTTCATGTTCAGTAACAGCATAGATGGTAGGCTAGTACTGGCTTTGACATTCGTGGCGTCACTGCATCTTCTTTTTGCAGTGTATCTATATTCCAAGAATTTTAAGCATTGTGTAAACATGAATAAAAGCAGCTGCTGTGGCTGGAATGGCATGCTTATCTCTGCATGTGTTTATGAAGCTGCTGTTCAATATGTTTTAAAAAAACTACCAGGATGCATTGTGAACTGTAAACTTTCTATGAAGTAATTTGATGCTTTGTTTTAAAAACACATAGCTGAAAATGTCAATGCTTAAATTTTTTTTTTCTGAATATTTTTTTATTAGACTTGCAAATAAAATGAAAAAAATGTACACGATATCCTATTTATTGAGCTTACATTTTCTTAGTTTATTTACAGTTTATTTTTAAATATAAATGTCAATCCCAAGTAAGTAGTGTGCAAAAGCCTCCAGGCGAGATTAAATTTTCTTCTAGTGTAGGGCCTCAAACTTCTGAATCTGCCTTATGAACTACTGGAATATTTTTTTCTACGATTTAAATGCAAGTATGTGGAGCTGTCTGTTTTGCTTAATATTTTTTTTATATGATGACAAGGAACAGTGGATCTTAGATATGAAACTGCAGTACTTGATGCTTCTTCCCATGTGGTTTCCACTTTTTGTCTGACTTTATGATTAAAATCATGTGCAATGTAGCTGAGAAGGCCTTTCAGAAATTTGATTCTTTCAGAGTTGAAGGAAAAAGGATTGGGTGAGGTGGAAGGCAAGGTTTATCTGCAAAATGAATGGATTTGTACAGTGACTGCCACTGGCTGCTATGTAACTTGTAATACTTCAGTGTTCTTATTTTTGTTGAACGTTTACTTCAAATTAAATTCTACTTTGTGATTCAAAAGCCAAGGCTTGTTTTACAGTAGATGAGCTTTTGCTAAAGATAAGTCAACAGAGCATTCCAGTGGAGGCAGAGAGCTGGCGGACATTTTCTACTGGCAAAGCTGCTTTATGGCCCTGAACAAGCAGCATCCTGATGTGCTTTGGAAAGTTTCTTTGTCAGCATCTGTCGATGTGAGTTTTTTTATGTATGCGGTGTGATGTCAGTCTGCAGTGCTCCAGACTTGTTTTGGCTCAGTAGTGCCACCTCCCTGAATGATGCAAGTCCTAAGCATTTTGATGGTTTTCGGTATTTTTTCCTTCTTGTAATACTATGTTGTCATTCCCTATTTTGAGATGTTTCTAAATTTCCTTTAGACTTCCTGTAGACTTAAAATTTTTGGAGAATTTTATCTATTGAAGTCAGGCTGAAATAGAAATTGGATATTTGGTAAAATAAAGAAATGTTCCTATATTCACTACATGCAGCTGAAGACATTAATACATTACTTACATATCCTCTGAGCACTCAGCAAGAAGTAGTTGAATTTGAGTATGTTTTTTAAAGAGAACTTTGCAGTTATGTAAGAGAGTAAGAGCAGAAACCATTTGCAGTCTTCCTGCGCTTTGCTGTTGTACTGTATTGGGATAAAAAGATGGTTCTGAAGGTTTTGTTAGAAATGTGTCATGGAACATCATCCCACCGCTCAGGTTTTGCCGTTTTGGAGCTTCTTACTGTCACCATAGCAGATATGCTATTCTGAAACAAGCTGTCTAGAAAGCAGTCTGGTATTTTCTATAGTGCTCCTTACTTTTAAAAAGGAGAAAGTTTTGGATAGTTCTCATTCCTCTTCTGGTGTAAATCTAATCCTTGTACCTGAATTCTTGATTGGAGTGCCCTTGAGAAGTGCTGCTTCAGTGTCTGCGGAGAAACTGACACATAAGGACATGCAAAAGATGGCTCGTTAATGGATTTGCTGCTGATGTGGTAGAATATAGGGAAAGGATACTTGGGGACCAGGACTGGAAGGATAATGAAAGGCAAAAGAAAAGTACAGAAATGGGCACCCAACAACTTGATGAAACTCCTCAAAGTACATGTTGGAGGAAAACCAACCAAACAACAAAACCCACCAGCATCCAATAAACTTTTTCCCATCCTTCTGAAAATGTGTATGAGAAACCGGCATTCTCTGGGGTGGTACCACAGCCTTCATGTGTGTTCTGGTTGAGATCCAAGTTGAGAACAAAAAGGCAAATCAGTTCTTCTAAACAGACCATTGAGCACTGGACAGCTTGCCATGTAGTTTTCCTTGTCAAGAGCTTCCAAGCCCTTAGTATGTTTATTATTTGAGGTGTTTATAACATTGTAGCAAAGTTCATGTCATGTTCCAAATTTTTGTTACATAGTTGTACCTCATATTTTGACACAGAATTTTTACTGTTTATTACATTAAACTTTGTGATTGAGAATCTGTGTAAATTGGCTGTGAAATAAACTAATTGGAAACACTTGTGTGTCTGTCAAAAGGATGATGAAAGTGTGTTTGAAGATGCAGCATTTAAGTGTTCATCAGAACAGTATCTTGAATTTTTTTAACAAATTTAGTAGGTGTTTTGTCCTTCTCAGCATCCCAGTTCCGCGGTTGGGATTCCCCCTTACTGTCAGAAGTGCTGTGTACTGAAGGAGGGGGATGTCTGACTTCCCCGTGGTGAGAGTCAGAAGTTAGCTCGTGCCACTTCTGTTTTCAAGTGCTCCGCCAGGGCATAGTGGGCGAGTAGTGAACCTAGGCAGACATCAGTCTAATCTCTCCTCTCCTGTTTAATTACTCTTTGGGACAGTCTGCATCTTCTCAAGTAGTTTTTGAAGTTTCAGTTTTGCAGACGTGAATGTGGTAATGGTAAACTTTTTTTCAGAAATACTAATGGTGTGCAAGCTTTGTGCCCTTAGTTTAACCTGTCCTTACCGCCCTTAGCACTCAGAGATAGAAGCTTTGCATATGCTTCAAGGAATGTGGTGCACCTTTATTTGAAATTTCAGAATGGCATCTTGCAACTTTGTGGTAGTTTAAACCCAGAAATGTGGATCCGCAGCATTGGGCTGGCTGAATGCCTGTAGTGTTTTGCAGTGCTCGGGTGTTTTCTGAGTTATGGTTCTTCTGTTGCGTGGTCTGATCCACTTTACTGTTTGAGAATTTCTTACCTGAACGAGGAAGAAGTTCATGGCCCGTGTGCAAGATAGATCAAATAAACTTTGAAAATACTCTTGCACTCATATGACCAAGGTGTAAAATGGCTTTTATAAAAATCTCTCCAAGCCAACTCGATTTAGTCTGTCTTCCTTTGTCAAGAAGGGTGTTGCAGGATGACTTCTGGAGGATCTCACAGTTTAAATGCTTATGTTTTTCTCATGGTATCTGAATTTCCATCATGGTTCAGAAAAGACAGAGGCAAGTGAGTCATTCATATGAGTGACCTCTTGCCTGCTTGCTTTTGCTGTGATTGAAAGGGGAAAGTAAAGGCTAGGTCTTCGTCTGTGGACTTTGAAATAAGATATAAAATGGAATTGCAGAACTGATTTCTGAGGGAGGAAACTGTCATCAGCAGTGTACATAAATGAAAGAAAATAGAGATATTGATGATGACATGTAGATGTTATGTAGGAAAAGAAAGACTAAATTAGCTTGTTTTCTTATTTTCAAGAGACGTTTAGGACTGATAAGAGTCTGACAATTTGTTGACTGGTAGCTGTAATGAGTGGTGTCAGAGTTTAGTGAGCTCAAGGTGAGTTTTGATTAGACTAGGAAACTTGCATGTTTTTTCCAAATAATGGTGAAAAAGCTTTGTACTTGAAATACTTTTATAATTATAATTCTATTTTATATCCAAAATAGAAGGCAAGTTATAAATTCCCCTGAGAACTTTTCTTCTAAATGGAAGGAGCAAAGGGTGCTACAGCTTGTTTTTCTCTTAAAGATCTAGATTCGATAATTCATCATTCTTCTAAAAATCATGTTATTCCTTTTTTTGTCTCCCTGGTTTTGTATATGAGGCAGGTCACTTCTTTGGCCCAGTACTGTTAATCTAAGACTGCTTGAAATGGGATGCTTGCCTTAGCTGCAGCTTCTCTTGTAGCAGGTCTTTCTACTCGTGCTCTTTAATGTCTTAGTTTGCAGATGTAGTAGATGAAAATAAGTTGAACTGGTCTGGAGTTACTAATCAAACAACATGACTAGCTAAAATAGACATTTTTTGGAGTATAATGGCTATTTAAGCAAAAAGGTAACAGTTGACTCCTTATTACATTGAAAATCGTTGAGAATTGAGTGCTGCCGCTGACCTTTATTTAAAATATTAGTGATGATGGTCAAAGTGAGAAAGCTACACTGAAAAATTAACAGGATAAATGTTTTGAATAAATTTGAACTTAATTCTGTATTTGTTAAACTTGAATTTTGTTTGCAGTATTGCTGCTCACCTACTTTGCTCCTCCACGTTCTTATCCTAACGTTACTAATCATAAACTGCTGATCTCAGCAGTATTTGCCTTCTCCGATCACTAATTAAGGTAATGCTTATCCGAGTTCAGAACCTGTGTACCCTTTCATATGACTTTTCATGGTGTTTCAGGCTGATCTATTTGTTCTGAGTCTTTCTTCTTCCTTAATCTATGATTTGTCATTCTCTTCTAAGGATTTTTGTCAACTCTTTGAGAGACCGCATGTGATAACTGCTTTATTTCTTCTAGCTTGTTTTGTGTAACTCTATTTGCTATGCAGACAGATCTCTAGGTAGATCATTTGGGCTGCGGGTTATTTGTGGCGGAGACAATTAGCTGAGTTGCAGCTCCTGAAACAGAAGAATTGCGGCTCGATGTCGTGGAAACTTAGCTGATAAGCTTTGTGGGGCCTCACCTCCTCCCATGCAGAGTCAGATCAGAAGACTCATCGCTGGACTCCCACAGCCTGGGTACACAGTGCAAATACTGGATGTCTAGCATTCCTTAGCCTGTGCTGTACCTGGTGTTCATGGCTGTCCTTGTGAACTTGGAAATGGGAGGAGGTGGCAGTGATGGAGTCAAGAGCAATGCCAGGGATAGGAAAGGGCAAAAAGTAGGTGGGTGTGGGCCCCCATTACTGTCGTACTAGTCCAGATGCCATGTAGGATGAACACGTGTTCAGGTAATGAGGCAAAGCTGACGCAGGTCTCCTAAAACTCAGAGTTGCGGGAACTGGCTGTAGAGAGATAACTAATTGGCTCCACGGTGTTGATTTGGTGTTTGGGAGTGTCTGCAACGTGCCTCTGAGCAAACGCCCTGTTATCTGGGATTTTCTGTTGTCAAGAGTGTTTCAGCCCATGCTCATCGTGAGTGGTAGAGCTGACTGCAGATCACAACAACACAGGTGGTACTAAATAGAACTATAAAGCTGTGTATGAAGTTTTAAAGTAGAATTTAAAGTAGTACTTTAAAAATTAGAAACAAAGTCATTGAAATACTTTGCTGAAAAGTGGGGTAAAATTCCCAGTTTGATTTAAATACACCTATTGACCTTACTGATTGAGCTGAATATTAAATTTAAAGCATTAAAGTTATTTGCAGTACCAGGAAAAGCATTCATCAGGAAAGAATAAATTTTTCACTGTTCTCTCTATGGAAGAGATATTCCACCGTGTACCTGCGGTACAGGATCACTTGCGCACCCTTCATATCCCAGTGCAGGAACCTAGATCTCCCTTATTAACTGCCTCTGAATGGATGCCAACACAGGCCACAGACTGTACTGCAGTCTCTGGGTTAGCAGGGAGATGGCTGGGCCCAGTAGCTAAGGCTGATTTGTCAGCATGCAGGCTCTTTAAACAAACACAGCGAATCTTTATACTAAACCTCATCGTTTCTGTGCAAGCATATCCATAGATAAAGTTTATGCCTTTGTTCTTCTCTCATTTAACTTTCCTCTTCCTCTGCCTTTCATCCTCCTGACCTTCCACCTGCATTCTCCCATGCTCTTTAAAAACCCTATTTAAAGGGTTATCTCCAGAAATGCTGGTGTTTCAGAATAAAGAGATGGAGTGCTGTTAGTGCCATTTGGAATAAGCACTCTGCTGCTTATTCCAAATTGGTAACTTTGATTACATGTAATTGTCTGCAGTTGGTGTGGTGGCATGTGTGTGTTGCTTCTGTCTTGGCTCCTTTGATTTCTGTGCCTCATGCCTTGGAGTAATTTACCTTGTAACAGTGGTTGGGTTTTTTTCTCCTCTCTGCAGTCTGAGATCACAGCCCAAAAAAACATTTTGAGGGGATAATTGTTGGCTGGAAGTCGAGGAGGGGAAGAAGATTCAGGGAGGACTTTAATAAGAATGAACAATTTTTCAAGAAAGAAGGATTATCGTATCTTTAAAATGTTTGAGCTGTAGATATACTTTGGTCTATTTGAGTAAAATTCCATTGAGAATACCACGTTTGAACACATTGTGTTTTAAATGTAAAAGTGTATCTGGAGAGAAACAAGTTGTTTAAGGAAACAACTATTCTGACAATGGTGTGCTGTGCAGGCTGCTAGTCAAGAGTTCAGGATGTCTATGCTTCTGTATTTTGTAAAGAATCTCATGTGATGACGTTTGCCATCAATAAATATAAGAGTTACATAGTGTAGGAAGTCAGTTTGGGAAGGTGATTAGGATGACTGGGAATCCTTTGACTTAACTGTCTCAAGAATTTTGTAGCGAAGTTGCTTGGTTCATCAGTATGACCTTCAAACTGTATGATCTGAAAAGATGCAAAATCAAATTTTTGTTTATAGCCGTCTGGAATTTTAGACGCTAGATTCTTAATCTCCTTATTTCCTGTTGTCAGTTAATAGTGTCTGTAATGTCCATCACAGTGTCTCTTCGAGCTTTATACCAGTTGTTGAGTTGGAAAGGAGTAGACCTGTCAGCCTTTCCTGTAATGGCTTTGAGTATGAGAACAGTAATTTTGCCACCAAAGACAGCATGTTGCTGCAAATTCACTGGGCAAATTCTGTGGAGAGAGAAGTTGTTGATCTCGGGTAGAGGTTTTTCAGAGGAAAATTATCTTTAAGCTAATCTGCGAGGTGCCTGCATCAAGCACATTACTGTGCTTTTATGCAGAGCAACACGTGGAATAAATTGATGAGCAGAGGTTTGGTGGAGCATGTGGAAGGAGTGAAAGAAGTAGTTGGGCCAGGCATGCTTGTATTGAAATGTTGGGGTTTTGGGGAATGGGACAGGCTTGAGTTGAAAGTTAAAATAGGTATATTTTTTTTTAATGCTTCTCTTGAAGTTACATTTTAAACTGGTTTTGGTATCAAAGGCTTTGAGAACTTAATACTTCTTTTCAGAGTTGTTAAGTTTACAGGTAAAAAACCAAAAAGAAGAATCCAGAGATTTTATCAAGCAAATGTAATAGTAAGTTAGAGATCTCTGTGGCTTGTATATAAGTTTTGATTCCTTGTAAAAGCAGGGCATTCCTTTTTTTTTTTTTTTTTTATTTAATATTTGACATAATATTTTTAAAGTAGACATCAAGTAGCTCGTATTATCTGTCCTTTCTCTAGAACTGCCTTTTCTGAGCACTCAGTTCCCTGGTCAACTCAAAGGCGGGTGAACAGTAATCAGTTCTGAGCATGTTCTTGCTGTCAGAAGAATATTTTTTCATCATGTTCTCTGTTTCCTTGAACAAAGTGTTCCAGCTGTCTTTATATAGAAAAGATGCCATCAATTACAAGTAATTAATGGGACAAATCAGATTATGATCTGTGGGTTTTCTTTTTGAGAGGTAAGATGATTAAAATGTCTATTGTAGTCTAATAATTCTTGCATATGGCAGATCTGACCTGAAGTTCTGTTCCCGAGGAAGAAAAAAGGATTGTGGATGCTTTTTTTTGTTGAATGTTAGAGTTTAAAAGATCAAGATATGAGTTCTGGAATTTAATAAAAAATGTGTTCAAAATTGTCCTAATCATTGTATACCTGGACTTTCGAAAAGCATTCGATACTGTCTCCCATACAATTCTTGTGGAAAAACTGGCTTCACACGGCCTGGATGAGCATACGATCCTCTGGTTCAAGCAATGGCTGACTGGAAGGTCCCAAAGAGTGGTGCTCAATGGATTTAAATCCAGCTGGCGGCCGGTCACAAGTGGTGTGCCTCAGGGCTCAGTGTTAGGACCATTTCTTTTTAATGTCTTTATTGATGATCTTGACAAGGACATAGGGTGTATCATCAGCAAGTTCGCAGATGACACCAAGCTAAGCAGGAGTGTTGATTCCCAGGAGGATAGGGAAGCTCTACAGAGAGACCTAGATAGATTGGATCATTGGGCCAAAATCAATGGCATGAGTTTCAACAAGGGCAAGTGCCAGGTTCTGCACTTGGACCACAACAACCCCAAGCAGGCGCTACAGGCTTGGGGAAGTGTGGCTGGAAAGCTGCCTGGAAGAAAGAGACCTGGGGGTTCTAATTGACAAGCGGCTGAATATGAGCCGGCAGTGTGCCCAGGTGGCCAAGAAAGCCAACGGCATCCTGGCTTGTATTAGAAATAGCGTGACCAGCAGAAGTAGGGAGGTGATTGTGCCCCTGTACTCAGCACTGGTGAGGCCACACCTCGAGTATTGTGTCCAGTTTTGGGCACCTCAATACAAGAGAGATATTGAGGTGCTGGAGCGAGTGCAGAGGAGGGCAACGAAGCTGGTGAAGGGCCTGGAAGACAAATCATATGAAGAGCAGTTGAAGGAGCTGGGACTGTTTAGTATGAGGAAGAGGAGGCTGAGGGGAGACCTCATCACTCTCTACAACTACTTGAAAGGACACTGTAGAGAGGTTGGTGCTGGTCTCTTCGCACAGGTAATTAATGACAGAACAAGAGGGAATGGCTTCAACCTCCAGCAGGGTAGGTTTAGACTGAACATTAGGAAAGAATTTTTCACAGAAAGAGTGGTCGGGCATTGGAATAGGCTGCCCAGGGAGGTGGTTGAGTCACCATCCCTGGATGTGTTTAAGAGATGTTTAGATGTGGTGTTGGGGGATATGATATAGGGAAGAACTTGGTAGTGTAGGGTAGATGGTTGGACTCGATGATCCCAAGGGTCTCTTCCAACCTGGATGATTCTATGATTCTATGATTCATTTATACCTTACACACTAGAATATCTTTCACATAACCTTGAAATACGAAATAGGGCATTTCGAAAGGATTAAAATAGTTGGTCAAAATGGCAATGAAATGATGGTCCTTTCATCATGCAGTTTTTCCAAATGTATTGCAAGAGTATGAGGGAGAACATATCCCATCTACTTAATTAGTTTTCATGAACCTGTAGAGGTAAAATACTGTATTCTCTTAAGAATAAATACGGTTTGCAAATTGCTTCAGGAGACTTGTCTGGTAGGCAAGCATCAGCTATCCAGTAAGGTTTTTTCCTTGACTCTCTTCTTACTGCAACATGTTGATAGTAATGAATATTAAAATAACACCTTTTTGGGGGAATAGATAACAGCTAATTTTAATTATATGGCTGTAGCTTTTTAGTTTACACATGAGTGGCAGGAAGCCCAGGTCTCCAAGCTATTTGTGCATCAATGCTAAACTTAAAATCTAAAGCTGCCAAAAGGAGCAAGTAACAAAAAAGTAAAACAAAAAACAATCATAAGCAACAATTTCATGTAGGTGATGTGAGCTGTCTTAAGTGTCTGTGGCCCAGGCAAACTTTGCTACTGTGCAATTGCTGTTTGCAGCTACTGTGGCTCATCTGATTCTCAGTAACTTCATTATGTCTGAGCTTATTCAAAGTATTGAGATACAGCGAATTAATGGCTGTTTACAACCATTGCTATACAACATATAATAAATTATGCAGAGATAATATCTGTGAAGGAAATATTCTTTGAAGGCAATTTATGCACTGAGCGCTAGGTTTGCATAGAGTTAAATCTTTAAATTTGTCTAAAAGGGAGCCTTCTTCCTCCTCACCCATTTTTATTGACTGCTTTTGGATGTCTGTAGTTAATATGGCTTCCCATTTTACTAAGATGGTCATGAGAGCTCCCCAAATCATGATACAGTGATTTAATATTAGTCTCTATGTTAGTCTCTATGTTAATATTAGTCTCTCCATTGTTAAAATCCTAGCTTTGCTCTTTTATTGACTGATCACATTTTGTGTTGATGTTTTATAAAAATCTCTTGTAGCTGACATAGTGACTTTAGATCGGAGCTTCTCTCTTTCTTCCTTGGAGTTGCTCAGGTTATTGTATATCACTTTTGCAAGTGTGGTCATTTAAGTTGAGCATTGAGAAATCTATGAATGAAAGCTGGGAAGCTTGATTAGCCTTCCTTCAGTTTCCATAGCTACAAAATAAGGTACATCACTGGTTTTCAGACTGCACCGTACTTATGTAGGTAAGGCATGTGGAAAGAGTCATCAATCACCTAAGTTTTAACTGACATTTATTTGTGGCGTTAGTAGCAATATTTTAGGAAGGACAAGGAAGATGCATTTTTAAAAGGCATTGCAAGGATTCACCATGTGAGAGGTCGCTTCTTAATTTCAGTGCAGATTTATCAGACATTTTGATGTAGTAGCTTAGAAGTGAATGTTTGAGATAACTGGAAGTTGTAAGATGAGGTGGCTCTTCAGTATATTTATCAACATAGATTCTTAAACCTAGCCACAAAAATTCCCTATATTTAACTTAAATTGTGTTATAATTGTGTGTTAATAAATAGTAAACCCATTCTGATTTCATAGTAGGAAAAGTAAAACTTTTGAAAAAATGGAAAAATAGAGAAGAATCACCATTAGTTTAATTTTCATTTAATAAAAACCACACAACCTGACCCTTGCTTTTGGTTCATGGCATATTTTCAGAGGCTGAAAGGTTTTCACTGCTGGCAAACACATGATTAGTGAATTACCACTTCTAGGAAAGTTTTCAGTTTCCTGATATATATTCCAGTTGCGCCTGTGCAGTGTTAACCATACAAATCAGTTGTGAAGGAGAGCAAATACTGACAAACCTACTGTGATGCATGAGATGTGGGTTACTAAATAGAAATACCTGAAGAAAATTAAAAGACAACATTCATTTATTAACAAAAGCTTTACCAATTCCTTTTGAGTTGTATCTTTTTCCACATAGTCAGTCCACGTGAGGTGCGGTGCTGGTGAATTCTTCTGCGTTGGTAAGAGGTCAGATCTCTTTGCCATAGTAGCTAAATCTCTCCCATGCACTGTCTAGCTTCCTAAAATGAAATGCTGCATAACTTACTGAGGACTGAAAGTTTCAGGCTTTTTCTGCAGAAAAGTGAGCCAAACTGTCGACAACTAACTTAGACTGGATGAACAACTGACTGTGGACACAAGAGTGTGATCAGGTAGTGCTTTACACTTCAGCTGAGGTGATAGCAGATGTTACTGCCCTTCAGCTGTTCAGTACTGTGCCCTGAGAATTAATTTCAGTGTTAAGTAGTTCTCCTTTTGAAGAAAAGATGCTTTGTAGCACTTAATTTTTTTTTTCCCAACTGTGATACTTTTTATGTTTTAATTAAATAATATTTAAAAATATGTATTTTAGTTTTGCTAATGGTAAATTAATAACTTCACAAATGTATTATACCAGGAACAGAAGGTTTCTTAATGTACCAAACACTAATAGCTAAAAGCTCAAGTCCAATGAAGGGGGGAGCAGAAAGTGCACAGTTACTTAATTATTGGAGGAAACCGCTGAAGGAAAGAAAGAACGTAGCTGCTAACTTGAAGAAGCAAGATAGGTCTTTCCTTTTGCCTTTGGCCATCCTGTGTTTCTCCCTTTCTGGGATGTGTGGTAAGTGAGACAAGTCAGCCTCCTTTCTGAAATGTAGGCTTTGATCTCCTCCTGACTTGGACAAAGCTGGGATGGGGGTTACCATCCTCTGTTTCTGGTGTCGCAGAAAATGTCTTTTGTCTTCAAAGCCTGCACTAAGAACTACACCTCCAACCTTTTCTTTCATTAATACTGTGTCTCAGGGTGCTGGTGAAGTAGGTATTGATTTATAGTATGAAAATTAAAGAAATAAGTTTCATCTGAGTCACAAAATATGGGATTTCATAGGCTTGAGAGGAAGTATGTGATAACATAGCATCAATTGTAACCATCAGCTATGAAATGGTTAGCCTTTTTTTGTTTTTCATGTCTATCAGCTAGGACCACTTTCTTTTAACAGTGGCTTTTTCTTTGGTATTTGTCTGCCCTGTGTTTTTGGGCCCCACAGTTTTACTGGAAGAAAATGATCAGAAATGACTCGGAAATACGGAAAATTGAAGCCTCGTGCAGGCAGAAGAAGTTTGACCCTCCTGAGACAAGTACTACTTTGGACAGAAGCTGTCAAAGGACAAAAGATAGAAGAACGTTATGGATTATGAGCTGTCTCAAGAGGGATGTTACAAAATACGCAGATGAGGAAGAAGAGTTGTTTAGTTTTGGGGGAGTGTGATGGAGTCAAGAGCTGGTGACAGTTCACAAGGGAATTTCTTCGGCATTTAATAAATAAGATAAATTACCAAAAAGGTAATTTATTCAACTTACTCAACTTTTAGTATGTTGTACTTACTCAATTAAACTGTACAAGTTGTGTTTCCTTGGGTTTTGGTGCTTACTGGTGCCTACAGTAACATTGCTGTGATTTCAGGGAGAAGGGAGGATGGAAAGCTCACTAAAATTGTGGTTAAATTTCAGCTCTAGTATCCCCCAGATCATAGTCACAGAATTCTTCAATTTGCAAGCAGGGGAACATAAAATTCCCCAGTGTGTATTTAAGATGACAGATTGCTTGAATGTTCTGGTAGTTTGTCTTTTGTCTGTTTGAAATATAAAAGGACAAGTAAAATCTCGATCAGTATTCAATTAAGTGTTGTTTGGGAGATAGAAAAAGTGTTTCCTGAACACTTGCTTCAGAGGTGCTCATTCTCCAACTGCCTCTTGAAGCATTAGGGATGCCTCTGATTTTAGAAATTCACTTCAGTATGTATACAGGAAACAGCATATTGCCTTGATGTAGCAGCTTTTCATTTTTTAAGGTAGTTTTATTCCAGTTGATAGATATGTTTGGGAAAAAAAAAGTAATTGTAATGCATATTGAGATTATTTACTTGGCACTTGTTTTTAATAAGAGAGTTGTCTTTTTTTTTTTTTTTTTATTAAATGGTGAGAAGGTTCTTGGAGATGCTTAGTTGCTCCTCTGAGATAAGCAGAAACTTTGCTATGCAAGGCCGCTGTTAATGAGCTTGACTTTTATTATTGCCAGCTGAATAAGCAGTTCAAAGCAGCTAGCGGAATTTTATATTAGTCTTATACCAGCTGGAGTGAGCACAGATGGCAGGAAGAGTTTCCATCGCTGGGCAAAGATAAATAGCAGCTCTGTTGTAAACATGGAGGAGTGTTAAATAGAGATCCCAAGTGTAATGTATGTGCTAGTATTTATTAAAGACATGTCAAGTATCTGTAAGACCAAGTCTTGAAACAAACAATGTTAAGTTTCTGTGAACTTCATTGTTATGGATGACCTTGATGTTAAGAAAAGCCCCTTTTTAATAAATAATAAACTTAGTCCAGAAGAGAGAGAAGTGAAGTGTTTGTAAAGAGACAAGGCATAATGGATCAGATGGTGTGTATGTGCAACTACAGTAAATTAGAATCATCCGTGTCTTGGATTTGGAGGAAAAAATGGAGATTGAATTGTTGGAAAATGTTTTCTTCTTCTCAGCTTGTGGCAGAGGTGGAGAATAGAGGCAAAGTCTCACATAGGGGCTGCAGGAGGTTGAAAGTAGAATGGTCAGTGTTTAGCATTTGAAGAAAAAAAACAATCCTCTGATACAAATTGAAGCTTAGATGAGGTGATTTAGTTGGAATTGGGTCAGAAGGCACTGGCTTCTGTTGGGAAGGGAAAATTGCTGTAAATCCCTTATCACAATTTTCTGAGATTATGGAAGTAGTTTACAGTAATGAAGAATAGGCAGCTTTTAAAAGCTCTTCAGGAATTGGTTTGCAACAAAAAAAAGTTCATGAAAGCAACTTGTCTGTTTTAGCTTTCTGTGAGTGCAAAAACATTTGAAATGTGTTCTCTGTAGAAATGCATCTGCTTGTGTGTTGGGTTTTTTTTAATGTTTATTCCGTTTCTATTTTTCCCCCCTCTAAGACATGAGAAAGTAGGTCTTTTTAGTTATGCTTTATCCTCTTACTAAGTTTGGATGTTTTGTATTCTATATTTTGTGTCTTTGTCCTATTTAGCACCTTAGCATTTTTTTCAGCATTGTTTTAGTTCCGCAGATAATACCATCAATTCAAATAACTTTCCGTACTTGGTGGTGAGACGGCTGTACAGAAAAGATCCCTTTCTGTTATCTTTGACAAGTGAGTACTTGAAGTGAATGCTAAAGATAGACAAAAGTGACTAGCATAGGAACAGTAGTAACTCATTAAAATAAAACCCCACCAGACTTAACTATTTTTTCAGTGACGGCATGGAGGAGAGGAAACTTTGCAGGATGTGGGTAAAGGAAACAATTGAGCAAGACTTGGAGAGCAAAGACCCTTGCCAGACCCTTGCCAGAGTCACTGAGCCTTCCCTTGCTGCAGAGCAGCATGTAGAAGCTCTAGCACCGCACGCAACCCTACAGATAAAATGAAAGTTCAAGAAAGACAAGGAGCTACCGGAGAGAGTCCAGTGGAGGGCTACAAAGGTGATCAAGGGAACGGAGCATCTCTCTTACAAGGAAAGGCTGAGAGACCTGGGTCTGTTCAAGCCTGGAGAAAAGCAGATAGAGGGGATCTTATCAATGCTTATAAATGCCTAAAGGGCGGGTGTCAAGAGGATGGGGCCAGTCTTTTTTCAGTGATGCCCAGTGACAGGACAAGAGGAAATGGGCACAAACTTGAATATAAGAAGTTCCATCTAAACATGAGGAGGAACCTTTTTACTTTGAGGGTGGCAGAGCACTGGAACAGGCTGCCTAGAGAGGTTGTGGAGTCTCCTTCTCTGGAGATATTCAAAACCTGCCTGGACACAGTCCTGTGCAACCTGCTCTGGGTGAACCTGCTTTAGCAGGGTATTGGACAAGATCATCTCTGAAGGTCCCTTCTAAGCGCTACCATTCTGTGATTCACTCAGATCTTCCTGTACATTCCCCAAATAAAACATACATTTCCAAAATCACTCTTGCAGTTGTTTGCTTGTATTTCCCTCTGAAGGAGCTAGGAGCTAGCTACTTGTATTGCAGTAGCGATAGGTTTACATTAGATACACTAAATTGCTCTCTAGGGCTACACTGGATGGATTTTATTTCTTTGAAAAATTAGTGACCAAGACAGGTATACCAAGGGTGCTGTCATTTGTCTATTGTAGTTATTTATCCCAAAATATGACATTGATAAAATGTCATATTTTATTAAATTTCATTAATTTAAAGTTCATTCTGGGGCCTGATATAGCACATGAAATTTAATCCCTTTTTGCAGTCCTGTGGTTTCTATGTAGGTGTCTGTCTAGCCTTGTAGCTACCATTAGGAGCAGAAATAATGCTGTGTGTCCATGCTCATTGTACTATTCGGAACTTAGGTATTTTCCTGAAGTTCCATTGTTTGTTTCTCTACCTTTTAAACAGAGAAATTGACAATCTTTCTTTTTCTGACTTTTGATTGGCATAACAAACTTGAGTTGCATCACTTGTTTATACGGATCTTAATCAGGACTGTTTTTCACAGCTTTGCTCCATTTCCACAGATCTTCCCTTTTACCATAATTCAGTGTTATGTTTGAGCTGAAGTATAAAACTCTCGTGGGAACAAAAGGTCTGGAGAATTGTTCAAGACTGGTTTGCTTTTGAAGCAGGATTCCTGGTTAGCTTGCATGCCAGTAGTTAGATGATGCCAATAATGAAACAATTGCTTTTGCTGATAATGGTTTCTTCTGATGCTTGTTTGGGGGTGTTCCTTCAGGAGGAGGGTGCATGCTTTGGTGGAGATTATTACAGCATATTTCTATCACTGTTTTTCTGAGGAAATTCTTATGGGAAAATATTAATCATCTGCGAGGTATTACTACAGTATAAGAAAGGAAAGCTCCTCTCCTGTGTCTTACGTATTTAAACGATGCTGACACTGCAGTTTTCATGTTTGTGCTGTGGGTTAATCATTAATATGTAGTGTATATATATATGTAACATGCCCCAGGACACAGACACATGAGTAGGTTAACCAGTGGCATTTCAAGCTCTCTGTTTCGAAAGATTGCAGACATCTCGTGAAACCCCTAAAGGTGATGTGTCTCTAGATAATGGGACTAAGTAGATCTCTGCATTAATTCAGGCTGCATTTCTCATGCTAAGTTCCTGCCTTTCAAGGCGCAATCCTCTGTTTCTCATATTTCTGACAATGTTTGGTTTGTATATACACCTGACTTGATACAGGGTTATTACTTAGGCCTTACCCTTTCTGCTCTGGATTCATAAAGTATTATATCTTTAAGTTCTTGGGAAATCTGGTAGGCCAAATACTGAAGAACGATGAGTCTGGCCAGCCATTGGGTTATCGTTCATGTTATTGCAACTGTATGTGCTGTGTTACAGTAGCTTTTTTGGCTTTGTTTTTATACATTATGTATTTTCCCTGTGCAACAGACCAAATGATTTACACATCTTTTTCAGATATTTTGGGGAAAAAACACTTGTATTGTTGTATTTCTTTAATGTTGATCTAAAGTCTAATCCCATCATAAGAAACTCTTTGTCCTTGCATATAGACAAATCCAGTTGCTTCTTTGGGCTAAACAGATTTATGCTGAATTTCCTATCAAGATCACCGGTGGGTTACAGAGCTCTCCTGAGCACACCCTTATCTTCCGTTCATCACATCTGACTGGACTGTTGCTCTGGAAACGGTTGTAATGTCACAACTGACTTCATTATGATTAAATGAGGGGAAAAAAAATAGAACAAAAGAGCACATTCCTGTTTCAACATGCAACTTGGAAACTGAAACTCTCACATGCATTCTCTGTATTTCAGAGCAGTTTTTGGTAACAGGACACAGATATGTCCTGCTAGTCAGGAATAAAATCTATAATTTGAAATTGCTATTATTTATTTCCTTTAAATAGAATCTATAATCAGCTGATGTAGTTACAAGGATAGCTGATTTAGACTATTAAAAGCTGGATCTGTCAAAAAAGAACCAATTAGTATTTACACTTACATCTTTGTCCCTCGCTGAGACTTAATTAGTTGTCTTAAACACTGAGAGTGCTTTAGTTTCCAATTATATCTGGGATTATTTTTGATTTATTTCTAGTATGTGTATAATATTTGAGTTTCTGAAGCAGGTCCGTAACAGCAAATAAATAGAAGAGTATAAAAATGTGCCAGCCTGCTCCACAAAAATTTGGCACTGGCTCAGCATTGTTACTGTTCTAAAGCGATTTCTGTCTTTTGTGGTTACTTATCTTTTTTTTTTTTTTTTTTTTCTCTCAGTTCACACTTGATAGCTTGTCTGGTAACTTTGAATCTTTAATGCTGTATGGTAAATAAATAAAAACTTAATATTGACTAAAAAAGTGGAACACAAAGTTATGGTTTCCTAGACCCGCCCCCCACGTCTTTTTTTCCTCTTAGAAACTCTCTAGAAGCTTCTTGCTGAAGGTTGCCCAGTCGCTAGTCTTCTAAAGAGCCAACTCTTCTACCCATACAGCTTGCATTCAAAAACATGTAGTGCTTGGGAGTCAGATCAGTGATTCTTGCTTGGAGGTGAGAGGGAGGAGAACAGGAGGAGGTCAGTAGCTCTGCAGGGGTGCCACCACCCCCTGGCACGAGGGTGCCTGTGGAGTGCTGGCTGGATGTCCAGTTAATCAACCCTAACCGTCCCAGTGGTCCTCAGCTGCAGGTCTGGGTTTCTCACTGGTTTCTGTTGTGGCGTGGTGTGCTGCTGGTTTTATGTTGGTGCTGTGCTGGGAATCTATCCAGAGCTAGTTCCTGAACTGTGGCAGCCTGTCCTTGTTCTGGCAGCCTGTCCTTGTTCTGGGCCTTACAATAAAGGGGGCCGCTCGCTGAGGGATGCTCATTCATCTGCGCCGTCATTCGGAGCGCTCCTTGCTGCTGCTGATTCTGTGTGGAGGTGAAATCCCTAACAGGTCTGGCAAAAGCTGAAAAAAGGCTTGGCATACGTATTTCCATTAAGGCTTTAAAGATAATGACAAAGCTGAGGGACATGAGAACAAGGAGGACTGATTTCACTCGTGTTGCTTCCAGGAACAGCTTGATAGGTGCCACCGCAAATTAAGATAATGAGTTTGGGACACATGTTTAAATCCATATATTTTTTTTTCCCCCTCCCTCGTTCATTCATTTGGCTTGCTTTTTTTATTGTTACTGGTTTGTTACAGTAAATGAAGTAGTTAACCTGTGGGATAGCATAACAGAAGTGGCTGACGTATGGAAAGTAGGTGGGGTGAGGCACGCTGCAGAGACACAATAGTAGTTTTTTCTTTGGCTATATCCATATGAATTGCTAAAATTGACATTTGTAGCCATTGATAAACTTTGAAGTTATTAATAGTTTCAAGTAAATCGTAATTTTCTTCCCTAACAGTGTCTAATGCCTTCCTTTTTTGGCAAAGCAAAATGAGTAAGCCTATCCTGAGTAATACATGAGTTATCTTTTCCATTATCTCTCAGGAAGTCCTGATTGTTTCTGAAACCTCGCGTACTACTGATCTGCTACCTGAGGAATGTGTCCACTCCCTCTATTGTATGAATATGTGATGTAACCATTAATATGGATCTGTTGTTTAGTTGGTTTTTTTCTGGAAAAATAATTAACAGTATCAAAACAGTGAATCTTCTTGTACAAAGCAATCATTTTTCTTTTAATATATGTTTTTATAATCCACATAGGTAGATGTAGATGAGCACCTTATCTCTGAGAATCTTTGCATAATATCATGTATCCTATTGCTTTTGTTGCTGAATCCTAAGGTAACTTCTGAATCATAAGTTATGATCACAGTATGAAGACAGCCACTTAGTCATGCTGTTTCTGAAGAAGCCCTGAAGTAGGACTTCATTATCAAGGAAAATTTTGTGAATACGCATATTTCTGGATCTGTGAAATACTGGTAACGCTTACATGCAAAGTGTACATATGTTCAGTCAGAACTTTGTCACAGTAGTCCTGTGAATTATTATCAGTTTAATAAATGAGATAGGGTGTGTAAACAGCTATTTAATTCACAAAATTCAGGCAGACCTATTTTCATTGCGTGCTGTTACTGAACATACTGAAGTTGATATTTTTAGCAGACACACATTGTGCTGAGGGACCGTAGCTGTGAGAGGCCAGTTCTGTCTGAATTGCTATTTATAGGCTGGCCTGGAATGCTCACATGATGATAATGTTTGTGATCTTGGGTATTTATATTGCCAGCGATGCTATGGCAAAGAGCTTCTCAGTATTTCCATTATACAGTTCTATGTCCAAGCTGTATACCTAGTGCCTAACACAAAGCTTGGCTTGGAGATTGAGGATATACTTCCTCTGCAAGTGGAATAAATGCCGTCTTCATGTTTTTGTAAGAGCTATGTGATTGCAATGACTTGTATATTTCATTATCATGTTGCTACAACAAATGTTAAAACACATGGAAGTTAAAACAAGATCTGAAAAGTATCCATGGAAAAATGGTTAAAGAATAGACAGAAACCTGAAACTTAAGCGTTGGAGTTTGTATGTGAGGTCAGCCCAGTACAGTGGAGCTCAATCCAAAATGTCCAAGGCACAAATGGTTTGGAGCTAGGTTAGTGAGACCGTCTTGAAAACATAGGCCAAAATTGTTGTTGGCAATATGTCAGCATTTTGTTTCAAAGTGTTCTTTAATTAGTTTAGGTTCCCTCCAGTTTTTTCTCCCAGTGATTTTTTTAAAAACAAACAAACAAAAAACAAACGCGCACACACACACCCCCAACCAAACAAAAACCAACTTAATTTAAGGAGAGGAGGGGCAGAAAATAATCAAGCTGGCAGGAGAAGAATATCACTTATGTGTAGTTGTAATAAAATATGTCAAGGCAAAAAGGTGAAAAACAGATTTTTTTTTTTTTTGTTAGTTGCTTAATGGAATTTCTCTGTCTCTCTTCTGCCTGCCTTGTTATTTTTTCGCCCTCCTTTTTGAAATGGTTTGAGTTGCCTACTGCAGAGCAGCCTCTTGGTGCTCCATTCCTGTTTGCTCAGTATCACACTGCTGTGACGGCACTGCTCGTCAGTGCAGACTCTGAAGAGGCTATTTTATGGTTTCTCCTTGCATGTCTCTTCTCTAGGGGATGGAAAAAGCAGTGGCTATGCTTGTGCAGAGACACGAGTCCGCAGCGCTGTCGTTGTGGGGTCTTGTGTTGAGATTGCAGTTGGGGAGCTGCTGATACATCTGTGGCCCTTTATACCTTGAGCTGAAGACACAGGGACCTTGACTCACTAGCACTTAACGCTGCTCCAACTACATCCTGTGAGGTAAAAGTTAGAGATAACGAGCACTGTCCACTTCTGCTGTCTACCACTGTGGTACCAGTCACCATCCGTGAATGTAAGAGTCGTTTAGATGTGGTGTTGGGGGATATGGTGTAGGGAAAAACTTTGGAGAGTAGGGAAGATGGTTGGACTCGATGATACCAAGGGTCTTTTCCAACCTGAATGATTCTATGATTCTACATGGAGAAATGACCGCTAATTTGTCATTTTCTTCTATAAGGAAAAAAGAATGTTTTCCACTTACCCTCCTGTTCTTCCCTTCCCCTACCCAAAAAGTTGAAGAATTTATTCATTATGCTTGAAGTAAAGAATTAATTCATTTGAGAAGGGGATTTGAGCGTGGGATCCCCATTAACAAGACAAAATCAGGAGAGGATAGGACTTGATGAGACTTTTTGGTGTACAAAGGAGGTTCCTTTCCCCAAAGGCAGTGGAATGGTACTAGTTCAATTTGACGAGCTGGCATTGCATTTTATTTGGTGTATGCAACGTTATCTTCCATAGAATTTTCTGAATGAGAGAGGATTTAGAAAATTCTTGATGCTTCCTGCAGTGCTGTGTAAAAATTATCTCTATTTGTAACTGTCCAAGAGTTAAGAGTTACTGTTCTCATAGTAACTAAAGTACTTACTCTAAATATCTTGATACAGATTACGCTAAAAAAGTGCCATTTGGAAAATCTAGGGTTCTATTAAAAGGTTACCATTTTTATGTATCCTTACTTCATGCAGTTAAACTAATTTTTGGCTTAGCTTACAGTAATTTTTGTACAACTGATGTATAACTAGAGGAAATATTATACTGAGCTTTTGACTTCTGGTTGTATTGGTTTGGGACAAACTCCATTGTGTAAAAAGAGGAGGTTTAGATTAGGAAAGACAGATTAAATACAAAATAATTGCTTTTATCCTTGTCTGTTGACTAGTTAGCTACAGGTGTGTCACAAAGGAGTAGGTACAGGTGTGGTCAGTAAGACAAGAAGACAACATGCATTTTTGTGGGAGGTAGCACAAGATACTTTAAGTAGAAACAGAATTGCAATTCCAAAATGTAGCTGCTCATTTTATACTATAGTATTGGAGATGGAAAGCTGCGTTATGTCTACATTCGGAAGAAGCTTTTGTGTGTTACATTTATCTTGATCCTCACTACTATTTAGAATGCGAGGGGCAGAAAAGCTAAGATGCTTTTAGAATTTTCCATTGCAACCTGAGAATAAAGCAAATAATTTTAGCCCTTTAGATTATGAAGCAAAAATACTGTCCCTAGCCTAGCTTTTTTCCTGAAGTCGTATTTCTTAGATGCAGCTTTTGAATTGGATGATGGCACAAATCTGTTTGCAACATATTAAAAATAAAAAAGTACTGAATATTGCTTCATGTCCCAAGCTCTAGATTTTATTGTGCAGACAGGTCCTAAGCTAGAAGGATGTTTTTGCTGTATTTCACAATTCAGTACTGTCCTTTTGGTCTGGGACTTTTGTATCACTTTTTTTCTAATTGCTGTGTTTTTAATCTGCAACTTCTTCATCTGAAACAATGGTAAATGTTGCATTAGTAAGGGCATTGTCATTTCAGATAATTGGAGAGAGCCGATCAAGGGATTCTGCAGTTAATTTATCAACACTGTTAATTTAGTTTAAAAAATTAGTGTCTAGCGAAAGTATTGACGGCATTTTTAAGAATCTGACTTCATTGTTTTCTTACAATGCTTTTCAGCAATTCCTGTGTGAATGGTATTGGGTGGATAGTTTAGCTGAGGTCTCACACATGATTTTGTTCCCTTTAGAAGGGACATACTCTTTCTGCAAGTTTCCTTAGCTTCTTTGTAAAAAGCCTTCTGGAAGATTTAAGACTCAAAATAATTTTACAGGCTCCAGTGAGTTACTTTAAGCTAACAAGGCACTGATATTTGTGCTTCAAGTGTTTTGAAGGACAAGAAGCCAGTCACGACCCAGGGACTGTGACTTCTGTTTTTCCTTGATTAATAAAAATCACCGTCTCAGTAGGGATGAGCCACATGTCCAACCAAAACCTTCTCCTCTACCCCTGCACATCTTGTGTGGAGTCCTGAAGAAGTCTCTGCTTGTTCTGATACTTCTTCTTTTAGAAATGAACTGGCAAAGGGGTGAATACTGGTATGACGGAATATATTGGCACCACTATGCTGCTGCTGTTGTTAGAGTGTGGCAGCCACAGAAAGTTGTGGGAGGATCTTCAGGTGGGTTGTGGCTGGCTGATTAAAGGCTACATGAAACTTGCTGTGAAACTCAAAGCTTTTCTGACCTTACATACCCAGCCGTGGTTTCTGGACTCCCTGTTCTCAGGAGAATCATCTTGGAGTTATGCTCGTTCAAGGAAAACATCAGATTCATTCTCAGCAGCTGGGTGAAAAATGGCAAGGGACTGTCACAACCAACTGGGGAAGCATGTTAGGAAAAGGCAGGGAAGGAGGGAGGAAGCTTCGTGTCTTGGTGCAGCTATGAACTGATCTTGACGGCTGTGTTTTCTTCTGGCCCTCCTGTCCCAAAAATATCCATTGGAACTAGGAAGTAGAGAATGGCAGTAATGGTGGTGAGCTGCTTACAGACCACTTTTACATGAGGAACCAATAAATAAGTGAGAAGTCCTTGGTCTAGAAGAAGACAGTTGGGGAGGGGAAGGGGGTATCGTTAGAGATCTGTACATCCACGAACAGCAGAAGGAAACAATTTACTGTCTGTTATCTTACAGAAATGTGGGAGTTCACCTTAAATTATCAGGAGGTGGGTTCAGAACAAATGCAAAGATATACTCGTAATTAAACTGTGGACTTTGTCACAGGATGGTGTCACTTTAAAAGTCCATGTGACTAAAAATAGTTAGGTAAATTAATACAGAAGAAAAAATCATCAAAGGCCATTAAGCTCAAACATACTAGTACGTTCTGGCTGAAGTTTCTCACTGTGCCTGTGTGCTGCAGCTGCGCTAGGATGCTGCTAAGTTTTCTGCTGTGTTCATCAGGTGGCTTGATTAAAGGAACTAATGACTGTCAAGAGACATTATCTGCCCCTCTTATGATGCACCAGTGATGTTCGACTTCACCTTTCTCTCCCTGGGTTCATGTTCCCAATTGCATGTTGGCATTTACTGTGCACATTCCCTGCATTGGTACAGCTGGCTTCTGATTCTATAAACTAAATCGGTGAATTTTTAAACTTAAGAATGGCAAAGCAAACTAATGCTCCCCCCTGACAATCTGAACCCCCTCGCCACGCATTTATCTGGCAGAGGCACAGCTGAATGTGACAGACTGGCACAGAGCTGGGAGCAAAAAACTGGAGAAGAGCAGAAACTTCTTAAACTGGCTTTGCCTCTTGAACAATTATGGTGAGGTATTCTTAGGGCAACTGTTGCCAGTGTCTGTTGGTCTGAAGCTTACTCATTCTGCTTCAGACCTGAAACCCAGCGTGTACACTTGAAACCCTACCTGCTTTTCTCCTCCCCTGTCCCCTGCAGAGATAAATCTATTTCACCTGCAGCCTAATTAAAGATACAATCTTTGCTTTTAAAGTTTTCCTTTCTCTGTTTCTGAAATGTTCTCAGAAAGAACTTGCTAACTAAAGTAGTTCTTCAGCTTTCAAAAATTAAGCTATTTCTAGCGTTCTTGCCTCCTCCTTTCTTTCTGATCTCTAATGCAAACTGAAATGTGTCATAATTCTTCCCTTTGCAATCCGTGGAACACCTAGGCAATGGTTCTTCAAGAGTACTGAGGGAATATAGCAAAGGCTAAAGAGAGTTATGCTTTCTATTGCAAAAATATGTTTGTTTCTAAGAATGTTCTTATTTTCCAAACTGTTTAAATAAAAATGTTACTTCATAAGCAACGCAGTATAAATACAACATAGGAACAATGCTACTTTAAAAAATGCTTGGCAGAACCTCTTTTGGAATATTCTCTACAGTTCAGATTCACTATGTTTTAAGAAATATAAATTCAAGCTGATTTGAAGTTAAGATGGCTAGAGGACTGCAGAACCTATATAGAAGTGTACGTAGAGCTAGGAGGGAAGCGAAACACATGAGAGCATATGTAGAAAGCTGTGTTAGGTTGACATGTTAAATTACAGGACAATGTTGGTAAATGAACAAATAAATGAGACTAAATTTCTTCATTATCACAAATGGGGAAAGCTTTCTGGACAGCAGGAGAATGAATAGCCTTCCATGAGGCAGAACAACATCAATGGCTTTGAATTGTTCAGGCTCCTTTGCAAAAGATCTTATGGCATTGTTGCCTGTGACAGCTCTACCCTATAATGACCTGGAGATCCTTGCTCTATGTTCTATTGCTTTATTTAGCCAGTTAATGTATATTGGCAGATGTGATCTCACTTCTTAGCTGTAAGAACAGACATAACTTATTTTCTGGTTCTGCCTTTTCAGGAAATACTGAAAATCCATTTCAGTTCTTTGGTAATTCTTTGATCACATTAATGACTTGTGCACCGTAATATTGTGACCTTTTTCTAGGCCTTAAAAACTATCAGTGTCTAAGAAGTCTGAGATGACTTCTGTTTCTCTTATGCTGTCTTGTAATGCTCACTAAAACTGCATTCTAGCTGTGCTTGTGATCCTGTGATTCATGTGTCCATGTTTACTCTTTGAAATGGACATTTCTTATGTTGAGAACTGCTTGCAATAATTCGTCTGGAATTTTACTTTTGCCTTACACTGTAGCATTGCTGTTTGTTTTCCAAAACGTTGCAATTTTTATGGGACAGAGGCCAACTCTTTAGTGTGCATTGTAAAAATGAAGTCTATTGTAACAAAACAAATAATGATAAATTATGCCCCTCTTCTGAGTTTGAATGATAGGCTACAATTGCTTGCATTTAGCTGTGAACCCATTTTCCACTGAGGCACTTCAAAGCTGTATCTGTCTTCCTTTAACTTCATAGATAGAGTCTGTATGTAAAGTCAGCAGAAAATCAGTTTTGTCTGTTTTAACCATTTATGATATTTCTGACTTGTGAACGCAAACTTTATTTTTTGTGAAGAATTATTTGAATTTGTACTTTATGCCTTCTGGCTCTTACTGAGGTTTGTTTCAGAGTTTGTCTCCAAGCATTTCATTTGCACTGGAGCTGTACAAAACCATCACTTTCTTAGTGATTGACTGTGACCATCTGCTTAGAACTAAAGAAAACAGAGGTTAAATTAAACCCCCTTTATCTGCCAGAGCAAATTAAAAATTGCTGCTGTGATGTTATAGTAGTATTGTCCAAGCTTGTTCACTGAAAATCAATAGGTGAAACCTGGATGCTGGTCCTTGCCTGATAACATCACTTGATGGGCGCAATGAATAATGTTCTTCACAGCAGACTGACTGTATCTTTTTGGACATGTGAAGAAATTTCAGTCATAAAAAACAGGTGTGAAACCCCAGTGAAGGTTGCTGGGTGGCCACAAATTTTATCTTTCATGTTGAAAATTTCTCTCCATGAAACTGAGATACGTAGGTTGATGTGGGGAGCACACCATCTAAGAATTTTTAGAGGTGGTTTTTATTGACTTCAGTTGACATAAGTCACAGAATTATGGAATTGTCAGAGTTGGAAGGGACCTCTAGAGGTCATCTAGTCCAACTCCCCTGCTAAAGCAGGATTGCTTAGAGAACATTACTTAGGACTGCATCCAGGCAGGTCTTGAATATCTCCAGAGAAGGGGACTCCACAACCTCCCTGGGCAGCCAGTTCCACTGCTCTGTCACCTTCATCGTAAAGAAGTGGGATGATAGTACGCGTTATGAATTTCTGAATCGCAACCTTACAGATCATCTCTCATACTAATGTTCGTGCTGCTACTGTATGCCACAGTATCTTTAAAAAATTGGTTTTAGCACTTTTCACAGAAGTGTTGAGGTTGTCAGGTACCTCTGGAGGTCACCTGGTCCACCCCCTCACTCAAGCAGGGCCACTTAGAGCCAGTTGCCCAGGACAGCGTCTAGAGGGCTTTTGAGTATCTCCAAGGAGGGAGACTCCACGACCCCTCAGGCAACCTGTGCCAGCGCTCGGTCACCCTTACAATGAAAAATTGTTTCCTGATGTTCAGAGGGAGTCTCCTGTGTTGCAGTTTGTGCCTGTTGCCTCTGGTCCCGTCACTGGGCACTACTGAAGAGAGCCTGGTGCCGTCCTTGTTTGGATGCTCCCTTCAGGTGTTTATATACATGGATGAGATCGTCCTTGAGCTTTCTCTTCTCCAGGCTGAACAGCCCCAGCTTTCTCAACTTCCCCTCACAGGAAAAATGCTACAGTCCTGAATTTTAACTTTTAAAATTTTTTATTTTTTTCCTGGTTCTGTTATTCTCCAGCATATAAAGCCAGGCTTTCTTAAGAACAGTAATTTAACCATTTAGGATTCAAGTAGATCTAGAAAAAGAATTACTGGATTCAAATACTGTTGGGTCTTTTAATCTGTGATCCATTAAGGTCATCTATTCCAGTCATAAAATGATACTTGGTCTTTTTAGTCCTGGAAAGATGTTAGACTTACTGTTGCTACAGGCCTAAATATTTCCTATTTTGTTGTATGTAAGTGGTGTGTACTTCATTTTTCAGTCTAGGAAAATTTAGAGGTCTTATTTATTTTTCCACAGTGCTAGTTGTGCTAGTTCTAGTGGTTGCATAGAAGTCTGGAGTGTTTGTCGCTCCTCTCATTTATGTCTTACTGTATGGCACATGGTGAGAAGGTGATTGTCTTTACTACCAAGTGCATGTTTTTGCATACATAACATAATGCCTGATAGAGAGGTCTTGCCTGCAAGTTTTGCTGTAGAAAAGAGGAAACCTTTGTGGCTCAAAGTAACATTTATACAAATTGTCAAAAATTCAGGGCTCACTGTGGAAGGGGGAGCCTGTTAAATTTTGTTGGTTTCACACCCCACCCCCTGTTATATAGGGGGGGTGTTCTCTGTTGTGTTCTCTGACAAGGTATTCAGCCCAGTAACTCATTTACCTCTCTGGTGTCTACCAGAAAAGCATCCAACCTCTGTTTGAAGCCCTCAGGTAGAGAATCTGTGAGTGCCATTGCAGTTGTCAGCTGGAAATTATCCATTCTCGGATCCTAGAAATGAGTTCAGGATGTGCTTTTCCCTGCTAGGTTCAGTAACTTGGGGCTTGATGTCTTCTCGCTGTGAAGACCATTAGCCTCTTGGCAGTTGTTCTGGTTTTGTTAACTGATAAACCTGGAACACACAGAGGAATTTTTCTGGCCTTTGGGTAACTTTTGTGGTTTGTTTCATGGCACGCTAGGTTACTAAAGCTAACTAGGTTACTGACTGAGCTTTGTAGAGATCAGTGAAGAGATCTCTAGAGATCTCACTTGCATGAGTGCTATGTGAGAATAAAGTCCCCGTGGTACTTTTAGGTGTTGGTCCTGCAGCACCTCAGGAGACCTTATTCACTCTGTCTATTTATGTAGAGTTGATTGAGTTTACATTCTTGATATATTGTTCCACACAATAAACCTTTCTTATCCCGTGAATCATCATCATCATCTTTCTCTGCACAGTGTCCACTTTCTGGCAAATGGTAGCAGTTGTTAATGCCGTCTGTTCAAGCAAATAGCGTGATCTCAAAGTCACCAAAGCAGTTGGTGTTGCAGCCGGCTGACATAGACCTTCTTCTGCAAAATCTTTTTAGCGAAGTGACGGAAATTGCTATGCTAATGTATATTGTCACCAAACCTGGAGAAAGTTTGAATTTCAAATACAAATTAATGAACAGTATTTTCTTTCTGATCAGTTAAATTAATACTTCACTAAAAGTGCATGCTACGATGAAACGAAAATAGTAATTTGTTAAATTTTGCTTAGTCTCAGCTTTTCATACTCTAGTTACAGTGAAAGAATGCTAACGTATATTTGCAGAGCTGTGGGAAAGGATGAAGTGTCATGCCCAATTAGCATCTTTCTTGAAATCTCATTAGTAACATAAAGTAGATGAAATTTGAATAATAATTTTCCCTGTTGTGGTAAAGGAATGTGACAGTGAGACTTGGGGGTTCTTGTCTGTTGTCCAGCCTGAAGACATGGTCAGGACTGTTACACGTGTATCTTCAGAAACTTCTCAAGTATATCCTTGTCCTGACTGAATAAGAAAGAATATGCTTACCTCCCAGCAAAAAGAGTGAGGGTTTTTTTCTTCTCCCCGCCACCCCCACTCCCCCCCCCATTTACTGGGGAAAGTAAGGTGTTACAGCCAAGGTTGAGAATCCAGTTACTCATTTAACACCTACGGTTTAGTTCTTTCCAGTACATAGTCTTTCCACTGACTTTTCTGTCTTGACTTTTCTTTCTTCCACACTTTTCTGTCTTGATCCTCGTCAACAAAGCTGCTAATTGGTCTTCGTCTCTTTGTAGCAAATTGTAATGCTTGAGTTTTGAACAGGCAAACTAACAATGCGGAATTTAATTTGTGAAATGCTAATTGCTTAGCAAACTTTCTTCACATGCCTTTGAAAGTGATCTCTTGCAATACATACTATATATAGTGATAAATAGGGGTGTGTTTTTCAGATAGCTTTGAGCAGTGCCTGCAGAAGGGGTGTATCTTCAGTGTAGCCTGGTATTTTGATGGCTCTTACAGGCAGCATTTCTGAAGGAATTTCTGAGGAGCAGTAGTAGCATTGAAAGGGAATGTTTTCCATTGACGTTGGAGACTTACGAGGTAGTTTAATAGCTGGGAGTAGCTGACCCAAGTGACTGGTGGGTTGGGTGTGAGTTGCAATAGAGTTTGTGCACAGAGTTGAAATGCCAGTTAATCTCAAGGTGTTGTTCTCCTCAAGAGCGCTGGTAATAAATGCAACAGAATAAGAATAATGGATGCCTAATAAATGCCATGGTAATTTTATTAACACTTATAGCATATGTTTCCACATACTTTCCAGAAATAGTCTATGTTTGCCCTGACAGCAGTTTCATTGCATTCATGCTAAGAGTCATTCGAGACTAGTCTCCAGAGCTAGCAGATCTTGGACTCTGAGATCATATTCTTTTTCCCCTCCCTCTTTCCCTTATCCCTCTGAACCTGATTAGTTAATAAAAATCTCCTCATTTAGATTCTTTCGCATTCAGTTTTATTGAAAAGGAGGGAGAAAAGCATCAGTTTTAAAAGGGTCAGGACTACTTGGTGAAATAACTACCACCAGTAGGAATCATTGGGTAGAATTGCATTCCTTTGCCATTTTGTTACGAGGCTAGTTGGATGCTAACAAGAACAAGATTAATATACTTGTGTTTGTGGTTATGCTGTATTTCTGATAGGTGCAGCAGGTTTCTATCACCATAACTAGAGTCTTGGATAAGCTTTGAATGAGTGTGATTAAAGACTTGCGGAAAATAGATTATTTAATGTGGTAGGTTGTGGACAGGGTCTCAGCAGTCAGGATTGATTTAGAGCTATTCATCGCAGAACAGAATGACAATTTTAGTCAGTTTTTTTGCCTTTTCAGTGGAACTAAGCAAATTAACTGAAATGGGATAAATTTTTTTAAAAAGCTTATTTTATGTGGGAGGGTAGGCAGGGAATATTTTCTAGCAAAGTGATAGGTTAATCTTTCTGCTTATGGGTGGTGGCTATTCTGCTAAGCCGATCACTGTTTGTGAAGTGGCGTGCTGTTGCATGTAGGACAGGTATCAGCCCTTTTTCAGACTGTCAGCAGAAGTTGTTTTTACATGAATGCCAAGGCTTCTGTGTAAAGATGAGAACCTGTTGACTTGAAGTTCAAGAAGTTGCTGGCACTGGATTAATAATGCCTTGGGCAGTAAAAATAGTGAGAACTTGGAAGTGAAGGTAAGTTAGGGATAGTGGTGTTCCATGGCAGTTGTCACTTCTGTTTTCCATCTTGTAAATGTCAGAATATAACGCCTTTCACTTATTTTAATGAGTTCGTGTTGGTTTCATAACTTCTGGTGCCTTTTTTTTTGGTAGTTCATCACTGCTGTAGTGAATGAATCATAGAATCCTCTGGGCAGGAAGGGACCTTCAAAGGTCATCTAGTCCGACCCCCCCCCCACAGTCAGTGGGGACACCCCCAACTAGACGAGGTTGCCCAGGGCCTCGTTGAGCCTCACCTTGAATATCTCAAGGGAAGGGGCCTCAGCCACCTCCCTGGGCAACCTATTCCAGTGCTCCACCACCCTCATGGGAAAGAACTTTTTCCTAATGTCTAATCTAAACCTGTTTTTTTCCGGTTTAAAGCCATTGCCCCTTGTTCTGTCATTGCCGGCCTTTGTAAGCAGACTGTCTCCAGCCTTCCTGTAGGCCCCCCTCAGGTACTGGAAGGCCGCTGTTAGGTCTCCCCGGAGCCTCCTTTTCTCCAGGCTGAACAACCCCAGCTCCCTCAGCCTGTCCTCGTAGCAGAGGTGCTCCAACCCCCTGATCATTTTTGTGGCCCTCCTCTGGACCCTCTCTATCAGGTCCATGTCCTTCTTATATTGA
Source organism: Numenius arquata (assembly GCF_964106895.1). NCBI lineage: Eukaryota > Metazoa > Chordata > Aves > Charadriiformes > Scolopacidae > Numenius > Numenius arquata. The sequence goes on along the minus strand of NC_133579.1, from coordinate 65,523,722 downwards.
GGGCTCCAGACCTGCACACAGTACTCCAGGTGAGGTCTCACCAGAGCAGAAGTGGCAGAATCACCTCTCTGGATCTGCTGGCAACACATCTCTTGATGCAGCCCAGGATGCGATTGGCCTTCTGGGCTGCAAGTGCACATTGCCTGCTCATGTCCAGCTTCTCGTCCATCAGCACCCTCAAGTCCCTTTCCTCAGGGCTGCTTTCTAATACCTCATCCCCTAGTCTGTATTGATAGCGAGGATTGTTCCGGCCCAGGTGCATAACTCTGCACTTGCTTTTGTTGAACCTCATGAGGTTTACTTGAGCCCACCTCTCCAGCCTGTCCAGGTCCCTCTGGATGACATCCCGTCCCTCTGGTGTATCGACCAGACCACAGAACTTAAGTTCTTGGAATGGAACCCTGTTATGGTGAAATATCCAGGCATTTTCTAGGTTTCTTTAGTGTCATGGAAGTCAAACTACTGCTGTAATGTCTGTTTTGTTTAACTTGCAGTCCAGTATTTGTCATCCTGATTTCAGTGTCTGGCTTTTCTCTCTTTGCGTGTGGTAGGTTTGCAGCGAGTAGCACAGGTTCTTGATGCAGTGTGTCCATAAAGCATGAGAGAACAACCTATTTTTACAGTATGCATCTGTTTCTGGTGGTGTTTCTGATTATGATCAGCTCCTACCTTATTATGCAGGCACTTGCTCAATTGCTTTACTTGTTAAAATGTTTTTCTCTTGCTGTTCTTCAAAGGATTATTTTGTCTATAGAACAGATTTTTGCTGGCTGGGAGGATTAAACAGATACAGGATGTACTGCCCACCTTTTGCAAGCATATAAAATAACTAATTATTTGTGTATGTATGTGTGCTCATACAGTATGTAAAGTAACTCTGCCAGGATTCCTGGTATCGAATTGTGATGCCAACTTCATTAGGGAGCTCTGCAGGAGGTGCCCCAGCCAAGCACAAAGGTAGGACAGTGTTCCCCTTCAGGGCATCGCCTCTGCCATTTCCTTTGATCATTTTCTGCATTTAAAAAATGGAAGGGGGAAATGGGCAAATAAATGTTGGTTTTCTGTGTTCTTTGTAGAGAAAATGGTGTACTGCCAGTAGTTGCAGTACATCATCATCTGAAACTGTTAGTGTGGCAAACAGTGATCTTTTTCTAGATAAGTACTTTTGTTAAGTAATACATTGTCCATTAATAATATACAGGCATGCTTTTTAAGCTGCTTGGTATCAAGCCTGCAAGTAACAGCCTGCAGTGATAAACCGAGAGACAACGAAGGGTCTTAGAGCTCCATGATCTTACCGTGAAGGATAGAAGAAACATCATCTCTTTGCTCCTGCATAATTTACATTGTTTGCAGTTGGGAGTGTTGAATGTCTGCCCTCTCTGCAGCCACTCTGAAAGCCTTATATACATGGATAAAGAAACAACGGAGTTGCTTTGATGGAGTAAAGCAAGGTGCGCTTATTATGATGGTCCTACCGCTGGTTTGCTCCCTTGCACTCTGCCTTTGAGCGAGGCAAACACACACTGCAGGTGATACTCTCAGCCTGAGCTGTAAGGCAGCCTGATTTAAAAAACAAAACAAAATTGAAAACCGCTCCAAAAATACTTTTATTACTTGTTTTGAACAGCTGGCCTTTAGATTCCAGAGATGCTGGAGCAGCGGCGAGAGAAGAGAACATGCTGAAATCAGTGGGGAGGAGCACAAAGCTACACCCTTGCGTATGCCTAAAAGCATAACAAGTTCAATAACCTGTTGTGACTTGATGTAGCTGGGAAGAGGCTGTAGACTTGTATAAAGAAGTCATAAATTTTCTAGTACTGCAGAATTCTCAACAGAATAAACAGCACGTGAGGAATATGTAGAAACTAAATTTTGGAAACTGTGGCTATCAAATGCTGTTAAAGAGAGCTCAAAAGTAAAAGTAAAAAATACTCCTTTTATCTCTCAGGGTGATCTGTTCAATTTGCTGATCTATAGGCTTACAGAGGAAAAAAGGAAGACTGTTTTATTTCTTTTTAATTCATCACATAAAAGCCTGAAGACTTCTTTCCCTTTTCAAGTATATTGGTAGTTGCTTGTAATAATTCTTTTGACGAGTGACTCTGAGGAGTGCTTTGATGACTATGTAGCTACTACATGTAAACACTTAATTAAATATTTGGGAACACAGTGAGTACCATGAATTTGCTGTGGCTGCACATGTGATGAGAGCAAAAAGGTATTTCAGACTCGGTGTCTTAGATGATGATTTCTGGTGTAGTCAGCTTAGAGCAAGCTGCTAAGCCATGTGGTTCATTCATCGTCTGCTATAGGTACTGTGTGTGGTTACTTAACACAGCTGGTTATGAGTGCTTTGTCTTCATTAACTAATTGTGAGAAAGGAAAAGAATCCCCCAAATACTTCCCAAAATACAGCATAATTATAGTACCATTGTGACCTACTTGGCTTCTTAGCACAGCGGAATCGGAGATGAATTGGGCTGTGTGGGTGTTGTTCCAAAGAATCTAGGACCTGTTTTTCAAAGATGCTTTGTTCCTCTATCTCCTTTTATGTGGAGTACCTGGTTTTACACCTACATTCTTATTTTTAAATGTAACTTGTCCCTACTGAAGGTGACATTCTTGACTGGGAGTAGGTGGAGTGATGAAACCCCACTATATGTTAAGGGGAGAAAAACCAATTCTTTCAAGTTTTTTGATGTATAAAATGTTTTTCCTTCTGGTAGAAGTCACATTTGGTTGGGAATGCTGACAACACTCACTAAGGGACAAAAACCAGGTGTAGTTCTGAAAATGATTAGGTCCTTAAGATGACAGTATCATGTACTTCTGGACGCTCATTGTGCAAGAGTGTCCTGTTGCTTCCTATTGCATGGGACTAGTTTTCTAGTGAGAATGTGTAACGCCAATTTATATCAACTTTTTATATGATAGACTCCTGCAAAATAGTGTAGGTAGTTAAAAAAAAGACAACCTTTGCTGCTATTAAACTACTAGAAGCGCGCTCCTCTCATTGTGTTCTGTTACTGGCAGTGGGTAGATGGTAAAGTGTGGATGCAGTGAGGAAGACTGCTTGTTCATGTATCAGTGTAGATCATTAGAACTGACATCTTGTGAATTAATTCTCTTAGCAAATGTGAGAAGCATTATTGGTTTAGTTTTAGCAGGAGACAATAGGGGAAAAAAATGTTTGCATTAGCACAAAGCTTTCTAGAAATTTGTTTTCTCCATCTAGATAAAAATTTGAGATAACTACACATTCTGCGGTCTTGGTGTGTGTTGTCCAAGCAGGACAGGAGAGGCTTAATGCTGTTGTGAAATATAAAGCCTGAGTAGATTCTAGGAGCAGACCTCAGAGGATGTACTGCTCAGTAAAGTTAGGAAATCTTTCTAGTGATGTTTTACTAGAGTCATGATGGCTTAAGGATAAAGGCAGGAGGGAATTTCGGAAGCTCAATGGGCTTTGTGATCATTGAAATTCAGATTTTTCCTCTGGCCTGTGAGAATATTTTTCGGACTCTTGGTGGTATGTACTTTGGTTTTGAATTCTAGGCATGTGAGAAAAGTCAGTCTTCCATCTGAGTGTGCAGACGGAATATGCCCTTCGTCAGGTTAACCCAAAATCTGCTGTTGTGCAGGTGCATTATAAGGTCAGGTAACTCTGTGATAATTTCCTGAAGTGCACTAGCTGTAAAATCAGGAGATTTTATTGTCATTTAAAGCTATACCCGGGCATTGTCATTGACACCATGGATGATTAGACATGGAATGAAAAATTCTGGGAAATAAAAATTCTAATTGTTGTATCTCTGTGATCTGCTCTCTGTCCTGTTGTTGTCACCCCCCACCCTGCCCCAGCTGTGACACTGAGTCACCACATTTATATGGTCAGTGTTTGGTAAAAATTGAGATAAAGCCAATTATTTATGAAGCGGAAAGCTGCTGGTTTCTGGGAAAGGAAAGAAACCATGTGGCACATATTAAAAAAAAATAATAATAAAGCAAGGCAAAACAAAAAACCCAAGTGAAATATTGATTGAGGCTAATGCAGGTTTTATAGCACATCTTTAAGCTGCTACAGATGTGATTTCCGGTAAACTGTGAAGAGTTCTTTATTTATTAGTCTGAGTCCTTTGATTGAAGAAACTATTCCGGAGTGTCTCCACCTGAATCACTGCCAGCATAATGGTTACAGTGAGTTGGGTTAGCTGGAATTTCCAAATAGCTTAAAAAAAAAAAAAAAAAAATCTATCGTGTGAGCCAGTACAGCTGACTTACCCCAGAGGCCCTTGATTGTATTGCTGCTGGTGATGCTAGCAGGGGAGTTGTGGAGTTGCTAGTTTGGTCTTAGTAGCCCAGGAGTTTGGAGCAGTAGGATGTGACATACGGTAGGAAGCTGCAGCTCCTTGTGCTTTGAAATCCAGGAGATCAGTGATGAATATCTCACTTCCAACTGGGAAGCTGTGCTGTCCACCAGTGGTTTAAAAAGTTGCTATTACGCTTTTCTTAAAATGGGCATCAGACGAAGATAAGAAGAAACTTCCTAAAAGGTAGTGGGTTGCATTAAGTAAATAGCTTTAAAAAAAAAAAAAAGCGTCAAACCATTTGTTTACTTCAATGATGTTCTGTACCTTTTCCAATTGGAGTTTATAAGAATGATCTCAGAAAAAAAACCCAGTTGATAAACTTTCTGTTGGTGTTTACTTCAGTTAAACTGTTCAGGGCTTATGCTGAACCTCTACAGCAGTCTATCAGGAATTCCCTAGGAAGGCTGATGTATTCTGGAATTATTTTTCAAAATATGAGTGTATTTAAAAGCTTTCCAAAAAAACCTTGGATGACTTCCTTCCATAGGAACTTCTCTTCCAAGTAGGAACTTCTCTTCCAAGTAGGAACTTCTCTTCCAAGTAGGAACTTGAAGTTTAGAGCTGGTGCCGGAACTCTGGCTAGACGAGCTGATAGCACTGGACTTTCATCACATCTGAAAATCGATTGAAGTGAAAAATATTCAAGGTACAGCTAAATGTATTTTTCAGTTAGATAAGAGCATGTTCTGTGCAAGTTCTGAGCCACCTGGCCATGAGTTACCTGTGAGCTGAGCTGGTGCAGCCACCGTTAATGAGAGGGTAAGGCTGCAGTGAGTGGTTTGGCTCTGAGGCAAAGGATGTTTGCATTATACCAGTACCGTGTACCAGCTGTGTAACTTCTGGTCTAGGCAGACATGTCATCTAAGGTACGAGCTGAGAGTAGGCAGAAAAGATTGCATAAGGATGCATTTGTGGATTTGCTTCTCTTTGGCTTTTTTTTTTTTCCGAGCCGTTGTGTTGTGGGTTGCTAAGAAAACTGCTCAGTGGTGTTGGTTGGTTTTTTTTCCCCAGCTCTAACGTGGTGGAGTTAGTATGTGTAGTCTGGTGGGTGAAAGCATGGCTTGATCCCACATGTTTCTGCACTCTGACTGTAGCCCCTTAATATCTTTGAATTTTGTGTAGTGTGTCTGTTGCTGGGTAGACGGAGACCTTTCATCCATATCTTTATCTTATAAACCTTCTGCGTTCTCTGCTTGTGCTGTTTTGTCTGTAGAGCTTTCTGGTTGTGTTTTTTCTCTTCATCTACATTTGTATTTCTTTTTTTTTTCTTGATGTAAAGAGAAAGTGGAAATTTCTTCCATTTGTCATTTCAGGCTTATTTCAATGCATAATTTAAACATAGGCCTAAGGTTGTAGTTCTCATAAATGGCCAAAGCCAGTCTGATTCAGCACTGTATTTTCACCTTCTCTCTTGCAGTGGCACTAGTGAGCCCAGGGCTGCACAGTGAGACAGGGCAGCAACCTCACTTGAAACCAATCCCACCAAAAAAAAGCCACATTGATTTAATTTACTGTCGCCTTACGGCTGCCAGCATGAGCATAAAAGCATTTAAGGACCAGTTGAAGTACTCTGAGCTGCTGTCTTTAGTTTGCGCGTTTCTTGTCTCTGCTTTATTTCTGAGAGCACTTGTTGGAGCTGTGTGTGAAGGGTAATGGTGTTTTTGCCTTGGCTTCCTATGCTCTGTGTAGGCTTTCTGTGGCCAGGGAAGATGCAGGGTTATTTTTCTTCACACGTCTATAATCTCTACAAGAAACGTTTGTTTGACTCTTGCCTTGGTCTTGCATGTGTAGCACTGCTGAAGTTGGTGGGGCTTCACCCTGGCGCCTTGGTCTGCCAGTTCGCAGGCGCAGTTTGTTTGCCACAAAAGATGGGCTGTGTTTTGACTTCCCCAATAAAGAAAACAGATGCTTGTTCCTTCTGGAACACAGTGCTATTAGATTTTTATACCTATAAGGAATCTGACATGTTCCTTTCTTTTTAATGGGAGGCTGTATTACTAATTAAGTAATTACTGGTTAAAAATTTGTGGTGTATAATACAAGTATCTTCTGATCTGATTATTCTTAAATACATTGTGGATTACAGAAAAGTTCAGATTATAGTAATAATGTACACTAACTTTGTTTCTTTTCTCTTTCTTTGCTTCCTCCCTTTATGTGAATGATGTATTCATACTTCTCATCATTGCTGATTACTTTTTTTGCCAATCATCAAGAAAACCACCTAAGGTAAGTATTTATTCTCTTTTTGTATTTGTATCTGTATGAAAATGTTGAGCAATGCAGAAATATTGGGTGTGTTCCTGTAGTATGTGATGAATACAGCTTTGATAAAGGAACATACATTAAAAATAAATCTATTCCTCATACTTCTGAGTTAAAGACTTCAAAATTCCAGAAGAATATATTTTAGTCCAGCTGGCATGCAGGCAAGGCACATGACTTGTTAAAGCTGTGACCAGGACAAGCCATGATTTTAATGCATTCATAAAAACATTTGAAAGAGTAAAGAAGTATTGTGCGTAAAACATTTCATTGCATGTAATTCTGCTTAGAAGCTAAAATACTGTATTTAAGTGGTGGCAAAATACATCTAGTAAGAAACAAACTGTTCTTGTTTCTAATTGATGATCTTCAGGAATTAATAATTTGTGTAAAAAGTGGCCAAAGTGCGTTGTGATTCACCTAGAAAAGATGCTCTAGGTTGTTTGTCATGCAAGGGAAGGGAGGGAGAATGAGTGTTATGTGTCTATTGGGTAGAGAAGGAGCCTCAGTGGGATGACAAGTACAGTACCAGTACAGGGCTGGTAGCAGTGATAGGGTAAAATGACCGTGTGAACTACATCTTGTCAGCGCACTCAAAACCGTATTGGTATTTTGCTTCAGCAATTTAATAATAATTTTATCTTTTCCATTTCCATTGGATGGTACTTTTTTTACAGCAGAAAGCTGTAGTTAGCTCCGAATGAGGTTTTTTTTATGTTATTCTTTGAATTGTAGATCTTCAAGAAATAGCATATGCAAGTCTGATGTGACTTCAGCAGGTATAGCAGAGCATTCTGTAGACCTTAGGGGAACAGAAGCTGGGATGGATGTTGATCCATATATCGGTCTTTTATGTCTATCTATCGACTTTATAATTCAGACAGCTATTTTATATGTGTGTGTGCGTATCTATATAAAAAATTTAAATATCTGTTGTTTTTATTAATTTTTAAGTGTCAGAAGAAAACATCCTCTCAGTAAGTGATGTATATTATTCCAAATAGGGAGGGAAGAATGGAACAAACTATTTTAACATGAATTGAAACATTCATATTTGAAAAAAACAAACAAAAATATGTAATTTAAGGTCACAGCAGGTGAAAATGAGTAACACTGATGTTACAGTTTAAAATGGTATTCAGTACAGTACACTAATTTATTTTTTTTCCTGGACCTGGTTTTCAGTTTCTCAGGTTTTTTGAAAGCATTTAATAAAGATTTTGTATCAATCTCAGTTAATATAGCTAACACAAAAAAGTTTAATCGTTGTTAATTTTTTTTTTAAAAGCAAAAAAAAACCCTTCTTGTTGTAATTTCACAAAAGACTTTCTTATGAGAGCCTTCATTATCTGTGGATACATGAACATCGTTCATGTTCCATTATAGGCAGATAAAGTTATTCCTGACGCTATGCAAAAGCATAATTATGGCCCTGCATTTCTGTGACAAAAATGTAACAGCTGCATGCTTTTGCCTATATGCCACATTATTGTTAGGTATGTAGATGGTCATTAACATCCTGGAGCTGTAACACCCAAACTTAAGATGATGTGTGAAATGTTTATCAGTTTAAGGCAGGCAGAATATCATTCTTACCATCAGTGGAAATAGGCTTTGTGAGTTTGTAAAGATGTGATACAAGATTTGGATGTTTCTTGATTTATACGGTTTTTAGGATACTGCATATAGTTGATCTTCAAATTAGGACTTTTTAAAAAAATAAAATTTCATTAATATTTGAAGTCATCTTTAATGAGCTAGTTTATCATCAGCTGTGGATGAATTGTGATCTCAGTTCGTCTTGGTAGTTCAGAAGCTGTGGTAGAAACATTATATAAGGATATTATAGGGTGTTTTACTATTTCTACAAACACGGTATTTAAATATATTGCTGATCTTCGGCGTTTAGTTTAATTTTGTGACAAAGGTAGAAAGGTTGTTCTGAGCTGAGATTTGTAAGCTATGCCCTCGGCTGCCTTCACGTTTTCTCTTCTGTGGTACATCTTGTGTTTGTCATACTGTGACCAACTTCTTTCTTCTTCAATTTTTTTAATGGCTTCCATTTACATTAAGCTTACTGTTGTAGACTTTGTTTGCCATTTTCTAACATATCTCCTTTATCACTTAACTCCATCAGCAGTTGTAATAGAGATGTAATGTAATAGGGATTCCAGGCCAGGCGGGATGGGGCTTTGAGCAACCTGGTTAGTGGGAGGTGTCCCTGCTCATGGCAGAGGGGGTGGAACAAGGTGATCTTCAAGGTCCCTTCCAACTCTAACCATTCTGTGATGTAGGAACAGCTGCCTGCTGAATGAAAATTCTTCCCTTGCTTTTCTTTTTAGCAACCTGTAGTTAGCCCATTAAGTCACCCTACGTGTCAACCTGACTGCCCCATTGAGGTTCATGTGAGCGATATCCACACCTGTCCGGCATAACTTTTTTTTCTGTAAAATAAAAAAATAAAATTATTGGCCATCTGTTGGTCAGATGGAAATGCTATTAAATGTTAGCTGTGCATTTACAGTATTTTATAGCTACATAGCCAGTATGTTAGGGATTATGGTAGGTCTGGGTAATGTGTTGCTAAATGCTGGAAGCCCCAGACTCTGTCTAGTTTATACCAAGGATTAGGCTTCGAAACAGCTAACGAAGAATGTGAAATTAGACTCCTTTCTAAACTAATTATGTCATTTGGCTTAATCTGGCAGGCAGTTAATATTGGGTATGGTACTCATTACCTGCAAGTAGTTCACACAAGTTTACTTGCATGTGTAAACCCTTAGAATTATTAATTCTTCAAGCCATTGATTGGGGACTTTAATAAAAACAAGTTCTGCAGAATATTGTTTTGGCTATTTAAAATGTGAATACCCCTTGGCTGTCTTTTCTGATTCTGCGAGAAGTTACTGCTTTGTAGCAATCAGGCACAATGGCTCTTCTAGTTAAAATTCTACAGTCTCATTTTAAGCCACAGGTACAGGTGAGTTTGGGACAAAACTCCAGATTTTTCACTGATGTGGCGGATGCATGGACCAGCATCGCTGTTTTGCTGTGGAAGCTGTAACCCAAAATAATAACAAAGAGCTGTCTTAAAACTGCTGTAGATTTTTGCTGAAGAAATCTGAATCAAAGCCCCATATCTTGTTTTAACTTAAACTTTGTGGTTACCAGAACAAGTATTTTGTTTAATTTCTAATAGTTATTAACACTCTAAGTATCATTCTCTTTAACCTAGAAATGGCCTATGTAACCCTATTACCATGGGTAATGAGCACACTAATGATTACTCTGGATGTGATGGAATTAGCCAGGAAGGGCTAGATCTTGGTACTTTCTCATAACTTTCCATTTTTATATGCTTATGCTGTAATGTTTGTGATTAAGATTCTTATAAGGAACATGCAATGAGTACATACTCAAGTTCATATACCTGTTTTTACTGTGGACTTCCAATTGTGCAAGATCTTTCCGGGTGAGTCATGTTCCATTACTTATAGCTCTGTCTGTTACCTATTTCTAGATGTCTAAAATACAGTGTCCAATCGTTATTCAAACTGTCACACACTCAGACTGAAAATACTGTGCCCTGTCAAACGTTGCGATAATAGAGCTGGGAAGAAAACCCACCCTGTTGGTCTTTTAGCTCCATTAAAAATTTCTGGAATTTCTTCTACCCACTAGGGTAGAAGCTACTGCCCTAGTGTGGCAGGTTCTTGGCAGCTTCCTTTTATCTAACTTTCTCTTTTAGATGCTAGGATGAAGTACAGAATCTTGCAAAAATAAGTTTTATGGCTTGTTTGTTAGTTCCCTCTGTAATTTAAAAGCCCAGAATAATTTTGCATCTGGTTTTGAGAACTGGCCAACACCATACCTCTGCTTGTGGTTGAATGCCAACCTGTACAGACGCTTGAAGTATGTGTGTACCTGTCTTTCCTGGTTTTCCCATTTCGCTTACCTTCTGAAAATACGTTAAGCTTCCTGGTACAGTGGCCATGGAATTGACATCAGAGCAGTGGGAAAGCAGAAATACTTGTCCGTGTAGTCATAGAGACTTACTCAACATGCTTAAAAGAATAACTGAAAGTTCAGGAAATCTTAGTGGAGATACAGGTAGCAATTTTAAACTTTGAGTTTCAAACAAAAAATATTAGTTTTTTTTTTGTGTTAAAACACTTAAATGCAGTAGACTTTCCAAAACTTAGTTAAAAATTAATTCACAGAGGGTGCCTGAAGTTTAAAAAGTTCTGTTTGTATGTCGCAGATCTCTCTGTTCAAATACGTTTCAATAGTAGTTTTGATATAGTTGGTTGATACAGTTTTGATATGAAGTGATACAGATTTTTGCTTTTGAGTTTTCTTTAAAAAGCTAAAAAAGCATTTTCAGTGCCCAGTAATGCCCAGTTTGAGTATTGGCTGTTGAATCTGAGACTTTAGCATTAACAGAAGTTCTGATAGCTTTGCTAGTCATATTGACGGGGAGTTTTATACCTGCTTCAGGAAAATGGATCTTGGGGAGAAAAAAATTAAGAAGAAATTAATGATTATTCTGAATACTCCTATCAAAAGAAAAAGTAATAGCCACCATTTTAGTTTTCAAGGAATAATTATCAGTGAAGATTGGAGAAGGAAGAGAGCACCTTAGATGAGACTTAAAAGGGTATTTTCATAGCATAGGTTCTGTATCTTGGCCCCACGTATGCTTGTGTGCTATTCTTGAGACTGCTTGTCCTTCAGTTCCTGCACTGGAGATCAGGAAAATATACACTTTGTACAGAAAACATGATTAAATGAGTCACTCTTCAGGTAGGACACTGTCCTACAGGCATTCCCCTGTAGAATGCCTCCGTTATGTATGCGCAGAAGAGCCTCATTGACTTGGGACCAAGTTTCTTGCTCTTGTGTACCTTATTTCTTACTCTGTTAATTCTTGTATTTGGAGTCTGTTTTCCCAAAAAAACTTTCCCAAAGGTCTGAGTTGTCCTGAAGATTGCTTTGGTTTGGTGCTTCCTTAAATTATCGATACTGGGAATGCTCAAGTTTGCTGTTGCGTCATCACCAATCAAAGTAATTTTTTAATTTTTGCCCGCCTGTCTTAATGGAGAAGAGAGTTTTACTATAGCTGCTTGACATGTTTTGCAGATAGTGCATGCCTCAGCAGTTTCCACTTTTTTTTTTTTCCTGGCTTTTTTCTTTTTTTACGTAATCTTGTTGCTTCTGTTAGAAGGATTTGGCAATTTTCCAGCACAGATTTTATAAATAGCCTAAGTCCATGGCCTGGCTTTTTATGTTTAGTATGAAAAGATACTAAAATGCTATATTTACATTTGTTTTATCTTGAGGCAGAATTTTTCTCTTCCTATTGCATAATCATTTTGGAACTTTTATAAATCAGTCTGACTAATTTTTACCTTTTGTAGAAAAGTAATTGTTATTCTGATTTTTTTTTTTTTTTTTTTAAAGAGAAACACTTGGCTGCAAGTGCATATTTTAGTTTGGGAAGTCTCTTTATAAGATCAGTGTTTAATTTAAGAGTCATTGAATAATCCTGTCATGATTTTCCATGTTAGCCAAGGGGGAAATGTGTAGGACAATAGATTAAATTGGCCTGCAGTACTGCTCTATTGACATTTAAGTAATTACAGATGAGCATGTGTAGCTGTGTAACCTTTCTGAACTAGGATGTGTGATCCACTGCAGAAAATACTTGGTTTCAAGGGGAAAGAATGGGCATCTGGTAGATTTGGATCCTTTCAATTGGGTGGCTTTTTTTTTTGTAATTTAACTGCTTGCTGTTTGATCGTAAAGAGATTAGGTATTGTTACAGAGTCCTGTGAGGAAAATTTCTGTAGAAGTGGAATGTGAGAAAACACTATTTCTTGGCCTGTAAAAGTTAGGAAAAGGGTTAGAACATTCTTAGTGATGACAGGGAGCTCTTTATGCTTAGGTTTGAAGCACGATGAAAAAATGCATACAAGTAATTTAAAATGCCCCCTACTTACGTGGAGGTCTGAAGGTAAGGTGAAGTAATTGCTGCGTTTCACTTGCAGTTCAGTGGCAAAACTGCATCTTCGACTCAGTCACAGCAGGGAACGTCCTGACCTGTGAGGTTGTCTCTTTCTGTTTGTGCTGCAGTAAGTGACTCGGACCTCCCTGTTAGATAATTATGGGGATTTTTGTTTGTTTGTTTTCTCTTTAGAAGGGAATTCCAAAACTCATTTCATTCTTGTGTACTGAGTGTTGTCTTAGTATCTTGTCTTCTCTCAGGCCATTTGATGTGTTTTGCATTAAGATGGGGCAAAGGGAGGAAGGTGAGGTTACCGTGCTACCTGGTTTTATCCATCTGAAATTTTTGCAGGAAAAGTTAGGTTACAATATACATGTAAATTAGATTGAATAGTAGTTTTGCATTAGCAGGGAATCTGAGTTGTTCTACAGTCCCAAGTGCCGAAAGGAAATTATCCTTCTTCCCTACTTCAGGGTTTGTCTCATGGGGAGATTTGGAGCTTCTGCCTGTAGAGCCTGTGGCTCTTGCTTTACGTTGACCTGCATAGTTTGTCTCACTAAGGAGATCAGCTGTTGGAAGACCAGGAAAAGAAAATCTTGGCTCAGGCAAAGTTTTAATAAAGAAGGTTGTTTGGGTTTTTTCCCTGCCTCTTGGGATCCCAAAAGAAAAAAGTAAATAGAATCTATATCATTAACTCACCCACAGTCAGTTTACCATGGTAAAATGTGGAAAATATATAGCAGCTTAAGGTGTATTTGTGATGATATAAAGCTGTCAAAACAACAGTCTTAAATGTTTATACCATGATGTTCTCAGATGTGCAGAAAAAAGTAACTTGGATCAAATCCCAACACATTAAGTGATTTTGCAGGACACTGTTCCAGGACCACAAGCCTACTGAGCACAATATGGAATCTCATTCGATTTCTACCCAGATGGAACTCTTGACTGAAGTGATATTAAGTCTTTTCATTACAGCAGGCTCTGACAGCTTGTCTAATAGAGCTACATCTTCTGTTTGTAGTTTTTGAGCTTTCTCTACTGAGATCCAGTACTGTACTCTTAGTTTAGGCAGTTAATTTGATGCTATTTACTCGCTCCTTAAGGTTTGTAAGTAGGAATGCTCTTCTTTGAGCATTGGAAGCCCAACCCATGGTAAAACTTTTGTGCGTCTTGTATTGATGTCTGCTAAATAGTCGTCTTGCCAAGTTCTGTATATTGAGTCCTTTTGGTGCTGTTCCATTACTGCTGGCAGAAACTTTTGTCAGCATTAGTGCCTGGAGAAGAGTGGAGCTAATTATTAGGTTTTGGCTGTGTTTTGAAGCCTGTATTAAGGGTTACAGTAAGCAGTATTTTGTATTGCATATAGTACAGTTAGAAAAGCAGTATTGCAGTTGTGCAACTCTCAAGATTTCCCAAAAGTATTCCTGCTGATGAAGCCTTTTTGCAGTTCTGATTTAGGATCTTTAGAAACAGTAGAGTCTAACTGCAATTGAACAGTCATGGATTTTTACTGCCTTAAGAGAAATGTCTTGTAGCCAGAGTTCTTAATTTGTCTTTTTATGTGCTTCTATAGGTGTTTGCTTTTGATCACTGCTTCTGGTCCATGGATGAATCAAACACCACAAAATACGCAGGTAAACTATTTTCCATACATTTGACAGGGTAAATAATTTGAGAACATATGAGAGCCTGGGCTTTTGGTTTTTGGGTTGTTTGGTTGTTTTGTGTTTTGTACTGTGATGCTCAAGTGACTTCTTTACAAAAGCAGACTTCTCATTTTCACAGGGAGTGAGTCATCTGAGTGGTGCTAGCACTGTTCACGAGGGATGTTTTTACATCTAAGCTATAATGTTCTTTTTTTTTTAATCCCATGGAAGAGCCTCTGTGAGGATTGTTTCTGTCAGTTAAAATTAAATTTCGGTTCTGCATCAGAAATTGCTTCTGACTAATGCTAGCGATGAAAGTGTGTGTCTTCAGTGCTCCGTGTTCCTGTGCACAAGAGAGGAATAAAGCATGTTCTCAGATGGTGTGGTTATTTCAGATCTTTCAAGTCATTCATTGTCTGATTGTTCCGATCCCTAATGTTTTTGAGTCATCAGTTTTGTGACTCCTTCCTCCCAAAAGCTGGATAATCCAGACCCCAGTGGTTAGTTTTCTCATAACTGGATTTGTGTATTAGCATATTCGTACTTTATAAGAGGACTTGTTTTGATAGAGATATCTCTGAACACTGGGATTTCAAGACTCTGGTCCATGGAAAGGAGAAAAAAACAGCATTCAGTTTAGATACTCGTATTATAAAGTTTTGTGGCCCATAAGAAATCTTGAGAGTTGATAGGGTTAGTTAGCTCAAAGTTTGGGATCAGTGGACTGATAAATGAACTGTCATGTACTTGGGTTAAAATATGTCTGCTGTAGCCTGTGGTATCAAATCCCAAATCTTGGAGGATGCACTTGATCATAGCTTCTGCTGTATTTCTTACTCGCCTGAGCAATGATAGGTTTCTTCTGGGGGAAGAAAGTTCTTTGTCAGTTCATTTTTCAGTAACTGCGCTTGCACTGAGCAGGTCCACTGCACAGCATTCATAGTTCAGGCTGGCAGAGCCCTCAGAGAACACAACAGCTCCTTTTGTGCCTGCACACCTCCGTTTCCTTTTAATGGCAGGAGGCGATGGTGTGCACCCAGATCTTGGCCCCACGGAGTGTGCAGGTGTGAGCTGCACCACAGTGCTAACACACTCTTAGAGACACAAAGACCAGAGAAACACCCCGAACCAGTTAAACTCGTTTCTGTCTGGGTTTAACCCATCTCCAGGTGAATTCAGTGGGCTTCTACATCTATTTAGTTCTACTTTGAATCAAATCTAGATTTCTCTAGCCTTTTTCAGAAGTTGTCATTGAATCTGTCTGATCGGAGAACTGAAGTTTTATTATTAGTATGCAGATGAACCTTTTATTGGACTGGACTCTAGAAAGCTGTCACCCACATCTCTTGTGTTTTCTTACCTGCTAGAAAGCTATAAGGCAGATATTTTGCATATTCCAGATAATGTTCCTGCCAGAAAAAAAACCCAAAAGCTGTTTTCCTGTGGGGTTTTTTTTTCATAAATATGATAAGAATGTGAGCTTCAAGAGTTGCATATGAGAAACAATGCTTTCACTGATAACTTCAAGACCATAGGAAAAAAAATTAACTTGTGACTTCCAGCCCTCATGTTCTAGAACATAATGAATTTGGCAGAATATCAAAATAAAAGTGAAAAACAAAACTGTTTCAGGCCAAAGTTAGTGGGATATTGGCTCGTTCACTTGCTTGTGCATGAACTGATACTGCCCTGTATTACAGTAGCGTGTCGTTTTAGAGACGACAAACCAAATGCCAAAATGGGAAGATTTCAGTTTTTATATATTTGTAGTATTAAGGTGCCCTAAGTCTTTCTCACGGCTTGGCCTAAATTACTGTAGTAAACAAGAAAAATATGATAACTGGTTTTTGTTGGGCTTTTTTGATACTTCCTTTGCCTCATGGAACAAACCCCCGTTGTCCTAGGCGCCTTGCAAATGCACATGCTGTCTGTGTCCGGAGATCACACCAGAGACTCTTACAGAATTAACAAGCTTAAAGAGTCCAAACAAGCCACCTGACGGCCTGAGTTTTTGAGCTAGGCCATAATTTCTTGGTTGGATGCTGAACTACAGAAGGGGTGCTGTTCCAGAAGCTAGACACGTGCATTAAATACTCCCTGCCCAAAGAACTCTGTGTCGATGCATGAGTTTATTGTCACCAGCAAGAGCAGTGATTAGTTGCACAATTGAAAGGGAACACGTATAAAGCTTGAAAGCAAAGTCCAGAGTGCTTGTAAGTAATAAGCTTGTAAATGTAAGCTTCAAGATTAAGTAAAATTCTCGAAATACAGAAGATCTGTGAAACAAATTTAATTACTTAAAAAATCCTTTTATCTGCATCACAGAAATACAGTGGAAGACATGACAGTGGGAGCTTTAACAAGAGAGTACTAGACTCCCCTGTCAGTCATTGCTCTCTGTGCAAAACCAAAACATGCTCATCTTGTGTTATGTTGACTAGATCTATTGTTGTGTATATTATATTAAAGATTTTGTTGATTGACATGTGGGACATCAGAAAACCCACAGAATGGTGTACACCGTGGACAAGATACGTCTGAATCCTGTATTGACTTATGTGGATAACTCTTCCATGTTTCAGTGGAGTTTTTTGGTGTTTTTTTTTTAATGTCAACAAAACTGAAGTTTGTGCTCTTCTGGAAATGCCCATTGGTTGCAGGATCCTTAAAGCTATCACACGTGATTATGGGCTGGTTATATTGATTGATCTATAATACTACTGGCACTTACTAATATTGTTTGCACAAAAGCAAGATTCTTGTGTAGATAAACTTAATCGCCTCGGTAATTGGTAAAAATTCTCAGGCTGTGGTGGAGCAGGGCTGACCCTAATATGAGATTAGCCATCTCTTTCTCTTACACCAAACTCATTCTGTGAGATACCATCATCTTTTTTGGCTGAAGCTAAGGCTTATTTTGTACATATTAATTTTCTTTCTGAACTCATATGCAAGTAGTACAAGGGGTCTTATTCCAGTTTGAAAGTCACCTTCTCTTTCCAGCTTTTGAAAACAATGGGGATTGTTGCTGTGAAGACCTAGTGCTGTGTATTTATATTCTAACTTACATTGCAGTAAGTCCATGTGCACGAAGCACTAAACTATCCTTTTTTTAATGATCGTGGTACCGAAGTAGGCTGTTGGTAGCAGAATTTCTTTTTTAGCTATTTTTTTTTTTCCCCACTGGATTCTGAATTCTAAAATGATCCAGCAATATCACTAACCTAAATAACGAAGGTTACCTTTATGTGAGGAGAAACATCTAGAGAGGGCATCTTTGCAGCTGCACTTGCAGGACTGTATCTCTCCTGAAGACAGCAGGGAGTCCAAAGCACAAAAGAAGAGTAAACTAATTCACAAAACCTTTGTGGAAGCAGTGCTTTGGGTTCAGGTTTTGCAAGAGAAGGAGTCTCTTTAACAACCTGATATGCCAGGGTTAGAGATTGCAAGATGCAGAACCCCTTCCGAATTGCTCTTAAGACTGAAAAGGAAGTGTTTATGTTGAAGTATTTTTTGTTTTAATCCAACCAATTAGCAGGTGGAGGATAGTTGGGTATTTGGTGGGTATATGAGCCTCTTGCCTAAAAGGAAAAAAAAAATAACCAAAAATGGGTCAATGAAATAGATCATTGAGGAGGGAGGGGAATTTGGTTGTAGGACAGAATGAGTTTGCCTTGATCTGGAAAAGGGATGGGCTTTGGCTGGTAGGCTCCAGGAGAGGTGTTTTGAGAGTACGCAAAATAGCTTCTTGTTACCGTTTGGATCAAGAGTCGGTGGGTAAGGACACACCTGCTTGCCTTGAAAAGCTCACGGACACAAATAAAAGCTCAGCATTTTGGTGAAGGGGAGGACACTGAAAAATTCTCAGAGACTAGAACAAAGAATTCTTTTTACAAGCTTAGACAACAGTTAAGAGCCTATTGAAGTCTGCAACGAAGTGGATTTTCAAAAGGAAGCAAAGAAACCCTTCTGTTTGGGAAGGATTCAAGAGGTGATATAACTAACTACAGTAACACTTGGGCAGGTCCATTCCAAGGACCCCACGCTGTACTGCCTTCACGGTGGATTTTTCTTAGACTCCCTAAGTTACACCACGTTTGGCCTGAAATTTCAGATTGGTGTTTCTGCAGTCCGTGCTGTCCTGAGAGGCTAAACACCTGACTTTTGGCTAAGCTAGAATTTTATAGGAAATACGTATTTGCTGATCGCTGCTCTTCCAGCAGCTGTTTTAAAAGGAAACAAAGCAGGCAAGTGGCTTAAAGAACTGTAACTTCTGCCCTCACGGAAGACTGTGAGCTGTGGATTATAAACAGACAGGAGTGTCTGTCAGTAGTTCAGGCCTACCCATTTCAGCTGTTTTGTGGGAAGAAGCCCTTTCTTATTGTTCCCTTGACCTTTTTTTTTATTATTATTATTTTTTAGGACTGTAGGTAGAGTATGTAGCGCTTGATTTTCTATCACGCAGCTGACACCTGGCCTGTGTATTTTTGGGGAAACTTAGTTATTCAGTATGATTTTAGCACTGTACGGGTCAGGCACTTTAAAATGTAGATGTTGTGGCATCTAATTTGAAGCACTCGAGGCCCTTTAGTGGATTAAAAGTTTGAACATTAAAGACTCCAGCGCTTTGTCAATACCGTAGCGTTAGGCTGCTGCAGTGGTTAGATGATGCTAGCTATTGTGCTTTTAGATTCTTGCTAAAGTGAACCACAAGCATCTTTTTTTCCAATTTTAGAGAGATTTAGAAACTGTTATCTAGCAGAGCTTTTACTTGATCTCTGCAGATCAGGTTTTATTTTAACTATGAGATCATGGAACCAACTGCAATTTATTGCTGTCAAGATTTGCTTCTTAAGATGTTCTGGGTTAGAGATTAAGACTTGGCTTTTCAGTGTTCTACATAACAAGTTGTTACTTGGTTCTAGCTATTTTTGCTGTATAAGGGAGGGGTTTTCAGGAAGGGCAGCGATGTGTCATAACGGTGCAGTCGTGACCTGGCCAAATGAATCTATGCTAATATGAGACAATTATCCCTATTTCAGATTGACAAGTTGTTGTGAACTAGAAATACCAGACACTGAAACTATGTTTTGTTACAGTACATCTTGAATATGTTTGTCACTAAATGAGCAGATCTTGGGAAAGACAGTAACTGTTTACCTTTTAGAAGGGAGTTTTGTTGGAAAGGTTGTGGCCCTTTTTCCTCCCCTCCCTTTTTTTCCCTCTTTCTCTTCTGCCCGTTACCTGCCACCAGTCCACAGAACTTGAGAATGTTTAAACTATTTGTCAATAGCTTAATTTTGCAGATTGTGAGAACAGGTTCTAGCAATGTGTAGGTTTCTCTAGGAACGCTGTCAAATCAGATCTCCTGATTGGGGCTTAAGAAACTGTAAAAGGATGATTTGGAGGCAGAGAAGTGGAATGAGCAAAGAAATATAAGAGAGAATGTTTAAATACCTCATTCTGATGATGATGCATGTTGTATTCTTGTATGTTGGCATCTGTATTTATCTTTCTGTTTTCAGGGACTTCTTACTATCTTACATATTTTCCAAATTTAAATGTTCTAATAATTTATGCTGGCTCAGACATTCCAACTAAGATTTTCATATGCAGCTCGTGGGTAGATAATGTGAAGGTTTTATTTTAGAATTGTTAATAATTTAATAGCCACTATTAACGTGCGCTGCCATACTCTCCTACCTTTATTCTGTTTTATATTTTTGCCCTTGAAACACCCAGCCATTTCAGTAGGTAGAGAACATGTGAAAAAGCTTTTTTAGCTTCAGTGCGATACTAAATGCCCTTGATGCATGGTAATGGCATAAGCATAGCTTTTGAAAGTCCCAGGAATTAAACCAGGGGGTTAAAAATGTAAATCTGAGAGTAGGATGAGTTTCCTTTAGCTTTCAGGTAACTCACAGATACCATTTTGAATGTTGACACCTTCAATATTTTTAGTATGGTTATGGCTAATAAAGAAATGTTTATTATCTCAGTTTATGTGTTTACGGAAGAATGTCAAAGCGTGTCAAGAGTCACTGAACATGTGAAAACACTCAGTCCTAAAAGCTGATGGAAACATTCTTGGGTTAGTCTCCTGCTGCAAGTGGCCTTCTGAGGGATTGAGAGTTACTCATTTGATCTTTCTTAGGTGTTTCTGCTGTTGGCATCAGGCTTGCAGTTGTGCTTGTCAAAATGCGTAGATAATGTCTTGAAGCTACGAAGACAATTTACAGCTGTCTGGTGAAAGTGGAAAAGGTTTCCAGATTGTCTTGTTGATGCTTTCCAGTACGTCTTCAGAACCGAGTGGGCATCCACCACTGTTTCTCAGGTTTCGATGAGCAGAGCATCCCTAACGCTGGGTTGACATGGTTTTCTACCTCATAGCATTAGGGACACTGCCACACGCGCCTTAACTAGAGTTAACAGAGCATCCAGCAACACTGTCTGATAACCTGTCTCACTCCAGGTTAACAGTCTTGTTTCTTGAAGGAAACGAGACTATTTAGACTGTGGTCTGCAGGAGAAAGTCACCAGACTGCCTTCCCTTTCCTCGAAGGGATGAGCAGACAGGAGGAGATCCCTGCCTGTGAGAATTAGCAGCTCTTATACTCATCCTGGGCTCCCTGACGGACTTGGGTGTGCTTTCCCCAGCGTAACTGACTGCGTGTCCCTCGGTCACCAAAAGCTTGTCCATGTTCTGAGCAGAAGACGGGAGTAGGGACAGGTGTTCCAGTGTCTGGCCTTTAGTTGCCTCTATAAGAGGCTCTGTGGTCTTATCCAGCTGGAAGATTGGGAATCCCTGTCTTAAAGACAATAAAGATTGGTGGAGGGGACATCTTTCTGTTAACTAAACAAATTTAATTATTTTTCTGTATTTCTTCCTTTTTCTATAAATTAAGTTAAATCGAGTTAAAACCCTTTCTTACCTCTCCAACACTAGGTATGTGTGGAAGAAAAGTCCTGTAGATAAGCAAAAGTATTAATTGCAGGTGGTATAGGTTTATTTAGCAAAACAAAAATGCAGTAGTGTAGAGAACGGAACTGCATTATTTGTTTTGTCCATAAGTGCAAGTGGACATAATTCTGTATAATACAGATTTTGTAATCAGTTTGCAAAACCCACTAATAAAATTTCATGAGGGCAGCAGTGAGGTTGCTTAATGAAAAATAGGAAAATCTCCTGCTTGATATGCTGCTACCCTCGACAGTACACTGCATTAGTAAATTAATAAAATAACCGTAGTTGAAGTTTAATATCTTGTGTTCTTTTATGTGAGTGCACTTAAAAACAAATTTTATTTTCTCCCATGATAATTTGACTGGTTACTATAAACATCACTCTGAGGACCCATTTGTCTGTGTTTATATTGCTGAGCTCTTAAAAACTGTAATAAACCCACCATTTTAGAATTATGTATCAGTGTCTGATTGACTTCCAGTTTTAGTGTTGACCATTTGAAAATTAAATCTCTTCTGAGGAAAAAAACAAGACAAAACCCCCAAACAAACAAAAAACCCAAATCAGCTTTGTCTGTGAGATTTGAATTGAGTTCCTTGTCCTGGTATTTAGCAGTAAGAGATTCTGTAGGTCATATTATGGTTATCATGGCTGCACAGATTTATAACATTTTGATATCTGTTTTTTCTTGGAAAACATGGAGGAGGTTACTGTTCTATTATTGGTCAGAAGTGGGTAATAAAATTTTTTTTCCTTTTCCGGTTTTATTCTTCACTCACAATCATTGTGGAATATATACACTTTTTTAATAATTATACTCAGCTTCATTCTTTGCTTGATTGCGCGTTCTTGTTCAACAAGATAGTTAAGTGGCTCCCTGCCTCTCAGATACTTGGTAACTTCAAAAAAGGCCCTCAGGAGCTGTTTGGAAAGCAAATTTTTGTGTATTGTACGTTCTTATTAAAATGTTCCACTGATATATCTTCTTCATTCATTTTTCAGTAGTTTAACATTTTCTGTAGCTATTTCTATGTTGTGCTCTCTCAAAATAGATGTTATAAAATGACCGAATGATCATAAGTTGAATGAGAACTGAATCAATGTGCAGGGGGAAAGGGATGGATTTATTCCAGAGCACAGCAGATTCTCCTCTGGTTTTAATTCCTGTGTTCAGCAATTCTGAACTGTGTTAATCCAAGGAGCAGTAACACTTTGAAATTTCAGAAATTCAACTTGAAAGATACGCAAAGACCATTTGATAGGGCATTGCTGCACTACTTTTTCCTTTATAGCAGGAAAGAAATTAGGTTAAAGAAAAAGTAAAAGTGATATAGTGCTTCTTAGTCCTATTTAAATACCTGTAAATCATTCCACAGGTTGTTCTGCAGGAATTTTCTGGGCTGCCAATTACTCAAGGATCATAGAGTGTGAATATTCTCATGCAGTGTATAAATGTATAGCTAGATGGTGGTTTTTATGCCAATATGTTCCATTTTGAGAACTGTGGGAGTCACTATTGCATCCCCTGTACAAAATCATTTCTTGTAACTGGCAGCTTCTGAAACTAACTTACCTAAAGGAGAGATGCAGGTGATCACAGCTGTTCAGAAAGTTACCGGGCAGTGAATATAAATTTAGAATGAAACACCAGAAGGTGTATAAACACTGTCCTTAGCTCAGCTCTGCTTGTGTTGAGTACACACACAGATGGTGCAATTCTCAGATCAGAGCTCAAAGCAGACAACGCACTGACCCTCTTTGTGGTGTACAAATTCTGGGCTTTCCTATTTAAAAGAAAAACAACAAACAAACAAACAAAAAGACCCCTCACTGTGCCTATTTTCATCTTCTACATCTAAAATCTGCCTGGCATAGAGAGACAATTTGCAGACTAAGAAATTCTGCAGCTTGATGTTCCAAACTATGGATTTGACAGAATATATCCTCAAACAGTTCTTTTGAAGTCCCGCAGCCTCCTAATATGCATTTCCTGCCTGAATGTCATCGGAATGCTTTTATCTTGGTTCCAGCATCACCTTGCCACAGGGTGAATCATAATAGCTTATGGTGAAACTTGAGGCCAGTTCCCAAGAGAACAACTACTATTTCTAGCATAATATTTGTTGTACCTCTAATAGCCTAGATCGCTAATGGGTTTCATTGCAATTCTGTTACAGAACTCTTTTAGGGTATAATTTGTGATTAAAGAATGTATGCTAATTGCAAAATTTACAGTTAAATAATATAACATTTAAGCATCTATGTTATTTCCTAACCATTCAACTTACATGAAGCCTTTCAAAGAACTGCTCCCTTCACAGGAAAATCAGCAATATATTTAAACACAAAGGTAGCTGTTGCACTGGTTTCAGGCAGCAGTTCTGAACTTGTCACTCAGTTGTACGAGAAATCACTTGTTCATCAATGCATTCAATATAAAAAATAATTTACAAACCTTTTTTTTCCTTCCTTTCAGTAAATTTTAGCCTGTTGTTCAATTTAAAATAAACTCAAAAATCATTATCTCCTAGGTCAAGAAGTGGTGTTCAAGTGCCTTGGAGAAGGAATTCTTGAAAAGGCCTTTCAGGGATATAATGCTTGTATTTTTGCCTATGGACAGACAGGTGAGTCTCCTGCACTAAAGGGGAAGAACGCTTTTTGTGCACATGGGAAGCAGAAAGAACAAGACATAAGTATTAAGCTAGATAATATCTCAGAATTATATTTTGAAATATCATGATGTTTTGAATATCAAACATTTAGCACAGTCAGTGACAATGTAAAGTTATTAAAGCAGCTCTGAATATATTCCTAGGTACTACCTGTTGGGGCCACTTTTAAAGCCTGAAAGGAGTAGTTCATACTGACAGCTCATTCAGTCTTTTGTGTTAGAGTGTGTTCAAAAGAGTCCCAAGTAATGGCTCCGCTGAAAGAAACCTTTAAGATAATTTCTCTTTTTGTTTACCTGTACCTTGTAGTCTAAAGAGCAAGCTATCTGTCTGGAACAGCATGTCATGTTATTCTTCTATGTGCTTCTAGAGGAATAAAAAGAATTAAAATGTGTTTGCGCTTCATGAACAAATGAGTAGCTCAGAAATTACATTCTAAAGCATTTTCTTCTCCTTTTTTCCTTTAGGTTCAGGAAAATCGTTTTCAATGATGGGCAATGCAGAGCAGCTGGGTCTGATCCCACGGCTCTGTTGTGCTTTATTTCAGAGAATCTCTGTGGAAGAAAATGAATCTCATACTTTTAAAGTCGAAGTGTCCTATATGGAAATCTACAATGAGAAAGTCAGAGATCTGCTTGACCCAAAAGGGTGAGTAGCTTCACTCTCCCCCACAGCCTTCCTTATTTTCATCTGAAACTGTAAAAGTAGAAATCGCTTTTGGAAGTCCTTGAGAAGGTTTTTTTCAAAATGTATGTTTATTTGACTTCTTTAGAAAGTATTAGATACTGAACACCAGAAAAAAATATCCATGTATACGAAGTAGTAACTGGCGTGGATCAATTTAAATATTAGGATACCATCATAATGATGCAAACAAATTCTGTATGAAGTAGTTTACCATCAGAAAGCAAGACATATATATATATAAAAGTAAATTCTGGGGTATTTTTGCCATATAATTCAGACCATATTCAGGTAAAAATTTTCATCGACTAGAATGAGTTGGAAGCTCATTTACAACTTGGTTCTCCTGGTTTAGATGTTGAACTTGTTGAATGTGGAAGGGTAACACCTCAGAGTACACTCATGGCACTCTGGCTTCGTTTTGTCTACACAAAAATACTTTTTAGGCGTTCTGGCTTGGAGGTGTCTGGACAGGAGGTAGTTTAATAGGGTTTTTTTCAGGTGAACATTGATATGTGTAGTATATATTTTGATTCTTGAACATAGTTGCCGTAAGTGAAGAACTGTGTGAGTTAGTTAAAAAGGTAGATTTGAGACGTGATATATGTTAATGAAGCATTGGAAGGGCAAGAATTGTGGAAATTGTGGAAAGGGCAAGAAAAATAAATTGAAGCTTTAGCAAATTGGTGGGGGGAAAGGGGAGGATTTTTGCTTTCCTTTTCTGTCATCATTCTTTCTGCCAAATAAGGCATTTCAGGTTTTGTTCCAGCCACAAGTACTGGGGTGGGAGGATACACTGAAAGTAATTCATGCATATAGAATAAAACTGGTTAGATTAATTTGAGTTTTTATTGTTAATTTGAGTTTAAAAAAAAAAAAAGTGGAAGACTTTTTTTCTTCCGGTTACAGTTAAAGACATAAATTGCCTTCTGCCATATAGAAGATTCTTATAATTTCATACTATAATTTTTTTTGTTTGTTTTTCAATAATGTTCACACTAGTGGATTGTGCATAAAGTCTACTTTATTCCATAGGAGTCGGCAGTCTCTTAAGGTTCGAGAGCATAAAGTACTGGGACCATATGTAGATGGCCTGTCTCAGCTGGCTGTTACAAATTTTGAGGTAAATCTAAGCCCATGACAAGTTTATAAATAACACCTATGTACATAAGCAATAGGCATCTTATAAGGGATAAACTAATGTCTGTCCAAACAATTTGGTTCTTGAGTGTTTATAGTCTCTGGCGATGGGAAAGATCCTCTCTAAAGCTTTGGGAGTATTTATTTC
The DNA here is from genome assembly GCF_964106895.1 of Numenius arquata. Classification (NCBI taxonomy): domain Eukaryota; kingdom Metazoa; phylum Chordata; class Aves; order Charadriiformes; family Scolopacidae; genus Numenius; species Numenius arquata. Next base: position 65,497,829 of record NC_133579.1, on the reverse strand, counting down.
ATGTAAAAGCATTGGATTTGCCTTTATATTGGTTAAAAATATAATAGTGGTATCTCTTTATTTTGCAGTTTTCAATGCATATGGTATACACCAAGAACACGTTTCCTTGACACAGGAAATATGAGGCTTCCAAAATAAGAATATTAGCCTTCCAGCATGAATTCCTTTGATTTTCCTGTTGAATACGTCTTACTTTATACATGTGTATTGCATGAGGAGCTACAACATGGCTTATATAATTCATGATCTAAATCATGATGGCATCTGAGCCCACTTGAGTTGCCAAAACACATTCAAATAAATTAGTATTGTAGAAATCAATGAACTACTCTAGCTACAATGGGAATCAAGTGGTGCAGTTGTATGAGTTGTATAGGCCTTTCTTTTTATGAGGAAGCTGACTTGAAAACGTTGGTTTTAAAAAAAAAAAAAAAGTTCATTCTTTGTGCAGTATTATGTGGGAACCTTTTTGCTTTTTTACGGGGATTTTTGTTTTTCTGAGGCATCCATGCATATTATAGAGTTATAAAAACTGCTTTTGCAGCTTTTATGGCGAATTGCGTACTTTGAAAGCACACCTTCTTTGTCCAAATTCTATGAAATCTTGTTCATACCTAGTTTTTGGTTGATGACTTTTATGAAGCTGTCTTGGAAGACTCAGCAAGCACATATATTAGACTCAGCACAGTCATCTTTGTTTTTACATATGTGGGAAGGTACAGGCTCCAAGTGAGGTAACCTTTGAGCCAATTAAGTGAAGATAGTATTAGTGCAATTCAGTAAAGAGATGACACATTGTGTTCACCTGTATAAGTAGATCTGTGCTGACCTGATTACTGGCATTAAACAGTATGATTTGTAATGTGGATATTGCCAACATTTCAGCAGCAGATAAGGAGAAGGTGCACTGAATGTAGTCTCTGGGCTTTTAAGCCCTGCACTTAAAACAGATGCGATTTAACGTTGTCGTTCTGTGGAATTACGTACCCTCTGCACCAGTGCACCTCAAAACGTGCAAAGAATTTTCTCATTACTTCTACCCTCCCTTCTTCCTCTCTCCCACACGTACACGCCCTTCCATCTAGACAGGGATTTTGTTCAGCAAGCACAGTACTTGCTTTTATCCTAGCATCACTTTTTACTCTTTTTGCTCTAGGATATTGAGTCACTGATGTCGGAGGGAAACAAATCACGAACAGTTGCTGCAACCAACATGAATGAAGAAAGCAGCCGCTCTCATGCTGTATTCAATATTATAGTGACTCAGACACTTTATGACCTGCATTCTGGTGTATGTATTTCTGTTGATTAATTTATGAAGTTGTGGTGAATTATTCTTCTTCCCTCCTCTTCCACTTACATGATCTTTTTAGCTGTGCTTCTACCTTTAATGCCGTGGGGTCCAATAATCAAAGTGATATTGGCAAGACCATAAGATTGAGACAACCTTGGAAGAGTGAGGAAGCACACCAGATAAAGCAAACAGTTGGATCACTTTTTAAAACTATGCTGCCACCATGAAACCTGTCTTAGGTCTTAACTGTTGCTGAAGTTGTTATGTTTTAGTGGCCTACTCTGCCAGTAAGGTTATTAAAGTTACCGCACAGCTGATTTGGGTTCATTAGCGCTTCAGCCCTTTACTATAAAATATGAGTGACTATTAAAGAGCTGTAAAAACTCTGAGAATTCCTTCTGTTGTACATTGAACTTGATACTTAACCCACATTATTATGAAGAACAGTGTTTCAGTGTTTCTTAGCTGTTGCTCTCCCATGTCCCATCCACACAGAATTCTGGAGAGAAGGTCAGCAAGGTCAGCCTGGTGGATTTGGCTGGGAGCGAGAGAGTGTCCAAAACGGGAGCTGCAGGAGAACGTCTGAAAGAAGGCAGCAACATAAACAAGTAAGACATTGGCATAGGCAGGTTGCAAACCTTAATCTTGTAAGAATGACTGTTGTTTCCTTGGCCTCTTCTCTTGGTGTGCTTGTCACGAGTCATTTCAAACGATAGACCTCAGACGCAGCAGTTTGATATGGCTCTTTCAGCTGCTCTGTACTAAACACAGAGCCTTTTACATCGGCGTAAGGACCCTGATTCATACTTGACTCAGTTGAGGGCTATATGAATTTTATCTGGAAAAAGTGACAGCAGCACTCTTTAATTAAGCATATACCTTTTGTGATTCATTTATACACCCTGTCCCCAGGCTTCTGTGTTTGTCTCATCATCTGCTCAAGGAAGAATGCAAAGTTGCAGAGTTGAATGGCTTTGTTCCAACATGTATTAAGATATGTAAGAGTATAATTTACAGTTTAAGAAAACCAGATCTGAATGGAGCTGTGTTAGTTTAGCATTGCCTTGGGCATTTGTACTCAAGCAATGACAAGTTTCAAGGCACTTTTTTACCGTAATTACTGTGTTATTGCCCAAAAGCAAGAATTTAGCACACTATTACCGCTGTCTTAAATATACTAATTTTCATGGGAAGGAAAAAGTTTAACTGTTACATTAAAAGCTACTGCTTTTTCAATTTAATTTTAAAAAGTTAAAAAATGTGTTGGTATTTTAAGTTAACAATGGCAGCATAAAGCCTGTTTGAGCAGCATTAATGCTTAAAATGATTTTAAATTACCTCTTTTTAGATTTTGAATATGTTTGCTCTTTCTAGCTTAATTTCTAATCTACTTTTTATTTAGTGCATCATATTGGTAGCCATGCTGGTGTAGTCCTTGTGAAACAAAGTGATGTGGCTCTGTTTGCGTAATGGCAGGTATTTTACCTTTATTCCACAGGTTAATAGTTAAATTCAGATTAGTTTTACTAGAAACTGTATGTGTATCTTGCATAAACAAAGGTGAGATTCAATATTTCTTTCTAATTCTTGGGGAAGAATTCAAATGCCAGCTCTCCCAGTGGCTATTAACAAATTGCAAATACAGCTACACAAAACAGAAAGACTCTTTTTTTTTCCATTAGGATGTTTACTTAGTGTTAAACTTCTAGGGCATTGATGCAGTAAGGGAAGGTTGTTTTGCCTGTGCTGAACCTTTTTGGCAATACAGGACTTCAGAAGAGTGCATCAAACTTTTCTGTAAAAGTTATTTTAAAAACAAAAGTGGATAGTTCTACATTTTCCCATCGATTAAATTTTTACATGGTATAAATCTGTATTACTTAATCCATTTATTAAGCATTCTCTATTTGCAATCTCTTTTGGAACTGATAGGTAAGAGAATTCTTAGTGCTGTGCTTGGTGTCTTCTGTTAGATTTTTGCTGTTACTTGGAGCTTTGATGAAGTCTGACTTTTACTGGAAGCCTCAAAATTGGTATACGTGTTTTAGTAGACTAGTTCATCGGAGAACATTGCGTATGATCTTCTTGGTGTGGTGCCACCTTACTGATTTGGGAAAGGCAATAATCTTTTCTGGAGTAATACAGAATACTTAAACCATATATATTACTATGTCGGCTCCTTTTTTATTTTTTGTTAATACTTTTAGAAAAAAGCAGTAACTTAGATTGGTACAATGCACTATGTTTAATGAAATAAAAAAATGGAGCTGCTGAAATTGCCCAGCAAATAAACTTGCTGCTTGTGCTGTGTTTTATTGACTCAAAGAAGAATGTGGAAATAACATACCTGTGTATGGATTCACAAGACAGGGAAAAATGTACACTCAGCTGTGCATACCAAAACTGTGTAGTGTGACATTCAGCCAGGCTCCCCAGGTTTCTCCTCTCTGTTTTCTGCGTGAAACCTGGTTAGGACTCTGGCAGCTGCCGCTTCTGTCCCTCAACTCATCCTGTTCTATCTTGGAGCAGCGTATTGTGGCGGGGAGGCAGTGGATTGCTCTCCCACTTACTGAAACAACGGAGAGTTGTGTCATTTTGTTAACACCCTCATAAAGTTGTGATAAAGGTTACTTCTGGTTTTTCTCAGAGATAATGCAAGGTTGCCTTGGTAAAGGTGCTGGGTGTCTGCTTTCTGTATTATTGAGGTTTTTGGGAGACTTGCCATATCTCGTAAGAAAGCTGGATGTGCTAGTTCCTCCCCAGGATGTGCTGGTTCCTATACTGAGGTAGAAACACAGGTGCTTAACAACTGTGGTGTAGTCAAAGAACTTCTAGAATACAGTAGTAGGAGGAAGCAGAATAAACAAGCTGTCAATTAGTGGCTAAGAAAAATACTTTCTGTGAGCAGTCTGCAATTTTAGCTCTGAGTAGTAAAATCATAGCTGTTGTCATTTTAACTTGAGAATGCAAAAAGAAACCTTTAAAATGTAGGCGGGGGAAGGAATGGGTTGGGACAGGTCTGGCTCCAAACTGATATTAGGGAGGGGTTTTGTATTCAGATTTAACTAATAGAAAGGTAGATTCTGCTCATTGAAGAATTTGGTTGTAAATTGTACAGAAATAGTTTGAATGGTATCATTTAGGAACCGAGCTCTCCCCTGCGGTGAGGAAGCACCTCCTCCCCTAAGATGCTGCCCACTCAGGCCCGTGGTGGGAATGTGTGAGCTTCCCAGTGCTCACCAGCAAGGTGGTGAGCAGCCTGGTGGTGCCTGGGGAAGAGGGGCACCTCTTCTGAACCGCCTCGGTCTGCCGTGCGCTGCCGGCTTAGGTTGATTCATTATAAAAGTACTGTGAGATAGGATCAAAGTAATGACAGATCTCTGATGCATCGTTTAGCATGAAGGAGAGCAGCCGATGAGTCCTGTAATTACTTTGTTAGGCAGCCATTTCTTTTACTGCGTTCCTTAAAGTCTTTAAACAGCTTTGTATTATGAAATCTCAAGCAGAATACATAAATTACTCAGTTTGGCTTTTATTGCAGATGTTAACAGTCTTAAAATAAAATCAGTATTTATAAGGAGTAGAAATATTATCATATCTTCTAATCCTGTGTTAGTAAAGTGAAGCTTATAATTTCCTGTTCATTAAAATAACTCGAATTGGTGTTGTAGCCCTGTTGTGAAATAGTTTTCAGCGATAGGCCTTTCTGAATCCCTGTTCTTCCCATCCCCCTTCTGAGGGTCCTTTTCTACCCCCTCCCTCAGTTTTTGGCTTTGGTTTTCACATTTCCCCTCACTTAAAGAGGGGAAAAGAGGAATTGGAGGAAAATAGGCCAGGGTGACTTTTTTTTTTTTTTTTTTTTTTTTCAACTTTATGCTCCTTGAAGGTGGCCTTCACTGGGAGTGTGCTGGTGGTGCTTTTCAGTTGTGCTGTAGGAGGTTGCCACTGAGCAGCGTTACAGCATCCCGCTGTTTGTTCTCACATGTTTAGCACGTTGTCATCTCCATCTGTGAGGACCAGACATTGGAGGCAAGAACCAATTTTCCCTCCCTCATCTTTCCTCCACAAGCTTTCGAAGGTCATTAGGCTTTTGTTTAGGTCACAAACTAAAACTGTCCTTTTCGCTGTGAATCTTTCAGAGGTGAATTGGAAAGTTATCCTATAGACAAATTTACAAAACAGAGTGCTCTCTTGGGAGATCAGATTGCCTAGCCTCTCCTTAAATTTCTTTTTCTTTTAATTTCACTTTCAGGTCTATGCTGTATCTTCATACCACTTTGTGCTATGTGCAATATGGGACATCTTTTGTGACGCATGTAATGGTTCTTATTACCTTACCTTCAGGTGTTTTCCTTGAAATATTCTTCTGCAACATTTTTGTCATTTTCTAAGTTTTACTTGTGAACCACTGGTAGCTTCAAGCAGCACTGAAGCCCTGTTACAAATATTGTGCAAACACGGGCCCATCAACTAAAATGGTAGTACTCCTTGGAAAAGAAAAGTCGAAAGGATGGAATGGAACAGTACAATTAAAGATTTGACTATCTAATTGCGATGCTGCTGAAGTTTTCCCTGGCAGTTATAAAGAGGAGCTGGATAATTGGGCATAAGTATGACAGACCAGTATGCTCTTGGGCTTCAGTGCTGTCTGTTTTAAAACCCTTTAGGCATCTGCTCAATGTTCTCAGGCTCCCGAACCAGCTCATTATGTTAAGCGTACTCACCCCAAGAGCCCCGATGTCACTTAAAATTTACAGGGTTTTGTACAACAATTGGATTACATAATGCACAGCTGCTTCGCACAGATTGCTAATGCAGTTACCCCTCGCGGCAGAAGTGGTACGTGTACCAAAACAAACGACTTATCTGTATTTTCTTCATGATTCTAGAGTGGTGTTTGGGATGCGGGCTAGGAATTTGGGGGCTTTGCTTTTTCATGCTTGTGTAGCATTTTTGTAACTGGGAGATTGTTTGGTCTGTTTTCCCTGCAGGAAGGTAGTGAGGCTCCACCTCAATTTTAAGTCTACCCGTTTGTCAAGGGATCTCCTCATCGGTCTTTTCTGATGAGCAGTCTTCCACTGTCCTGTGATGGCTGATTAGTTACTAGTTCACCAGGCAAACTAGTTCTCCTGGGCTATAGCTGTCTTGAGGATGCCTCCTTATGGCTAGAGAATTGTTCAGTTTTAATCTGTTGTTGAGCCAGTCCTCTTCAAACATTGCTTCCAGAGACAGGGGTTTCTTGCTGTGCTGCCAACACTGACTCATAACAGTGTCATGAGGCAATGTCCAAGATAAAAATATTTTTAGTCTTTGAGGAAAGGTAGATGTCTAATCAAAGGCAATGATTCTCCAGGTACTGAAGCAGTCCGCTTTGCACTCTTCAAGCTATTTTAAATACCCGAGTATTTCAGCTTAGTCTTCCTGGAACTTAGTACCAGATGAGATGAAACACTGTAGATACCCTTTTTTTTTTTTTTTTTTTTTTCTTCCAAATACGTAACTTTAATAAATACATTGCCCTGTTTGGAGCAGGGCAATGGGCTAGCTGATCTCCTGTCATCATTTCCAACTTAAATTATTCTATGGTATTTTAAAAAATGGATGTGAATGTCTGCAGACCATAAACTAAACTCTTCAGCAAATCCCCTTTTCTGTGTTTTATTAAATCTACATTTGGAATATGTGTTAAAGCTGTTGTGCTGTGTTGCATTTATAGATCGCTTTCAACGCTAGGCTTGGTTATATCATCACTCGCTGACCAAGCAGCAGGGAAGGGGAAAAACAAGTTTGTGCCTTACAGAGACTCTGTACTCACTTGGCTTCTCAAGGTAATTAATATTTTCTGTTCACACGATGTCAGCTTAATAGTTTGTAAGATCATTGTAGCTTACCTCTGTGTACATGGACTCATCTTTTTTTAAAGAAATGAGCTAAAGAGCTCTTATAGCTGTAAGTTGTTTGAGGTAACGTGGACAGCTTAAGTGTATCTTGTGTTAATTCCATGAAAAATCCTATTTGGTTGTTTTCAGTTATAGTGGTAGAGGTGGCTGGAAATGTTTATGGATCACACTGGTTAGTGTACATCCAGAGTAGCTTTCAGTGTCTAAATAGTGAGCTTTGTATTTTAAATATCTTTGTAAAGACAGTAGAGTCTCGGAACAGTTTTTAATGCTGAACCTTTCTGTGAATGCACTCTGCAGGACAACTTGGGAGGAAACAGCCAAACTGCCATGATAGCCACAATTAGTCCAGCAGCAGACAACTATGAAGAAACACTCTCGACTCTGAGATATGCAGACAGAGCCAAAAGGATAGTTAATCATGCTGTGGTGAATGAAGATCCAAACGCTAGGGTCATCAGAGAGTTACGTGAAGAAGTTGAAAAACTGAAAGAACAGCTCTCACAAGCTGAGGTAACGTTATTCACAGCAGAATATAAACTGAGTTTCCCAAGGAAATGTCAAACTCTGACTGGAAAAGTAGCTTTAAGCCTTACAAAATGAGGAAAGGAAGAATCTTCCTTCCCTCCCTCTCCCATAATTGACTTTGTTTCCTGAAAGAAATCCAACATAATGTTTGCTTATTTTTAATGTCTTTTAAATGAGGACAACATTGTACTGATGATGACCCTTGTCAGAATAGACTGTTCTTGAAGAACTTCATGTCAAGCAACAATTGATGCAGCAAAGAACTAGTGTACAATTTCATTGTGTAGACTTATTAGCAGATTTATTTTTTTTTGCATTGGTGGACTATGTAATTTTTTGATATCAAATGGTAAAGTGTGAAAATCTGTAAATCTGATATTGGACCACAAAATATGTGGGACATTTCTCTATTTGATATTTGTGAAAATCTATAAAAAGTTGACAAAACTGAAACCATCAGCAGTTTGCTTTACTGCCTTAAGCAGCAATATCACAGTACTAACTGCTATCTTAGATTTATACCTCTAATTGGAGAGTAAAGTATCAGCGTAGGATAGTTTACTTGGTGATTACCAGAAGAAATCAGGCATTGCACTGTAGGAAAATATTTTTGATCTTTTCAGGCAAGACACAAAATACTGGTGGAAAAAAGAACAGAAGTGTGTCTGAATGTAAATTTGTGTGGTGTTTAAACTTCACGTTCATTTAAGGAATAATGTTCCTTGTATGAACAGTTCCTTAGAGGCTGAAATGGGAAAATCTGCTTTAAGAGAAAGAAGCCATTCACTTCTTTGTAAATAAAAATCTGTTCTAATCCCACATTTTAAATTAGAAAATATTATTGTAGCATGTTCTTAATTATTTTGGCAGACTGTGGCTGAACATAATCAGTAGGAAGGTGTCCAAAGTCATACTAATTTTTTTAAAAGTTTTTTTCTCTTATATCTTCTGTTAAAATATAGTTATAGGCCAGCCTGTTACTTGGCACCAGATGTATTCTAGCCCTTTGCTTTTGTTTCCTATTGTGAAATGAGAAGCCTGTGTTAGCTCCAGAGCATACCTTCCTTCGAAGGTAATCAGCAGGGTGAGTCTGAAAGCTTTAATGCAACTCTAGGAACACTTACGAAACCAAGATAGAATGGAAGGCTAAATATTGAGAGGAATTTGTATTTGAAACTACTGTTGGAAGAAAGACTTTGCAGTTGAACTTCAGACAACTAAGACTTAAAGTTTTTAAATATTCAGATATTTTTAAGCAGACACTGAAGCTTAAGTGGCCAGGCCCTGGGATTTTTTTGGTTCCACTGGCCTCTGGAGCCTTGTGAGTCTTGAGCTATTTCAGATCTGGAGCTATGATAGGTTGATTCTGCCCTCTTCCTTTGCAGGCGACCTGTTTCTTCATCTCCTGCCACAAAAAATCTGGGGATATAGTTGAAATCTATGCTTGTTGCATTTCATATTATGTTGGTGTGTTCAGTTCTCCTTGTGGAAGCAGACCTTGCAGTGGGAAGAGCAGCTGAAAGGTTTTGCTAATTTCTGTCTTTTAGGCCATGAAGGCACCAGAACTGAAGGAAAAATTGGAAGAATCTGAAAAACTAATAAAAGAGCTAACAGTCACCTGGGAAGAAAAGCTAAGGAAAACAGAAGAAATTGCACAGGTATTTCAGAAATTTTGAGGAGGAAGGGCCAGATACTCATATAATGCAATTCAGCTGTCTTCTCCACCAGCTGTTTAGAATTCCTCTGGATCTTTGTCTTTTCCCCTGGTTTCTGTGGGGTTTTTGCTTGCTTGCTTGCTTGTTTGTTTTTAAATCTATATTTCATTAGAATAAGATGTCTCATGATATCATTGATTAAAGTTAGTATTTGAGTTTAAAATAAAACATCAAGGTATCTTTGGGCAGCTTGTTTATTTATAAGACCACAGTGGGATCTTGGACGTGTTTGCCTTGAAGTGACTAAGAAAATTAAGAACTAGAAAAGGATCAGAAAGAATTTTGTGCAGTATTTGTTGCTTTTGTTTTTAATGGCTTCTTAACCAGAGAAGGAAAATGTGTACATATATTCACTAATGTTTGTTCTTTATTATTGTACTTAAAATAAGACTTCTGGATTCCAGTGTACTTTTCCATCATTTACACCATCTGTAGCTGTGAGAACGATTATTGTTGGTTTCCCTTTTTAGTCGTACTGTTCTAGAAGCTTGCGCTGGTGGAACCACTGTTTAAATAAAATTTAAAAAAAAAAAGGCAAGGGGGAAAAAAGCAACCCAAAACCCAACCAGCCAAAAAAAACCTCCACCCCTCCAAACTGTAGCAAAGCAAAAGAATGTGTGATCCAGTAGATGCTTTAGCTGAATTAATATTAATAATACTGCAAAAAAAAAAATCTAAACTGTGGCATGCTATTTTCTTAATTATCTATGACTATGATTATCGTTGAAGTAATTGCAACTGAGACTAGTTTTTAAACCAACATAGAGATTCGAAGCCACATTGTGTTACTTATGAGTAGCTCTAATAAAATGAATAGGGCTGCTTAGGTAAGTAAGTGCTGCTTTGGGGAAGCAGATATTTGAGGATTAGATCTAACTTGTTATTGTGTAAAAGTAAGTTCTGTTAAAGTTGTGGTACTTGACCAATCTCTTAAGTTCTGTTTCTGGTAGTGATATACAGAATGCATGTTCAGCGTGTGCATTGTCAGCTTTAGTTGGTCTCCTTTCATTTACTTGCTGTACTTATCTCTACGTATGTCAACAGGCAAGATTAACCTATTTTTGTGCTTGCAGGAGAGGCAAAGACAGCTGGAGAGCATGGGAATTTCCCTTGAGTCTTCAGGTATCAAGGTTGGGGATGACAAGTGTTACCTGGTGAACCTGAATGCAGACCCTGCGCTCAATGAGCTTTTGGTTTACTATTTAAAGGTAAGAATGTGAACAGGATGTTTACATAGAATGAAAGGATGCTTGTTTATTGTTTTGAATTTCTGGCTGAATTTGTTGTTCAGAGTGTATTTAGATTTTTAAGACTAGTTGCAGCAAAATAGGATAGGCCGCCTCCTACTGTTTAGGCTTTTGTTTTCCCTTTGCAGTTCAGCTTCATTGTTTTCCTAATTGATCTCCTGATTGCCAGAAGTGGGAGAAGTGCTTAATGCGTGCCAGTGTTGAGATTAAATTCTAGCATTTCCAGGCAGGATGCGTATAGAATTGCCTTTTGGGCTGAACTTGAAGTGAGAGCCTTGTGTTAGATCCTTCTTTTTGTTAGTGAACTGAGGATTGTTTTAAATATTCAATGAGTTAATCGTAAAGAGATGATGCTTACTAGTAATCAGTAAGAGTAAACATATCTTTGACAGAAAAGCTTAAGAGAAATAGAAAAGGGGGGGGAAGCACTGTTAAAAATTTTAGAAATGAATTTTCCTAGTGCCACTAGCTTTCATACTATTTTGTTTAGCATAGTCTCATGTCAGAGTGAAATAGTGTCAAATACAAACCTATTAAGTTTGTAAGGAAATGTGAGCTCCTTGTCAATAAGATGTGAAAGACTATCCTGTCTATTTTTATAGTTACTTTTCTGCTTTAGTGGCTGAGATAGGGCTTCTGTATTTGAACAGTAGCAAATAAAACACAGCTTCTCTTACCACAGCAAAGTATTTCAGCAGAATTTACAATGTGACTTGAAATTATGTAGAGATCAGTATGTTTAGTTGAGTTGCTATTTAGTTGTTTTATGAAAAGCAGCCAATTCCATGTACCTAGTTTTACTATCCATGTTCTCTTCATATGCCTATATGACGTGGCTGGTTTTCTGCACTATTTGCCTTTATCACTTGTGTGCAAGCTTAGTCTGAGAACATTTTAAAATCAGGATTTGTGTGTCAACTGCTTTATTTTGCTTTATCTAAACCCATATGAAAATAAAGTGCAGAGCAGGAGAACAGCTTGTGTGTGACCTTTTACAGTCTTCAAATCTGCTGTGGCACCATTTCTGCTCTATAGAAGTGCTTAGGAAAGGAGAGCACGAAGATTGTGCAGTCTGTGCTTTAGCTAATATTTTCTTAGTTATATAAACAGCGATAATTTGGTTGTCTCTTAGTAACAGCTTATTTTCTAGGATCACACAAGAGTTGGTGCAGATACCTCGCAGGATATACAGCTCTTTGGTATAGGAATCCAACCAGAACACTGTGAGATTGATATTGCTTTAGATGGAGAAGTTACACTCACACCAAAAGAAAATGCAAGGTAAGGAAGATCAGCAGCATTTCCCAGTGAAGTGTTTGCTTTTCTTTACCAGAAAATATCTTACATGCATTTTTATTTCACAGTCAGAAGTTTCTTACATTCTGATCAACAAGTAGCTTCAATATAAGTGACTTAAACAGATACTTAAAAGTGATAAAACTGAGATTTCCCCACTTGTGTACACACTGACCCACCCACCCACTCTGCAGCATAACAGGCAGTAAGTGGTTTGGCTCAGAGTAAACCATCGCAAGAAGGAATTCAGTAGGAATGGGGGACCATTGCTTGTCTGTATCTTGGATGATAACAAGATTACTGAGATGCTGCTAGCTATCCCGACCCATGCAATGGGATAGTAGGCTGTGTCTTGGTGGAGGAGGATAAATTGTGCCTCGTGAGTAGTTCATGCTGTAAAGCTCAGTATTCTGTGAGAAAGAGGTGTTGTAAAGATCTGAATATCTTTAAATTTTTTGTGATCTTTAAATTTATTTTTTAAATCTTTAATTACTGTTGTGTCTAGTAAATATGAAGTGTGAAGTCACATTTCTTCTTTTGTTTCCACTTCTGTATTTTAATTATTTTTCTTCTTGGGAGCGCTGTGGCTTCCTAGGTGGAATTGTAAATGTCTCTTCACTTCATCTCCAATGACATGTGATAAGCTGCACTTTTGTCCTAGTTAATAGTCATGCTGCTTGACTGAAATCTGAATGTCGAAATAATGTATAGATTAGTATTAGAATGAGAAACAAAAGTTTGAGGCATACGTTATAAAAAATCCGATTTCTTTCATTCTGCCTTCAGTAAAACGCCTCCTAGCATTTGCATTTTTCTCCTGCAGCTGGCAGTACAAAATTTTAAACAGATGGGATTCAGACTTGTGGTGATAGAGTTACTGTACTGGAAATCAGTCATTTTGACTGGCAAGAACAAAGGCATATGTCAGTAGAAAAAAACATACTTTGTTTTACTCGTGCCCGGTCTGCAATGCTTAAGTAGCAGTTCTTAAGATACTGGTGTAAACGGAAATTTAGTTACCAAATTTAATTGGAGAAAAAATCTGGTTTTAAATCAAATGCTTACATGTTTGTGTTGACTTACTTGAGACAGCCAGCTGAATTCAGAACAGTGCATCTGAAAAGGCTTTTTTCATTTTACTTAAGTTTTTTTTCCCTTTCAAATAAAATGTTCTGCTTTGTGACTCACACATGCAAAAGTTCAACAGCTCCATTTTTCCCATTTTGTGATTGAAACTTAATTACGGAAAACCTAAATACAAATACAGCAGTATACCAGATGTTCACAAAAATAGACCCTTGTTAATAATAGAGACTCCATTTGTTGAAAGAATGAAACTTGGATCTAAGGGTCTTTTCTTACGGTTGAATGCCGAGTATGTTAACAGTATATTTTACAACTGTGTGTTGACTAATTTTTATCTTGCAGAGCTTTATCAGCAGGATTTGCATGCAACTTAGTTTACAGACTGTTTATAAGAAGCAGGCAGTGACCCAGTTTGAGAAATGGGCATTTAAATTGTGCAACTAAAAGCAACCTTGTCTGTATGTTTACTGAAGAGTTGTACCAGCTAAAGCTGGAGGGAAAACGTGCTTGGTGTTTCATTTTGACAGTAGAAATCAGACCAGTAACTTTCCTATTGATTTTAGCAGATTTGTGTATCTTATGATACAAATCACTGTCTGTAGATGGGAGAAGGCAGTTGATCATATAGTTACTTTTCAACCTTTTATTTTTAGGATTTCACTGAAGTCGTATTTTCCTCTTTCAGATCCTGTGTAAATGGTGCACTGGTATGTTCTGTCACTCAGTTGTGGCATGGAGATAGGATATTATGGGGAAACAACCACTTTTTCAGGTAATAGTTGATATTTACATTCCAACCTCTTTACATTCAGCCTGTTATTTTTTCTTCCACCGTTCTGCATAAACTTTTTAGAAACTGAATTTCAATTTTTACACAGAATCAATTTACCAAAGAGGAAACGACGAGATTGGCTGAAAGACCTTGAGAAAGAAACTTCATTAGGAGAGCATGATCTGGATGCAGCTAGTGAAGCTTCTTCAGAACCAGACTACAACTATGAGTTTGCACAAATGGAAGTTATTATGAAGACACTGAATAGTAATGGTAAGGCAACTGCCACAATAAAATATTCTTTTGGATTGTCTAACAAATTCAGCCTGGAACTTAATTTCTGCGTAAAACAAGTGGTACCCTAGCTCCCTAGGCCTTTGGAGCATTTTCAGAAAAAGATATTTTACAGAAACAGTATATATATATAAAATAAATGCACCCAGGTATAAATACAGACACACAGAGAAATTAGTAGTTGGTTTGTGCCCTGATACAGAATTTTATCTGTACATCTGCTGTCCTTTATACTGCAGCTGAATGGTAATCATATGCCTGTCGAATCATCATCTCAGTCCTACTAACATCTCAGTTTTACAAGTTACTGCAGACAAGAGGGTGCTCCAGATATGGCTCAGTTAATTTCATCCTTCCTTTTGTATCAAATGTTACTGACACCGTTTTAACCCTAGTAGGTAAACACTGACAGGAAAACAAATCAATATTCAAATGTCAGCTAGTGTGGTTTTTAACGCCTGACCACTCTCAATATTTTATTTAATCATTGTTAAAACCTATTGGGATGCCTGTTTTTGGACAGTATAATAAAATAATAGTATGGTACATATAAAACTATGGTGTTTTCATGGTTTCCAGAAGGCAAGTTATAGTTCATATGATATAATATGGTATGAAGAAGTGCTGAGAAACTTGGTAAACTACTGAATGCTTTGTACAGGTTTTTTAATACACACAATTTGAGAGGCAAATACCTTGGTTTTTGGTCACGGACCAAGAAGACACAGTAGACGGTGCTGCTTCATTGCTTTCTGTTCTCCTTTCTTCATATCTTTGCAGTATTTCCATTGTTTGCTATGGTACAGTTGTTGAAATACAGTATCTACTTTTTTTTCTTGGTCTCCTCTTAATTCTTTCTTTGTTTTACTGTTGAATACAGCATGATGGTTTCACATGCTTGAAGTTCTAGCAATAATTAGCAGGTTTTTTGCAGTTTGATTTTAATGGGATTGCTTGTGTGAGCGAGTCACAGGGTCAGGTCATTTAAGTTGATGTGAAATTATTGTTTGATAACAGAAATATTCACATTATGGTTCACTCATACCAGGGGACGAATTTCAGATGAATCTGCCATCCTGGTGGTCTTCAGTGTTGTCATCCCTCGTGAAGATTCTGTTGCCTGTCTTAAGGCCTCAAACCATCCCGTATCTGTGCCAAAACTGGGACAAAGGTTTTGAACTCGATTGACTCATGCATGAGACTGCTGGAGAAATTTGAAAGCATTAATTGATGCTTGATTTGCTTGTCACTAACCAGGATTTAACTAAACTGTAGCAGTCTACAATGAGTCAGTGTTCTTTGAACGGCGGGGGGTCACATTTTTTGGTTTTCATGTGTTGTTATCTAGCTGGTGGAAATGAATCTTCACAATATTTCAAGTGTCTTTACATTTTAGTTCAGTAGGCTTTTTTGGTTGTGATCCAGGCCAGTTTTTGGCTTGGTCAGTTGTTTTCCATGTCTTTGCTCAAGAACAGTGCAGACCTTGCTGTTTCATTAGAGCACTTTCCTCCCTAAGATACAGCAAATGTTAGCAGTCATACACATCGCACGGTTCCAGAGGCATCATACCCCTATTTTTCTGCTTCTAATCTCTTCTGCCCCCTGCCACATCGGTGCTGCTTAACGAAGTTGGAGTACGGAGTGATAATAAAACCCTGATAAAACAAGTGACTGTGAGGATCGTCGGCTGGTCTTTTGATTCAAAGCTAGCTAGCGCTTCCAGGTTCTGTTCTTCTCAATGGTATAGCTAAAATAGAGTTTTTCTCGCAGGCTTCCAGTTTGCTGGGTAAGAAGTGAAGCAGCTTTGTTGCAATACCATTTATTTATTCTTCCTTAAAATGAAAAATAAATATAAATATGGGTCAGAAAGAAGAAGTAACTAAATAACTGAAGACAGTTAATTTTATTATCTGTATTCTCTGGAGAAACCGTAGGCAGGGAATAAGGGGGATTTTAAAAACTTGGTTAGATAATTACTTTATTAGGCGTGTATTGATGTAGTCCAAAAGCAAGAGGTTTTGGGGGTTGGGGTTCCCCCCCAGCCTTGATCTTTTTGAGAATAGTAACCCTCTTTAAATAAATAGCCTAGCTTCTCCAGAGTGCAAGTACATTTGTTTTTATGGCATGTAACCAGCACAACAGTGTCACACATTACATCCGGCTCCAAATAAGCTCTGAGGAAAATGCGTAACTTTGAAAACAGCTGTAAAGAAAACACACAGATCCTTTCCTCCCTTCAGCATGTTAACTTTCTTTGTGGGATTCTGTCACATCAGCTTTGTACTGCTAATTTGTGATGCTGGTCAAACACAGAATGCAGCAAAGAAGTTTACTTTATTCTTGTATGGGGTGCAGTGGTTAAGTAAACAATGTGATTAGGTTACCCAGCTTCTCATTGAAGCAAACAAAACTGTTACAGCTCGGGGTGGGGATTTTGATGAAACTTAGCAAAGCAGCCTTGTCATAACCTTCTTCTAGCTTGCTTAGAAAAATGCACTTACATGAAATCCTATGGAGTTTACTCAGCGTTGTTGTTACTGGATGAACAGGGTCCAGATGGGAATTAAATGAGATTGCAGCAAGGTAATAAATGCTGATCATCCTATGGAGAAAGTACATTCTTCTGGTTCAGTGGTAATATGCTAACATTTTGCAGAGGATTAGCTGTGTATCAATGGTCTTCTCAGGGCCATTGAACTCTTGTTACATAAATACGTAAAAGATTGGGACTTGGGGCTTTTAACACAGTATGGAATTTGCTGTGCATTTGGCAGGTTTTGGGTAGAATCTTCGCTAATGTATTTGACTTTGCACAATTGTGGAACATGGCGTTTAACTTAAACACTATTGTAGTTCTTTTGAATTGTGAAAAACTAGACTTTATTTTTTCATCTTGTAACTAGATGGTTTATAATTCATACCATATTTTGCTTTTTCACTCTGGAGGGCTTGAGTGTTTGTGTGTAAACTCTTTCAAAAGTTAAATTCAAGACTTTTCTAAGAGTGTAAATTTTCCTTTTGCATTTCAATACAAGCATAACCCACCTTTTTTATTTCCTCAAACAGTAGTGGATTTCGTTGAAATTGGGAACTTTTAGACTTGGTGCTTGCATCTTGTTCCAAGTATTTTCCATGGTATAATTTGATCCTGTGGTGGCTGTGAACCTGTAAATCTATGTGGCTGAAAAGATGACTTTTATTAAGGAAATCCACTCCCTGAACTCAGAGCTGGTCTTTGAGCAGTTTAGGAAAGTCTTGTCTTAATGAGTCAGCCTTAGATTCATTTCCTGTGTTTGCAAACACAATAGAGGGCTTTAATTTCTTCCATGCCTCTTCTCTGTCTTCTGCATAATACCTGATTTCTCAGCCATTCTTACACATAACTAAAATTATTTTAGGGATTATCCAGTAAAACCTATGCATGTGAAGGTAATTCTGCTATTATCTGGAGAAGTTAGGATGATGATGATGATGCAGATCAACATGAATAACTTGGTTTGTAGTCCAGAATGCTAGAATTTGGTTCAGTCAATTGTTTTTGTTGCACTGCCTGTTTAAAAGCTAAATATAGCTAACTGTGTTTCTGAGAATGTCATGTACTAAAAATTAATATTTCTGGTTATTTTAAGACGCTTTTATGCTTCACTGTTTTGCTGTTTGGTTGCTATTTATACTGACTGATTTTTAACTTTGTGCTTTATAATTACCATGGTGGTGGTATTTTATGATGCGTTTGCGTGAAGCCAGTGATTTCTTCCCTGGATAAGCTTAGGGCTACAGCAGCAACTTGCAATAGTGTTTGTTTTTTGCTAAAAATAAAGATACGCTTTACATCAGTCTTAATATTTCAAAAAAGGATGCCGAGAGGCAAATACAAACCCACTGTAACAACAGAACCCTGGCGATCTTGTTTGTTTCTCTGGCATTTATAATAGGAAGGATTTGTTTTATGAAGTGACATGCCTAAATAGCCCTGTATTTCAAAATAGCAGACAGTGAGTTGGTTTATCTTTAGCAAAATCGGTCTCAGTGGTTTTAGTACTAAGTTCTTCTACATTGCTGAATACAGTAATAATACACTTGTTTGTGAAGATACACTCTCCCAAAAAACACATCACTTGTATGTGCATGTTATGCTGACCAACATACACTACTCCTGATGAAAACCCTCTGGAGCCTTTCATGTGAGGCCTCTATCGCATGTTATTGCAGCCCAATTTTTTTTTTTTATGTAACATTGTAGTATCAGGAGCACTTGTGCAAAATTTTATGGGACCAGGTTTTGGTAGTGAAGGCAAGATGGTTCATAACTAAATCACACTGACATGTTTGGTTGGGTTTTTTTGAGAAGCGCACCGCTAGTTCCAAAGTGGGACAGTGTAATTAAATCTAGGTTTATTTTTCTCTCTCCTTTGTGACAGACTGGCATCCTGAAAAGTCATAGCAGCGTTTTTTTTAACTATGGAACTTTGTTCTTTCCCTTCCCCTTCTGATGTACAGGATCAGCAATCTGTTAGGTGATGTGCTGTCGCTCAGGTATTCATCTAGATTGGCCCTCTTGCAAACCACTTTTTTTGCTCTATTTAAGCTGTCAGATGTACATACATGAGGCGGATATATACTGGTAGTATATAGAAGGAGCTATTCCATTTAATTGCACTTTCGGAGGCACAGTCTGGCATTGGACTTAACGCCGGGAATAGAGTAACGTTTCTTTAATTTGAATGCAATTTAGATTTAACCATAGCTGATTGACATAAGCAGTTGTTGTTTCAGGATCGATTATCCAAGTGGGTATTTGTTCTGGGTTGATACTGAAATGTGGTTTGTAAAGCTAAATGCAGGAGTCGCCTCCGGAACGTACTTTGTGTGTTTCAGTGCTGTTGGAGGGCTCTGGGGCAATGCAGTGCCTGACCAGTCAGTCAGTTCGTTTGTCTGGGTTTTCATCTGCAGCTTTCCAGCTTGTTTCATTCTCTGCCGCAATGGAGAAAGTAAATTGCTTTTTACTTCCTTAAATCGTTTCCTTCTCTGGTTAACATCATCTTCCCTTGTATTTTGTTTTGTTTTCTTCTTACTAATTTGTTCCATTTTCCATCTATTCATTTTTCCCTACTGGGATTCTGGAACATACTGTAACATCGCAGTACTGAAGTATGCAGTAGATGAGGGTCTTAACCATTGTTCTAGCCTCTTTGCATGCTGGTTTTTTTTTTTTCTTGATTGGATTTATTTATTTAATGCAATATTTATTATTTTGGCTTTTGTTTTGAGGGGGAAATGGTCGGTTTGTGTTTGCAAAGACTCTGGGATATGTTGATTTCTGTTACCAAATCAAGAATGAGTGTTCTGTAATGCTGAAATGGCATAAATGACATTACTCACTTTTCTGTTTGGTGGTTTTTTTTATTATTTTTTCTTCTTTCTTTTTTTTTTTTTTTTTTCTTTTTAGACCCAGTACAAAATGTGGTCCAGATCTTGGAGAAACAGTACTTGGAAGAGAAGCGGAGTGCTCTGGAGGAACAGCGGCTGATGTACGAACGTGAGTTAGAGCTGCTGCGGCAACAGCTCTCTCCGGAGAGGCAGCATCAGCACGGCAGCGACAGGCTCTCCTACACCGCTCAGACTGCACAGCAGAAAGTAAATCTCTGGACAGAAGAGAGGTGAGAATACTGGAGTTAAAACAAAGGAATTAATAAGAACTATAAAGGGTGAAAGATGGGGCTTGAACCGTCTGCCAGAAACTGATAATGTTTTTTTGTTGGAGTTAATGTGCAGTACAAAACCTGCCTCCACCGAAGTGTTAGCTTTTCATTTAGGATTAGATTGTGATGTATAACATTCGTACAAAATCTTCCTGTTTGATTTAACACACAGACGGTACTTTGCAATCTAAAAACAATAAAAAATACAGAAAATGGGAGTCTTTAAATGTTGTGTGTATGTGTTTCTACAAGTAAGCCCAGCTTTAGAAGAGTTTGAGAACTGCGGAATAGTCAAGCAGAGTATCTTTGAGCTGTTTAGGAAGTACAAGGCTTGCCATGGGGCTTGCCTCTTTGCAGAGGAATAGCATGGCAGCTGAATGCAGCCTTGGTGTGAGATCATCAAGAGATTTGCAGGGAATGTTAAAAAAGCAGACTAGGAAGATGTGAGCAGAGTTTAGGCAGGAAGTGCGTGTTCGCATCTTGACAATGAAAGAAGCTTGCTCTTAGTATCACTGGGGAGAGAAGGAAGCCAACTCCATGGAGAGAAGTTATGGGGGCAGCAACCAAGATGATGTTAAGTTTTCGGTGTACAAATGAGTATTCTGTCATTGGGTTAATTCAGCAGGAAGAATGACCAGATGTACTCACAGGTTTCTTGTAAGTTTCTTTTAAATCCATTTTCTTTTAAAACAGAAGCTTCACTTAGCCTTTTTTCTATATGTAGTGAGTTTGAGTGCTCTTTCCTATTTTGATTACTTTTGCTTTGTTCTCCACCATTAAAAAAAAAATAAAATCCATGTACAAGAGGAGTCTAGCAAAGGTAGCCAAGAGTGTATTGCAGCTTTCAAATTCAGAGTGTTAGAAATAGAACAGAACAGATCTTGGTTTAGTTTTTGTGCAAGGTTTTGTTTTATAATTTCTGCCCAATTTGGCCTGGGAAAAAAACCTAAACAAATAACAAAC
Organism: Numenius arquata; assembly: GCF_964106895.1. Lineage (NCBI taxonomy): Eukaryota > Metazoa > Chordata > Aves > Charadriiformes > Scolopacidae > Numenius > Numenius arquata. Next base: position 65,477,032 of record NC_133579.1, on the reverse strand, counting down.
TGTTGACCTACTCACCAGCAATGACTAGAATGTTTTCTATGGCAAGTATACGGAGAAGTAGTGCTGTGTTTCAACTGTAATTAAAATAATTGTTTGCCCCTGTAAGAGCTAAAAACAGAATCACTGGGAACTGAATGTAAAACATGGGAGAGTCATTTTTGGGGTTTGCAGGCTCTTCTAGGGCTGCAGAAGGAGTGCAAAGTAAGAACCACGCTAGCTGGATTCATTGCTATTCAGAACTGTTTTGAGCACAGCAAGGACATCAAAAAATCATTAATAACCCTTTCAGCAACAGAGAAGAGAACTGGGCTTACTGGCGAGGGAAGATGCAACAGAAGGGAAAAGGAAGTAGCAAAAAACTTTTGCCTGTGCTTGAGAGTTGAGAGATTATTGAGAAGAAAAAAATGTAACTGTGATCAATTTAAAATTAACCAACAACCATGACCATGTAATGACATAAAAAATGAGAATCTGGAGTGATATCAAGGCTAGGTGTTCTGCCACCCTTCTCGGTAGTTGTTAGATGTTTCTTGGGAGGAGCTGTGCTTTAAACAAGCATTTTTGCCTCTGGATTTCATGGGTGAATGCTTTATGTAACTGTTGAACTACATGAAAACTGTACTTTGCTGTGTTGTAAAAAAGAGGAGAATGAATGCTCCTTGTAGTGATCGGTAAGGAGTACGGTAATGCTTTGCTGGCACTGCCGTTGAAAAGGCAATTTTCTGAAAGAGCTAATTATTAGTTTCCTGTCCTCCAGAAGATCCTCCTAGGTATACTTTTTATTTACTTAGAGTTCTAGAAGAGTTTTGGGCTTCTGAAAAAAAAGGGCAAGATTTGAATCATCTTAAATAAGAAAGCAGAAAAAAAATCTTTGGGGGATTTCTGCTGTGAAAGCATGGCAACGTGGTGCTGAGAGGGTGTTTACCAGCCAACTGGCCAGAGGGCAAGAAATGCAGGAAAAACTGGGAACACTGGATGTGAAGAACGTGCAAAAGAGCCAAGTGTCTAGATTGCATGAGGTTTGGTTAGTGCAGTTTTAGCTGTCGCTCTGTTGCCTTTGCAAATGAAGCTGAGCTATACTGGATCAGCCAGCAAAATGAATGTGATAGGTATCAGATGGAGGCACGTGGTTGTATCCGTCAGATCAGCTAGAACGCACTGCACAGAGTTTATTCCGGCTTTATGCTGACTATGGAAGGACGGATGATACCTGACCACCTGGGGTTAAAACCTGTTGGCATAAAGTTAACCCATTGTAACTTTGAACAAATTTATCTTGTCAAGGTGAGGGGGGGTGTGTGTGTGTGTGGTGTACTGGACCAGAGATTTAGTTCAGCATATTCTGTATCTGGCATTAGGAATGCCAGAGACTTGCAGTGACACCTCATGAGTGTCAGATGTAAGTTGGCTTAAACAATTGTCTCAGGATTTCACGTTTAGCGAATATTCACTTCATTTAATATCACATAATCACAGAATCTTCTAGGTTGGAAGGGACCTTCAAGATCATCTTGTCCAACCATCAACCTAACTGACAAAAATAAACACACACAAAACAACAAAATGCAACACCATCCCTAAATCATGTCTCCCAGCACCACGTCATCCTGTCTTTTGAACACTTCCAGGGATGGTGCCTCAACCACCTCCCTGGGCAGCCCGTTCCAATCTCTGATAACCCTTTCAGTGAAAAAATTTTTCCTAATATCCAGCCTGAACCTCCCCTGGCACAACTTGAGGCCGTTTCCTCTAGTCCTGTCGCCCGTGACTTGGGAGAAGAGACCAATCCCCGCCTCTCTACAACCTCCTTTCAGGTAGTTGTAGAGAGCAATAAGGTCTCCCCTCAGCCTCCTTTTCTCCAGGCTGAATAACCCGAGTTCCCTCAGCCTCTCCTCATAAGACTTGTGCTCCAGACCCCTCACCAGCTTCGTTGCTCTTCTCTGGACCCGCTCCAGCACCTTGATGTCTTTTTTGTGGTAAGGGGCCCAAAACTGGACACACTGCTCCAGGTGGGGCCTCACCAGTGCCGAGTACAGGGGGACAATCACCTCCCGAGTCCTACTCACCACGCTGTTCCTGATACAGGCCAAGATACTGTTGGCCTTCTTGGCCACCTGGGCACACTGCTGGCTCATGTTCAGCTGGCTGTCCACCAACACCCCCAAGGGCCTTTTCTGCTGGGCAGCTCTCCAGCCACTCTGCCCCAAGCCTGTAGGGCTGCATGGGGTTGGTGTGACCCAATATCCTGGTGGAGCTTGTCATATGTTTCGTGCAGTAAGAATTAAGAAATCCTATCTGAAACATTTTTTTTGCTTATGTTTCTGGAAAGGTGCTGGCACAGCTGTATACAGAAAAAACACAACTGTAATGAGAACTACTCATAATAATTGGTTGAATTACTCATAAGTCCTCCTTATAGTCTTAAGCCATTCCTTTCTCAAGGATCTAGCTAAGACAAAATTGGTGTGGGAGCCTCCCCAAAAAGCTTGCCTGGATGAAGGAAGGGCCTGGCTGTAGCTGAGTCCCGGTGGCTCTTACAGCACTTACAGATCAAAGCTGCCTTCTGGTTCTCAAGCTGGGCAGCTGTCTCCCAGTGGTTGCAGGTGTAATGCACTCGCAGTATTAAGTACTGATTAGTGTGTAATTCTTGACTCTACTTTTATTTTCCGGGTGAATCCAAAATTATAGCTGTCTGTGGAATGTGTCACTCCCATGGTCTGGAATTGCTCATTTAATCTTGATGGCCTGGATAACAGAAGCAAGAAGCAGAGGGAAAGGAATTTTCCGTATAACGCCAGGAGCAGATACGGAGGAAGTGGACTAAAAGTCCGCTGATAGTAGCAGCTATTTAAGATCCAATAAAACCCACCACTGTTGCAAACTTAGGCTAGATAGGGGAGAGGCACAAAGCTGCATGTTTTAGCATGTTGAAGGCACTAAAATTCAGGGCTGCTTCTAACACTGTTGGTTTTTTACCACTTTGGTAGGGTATCGAGGAACCAGCAGAGTGCAATTTGAATTAACTAGGTTGTTCTTTGCGATATTTTGAAAAAAGAGCCATTCAAGAAGAATTCTGTTGGGGACTGAAAGGCGTGTTAGCGGTTTTTTGTGGCTTCTACTATAAATACATAGAGAAGATCTGAGGTTATCTGAATAAAGGCAAATAGGCAGACTTTGCCTGTATTCACAGCAAGGCCCATAAGTTTACTTGTTCTTCCTATGCTTGTCTGTGATGTACTGTATTTTATAGAAATTAGAAGTGGATGTGCACAACGTGTACTATATTTCAGTAGGACTTTGCGTAGAAAAGCTAAAAAATCATACAGGGGAATGCTGGTCACTGAAATATCTGAAGTTTGATCGTGAGTTTTATGAAGATGATGAGATGCAGTAAGTGCTGTTGGGATTACAAAGGAAGGCAGAAAGGAGGACTTTGCATTTGCTCAGAGGATAATCGTGATACTTCTTTTAAAAGGTAAATTAAAGACGAGAATCCCAGGTAGAGAGTGTATCTTAGTATCGCAGGTGGAGGTATAGTATGTGTCATAGCAGGTTTGCTAGGTGTTAGGTTAGAACACATTTGCTCAGACAGGCCTTAGAAACCTTTTTGGAATTTTTCCAGAGACTGTTAACTATAGAGAGTGCACAAGCTTTAACCTGTGCTCATTCATCCATTACTGAAAAGGTGCTTTGGTCATATAGGACTCAAAATTTTTATTTTATTTTTTTTTTTTTAAAATGTGTACACTTGAGATGATTTAAGTATACAGAAGGGAGGTCTGGGGGTCTGTAGTACTGCAGAGCCCCAGCTGTGACGTAAAGCTGTGGCCTGCAGTGATTGCAGGTTCCAGCATCACGTTCTGAGGAAAAGTGAGTTTTATCTAGATGAAGTCTCACATGTTGGGACTGGTAGTTTCTGTGGAACAGGACTCCAGATTAAAGACAAAGACGGCTGCAATTATTTCATTTCTTGAAAATTAGGCATGTCCCTAGGGCTTTTAACAAATCATTGCTGTAACAGCTCCCATTGTACTGTGCCCTTTTATTTGGGCATTAATGGGCTAGACTTATCTCAACAGTGATATGTTTGTTTAATATGTGATCACTGCTTTTCCTCAATAAAATGGTCTGACACTTTCATGTTTGCTGACATAGTGCTATACAACATTTTTTTTCTTGGACTTGTTTCAGAAAAGTCTTTGTTAGCAGCTCTGTTTGCAGCTTTCCAATAATAGAAATAGGTTTCTGTCTATTTTTCATGTTACCTACTGCACCACAGGGATGAATTGTTTCGACAGAGCCTGGCTAAACTTCGAGAGCAGATAGTAAAGGCAAATACACTGGTGAGAGAAGCAAACTTCTTAGCAGAAGAAATGAGTAAGCTAACAGATTATCAAGTAACACTTCAGATCCCCGCTGAAAACCTCAGTGCCAACAAAAAGGTAATGACAGCAAAGAATGCTGGAAAATGTAGTTTTATGGCTAATCTAAAATATGTAGACATATATAACGTCTTATTTGAGGCCACAAAATGTTACTTTTTTTAGATTATGTATAAGCAAAATATGGGGACTACCTTACTTTAATATATTGAAAGTGCATAATTATAAATAAAAACAAGAACATAGTATTAAGTATGGCTCTTGCTGTTCTTTCAAGTGTATGAGCACCATATGTGCATGGGGTTTGTGAACAGACATTTGTGTTCTGTTGCTGTAAAACCTGCATTCTAGTTGTTTGCAAAAATTACCAGTTTTTATTAATAGTTTTTATAATAGTATTTTATTTTATTATATATATATATAAATTTATATATATTTATGGTAGTATAAAATTACCAATTTTATTATTATTTTTATTATAGATTTTATTATAATATATAGATATTATAGATGCCTACAATTATTTTTTTTTGTCTTCAGGGGTTTCTAGTTGTAATGCTGCTGTAAGTATAATGGTAGCAATTAGGATAATATGCTTGTCATAAGTGGTTTGATTGAGAGTGCTAATGTTCCTGTGTGAATGGTAGTTGTCTGAGAAGGACAAAGAGGTCAGGATCCTCAGAGATGTATAGGGTATGCTGGTCTTGAGGACAGAGGCAGTATGGCTGGCGTGCAGAGAGAAGTTGTATGTTCTGTATTTTATTCCTTTTTAGGAATGCAATTTGAGTGAAGAATTAAACTACTTTACATGCACCTTTCCTGCACTGATTATTTTTTCCTCTGATTTAGAGGGGTGCGATAGTGAGTGAGCCTGCTATTCAAGTGAGAAGAAAAGGAAAAGGTACTCAAGTGTGGACTATCGAGAAACTAGAGAATAAGTTGATTGACATGAGAGACCTCTATCAAGAGTGGAAAGAGAAAATTCCTGAGGTATTGTATATGTTTTCTGAAAGGTATCAGAGATGGAGTTTGTTGGGGTTTTTTTTAAGCCCTTTTAATATGTTGTACAGATCATGTGCAATGACTTTGTATGTGAAAGGGTATGGAATTGTGATTATTTTTTTTTTAAGAAAAAAAACCAAAAAACCAAAACCAAACCCCCCAAAATGATGAATAATACTAAATATTCAAAATGCCCATGCGTAATAAAACACAGCTACGTCCTATCCTCACTTGCGTTCTCAGATATAAGTGTGCTGAAGTCAGATATAATTGTGCAGAGGTAGTGACTCACGATGCCACTAAAAGTTTACCTGGCATAACGTAGGTGCCATGCAGATAGGCACAGGCTCTGAATGGAAGCAGCAAGCTGTATTAGAAATAAAATTACTAAATTGTGGTCAGTGTCAAAGCTAGCAAGGATGCTGCTCACATACACTGAAGGTGCAGAGCATAGTAGTGGGGTAGAACTTGATCCTAAAATACGAAATATTCATTTGTATGTCCCCTAATCTTAAAGCAGTGAAGAAATCCATTGAAGACACCTAGTCTACATCAGTATCTCCATCAAAACTAAGCAGCATTTACTGAGAGTTTTAATAGTATGTTAGCCTTGGCAAATAAGCATGAGACTTGTCAAAAGCTTACTTGTTTACTGGCAAGTGGTGGATCTGAGATTTGGTGTTCCAGAAGACATCCTCCAATATCCAAGTAGAACTGCATAAGAAGTATATCTTGCTGTCTTGGGGCTGATAGGGAGCACCTAAATTACTTGTATCAAGAATCATTCTCAAATATGTTTGAACAGCTGTTGTGCCTTTGTTACATGCCTTGGACGGGACAATGGGAATCTAAAATCATAACACAGGGGAGGTCAAGCACTTCATCTGTGCCCGTTGAAGACAACGATGATTTTGCTGCTGACTTTAGTAAGAACTGATAGCACATCCTTTGAATACATTAATATGTCTGCTTGAGCCAGGATCGTCCTTGCCATGACCTATGTCATCCATAATGCATGTGTTCTATGTGCTACATAGAAACATGTAGGTTAAATGCATGTGTTGAAGAATGGAGGAGAAGGGAAGGAGCTGACAGGTCCACTGAAGAGTCCATATTGTACTAGGAATCTGCATGAATTCTTTGTGGCTGTGTATGGGGTATTTGCCTAGAAAATGCTGCAGATGTGATCTCAGCTCTGTGGGAGTCAGAAGAACATGTGTAGGCTTAAGTGGGAGTCATTCTGCATCTTCCCTTTTGCCCTTGTAGTGGTACCCAGCAGCTAGACCAGCTATTCAGCCTGGGGATGGTTTGTCCTCTCATGTAAAAAGTGTAGATAGAGCAGAAAAGTAAGGTGAAACTTCTTGAAATCAATGGCTACTGTGCTTGTTCATGGTAAAATCTGCTTTGTCTTGACATCACTAAAAAATGTAGGTCATTGTATTACTATATCCCATACTAAAGAAAGGACTGTATAATGTCTCATCTCAAAGATTTCATTTCAGATTTGTGATATGCTCATAATATCTTTCTACTTGTGTAACAGGAAGGAACAGAAAAGATTGGTAGTGACTTAAATTTTGTGCCATGATCTTATACTATGTGGTTATTTGATTTTGTGTTCCCAGGCTTACAGGTTTTTTTTACATAACTTTCATGATTTTTTTAAAACAGGTAAGGAAGCTGATTGGCAAAAGAGGTGATCCTTTTTACGAAGCGCAAGAGAATCACAACTTAATTGGCGTCGCTAATGTGTTTTTGGAGTGCCTTTTCTATGACGTGAAGCTGCAGTACGCTGTGCCCATCATCAGTCAGCAGGGGGAGGTAAAGCCAAAGAGTGCCCCGACGTACAGCGGGGCTGGGCTCACCCATGGGCTCATACCGACCCATGGGGGAAACGTGGATTTGTGCCTAACGTTCACTGATTTTTTTTTTTTATTTTTTTTTAACAAGCAAATGATCTTTAGTGTTTTGTTTCCCAGTGAATAAGTGCTTTGCAAATTGCTGTGTGTGTTTCCTGTTTGTTTACAATTGCTCACTACTAAAACAGTAGGATAGAATTCCTAGTGTCGATGTAGGGTAACAGCAAAACTCAGCATATTAAGGTTCTGATGTACAGCCGTGACACTGTATGCATTTTTGGTTGTGTGTGAATTAAAAAGGTCAGTAGATCTACATGCAAATAGTCTTTTTTTAATTATTATTCCTTTCTCCTTTTTTTTTTTTTTTGACACTTTTGCTTTTCATGTGGTGGTTGAGAGCTGCATCTGCACACCTTCTAGAGTTTAGGTACTTTACCATCTTAACATCCTTAAGTCCCTTGCACACAGGTTCATAGTATTTGTCTTGTCTTAGGTTGCAGGACGGTTGCATGTTGAAGTTATGCGAGTCACTGGGTCTGTCCCAGAACGTGTAGTAGAAGGAGATGACTCATCTGAGAACTCCAGTGAAAGTGGAAGTCTGGAAGTCACGGATAACAACGGAGAAATTATTCACAGAGCAAAAAAGCTCTCCTGCAGGGTAAGTGAGAACACATGGAGAAGTTAACAGTTTCAGGCCTTCGTAACTGTGCAGTTGGTCTGATGTACTAAACTATATAGGCTATTGCTTGCATAAAGTTCTCTAAAGAGAAAAGAGAGACTTGTCTTGTTCAGGTGCAGCATAGGTCAGTCTAACTGGTGGTGGTTGCCAGTGGCTGAAATAATTTGCATTAGTTTCTAGTATATGCAGGTCTACATTGTAAATGCTGATGTTACAGGGACTGTCCTTCTTGGCAAACACAGAAGAGGAAATGGTTTATCAGTGTAACCATCTCCTATGGTTTGTTTGATTATCTAATGTAGCATCTGAGTGGTGTCTGGATTTCATTTCTTCCATGATGAAGTGCTTTGTTCTCTACTTGAATTTATCAGCTTTCTCAAATAAAACATGTGCATGGGTGGGCTTGTTAGAGGCATGTAACTGCTTTCCTTGCATCTGCATTTCTGTATATGCAAAATACAGATTTCTTAAACAGGGATTCCTTAGAAAACAATTGGAAGTGTCCTTTAAAAATTCTTCTTGGCTGTTGGTACCTTTGGATTAAATATTTAGTTTTTGAACAATTTACAGTTGAAGAAGAAACAGTCATATTTGTGAGAATATGTGTTTTGTCTCCTCAGGTAAAAATAAAAGAAGCAACCGGACTGCCACCTAATCTCTCCAACTTTGTCTTTTGTCAATATACATTTTGGGATCAATGTATGTCAACAGTGGCAGCACCAGTGGTAGATCCGGATGTGCCTTCACCTCAGAGCAGGGATGCTCACTTTACAGTGACCTTCTCTCACTGTAAGGTAACTATTTTCATTATGAAGTAGTGTTACCGGGAGGATGGTATGTTTGAGATAAGCTATTTAGAATTTGAGCCTTGTTTCATTGGGGAAAGAAGGAAGGAATCAAGTCATATGACTAATGACTTTTAACTATACTTTAGAATGACATATTATTTCACTTCATCACCTCTTCAAAATGCAGAAAAACTTAAAAATCTTTTAATTAGTTAGCCTTTTAAATTCAGATGTCATCTGTAATGCATGGGGGAAACTATAGTTTATATAATGACATCTTATTATATGCTTGTTTGGTACGCTCAGTAACTTAAAGATCATTTGAGCTGTGACATCGTTTTTATGGAAAGTTTCAAAGCACGAAATGGAGTATGCAGCAGCAGGAGTTGCTGAGATGGCATGTTTCACAACTGTATTGACCAGAGTCGAGCTTTATGATCCCAGCTCTATGGTTTTACCATGCAGGTCATTAGTCGTTTGGTGCATCATACAAACTAGTCGAGGAGATACAATTATTTCATTTGACTGGATGTGATTTGTTTTTCTCATTGCCAGGACTATGTGGTGAATGTCACAGAGGAGTTTTTGGAGTTCATTTCAGAAGGAGCTCTTGCTATTGAGGTGTGGGGTCACAGATGTACTGGCAACGGCAGCTCTGTTTGGGAAGTTGATTCTCTTCATGCTAAAACGAGGACACTGAGAGACAGGTACAAATAAATTACATGTGAACGCTTCCATCAGCTTTCCAAAGTCTTTCTAATACTTGTGCTGCACAAAATACACTTTAGTGAAGCACCCATTGGTTTTTGTGGGGATGTCTTTTTAGGTGGAATGAAGTAACTCGAAGAATAGAAATGTGGATTTCCATACAAGAATTGAATGAGATGGGAGAATATACAGCAGTTGAACTCCATCAGGCAAAAGATGTAAACACAGGGGGGATTTTCCAGCTTAGGCAGGTACGTATCTTTTCCCTGTTTTCTTATTCATGCTTAAATTGTTACTTAATTTTATTCTTAGTTTCTCTCTGTTTTTCTCTCTCCCTCTCTATCTTTCTTTCGTTCTCTCAATTACCTGTTCAGGGTCATTCTCGCAGAGTTCAGGTGACAGTGAAACCCGTACAACATTCGGGAACGTTGCCTCTCATGGTAGAAGCGATTCTTTCAGTCTCTATAGGTGGTGTGACTGCCAGGTCAACCAAACTGCAAAGGGGCTTGGACAGCTACCAGGTAAGACAGTTATTTTTTCATGTGTTGATTTATTTTGTTTTGTTTTGTTGTTCTAGAGCCAGCCCAACATAGTTCCATAAGGGACCTTAGACATGATATGTAATTTTGCAGTTTTACATGTTTTTTGACATGTGTTTGAGGCTAATATGTGTAACGTGAGCATATGGTGCTAAATCTGCTTTTTTTGTGTATAACTTTCTGTATAACTGATAAAGAGCCAAGTATGGTGTTTGAATATACACAAAGCAGCAGCAATATGGAAATTGTTTTTACCTTTGTGTGTAGAGGTAGTTAATAGTAGATTCCTAGCTCCATTAGTTTCCCTCCCTTAAAAGAATGGTGAAAGTTGAGGGGGAAAAAAAAATAAAATTAATAGAGAAAATGTCTTCTAGTGAAGATACTGTTTATCTTTTCAAAAAGGGCTGGGTTGTAGTTGATCAGAATCAGAAATAGCCATCACTGAATGTGAAAGGGCTATTCCATTTAGGAGAAAAGGTTCTGAAGAAGTATAAATGGCTTCAAACTATTTACTGGACAAATGCATATTGGAAATAAACCATAACCATGCTTTTACCAGCAATGGCAAAGAACAAATGGAATGGGCCTCTCAGGGAAGCGAAGTGCCTTTTGTCAGAAGGGTTGCAATCAGAACCACAAGTAACTATAGCCTTAAATACAGGTGAAACTGTAAAACGTGAAGATGGGTGACTGCTTTTCTGGCACTCTGTTCTCTGATAATTTTTTAAGTAAATATATTCATTAATACTCAAATCATGGATGAGATGCTGTAGTCTGTAATGAAAAAAATCTGTTTCTACCTGTTGAGACTTTGGTTATTTGAATGTTGTAATTTTAACATTTTACGAGTTTGTGGCAGAAATGTTTGTGGTTTGGGGTATTTCTGTGAGTTTCTATTGAGAGAAATGCATGTTCTTTTGTGTTTTACAAAATTTATTTTCTCCTACCAGAAGGAGGAGGATGATGGTGGTGATATGGATAGTTACCAGGTATTGCTGCTGTTGCTGTCAATCCTGTGGCATGGGGCACAGCTAATGCTAATGGCCAGCAACTTTCAAATGAACAAGCATACTGGAGCAAGCAAAACCGGCTTTGAAACATATATATGCTGTGCATTTAAGAGGCTACCTGGGCTATAAACCATTGCTATTACAGTTTACCTTGTGACTTTATACTCTTGCAGTTTGCTCTCTTCTCTAGTACTCAGCAGTCAGCTCTCCTAACTGGCTACAGGAATTGCTATGTGAATAGAAGCCTAGAGACTTTAATTTAGAATGAAAACAGTTTCCAGTGAATATCACAGGGAAAAGAACAACCACCTGCAGTTGCAGGCATCTTTCCAAACCAAATTATACAGCACAGGGGTTTTCGTGTGTTTTCTAAAGAAGACATCGTAACCTTTTAAATTGTGCAGTGTTCTGAAATGCTAGTGGGAGAGAGAGGGGAGGATGCGAGTGTGAGGAATACAGAAGCTTCAGTGAAGCAATTTTTTTTTATCTCCGCAGAAACAAACCTTGAGCCTGGCTTTTTGTGTGATAAGTAAATATAAGACAGTCAGAGTTTCGAAAGCATAACACAAGAATCATTTACAAGGCGACAAAGGGCAAAAGAGGAAGTGTCTTAAAAAGTAAAACACGTTACAGATCTCTACATGGAAGTCTTATTTCTAGTAGGCAGCTTTACCAGGCGTAAAACCAGTTAGGTGAGAATGCTGACATCCCTTAAGATACTGTATTAGGTTTTACAGCAATCTCAAAGATACCAGTTAGGTACTAACTTCTTGCGGGCTGTTTATGCGCTTCCTGACTCACCACAGAGAAGAACGAGCCAGATTTTCTGTGATACCACAAAGCATGATTGCATGACGGGTTTTGTTTGCATGAGAAATCTTTTAATTGCACTGATAGCAGCTGCTAGCAATGGAATTTTGTGCAGGTTTGAGGGCATACTGACCTGTCTAATCTTCAGGAGAACTCATGATCAACTGATGATACCTGTTTTTCCTATTCCATATGCTCTTAAAAAAGTGTGATTGCCGCTTCTGTGAGTAATTAGCCTTATGGTGTATCATTCTGTTCAGCAACTGAGGCGGTCGTGTTTTCATTTCCTCCTGTTGGAATTTGAGACTTGAAAGCAAATAAGCTTCCATTCGTGGGTGATGAGGTACTTAATCAGTGTGCATGTCAATCGGGGGGAAAAAAGTTTTCTGCATCATTCAGGCTGTTTAGTATAAATTCTGATGAAATTATCACAAAATTCACTGCCCTTTAATCTTAATCACATGGTCTTATAAATTCCTTTTCTCTTTTCCTGTTAGGAAGAAGATTTAAATTGTGTACGAGAAAGGTGGTCTGATGCATTGATAAAACGCAGAGAATACTTGGATGAGCAGATTCAAAAGATCAGCAATAAACAAGGTCTGAAGCTTAAAGCCTCTGTTATAAGCACTTTATTCCCTATACCATGAAAATTGTATCTCATATATCGTGTTAATCTCTCTCACTGTAGAAAAATCAGAGGACGATATAGAACGAGAAGCCCGGCTGGTTGAACAGTGGGTAGGGCTGACAGAAGAGAGGAATGCGGTATTTGTTCCAGCACCAGGCAGTGGAATTCCTGGTGCCCCCGCAAATTGGTATGTTCAGAAAAAACACAGGAGTGGTTAGCTTTTTGTACATGAACATTGCACACTACAAGGTAAAAATCTGAGGATGTTTTAGAGCTTTCTATGTTTTCCTGTAATGCTACCAATTACACTTAGCTGGCGGAAGGCGAGAAGGTCAGGTGCTGGTTTGAATGCAAGGGAATTTTGTTTATTTAACATATTACATAAAGTAGCTTTGAGATAGCTTTCAAGATTTGAAAATCACCTCTGAATTTAATGTAGTATTAAGTACAAAGTACACTTTTTCAAAATTCTGAGGGAGTCATCCTGTAATTTGACTCCTTTCAGAATAGGAATGATTCAAAAATGAATGGAAGAACATGACAATTTCTGTGATAAGGGGTGGGGAGGGAAGAAATTCTGTTTTTTAAAGGAAGTGTTCTCTTTCCTCATTTAATTTCACTTAAATTTGTCTTTTAACTATGATCATTGGAACAAACGTTCAAAAATGAATGCAGCGTAGTTAGATTTGGGGAAGTGTTGGATAAGAAATATGGCTCTGATCAAGTGTACACTGATACCTCTGATAATACCTAATATCTCTTCTTCATCGAGTGAATGATGTCGTGATAATCCTTCCTCCCCGTTTTTTCCCTTATCCACCCAAAGTGTGCTGTGTTCATACAGAGCAAAGTGTATTTATTGATATAAAGACTATGCCTTGTCAGTAGTTACATATTCAGTTGTTTGAAAGGTTACTAACCTTTATGTATGAGATGACCACAACCAGTTAACTTTATAAGAAACAGGACAGGATGTTTAAAACTTGTAATCCTCACAGCAACTGAAATGTGCTGGGTGGTGTGAATTAAGGTTTGGTAAAGCATTACATTTAGCTGCATGTGTAGATAAACAAAACATTGTCTGTGCAACATAGCTATTCAAATTAGCCATCAAATTGTTGACAGGTTTAGTCATTGGTTATAGTTAATATGAATCTTCTATGGAGATTTGTTTGCCCAAATTAGCTTAAGTAACTATTTGCCTTCCTTGTTGACAGTCGTTTGTTTTGTTTCAGGATTCCCCCTGCAGGAATGGAAACACATATACCTGTTCTCTTCCTTGATTTGAATGGTATGTTGTCATGGCAGATTAAGAAAGCTAGCAGGGGAGAAATTAGTTTGGATCAGTGAATTGATGAATGAATGAATCTGAAATGTCTAAGAAACCAAAACAAGTCCTGGAAATGGCACTGGCTGATATGGCTTGTGAAATTATTTTTCTTCTGATTCCATTTGTTGGAATAATTATTTGTAGAGGCTTAAACAGCTATTTTAATGAAGAGTGTAGTAGGACCACAATGAGTGTTTTGTTAGAGAATCTAAATCTTCTCCCTTTGAAGATATTTAGTTTTACATGTGAGAAGAATGTTGATGTATATTCTTGAGACAAAGATACACTGTAAGCAAGAAGAGACTAGAGTTACCACCACATTCAAGGACTGCTTAGGAAACAAGTCTGTAAGTATAAACTTGGATATGAAGCAGAGGAGGATCCACAGGCGTTGTCACATCCAGCATTTCATTGGGCTACTAGAGACGTTTATAGAAGCAACACGTTAATACCTGCTTCAGAAGCTGCTTTTGGAAAATCATACACAGTCTTTCCTTTATGATCGCGAGAAATGTTTTTGGTTTTTTTCATTATCAGCAGAGATTAACAGACAGAAGATAAAACAAGATATTTAAACAGCTTGATGGATCATTGCATAATGTTTTTTTTGTTTAGCTAAAAGCCCAATGTAGCCAGAACTGCTTTTCTCAGTTTAAACATGCCCTAATACATTAAAAGTGATTTAACTAACAGATAAGCTGGTTAGGCTGACAGGTGGATAAATCAGAAATTTTCTTTCTGTGTAAGTTAATGTTATGAATAACTAGAAGTAGTTTTTAATTCCATTTAGGTTACTTGAGAATGCGTTCAGGCTGAGTCTTAGCCTAGTTTTACTTCCCTTCTTTTTTATGCTGGAATTGTCTTCAAAATATTGCATAGTAATAAGATTAATTAAGATTAAATGGATTATGAAATATGGGTAGGACTTTATTACAGCTTTGTATTACAATTTGCCTCTATATATTAATAATCCTTTGGTATAAAACGATTTCATTCTTTGCGCATTTGTTTCATTAGCTGATGACCTCAGTGCCAATGAACAACTTATAGGTCCCCATGCATCAGGAGTTAACTCAATACTACCAAAGGAGCATGGGAGTCCATTCTTTTATCTGCCGATCATAAAACACAGTGATGATGAGGTAAATTGTTAGCAAGCCTTCTTCTTGACATCTGCAGCTTATGTTAACACTTTCTTGATGTGTTTTATTTTCTACTTGTATGTATTTTATGACTATTATTATTATATTTTTGTCTTAGAAGTACCATCTGTATCTAGTGCTGTCTTTATTTTCTGGCCTATTTATTTGAAATTTAAGAGGATAATGACTTGTTAGCCCTTCTGCCTATGTTAGAGGTGACAAGTCTTTGCTCTTCTTGGTAAAAGAGAAACTCAGCTGCCTGACTCAAAATCCCTTCTTCCCTCATTCCTTCATCATTCCTCTTGCAGGCTCTTAATTCTTCAGAGAAAACTACTTCATTTATTGTGCATGCTAGGCAAAGCATAGTGTATAAATAAAACTTTTTCCTTTGTAGTACACAATCACTTTTTTAGATATAAAGTTTGGGAATTGTTGGAGTTGAATGGTTCTGAACCCCTTTTGGAATTTGTGAACTCATTTCTTCCATGTTCTGTGCCAACTCACGCCATTGCTTAAGAGACCATTTCCAGAATAAAGGGGATGCTGAAGTTGGGGAGAAGGCAGGGGGAAGGAAAAAGATGTTCTGCAGGATGGGAGCATATCTGTTCTCTATAGGCCTTTGTAACTTAACCCAATACAGATAGATGATTTGCTATTGAATTTGATAAACTTTTAGTGCAGTTGCAATAGGATTTGTATTCCTTCCTCCAGTCCTGCTTCTGTATTCCTTCCTCCAGTCTTCTGCTTCCTCTCTGCCTCCCTGGGAAGACTTCCTTCTGATGCAGCGTTTGCACAGTGCAGGGTTTGTGCTCACAATTGTGTTCCCCAATATCTTAACACCTCTTTTATGCTTCTTCTGATAAATTCCTCTCTATGAAATGGAGGTTTGACCCCATTTTGTTCAATGATGCTTGTTTTCCTTTTATTAAAGAATTGCTTTACTTCATGTTGAATCACTGCAAATTATACCTTTTGTTAGAGTAATTGAGTCTTTGATTTCCCTTTCCTTCCTCCGTTTCACTTGTATGTGTAGGTTTCAGCCACTGCTGCTTGGGACTCTTCTGTCCATGACTCAGTGCACCTGAATAGGGTGACTCCTCAAAATGAGAGAATTTACTTGATAGTGAAGACTACTGTGCAGCTCAGCCATCCTGCTGCAATGGAACTGGTATTACGCAAAAGGATCGCAGCCAATATTTATAACAAGCAGGTGAGAAGGAATTTTTTACCTGTAGAACACGTGGCTGACAAAATAAGAAATTTTGTTGTCTGTACATTAGAGACTTCTTACAGCCACAGTCTCTCAGTTACAAGTTACTATACGAGGACAGAGCCATTACTGCAAAATGGGAGGAAAATGTTACTGATTGAACTTAGTAGCATTGTTTACTGAGCACAGGGCTGTAAAGAGTACTTAAAGAATCATCAATGCTAAAAAGGAACTTATGGTCCTGAAAAACATGCTTTTGTGGAAAAATAAATTTTTGCATTGCAACCTTTTATCATAAATAATAAATGTCATAAATAATCATTGTCAAAACAATAATTGAAAATTACTTTGTTTCTAGAGTTTTACCCAGAGCCTGAAAAGGAGAATATCCTTGAAAAATATACATTATGCCTGTGGAGTGACCTATGAAATAGTATCCAATATACCAAAGGTAAATTATCTTAGAATCACAGATTGGTTTGGGTTGGAAGGGAACTTAAGTATCACCTCATTCCAACCCCCCTGCCCTGGGCAGGAACACCTCCCACTAGATGAGGTTGTTCAAAGCCCCATCCAGCCTGGCCTTGAATACTTCCAGAGATGGAGCATCCACAGCTTCTCTGGGCAACCTGTTCCAGCGTCTCACCACCCTCTGAGTAAAGAATTTCTTCCTAATATCTACTCTAAATCTCCCCTCTTTCAGTTTAAAACCATTACCCGTCATCCTATCACTCCACTCCCTGATAAAGAGTCCCTCCCCATCTCTCCTGTAGCCCCCTTTAAGTACCGGGAGGCTGCTACAAGGTCTCCCCGGAGATTCCTCTCCTCCAGGCTGAACAACCCCAACTCTTTCAGCTTGTCCTCACAGGTGAGGTGCTCCAGCCCTCTCATCATCTTTGTAGCCCTCCTCTGGACAGGCTCCAACAGGTCCATGCCCTTATGTTGGGAGCTCCAGAGCTGGACACAGTACTCCAGGTGGGGTCTTACCAGAGCAGAGCAGAGGGGCAGAATCACCTCCCTTGACCTGCTGGCCACACTTCTTTTGCTGTTGCCCAGGATGCGGGTGGCTTTCTGGGCTGTGAGAGCATGTTGCTGGCTCATGTTGAGCTTCTCATCCACCAACACACCCAAGTCCTTCTCCTCAGGGCTGCTCTCAATCCATTCTCCGCCCAACCTGTATTTGTGCTTGACATTGCCCCGACCCACATACAGGACCCTGCACTTGGCCTTGTTGCACTTCATGAGGTTCCATTTTGCTCTGGTAAATTCACTGAAAAGAACAGAATGACCTACTGCAGTGGGTGATACTGATTGGGAAGTAAATGGTCCTGCTTTGCTAAGAGGAGGCAGCTTGCCAAAGTGTATATCCTGAAATTCTGTGGTGAGATCATGTTTATCTTTAAACAGTTGAGAACTGTAGGGAGACTATTTTCTCTTCTACTGTGTTTAACTGAGTTCTTGTAGTAAAGTTATTTCTGAAATCAGACTAGTGTCTACAGAGAGGCTCTAGAGGGTACTCGGAGAGATGTTCAGGTCAGCGAAAACAGGATGAAACAGTGAAAGCAGGAATATTAATTGCTTTTTATAGAAAAAGCTTGTGCAAATAGTAAATCTACTATAAAATTTATTTTAAAGGTAAACAAACTACTGGACAAATGAAAATGTGAATAGTCTTGTCACCGTGTAATTGTCACTTTTGTGCAGTAGTACTTAAAATTTAATCTGTAGGGAAATCACACAAAATATCTAAGATTTGGGAAGGAAGTTATATTTGCTTGCCTAGGAAGTTGCCATTAGTTAATCCTTAACATATGTGATTTCAGGTTACATATGCATTATTTGTAGAAGTATATTGACTACAGAAAAGGTGCAAGATGGAGAAGTCTTGACCTCTTCCTAGTTCAGCATCATTTACATCTGTATTGAAAAGTCCTGGATCATTGATTATGATTAGGATTACTGACTAAGTTAAGGATTATCGACTTAAATTAATTTCTGGATTGAGATGGTCCACAGAAGTGAATTAATACTTTAAAAACAATAGGCTTTAATTTTTGAAATCTTCAATAGTGTAACTTGTAATTTAGGCTACAGAAGAAATTGAGGATCGCGAGACCTTAGCGCTGATGGCCGCAAGGAGTGAGAATGAGGGCACATCGGATGGTGAAACGTACATTGAAAAATACACACGTGGTGTGCTGCAAGTGGAGAACATTTTGAGCCTTGAACGACTAAGACAGGCAAGGAAATGGAACTTCTTGCACCTTTTTACCTTTTTGACCTGGTTTATGAGAATTCAAGTAGAGCTGATTGATCTTTTAAAAATACTAAGCGTTGGTTGGTTTTCAGAGGTTTTTTTAGTGAACGTTGGACAAATAAATGTAAGGCTAAGTTTCTTCTGTGAAATGCAGAATTCCTGTAATGGTGGGTCTAGTGACTGTAGCTGGCAAGGGTGTAGTATGCAGAACCTGAACAGGCAAAGGCCAAAGAATGCGTTTCAGATACAAATTTTGGTGGTTGTGTGTGCAAATTAAGATTTGTAAATGCAAGCCCTGCTTGAAAAAAGTATCTTTCCTGCTCGATCATGTCTCATGAGCAGACCATGGCATTGTTTTTAATGTGTTCTTTTCTTTACACAGGCAGTCACAGTCAAAGAGGCGCTCTCCACCAAAGCGAGAAACATCCGCAGAAGCATCAGCACTCCAAATGTCCACAATGTAAGGACCCTTTATCCTCTGGTGACTTTGTACTAATGGGGCAGAGGGGTGCTGTTTGTGTGCTGATGTACCCCTTGCTCAACGTGACGTGGTAAATGAGCTAGGACTAACCAACCTGTAGGACAGTTGCCGTAAATGCAAATCAGTCACTCGGAGCCCCTCCCCACCACTGAGCATCTGAAGAGATAACAAAGTTGACAGGAAAGTGGGAGGTTTGGTCTAAACTCTTTTTCTTTTATAAGGATATTCGTTCTGGGAGTAGTTCAGGATGACAACTGCCTTGATTCAGATTACTTTGGCTTCAGTGTCCCTTTACGTTTTGTCATAGTGTAAGGGATAGTTTCCATTTTCTGTGCATTTTATGTGTTCTCCCATCACCTGCTCACACAGCACAAACACAGCTGTCCTTGTAAATAATATTAGCTGAAAAGAGGTAACAGAAAAGTTGTTAGTACTAAATGATTGGAGTGTTTCCTGAAGGCATTATAGTTTATAAACAAAAGGTAGGCATTTTGTCATTTTGCCCGTTGATATTCTGTAGGTATCCTGTAGCCGACTAGATCTTTCTGCCTGTGATGAAGATGATAAGGTATGTAAACGTGACAATAAACGGTGGACATTCTTAGATTATCTTTTCCCCCTCTTTGCAACAAGATGTATGTGAGAATAAAAAAATAGGAAAACAGTATTTTTAACAATGTGTTTACATAATATATCTTCAAAATACTGCACTACTTACATGTTTTGAATTAAACCTTCTTGTCCTTCTGTGGTCTTCATATAAGAATTGTAGAAACTTGTATTTAAGAAGGAGGAAGTTATGGCAAAACTTAATATACTTCACTGAAAAACTAATTAGCTTCTAAACAATCCATTTGTGTGAGACAAAATTGTCTTAAGCCAGTAACTTGACATTCTTTGGTTTGGTGTTGTTTTTTTTTAAAAAAAAACTACCTTCGAGTTTACCTGTTAATTTTTCCAGGTTTGCCTGTATCAGCATGCATATTTATGTATTTTTGTTTCTTAGGTTTGGTCTGAAAGTCACCTAGATATATCTGACTGTTCTTCCAGTTATCAAGATGTATCATGCTATGGTACTTTACCCAGGGAGTCATCTCGCAAGAGCAAAGATGGCAGTGGTGAGACTTTAAAGTATATAAGTAATGACAGTGTTTGTGGGTTTTTAATTGCTGCATTAAACTAAAAATTAAGTTCTCAGTGCTCTTTTCCTACTAAGTGCATTATCCAGCTTCTTGCTTTAGCAGCTAAGCATAATCTGGAAGCAGAGGGGGAAGGGAGAAATGCATGAAGACATCCAGGAAAGGATGGTGTGTACAAAAAAACAAGAGGAGGGCAGAAGAACAAGCTAAATGTGAATCAAAGCAGTAGAAGAAAAAAAAATCAAAAACCCAAACAAACCGACAAAAAGGACCTGCTGTTGTTTTGTGAATTTGAAAATGAAAATGCTTTTGTCAAAGTGGGAAGGATCCTTTTGGAGGTTCTTTACACGATTGGGATATTTGCTCTGCCGTGTCAGTGTGTCACAAGTGCCTTATTTTCTTCAGGTCAAATTGTAACACGCTGTTCTTGATGAGGCAGTACAGGTGGAGATACTGCTGCAATTAAGTGGGACTGAGAGTTTATTCATTGCTTCCTTGTCCATAATTTCCTCTTTGATGATCCTGGTGGTGCAGGATTGCCGGTTTGGCTCCAAGGCAGAGTTGGAGTGTTGTGGGTAGGGGTCAGGTGAGGCACAGGAAGTGGAGAGCTCTCAGTTCCAGTCTCAAGGACACTTCCCAATGTTTTTATGACTGAGAAAAGGAGAAATATTGGAGCCACAGAATGGAGGGGGCAGATACTGCTATTCTCTGCTTTCCCTCTGTTTCCAGGCTTTTCAGAGGGACATAATCTCCCCTTGTTGAGTTCTGCATTATCTCATGCTTGACCAGTGGTTGAATATTGACATTTTTCTGTAGCCAGCAGCTTGCCAAATGCATGGCTTAACCTTCAGTTATTTTCAGTTATGTTCTTGCAGTCAAGGTATGAAGAACTGAAATAGATTATTTTTGCTTTTTTACCCAGGTGCTGTAGCGGAGAATTCCCATGCTTTAATGGCCAGCCCTTTTAAAGCATTTTCTCCTCAGCCACCAAAGTTTTTCAAGCCCTTAATGCCTGTGAAAGAAGAACATAAAAGGAAGACCCCACTTGAAAGCCGACCTCTCCTTAGTCAAGAGGTAATCTTTGAAAACCATCTGTTTTAAAGGAGATCAAGTGATTTTGTGTACTTGGCATATTACTTGCAGCATGCATCTGTTGCACTAGAATTTTGTAATTCTCTGGTAAAATTTATCAGGTTCTTTATATGTGGTGGGATTTTAGTGTATGTTTTTTACGTGAAACACTGATTTGGTTTTTTTTTCACTTCTTGGTACGTATTCTCCTTTACAGGGTACTTCTATTTTAAACGAACAGTAACCTGCATTTTTTTTTTTTTTTTCCTCCAACAAGATGTTGGTGTGTTTTTTCATAGATAAAATATAATTCTGTGAAACAGTGATGTAGGGTGGTTATAATTCTGACCTTTATGCCTCAACCTAAAACTCTGCTGGGAGGAGCGCATGAGTTTCTCCACCGATTAACTTGAATTTGGATGTATGGATGGACAGCATGGGTGTTTTGCTTTCGTCGTGTCATAACGCCTGTCTAACTTGCACGCGTTCAGCGCTGTGGTCAGTCGGGGTTTGTGTGATTGTGTTGTGTGTCTTAACCTTTGCAGAGCATGCCTTCGTCTGGGGTGCACTGCGCTGGCGGCGTTGTGCCCTCGGGGAGCAATGCCAGCAGCCTGCCTCTAAAGAGCAATAGCCTACCTAAGGAAAAGATTGTAAGTTTTGGACCAGTTTCTCTTTACGAGGCCTGGTGGTGGGCTTAGGGCATTTGGTGATGGGCTTAAGGCACTCGCGCTACTGCAGCAGAAAAAAGGTGTTACGTGGATATAATGGCTTGTGATTAATGGTTATAATGAACAATTGCTTGCCTGGCTTGCAAACGCAATCTGTCATTGGAACTAATTCAACTGGGGTTTTGCGTTTTGTTTTTTTGTTGGTTTGGGGTTGGTTTTTTGTTGGTTTGTTTTTTTTTTTAATATTCATATGTGTTTTGTCTTGTGGGGTGGGCGGGAGAGGGGAGGCTTCAGTTTCTACAGGGCACAAATGATCAGGTAAGGGGTGGTTTAGTGAACCGTGTTGTTGTCACTCTAATATACCTTGTATGTTACCCAGATTTTGTGACTATACCCCAGAGTAAATGGAATGATCCCATTTGGTGTAAGTAGCCATGCATTTAGGTGTTGGTACACTATAAAAAGCTTCTCATTGCCTGATGTGGAAGTAATATGACTAAAATAAGATTGCTGCTCTTCATTAACCTGCAGCTTGTCTTCATCATAATTCAGGAGGTGAATTGAGGTGGAGGGCTTTCATTTTAATCTTCACCTGCCAAATCTTTCTCACTGCTGCTTAAACAAAAAGTGTATCATCATTTCTGCTGTATGATGGGTTCAGTTTTTGGGCTGTGGAACATGGCTGTAAATACTTGCTTTAATCAGTGCTTTAGAATTAAAATTATTTCTTGTAAGTATTCTATTATAGGCCTCTTTTACCACAAAGTGCCAGCGGTGGGTTCTTCGTATTCAGCAGTTATTTTCATTCCTACCATATAGCCAAGCCATTAAAAAAATCTGTTCTGGATTTCTAATGCTATTTTGTAGGTTGTTACACCAAAGTATCCTGAGTGTTCTGGTATATATATTTGAAGCTTGGCTGCTGGTTTTGGGTAGCAGCTGTTTTATTCTCAATCATGTTAATTTTCCGTAAGTTAGCTGGCATGCTGACTCACACTGAGTCACTGATACAAAGTTGTTTGAAGTTATTTGGAAGAAAAATATCTTTCAGTGTGTTGAAAAACATCCCTTAGAAGCTAAATCGTTACCAAATTTTCCATAGCAACTTCGCAGCAGTTTCAATCCCTTGAGTAAAAACAGGGTCCCACCCCATGCATGCCCTGAATTAACCCAGGCATTTGCCTGTGCTGCTTTCCAAAGATAAACAGAAGCTTTCAGAGCTGGGAAAGGGCAATGTCCTGCACTAAGCTTTTCCAACTAGAATGGAACTAATTCATTGAACACTGTAAACCTGCTGTAGCCAAGAGGGCACTGGAGAGAGTTGTTCTTTCAGTTCTCAGCTGCTTGCTCCTACCCTTGCATTGACTCCTCCCTTGCATCAACATAGGTTTTTGTTCGTTTGCACGGTAAGTCAGATCAAGGGAACTGATCCACCCAGCTGATGGCTAGACTGCCACGGAGTTAGATTTCATTTGGATCTACTCCCCATCTGATCACCTTCTAGACACTTGGCACTTGGGAGGCAGGCAAGAACTAGGAGCCACCACTGGGGAGGAGGTTGAGACGGTTGCTTTGCATAGTCCTGCCAGCTTATGGTGCTGGGTTTATCAAATGATAGCTTCTGGGGGTTTTTATCACTTTAGGCTAAGAGCAAGTCCTCCTAGTGGGCGATGAAAATTGAAGCACCAGTGGGGCAACCACTAAATAAATACTACTGATTTATAAATTAGTAAAATAGGAACTAGCATCTTTGAGGTTACTTGAGAGGCATAATTTAGGGATTTGAAAACTCAGATACTTCAACTTCTAACTGTGCGGTATGTTTGCTACAAAGCAGGTGTAGGGAAGCTGCTCTGTGTTCTTGCTTACTCTGCTTCTGTTAGTCTGAAATCTTGATGTATGGTCTTGTCTCCTTAGTTCTTGCTGGCACATTCTTACTGTTATCTGTTCTTAAGTCTGTTTTTCATTATAGTCTTTCTGTTACTTCCCAGGGAAGTGGCTGCAGTTTCTTTACCAATTTTTCAAAGATTTTATCTTTATTTCTACCAATAGCTTGGGCAGTACAAGGTAGCTTCATTCCTTTTTCTCCGCATCTTACATCCACAGGAGTTTGAAGAACCCTGAAATTGCTTTGTTTCTGGAGTTTCCCAGTTGGGGAGCTTAAGAGGAGAGCTTTGAAAGGAAATATTTCTTGTCCCCCAGGGGGCACCTTTTGTCTGTCACAAGGTGATGTCTCTCGTCACCTATTTGCAGCATTTTTCACAACCCATGTTGTAGTAATGAGTCTGCTTCTCTGTCCCTTAGCTTTTGTATTTACAACGATAGATATCCCTGAAATAGTTACTTGTTTGACTTTTCCTAATCAAGTCGCCAGTCTCTGTGTGTCTGTAGGGCCATTTCTCAGTTACAGCACCTCTTACCCAGTCTGATTCTGTACAGGGATCCTGTGTGTGCAAAGATTATTTTTTTTCAGTCAGATGAGGAATCTTGCAGGATTCGAAGGAGAAACAAAGAACTCTGTTATAATGCCTTTTCATTTCAAGTGGTTGTTCAGCTAGTATCAACTAGAAATACTTCCTTTATTAAATGCTTATCGGTTTGGATTTTGTGTAATATCTTAAACACAGTGTATTTGATAAACACTACAGTTTGTAATATTTTAAAAACAACAAACTACAAAATTCTGCATAGAGCAAAACTTACTTTTGCATAAGTAATAAGGGTGAAAGGGAAGGAGTAAGCAGAATAATTGAGAAAAGGCCCCTCAGAGACAAGCAACAGGTATACTCCAATATACAAAAAAGGTGCTTTTCATAATGCTTTAGTTTGGAAGGCTTGGAATGGTATTCATAGTCTCAATAAAGCAGATACTAATTTTGCCCTTTACTTTTAAAGGGACTACCTAGAGATTTCAGATATAAAGAACAAGATTTCCAATAATATAAATAATTTTCAATAGTCTTATGTGATACTTCGTGACACTACCACCCCTCTGCAGAGAAATAAATAATGGCAAAATGAAGCCTTCATCCAAATTCTGTATGAGAAACGACTCTGAAGGCAGACCTGTAAAAACTAGTAAGCAAAGGATGTCAAGCCTTTACTTGAGCAAATACTAATAATCTGAAATCTGGTTGGATTTGTCAGATAGACAAGTAGAGATATCTTCTTCAGATACTGATTGCTCTGTCAACAAAACTTTAATATTAAATTGGAAATCTTGATTAAGCTTAAGAGGCCATTCTGCATGGGTAATATGAATGAATTATATCTGCGATGAGCTTGAACATGGAGAGAATGAAAATGAGACCTTGTTATAGATAAGGGCCATAGTGAGTAGCGATCACTTCAAATATGCAGGATAAAAGAAAAGTGAAGTCATTTTGAACATCTTTACGTTCTCTTTTTTAAAAAAATTAAACAAACAAAAACTGGAAAAAAAACCCTAACTCCAGGTTCAGAGAAGGATCTTGTCACATAAAGCATGTATTTCCTAATACCTACCTATGAGGATGTTTTAGTTAATTGCACTGCTGAATGGGGCAGGGAGCTGGTCACAAATGATTTAGAGAAGGCCGACATACTCAACGCCTTCTTTACTTCAGTCTGTACCTGTAAAACTGGCCCTCAGGAATCCCAAGCCCCTGAGACCCAAGGGAAAGTGTGGAACAAAGAAGATCTACCCTTGGTAGAGGGCCACTGGGTTGGGGAGCACTTAAACAAACTGCATGTTTGTTCAAGTAAACATAGCCACAAGTGCTGAGGGAGCTGCCGCATGTTATTGTAAGGCCACTCTCAGTTATCTTTGAATATCATAGCAATTAGGAGAGGTACCTGAGGACTGGAAGAGAGCAAATATCACTCCTATCTTCAAGGACAAAGAAGAAAGAATTCAGCTAGCTACAGACTGGTCAGCCTCACATCTGTCTCTGGGAAGGTAATGGAGAAAATCCTCCTAGAAAGCGTTTCCAAACCCATGAAGGACAGCAAGGTGATTGGGAGCAGTCAGTATGGATTTACAAAGGGAAAATTGTGCTTGACCAACCTGTTACCTTCTACGGTAAGGTGACTAGCTTGGTAGATGAGGAGAAAGACACTATCTTCTATAACATCATCACAGATGGGCTGACAAAGAACAGGTTAGATAGATGGATAGTGAAGTGGATTAAAAACTCATGGAATGACTGGGCCCAGAGGGTTGTGATCAGATGTGCAAAGTCCTGTTGGAGGGCGGTAACAAGCAGTGTACTCCAGGGCTTAATACTGGGACCAGTACTGTTCAACACCTTCCTTAGTGACCTGGATGATTGGACAGAGTGCACCCTCAGCAGGTTCGCAGATGATAAAAGAAGCAGCTGATACTCCAAAGGGTTGTGCTACTATTCAGAGTGGCCTCAACAAGTTGGAGAATGGGACAGAGAGGAACTTCATGAGGCTCAACAAGGGGAAATGCAAAGTCTTGCATCTGGGGAGGAATAACGCCAGGCACCAGTATGTGTTGGGGGCTGACTGCCTGGAAAGCATCTTTGCCTAGAAGTACCTTGGGGTCTTCGTGGACAACATGCTGGCTGTGAGCTGGCAATGCACCTTTGCAGCAGAGAAGACCAACTGTGTAGTGGACCTCGCCAGCAGGTTGAAAGAGGTGATCCTTGCTCTCTACTCAGCACTAGTGAGGCCGTGTCTGGAGTATTGTGTCTGGTTCTGGGCTCCCCAGTACGAGAAAGATAGGGAATTACTGAAGTGAGTCAAGTGAAGGGTTACAAAGATGATTAATGGCTTGGAGCATCTGGTACTTGAGGAGAGCCAGGACTGCTCAGCAGAAGCACACCGGGCTCTGAGGCATCTTATCAATGCATAAAAACACCGATGAGAGGGAACGAAGACAAGGCGGACTCTACTTGGTACTGCCCAGTGACAGGACACGAGGCAACGGACCAAAATTAAGGCACATGAGATTCCATCTGAACACAAGAAAACACTTTTTTACTGTGGAATGGGTTGTGCAGAGAGGTTATAGAGTTTCCATCCTTGGAGATCTCAAAAGCCACCCCACTGGGCACAGTCCTGGACATTCTGCTCTGGCTGACCCTGCTTGAGCAGGGGAGTTTGGAATAAATGACCTCAAGAGGTGCCTTCCAACCTAAACAATTCTGTGATTATTCTGACATGTGCAAACTGAACAAACCTGTTTGCTGTCAGTGTATTTCAAGCTTTGTTGTACAAGTTATTTGAGCAGTCTTGGCTATTATGAAGTATAGGTAGCATTTTCAAGACGATTTATTTCTTATTCTTGATGTATTCATTCTCAATGCATTGGTCATCTGGTTAAATATCGTGCTGTTCCTTTTCTATCGGTGATTTGTGGCAGGTGTCTGAAAGCATTGAACTACTTTAGATATCACAGGATCTGCTCTCATCGGTAGTTTAAATCCATGATGGAGACAGAGGAATTGAGAAATAATAGGTTCTTGAGTTCCTCTAAACTTTAAGTGCTTCAGCAGTTTTTATTTTTTCTGAAAATTTTCTTTCTAGTAGCAATTTGCTGTAAACTAACCATTTTATATATGTGTATATATACATATGTTTATGCATACATACGTATAAATAAATACATATATTCATACGAAAACCAAAGTACTTAAAAAAGCATCCATGTGGAGTCCTACCTGCAATATTGTATGCTGGGGGAGCAGCCCAACCATGTTGCTGGGGTTTTTCTCAGATGCATCTTGACAGACTGAAGCCTTCAGCTTCACGTGGACTCTGTGAAAGTCATGTCTGTGGGCTGGTGAGTGCCTCACCACTCGTTAGCAAAGGGAAACTCAGGGTGGTACTGACTAAGTATGATGAAAATATGTAAATGTGTAACTTTTTCATGTTGTGAGCTTTCCTTATGCCAAACTTTATTGCTTTATATTTTCTGAACTGTTTAGAATTTATGTTTATTTTCTAAAAATCGAATTAGCTCAGTGTAGCCAGGATACGTTCCCAGCAGCTCTTTTCAGAGGTGTCTTCCATTCTTCAATTAAAGGATATTGAAATTGATATATTTCTCCATGTTCAGAAGGGAAAAAAACCTCAAGGAATGTTGGTTTATTTTGGAAGCTTTACTGTTGTAGGTTCCTAATCCCATGCATCTCTTTCTTCTTTTGCAGGACTCCGAGGAGGAAGACAGTGAGTTGGAGGCCATTAATAAGAAGCTGATAAGTCCACAAAGTTTTCAAAATTTCCGGCCTTACGTACCGGAGGAGTTTGCTGACTTCAGTGTTTACAATGCTAGCCTGGAGAACAGGGAATGGTTTTCTTCTAAATCAGACTTCATGAGTTCACGTGTCCTTGAGAAAGAGGTATCCCGCAGCCCCACCACTAGCAGCATTACTAGTGGCTACTTCTCCCACAGTGCCTCTAACGCCACCCTGTCTGACATGCTTATTCCCTGTAGTGATAGCACAGACCAGCTAGCCAGCCACACGAAGGAGCTGGACTCGAGTGATCCCTCAGGATCATCTCTTGCACATGATTTAAGATCTTATTCAAACAAGGAGTGTCGAGAGTCAGAAAAGGAGTTAGCAAGGGAAAAGTTACCTGTGTTACCACGCAAAGAAAACAGTGCCTTAACGGAACAAGTACCACTGTCCCTCGATGCCACCGACAGAGACTCTCAGCAGTTACCCAGAGCTGGATCATGTTCAGCTTTAAGTTCCTCGGATGGCAAAAATTTCTGTCGTACAATTGAATTTTCAGCCCGCGAAGCAACAGTTGAGCACACGACAGACATTCTGGAAGATCACTCTTTTACGGAGTTCATGGGCGTCGAAGATGGAAAGGACTTCGACCATTCAGCAGCTCTGCCGTCGTGTTCCCTCATACCCTCTAACGGAATGAGCGCCTCAGAGTTACCCCAAGGCACCGACAAGGAGCAGAGCTCCTGCACGGGCCCTGCAGCAGCAGCAGCAGCAGATGTCCAGCTTGCAGATACTGTGGAAAGCCCTTTTTGTTCTGTACTGGTAAAAGAGACTTCAGACCATGAGACTTACCTTGATACTTCCGTAGACGATTTTATTGGGAAGGACCACTTGGATGGTTCCGATTGCGAAGAAGGTGCCTCTGCAGATCAAGCCCACGTCTTGCCCAGCTGGGTGGCTGTGGGCGAACAAGTCTGTGTTGGAAGTAATAAGATGGGCACAGTGAGATACGTTGGAACGGTGGATTTTTCAGCTGGAATCTGGGTTGGAGTTGAACTAAATGTTCAGCTGGGTAAGACTAAATCTGCTCTGGGTTATGGATGCAGGTAGCGTGATCTGTTGTTAAAGTTGCACTGCAATCATATGCTGTGCAGTCCTGGGAAGTACCTCCAGTCTCGTGTAAGCTTGGTAGCTGGTACACCCAGTTCCAGGCTTTCTGTTTATACGGATGCTTTGATTAATTTCTAACTGTCTTAAAGAAGGCCTGTTCTTGTTTTATGCAGAATAGTGCTTTTGCGTGTTGTGGTAATTCCCATTGGTACCCATCTATTTTTATAGATCAGAAAAACAAGCAAAGCCTAAAATTGGGAGGTTTTAAAAAAAGAAAATCGACATGTATGTTCATGAGCAGTGCAAACAATGGACATCACTTTTCAAATAGGTCTGCTGTCTGTAGCTTTCAGAGGTGTAGTGGGGTTTTTTTCCACAGGGGAAAGCTAATTATAGAGCACGGGTTTTCTTCAGTTTGGTGGGATCAGAAAAAGTCAGTGCTCTGCTGGTGTTAAGAGACTCCTACAGAAATGTTTCAGATCTTTTAAAAACTTTGGTTTTAGTAGTCTAACACTGATACTAGGAGTTTCTCTGGCAGCTAAGTTTTAAGCTTTGTAAGCAATTGGTTTTGAGGATAGTTTAGTTTTTAAAATGAACAAATGTTTGTCTTTTTAAACCGTTAGTTAACAAAGTAATATTTTAGGAAATCCTCTTTTTGGTCACAATTCAAGCCCTCCTTTCCAGGTTTTGTTTTCCCTAGTGTATGGTGTGCATCTGGCTTCATCGCTCAGCATTAACAATCTTGACCATTTGACAGGTAGCCAAAGATACTTACACTTCAACGCTGCACTTGTATGTGCTAATGAAAGTACCAGCAATTAATTCTGTGCATTGCTTTTCTTTGAAGGGAAGCATGATGGAACTGTAAAAGGCAGAGAGTACTTCCACTGCAAACCACGACACGGTGTCTTTGTTCGTCCGGGGCGCCTCAGCAAAGCACCAGCCTCCGCAAGGAAATGGAGTAGCACTTCACGGTCTCAGGCATCTTCCACTTCAGAGAAACGGAAAAGTTCCGTGCTTCAAGGCTCGTCAGCCACTCCTAAAACGGGAGGAGAAGTCCTCTGCCATTCAGGAGATGCAGCGGCTTCTGCTTTTTCTAGGAAACAGGAAAACAGGAAATCTTGGATTAACTAAACTGCAGTATTTTTTTGCACTTACTACACGCATCACTGTGTAGAAAACTTTTATGGATTTTTGAAGCTATTGTACATTTTAATCTGTCCATACGGAATGTGTATTCTCTAGAGTCATTGACTTAATTCTCTAATTTTTTATAAATAATATATATATTATATATATATATGAATGTGTATCTATAGTTTGTCTGCCAGTGAGCAGATACGGCTGCACACTAAAATACAGTTAAAGCTGATCTGTAGATAACTGAGGTACTGGACTATTTGTTACGCAACAACTTGGGAGATATATTTTAAACAACAAATAATATTTTATTGTGGAAAAAACAGGATGTAAATCCGTATTTGGAAGAAAAAAAAAAAGCTACAGTTTGCTGTTCTTAATTACCAAAGAACTTGTTTTAGACTGACACAATTGCTGTTTATATCTTTCTATTGTAAATGTTTTAACTGATGACTTGGTGCCATGTTTCTTTTAGTCACTGGGCACCATGCAGCCTTATGTTCCGTGTTTAAGCACACTGAAATATCCAACTGTTTCGTATATTTTGTCTTCCTAGAGGCCTGCCACTGTGCTGACTTGGCGTTGGATTGAAATGGCTAACAATGCCTGAAGCTATATGTCTGGCAGTTCATACGTTAACATAAAGCCAGCCGGGCAGTTTGACTGCAGAACCAGTATTACTGCAAGGGTGTGAGAGGACAACATTTTGGGATTTTTTTTCAGGGGGGGATTTGGTTTTTTGGGTGTTGGGGGGGAAATGGGGAAACAAGCAGTAAATGGATCATGACTGCAAACTTTGCACTTGTTACTTGCTGGTTATTATCAAGATGAAAGAACCTGCTAAAGTATTTTTAATCTGTAAAGTTTATTTTAATAATGGGAATGATGGAGGGATTTGTGTCTGGTGCTCATGAATTCCTAAGAAGGTTGTTCCACATGTAGATACTGTAGATGCCTGTACAAGTGTTCTGGATATTTGTAAAGTAACACGGTAAAAATCTGAGTGAAGTGAATGGGCTGCTGTATCTGTTCTTTGTTCCTTAGCAAGTGAATGATTGAGATACCTGGGACCTTACTGAAAAGCTGCTGTTCTTTCTTTGATTGTTGTGTACAGTAAGCGGACTCTCGTATTTTACTATTTACTGTAAAGAACTGTAATTTATATACTGCCATACTGTATTTAATTGGTACAGACCTATTGTGTGTTAGAATACAGACTGTTTACTTGGGATTTAAAAAAAAAACACAACTGTTTTGCTTGTATTTGGTACAACAACTGGGTTTTGTGGTTGAATAGTGAGTTGTTTCTAGCTGACGGTGCTCAGGTGCAAAGTACTCTATACAAATGCTGAAGGACACTATGATTGGAGCAGAAGACTGGATGGTATTAACCTGTTTGAGCACTGACCGGTTTGTGCAGCATTAAGAGGAGAAGAACAGCCCCTGATGATACACCTTCCTCACCCCCTGCTGTCCCCATCCTTCACAGGAGGGGGAGCGGAGCTGGGGAGCTCCTGCCAGAGAACGGTGTTCTGTGGGTCAAGGGGAGACGGGACGAGTTCCTGGAAGACGGACAAGGCAGATTCATTGCTAAATATGTAGCTGCCTCAGCTGAGTACAACACAGTTGGCAGCTGGGAGGAAAATGTGCTGGGGCGGGGGGAGTGATGGTGGGGGGTGTGAAGTTCACCGTACTTGCCCTTGACGTAGCTTTTGGCTCCACTGAGATGGGATTCCTACATGTTAATTGATTTTGGTGAAATGAATGTCTTTGCAGAACATTTCATAGTTCTGGTGTCCACCTAGAGTTGCTCTTGCTGCGTTACTGATAGTGCTGCTGGAGGAAATTACCATAATAGAAGAAACGCTTTATGCAAGTATTTTATTAAGCACAGATGATCCTAGAACGCTGCCAGGTACCTACACGCAATATTGCGGTCTTCAAGTTAATTTTATATGCCATTTTTTTCTAAAAAGCATTATAAAGTTTATACACACTTGTCTGTGTGCACACATTTGCATAAACATATTTGTCCAAGACTACCATTTTGAAAGCTGATGTGGCCATTTCCTTATGGCAAAGATTCAGTATTTACACCAGGTCAGCATCAGCCAGAGCAGGCTGTTTGTAGTTTCAGACCTTTGAGATTACAGAATGCATGATTGCCTAAGAAACACTGGAACAATTTTGCTTCTTGGGGTATACAATCTATACGTGCTGGAGGAACCTAAAAAAGCCAGCCTAATTTCGTGCTCTACACACTTTGCATAACCTGTGCTGTCGTGACTTCTGTTACTATTGGGAGACCTGTACTTTTGCAAACCTCGTGTGTTAACATCCCCTGCCCTGGGCTAATCTAAAGTGAAGAGGAGCGTATCTAATGAGTGTGAGGAGGTAATGTGGAAATGCAAGCATTTTAGCTGCTGTGCTCTTCAAACTTTGCTACATAAACACAGAAGCAGGTTTTCCGTTAGTGATGTCAGACTAGTAGTTTGCTGTCTTGAACTTTGTAATCGGTGCAAAAATATGGTGATAGTCCGACTGCAAATAGCTTTCTATTTTTTTAAATATTACCTTAACCGGCATCTAAAATACACCACCTAGTAAGCACGATGCACAATCCATACTAAGACCTTGACTTAAAAAAACCAAACCAATCTGGGTCGTGATACTGAATAATGTGGGGCAGAGACAATCCCTCATTCGTCAGAGCCGCCAGAACAAACCTGTCCTTTTGGTGGTTTTCCCAGTCTAGACAGAATTGCCAGATTTTAACCATCGGGATAGTTACAGTGTTGAAGGAGATAACACTGGCCTTTTATCTTGTCTTCTGAATTTTTATTGTGTGTTGTTTTTTCAAGTGTAGATGCTTTTATGGAGATTCAGGCAGAGTGCTTGGAGAGCAGCTGGTAGAGTCCAGCAAGCGAAAGCTGAGTGTTTAATCAGTGCTGCTGGCTCTCAGGTCTTCCCCCACAAAAGGCTTCCTTCGTGTTTGCAGCTGGAGGCAGAGCATTACGTGGTGTTACGATGTAAGTAACAAGAAGTGCCACAAAGCAGTGTAGTGAATGAACCCTGGGCTGCAAGGCCATGGGAGCAACATCTGGGTGTTCTTCGTTCCCTGTATCCAGGGGCCAGGTCAGAGGCTGGAGCTGCTCCCTGGTCTAGTGAGCAGGTGCTGGGCTTCATTATTCACTATGAGGGTGCTGAGGCACTGGGACAGGTTGCCCAGAGAAGCTGTGGGTGCCCCATCCCCAGAAGTGTTCAAGGCCAGGCTGGATGGGGCTTTGAGCAACCTGCTCTAGTGGGAGGTGTCCCTGCCCGTGGCAGGGGGGTTGGAACTCGATGATCTTTAAGGTCCCTTCCACCCCAAACCATTGTATGATTCTATGACTTAAAAGAGCACTTCTGCACCGTGGTGGGAAGTGACTTTCAGCCTTTCCCAAGGCTGGGTGCGCTTTTTAGGGACCGCTTCATCTGTTGAGCTGGTTAATTTGCAGAATTTAAAGGCGGGAGGGGGAAATGAAATCTCAGAAAAGGACTAAAGAGATTTAAAGTTGTTGGGGAAGGGCGGAGAGAGGAAGAGGCTGGATGAAAGCAGCCGCTCTCTTGTTTCTGCGGAAAAACAAGCGAAATCCAGCTGTTCTCATAAAACAAACAAACAAAAAAAAAAAACCCGAACTATCCCAAGTTGCTTTTTGTTACGGGCGGGACCTTTAACGGGAACAAGGCGAGACCGGGGCGGAGCGGAGCGAGGGCCCGGCCCCTCCGCAAACCCCGGGGCGGGACGTGGGGAGCCGCACGCCTCGGCTTCGGCGCCTTAGAGCCACCGGCTACCGGTAAGTAGCCCCCGGCGGGACGCGAACCCTCAACCTCCGGGGAACCGCGCCGGCGGACGGAGCCCCGCCGAGGGGGAGGCGGCGGCGGCCGCCGCCGCCTCCCCCTCGGCGGGACTCCGTCCGCCGGCGCGGTTCCCCTTCGCCCTTCTGCAGGAGGGCAGCTGCACGTAGGCTGGGTGGCAGCTTTGAGATGTGTTTTGCAGCGTGGGGTGGGGGAAGGAATTAAAGGTACAGGGGAAAAAAAAAAAGAAAAAAAAAAAAAAAAAAAGCCTTTAAATAATATTTATACCTGTTTTGGTTTTTTTTGTTTTTTTTTTTTTTTTTTTCTTGAAGAATTCCTTGCAGAAACGAGCTCCCCTTTGGGTTTTTTTTTTCGGTTTTGTTGGGTTTTTTCCTCCTTTATTTCTCCGCAGGTCAAGCGTTTCCGAGGGATGCTGATGAGTCTCTTTCGATTGACGGGTAGAAGGTTGGTTTCCCGAGCGTGTCCTGGGCTCAAGGCTGCACCTTCCAAAAAACACGAGTTTTGCTTGGAAATGGCTCGTCCTAGCTCGAGTAAGACATCTCTTCGTTTGTTTTAGCACCCCGCGCAGGTTTTTAGCTGGATTTGAAATTCTAGGAGGTTTCGTCTAATGGGTGAAGTCTGTAGTTTAATTGAAAATGTTTAGGAGAGTGTGAAGTTTATTTTTTTTTATTTTTTCCCCTAGCTGCTAAAATTTTTCTGTGTCTGTATTCTTTATAGTTCCCAAACCCCTCACGTAGTTGCAGTCAGCGTGATTGCCCGGTGACACGTTTTTTTTACTATTTGTAATTTATGTACATAAGCACACGTTAGTTAATTGCATTTCCTTTTCATAATCCTAACGGGCAATAAAACTCACTCTTCATTTCTTCGTACAAGAATTACAGAGAGCCTGGAGCTTTCTGGAGTCAGGAAGCAGGAGCCGGGCGTTGGGTAACCCCAGGAGCCCTGTTCAGTCTCCTGGTAGCAAATACCCTCTTTTTGTTTGTTTGGGGGCTTTTGCGGTTTGTTTTTTTTTTTTTTAATTGGAGGATGTGCCTTAACTTGAAACCTGGGAGCAGAACTTTGCAGGTGTAACAGTAAAACCCCCAACAGTCGGGTAGCCAGGGGGCACTTGCTTTTTCCACCGCCTGGAGCATCAGCTCTCGGCCACTGTCAGAGCTGGAGACTGGACTCGGAGGACTTTTGGCCTCACCGTTACACATTTAAGGGCTCGTGAGGTTTGGTTTGCGACAGCAGGTGTCAGAATCGTAGTGTTCTCTGCCCCGTTCTATGGCTCTCGTGCTGTGGGGTCTTGGGGCTTCTCCAGTGACTGTCACTCCTTGTAAAAACTTACCTGCCTTTGCTTTAAAAAAAACCAAACCAACCAAACAAAAAAAAAAACCCAAAAAGTAGTAAAATGCAAAGATTAGGGCTGTAATCAGCAGGGTAAAGTTCAGCTGGGGGGCAGTCACTAGTGGCGTACTGTAGGAGTCAATAGTGGGGCCAAAATTGTTTCACGCCTTCGTTAATGATCTGGATGAGGGGGCAGAGTGTACCCTCGGCAAGTGTCTAGATGACACAAAACTGTGAGAGCAGCTGATATGTCAGAAGGTTGTGCTGCCATTCAGAGGGACCTCGACAGGCTGGGGACATGGGCTGACATGAGCCTCATGGAGTTCAGCAAATTGAAGTGCCAAGTCCTGCCCCTAGGGATGAGTAGCCCCATGCACCAGGACAGGCTGGGGCTGGCCAGCCGGAAAGCAGCTTGGCAGGAAAGGCCCTGAGGGTCCTGGTGGACCCCAGGTTGTCCATGAGCCAGCAACGAGCCCTGGTGGCAGAGAAGGCTGATGGGTGTCCTGGGCTGCGTTCAGCAGAGTGTCTCCAGCAGATGGAGGGAGGTGATCCTTCCCCTCTGTTCAGCAGCGCTGAGACACACCTGGAGTGCTGGGTCCAGTGCTGGGCTCCCCAGCACAAGAGAGACATGGACTTACTGGAGAGAGTCCAGCAAAGGCCCACAAAGATGATAAATGGCTTGGAGCATCTGACATGAGAGGAGAGGCTGGAGAGCCAGGCCTGCTCAGCTGGAGGAGACCAGGCTCTGGGGCATCTTATCAGTGCATAAAAACACCTGATGGGAGGGAATGAAGACAAGGCAGACTCTTCTCAGTAATGCCCAGTGACAGGACATGAGGCAACGGACGCAAATTAAAGCACGTGAGATTCCATCTGGATACAAGAAAAACATTTTTTACCGTGATGGTGATCAAACACTGGAATGGGTTGTGCAGAGAGAGGTGATGGAGTCTCCATCCTTGGAGATACTCAAAAGCCACCTGACTGGACACGGTCCTGGACAATCTGCTCTGGCTGACCCTGCTTAAGCAGGGGGTTTGGACTAGGCAATCTCCAGATGTCCCTTCTCACCACAGCCATTCTGTCATTCTGCAATATGTTGCCTTAAAATTAATATCTGCGGTAAACTGGAAGAGAATTTTTTTTGTCCCTCTGTAGCTTTTTAATCTTGCTTTGACTCTTAGAAAAACACAAAGGAAATTTCCCATCTTTTTCCCAAGTTACTTTACCATGCAGAGAAAAATGGAGAGAATATACGTTCAAAAATAGAAAATATAGTTGCAAACCTAGAAAATGGGCAAGATGCCTGAAAAGGAAATGGGTTTTCTCAAATTACCTTAATCTTGAAGGTGATACTTTGTAACTAAATGTAAAATTTTTTCAACTTGGATCTTACCTTGCAATTAGAGGGCAAATGTCCTGGCTGGTGGTGGCAACAGTTGTTACGGAGATAGCATCTAGTGTGGGATTTTAGTTTAAGGTTCTGTCTTTCAAATATCGAGTGTATTCATAGTTTAATACGTGTAACCCCACTGGGCTTGCTCATATCAGAGTTTTTTTACTTATATCAGAGATTTTTATCAGAGTTAGGTTGATGGTTGGACCAGATGATCTTAAAGGTCCCTTCCAACCTAGACAATTGATTCTATGATCCTATATGTATTTTTGAGGATCTCCAGGAATTGCCCTTCAAATTCTAATATACAGAAACTCCAAAAAAAATTAATATTCTGAAATTAAAGTTACAGGAGGTGTATTGTGGAAGCCATTTCTGGATGCATAAGTCTGCCAGCACTGTCTGCATGGCCTCTTATATAAAAGTGTTTGAAGAGCTGTCTGGTTTTCCTCCCCATGCATAGATATGGCTGATTTTCGAGAAGTGTTTGCCAAAGCGAAGCACATAGCCATCATCACGGGAGCTGGCGTTAGTGCAGAGAGCGGAGTTCCTACCTTCAGAGGGGCTGGAGGTTTCTGGAGAAAGTGGCAAGCCCAGGTAGGTACACGGGTGGTGGTACATGTCTGCGCAGCTGTGCTTCTCTCTTCATCAGGTAGGTGAGCCTGAAGGGTCAGAAGAAGCTGGGAAGCAGCTTCTACTGTAGAGGGTGGAAGTGCTCCAGTGGCGGTTCAGTGGGGACAGAGCTCTCCCTGCAGCTCTTCCCTGTGCCGGGGGGCTGCTTTGGGCAGCTGCAACTGCTTTTCTGTCATTTGGTTTATCAGTTGTTTGGGAAAAACAAATGTTCTTGCAGGCAGCTCTGGGTCTTTCTGCTGTCCTTGTTTTCTTGCCACCTTGCAGCTTAGCTCTTGGCTCATCTTCTGACACCCTCACTGTTCTCCTACCTCGTGGTTCCTTTCCTGTTTTAAATCTGAAGAACTATTTACTGAAATAACAAATGTCAGAATCCATGATACCGACTTGTTGTTTTCTTCTAATGTTAGCTTCTCATAATAGTCTTTAAAAATATTTGGGGGTTTTTGTTTGTTTGTTTGTTTGGGGGCAGGGTTCCTCATGGTCTTCAACTCTCCCGCAAGCTCTGTCTCTCTCGCTGGTGTGATCCCACCAGTGTTGGGAGCCACTGGGTTGGGAGAGGAGGTGGCAGCAGACCCTGGGGGGTGGAGCGGCGCAGCGGGGAGCAGCAAAGTGTGCGAGGTGTATCGGCACCTTGTGAGGCTGATCCTGGGTGGTGCTGCAGGTCCTTCCAGTAACCGTTACACCATCAGTAACTGCTACCCCGCACTCTGCAATCATGTCTGCTTGCTTTATGGGTTTTAATGACAGCATTCACGAAAGATTTGATGAAGTTAAAAAGGGGTCAGAGAGATGAGTTTTTCGAGATGGTTTGAATCTAAAGATGCACTTTTTTCTTCCAGTGACTGTCAATTCAAATAAAGCACGTGTGTGTACGAATGCCTGGCCCTTCTGCATCAGAAAGCTTGCATTCAGCGTTTTTACATCAGTAGAATTGTGCATTGAAGCACGAGACTGAGCTACTCCTCATTTTTTTAAAAAGGCAAAATTCAAGTTAGTGTGAAAAGTATACCTTAGATTTTACCGGCACATAAAAGCCAAGACGTTAGACTTTGTTTTTGACAATAGCTGTAATTTGGCTTGTGTTACACTTAAATTAAGGCAGAAAAGAAATTGCTAGCGAAGGAAATATATCCACGCAATACTGAGTTTTATGGCTGCTGTGGAAAAGAGAGTTTTTCAATGCAAAAAATTATGTGCATTGAAATCTCTCATCTTCCTTTGTGCTGTACTAAACTCCTGATAGTTTGGTAGGGCAGCACAGAACAAGGTCCAAGTGTACTCTGTAAAACCACGTACCACGCTATCGATATCAGTTATTTCCTCATTTGGTAAAATCCTTTGACTTGTCATCCTCGTAAGGACCATCAAACTATATTCTTGTCAACTGCACCTGTTTTATAAATAATCTGCTTTTGATTATCTTGCTATGCTGGGAGCAGTGTCAATGACAGTGATCTAGCAGGTTTCGTCTGGGGAGGGGGTTTTCTTGCCCTTCAGCTAGTAGAATGAATTGTTATGTCTTTTCCAGGAGCTGGCTACTCCGGAGGCTTTTGCGCGAAACCCGTCTCGTGTATGGGAATTTTACCATTATCGCCGGGAAGTGATGTTGAGTAAACATCCAAATCCCGCGCATATCGCCATCGCAGAGTGCGAAAAGCGACTGAGCAAGCAAGGAAGGAGCGTTGTGGTCATTACTCAGAATATCGATGAACTACACAGAAAGGCAGGCACAAAGCACCTCTTAGAAATTCATGGTAAGGATCAGCTTACCTGTCTGCTACAGGCTAGGGAGGGAGAAGAGAGAGCAGGATAAGTACTGGGAGAAAAGAAATTTGTCTTTAAAATGTTAGTAACTTGCATGAAGTTCTTTACAATATGACCCTCTTCTCATATACATATATCTCTGTACTTTATAACCTCTCTTTATTTCTCCTCTTTCTTTTTTAACGAATTCTGACTACACAGGAACTGGTTCTCCCTTCCCGCTTGCTCAGTTTTGCCTTAGATCCACTTGAGTGCACGTGGATAGTGACACTTGCCTGATTTCGCTTGCAAAAGGGGAAAAGAATCCATGGGGACTTCCACTGTGCGGTAGTGGTGGTGCCACACCAGTATTGCCACCAGCAACAGGTGTATTGGCAAGACTGGTCGCACCAGCCCTGGTGCTTTCCCCTGTCCTGTCCTTCAGAGACCCACCTGTGTGGTCCTTGGCTACAGGAGGAAGAAGGGGCTGGAAACGGATGAGATTCCCATCACTTTTCTCTCCTACACCCAGTGGACTCCCTCTCTCTTCCCTGTAGTTAGTGGCATTCCTCGCTCCCACCTTCTCTCGCACAAAGCGTCAGAGAAGCACAATGCAGGTGCAGCGCACGGGGCTCAGCGGGGCTTTTGGATCTGAGGAAGTATATGGGTGTGGAGAGGATGAGGGCAGGGAAGACCTTCTCCATCCCTTGAGGTGCCTCCACTCCTCGTTTCTCCACTCCACAGGCCCTGCCACAGAGTGAAAGTCTCCCAGGACAAAATGCCATCCTGCTCCTCCAGCGCTATGGTGCTTTGTAACTTAAAAGTGTCACGAAAGGTTTAAACGGGATTTCCCATCGCTACTTTGTGATCTGAACATAGGAAACCTGCACAGATTTTTTTGCAGTTGTGGATCCAAGGGTAAAGCCTTGGGTATAGTTTAATTGGCATTATCCTTATTCTTTACAAAATAGGAACAATTTTAAACTCTTGTCTCTACGGCATGTTAGGAACTCTACAAAAGTCTTGGGGTTGGGTAGTTTGCATAAAATAAAATAGCATTAAACAGCATATTATTATTTTTTAAAAACTTTTCTGGTTTAAGGGGAGAAATAATAAGCAGAAATCATCTCAATGATACTTTAAATAATGATTTTCCTCTGAAACACTCTTATGAGGCTGTGTATTACTCATGTGGTGAGATAGGACAGGGTGATAAATCATAGTTTAGAGAGACCGTTGCTGCTGTTCACTGCGGCCTTTCAGCTGAAAGGGCTGCATCTGCCTTTGCTGGGCCCGGTCTGTGCTTAGCTACGAGGCTGGTCACCTCGGGGTGCTGCACAAAAGCGTGTGTGCACGCTGTGTAAACAGCCTCTCGTTCATAACGCTGCCAGGTTTCAACACTCGGCTGTTACGTTCCTGTAATGAGTTCCCCACAAGGTATTGCCTTGACAAAGTCAAATAAAGGCCATCCAGGATAGACAGAACTTGTTTGTACGGCCACACCTCACAGCAGTCGCTCGATCCCTGATGTTTTCTCTTTCTGCTTTTCAGGTAGTTTATTTAAAACTCGATGCACCAACTGTGGAAACGTGGCTGCGAATTACAAGAGTCCAATATGCCCTGCATTGGCTGGGAAAGGGTAATAACTCTCCGTGTTTGTTTGCTCTTCAATAGAAAAGGAGCCATTTTAGGACCATACACGAGTTTCAGCCAACCAGCCCACTTTCCTTTAGTAGTATTAATGCTTAAATTTTACACAACTGTTTTGAAACAAAGGTATACTGTTTGATAACTTTAGTGAGAGCCCATGATGCCATAAGACTGTGAATGAATAACTGTTAACCTCTCAGTTAGCACAACATTATATATGTTTTAATTAGAACAATTTCAGATGGTCTG
Source organism: Numenius arquata (assembly GCF_964106895.1). Classification (NCBI taxonomy): domain Eukaryota; kingdom Metazoa; phylum Chordata; class Aves; order Charadriiformes; family Scolopacidae; genus Numenius; species Numenius arquata. Next base: position 65,436,033 of record NC_133579.1, on the reverse strand, counting down.
AAACTCTCATATGGGACATCAACTAATTGTACTCTTTGAGAAGGTGCGTTTACTCCCATCCTCTTCACCTTCCAGGTTTTTTATTAAATTGGATGCTTATTCCTTAAATTGGGCTGTTGTCACTTGATACACGGATTGTCCTCTTCAGCATCTCTTGAGCCCCCAGTAGCTTTTGTCCTTCAACTCATCAATGAGTCTCATTACAGGTCTCAAAATACAGATGTGTGAAACAATCAGGAGGGAAGCATCAGTTCTGAGGATTTCTGCAACTTAAAAAGTTGCAGAAGATTCCTCCAGTCTCCTCTTTCTAACCATCAGCTTTCTTTCACCATTAAAAATAAGGGAGTGGGGGTGGGGGACAGGCATACGCTCATAGATTTTTGGGGTTTTTTCCCTTTGCATTTCACCAGATCTTTAGATAGCTACATAAATATTAGTTGTGCCTTTGACAGACTTTGACCAGCTTATTACAGCTGCTTAGCTCTGGGATAATTCTGGACAAACGCCTGCCTGCCCTCTGTGTGGTATTTTAGGGTTGCAGTAGGTGTTGAAGTTGGCTGAATTCGCAAAGATTCCTTGATTGGAGAGTGTGCTTTAGACAATACCAAGTTTTTATTAATATTTAAAGTGCACTTTGTACAATTGAGTGTGTATTTCTATTTTGTAACTTCAGGGCTCCAGATCCTGAAACAGAAGACGCTGCAATTCCAGTTGAAGCCCTACCTCAGTACGTATGGACCGCTTTGTTCTTCTGTTACCTCTTCATGCTTTGTGCGTCTCAAAGGCTTATATTACTGTTCACGTAGTTTAGGAAGGACACCGAGACATTGTACAGGAGAAGGCGGCGCAGGACTTCAGCCCAGAGAACTGAGTTTAAAGTTACAGGGGACAGCAGGCAACAGGAGTGCGTACCAGTTTACCGTGGTGCTAAAGGGATCGCGTGTTTGTGTACTTGAGCATCAAGCCGAAACATGCCTAACTTCATGGGGTTTGTAGTAAGTGTAGTAGGAGAAATGCAGTAAGGAACCAAGTGCCACACAGTAGATGTTTTGCAGGTGCTACTGTTAGCCAGCCTGGAATACTGTGCTGGGGTACAGCCCCTGCATAGTCCCTTGCAGGCATTAAATGTGCCACGGTGCTTTTTTAATAATGGCTGAGGGTTTGCCTTAGCTAGTTGCACATGCAAGAAATCACCGTATTTTTCATCTGTTTCCTAGGGAAAAGAGGTAAATGTGATGCTTCTGTCTTACAGTTCACATTCTCCTTAAAAACCTGTTGGCCTGTTTGTCAAAGTTGATGGAGGTCAAGGTCTGTAGCACGTATGACATTTTAAGCTTCACGCATTTCAGGAGCCGAGTAAGGGGAAGACACAATTAACTATCTGAGTTGAACAACTGTTCAGCAACCCGCTCTGTGTGACCAGGCAGCACGTGTGTACTTCCAACATGTGTGTAGCAAGGCTTTAGCTGCCTTCTGTCCAGCACCTGGTAGAGGAGGGTGTGGGGAGGGCTGTGAAGGAGAAGGGAGAAAGAGTGAGGGCAGGTAAGACGTGTCCAAATGAGAATGGAAACTGCTTTGCTGTTTTGCAGCTTCCAACGTCCACGTCAGCAGCGTAACGCTGTCCCGTTGTGATTTCTAAACAGGTGCGAGGAGGACGGCTGCAATGGACTCCTCCGTCCCCACGTTGTGTGGTTTGGTGAAACCCTGGATCCTGACATTCTCACAGCGGTTGAGAAGGAGCTTGAGATATGCGACCTCTGCTTGGTAGTAAGTCCTGCTTCTGTTACCTCTTAACCAGCAGGGAAGCCACGCTAGAGCTTAGAGCCTCTGGGTAAAGGTGATGGATCTGCACTTCCCTGAGGGAAGTGCCAAGGGAGCTAAAAGCCTCTGAGGGACTGTCTCGTGTCAAGTGTAAAACACTGAAAGGCCACGAGGTTTGAAAATGTACATGTGTGCATCTTGCTCAGCTGTCATCTGCAGTCTGCGTTTAGCATACATGTGTTAGAGCTTCAAGTGTTCGAGCTAATATTGTCTAGCTGTTGAATTTCTCAAACAGTGAAAAACATTATTATTTTGGTGCTCAGTTTAAAAAAAAACCAAGTGAGACAATGTCGTAAGGCGGCAGCTAGCAGCTATCATGTGCTGCTTTTTTTCGTGAGGTTGTTCGCATGCCATGTATGTTCCAGATCGCTGACCAAAACATTTGCTCAGACTATTGTGTACCCTTCACAGAATAATCTCAAGGAAGAGAAGGAACATCGTTTTGTTTTCCTGAAGGCAAAGTTGGCCATTTTGTGTTGCTGGGATTTTTTTTTTTTTTAATCCACCGTTATAATCCCCAAAGAGGCTTCTGTGGGTTGCATCAGAGAAACAATTACTGATTCTTGCGCTATGTTAAATAGCTACATGTGCAGTGACAGAAAATACAGGTATCGGTTTGATTTCTGTAGGGATTTTCCATGCTTTAGTGGTTTTGCACATCCAGTGTTCTGTTCTTACCTTGTGGGTTGCTTTGGTTCTGTCTGTTTAACAAGTGGGCCTGCTACAGTGGTGATTTTTCGTCCTGTCCCTGCAGGTGGGGACCTCCTCCGTGGTGTATCCTGCTGCTATGTTTGCCCCTCAGGTATCCGCCAGAGGAGTGCCAGTTGCAGAATTTAACATGGAAGCCACTCCTGCTACAAACAGATTCAGGTAAAGCTCTTCAGTTTTAAACTAGCAACCTTTAGTCCCCTTTGTCTTCGTTGTCTTTTGCACTGAACTGCTAAAATGCTTAGAAAATTTTTATACAAGTACGATCTAGTTTTTTCCCCAATGCTTAGGAAATATTATATTTTTTTCTAATAAGTAAGAAAAGATGATTGTGCTATTAAGATTGCCGGCAATGCGCACTTGCAGCCCAGAAAGCCAACTGTACCCTGGTCTGCATCAATAAAAGTGTATCCAGCAGGTTGAGGGAGGTGATTCTGCCCCTCTGCTCTGCTCTGGTGAGACCCCACCTGGAGTAGTGTGTCCAGCTCTGGGGCCCCCAACATAAGGAGGACATGGACCTGTTGGAGCAAGTCCAGAGCAGGGCCATGAAGATGATGAGAAGGCTGGAGCACCCCTGCTATGAGGATAGGCTGAGAGAGTTGGGGTTGTTCAGCCTGGAGAAGAGAAGGCTCCGGGGAAACCTTATAGCAGCCTTCCAGTACCCAAAGGGGGCTACAGGAGAGGTGGGGAGGGACTCTATCAGGGAGTGTAGCAACAGGACAAGGGGTGACGGTTTAAATGGAAAAAGGGTAGATTTAGATATCAGGAAGAAATTCTTTACTGTGAGGGTGGTGAGGCACTGGAACAGGTTGCCCAGAGAAGCTGTGGATGTGCCATCCCCGGAAGTGTTCAAGGCCAGGCTGGATGGGGCTTTGAGCAACCTGCTCTAGTGGGAGGTGTCCCTGCCCATGGCAGGGGGGTTGGAACTGGATGATCTTTAAGTTCCCTTCCAACCTAAACCATTCTATGACTTCTTGGTGGAGTTAACTTACACTGAAGCCACAACTGTATTTCTCTTAAGTGTGAAGCCGAAGGCTATCTCTAGGTTCTAGAAGGCCTAAATCTCCCTCCCTCAGCAGCAGGACTAACCTGCCTGTCCAATGCACTCGGGCACTGCCAGAAAACAAACAAACAAAAAAGACAGAAGCAGCGACGCGCTGGTCCGTTGTCCGCCCCTTCACCCGGCTGCCGCTCCCTTCCTTCCCTCCAGGTTCCACTTCCCGGGCCCCTGCGGGACCACTCTGCCGCCGGCGCTGGCCCGCCACGAGACGGAGATCATCTCCTGAGCCCCTCCGAGCGACCGGCGAAGGAAAGGCCGGGGCCACCGGGCCCCAGCGCGGCGGGGGAGTGGGTGGAGGGGAGGCGGCGGGTGCGGCCGGGCTGTCCCCTTCCCCTGCTCCACACGGCAATAAACGAGCGGCGGGGGGCCGGGGCGGCCGGCTCAGGCCCCGCCGCTGCCGGCTCAAGTGGCCGCCGCTCTCCGCGCCTCGTCTGTCTGCGCGCGCGCGGCGGTTGGAAGCCGTTGGGCGCGAGGGGGGCGTGGCGCGGGGCGTTCCCCACAGGGGCGGAAGGCGGGGAGCACTTCCGGGGCGGAAGGCGGGGAGCACTTCCGGGGTGGGCGGCGTGAGGGAGAAGATGGCGCGGCGGAAAAAAGCGGCGGTGGTGGGGAGGAAGCGCGGGCCGCCCGCCGCTCCCCTCAGCCCGGCCTCCTCGGAGGACGAGGCCCCGGAGGAGGTGTCCTTCGGCGCGGCGAGAGAGGCGGCCGAGGCCGAACGAAAGCTCGAGGGGGAGGCGGCCCAGAGGTACGGACACCCTCCAATCCCACCCTTTCCTTCCCCTCACCCCACCCACCCCCCCACTTCCAGCGCTGACGGCGCCTCCCGCCTCCCCGCAGGCACCGGGAGCTGCTGAAGGAGAAGCGGCGGCGGCGGCAGGAGCTGTTCGCCGAGCAGAAGGTACGGTGACGTTCCCCCCGCCACCTCATGCGTTCAGCACCCCTGCCGGGGCCGGCAGCCCCCAGCCCCGTCCCGTCCCGCCCCGCTCACTGCCCTCTCCCCGCAGAGACGGAAGCTGCTCCCCGAGGCCGTGCTGCAGGAGCTGACCGCCGCACCGCCCGCACGGTGAGGGGACCATGGTCGGGAGTGTGGGGATGTCCACGCCAGGACGCGAACCCCTCGACCCGCGGTGCGGCCTGTATGCGTCCTGGCGTGGAAAGGACGGGGGGGAAACGGGAGCTTTCGTAGCTTGAGGGTAAAGAGAGGGAGTGTGAATGGACGGAGTAACTTTATGCCTTCTCCTCGCTCCACAGGCCCGAGGGACAGGCAGCGGCGGCTGACCCAGGTAGGCCACAGCTCGTTCTGCTCCCCTGTACCTCGGGGTGTCATTTCTGTGCTAGAGCTGCAATGGGGGATCAGGGGTAGCGCTCTGGTACAGAGACCTTTTGAAAGCCTGAGGTGGTAACAGACTGGGCGGATTGGCTGCTGGCAAGGGACGGTATCTGAGGAAAAATCTGAAGTCACATTTAACCTGATTCCTGTGCCTTTTACAAAAGTTGTTTACTGTACAATAATTTTGGTTAAAATAGCCCAAGGTGTTTAAGGAAATACTGGGCAGGTATTGTAACAGAAAAACCGAGGATTACCAGAGGTCTAAAACAACCCATTCATTCTAAGTTATAAAGGCTGTTTCTGGATAGAGTTGTTAATTGCCTTGATGCTTTACGTATCATACTGTAATTTAGTAGCATCTGTAAAATAACTTGTTTTCAAATTCTGAACTAGAAAATCAAGAGTCTAGAGTATTTACGACTGTTGTTTTTTAGCCATCTTCATCTGTACTTCAAAGTACTTTCCCCAAAAAAGAAGCGTCTTGGTTGGTTGTTTTTTTTTAAAACAATTCTCTCATCCATACCTCACACAATTACGTAGCTGGATGGTGTAACTGCTACTTTTTCTTCCTTTTATTATTGTTTTAAAAAAATCTGCTGGCACAAACAAGAGATGAGCTCAGGAGGATGCTTTGAATGCTCGGTCTCCGTGGTACTTACTCAGTGGCGAGAAGGAAGCCGAGGCTGGACTCCCCTTTGCTCGTTACACATTGCTGTTGCGCTGCACTGAATTGTTGTCCCGCGATGAATCCCATCTTGTGGTGCTGTCACCAAGGAAGGGGAGAGCTGGCTAGCAGTGCTTGGGGTGGCTGCCCTGCGGCGCCCTTCCCCTCCCTCTCACAGCCCTTCTGTGAGGGCAACGCTTTCTAGCTCTTACTGGTGAGCACTTCTGAAAAACGCCTCTTGGGAGTTCACTAAAAACATCTTATTTTTTCACAGCATAATTGTTGTTTCACTTCTGTCACTTACAGCTCTTGATTCATAACATTTGGAAATTTTTTTCTGTTTTCTATTAAACTAACTTTAGGTAAACACCGTGGAGGTAGGGCTGTGAAGCAGGGACAGGGCCAAGTCCAAAAGCGGGTGAAGAAACACAAGGGAAGGAAAGGTGCCAGGTGGGCTGTCTGTTCCTTGCCTGTCTCGGCGCTGCTTCTGCCGGCTTGGGGAGGGGGCATCACAGCTGCTGTTCTGTCACTGTGGCGGTTTTCTTCTACACTTGATGTTTTCCCTGCTCTTCCTCTGATGGAAAGTGTGTTTATGTGCTAAAAGCTCCTTTAATATGCTTCTGATACAGCATACTTGTAAAATATGTATACACGCACATATATAAATCTAGAATATAAATAATTTTTATATATAATTTTTTTGTATGTGTGACTGCTAATAGGTAACTGGGCAGCCATCAGCACAGCAGTAGACATTCTGTTATGTGCTGCTAAGGGTCTGGTTGTTGAACACTGAATTCCTCCATTTCAGTCTTTTTTTTCTCCCCCTCTTTCTCTGTCACTGATATCTCTATAGAGGAATTGCACTGGCTTCTGGTAGGGCTAATTTGAGACTCCCAAGGAACTACTCAGGGCACATAATTGATAGCATATGCTGACAAGTCCAATTTTTTTTTATTATCTCTTTTTTTTTATACTGCTACAAAGCATGGCCAAGTATCGCGTATCGGCTGCTGTTGTGCTCAAGCACTGACTGCTGTGTCTGTTGTTCTGTAACTACGCTACAGGGCTTTACATCTCTTTATTTAACTAGGCCACAAGGAAACTATACGGCTGTGCGTTTGAAAGATGAGAGTTTAACAGGTCTCCACCAGCAGCTCGCCAAAGACTTTTTAAACACTCAGCTTTACGGACCAGACACCAACCGGGCACAGGGTAAGCAGTTTTCCTTGGGTGGGTCTGCATCTAGATCTGTCTGTGTTAAATTTAATTAATACTCATCTCCATTTCAGCAAATGAATTTTTTTCCCTTGAAAACAAGAAAGACCCAGTTAAAAAAGCTGCAGTTCAGTTTGTGGACAAATCTTGGGGTGAGTATATAAAAAGTCAAAGTAGGTACTACTTGATGCCTACGTGGTTTATAGTATGCTGCTTTTCTTAACAAAAAAGAAAAAAAAACAAACAACTTTCCCATACTGGAGGGCTGTTTCTTGTATCTTCTTACTTAAAAAAAAACAATAGTAAGGGAATGGCAGTAGGACACTACAGCCTGAGTGGGCTGAACTTGAAAGAATTACCTCATTTTTGGTACATTAAGAAACAGCGTCTGGGCCTAGAGCCATGTTTACTAGTTAAAATAAATACTCTTCAGCCTGCAGCCTCTGAGGTGTTGGAAGTCATTTCAGGTATGGGCAAAACAAAGTGGAGATGCCAAGATCCCAGAACTTTTGTGTGCGCGTAGGGAAACAGCACCTCTTTCTCCCCATAAAAATGACATTGCAGAAGGGAACAGGGTCAGACTCATTACAGCCACAGGCTGCCCCTCAGTCACAGGCGGACGGTCTGTGAGGCTCATGAACAGCAGAGGGGAGAGTTACTGATCCTCAGCAGGTAGAGTTGGCTTTTCAGTTGTGCTTCAGACATGCATCCTCCCTGCCCTCCCACTGAAGGAGACTGGCACAAGCTGGTACCACTGGCCAGTGGAAGCCCCTAGTTGTATGTGAATGATGAAGGGAAGTTTATCAGCGTTCCAGTCAGTTCTGTTCTGAAATGCTGCAGCAATCAATGGATTGCTCCTTCTCCAGTAGATGGGTTAAGAAAATGGTAAGTAACAACTTTTTTTTTTTTTTAAGGCCAAGAAAAAAAGCTAAAAGCAATAAGGTTTAAAAAACGTTGGCTCTCAACACAGATGAAGAATGGCATATGAAGACAGCTTTTTCAGAAGATGAGATTAAGGACTTTTACTCAAGACAACAAAGGTGTTTGGTTTTTTTCCCCCCTTCTCCATCATCACTCCTCTTTCAGCTCTACCCAACAGCCACCAGAAGGCACTAACTGTCACAACCCTGTGCCTGAATTCATTTCCCTGTTCTCTTCCCTCCCCCTTTCGGAAGTGGTTGGAGAAGCTAAGAAACTGCTGGCCAGGGCAGTGACTGTGATTTAGAACAGCTGGTGTTTTGACCAGGCTTGTAGAGCTGCCTCTGTGAGGCAACTCCTTTACAGAGAATAAAGATGAATAATGTTGTACTTACTGTTCTGGGCACTGCATTTCTTAAAACAGTCAGTTATTCCTCCTTTTTCAAGTTACTTGCGTCTCTACAGGATGGCTGTATCCTAATACCAGAGCCATTAAGTCAGTTCACACAACAGGGACATTTCTTGCCCAGCCCGATGGTTACTTTCAAGCAATAAGGTTTTTTTTTTCCCCCGGATCTTCAGGGAGTACTGAAGTTCTTCTCAGTGCCTTGACTTTGCCCTGCTGGCCAGAGCTGATGCGTGGCAAGAACACAGTAAACCTTTGAGAACCCAGCTGCTGCAGATGCAGGGAAGGGGCATCCCCGCTTGGACTGGGGAGCCACCTTGCTCAATTCACGGGTCTACCTGAGAACTGCTGTTCTAGGACAGAACTCCAGAACCAAGGAACTGTAGCATACAAGTCCATGCTACCATGTATGTAGAAGTAAGTTTTTAATGGCTGGTTAATTATGATATCACTACATTTTATTGCAATATAGTACTATTTAAGCACTTTTAAAAATGCAAGGTGTACAAAGATTAAATTAAGACTGTAAATTGACTAAATATTTGGTTTTTATATAAATAGGTCATAACCACACTGTGTTGACATGTAATACTGTTATAATACAACAGTTAAACTGGTGAGTCTACACAACAGAAGCTGTCTGTAGTTAAACAAGGAAACAAAGTTGAAAAGACCATGTTAAAACAAAAAAAACTACTAAGATCAACAGGTTGGGATTGTAAGTAGCAACAAACATATTCACTCAGCTCCTGAGTAATTCAAGTTTTACAGTACACATTAAAAAATATCATTTCTTCCCATCAACACTATATATCCAAACCATCAGGTGTTTATGCATTTTGCAAATTACACTGATTGAACTATGTAACAATGGGGGTGGAGGTTGGCATGTCATCCTGCTTGACGTTTACATCACCCACATGCTGATACATCCATGTTCTCTAGTCTCCCGTCCCACCACAAGGTAGCAGGATTTTTGGTTTGTTTTGGACAATCGTTTAAAGGATTGGTACTCCTCAATTTGGATGTCTGACATTATCAGTGGTATTTTTCAACTCTTAGTTGTCTAAGAGGTTTAAAAGATGGACATTTTCTCCTAACACTAAGTTAGAAATCATTTGCATCATGCTGTAAACTAGGAAGCAACATAAAGCAACAGACTTGTCCTTAGTACATAATTAAAATTCCAAATTCCAGTCAGCAGAGCTGGTCTACTTTCCATGTTGAATATGCCACAACGCCGTTGCGATCTCCAAATGCATAGCTAGTGTAGGTAGTCTTCCACTGTGGCGAACGCGCAGGATCCAATTCCCGACCGAGCCATCAATCCTAGACACTGTGACGCTTGTCCCATCGCTAGGGCAAGCGGGGGTTGCTTTGGCAGATTGTGAGTCTCTGAAGAGGAATCGACAGCGGCAGTTGCAATACCTCATTAATTTCATAGTCATGCACTGAAAACTTACATTTTAAGCTTGCTTAAACCATTCATGTCAAAATCCCTGTGTTTACTTGCAAAGTTTACTCTTACGGCAAGACAGAGCACGAGCAACGAAGTGACTTCCAATTTCCCTGCACAGCACCGTTATTGAACGGGCCCGGTTTTGTTTTGAACAACAAAAAGACTATTACATGTTACATTGATACGGCCCCCCCCAGAACCACCCCTCTTTTACTAAAAGTGTGTTCCACAACACTGCCGTACTTCATCACTTGGCCAGGCGAGTACTAAGCCCAGCAGGTGACGGTCTGTAGCGAGTGTGAAAGCCAGCGGGTCTCACTTACCTAGTATTGCACTATTGAGTACAGAGCACACGGGTTCTCTTTGTATCGGGTCCAGCTGATTCCCAACGGGGCTGCTCCAGGGATCTGAATACGCAAGTAAACTGAACGCGTCCTATGGAAAAATGAGTTTTATTACGTCTCAACAGCTATATTCTACTAGTGAAAACAAGGACTATTTTCTTATTTTGACTCAGAATCATGAAGGTGATCGTCAGTGTCCTTCATCAATAAAAAAGAGATTAAAAAAAAAAAAACAAACCCTGACATGATGTCTTCCATTTTGAGCAGGCAGTGTTTTTCCCAACGGGAAATTATACAGAGAGATGAATTTAGCAGCATTTTAGTAAGTGGTGGGGAAAGAAAAAAACAGACTGAAAATTGCATGCAGTCAGTCTTTGGCAGGAGAATTCTTTTCAAGAGCAGTCTCAAATCAAGGTTAACACACAAAGTACTAAAGAGAGCACGTTTTAGGCATCTGTATCAAACCTCTTTCTTGCAAGTTTGTGTATTATTAGAGTTGAAAATGGGACTTGGATTGAAGAGGCCAAGCTACATGGTCAGAAATGATAGAGGGAAGTACTAAATTCATCTCTGGTTTAAACTGTATTACAGTATGAGATTATCTGCCCTGTGAATGTGCTGCACACCACAACCACAACTGACTACAATACTGCTCTCAGACCAAAAAAAACCCCACAGAAGTTAAAGCAGAACAGTATTGCACTGCCGCATGCTGTGGAAAGTTTCCACCGGGCAGCACAGTTACTCGCCTTAACGTCACGATTTCAAGATTAAACATACCTTGAGCATTTTCTTATTCGCTGTGTTTTTGCCACATTCTCTTCTTAGTTGCTCGCTCATCGCTTGCAATTCTCTTCCAAAATGGATCATTCTTTCAATAGCCGCTTGGCTGCCACCGCACAGCTGACGTCTTAACTGACTTGAATCTACTTCTGCAAAAATGATATCGTCATCACCACCGCTAATAGAGCTGACAGTAACAAGCTACGGATCTAGAGAATCTGCACTGATTTCACTCAGAAGACATCTGCCTTCTCAGAGAGAAAGCAAGTTGGGCCAGAGGCCTTGGCACGATGTGCCCGTATACCGAGCACTGCTGGATTAAGAGACTTAATTAACTCATGGCAAAGGCTGTCCACACATGCTGTTTATTTTGTTAATTTTAAACTAGCTTCCTTTGTAATCAAGCAGAACACTACAGTTGATTTCCTTACTGTTTGTTACAATACTCCCCCATACTAGTGATTTGAAGATGTATTAATGCAATTTATGAATAGCAAATTAACCCTTGGCTTCCCTGAAAGTTCTGCCTTTTTAAAATTTACAACTAAAACAACCTGTTAAAAAAACCGAGGCATTTATCCATTCCTTGGTTGGTTTTTTTTTTCATCAATGGAATCAAGTTTTGAATCAGGATTTTGATGTATGTTAATTACAAAACTATTCTTATTCTGATTTTTAAATTGCCGTCTAACGATGTGTTTGGACCGCTATTTCAAACAAAGATTTATAAGTGGCCACTTTTTTTTGTTTTTCTTTGATATGAACATATCACCTCTGGAAAAAATCTGCCTACTTAATATTACATTCACAGTACTGAAGGAGAATACGTAAGTATTTCAGAAAGCAAAAAAAAACACACCAAAAAAATCACCAAACTCAAACTGTGGGGAGTAAACAAACGGAGGTTGAGGAGCCACGTTTCTTTTTTACAGAGGTGAAGCACCCACAAGTCTTCAAGCAGTGGTGGTTCTTGCTGGCTCCAGCCCAATCTAGGACATCACTTTCCAAAGGCATAGAACAACTACATTAAAAACCCACAAACAACTCTGCACTCTGAGCAGCTCCTTCACGTCTGTCACAGCAAGCTGCTGGGGAAAAGGCTGCGAGAGAGTAAAGTGCTCTTTTTCTTGTGTCACAGAAATAAGCCTTGGTTTTTTCCAGTTTTAGAGCTTGAAACTGCCTGGAAATTTGAATCTCCCCCCTCCAGGGCTGTAACAGTTATATATATTATATACCTGGTATTTACCAGCCAAGCAGCAGCACATGCCCTCAGAACTGGGAAGCTTTCACAGACAGCTACTATCTATCTTTCGGAGATAGATACACATTCTGAAAGTTTACCAGCAGCGTCTGGAGTTCCACATTTCATTTAAACTACCTATTAATTGACGTCTGGTTAAAATCAATTGTTTGAGAAGATAGTTCTGCAACTGTAGAAATGGCTGGGCTGGATTCCTCCACTTCTTCAGCCCCAGTCGGCAAGAACAACCATTGTCCAAGCTCCAGCCTGCCTGCATTTAAGTGATCTGACTGCCTTTACTGGACAGGAACGGTTACCACCGTACCTGACAGTAAACCATCTCTCTTTATGGTATGCTGGCAAACAGAGGGTATTTAAACACTCATTTGTCACTAACGTCAACGGGTATGACTGAGTATGAAGCAGGTTAAGCAACACAAAGTTATTTTTTAGACCACAGCTATTTTTTTTGGTGGAAATGTTTGGGGTTTTTTTAACGTCTCAGTTCCCAAATATAGCTCTTTTCTTGAGCATTTAATATTGACACTTTGCATTCTTCAACCTAAGTGATTCAGAATTTCCACTCTTACTGTTCAGTGCAAAGATGCCACGAGAACCACGGACGGTAAGAGGACTAGGGGAAGAGGGAGAAGCAACCTGCCAACCCTAACCCGGGTGCGTTGCACAACAGGGTGTTTCTTCTTAAAGATGCCTCCTTAGAAATTGATGCTTGTTTCAACATCCACGAGTTACCCGTTTCCCCTGTTCTCATACTGACATTGGACCACCTAAATCAGTGGTTGTAAGATTTACATCTAATAACAGCAAAACAAACAAATAGAATTAAGATTTGAGCTAACATCCCTAATTTTCAAGCTGGGAAGCATTGCAAGTAAAAACATAACCTTGTTGCCATCACTTAATAAAAATGTAAGAAATATCACTGCAGACCCATTTCTGTGTCACATTCTTCCATTTCGTGATCATGTTTAGAACTACCATTTAGGAAGCCATTGGATGAAGTCTCAGCAACCCCATTGGAGTAGTGATCTGTTTCCATGTCTACATCATTGCTGAAAAGACAGTAATAAAGAAAAGTTTTACTCATATTTAAGTAATAAAAATATTACCAAGTTAGACCATGGGTTTTTTTCCCACAACAACTGGCGATAGGAGAGCACCAGGGAAATTTTAAGGCTCTCTCAACTAACATTGTTATTTTACTGAATGCTAATTTCAGATGCTGAAAAATTAATCATGTCCACCATTATTTGGGAATAAGTAATATAACGCTTTCTAAATACACACCAGTAAGTTCTCACCTTGTTCATATATCTGTACACCTATAGAGCTGGAGAAAACATACTAGTCCCACTTCTTTTTTTTTAAAAAAAAACCAAACCCGCACAGTTAACTCAATATACAGCCTACTGTGAGAATCTCACATTTAGATAAATAATTCTTTCAAAAAAGCCCCGATCTCTCATTTACTCTTAGTGGAATGACAGGGGAACAAGAAGGAAGACCCAAAGCAAATACTGAGTAAACAAGGACACTGAAGAACACCCAGGACACTCAGAGCCAAATTCAGAGCATACAACTCCTCACCACGCTTTGCTCGCAGCAGGTCACAGAAGCACTTTTAGAAAATGCCAGCATGGCTTTGGGGACTGAGCTTTGCTGACAGTTACATCCTAGCCTGTTCTATTTCGTCATGGAGAATGACAACCTAAATCCTCTCTCAAGACCAAAAAGATTCAATTTAAAAGTTTAATATCTTGCTTCTAAGCAACCAAAAATACTCGGCTTCCTTTGAGGAAGGAAACCTCTCTGACTGGGCAGTGCTGCAGCCAAGGAACTGTCCTCCTCCTGGGAAAAATCTCAGAAGTTGCCTGGACACTGCCAGGCTTTTTGGCAGAAGCCATGGCCGAGGCAAACACAAATCGAGAAGTTAAGAAGTAAATTGTTACTCTTACTTTTTTTTCCCCTAATCATCACTATCCAACTCAAATAGTTTTTGTTACCACCACCACATCATCACGTCCCAGTTGGTAGTTTTGTGAATCCCTCTTGAACAATGCACCCGAGTACTGTTGGTATTTCACATCAAATTAGGTTCTGCTGCATCTGTGCAACCCAGAGCTTAGTATTTACTGGTTATTAATAACCACATTAACCCTGGTTAATACATCCATTTTCATTCTCTGAATTGAATGTGTTTGCACAAGTGGCAGTGATTTGAGTAGGCAAACAATTCCTGTGTGTGCAACGGAAGGCAGGCCACATTCCATATGCATCTCAATTGTGTTTACTTTGCAGATACTGCCACAAATGGAGAATATCTGGAAAAATTTTCATTACCTACACGCAACATGCTTAAATTGATGTCAGCAATTTAAATTAAGATCCCAAATGCAAGCAAGGTAACTTATTTTTGTCAATTGCATTTCTTTAACAAAACAGGAGAAAACAGAGTCTATTAGCTTAAGAAGTTAAAACAAAAAGCACACTAGAGTGATCCCAAGCTGCTGGCCCCTCACAGTTTTAACTGTCCTTCAAAAGAATCACATCAAATTCCACTGAAAACTCCTCCCTGCAATAAAAGCATGTGCATAACACAAGCCTTAACGTAAGTTAGAAGCATCCAAAATTTATTCACCTGGAATAGCTGTTAACCTGCTGTGATCTTGATACATTTATGTTGTTGAGCTCTGGTACATTCAAGCTGGTGGTCGTGTGTTTACTGTGACAGTAAGATTGATGCGCTTTATTTGATATTACTCCATTACTGCAACTACTTTCAAACCCTGAAAGAAAGTTTTAATAATTGTAATCACCTACAAACCTATTTGTTAGTACCCATTTACAGAAGTGAAATAAGCACAGCTTAATTGTTCCTGGTCAGTAAACGCTAGATTTACCAAACAAATAAACCCAAATACTTAGCCTCTGTGTTTCAAGTGTCTGAACCCTTAAGGCTTCAACAGTGCAGAAGTTAAGCATTATTTAACAAGTACTAACACATACATGAGAAGGTTTTTCCGTTGTACTTATACACCACTGAAACAGAAAACTGCATGGAAGTAGAATCATTTCTTAGAACTGATACAATGTTTCTGAAAGATCTGAAAATCTTTTCTAGGCCACTGTAATCATTATGAGTGGAAGCAGACATGCATCTTACCAACTCCTAATCACATAATTCTCTTGATAAATACACAGTAAAATTCAGTGCTGAAAATAATTTACATGTTGCTATGCATAAATTCAATCTCCCTCCTTCCCCATGTAATTATTTTAATTGTTAATATTGTGCTTTGCTAAATAAAATTACACCATGCTGTGAAATTATGATGTCTGGCTAAAATCTCCTCTGACCCCTCTAAAATATAATCAAGAAACTACTATTTGAAGCAAACATGTAATTGCCAGTTCCTGCCAGGCCCAAAAGCAGGAACTCCCTAGTATCTTCTAATATAGAAACAGGTCACAGGAAGGGCTTATTATAAATAAAACACTTTCTGCCATTCAGGAAACCCCAAACCTCAACTCTAATAATACATTCATCAACTTGCTTATTAAGTGGTGGCTCTATTTTCAAAATTAGAAAGTTAGAGGTACTTTCTACAATACATCCCAATGACCACCTGAAGAACAAACAGCCCAGCTCCTGGTATTTCCCTACATAAAAGCAGCTGTTCCTACTATTCCATAAACACCACAGGAAACGGTATGTACACACCACTTACTGGATTTAAAACACCTTATCCAAGCCATAAATTATCATCCAAAGGCTAACAGAAATTTGCGCCAGAACCTTCCACCTCCCGGAAGCAAGCATTTCTCAGAAATTTGTGGCAACCTACTTTGCAAACTCTTAGTAAAACCAAAAGCACATGCAAAAAGGATTTGATTATATTTATACACTTTCCATTTCCCCGGTGACCGAGAATCACATATTTTAATAATTAAAACTATATTTTTATACGAAGCATTCAGTATGAACTCTTAAGTAAACCAAATTGTGAGTATCTGTAACTTCTCCCAATACTTAACTGTAAATAAAATAAAATAAAAATCCACACAGTGTGGTATATATCCTCCACATCAACTTACCAGAAAAGTGTGTGCTGCTCCCTTTGCCTGTTGCCAAATTGTGAATATTCATTCCATGGCTGGGACTCATGCTAGGACTACTGAATGATCGTGGGCTCACAGGGTAACTGTCTTGAGACTTAGGACTGTGGCCTCCCAAACACCGCACTTCACTGTCTGTACCATTCACCATCTCTATAAACTGGCGCACCCTAAACAAAAGGTGTAAAAGTTAAGCTAAGCTAATAAAACAATTAACACATTTCAATTTACCAATGATAGCAATGATTTAATTTTAGTGTTAAATATACGTAAAATCTGACTCAACAGAATGCTGGATGTCAGTAACCCAACCATCAATAAGCTTCAGACTATTCAGCCCAAAATACACAATTACAAAATTTGTGAGGGAGGAGAACAGGAATATTAACCTTTGAGGACAGACTTTGGCAATAAGTCCTCAAAGTTCAGAGAACTAAACTGTATCATCTGGTTTTAACTGTTCTGTTTTATTGGCAGGGGCAAGGTTATTTCCTGAGAAGGATATGTTGTTACGTTGTCATGTCTGTCATTTCTCTCAAAGTAAACGAGAACATAGTTTGATCCTCTGGAACAGTAAGCATTAAACGGTTAACTTTTAACATTAAACGTTTGCACTAGAAAACAGTTTGAAAAGCAAGCTCATATACAAACCTTCCCTTTAGAGGCTGTTGCTCTTTGTCAATTTTATTTTAGATAAGGAGGTTTTGCTACAGACTTTAAGGAAGCTCAGAACTACTGCTTCATGTTTTAGGCTTGGATAGTCTCAATAGAACAGGCAAAATTTAGAAAGACAGACTGAGAAAAAGGTAACATAAGTTGATGTTATCAAGTGAAGTCTTTTTCACCAAAACGTTTGCATTTTGTGAATTCTGTGATAAGTCTGCAGTACTATCATGTGAATTCTGTTTGGCACTTGAGCATGACAGACTTCAAACACATTCCAAGTGACTTAACTGAACATCAAAGTGCTTTGTTCTTATAGGAGATAACAGATTTGTTGCGGATTCAAACACTACAACGCGATACAAAATTCTGGAGGATGAGCGCAGCTGGCAAGTAAAAATGCCAGAACCAAGGTGACTATTGTGTGCCTGGGAAGCCAAGACAACTCTTTGGGATTATGGAATTTCCACAGAAGTAGCCAGAGGTTTCTAGTAAAGTGACAAGGAGTGAAACAGCTCATTTAAACTGGTCTTTAAAGTCAGTCACCCATTTGGAGGAACAGACAAACTCTTAAATCTTCTTGAATATGATACTGTATCAGTTCACATTTTAAGTTTTACTTGCCACCAAATTTGAATAAAATCGATTCAAAAAATTATGAATTTCAGTTCTAGAGAACAAGCCTACAGTGAGATGTGAATTATGCTGTAAAACAGGACCTTGATGACAAAATCTAGTTAAACACGTAGCAAATAATATAGCATAAAAAGAGTGAACTATACACATTTTCTAAAAAACGCTGCTTAACTTTGTTTAAATTTCTGTGAAAGCTTTAAATGAAAAACTGTCTTGTCTCAGAAGGTACTGTGTCATCTATAAACACACATCTGTATAATTTGAAGACTCACTTTAATGCAAATAAGAGATTAGGA
Organism: Numenius arquata; assembly: GCF_964106895.1. Taxonomy (NCBI): domain Eukaryota; kingdom Metazoa; phylum Chordata; class Aves; order Charadriiformes; family Scolopacidae; genus Numenius; species Numenius arquata. Next base: position 65,418,353 of record NC_133579.1, on the reverse strand, counting down.
TTTCTTTCTAGTAAACTTGGATACAACTGTTGTGTTGTTTCAATGGCTTCTCCCATTCTTCCTGCTAAAACCAATTTCTGAATTCCTGTTCACCAAAAAACAAATAAGAGATTAGGATTTTTTTCTAGAAAACTTGGATACAGCTGTTACGTTGTTTCAATGGGTTCTCCATTCATCCTGCCAAAACCAACTTCTGAATTTCTGTTCACCAAAACCAACATCAGTTAAATGGACAGCTTACGGATTCACACATGTAAATTAATGATTAAAAGACACTGCGATCATCAATCAACAAGGTTTTTTCCTCTTAGAAAAAGAAGAGTGTAAAGAAAGATCACGCTTCCTTAGAACGTTCAATAGGAAAATTTAAGAACTGCACTTCACCTATATATATCTAAATGAGTAGTCAATATTTTTATTTATTGCCAGCATACAACTACTTTGTACTCAGACTGCTCATTTAGAGCTAGATTAAGATTGCAGGCACTCCTGCGATTTATTTCTCGTTTTCATTCCTTTATCAATAAGCACATACCAAACTATTGTCACCCAAGAACATCCAAATTGCACCCCACCTCCCACAGGTTCAATTTTGACTAAGAAACCAAAATGTAGTCTCTCTCACCTACAACATACACTTCCAGTCAGGTTACAGTTGACTAAACCTTTCTGTAACAGTCCCCGCTTTATTAATGCTTCTGTTGTTGTAACCTGGCACAAGTCACAAACGGCCTCCCAGCTCTATCTACCAACAGGGAAATTGATCCAAACGAAAAACAGCCCAACGAATGGGTTATTTTTCAACCAGAGCAGTTTCCCCGTTTGGTATGTCGTGCAGTCACACAAACACTTGTATTCATACAGCGGGGATTTAAATGAAGGGGGAAGGCACTGCTTAATCAGGCTGCCGAACAGAGCTGGCACAGCAAGTTAGATGTGAACTGCTGTTAGTTCTCCTTGTCCTTTTCCCCCTCACATCTGTAAGCAGGAAAACTCAAACTTGATTTAACTTACAAAGCAACTCTATGCCTTTTCACAGTTGAGATAAAAGTCTAAGCGTTTTGTCAAGACTGTTTTATATTCCTGTTTGTGACTGACCATTAGCTCTCACAAACACTCACTTGTTTAGAGACGTTATCCACAATTGTTTAAGACAGATCACAATTTTCCATTCAAGAAAAAGGCAATCCGCCACATCAAACAAGTTCCAAAGCACTAGTGCGGAGGTTCATCTTAACTAGCTGTTCAAACGTATGTAACTTTACATGACAGCAAAGAACTGTACTATGGAGTAGTGCTGAAAGGAAATTCTACAATGAGGCTTAAGTTTTATGTAATATTTGTTTAAGGGAAGAAAAAAAGGATGTAACATGCTTTCCAGGCTTACTTTGTCTATTTTTAATGGAAGCTAGTTCTTCTAGCACAGTCTGGTCTGTGGATCTGGCGAATGCCTCTGCCGTTGCACAGTATCCATGGTGAACTAAGTAAGATGATACCATTCTAAAAATAAACAAAAACAAAACCCAGAAACGCTCATTAAACACAGGTGAGAAACCAAGAACTTCTTGAATGTAAAAGCCCTTTTCTGAAAAAGGTGACTGAATTGAAGAATTCCTACAGAAATTTCCGAATTTCAAGTAAAATCACACAAAAGTAATTCAGTTAAAGAGCCAGTATCATCTTCAAAACACTGTACAGAAGAACAATTAAAAACTAATCAATGAATCATTTTATTATGACGAATTTTAATAAAAGTGATTTGTCACCTAAAAGTAGGCTCGATTAAAGTATTACCTTCTCATTAAGCTTCCTTTTTTCCTTATTACTTACACTGAATTGAAACTTCTGCACACTATGTTTTTGTTTTGACTGAAGAAATACAAAATGCAAAGCCACAACCACTGTTTTTTCCAAGCGAGGCACTAATGAGCCACAACTTAAACTGCCACGCTGAAGGTTGAGAACGTAAAGGGAAACTTCCAGAGCCCAAAGTATTAAAACTGCCCATTACAACCACGGCAATTTTTCTAAACTCCCCAACCCACATTAGATGGGTCAAATCAGAATGGGAGACTTGCAGCCATCATTACAAATTCTTAATTAAGTAACAATGTAGATAAATCTTCCTCCAAACATCTATTCATTCTCAATTTTAAATATATTTATCAAGCCTGTTATGTCAACAAAACTATTTGTACTAGTTTTTAATACTATCTGTAATTTTTTGCACAAGACAATAGTTGCTATGTTTTAAAGACCTATGAAATCATGCAATTATTAATTTGTTTTAAAATGAACAACATTCAAAGTCTTACTTCTGAATCATTGTTTGCCACTCTCCTTCCCGATCTCCTATAGGAAATCTGTCAATCTGTGCTTGAATTTTGGTTCTCCATTCTCTCATATAGTCTTCAATATCAAATACAAACGGGTGTTGTCCAAAATTAGCATCCACAACCTCTCCCGGTGTTTGAAGCCCTACTGTAGGGTACAAGTTTGGCTGCAAGAAATATTTTAATTAGGTTTTTTTCCTCTTATTCTAAATTCCCCACTTTTTTTTCCATCTCTGTAATAATAACCCAAATGCTACTAGTAGTGTGAAGAAGCAAATACCTCTGGATCATCTGTCCAGCAGTTAAAGCAACTTCTACGAATTCAGCAGTACAACGACTGATTAAATTTTTATTCCCAGTGGTCATAATTTTTTTTTTACTTTGAAATAAGAAAGCCTTACTGATCATTCTCTTTCTAGTCAGAAAATGTACTTTTTAAACTGTGCTAAAGTTTACAACTTTGTTTTCAATTTTACAAAAGATTAAATACCAATTTTTAAATGATTTTTAAAGACCAGGATTAAAGTGTCTTTTAAAAAGAGAACAAAAATTAAACTTACAAAGTGGGCCATTTTCCTTTTGGGTGAAATACTTAAAACATCGCTGAATTTTAGTGGTAAGAACTGACAGGATAGAGAACTCATTAGCCTCAAAGTCCAAGTGTAGCGCCTAAAAAGAACTGTAACAGTGCATTGAAGTTCTCGTGAATTCCTGGACTTGTATCTAGAAAAAGACTTTAAAGCATTTATTCTTGTCTCAGTTTTATTTTCTGCTTAGAGATTAGGTCTCCATGCAAATCTAAAATATGCCAAATGAGAAAAGTAAAATCTGCCTGTTGGGATTAAAGTAACTTTCTTAAATGCGACTAGCACCTCAGAAACGGCAATTCATCTCTTGGAGTTTTGGGTGGGTGAGGATTTATTTTTTTTTTTTAAATTTATAAATATACCTACATCATATTTACACTGCAGTCAATGGTGGTATGGTACAATGGTATGCTCATCTACAGGACTATATGGCTAAATAAATTAAAGCTATCAAAAAGAATGTATCAACATGCAGGTCAGTAGGAACACTGAAGTGCAGTGAAATTAAAGAAAAAAAAGCCACTCCTGCTATTAAAACCATGCCCAAGCCAATCTCTTCCCCCGCCCCGCTCCCTTTTTCTTCCTCCAAATAAAACTTGCTCATAGTGTTACCTAGTGTAGACTAATCAACCAAGCATAAGTCTGAAATCTTTTAATGAGATGAAAACAATCCATTCTAATGAGGAGCGGTCCAGCTTCACACTTCAGATTACAGTGTCAGTTTTCCTGTGCTGGGACCATGTGCTCGGAAGGAGCCCCGCTGGCGTCCCATGGATCCAGGACAGTGGCAGTGGCTTCCTACATGAAGCATCCAATCCTGTGGAGGGGCTGGGAGGTGCCCTGAGTTATTGACTTCATTTTTCCTTAGTATCTGCCTTTGTCTCCTAAGGCCATAGCAGAGTAGCTGGCCAGATGGAAGTGTGTCACACACTGCACCCTAACCAGATTAAATCAGAAATTAAGTGGATGTGAAAAAACAAAATAAGTCCAGTATCATGCCTTTACCAGTAGCATAGGGAACACATTTATAATGATTTTAAGGAAAGTACAATTTCATTGACCGAAAAGCTTCAGATATCTGCAGCTCTCTTTAAAACAAATTACTTAGATACATTTGATCTTACGGAGTGAACAGTATAGAGAAAGATTCTGAATATTAGGCATCAAGCATGAGTTACAGTGACCTTGTCGTAATGTCCTCGTTTGAGGACATTGTCCAATCCAGCTTAAACCACAACACTTAAGTAGCCAGCCTTTCTGAATATGATACACAACTGTGTACACACATACACGATGCTGGTGTTTAATGCAGCTTTGACTTTGTATGTAAGGCCTGCACATGTCAAAGAAATTATATAATAACTACTGGTATGCATTATTTTCTGCTAAACTTTCATTGGAAATGCCTGAATGTTAAAAACCTGAAAAGGAAAATCCATGTAAGGATCGGTGTAAAAATAAAAAAAACCTTTTTGCTTCAATTAACAAATCATCACTGAAACGATGAGGAGAAATATCTGATATTAAATTGGTTAAGATGATTATAACTGTATTTCCAAGAAGCATAAGGTAAATGCAAGTTACATTTGAAACATCTGTTTATAATACACATAAAAGCTGTTTGAAAATGCACTTATCTTACCGGTAAATCTGTGAAAGCGATGCCTGTAATGAAGAGAAAATTAAGATTAATATCCACGTGTCTGGATTCTAGCCTCATTTTCTTACGTGTGTCATTATAAGTTCAGAAAACTCACCCAAACCATCTCAAAAATAGGTAAAGTACGGTGACATCCATGACGCTTAGGCACAACTGATGTGCTTGAGTAATAAAGGGCAATATTTGGCAAAACGTAATTTTCATTCAAAAGCACTCAATTTTTGCCCTCAACTTTTCAAAATAGGGCTTAAGATTTAGCAAACATCATACAGATGCACAGACTAAAAAAGTATGCAAATTCTGGCTGTAGCTTAAAATTAACAGGAAAAATGAGAATATCTGAAGATATTTCTCTCACTTGCTTGTTTTACTGCTGACACGCCAAGATTTAACAGCAGCTTTTCTTAGTTGTTATTACTTTTCTTCATTGGTTAGCATTATCTTTACATGAGCAGCAACATACCCGTAATACTCCAAACTAGTCTGGTAAACGTTTTACTCTAATCCACACCAGGGTGGTTTGTTTTGGTTTTCAAACAGAAGAGCTTAGTACCTTGTTATAAAATTAAATATTAAAAAAATAAATATCAGGAAATCTCCTTCTGACTGCCAAATGCTAACAGTATTTCATAATTTCCTTTACTGTTGCACGTATTTCTTCCACATTTTTTAAAAGTACATAATGATTTGAATCCACTTATCTCTTCAAACTCTTATTTTGTATCACTGCCTTTTCAAATTTAAGATTAAACCAAAGCTTGTAACCTTTTGCCCTCAATTCCACCCCTGCTTTGAATCTGCATTCTTCACCAAGATTTCAAATCTCAAGAGCATCTGGATTCCTTACTCACATCTTAGATACCAAAGAATGACATACAGAATCAATCTGTTTCCTCCCATCACATCTCAAAGCTATCATTTTATTTACTACCTGTTCACACCTTAACTTTTTCTAAGCTATTACTACTTTCTCTTTTTGGCACATTTTGACATCGAATTCACCCTTTTTCCAAAATAATCACGGCAGTAGGTAAGAAAGAGAAATCATGACTGAGTGACATGTAGGTATTGCGTTTTTTGGGGGTGCTGGTTTTGGGATTTTTCAGCCCAGGATTTCACACTTGCATAAATAATTGCTTAGCCCTTTTTGTAGCATCAAATTCCAGGCTGAGACAGAGACTTCCAATACTCTAGAGTGTATCTGTGGCCCAGAGAAGAAACACATATGTCCTCCAAGTCACAATCGTATAGGAATTCTGGACAACCAGCAGCAGCAAGGCAGCCAAAATTTCTAATTTCTTTTTCTCCTAAACACAGAATCAATTTTCCTCTGTCAGAAATTCAAGCTAGCAAAGCCCACGACAGCGGAACAGCTGTCAGATTTCCTTCTGAAACCCACAAAGTGTTTGTCAAACTCTGTCTATGACAGATGACATTTTACTAGCCTCTCCTCACCTATGCCATTCTATTCTCCTCTTCAAACAGATTTTAATCACTTGGAGTGTTGTTTCACAGTTGGCCTAAATCCAGTCTGCTTTAAGACTTCCACTGAAAGACGAGGTTCTGCTCCTCCCTTCTTAGCTCTTCCATGCATATAACCAATAAGGGCAGTCAGAAAACCAATGTCCCTCTAGTTGATCAACAATCTGATCCAACTTACCTGCAGGCACAATGTTACTAGTTCCAAAAAGGGAGTAAGGCAAGACTACCCTTCTCAGCTTTAACCCAGCTGAAAATTAGGGCAAACACAACATGAACCTGTTATCTTCCATTTTGACACATACCCTGAAACAGCGTCAAAAGAAACAACTATACAGTGCATGGTTCAAGTGTCCCACTGCCTTGACACTGTAGGTGTCAAGGTATTAAGCCCAGGTATACAGTCTCACTGAATTTAGAAGAAACGTTAAACCATGATAGAATAGAATCACAGAAGCGATTACTTGGAATTGACCTCTGGAGCCATCCAAGCCCTGCTCTGAGTAGGGGCAGGACGACTCCAAAGTTAAACCTGTTTGCTCAGGGCCTGAGTCAACAAGCAATCTTGTTCTGAGAGACAAGGAGAAGAATTTAAACCATGTCCTTCCCCTTAGTACTTTCCAAACCCTCCTCATCTTTGGTAATGTAAGAAAATAGAACAGTGACTTCAAAAGTCCCTATCTCAATAGCCTCTTACTTCATTTCAAGCACACCTCTCTTTTCCTTAACACATTTCTATCCATGACAAAAATCTTTTTTCTTCTTTCTGAACTTTATCCCTTGAAACATCCTACTCCTCTGAGCACAATTCCAAGATGTCTTCCCCAGCCCTTGTTCTCTCCCTAATGCAGGGTGTTTTTATTTTTCTTCTTTCTTTACACTCTGTATCTTTGCTTATTAAAATGCTTTAAGTAACTGAATATATATTGCAACAAAAATTTTAACTCTAACCCTTCCTGCCATTTTCAAACTCAAAAGTTGTCTTGTGGTGTTGCATAATGTGAAAATTTACCACAAGGATTAAATGGACTTAATTTTAGCACACATTGTATAATTCATAGCCTTAGTTCAACTATGTATGACTCCAGGCTGGGAATCCAAAAGACACTGTTCTCCAATATATGTTCGAAGTGTTGCCCATCTGATATAAGGTTTTAGTGAAGGATAGGTGTCCCCAAATACAGCAGCAATGAATTTTATCTATATCCACTCTCCATTTCTCCAATTCTCTTATACCTATTACCTTATGTTATATACGTCAAGTATTATTTGTGGATTTAGTAGAGGAGTTCATAAATGCTGGTCCTGTGGAATGAGATGCTATGACAACTCCTTCCAAATTCACAAGGAACGTTAGTGGAAGTGGCACATAAGAAATCATTCTTCCTTTTTTTCCTTATTTTTTAACTAATTCAGAGATTAAGAGACTATTGAAAGAACTATTTGAACACTTTGCTCCTGACATGAAGAGAGTTTCAAATTTTCAACAGACTTACAGACATAATGTTATCATTAAAGATAACGTTTCTCCATACCCAAGCTGTGTCCATTCTTTGTGTAGAAGCAGGTATTATTGATAAGGTTGACACAACAACCAATGACATCACCCGTAGTAAACGTTGGGCCATAGGGTTGTCCAGTTCCAGAGGAACAGAATGAATGTCCATCATCTCCGTGGTAACCATATGAATGTTTATCCCAACCTGGAGAACAAAAGCATTTGCCATTTAGTCATTTCCTTCATTATGAAATAATGGAAAGACTATGCAAAGTTAGTGTATTTTAACCAGGTTAATACAGTTAATTACTATTCTTAGCTTCTGATTTCTAAGATTTCTTATCTAACTAAAAGATCTGTTTCATTTTAAAAAAGTGACAACTTCTTTTATCAAAATGGCTGAACAGCTAATTCATTTGTAGTACATAACAGATAATGCAAATTCAGGTAACACATTTTTTCTCTTTAGGTGAACACACAAAATTATCAACACCAAAAACGTGATCAGCTACAATGCTGAAATTTGAAAAGCTGTACACAGATCTGACATGTCCCAATAAAGCAGTGAAGATTCTCCTGTTCTCCCTTTCATCTTGCAAAACTATTGCTACCATATGTCATAATCAAATTCTTCCTGGCTAAAACCCAAACATGCATCTCTGGGGAAACACATTTCTACTCCTGATTATTCTTAATGACTATGCAGCAGCAAGCAGTCTCTGCATAATAGCAGAATCTCCAGACTATAGTGTCACTAGCCCTGCTGCCCCTAAAAATTAAAAAAAAGAAGAATGAAAAAAAATTATCAATACAAGTGAAAGTCACAGCCAGCAGGCAAATCATTACATATGCAAATATGGTGCTAATTTTGCAGGTGAAGAAGCTGCAGAACCAGTTAAGAAGCTTCATATTGTTACACTACTCAAGAAAATTCACAGCAAGCAATTTTAGTCTGAGCTCATTTAAAAATACCTGTCTACGCTCTCTGCAATTCAATACTAAACAAAAACACATAGAAAAGGTGTAAAATTTCAGGCACCACAAAATCTTCTTTACAGATCTATTAAATGCCTATTCAAAATAATATAAAGCATGATCTTTAACACAAATCACCAAATTTCATATATATATATATATGCGCATTCTGACTGTAAGAATTTATACTGACAACTCAGATTATTTTTAAAGAGTAAAAGGTTGTGGGTTTATTCTTCTGTCAAGTTGCTGCTTAAATGTTAATTTGAAAGTATCTTCCATACTTAGGCCCTTAATCTGTATGATCAGTAGCTTCACCTGGCACCACATTAAGCACCTCTCAGTAAATTACACACCCCAAATTACCGCAGTTACATTGATTAGTAGTATCTTTGGTAATTATTTGCAATGCATCCTAAATCATACTCTAAGTAGACTTAATGCCACCCACTAATAATTCATCCCCCTTAGCTGGGCTCACAGTGTTAACTGGGACTTGCTCTCATCATAAGGATCTCTACCAGAACACTGGGGTGAGAAAGCAGCAATGCAAAAGAAACAGAATACAGATACTCTAAGGTCAATTCAACATGATTTTATACTTGGATAATAGTAAAAATTTCAAAAAAAGCAGGGTTTTTTTTGTGGGTGGGTTTACTGGATTTCTTTTACATTCAAAGATATATTAAAAAAGCCTCAACATGTACACACACACACACACACACAAAACTTCTTTAAACACTATACAGAGATACCGCAGACAATTGTTAACAAGACAGCATCCCTGGATTATGCAGGTCAATGGAACCATCAAAACTTAAAACTATGCTACACATCCTTACTATTAAGGTTGGAAAGGTAAGGGTATGGAAACTGACAGTAGGAGAGTTCACTCCATGTTTGACAAAGTTTTTATCACAGTAGCTCATCTTTATTGCTAGAAATTAAGTTTACTGAGCAAGGAAATCTATAGCTTCTTTTTTATCAGGAAACACGATGAAAATTTTAAAATGTTTCTGTTTGCTAAAGAGCATCTGCATAATGGCATAAATAACACTAAGAGTTGACGAAAGTAGTACAAGAGCAAATGTACAGGAAAACAATGAAAAGCTAAACTTTTTAGCTGCAACCTTCATGTAATTCAGGTAACAGATAAAACACAGAGACGTCACGCTACACTCCGTTGCTTACCAGAACCTTCCCATCAACGTCAAGAATATTTTAAAAACACAATTAACCAATGTAAGTAACCTACCAAACGTAATAAATACTGAAACATACCTGGTAGTCTGTTCATGTTCACACCCTGTGCCGAAAGCCCAATTCCCATGTAACTGTAAAATGAAAGAACAAAAGAAATTTATCTGTCTCTTACAAAAATATGTATCTATGTGGGATATTGCCAAGAAACACTGTGCTGATTAATCATATACCAATTAAGCTGCTGAGATGTCATTTAATAATGGCACAACAGAAAGAGAACTGGAAAATAATTCATGGTATATATTGTATATAGACAGATTCTGCCCCTGCAGGAGGTAAGGACAGCTATTCTCTTTTAGGCATCCTGGGTTATCGATGGAGAATATTGCTATTGGCCATAGAGTTTAAAGCATGAATGAAGAAAGCCAAAGGCCATGTCTTCTTTTGAAAGTAAAGGGGTAAAGCTATATGCATGCTAATCTCATCACCTTCGATGTACATAATCATATTTTGCAGACAAAACGGAACGAGTAATTTTACAAAATACATGCAAAACTGTGCATTATTTCAGCAGCAAAATGCATCCTTGCAGTTATGAAAAGATCAGACTAAAAGATTAAAGGCCTGGGTCACGGGAATGTCATCTTGAGAAATTTACCAGCAATGTTACTTAGCTGTTGGCAAACTAAAGACGAAAAAAAATTTTAATATACTGACCAGCAATCTTGAGTTTAAACAAGTTATGGGCCGGTCAATAAAGTCCCAGTCAGCTTTACAAAGGTAGTTTTAATAAAGCCAGTATCCAGTACAATTGTTAACAATTTAATAGCAAACACTGGAAAGTTGAAATTAGTAATTCCTCCTGCCAAAAATCACACTATTTGGAGTTAGTAAAGTCTGTTTTACTTCAGTTTCTTAAGCAAAAGACATTTCATGACCACGATGACAGGAAATCAAAGAGGAAAAAAAAGCATGATCAAAAGGTAGGCTTTCACCCTGCTCCCTCCCCCCCCCAAAAAAACCAAGCAACTAAAAGCAAGCATCCAAGAATCACCTAAACCTAACATTTCCTAGTTTAGCAAAACATGGAAATCATTTTGACACTAGTTCAAATTAGTTAACATAAATTTATAATGAAATAATTAGTAAGCTGTATGAAAAAAATTCACCCATGCCACTCTGAAAACAGTTTAAGAGAACAAACATGACCTTTGTATTCCCATCTCATAAAATGCAAATTTAAAGCAACTATTCATCTAGGAACTACAGGTTGATCTGCTGTTTTACATACATTTCATATAGAATGAAACTGAGGAGGAAATCTCAGAAGTCATATGCTTAACTGTGTACCGGGCTTTGTTTTTTTCCTACTGATCACTTCCAACAATTACCTTAATCCCTTCTGTGTTCGGTATTTACAAAGCCCTTCTCTGCTCATGTCTAACATACGATACCCATCTTTGTCTCCCTCCAACATACCAACAGCATGAAATGGAACCTCAGAAACATATAAAGCAGATACTACATCTAGAGATACTGAAGAGCTGAAGCAAAGGGCTACAAACAAAAGTATTAGTCTTTGCTGCATTGCTAATTACATTACTGAGGCACCACTGCAGCAGCAGAGTCAACGAAACAATTACAAATGAAAGCAACAAGTGGAAAACCCTTGATTTTTCTCTTAAACACTAAAGGCAGAATTGCTATTAGCATAGTCTGGAGTTTGATGCATGAAGGATTCTCATGTAAAGACTGAAAGTCTGTTATTGTAAAGTCTCCTGTTAATGAGACTTTATTAAAGAAAGGAAATTTATTTTTAAAAATAATTTTAAATAACTCCACTGACTGCAAAAAGCCTTTCAATGTGAGTCATATTAAAAAACCCTTCATCCCAATCAAAGTATCCTTCCAGTATTCTTATACTGAAGGTTACACAAAGATGCTTTACACCGTAAGGTTACACAAAGTTGCGAAATGCTAGACAGAAGATCATCATAATATTTTGGTACCACCTGTTCTTTCTCCTTCAGATAGCATAACTTCTGAGCCCCCTCTTTAACACAGTAGTAACTGTAAACATGGACAGGACCCACTGTATTTAATACAGTTGGAAACAAGGATTTTTTTTAACCCACTATCAACAACTAGAAGGCACTAGGTACTGATACTATCTCAGTAAGAAGATGGATGTTCAACAGCATATATTTTTCCCTGGGATTCACTTACAACTACTTAGAATGTTAATACCATTTCATCAAGGAGATGTGGTATTCGTAGAAACTCAACTAAAGGTGGATTAAAACATTTCAAACAATTAACACATTTATTACAGACATCTTTCAAAAGGAAAAAGGAATGGCTACAATTTATGGTTTAGAAGTGAGTGAAATTAAAGGCTCATCAATTAAGCTAATTTATTATCTGTTATAGTTGATGGATAGCTAATCTCATGTTCAACTAGATGTAGTACACTATAAACTGAGAGGGAAAACAGTACCACGACAGATAAGGCTTTAGATGCTCTAAAATTCATCCACAGTAGCTGTACTTATGCTAAACCAGTACATGTAACACTTTTTTTCCTGGCACCTGTAAGCTTTGTAGGCTTAAAAATACTTTTTTTTTTGCCTGTTTTTTAAACAAGCTTAGCTCATATTTAGCTCCGGAGTCATTGTCTGCAAAAAGACTTGCTTCAGTGGGAGGAATTAGATAATATTGTCCTCCTGTTCACATACCATGTGTCTCAGAATCAGCAGAAAAAACAGCAGCAGAGCTATGCATGTAAGTTTTTCTCCCTTAGTCCACGATAAAAATGCAGGGCAGCACAAGAAGCAGACACAGGAGCACCCAGGTGCAATACAGGCACAGACTGTTCTCAGTCAGTTTGTGATGGATTTCCTGCTGTCCTGTCACACAAACGGGTTTGGTCTAGGAGACTGCCACAGACGGGAAGAACAGGTCCACTTAGAATATGTCATGCCGTAACAGCAGCCCTGGAGAAACACAGCTGTCAACACCAGGAAGCAGCACCCTCACTCTGACACGTTGCGCCTTCCAAAACCGGCCGCAACACAGCATGGTTTGAGAGACTGGGGATGGTGAATAATGGTGTAGTTCTGATGTCACCTCCCTCATCACTTCCCTCCCTACGTGCGGACAGTGCCTCCACCTCAGCTCTCCAGCCATAAATATCTTTGGCTGCCGCGCTGGGAGGATCGCTTACTTAGGCAAGCGGCAGGAAGTGGCCTGGGACCTTTTTTATGAAGAAGCCCCTCTCTCTGAGTATTTCAGTCCCACCAGTTGCTACTTATCACCTGAGTAAAGTGCTCAAGTCTAACAGAAGCTCATAAAATTACAAACAACATGTAAAACCACTCATGGAATACAGGAAATGAACCCATGAGGGACTGAAATAAGATACTGAAAACCGATTTAAAGTGCAGCCAAATTAGTATTAGGCACCAAGAAAGCAAGCACATCTTATGTACTCTTGATTTTTCATTTCAAATTGTATTTATTCTTGTTCCAGTTCATTAAAGATATAGATTATCATTTTAATGTCTCAGCACATCTTCGAGTTTACATTTTCACAACCGCAAGTCATACAGAAATTTTTAGGAATACTACAAAACTCCAAAGTTTAAAATTTGCTGAAGACTCAACTTTTTGCTACAAAGCAAAATAAAAGTCAATGTCAAAAATACAGGCACTATGACATCTATTTTTTTTCCCCTAACAGACTAAAAAGGTGAGGCTTCTCTGCAGTGAAACATATAATAAGCAGTGAGTTCACAATAACTGTTTTCTCCTCAAGTATCTTTCCAGTCAAAGAGCTAAATTCACATTTTTGCTGGCTGCCTAAAGTTTCTACTTGGATGCCTGAATAGACTAAGTGTGAGAAATAAAAAAAAAAGCAGAACCAAAGAGACACAAAAAATAGCAGTAAGAGATGGCACAGAACTAGAGACTGCTACAACATAATGTAAAAGAAAAAAACCCAGCAGTTCATATAAAAGATACACAATTCTGATTTTTATGCAAAGCTGTTCTGTTAAATCTTTTAGCCACTGTACTGAAGGTATATGGAATATCTTTCAATATGGAAGTTGATAATAATCAGAATTCAGGTTAATTATATCCTACCCCGCCCATTCCGTAAAGAGGAATACAGAATCTCAAAAAATACACAAATCACAGGTACCTCAGAATGCTTACTAATGGCTAAAGATAAATTTAAGAACTAAATAATCACTTATCCAGTTTAAAAAAAAAAAAAACACACAAAACCAAAAGCAAACAATTCCATACTGTATTTTTAAAGACAAGTAAAATAATTTAGCATATCTTTAAGTAATAAAAAAATTGTAATAGCCTCCTACTACAGAGATTTCACTAGCAACCTGCTATCTGCAACGAGTCAAATTCCTTGGCTTCCACTGTGCCTATATAGTCCATTAAAAGACAGTGTAAACCGGGGAACTGCTACATCATACTTAGAAATCCAAGCTGTTTTGGTGATAATGAAAGTAAATAATCAACCTGCTATCTTATCACCTACATGTTATATATTTAAAGAAAGCAACTTCAACCATTTGGTGTTAAAAACTAAGTTACCATAATATCTATAAGGAACCTAAGTCCAAGCACTACCAGACATTTACGCTCATAGAAAATGTAACTAAGAACACCCTAGTGTTTTGAATGCATTGACTTATTAAGAAAAGTAAAATTAACACTCAAAACATTGTAGGCTATACAACAGCTGCAGCTGGTTTTACTATCAAGCTTGTTTCTTAGAAAGGGGTATAAGAAAAAAACTGCAACATCCATAAGAACTTTAAGACTAAATAATCTTCCAAAGGACCTTCGCAACTGACTTGCAAGGATATAAAAAGTTTGAATAGTGTTCTCCTATAGTTTCCTACACTGTCTTCACTGACAGTATACTATAAGGTCAGAAATGCAGTACACTAAAAAAGTACTTAAATTTCATCTTTAATATAGTTACTCTGCATTAAAATTTTGTAGGAATATGCAAATCCAAGATTCTTATTGTCTGCACAATCATAGTAAGAAATGAGCTGTTAAAATTTTCTCTATTTAAATGTTTCAAAATATGACACAGACAGTCTGAGTCTTTCATTTCAAATTGAAAACAAGTTTAATTTTATGGAATGTTTCCAAGGAAACAGTATTTTGAACATGAAAAACCCAGGTTTCACATGAACCCAGTTCTACATGGGAACGGGGCAGGGGGGAAGCCAAGCAGTCATCTTGCACAGTGCTTGAAACACTTATTCCTGTAACACTTTGCTTGTGATTCCTATAACGTTCCTAGAAAGACTCCCATTTACTTACAACCCTCTCACTTTCTGAGGTTGCACAATTTCTGTCTCATGACATTTCTCCCTAAGGTCTAAAGCCTTTCTGGGGACCCTACTGTCAGAATAGTTGCATTGACAATAATATAATGCAAGCCCGGGCTGCAGCAAGATTATCATCTGTACACGCTTATATGAAGGAACCTCATAATAAAGAGCTAACTTAAAAGATTTTGCAAGAAGCAGAGACCAAGAAATTAAATATATTCTCTTGACTTTCTTTTTAAAATAGAAATCTTCATTTCTAGAAAACATCAACAAACAAGTAAAAATCCCTTGTTCCAGTTCCATGTATTTCTGACCAGTTAAACACAAACCTCAAATAAAGCTCTTAACACATTTAGTTGCTGTTTACTTCTGTCAAATGCCTGGTCAGGTTCTCTCAGGTGAAAACTGCTACAGTTTAAGAAAATACACACTTGGTGATTCATGATGCAATCTCTTATTGCAGCCTCTACAATTCAAGTGAAGGCACTAATGCAAGAAAGCTGCTGCAGACTTCACCAGATTCTACTCTATACACAAGTACTCCGCTAATAATGCCACAAGACATACTTACACGTAGAGACTGAGTAAAGTTTACATGTTGTCATAACAAGTAACTGCTGAAGATATATCAAAATAGGCCTTCAGACTGCACAAAGTTTTCACATTAGATTAGCATACAAAACAAACAGAACAGCAACTGACTATGTTCTATATTTTGTTCATTGGCTTATGCTTTTGTTGTGAACAAGAAAATGCTGGATGCTAAAGGAAAAACAACTTACTGCAACAGAAACAACTTGCAATAAAAGTAGTATGGTTTCTGTTTAAAGAGTTACACATAACACTCTAGAAGACAACAAAGCATTTGTATTTCACAAATATCACTCAAACACGCTAAAACAGCTCAGGCTAAATCATAGGGATCAGTGTCATGAAAACTCAAACTAATTCTCATGGTATTTGTTTGTTTTGGATAGTTTTTCCTTTTTGATTTCTTCACAGCACATCCTACAAGATACTGCCAAAACAACAGGTAACTGATTGTATGGCCAATGTTAAATTGAACAGCCATAATCCAGCCTTACGAACACTGTTTTACCAAAAGGCATACTGATTACTTGTGTGAGTTGCTGTAGTGACATGTTATTTTAGTGCAGAATATTCAGCAGAACTTACACATGCAATATAAAGCGTGTCCATGAAGATCTGCATCAGTACAACCACACCACAGACTTAACAACCACACTCACAGAAGCGTAAGCTAAGTGATATCTGCTAAAAGACTAAAGACTTTCTAATCCTAGCTTTCATTTTTTTCTTCTAGATGGCTTACGACTTGCAGTTCTTTTCATTCTTCTTTAAAAAAAAAAAAAAGCAAATGCTTAGAGGATTTTGCATTTTAAGCATGCATCTTCCTCAGCTGTTCTAAAAGCACTAAAGATTGTCTGGATGTAAATGGCATTATTATCATTTGCCCATTGCTAGTAATTGTATTTATGAATCAACGAATAAGATAAAGAATGGACACAAATTCAACACATTGATGATAAAGGCGTTTTCCCCAAAAGTTAATTTTCCCTGGGAAAGAAACAGATAAAAAGTCTCTTCTGGTGAAAGATTTAAAAAAGCCAACCAAACCAACCAAAAAACCAAAAACAAACAAACAAACAAAAAACCCCGCTGTATTTAAACTAAAATTAAGTGGGCATAACCTGGTACCACGACCAAAAGTACCATTCTCACTCTCGTGGGTCCAGATGCTCACTTCTGCCCAAAGTTAGCTTTCTCTCTTGCTGCCATAGCTACTCATGAAGCGATACAAACAGGGGGAACGAACCTGGCCAAAAACTAACTCATTCTCGAGGTCAGCTTTTGCAGAATGAGCTACCCAATCGGGTTTACCATGAAGCTGACACAAACAGTCACAAACTGGGACAAAGGAAGAGAACTCACTCAGTGTTCAGAGACTGCTTCTCCTCATGGCCAAATCATCACTAAGTCTTCAAACCACGGTTTAGAGCAAGAATTGTAAACATTCAAAAAACATTGCCCTGACTGGAAACGAAGAGATTCATTACAGGGATCTACAAGCCTAAGACCGAAATTCACGCAGAAATGGATGATCACTCAGTAAATCATACACGCCTAAGCCGTTTCTAACATAAAATAATGGAACCACATTTTGCTTCTGAAAGCCGGGTAGCCAGTCGATACCCTTGACAGCCCCTTGGAAAGTGGAACCGGAGTGTGCTTATGCCCAGTATGAAATGCCGAAGAGTGCAATCTAAGGTTACAGCAAAGCTCACAGACTCTCAACCAAGAGAGATTATAGATGACTCTTCACCATTAAAGGACACCCACAGCCAACAGCACAAAGCTATCAGACTTGTAGTTTTCCATAAACTATGACAGTATCATGCAAGTATATTTAGTTGTGTAAGAGGAAAACCTTAGCTGGTATCTGAAATAAAATATTAACTGCGGGGCTGTAAGGCAGATGCATTATTCCTTTACACAAAGCTAGAGCACCTAAATATGTAAGAGACTGGCACAAATGAACTCAGTAAAATGCAGCATAAGAAAACCGAAATCAACATTTGAGAGACTGGAAAGTCTCATGTGGGTATACCAATTTAGCTAAAAGAATGGCCACCACGGTGATCATTTCTGGAAAGTTAGGGGACAGTATACTGTTATAACAGATTTAGAAACTGAGCGTATACAAGCCCAAATCAAAGAGCAGGTCCACAGGACTTAGCATAACCTTGTTCATTCCCATTCCGAGACTACCAACGTAGTTTGCTTTAATTAAGCTCCTGTTCTAGAAATTTAGATGAATCCAAAACTAGGGAGTTGTAGGCTTTGTGTTGCCTTTTGCGTATCTCATTCCCTTAAGTACTGTCTTAAGAAATTACAGAAGAAAAGCTATGTACATTACTTCTGGTTCTCTGATAGATCAATTACAAATGAGGACTGCATTAATAGCTTATAAAGGTTTAATTTAAAGCTACAACTATGTGTAGCTTCCCCAATCATATCAGAATTTTTCACAGTATTTGCAACAATACTCTTCTTTAACTGACACATATGTATTTATTTATTTTTCAATTAACTCGGGATTTCAGTAGAGATGCAGTTAAAATTTATTGCAGTTAATATTCCCCTTTCTACCATGCTTTCTAATCACCACTTTGGTACTGTTCCCCATACCTAGAGCCATTTCTCATCTACTGCCACCATCTCCAGTTGCTCACGTCACTGTCCACAATGTTACACGTGAAGCCAAACAAAACAAAGCAAAAGACTATAAAAGGAGTATGAAATAGAGTTACTCAGACTGCAAAAGGAGACATGAAATTAAGGAAGAAAACTGGAGAAATAAAGAGCAACAGAAAATATTTACAGAGCAACATGACAGCAGGAGGTGAGCAATTTTGAGAGGAATTTAGT
This sequence comes from Numenius arquata, assembly GCF_964106895.1. NCBI lineage: Eukaryota > Metazoa > Chordata > Aves > Charadriiformes > Scolopacidae > Numenius > Numenius arquata. The sequence goes on along the minus strand of NC_133579.1, from coordinate 65,399,799 downwards.
AACATTTAAGATAATTATTTCACTTTACTGTAATAGCACATAAAAGATCTTGGGACTCTTCGTGTCACTGTACAAATACCAAATAGTTTTGTTTGAATGGTATTTCAACCTTATTATTTTTCTTAACCTTAATTCTCACTTCCCTTTTTCTGATCTGTAACCATCTCTTGCTGCATGCCCCTATCAGCCCTCATTGAGGTATCAAAAAAACAACTTCACTCTTCATATGCTCTGCAGCACCAAGCTCCATACCCATTTCTTACTTCCTGGTAAGCCTGCTTTCACGCTTGCTTCAATGCGTCCATAATTCCTAGAAGTTGATCATCATGAACATCTGCAAAATTAACGTACTATGCACCTTCAAATTCCTACTCAAGACTGTTAACCCCCAAATACATAAAGAATTTAATGACCTAGGTCACTAGGGTAATAAAACCAACGCTCGTCTCACACACAGACAGCTATGACAAGCCATACTGGAAGCCATGCCATATCGATGCCCTATACTGAAAAGAGCTGTGCTTCTTCAGAAGAGGAGAATAATCTTTGTGATTACCCAGCATATTTGAGATACGCAAGATCATATTCCAGGGGCAGTGCCATCAAGTGCTACAGTAGTACAAAAAAATAAATCTCCTAGACTGGGCTTTTAGCAAAAGGTTTTGATGATTTGAGGCAAGTCATGCTAAGTAGAGCACACAAGCAAGAATGCTGTTAGACTTGCCCCTATAACATAGAACATGGACTAAATACTTTAAGCTTTTTATATATAAAAAAAAAAAATAGTAAAGGTCATTACCAAAGGTAACCCCAAATAAAAACCATTAAATCATCCACTGACATTTACGAAAGTTGAAAGCTGTACTCGCAGATAGACATCTGAGGTGCCTCAGGTAGTCTAGGATTTATTTTAAACAGTACTACAAAATATAGCTGTAGTGCTTTCACAGCTAGACTCAGGTCTTGAGAATATATGCTTTTGCAACAGAAAGGCATTTTAACTAATTGACCCTATTACATGCTGGTCATTTACAGATATGGTCTTCCTGAACTTCATTCCCATTACCAAACACCAAGAAGAAAAAAAACTGGTAAAAACATACATAGAGCAAGACACAAAAGGCAGTGAGAAAGAACTAATAAACCCTATCTGACACGAACAGGTTTCTATAGACCTACTTCTATATCTCTGCGTTAATTTCCTCAGTTGACTTATTACAGAAGAATTTATTAGTGTAAATGCAGCGTAACATTGAATTGTAAGAGATTCCAACTGCATCTAGTTAAAGACCTCTTGGACCTAAAAACAGGGTCTATAAACACACACATCCCATCCAGTGAGGCTCCGTGTGTCGACTCCTGCTCTTCACTAGCTAAGCTAGATTTGTCTTCGGCTCTGTGCACAGTATTCCCCAACATCCACTCTATCTTCTACAATGAAAACAATGAACATAGCTCATTATGCAGCTCATGTTTCATAAAGTGACACTAAAAAAAGGTCACAAGGCTGAAGCAAGGACAAGGCAGAATGTATTAACTGAAAGAAGTACCTCCCATATTTTTTAGGCAGTCTCAGCAGGCAACTTCACAAGTCTTAGCTTTGTACACCTCATAAATAACCATTTAAACTACAAAACCTCGGAACACTTAATTCACAGGTGTTTTCTGCTTTTGTAGGATTGCCCTGAGTGGCTGACTGAATTAGAAATTACTAAAAAGCAACACAAAGAAGTCTAAGGTAAAGTGTTAGAGGAGCCATGTAAAATGACATCCACACACAGAGACAAGTTTTGAATTCCATCATTTCAAAAAAGCTAACTTTCAAACTAAGCAGGCAGAAATACATTTCAGGAATAGACACGTGCATCACTAGTACATCACAGTAAGAACCTCTCATTAACTGCTGGCAGCAGGCCAATTTTAAAAAAATGTTTAAGGAATAAAAAAAAAAACACAAAAGGTGTTCCTAAAATTGATAGCAAAACATTACTTGAAACACTAATTTCTATCATCTTGATTTAAAAATAATTAGGTCTTCATAGCGTGACAAAAGCAACTACACATAGAAATTTTTCACAGCAAAGCAATCTCCCAGAGATAACTTTTGGAAACAGTTTGGTTTGGATTAACAACTCATAAATGCCCATCCACAGCAGCAGCAGTAGTGAGAGGCTACTCTTTCAAGATATCTCTATACAATACTATAAGCAAAACAAAAAAGTTTGAATACTGTTTCTGACTTACAGAAGGCTTACAGAACACTGGGAAAATGAAAGAAACAGCAGCAAAACAGACAAAGAAAAGACAAGAGGTACTGAATTTCATTCAGAGCAATGACATTTTTCTCCCAAGATTTATTTTCACAACAGGACAGGCATCCACAACATGCTTGTACAGTACCTAGGACAATGACATTCAATCCTGACTGGAACTTCAAAAAGAACCACAGTATATACTACAGCATACTGGAAAGAATATTGCTTATGTAGTCCTACATAGGCAACATAATCAATGTCTCAGGATTAAAACACACCCTCTACCAAAAGCAGTAAAAGACGAAAAGGCATTAAAGCAGTCTAGCAAGGACTTCGCTAGCACTTCAGGACTTTCCTAGATGAGATTCTATCTGCCTCAGTAGACTTAAAAGCACAGTATCACCTGTGCTTCAACAGATTCATAATTCAGATGGATTCTGAGAAGCAGCAGCCACGCTCACTCATCAACTCTTGCTCATTCCATAAAGTGACAAATTCTCAGGAACCTATTCAGAACATTCCCCTTTATTCCTATTACTGTTCACTAACAAGTAGCCTTAAGAATAACTTTCTGTTTTAAAATTGATATGACATCCATGAAAAGACTGAACTGAGGAGATAAACTGATCTGCTGCACACCCTAAAAACTTCCTAAATATTACATGAAAGTCTATAAAGTCATATAGTCAAAATCCAACACCTTTAAATGTAAGAGCAGAGTCAAACTACAGTCATTCAAACCCCAACTCCTCTGTCAAGAGTAAATGAGAGAATGCTGTTACGGTATTTATTGTGTACACTGATTTGTGGACAATAAATACCACAATCAGCTCCCTTAAGACAACAAAATATCATAGTGTTAACTTCTCATGAATAAGGAATTAAACTACATAAAAAGTGGTAAAATATGAAAATAAATTTTGATACCAAAGACATTTGTTGACTGAAAGAAAGATGATGTGAGAAAGTATTTCAGGTAACAATTAATTAAAAACCCACTCAATGCTTACCCATCTCTTCCCTTACTGACAATTTTAACTTCGAAATAGTATATGCCACAGGCTGCAGGTATAGGATGTGTAGCTCGAACAGAAGCAGCATCTTTTGGAGTTTTTCCATGACCTGAAAAACAATTGCATTCAAAACACAACAAAAATGTATGTTAGATAATTGCAGAAGATGACTCAAAGGTATACAGACCAACTACTCAAAATAGAAGGCTTATGTAATGGGGAAACAATATGCAATATTCTAATCAGCATTTTTATGCTAGAATATTTTCTTCTAACATTAAGTTTTCATTGTAGGCACCAGTACTGCAACTAAGCATGCTCTGAGAAGTTCTGGATATGCTACTCTAAAAGGTTCTACGATTACTTGAACGGAAACTAGAAAATTCAAGTTTCACTGCAGTAAGTACCTGGGTTTGAAAGAACTGTTATGATTTCTCAAATGCACAGGGCTTACTCATTTTTGTAGACTGAAACACAATATAACGGAGTTTAATCTCCAGTGTCCTTCAGTCATTATATAGAATGTCAGTCATTACATAGAACGTACGACTCACAATTCATTTCCATGTTCTGAATGTTATTTCGGGACAGCATTAAGCGTTACAGCCTGCAGCTGAGCTAATGCAGCTCCTACTCCTTTTTCTTATAAGGCTCACTATGTATCAGCTCTGCGACAAGAATAATGTCCAACACCAGCTCTTTTCTACTCCAGAGATTTTCAAACGAAACCCAAGAGCCACTTGCACTCCACTAAGACTAACTCTTCTGAATGCGTCACCCTCTTCATAGCCCTTTGTTCCGAAGGCAACTTGGAAGCAGGCTTTTGGACAGATGATTTGTTTTAGCAGCAACCTGTTCAAGCAAGCTCAGTAATTTCTCCCAGGCACACTAAAATCCCTCCATTACCGTGTGAAAGTCACACACGGGGTCACAGGATGTAGTTTAAAAAAAAAAAAAAAAAAGGAAAAGAAAAGAAAAAGAGAGCCCACAAGGTGGGAACCATACTGGATCCTGGCAAGAGGCATTTCAATAAGATGGCAACAAGGAACAGATTGTCATTGCCGTAAGAATAATTCCCACAGATCCCATACCCACTCTCTCTATGTGGATCTGGGGTGTGATGGAAAGAGATGACTGAGTGTACTGTACGAATCACTTGGTTGCAGCACTCCAGTCCAGCTGTCATCTCTGGTCCAGAACACAGAGATCTACTGCACCTACATAGCAATTGATCTGCATATGCCAAAAAAAGAAAAAAAAATACACTCCTTCCAGTAGCATTAACACTGGAATAATTAATTGCTCAGGCACAGATTAATCAGGTCTCATGTGCAGCAAGGCAGGTCAAACAACAAGGAAGAAACCGCAGGAAGAGGACAGCACAGCCAGCCAGAAAGATCAGACAGAGCTGACCCACACTACTGAACCTCTAACCACAGAGCCCTCTACTGTAAATGTTGATAAAACTACGAACGCTTATCTGAGAGCTAACACCAACCCTCTCTTACCAAATGGCATATACTCAGCCAAGGAGAACTCTCCATTTCACCAGGGCCACATTTGCATCCAAAGCTTTGCTAGGACAGCACAACTCCCTGAGATTAGGTTTAACCTACGTAGTTTTTCAGACGTAACTAGTTCATCTCAGTGTGTTACTACCTTAAGGCAACTAACCAGCCAACTCTCTTACTTTTCTGGGTGCAAATGCATTGCTCACTTCAATACGTTGTTACTAAACATTTTATATAAGGATCCTTTGATCACCTCACAGGTTTTACAATATTAAGCTTATTACCTAACTTCTGCATGTTGTTTTCAGAAGTCTCACAAGAGGAAAACCAGTAATTTACTCCTCCATACACATGACAGCACGCATGTTTTATTGTTCACCACTTTTAAGTTATTTCCTCGGGCTGTGTCAACCAAGGTAATAACCAAGTACATAACCTTAGAGCTTCCATATGTTTGCTTGGGTTTCAAGTGCTGGTAGCTCACTATTTAGCTGCTATTAATTAGATTATCAGTCTTAAGTATGCAGCCATCCTTCAGCTAAAAGGCACCCAAAATTTTATGGGCAGAACATTAAACTCCTGGGAGATCCCCTACATTCAGATAGCTCTGATTAAATGATGCATTAGTTAGAAAGGGGGGTGAGAGGAAGGAAAGATACTGTCTTTTTAAATGTCCTTAGGTTTTTACTTTAAAATAGACTGCAAAGAAGTTCCCTTGGTTACTCTATGCACTTGATAATCTGTGTAGTTTCAGTCTGAGTCAACCTCCTTATTTGGACAAGTCTTCCACATAGAAAACTAAAGTAGTAGGGACTAGCCAAATATTACTGGAAATATACATCTATCACCCAGCAGACTTTGTTTTGTGAAATCACAATCTAAGTGTTTGGAAACATTACCGGTTCAAGGTATTCTTAGCAACTCTTCCTTAAACAAGTCCCCTTCCCTCACCCCCTCCTCAATTCAGGCAGCTATTTGCAAGAACATACCATGGACCAGATTGATTAGCTGATCGGGCTTTAAGAAACCTACCAGATTTTTTTAAGCAGCAGATCAGGTCCCTGATCCCGTTCACAACCCAGCCACACACAGCTGTCACACTGCAAATAAGAGGTCGACACAGGGGCAGAAGTAACAGGATACCTTACCAGTATTGCCAAACACTTCATGTGGTGAAGCAACATGCTTGGGGAAGTCAGTGCCCAAAAGTACTTTCATCCCATTAAAACAGAAGACACCCTAAATTTAGAACTAGTGTCCTTTCAATATAATCTTCTATGAATCCCCTTCTACTACTTGAGTATGCTGCTTTTATCTGTAGTTACATACAGTTACTATTTCTAACAGCAAGTTCAGCAGCAACAAGCAGTTAACTACTTTCAAATATTCCAAATACCTCTACATTGTCTCAACATGCTAGTTGAGACTTTCAGTACTACCAAGCTATGTTGGATTACATGAGTCAAGAGATACTAGTTATCAGCCAGCTTTAAAACAAGAAAGAGGCTCTTCACAGAGCAGGCAGTTGAACTGCAAAATTTCTTACCAAAGGATATTATAGTGCTACTGTTTAAGTGGACGCTGGATAAGCTTCTAGAGCAGAAATTAACTGAGAAACCGCCTTCAGCTCAGGATGTCCTTCAGCTTAAAATGGCTGGAAACCAAGACTGGAAAACACAGATACACCATGTACACCCAACATGTTTTTAGATTTTTCCACAGGCGCTGATTTACGGCCACTGTCACTGATGCGACGCGGAGCTGAGTGGCCCATTAGTTTGACATTATATAGTGCTGCCACATTCTTTGGCAACCTGAATCCCCACTTCCTTGCTTGTGAATAAAAAGGAACTTCGACACCCAACTCTGAACTTCTGAATTGGAGGTTCCAAGCGCCTGAAGGAGATGATATGAATACCGCCCTATGTTCTTCCCCAGGCTTCTTCCACAGTCGCAAGCTATAGCTAAGTATTTAAAAGAATACTTTTAAAATATGTATTATTTAACAATAAAAATTAATCATTTTCAGCATTAAAAAGAGAATTCTGCTAACAGATGCACCGGGGCAAAGAAGGGAAAACAGGTGTACGAAGCTTGAACTTTACACTGTAAATCAGATCACAGGTAAAGTTCAATTACCAGAATTGCTTTTGACTGGGCTTTCATTAAAAGTGTTTTAACAACCATGAGCTGAAAACACTCAAGGAGTAAAGCTTTATTTTATTTTTTAAGCAGTCATTGACACTGATTAATTTTACTAGAAGTAGTATCATCAGTCCTTCAGCAAAAAAATTGAAATTAACCTAAATTTAAATTCTACCTACTTGAAAAAAGCCAACTCAAATAAAACCACATTTGGAGAAGCCATTTCAGCTTTCAAAAATACAATCTTTGAACTTAGATCTAAGTGTGTAATGCATATGCACCAAATAGTCCAAAAAAAGTCTATAGGAGCATCTACCTAGACAAAACTGTGTTTATACAGTTTTAATCCTTAAATGAAGTTTACCTAAGCTGAACTGCAGTTATTTCCAACAGGTAGTCCAATGACTTGCTCACACTGCCAAAAATAAAATAATCAAGGCCTAATCTTCTGCTGAATTCATTAGTAAAGTTTCACTGAGACAATAAAAAAAAAACCAACGTGCAAATTACTGATTTTACTTCAACTTTTTTCCCCAATTTAAAAAAGCAAGACATCTCAGAGCTACAAAGGTGTCCAAAACAGGCATACTGTACTGAATGTACTTCGAGTGTTTTCTGTCAGAAAAACTGTGTCACTGAATGACAACACACAACTATTACTACAGAGCCCTATCCTGTTTGTTAGAAAAACTGGGATGCATAGTTTGCACAGAAAAATAAAATAATTTTGGTTTTCTTTTTCTGGGTTTTTCTTTTTTTTTTTAGTTTGGCACTAGAGACAGTTCAAAGGCAACTGTATTGTAAATAGATGTCTGGCGAAGATTTCCTGGCCTGTGATACATTAGAAAAAGTTCCCGCAATGGCAGCTTACTCAAAATTGCGTAACTTTCCTCAGCTTTTTTTGGATAATTGTCACAAGACTAACTAAAGTGAAGTTACTATAGGACTTTCCGTGACTTTAGCACTAATGATTTAGTCTGTTTACCTAATTCTGTATATAGTTTCTTTCATGGTTGCAATCTGTGTTGAGTCTGTATTTTTATCTCCTTATAGTACACAGCATAGATTATTATCTGTTGGAAACTGAACTTGTCTGTCTAGTGGAACGTTCATATTACACACAACATTTATGAAATCCCTGTTTTCAACAAGATTCATGTGTTAATCCTGAGTATTTTAGAAATACGTAGGAATATTTTTAAAGATGTCTTACCTTAATAGCTACATATTTTGTGCAGTAATTGATTTACATGTAACATATACTTGTCTGAACCTTTATGCTTTCTTTACCACCTAACTACATCTCAGAGCTGTTAATATCACAATTAAGTGAGATGACATAATTTTTTTTTCTGATACTGTTTTTCATGTCTCCCTTACATAAGATATAGATATACCACGTAGGTATGCCATGAACAACAGTCACTAAGAACAGTGTCAGCTTTCAATCAGCTTGCACAGCTAACTGGCAGCAATGCAGAAATGCATGTCTGTCCATCTGAAAAACAAAAATACCTCTGGGTATAGTCTTTAATATGTTGCAGTATCACTGATGCCAATGTATACGTATTTCATATTCAGATTTTGACAAAGCTTCCTAACCAAGAGTCAGAATTTTTAAAAGTATAACAGAATACCTCACCATGGAAATAAATTAGCCTGTTGTGGTAAACAACACGGCAGTCTATGCATCTGCTCTTCAACCACCTCCTCCCGTTTATGTTTTCCTTTTCTTTTTTAAGCAACACTATGATTCTGAGAGATAACAGAAAAGAGCACTGACCCTCAGGTTTTGTTGGCCTCCAACAAAATTTAAAGAGCGCTATACTTATGCAAGATCATGCTCATTTCTTTACACCTCCACCGCTTGATCAGTGCCTGGTTTCGTGGCAGTTTTGATTTTTAAGCACACTCTAGGATGCCTGCAAAAAGCTTCAGGTACACGTGCAGTACACAAAGCACGACAGCTGCAATGGACAGAAAGAGACATCTACTGCAGCTCATGTTTCCATACAAGTTGTCCGCTGGTATGCAAGAAAATGAAAGGAATCTTCAAAATTACAGACAAGAGGACCATCATTCCTCTCACAAACCAATGAAACAAAAATATCACTGTTCACAATACATCAGCACATTAAAATTATGAAGCTAGTTGTATGAAAAACTGACTCGAAGGCTCTTGCTCCAATTGTTCCCCCCCAACTATTTTTTTCCAGAGGCAAGAATCCCCAACCCAGCCAGGGTGGAAGGAAAGCACTGATGTTACCACTTTCTGCCTCCCATCAGTCACAGGCAGGAGGAAATTACTCCAGAAAAACAGTTCTATAGCCAGAAATCCACAGAGGCAGCAGAGAAAGCTGAAGCGCACAAGGTACCTATACTACAGTAATGGAAAATAGTAATAATTGCTTCTGATTACTGGCTTCCTTGGGCAGATCTGACTTCTCTCCCTTCCCTGAGTATTTTGGTCAGGAATACAAGGGATCTTTATCCATGTTCAATGTGTGATTCAAATTTCCTTTCAACAAAAACGTCCACATTTTTTCCATGACTACTTAGATAACTTCAGAAGCACTGAAAGTGCCAATACTCCACAAGAAGATACTCTGAATGCTTCGAGACCTCTGTGTGCAACTGATTTGTAGAACAACATTTTACAGTGGTAGGCACATTCTTATTTGCTATCTTCCCTTATTCTCCTCACCGAACCTCCTCATTTTCTTCCCTTTTATTGTATTCTTATGGCTGAAGGATCCAGGAGGGAGAAAAGGCAGCAGATGTTTTAGTGGGCTTCTTCCCCAGTTCTCGGGTAGGAATGCCCTGATACCATTCATTGCTTAGCCCAGTTAGCAACTCCAGGTGCCAGGCTGGTAACATATACATGGGGCTGCCCTAACAGCCACCTTCATTAAATTACCAGGAAGAAAAGATGGGCCACTTGAGAGGCCATTCACTCGCATTTAGGAGAAAGAAAAGCGTATACATGTTATATTGGCACCTCCCCTATTCACAGTCCTCTGCGCTAATCTAGGAACTCTTCAACATTCATCACTTACTATTATTTAACAGGCAGAGTATCCACAGTATTTCCGATGTTACCTGTACTTCAGAAACATGCTGAGCCTTTCATAATTTCTTTGAGGTAATGAACTTCTTTTATTAACACTAGGGCAAAGAAGAGAAATTAGGAAAAACAGGCAGAGACAGCACAAAGCAAGCTTGAAAATATACTTCTACAATTACACTGACCAGGGAAGTTCCATCTCTAAATTCCAGCTCATGAGCAAAAGGAGTTGGTAAAAGAAAAACAAACCAGCAGAAGGACGTGATGGCCATAAAGCTATGATCATCTTATAAGAAAAAAAAAAAAAAAAAAAAAAAAACCTCAGTCTGCCACCACTAAGCACCAGAAAATACAAAATGCTTCTAAAAATACAAGGTCATAAAACGCTGAACAAAAGCCAGGAAATTCAGAGTTGAGTATTAAATACCATGTCCTTAAATCACTCAGTGCCTCCCAGAAACCTGCTCTATAGTCATCAACCTCCTTCATTACCTTTGTATGGTGCATTAAACTTAGCATTTTTAACAGAGTATTTTGTATGTAATAATAAAGCCTCTATTTAAAAAAAAAAAAAAAAGTCTCTGAGAGTACATTTAATCCTTTCATGGCAGCCAAATCCTGCCATGTGTTTGTGTTGCCATTTTCCTCCTCCGATTAAACAGTAACATGTTTATCGAGATTTCACTTGAATTTCTCCACTGTAAACTCAGAAAGGATAATTGCAAGGTTGTTTTTTTTTTTTTCCCCTCCCATTACGTTCCTTTGACTACCGACTGACAAAAGATCCAGTTCTTCACAGCCAACTCAGAAGTGGTTTTGAATCCACAACACTTCTACTTTAGGACTTAGGCCTAGAACACCAGATGTGTCTGTGTTTTTTCAGGTCAGAGTGTACGCTTACGTTTCCAGGTTTTATGACATTTCATAACAATCAACACCAAGTTTTTCTTCTGTTGCCTCTTGCTGATTTATAGAAACACATACTGTGATTTTTACCTTTTCTTTGAAAATCAGTAGCTTTAACTATGAAATGTCTATGCAGAAAGTTATAGTCACCTTTATTAATGTAAGTCCTATTGTCATTTCTTCCCTCAAATCGCTCTGTAGGCTGCACAACAGTTAGGCAAGACCTATTACCAGTGACTTTAATTCCATTTTTCACAGTTAAAAATAAACCGTGTTTTTCTCTGTGCTTTCCCCTCCCGTCATTTCCGCGTTTAATAGCTTAACGCTTGCTGCTCTTAACTCCGTTTAACCCTTGCTGTTCTCGAGGGGGGGGGGAACAAAAAAAGAAGCCACTTCTTTCCTCGCTCATTACCATAAACAGGACACGTCATGCCGATTTTCCTTTATTCTCCTGCCTCCGACCCAAACCTTCTGGTGATACCTGAATCCACGGAGGAAGTCTCGGAGTTTACATAATGCCCACTCCAGAAGCATGAGGCGGCGGGGGCGGCCCCTCGGTCCCCACTACCCCCCCCCCACCGCGACAGAAACCGGGGGGCGGGGGGGGGGAAGAAAAATAAAGCCGAAATAAGGAAAAAAAACCAAGACGCCAGGGGCAATTTAAGGGGGATGAGAAAACACAGTGGGGAGAAGAAAGAGGGGAGCGGAGCGTGTGTTATTTCCTGTTATTGTTACTCCCCTGCCCGGCGGAGGGGTCGGGCCGCTGCTCCCCGGCCCGCAGCCCCCGGCCGGGGGAGGGCCCGCCGGGGCAGGGGGGGGGTGGCGGCGGCGGCCCGGGCCGGCCCTCACCTTTGTAGTGTACCCGCAGGTTGTTCTGGGAGAGGCCGATGTAACTGAATTTGTCCTTCGGGCTCCAGGAGCGGGGCAGCGGCGTCTCCTGCTCATCCACGGCCGGGTAGAGCCTCTTCAGCCGCCGCTTCAGCTCCTTCTCCTGCTCGTTCAGGGCCGGATCGCCGTGCGGGAACGGCGCCGGGGCGCTGGTGCCTCCGCCGCCGCCGCTGCTGCTGCTGCTCCCCGCCGACAGGCCCAGCGCCGCGCCGGTACCGCCGCCCCCCGTCGCCGCGGGCCCGCTGCCGGCGGCGGGTGGCGGCGGCGCAGCGGTGGCCGGCGGCGGTGGCGGCGGGTGGAGCAGGAGCGCGGTGGCCGGTGCGGGGCCGGCGTTGGCGGCGGCAGAGGGGATCCCCGGCGCCGGCGGGGGAGCGGCGGCCGCCAAGGGGAGCGGCGGCGGCTGTTGTTGCTGTTGCCCGGACATCCCGGCTTCGGCCTCCACCTCGTCCTCCTCCGCCGCCACCTCCCGCGGTCGCGACTGTCACCGGGCGAGCCCGGGGCGGAGCGTCAGGCAGGCCCAGGCGCTATGGAGCGAGGCGGCCACCGGCGGCTGTGGCCGGCGGGTCACCCCCAACCGGAGCGTCTCGGAAGGGGGCGGGTTGGGGGGCGATGACGACGACGACGGCGGCCGGCGGGGCTGCCCGATGGGAGCGGGGGGGGGGGGGGGCCGGGCCGAGGGAGCGGCGGGAGGGAGGGGGGGAGCGAGGCGGGGAGAGCAGCGGCGCCGGGCGGAAGCGAGGCGAGCGGAGAGCGCGCGCCAGGCGCCGCGGCAAGGGCTGGCTCTCCCCCCTCCTCCTCCTTCTTCTTCCCCGTCTCGCGCGCGCGCTCTGTCCGGCGCGAGGCGCCGCCGCGCGTCCTGTCCCGTTCCCTCCCCCCCAGCCCCAGTCAGCTGAGCCCGGGTCCGCCTCCCCCCCCCCCGCGCTCGCGACGGCGCGCGAGGGCGGGGAGAAGGGGCGGGGCCTGCCGCGGCGGGCGCGAGGCTGGGCGGTTGGGGCAGGGGGCGAGGCGCGAGGGCGGCGGCGAAGCGCTGAGGGAAGAAGCGGGGCGGTGGAGAGGGGGGTGTCGCCGCGGCTTGTGCCGCCGTCGGTGGCGATGGGTGAAGACAATAAGCGGCGACAGGCCGGTCTCGCCCCTAGGAAGGCTGGGAGGCGGCCTCCTCTCAGGCCCGGCCCTGCTCTGCTGCTCGCCCTCCCCTCCGGCCCTGCCAGGGGACGGGGCGAGGGGAAGCGGCACCGAGAGAGGGGCAGGGCGGCCCAACGGGAGACGGGGAAGCTTGGGAATGTGTGGGTTGAGGAGGGCAAGAGGAACAGAACACTGTGCCTGGGGAGGGGTGTGGGTGTGTTCGTTTTATTTTTTTCTTCGGTTTGTGCTTTGAGGGATGTTTTTGCCTGTTCTTAATGTCATTGATTAATAAATGGTTGGCTGCACTGGTATTTTTCGCATGGTGGCAATGAAGGAGAAACATCAACAGGCAATCATGACTTGAAAAACATCACAGGAGGAAGGGGATTTTACAGGCTGGTCTAGAACCTGAAAAATTGGGCACTTCACAAACGATTTCCAGCTGCCAGCATGTTGGAGAACACCTACAGAAGCAGGAAACAGAGGAGGTTAATTATGCTTCACCTCTGTGAAATGGCTGGTGAGGTAATGCAGGTGTGACACTCACAAAGGCTTGTAAGACGCTAAACATTTCTTGCCTATAGTCACCAAAATATGTTGTCACACAGGACCACTTCATGACATCTAGTAGCATCTGTGGCTGGACAAAAATGCAATTATCTAAAAATACCTTACCCAAAGGAGCTGCAAACTATACAAGGGTAGAAATGCCTAGGATGGACATCTAAACATGCTCAATCATGCCTGGGGGTCAATTACACTGGCACAGCTACACTATCTCCTGCTAGATCCAAGTTTGCTTTCTAATATCTAGAGGTTGTTGTAAACCATTAAGCTTAGTATTTTAGAGTTTAAAAAACTACAGTATTTGGCTAACATAAACTTTTGCGGGATATATTTGTCATGTTCGTAAGCGTAGATGTGTCTGAACTTGCTCTTTGAATTTCAATAAATTTTTCGCCATAGCTGCTTCCTGAGTCGTGGCTCGCTTAGCATTCACGCAAAAACATTTCACATCACCCATTTTGAGATTGCCACCATCAACTTCCTGTTTCTCGTACAGTAAGACAGGAGAGCAGGTGTTCCCGTGCTTAACTCTGGGCATTATTCCTTGCCCTGATTGCTTTTATCCTGTCATTTACCACCTTCCTAGGATAAATAATCCAAATCTATCAAAAAGTTGTGTTTTTTATAAAAGCCTTTCCCCCTAAACGTGCCCATGCACAGACTCGACCACATGGCTTTTTCTGAGGTAGGGTACACTGTAGACTATGCCAGAGGAGAAAATTAATTCCTTTTATGTAGAGGTATTTAGTACTTGGTATTAACCAGTATGTTATTTATTCCTCCCGTGTTCTATTAGCTTATTTGTTTTCTGACTACAGCTTCGTGAGGATTAGGGGGAGCCCACGGATATTTACATAAATGCCCAGTTTCTGCTTTTTCAGTTGTCATCTATGAATCGGAACTTGTCAGGTGTAGAAGCAGTACTTGTGTTGCTCTCTAACGTGCTTTATTTTGCATGTTCAATATTGAACTTAATTCACCGTTAGGCGGTCCATTCTATTTATTTAGGAGTTCTTCACCATCACAGTCCCCTCTTGTCTTGCTTAACTGGAATTATGATGACAGCTGTGTGTTTTACTGCCTCACAATACAGTCCTCTTGCTAGAGCAGTGGTGAATAACAGCAACGACACGAGGCTTGCTCCGGAGCCCCGAAGCGGCCCGTTATTAACCTTCCGCCATCCCAGAAATGTGCTGTTGAATTCAGCTCTTTGTTTTCCATCTCCAGTTTTGGAGCTGCGATAGTACTTTCCTTCTTGCCCAGTGATTCCTTCGTAGCGTGAGGCGTCTCTGGATTAGGGATTTGATCAAAGGCCTTTTGAAATACTGTAAAACACTAGTCCAACAAAAATCTCTTTGGCTTTCAGGTGGTGGGGTTTTTGACACTTTCAATAGAGGGATCAGCCAGAAATTATTTTCCTTTGCAGAAAAGCCTAATTAGGCCTAATTTTATATGCAGAGATTTTCTTATGTATGTTTGTTTTTCATTTATGTTTACTTCTGATGACCATTTCAATCAAAGGAAATACAACCTGTTTTGGAATGGGTTGCCCAGAGAAGCTGTGGATGCCCCATCCCTGGAAGTGTTTGAGGCCAGGCTGGATGGGGCTTTGAGCAACCTGGTCTAGTGGAGGTGTCCCTGCCCATGGCAGGGGGCTTGGAACTCGATGATCTTTAAGGTGCCTTCCAACCCAAACCATTTTATGACTCTAACCCAAGCGTTGCAGCAGCTGAGGGTATTTGTTTGGCCTCCTTTTGGACATATCGACAGGGTGTCAACATGTCGGATGTGGGTTTTAATGTGAGTGCAGGTGATCAGTTCCCTCCGTCGCTCCAGGAGCCAGGTCCTCCAGGCAGACATGCCGCATGGGCATCTACTCCCCATGGGTACGCCTGTTGGCTCTCCTCCCTCGGGGAACCCAGAGCTGGAGCAGAGGGGAGAGCAGCCCCTGGCTGACACCCGCCAGGCAGTGTGGGTAAGGATAAAGCTCTGCCGATCGCACAAGCACATCCCCTTCTCACAGCAGTGTCCTGCATGGCCTCGACGCTGCTGAGGTTCATGTAACTCCTGGATCCGGTGTCGGCTGCTCTCTGTGTCTTCATGAGGAGCGAGTGAGTGGGCTGTGGCCATCTGTGCCAGTGACGCTGACGGCATTCTGGCTATCCTCAGGAAACAGAGGCAGGATTCTCCTTGGGAGTCTTATTTCCGTGCATGTCCCCTGTCCCCTCTGTAGGACCGAGCTTCCTAGTTACGGGTGAATTTAGTACGTGTGCTTCGGATGCCAGCCTGACAAATTTCCAGCCGCTTTCTGAAATCTAATCTCTCTCTGGTCTGTAGTGATGGTAACTGCTTGCTGTTCTTTGTTTAGCATTTCTCCCGGTTAAGATTTTCCAATGCATAGTTTCTTTGTAACTGTTTTGGAATTAATTTTCCCTGTTTCAAGAAGCTGCCTGGCAATCAGCAGCGGGTTATTTATTGTTGTACCTACTGTGCTGAATTACTACTTCTAATAAGAAAAGAAAACCACTAAAAAGTAGGCTATGATATTTCAACAGTGTTAAGGATAGATCTCTTCAAACTACCTGGAGGATTTTTTTTTTGCTGAGTCCTTTGCTATTTGGACTATTTTTTGCCCCTGCTAATTTAATTGCTCATATACCAGATAGGCTTGATGAACTGACAAATGAAAGACTTGGTGAAATGAATCACGTGTGAATTATAGGCCATCATCAGCTATTAACTTGGTTGAATCAAATGGTAATCAATTTGCAATTTAGAGTATTACTCTATTGCTGCTCGCACACAACACAGTGTTTCTGCTTTTCTAAAACTGGGCAATCCGCTAACAGAAATAATGTTGTTGTATGAGTCAACTATACCTGTGCCTATCTTAGACCAAGAGTGATTAGAAATCTCTCTTGTTTGCCAATGCTTCGGTTGTGTTATTTTTATAGATATATATGTATATATATATGGAGAGATACAGATATATATCTATTTAGTTTTGGTACTTGAACACCAGTGTGTTTACACAGCAGGAGCAGGCTTGTTCTCTGTATTTTGTTCTTATCTCTCTGGGGCACTGTGATCTAGGGGGACCCTAAGTTTTATAGAAGTATGATCCACTCTTTGTACAAAATCTCACCAAATTTAATCTCCAGAGTCTGATTTCTTTGAATTTCTTTGCATTTTGTTAATGAGTTTAAAGTTTTTTCATAGTTAACTTCACGCTTTTCTTCGAAATTTATTATTCATAGCTCTTTACAGTATCCTCTTTCCACACTGAAGAACAATTATTTTTTATTATTTTCTGGGTTTTTTGCCCAGTATTAAAAGGCAGTTTAAGGAGAACTGAAAATCTGTTCATCGGGATAGATCATAAATAGAAGATTTTATAGTTTCCGCTGTCCGGGCCACTGTACAAGCATCGTATTCTAACTAAAATGTCAAAATGAGCACAGAAATAAAATGCCCTCCAAACTGAATAGAATGTGTTTTATTCACAAGACAAATTTATGCGGGGGCAGGATAGAAAACACGATGAGACACATTGGTTTATTCCTTTTGTGACAACAGATATCAAACCATAACACTATTAGAGGAGTAATTCTCAGCTAGCGGGTCAAGATCCATTTCTGAGTCATCATGGATTTCTGCTGGGGGTGGAAGCAAGTTGGCATGATTTAAATGCTGCAATATAAGAAAAACTATGGAAGACTGACTGAAAAAAAAAAAAAAAAAAAAATCACAGTGCCCAGAATTTCTACAGTAAAAGAGTTTGTTTGGCCAGATCAGCCTGGACTAAAATATCCCTATATGGTAAGTAACCAAGTGAAGTGAGGCTGAAGGAGGGGAAGAGACGAAACGAAAGAAGGAAAGAGCTGATCATCCAGCCTGCTTGGGCTGAGGGACGGAAGCGCTCTGCGCTCCTTTTCCCCTCGCCCCGGCCGGCTGCACCGGCAGCCTGACTCCTGCGAGGGGCTGGAAGAGTTCCAGTACCCTTTTAACTAACGAGGGTGACAAAACTGCCGAGTTTGGAAACCGGTTGCGTGGCCGGGCAGCGTGGGACGTCCTCTCGTAGGATGTTTAGGATGGAAATGTACAAGTTGCGCCCTTTCGGGTAAACATTTTAAAGCTCCCCTGGCGAGGCAGGCAGCGTTTTGTTCCCAGTGGGTGCACTGGTAGGGTGCCCATTACCATAGATGAGCAAGCTCAAAGGCTGCAAGCTTTTCAGAAGCACATGGGATGTGTCAAGCTGACCCACTTCTTGAAAAGCCAGGCCAGGCCTTTGTGAAATGTCCCGTACTTGTCAGATGTTAGGACGTCAAGAATGTTTAAGTCTCTGCTGACGGGATAATTATTGTTATAGTGTTTACAGAGGTGGGAGGGCCCGAAGGGAAAAGGAGGCCAAAAAGGAGAATCAGGAAGCGAGATGAATCAGGCTCCAGGAATTGCACGCAGATGGAGTTTCGTCGCGCTTTTTTTTCTTCAGCTCACTTGGCTCTTCAGTAAAATAGATGTTTACATAGGAGAAACTATTTTTTTTTCCTCTCTGTGCCTCTCACACCTACAGATTCAAATGTTCCGCATGCTAATCTGAGTGGCAGAAGTAGATTTCAAATGGACTTTAGGAACATGAAACTGACAGGTGAAAACACCGAGTTTTAATAATTTTTAGTTATTGTAGCTGCTCCCAGTCCTACTACCGATCTGTAGTTTGCCTCTTTCAAGTCTGTTCCAGGGAAACAAGTTAGCATGAAATCCTGAATATCTGCTGAAATCTGAAATCCTGAAAATCTGCTGCCCGTGTTAGACAGTAGTATTTTACTGTACAGGACTCATCACTGTGTTATGATTTATGGAATATATTAAATAAACCAGAAGCCTGGAGGATGTACAGACAGTTGCCTCCTTTTATTTTCAGAGTACAAAAACATGCATCTACAAAGCCCATCGTCTGACAAAATTCACAGTATTTTTCTGACTTTGTTCAGTCATAGTAAGCTTGGAGAGTACTTGCATGATGGAGCAATTAAAATATTTCAAACAAGGTCATGATTTTGCAGGTGATTGTTTTTAAGATTAACTTGCCATTATATATGCTGTCATGATTGCAATGTACATGCTCAGAAGCTTGGCGGAAGAGTAGCTTCCTGTTCTAGTACATATTATTATTATGATCGGCAATTATTTTTGTTTGCCAAGACACACCTGTGCTAACCTCTGTCATCAACAATATTGTTTGATCAGCTTAAAAAATGACTGAATCTTATCTACTTGGCAACTTCTTTTAACTTACCTTACGAACTTACCTGTGTGAGGATGCTATAGAATATGATATGAGAACCTTTACTGTGTGAAAGCTGCTGTATTGTCACTGATTTGTTACAGCTGGGCGGTACTGCCCCCCTTGGAAGCGTCTTAATAATAAACTCAGTTTTCCTCTCCAGAAATCAAAATGCTGAGAAAGACTGAGAGGTTATCTATCATTTGACCTCCTCTCCCCTTCATGGCTGGACCAGCTATTCCACGAGCACTCCTGAGAGGCACTTGCTTAAATTCTTCTTAAAACCTCCTGCGACCGATGTGCTAACAGCTTTCTCATGTTTTGACTACTAACAATCTAAGGGAATGCTCGAGTGGTTTGAAAGTACGTATTTAATTTGGATACTCTGAAAACTAAGTGGAATACAAGCATTTCTGTTGCTTAAAAAAAAAATTCAACAGTGCTTTTTGAGACATAAAATTTAAGTTTTGATCCAGATTTGCATTGCCACAGTAAGTGTTCAAAACTCATGAGTCAGTGCCCACCCACAAATGAATTTGGCTTAGAAGCCCATTTTCTTAAAAATAAGACATTTAGAGAGGATGGGTAGGTGGTTGGTTATTTGCCATCTGTTTTCTGAGCTTTTCAGAGACCTTCCTTTCATATTTACAAGTTTTTGCCATACAGAAGAATTTAAAACATGCTTTAAGAAAATATAAAATCTGGGATTCTTACTGCAGTCCTTTGACTTTGACAGCTGAAAAAAGTATTGAAGGATTTGTAATGAAATAATGAAAATCAGCAACACCTAATTTGACCTGACAGCATTCTTCTCCACGTTACAGCTTTGTAGAGCAACAAACAGTAACCTGTATATACAGATCTCCTCATATTTAATACATTTGTTATGTTTTGAGAAAAGTTGAGGAAAAGTGTGGGGTGCAAATATTTTCCATCTCAAAAAAGCTCTCCATTGTATATTGTTAACTTCAGTTCACTTTTCTATTTCTTAAGGTAATTAAAGTATAGCAATGCTTGTCAACAGACAAATGCTGTCTGTACTCCCAGGCCTTAGTAGATTAAGTCTCATGGTAGAGAGGAATTTATTTTTAAACATAAAGATTGCAGGAAACTAACAATTTAGTGTTGTCATGGATTTGTCACACTTGGCTAGTTCTTAGAAATTAAAGGAAAGTTTTGATAAACAAGTAGTTTGCTTAATTTTAATGGTCTGTGGTTAGGAGTTCTAGGATAAACTTGCTTGTTAGAGACTCCTTGTTTTTTCTAGTGAAAATGTTAAGTTGTTGTGTTAGAGGCTCCTTATTTCTTCTAGTGAGTATGTTATGTTGTTGACGTGCCAAGCAACTTTGACTAAACTCTGTGAATGCAAACACCTCCTTTTATACAGTGTCTTGCAGTCAGCAGCCGGACTCGTTGAGAGCGCAGTTCGAGCAACTTGCAAGTTTACTGGAGTGTCATATTAAATTCATATGACAAGCAGCGTTCATCCCCAGCTCCAAACCTTACAAAAGTCCAGTCTATAGGAGGCCACAGGTTGTAGAGAAGGACGTTCTCTCTAACAATAACCAATAGCATGAAGCTGTGTTGGAGACCCAGCTCATTAGTGAGAGCAATATGAATGACATATGAAAATCCTATCCTTAGCTTAATTAAGTTAGTTTTTTCTTGTTTGCTGCGCCAGCCAGCCTGGATTTTTAGATGAGGGTCAATGCTAAAAAAAGTTCATTTGAGACTCTGAAGAACCTAAAAATGCATTTCTAAAAGTTGCAGCCAGCCTGCAGAAAGGTACAAACTGGTGCATAGAGGGAGAAATGTGTTTCAGTTCTGATTGACAAGGTTCCTGGGCCACACAGGCCTCTCAGCCAGTGAGTTACACGCTGTGGAAGTGTACCAGAAGCCCTCAAGCACTACGATTTCTCTTTGTGGAAGACTTGCACTGGTCATGGATCAGCTGGTGGTGAGCTTTACTGGGAACAAACCTAGTATGCCCAGTAAAGTGTTCTGCGTCAATACTAGAAGCAGTAATCACTTCACTGACCGGCACATTAGGTATCTCACTTAAGTTCTCACCTCGTTCCTGCCAGCAGTTAACAGAGAAAGACAGGTACCCATCCCTCCCATTCTAGCATGTTTGACAAAAACAGATGAATCGGTTCCTGCTTAACCAAGCATTCTGCATTCTGGAAAAAGTTATGTGTGATCATACAAATGAAGACTACTAGAATGCGAGTGCACTCAGAGGGAAAGAATTGAAGCTGCAAAGCTTAATCCAAATTAACATGTTTCTTATTATTATGAGTGCTTGACTTTGAAGCCTTTATAATGTCTTACAGTATTTTTACAGGCATGAGATATTTACTTTAAACTCACTGTATGGGAAATTTAAATCTGTGTCATTTTAGATAGTATAATTTGTGGGGGCTTTGTTTGCTTTTAGTGATCTCTTTTAAGTACACATCTGGCTTCTAGAGACAGCATGTTGGTCAAAGCACGCTTTTGCTCTCCAAAGCCTTTGCCTGCAGCATGAGTTCCTTTATTTGATGCAATTCAGCACAAGGGTCTTACACCTGACCCCTGTGGGTCCCATATGAGCTGTAAGGTGCTGGCAAGTGGCCTCCTGCCACTCCTGGTCGGCACAAAGCCAAGGTGTGCTTGCAGCCCAACCTGGCATGCAGGTGGCCCAGCAGGAAGAGCAGCAGTGGGTGCAGGCTGGCTCGCTGCCCCACTTCCCTGCCTGAGCTTTGTGTCTGAGCAGGGAGAAGAAGAGGTAGCACTGGCAGAACGCTGAAGAGGTGGGACCAAAAGCTGCTGAAGATGCGGTGCAGCTGAAGTGTGATGTGACTCAGTGACGTGTCATCCCTGGCTCATAGGAAGAGGTGAGACAGAGCTTGGGCAAGAGGAAATGCAGTTGCAAAATTAAACACTTCATAGGAAAAACAGCCTCTTCACCTCGGTTACTGACACCTCAATTGTCACCACTAATCGAGGCATTGCTGTACATAATATGAGACACTAATGCTGGCCCTAATTCTGTTGACTGTCCCTCATCGCTAGGGTAAGATTTGACCTTTTGCAGACTTGCTACTTCTTTGCAGCATTTTCTCTCTACCCTCCAAACCTCAGCCTGTTTTCTGCACTGAACTTTCCTGCTCGGTATCCTTTCATCTCTTTTTATGCAGAAGTAAAAGTTCCTTGTGGGCAGAGATGCTTATTTGTCTGTTATAATTTATCCACTGTATGGGAATCATGTAGTTATATAAAGCAGTAATACTATTAATAGCAGAGAAGGCAGCAACTTCTCTTTCAAACTTTTAATACAAATTCTCTATCAATTCAAATGGAAGCATGGTCCATAATTAAAGTGGCAGAGTCTTATGTACAGAAGGAATATTGAATCACAGTGAAAAATGCAGGAAAAAGAAGTATTATAACCATGTCTACCCACAGAGAATATAAATGCAGCCACACAAATCTTTTAAATGTTCCTTGGTCAGGTGTGTGCTTACAGCTCGGTGTTGGCTCAAGCAGGATTGATGGAACTGGAAGGCAAAGCCAGCAAACGTTGCTGGGGCAACAATGCAGGAAAAGTTTAGGACACCTCCCCCGCTGTAACAAGGAACTAATTATTCCTTGTTAATGAACGGCTAGTAACAAACGTGTGTGTGAAAGCAGCAGTTAAAAATTGGCCAGCGAAAAGTGCCAAGTGATGGTTATCTGAGCTTGTGTTTTCCAGCTCTGGCAACCAAGGGTTCTCTACGTTTCTGAAGAAATGAATGCTAACGACATACCCTGCAACACCTTTTCAAGAGCTGTACTGATGATGGACACCAACACTGCCTGAAAGACAACTCTTCTCCTTTTAATATGGGTCCTAAAAAGAGGGGAAGATTGGAAGAGGAACGAAGGGCTGTATACCACTAGAATTAGCCCTATATTTTATCAAACCCCTGCATAGTTTCTAAGCCTGTTCAAGAATGACCTTTTACTTTAATTTTTAACTGAGAAGAAAGAACATACTGTACAGGCATGATATTTAGCCTCCAATGCTTAGTGCAGAACTTAAAAAGCATGGTAGGAAGGGGCCACGTATTTGCTACTCTATTGAATTTAAAGACATTGTCAAATTAGCAAGGCCTGAATTGTTACTCTATTACTTACCATTAAGCGATATAACATTCTCTTCCACATCCTGAAGATCATTACCACAGTATATTTACGTTGGCTCCTCAGTGATGTTGAGAATCCAGTATTGTGCCTTTTACAAACACATACATGAAAAAAATTCATTAAGTGCTTCAGTGCTGCTGAGAAGGCAGCAAAGTGCAGCCAAGCTCATATGGTTTGACTGTGGTAAAATGCCTGCACCCTGCCTACGCTGCAGGTGTAGCTCCACTGGAAGAAATCTCCCAGCTAGGCTTCAAGGGTCAGATAAAATCCTCCTAGGGTAACTTGAGTGCCTGGTAGAAGAGCTGTCCTCAGCTGGCTCCAGTTTGATTCTTCTCTCTCATATCCTGTGCCTTAAATGAAGATTACATTCGTTGTTGTGGTGCACAATTCCCATCCACTTACATGTTTTCCTCCCACAATTACCAAGCAGTGAGGAAAACAATTTGACCAACAGTGCTTTAGTTACAAAATCAACAGATGCATGAGACAAATTCTTGAATTTGGCATTGCAAGATGATACTCTTAAAATAAACATCAACATATTAGGCACTGCACAGTTTTGCCTTTGTTTACCAGGGCTCAGATGATGGACAAAGCATCGACTCTAATACCGCAAAAATCTCTGACTAGCCAACTCCAGAACAAAAGTCCTCATCCTGGTCCTCAAATCTCACCTGTGCTAGTAGGATTTTGAACTCCTGTGGATTCTCACTGGTAAATCAAGCTTCGTGTTGGTGCAGAGTACGTCAGGTGCCAAAGCCAGGGCCCCGTATCCAAACAGGAATGGAGATGTTTGCTACTAAGGAGCACGCGATGCTTGAACTATGCAGTGCGTAACTGAGGAAATAAACATGAGGTAATAATGAAAAGGCAAGCCAGTAGTTATCTGACTAATCCCCCCCTTTTGGGGGGATTTTTTTGATATATGGCTGAACTCCAAATGTCAACTCCAGAGATAAGACACCCTGATTACTGTACAAGATTACAGTAACATGATTATATATGTTATAGAGTTGAAAGAACCTTTCCCACAGTTGATGCTACTTAAGTAAATGTATTTAGTGCTAATTTGAATTAGCCTTTTTTAAGAGAAGATCATGCATAAGACTGAAACAGGAAACATCGTTTTAAATTAATTCATGCATCTCTAGCACAATTACTTGGCCGTTGCGCTTGCATCTCTTTAGAGACTCCTCTATCTGATGACATGAAAGTCACTGCAAGATAGATTTAATCTGGCTGTTGTGTATTTTTTTGAAGAGGCAGACACTTCAGGAAACTTTCCTAACTTGACAGACCTTCTGTGTGGAGTTCAATGAACTCTCAGGCAGGACCGAAGCGAGTGTCACAGCGAGGCTTTCTTCTCAAATTCAGGCAGTTCTTCCCTCCATGTCCTGGGGCTGCTGCAACTCAAGCAGCACCTCTACCTGGCTGGACTGAGGGTGCACACAGCCAAAGGTATAAGAAATGTTGCATTTGTTCCCTTAGAGGCCACCTTAAGAAAACAAAAATCAGAACCAATGAGCAAAGTCTGCACTGATTGTACGTGTTCCAAATAGGTCAAATAGTTTAAAAGCTTGTCTCTGTTAGTGTTGTGCCTGTTTTAAACAGGCTGAGGAAAAGAAACATTCAAAAAGAAACATCTGTTTTCACCAATTCTACTATAGGTTAATGAGTGCTTTGACACATACTACTCTTCAAGTTTTCATCTGTAAAAAAAAAAAAAAAGAAGAAGGAAAATTCAGTACGTAATTCTACTACATGAGTGAAGTCGTTGCTGTAAACACAGACTATAAACTATATAGCACTTTATCTGTAGATCTCCCTGTGCTTTCAAAATGGATTATTACTCCACTCTTACTGCTGGGAAAACAGTGGTGAAGAGGTGCAGTGACTTGGCCAGAAGTCACCCAGCTGGCCAGCGTCAAAACTGTGGATAAATCCCAGGACTAATTCTTTATCCCAGAAGCTGCCTCAAAATAAATAATACAGAGAATTGTGCAATGGAGTGTACTCTCGGGAACAGTGGCAGAACATGAGATTAAAATAGATATGACAAACTGAAATACTGGGGAGTAATTAGATTTAAGACAAGAAAATAACCATGGAAGTATATGTGAGATTAAGCATCATGTAGTAAAGAAACTTTGCTTTGGCAAGGCAAAATTTGTATTATTAAAACATGTTACATTTTCTAGGTTATGTCTCTATGTCATGTCTTTTTTTTTAAATGATTGAAAGTAATGACATTGACTACAGCCCTGAAAAGATAATTTCCTGAAATACAGCTTCTGGAAGTAGAAGAGATACACATTTGCAGACTCTGAATGTAACTGATGGTTTTTGAGTTGTGTGGGCTAGCTAATGAGTACTGAATCTTGTTCCATCAAGTTATTCCATGCTCTCGCCAGTAGAGCATTCAGTTGAAAATTAACCACGGCAGCAAGCGTTATGGGGTACAGGTGTACAGACCTACAGGTGTCTTGGGGCATCCGCGATCCAGCTGGACATCCCTAGGCCCTTTTGTTTGGGCACTACAGTGTGCTCTTTGCTCTGCCTAGGCTGCATGGCTGACCACACCAGCCCATGACTAACAGCCGATAGGCAGATTTCCCGCAAGCTTATTTTGCAGGTCAGGTAATTTGAGTACTCTAAACTTCATTCATCCCTTCAGAAAATCAGTGGAAGCAGTCAGTCCTGAAGGAGTCAGCTCCTTCAGACCCGGGCAGTACAAGAAATGCATGGATCAAGCTGAAGTAATTAGCCTCTACTTTCATTTGTCTATGTAATTTTTCCTCACTACTTGTCACCATTCTTTTCCATAAGATTCTCTTGCAAACTCCTCCGAGTTTAGGCTACTGCACACAACCACAAATCACGGACAGTCTCTGATATTCATCCTGTTTCCTCTGTTTTTCTTTCAAACAACCTACAAGACTTTCTACTTGTCTCTTCAGGCCAGTCATACCTTTAAAATAACCTCACCAGGTGACTGAAATCCCTCAACATGGAATACGTTGCTTAGCTACCTCCAAACTGAAGGTCAGGTTTAAAAACTACTGTGCCCTGGGTTGCAGCTGCCTACCTTTTGGGTTCTGTGTGAATGGATCATTAAGGTTTAATAACACCCAGCCAGCCCTTCGCCAGCAGCCCTTGGAAAGGCAGCCCAGCAGGACACCAAGAGCAGAGCCGCTCAAAGCAGAGTTTACCTCACACACACACACAGGTATGAAGATGTGAATATTAAATGGGCTGGGATAGATTCCTCAAATCATTGCCCATGTTATCCCAGGGTCTGGGGCCAGCTCCCCAGCAGCAGCACCGTCGTGAAGTCTCCCCGGGCTGCACTCCCCTGCCCCGTACAGCAGCAGGGAGACCAGTCCCTCTCAGAGGCAGTGGGACAGCCCCGCAGCGAGCCGGGGGGCTGCAAGGTTACCTGGGTGGAAGAGGGCTGGTGGCTGCCCACGTCTTGCCAGGGCAGCAGACCTCTCTCCCTTGCAGGAGTGCCAGGGAGATCCCGCTCCATTGCACACGTTCCCTGGGATGCCAGATGAATTATGGATGAGTCAGCCAGAATTTTTCCACGCGCTTCCGCTGCTGCACAGCGCTCATCGCCAACTGAGATGTGGTTTTCAACCGCTGTCTGGGCTTAATGCTTCCAACATTTTAAAAAAAAATATAAAATAATAAATTGCTCTTGGTTTTCTGACAGAGAGCTCCTTTGGCAGGGCACGGGGAATCCCAATGCTTGTGCAGCATCGGGCTCCCCCCGTCCATAACGTTTTGCTGAATAGCCTAGCATGTGTTAAAAATCATTTGGTCCTTTCTCTGCCTGCTTTGCTCCTCTGTCCCTCCCACTAGCTGAGTGTATCGACAGAGTCAATTAGAAGAGACAGCAGCAATGCTGAAACTGATTTGAATTTCAACCAGGGTCTGCTAGGACTGGCGCTATGTGCAGAGAGCTGAGGGCAGGCAGATACCCAAGGACCGCACGACTGCCCATGTATGCTGAAAGTCTTTTTTATTTATTTCAGTCCTTAGCTAGATTCAGATTAATTTCTGTTTAGCAAATGTTGATTTCTTTTGCTCTTCTTTGAGCACATGAAATGTGTGTGGTCTTAATTTGTGATGATCATGGAAAAGAGACAGTCCAGTTCTGGAAGCATTTGCTATGAGACAAAGGACAAAATCCTTCTACAACAGCATTTGATGAGTCCCCTCAGAAAGACTGCAGCTTTTGTAAATGCTTGCAGTGATAAAGCCGCGCTGATGTCAAACTATACAGCATGGGAGACTAAGCATTTATTCAAGCTTTATTATAAATTTCTATTATCTGCATTCAAGTTGCATCTAGAAGTCCCAATCAAGACAGGCTTCAGCTGTGCTAAACACTACATCCATAGAAATGACGGTTTGTGCTGTAAAGCACTTAGCGTCTAAATAGACAACGTGAAATAAACTGGTGTGAAGTCAAGGAAATGAAAGAAAGATCCCTAACGGCTCTGTACCTAGACACAATCAGTAGGCTACTTGGCTTCATTCAGAGAAGACTGAACTCTATGTTTATCTTCAGACAGCCCAAAACCTCATTGATTTTAACGGGAGAGAAGCATAGGAGTATTTTTCCCTGAACACATGTATGATCCCTGAATCCAGCCCCGAGGAGGAATTTGAAGATGAATGACGTATTGTTTTACAGGCTAACATGGCAGAGATGGCACAGGAAGGAATACAAGACAACCACCATTTTGGGAATGCCATAACCAGCATCTCCTGGAATTGCCCATAGCAGCAAGAGAGCCTTTCATTTGCACAATCCTCCCTTAAAAGCTATTCAAATGCAGATGTCCCAGTCAGTCCTTTTGAGTTCTCGAAGCTCCAGTAGTTGCATTTGGCCCTATTTACATATCATATCATCTCAATTATTCATGCACACGTTTCATGACACCTTTGCCATATTAATTAAAAGGGCTCCTGTGGCTGTTAAGCCAGAATATGATCCAAGCACAATAATTTGATGAAGTTAATTGCTATCTTTACTCTGAACTACTCTATCCACCTTATTTCTAGCTTTCACCTCCTGCCATGGGGTCTGGCTATGTTTTTGTCCATAGGATGACAGAGCCCCTTGCAGTTAAGAACCTGCACAGCCTACTGCTCAGGTTCCCTCTTCGTCTTCTTTTCAATAAACAAGAGAGATTGATCGTAAGTCTCTTACCATAAATCAAGTTTTGCTTCAATATCATGTAACTCTTATTGCTCCTTTGTGAAGCCTAAATTGTCAACACCATTTTTCTCAAGCGTGGGCACCAGAGCAAGACACACTATTCCCTTACTGTTACTGTAATATCACCTCTGTACTTCTACGGAAGGTATTCCACATCCAGGGATCACATCAGCCTCCTTAGTCACCGCATTGTTCTGGCAGCTCCAGTGCTGTGGGTTGCCCACGTGATGAGGTTTGTCGGTAATTCTTGGAATCCTGTGATTCATTCAAAGTTGTCTGCAATGCTGCCACAAGCATGGGCCCTCCTGCAAGCGAGAGAAGTCACTTTAAGTCATCTTTCAGTTTTCGCCTCTTGACCGCATCAGCATAGCACCCACTGAGGCGGCCACAGGCAGCGAGGAGTGCAGCAAACCTCTGCAGACTGCTAGTCAGACATTCCTGTCACCCTACGAAAAAAAAACAAACCCCACATTTAATCCCGTACAATTAGTCACTGAACCAACTTCTGTATTGGTCTGAAATATGTCCGCTTTGCCACGCTGCAAGGGCCCTATAGCCCAAGGCTTCCTGTGGGACACAGTGGTGGCATAACTTCCTTGGACAGGAGGAGGCTCCTTTCTTCAGAGATATGAGTATCTCTGAAGAAAGTAAAAGAGGTAAAAGGTGGTAATTAAAGAATAGTTGTCTATTTTCCTTTCATACAATGCTATATTTAGAAACCTATGTAACAATGCAAAATTTCTATATGCACATTTATTTACTCAGAAGATTTTATTGTATTATTTAGACAAAAACAAATCAAAGGCTTACAGAAGTAGTTGTGTTGTGTGTTGCAGGTATGATCTAAGTCAACACAACAGAATGCATTTAGTTTGACAAATTAGTTTTTAATTACCAGATTTGAAGACTAGTTGTTCTCATTTCTATCAGGTTTTCTATCTTAGATATATGTTGGATCTAAGTAAAATGATTATGTTCATGAAGGACATAAATATATTGCTAAACTACTAGAGCGTGCAATGCTGCCCTGCTTTTAACTTTTCTTGTCTGAGATTATAGAGCCAGGATCCACAAAATTAAACAATAACAGTTAAAAGATAGTAGGTTGGCTGTTTAGCCCCAGGAACAGGTTGCTGAAATTTGGATTTAGCTCTGCCCCAATAGATAAAGCATGACACATGAAAAAAGGAAGACACACAGACACACACACAAAATATGTTAATGTAAGGTCACTGCAAGCCAGAGTAGAGTGCCAAAAGTTTTATGAGGGGAACGTTGTTCAAAGGATAAAAAAACCCCTCACTTTATTTACACCAATAAATTGGAACACGAAATATGGCACAGCTTCCATATTTTCATTTCAATAATAGTGCTGGAAACTGTAAGAAATGCCAATCTCAATATAAAATAGGCATAAATTCACCTCAATTCAGTACTTGTTATCCCTATCCTGTGGTTCTGGTACCAGAGCCAGTATAATCAGGAAAAAAGTAACGTGCTCTGGATCAATGTGTAGGTCCTTCATCATGCCTAGCTGTGACAATGTGGGGACAGTGCCTGTCTGTAATTTTTGTATTCTGATTTAAGGTAAGAAATAGCTGAGTTACCAAATGTCTCAGTGGGTGCAGAGCTGAACTGCCAGGCCCGTGTCACACACCTTCCAGAGATGAGAAAGCAGAGAGTTACTAAAGCTCAATTCCTCCCATTCAAAATGAGAGCATCTTTGGAAAGTCGGACAGCTGGAGGCTGAATCAGTTCCGCCGAGTTTGCCTGATGTCCAGGAGTGAGGAAATGGAAGAATTTTCTCAGAGGTGGAGCAGGGACCAGCACTAAGCATGGATTCTTCAGTGCTGTAGGGCATGGTGCGATGATGCAGCCAAGCCTCTCTAACAGCTCTCTGACACCAAACGGGGCAGTCCTGCCTCCCCCCAGGCTGCCTCATGTGATTGTGGTGGGATGGCTCATCTAGCTAATCCAGAAAAAATACTGTTCACCTTCTTTGGCTGAGTTAGTTTTCTACTAGTTTAGGTCCCATGAAATCCTTGCTGGGAGGCTGGATGAGCTCCAGTGCTACAGGAAGGGAAGCTGCTGGGGTGCATGGCTAGGGAGGAGGTGGAGTGGGATCGCCCCTTTTGGCAGCGAGTAATTATTGGATCAGGTGAGATGAGCTGTCTAATCCCACCGCGGGCCTGACAGGCTGGGGGTGCACTCAGAGGCACAGAAAGCTTGAGCAGGGAACAGAAAAGACAATCCTCCTTTCATGGCATGTCGGTTTAGCCGTGAGATCCAATTCACAACTCAAGAATTTTCCTGTGACTTGGAAAAGAGCAGAAGGCTTCAGAGTCTCTGACCTGAGCCCAAAGAAAGCTCAGAAGACTCAAGCAAGGAAAAACACATAGATACTGGTTGTTTTGCACAGATCTGTATATTCCTTGAACTGCCTCAGTACGGCATGATCAGTGCTAGCACTCCTCAAACTCGTGCCCAATTGCTTCCACAACCATACATCCATAAAGAGACGTTCTGTACTCAGTAACTCAGTGTTACTTTATAGGGAGGGAGGGAGGGATAAAACCTGTGCTTGAGCTCATGGGGACCATGGACTAAAGGGAGGAGCAGTTACTTTTTGGGACATTATAGGAGCCAAGCTGTAAAAGGTCTCATTTCCACAGAGGGGTAACAGAGGGCTTCTGCGCAAGAAACCAGGGATAGAGCCAGCTCTGTGGGCTGCTCAGATTAGACAGAGTGGGAGAACACGTGGACCCAATACAACAGGAGCTAACCATCACCACCTAGGAGCAGGACTGTGAGATAACCGCAGGGCCTAGCTCCACCTCTTTTTCCATCATAATTTTTTCCTTGATGAAATATTCAGAGCCCTTTTGAGCCAGCCTACATCTGTATTTCCCAACTGAAATGAAATATGGCCCCTCCAAGTTGCCCCACCAACATTGCCTCATTTACTTCAGGGGGAAACATGATTCGCAGTCACTGACCCTATTTTTCCCCATTATGAAATCATTTATCAGTATGCTAGACTTCGCCTGCTGAGCTAACCCACATTAATAAAGCAAAATGCAAATTATGTGCTTGTCTCTGCTGACCCTGACTTTGAAAACTGGTTTTTCTTTCCCTGCTTCTCATCTTTGACAAAAGAGACACAGGCGTAAGCTTAGAAGTCAGCAGGTACATCTGCCTGTCAGTCAAGTGACCTGAATCCTGACTTTTCATTACACAGACTTTCAGTACAGTGGATACTGAGAACTGGTGATGCTGTAGGAAAAAACAGATGATGCCAATTAGGCTAATTAGAGAGTTCTATATTCACCTACCAAAATCTTTCCCTCCTTTCCCTTAACTCTTTCTCCTTATGGTTTTTTCTTCCCTTCCATCTTGCTGGTTTGTCCAAAAAACCAGCTTTCACACTAAAGAATGTATGTACATCCATCAGGTTTCAGACAGTGGAAAGAAAAGTCTCTGAAAACATCTTCCCTACCCATGCTGGCAAGCTTTCTCCTATCACTTCTCCTTTTTACAGTGCAAGGCTGCACATACCAATTCCTAAAGAAGACTCACACCACTTCTCTTTCACATGCTCTTAACACTTCTCTCTCTCTTGTTCCCTCTGTCCTCCAGAGCCTCCACTTTCCTCTAGTGTGTCCACTGTTATTCTCAATATTCACATTTTCTCATTGCCTTAGCTCATTTCTCACCAAGACTAATACCAGAAATCATGTACAGCAAGTACTTCCAAGCCTCTCTTCTACTTGCATTTCTGATGTTCTGTTACCTACTCTCATTGCACCACTGAAATTGCTCTCATGACTTCTGCTTCCTTAAATGATATCTTTATTTATATCTTCGCCGATCTCTGTCTCTTACTTTTGTCATCTCTCTGCCAACTTTATCTTTCCTCTCAACACTTTCTCTCCTTGGCTTTCACAACTCCATCCTCACTTCTCCCTTTTGACAGCTGAGGCTTCCTTTTCCATTCCCATTCACCATGGAAATGGAAATCTCAGCAGGCTTTCTCTTTTCTTCCTCTCCCTGCAGATCAGTACCCAGTCACATTGGCAGCATTCTGCATCAGCGACGTGTGCATTTATCTTGGTCTCTGCATCCATCCAGTCCTACATTTTATTCACTATGTCTTCTTGGGGAAGTGTCTTTGCCAATTCAACTGTCACATGGCGGCTACTGAACTTCTGAGGGGTCCCCTGAAGGGCTACGCCAATCCCTCTACTCTGCTTATAAGCATTGTCCTTTCGTCCTACTCTGTTGCTGAGACTAATGAGAGCCAGCCCTACCCCATGGCAGCCAGACCACGTTCAGGCTTTGCAACCTTTTCTCTCAAAGTCACAACACTCTTGTATGTTCCCTCCCTTTTCATCTCCCCAATATCCATATGGGGGATAATTACCCCTTCTATTCTATTACAATCCAAAAGTCAGTACAATTATTCTTGCCCATTGTCTCAACTGTTTAAATACCTCCCCTGACTCCGTCTTTTACCATCACTCAACTTCTAATTTTCTTCCTCCTTCACAGTCACACCCTCTTCTGATCACTTTTACTTCTTATCATGCCATGCGTTTCTTCTTCTGCTTTATCAGTGATGCAAACATTAATCCTTGTGAAATTTGTTGACACTCCTTGTTTCGCACTTCTTTTGATTCTGCCTGAATAGCTATAACACAAATCATAAAACTTGGGCAAGCTACCTTCCCTCTCCACCCTACCCCTTTCAGGTAAACTTGAAGAAAATAGCTATGAAACTGGAGTTAACTCCTAATTTAGCAGCCTAAAAGAAAGAAAAAATGCCCAACAGTGATAAAAGAGTAATTTGATAAAACTGAAAAAAAAAAAAATCGTTTTAGTGGTTGGGTTTTTTATTTCCCCACTGAGGAATTAAAAAGTACAATGAACAAGTAAACAGAAGCTGAAAGTCAAGCAGTCACGAATATAGGAAAGAATCTATTAACTGCCTGGAGTGCACTGGAACAAATACTAACATATTTTTAAGGACAGTATGTGGGATAGGAATTATAGTTGCACTGCGCTGAGAAAGGAAGAAAATGAATGAGACAGACTTACCAGGCTAACAGCTTTTTTTGCCCAGTCCAGCAATTCCATGGTCTGTTTGAATTTCTGCCTAGCACTTTCTAATTTAGGGCTTCATCCTCTGAACAGTGCTGTTGTGTGTAGCTCTGTTAATGCCAATCTAAAGAAAGTAATTTTGCAAGTCTGGAGCCCTAGAGCCTGATACGCTGTAGATGTAGCTCTGCCACCTCTACTATAAGCCATATGAACCCTCATATTTGTGGGGGACAACCAGTCCCATAAGAGCTCTAGTGACGCTTCTGCCTAATACTCAAGCAATGAGTAAGGCTGAATACAAGTCTGGATACTCTCGAAGGGGAGTTTTCTCTCCTTCATATTTTTTTTTTTTTTTTTTTTTAATCGATACCACCTCTGAATTCTGAGCGGAACGAGTGAGCTTTCAAACGTATCAATACAGACCGTATCTGCGATCAAACGCCGCCTCGGGCACCGCGCTGCGTGCTAGCGGAGCACGTCGGCTGGATGATGGACACGACAGACAGAAGAGAATAAAACAAACCTACGCAAGGAAAGGGGCGCAGCAGAGAAGGCTTGAGTTGCAGAAATATAATTATGTAGTTAGTTACTCAGTTTAGTCACGCATGGAGCCAGATAGGTTGCTTTATGAGTAAACATGCTTACTTGTCGAATGACTAATCACCCCATTACAAACAAGAGCTTCTCTCATGTACGGAGAACAGCAGGACACCTGAAACAAAAGTTGTGCATGTGAAGGGCTTTCTAAAACGGGCCAGCAAAATTTCTCTTACCTAGGGGATTTTTCTCATCCTATTTTTACACGGAGAACTAAGTATAGCTGCAACTACATGAATATAATTAAAACACCGTGAATTCCCTATTAGGGAGCCTGATAAGCTGTATAAAAGGGACTTACACCAGCCTATTCCCATTGTTTGTTATATCACTGTAACAGGATATATAATATACGCATTTTTATAGATGTGAAATGCTCTACTTGGTGCCCAAAGATAAAACAAGGAAATCAAACACGGCCTCAGCGGGGGGCTGATAGCATTGCAATGCCTGCAGGGAGAAGAAAGCCGCCCTCCCTGGAGAAGGGGGCTCCCGGCAGCGCGGAGAGGTTCTGCTATACAGGGAGGCTCCAGGAGGCCCCAGCCCAGAGAAAGTGGGGTGGGAGGCAGGGGGGGGCCCTGCTGCCAGCCGCTTCCAAGGCTGGACCCCGGAGGGAAAAGTGATCTCACCAAACATCAGTGGAGAAGCTAAAAAGACCAAGGGTTATGTGGGGTGCTGCCGGGGACATAAGGGAAGTCTGGAGAGGCTTGGCTGGGGAACAGAGGAAGCTAAAAGGAAAAGTTGCCTGTAACTCTCCCATGTAGCTGGGGTGGTGGGGGAGGCAGGGAATCAAGGTACTCCCTGGCAGCTCTACAGCTATTTTGGTCCTTAAAAATAAACCTCAGCCTCCCCCTCCCCATGACATAAGCCAAGACAAAGTGACTCAGTCTCTCTTTATAGAGCTCAAAGCAAAACATAATCTCATTAGCACAATAACCTAGGTTATAACTCATCCACAGTTTCTGCAGGGTCCTTCCAAATTTCCTTTTCTCTCTGGTCCCAGAATGCTTTCCTCTAGATTAGGACTGCTGTCACAGCTATTCGAGAAACTTCAGATGCCCAGAGTTTGCATTCCTGGATTAAAAATTGCTGTAAGGCAACCTTTCTCCCCTTGTGAGCAAGGGGAAAGGTTTCAGCTCGTGCCATTCAAAAACCGCTTTCTGATTTCTCACTAAGCATGTACCATGACAGAAAAACGTAGCTACTTGAACCACACGGGGAAGCACTGTGCTACACTCACTCATATGTATTAATTGTTTAAATGAACATATAGCAAAAGCAAGTGATTTTAAGCAGTTAAATCTGAATTCCAGACAAGGCCTCTGAAGCCCACTCTATTTTTTCCACCTTGATACTGTCTAAAAACAATTATAGTACAACTGTGAGCACCAGCAAGTTGAAATAAAGAAAAAAAAAAAAAAAACAAACCAAAAACCAACCACAAACCAAAAAACAAACAAAACCAAGCACATAAAAGATAGAAAGAAAAGAGAAAGGATTACTTAAAAATGATGAGGCAGGAGACAATGCAAACCAGTTTGACCAGGTGCGACTGAGCAAACACCGACAGACTATAGCAAGTTACTGCAAAACTTGTATGAGACAAATCCCATCCCCTCGGCCACCGCACTGGGCACGGTGTTGCTTTTAGCAGGAACCCTTTGGCTCAGCCTAGGGCTCACAAAGCCACGTTATGATGCAGGCCTTGCCAGTGGGTGTATTGTAACCTCTCAATGACACATTTGCCGTGTTTGTTTTGAAAGTGCATCTGAGGTGCTAGGCTGTTAAGTGTACCAATGTGCTAGGTTTGACCCAGCGTAAAATTTCTTAGCAGTTAAGCTGATGACTGGAGCCAATTCATTAGCCACCGTACGTGTGCAACACAAGCTTTATTTTAGCCTCAGAACACATAAATGCAAGGTGAACAAAATCAGAAAGTCTTAAAATTAGGCTCCTCTGTTCCTCCACCAGACACACCCAACTAAATTAAACCAACAATGTACCAGGAACAAAAGACTATTTTTCATCTTTTTTTTTTTCTGTCCAGGATACCTTGGACTTCTAATCCATATTGTGTACAAAGAGCCTGTAAAAACTTCCTTCTAAAATTATAACAACAGAAGAAATGAAATTAGGTCAGCTACGAAAGAGTAGGTTGGATATAATCAAGTTATAGCACCCCTGGGACACAAAAGGTAGTGCTTTTTGCATTTGCATTTCGTCAACTTACACAGCTTATTGCTGTGGGAGGAATTCAAGGCAAATAACACTAAGACAGGATTTGCCAAAACGTTGGAAAACTGTTTGATCATTAATCACATTTGCTAAGACTGTGATTAGGGTAATTGCTCTGTATTTCTTTTCACAGACCTGTTGTCCATGGGGGGATCAAGAAGGACTATCCCCTACGCCCACGAAGTGCAGCACAGCTTATTTGGCTCTTTGTGCCTTTTTTTTTTTTCCTCCTCCCCCAAAGCATCAAATATTTGCCCCCGAAAAGGCACAATACAAATGGCTGGATACTGAGTAGCCCAGTGGTAGCATCTAATAAAGTATTACCTGTTTCATTGTAATTGCATCTCATTTTCTTTCTAACTGACTAGTTATGCTTTGGAATGAATTTTCAAAGTGGTTAGTAGTGGGAATGTTCAGCTGGGGTTTGGATGGACTTCCATAAAAGCTGAGCTTCTGAAGTGCTACCTAGTTATTTGAAAACGCCTCTTTTCTTTGGTGTGGCTAGCGGCAACAATAGCGCGCAAGGTCTCATGTTGTGTCAGTGGCTGTGTCACGTATTAATGCTGCCCCCCCAGTTTGGCTCTAGCTTCTTTTTTTTTTTTTTTTTTATTACACAACTGCATAAAAAGGTTCTTGTCTGAATCTGAAGCAATATTTGAAAAGTCTGTTTTAATTACTAGCACATGCATTTCTGTGACACACATCCCTGTGGAATCTGGGCATTGCTACTTTAATTTAGAAGCACTGATATCATTATGATGAGCATAATACAGACCTTAGACTACATAAAACAAAATGAAGAGCACAGGTCCTATTCTCTCTACCTGCAGATTAAAAACTCCCTTGGATACTACAACATTCTTTTGAACAGTGGCTGTAAAAGTTTTCTTGTGGTTTGTTTTCTTGTTTTCCTCCATGCTTATTATTTCAACAAGTACATATGAAAAGTGCTCAGTTACAAGAAAACAAAAAAATCCTGTTCTTCCTGTCAGTGCTACAGGCTCATTCTATGCTTCAGAAATCCATTGGATTCTTTCCCTCTCAGATCATCGGCTACAAGGGTTCTGTAGGAGAAATTTATGCCTTGTTTACATTGCACAACAATACTGTCTTCAGGTTCTGCTCTCAGCGCGTGTGCACAACATGGAATTGCATCCAGCTCATTTGCTTGCTCTCTCTCTGTTACGTTGTTTCTGAAGAGACAAGAGGATTAAAAAAAGCAGCGAACATTTGATGTTGTTATTAAACCCAGTTCAGCAGACTTTGTTTACTTAAAGTAATAAATCTATTAAGAAACAAGATATAACTTTTACAGTTACTCTTCAGGAGAGACCCGTGCCTTAAGGAAGACAGAGAAATTGAGGAGTTTCATGCCGGAGGCATTCCCGAAACAGGTAAGGAGGTATGCAAATAGAAATCTAATCTGGTTCTGACGTATGTGCTCAGGCAGAAAGCTATTGTTAGACAAACATGTTGTTCCTGAGCAGCAGAACTAACGAAGCCTGATTTCCTACGGATTTGTGTCCTTTGTCCCACATCTCTTTCTCCTTCACCACAATAATCCCAGCTCCCCTCATGCCTCCGATGACACTATCACTACCAACAGACAACAAACACTGGGGCTAGTCTGGAGCTATAAAAACACTCACTGTTGGCACGTGTGTTTTGAGTGGCCAGCTGGCTGGCAACAAACATATAATGGCTGAGATCCTCCTGCCTTTCAGTAACCTGGCAGTAACCTGACTCTGTCCCTTATCCTGCTGCCAGATTTCACGAAATGTTTAGAAAAAAATATAATTACATCTAACATTATCACTTTTTCAACTTGAGTCAAAATCTAATTTGCCAGAGGGTTACAAAAATTATTAGGTACAGGACAAACACTGATTGTGTAAGCTTTGTTTCCACAGGAAACGAGATTCAGAAGTTCAGCTACTTTTCTCTTCTTAAAAAACAAAACAAGAAAAACAACAGGGCTAATTGGGAAGTTTTCCTACAGTCATTTTCAGCTGCAATAGCTTGTGTAAGAAATGCTGTCTGACCTGCTATCTCACTCTAAAAGTTAATGTCTGATTTATTTTTTTTAATAAAGAAATGTGCGAAAGCTTCTATTGCTGCTGCTAACACTGAGACCTTTTATATAAGCTAAATATTTCCAGTCTACTGCACGTTCATTATTGCCCCTCTCCAAAGGAAAACACTGCTGCCTCCTCTGTGGCCTGCTCTCTGTGCACCTCTCCATTCCCGGCTTTGGGAGAGCTCCATTGGACTGCATCCGCACGCTTCCTGGACTTTAGACTACATTTAGCAATAAACATCGCCTGCTCCCAGTGCTCCCTCTGGCATATTTGCTTGAATCATGACCTTATGTTTTGGTTTTGTTGTTTATTCCACTTTCTTCAATACACATTCCCACTGCTGCTTTACCAAGCTGCCAATTAAGAACCTTCTTTAAAGGGCCTTATCAGTTTCTCCCCAGGAAACCTAAACAAAGAAGTAAATAACTGAAGACAGGCAAGCTGGAAGCTTGCACCTCCCAAATCACTTAACTTCCTTTCCTTATCGCACCTTAACATCTCCCTTACGGCAACTCTTCTACTGGCTGAGGCAGGCAGGATAACAGCACACGGTGTGTCATTCCACCAAAAGCACAAGGCATGAGAAAACCAAGGCTTGCAGCACAGCATTGCAACATCTGAGAACTGCATGATGACCAGCAGTTGGAGTTGGTGAACGGAGAAGGAGCAGAGGTTACCTGTGCCATCAAGATACGTACCAGGAAAGGCTTCCATTTTATCCCTTTCCCCTCAAAATGGTTGAGACTGCCTATCAGTCTCGCTTGGGCTGAGGACAGCTGTTGAAGTACTGCTCCAGATCTCCTGCAAGAGGTCTTGCAGGACCAGGAGAGTGAGGAGCAGCAGAGGCACCCTGGGAGGTGCCCCAACTGGAGGGGAGCAAGGTGCTAAGGGCTGTGGTGAAATGAGTTGGCTCTTGCAGTTTGGGGCTGAGTAGGGAAGGGAAGGTGCAGATCATAGAGGAAGGTTGAGCAGACTGTAAAACAACCAAATTGCTAATGGGCTGAGGATTTTGGCACTCTAAGAAATGGCTTTCATAGCAGTGTGAGAAACTCCTTTGTTCGTACCAGGACTGTGTGTACAGATGTAACTGTGTGCATAAACACCAGGGCAGGGCACAGGGAATGTAAAACAGGGCAGATGTGTCCTTCCCTGCCCTCCCTGCATGTGTGCACACACACACACACACAGAGTTACCCTTTTTCACCTTTGGACTTCGGGGAGCAGGACAGAAGACCCGTCAAGGTGTAGTGAGGCAGAGAGCACCCAGGCTAAAGACTTTTTCTGGGATTGTTCGTCTGCCGAGGACATAGGAGGAAGGGAGGATAATTGAAGTGCAAATTATCTTTAACTATAATTAGATGTTCACATATATTAAAAATATCTTTAAAGAAATTTAAAAGATGATTTCAAGATGAAAATAACGCTTAGTGCACTTCAGAATCTAGATGTTTCCCCTTTCAAGCTCACGCTATATTGAGGGGAGTAGCCCATTAGTGCTGTTTTGAGTTTTACAGTAAATTATCTCAGATGCATTGGCAGAAGATTAGAAGACTAAAAAAACCCCAAACCCTTTAAAAATCACATTTTTCATACTCATTGAACACTAGGGCATGACATGTGTTTTTTGATCTACTGAAATTACTGTAAAAAAATGCTGACATAGTCCTGACACTTGAACCAATGAATATAATGTTGTAGTTACAAATCTGGTAAAAGTTTCCAGCTAGGCAAAAAATAAAAAACATTTCCCTCCAGTGTTTATATAAACCTACAACAGAGGTAAAGTTCCCTATGGAGTCCTGTCTGTGCTGACATAAGCACCACACATGCTAATGTGACCATGTCAGCTCATGCTAGTCTTCCAAGTAGATTTTTTCTTGCTGCTTCTACTGGACCACTATTCCAAATCCTAAATTCTCTGGTGGTCAGGAACCATAGTTTCCATCCTAAATGTACTTATGGCAAGTCGGTGTCCTTCACCTTAAATAATTCTTTTTCTTGTGTTGGATACTAACATAGAACCCTTGAGAGCATGCCCAGAGTCAGCTTAGCTTCAGTTTTCATTTGTTAGGCTAAATAAATCATGTTTCTGAGCATCCCAGCAGCCCTTCTTGAGAACACTTACAGTTTAAACTGGTCTTTCCCGAACACCAGCGAACAGAATTCTTTTTGTCTTGCCATCATGAGGTTACTTCTTAATAGCATTACCTTTGTATCTTCAAGTTAGATTATGTGGAACCTGAAGTCAAGATCTATTAAGTCTACTGTGTTTCCTTTGCCTACAAAGTCTGTTACACAGTTATTACCAAAGAAAAATGCCAAATTAGTCCGGCACAATCTACCCTTGGTAAAACTACTACTTTTCATGCATTTTTCATTTTACATCACCAAGTATTTTTTCCTTCATATTATTTGAAAAGCCCCCCATACTCCTTGGAGGTAGCAACCTATGGTAAATTAAATTGGATGTACTAGGGAAAAGAGTTCAGAGAATCGAAATCATCATACGGATCAAATATAGCTTCTCCAAGTCTGGTTGACTAACATTGATCACACACCAAAAAGAATGGAATCAGGATTCTAGCAACAGCCTATGTCAGTCTACTGCATCAGTGCAAGAAACAAAGTCTGTGTAATACCTAGCTGTACTTCGCCATATTTATCAATCTCTGTCACAAATGCTGGTTACATATTTGATGAGCAGTTCCATCGATCTGAGCCCTATGGTAGCAGAGACCACAAATTAAGAAAAAAAAAAAAAAAAAAAAAAAAAAAAAGCAACCCACATGCAGGTCTCTCGGGGCAAGGTTTAAATAGAGCGAATCTATTATGCTGGCTAGCTAGGGACTCATTACTGAATTCACCATTCTTTGTCTTTGGAAAGGCTAGAATCCATTCCGGGAGAAAAGCCCTTCAGCCCTCGGGATCCCAGCAAAAGATTAGAGTCTCTTTTTATCATTCAACAGTCCTATTTCATCCCCACTGCAGAAAAGATTATGCCAAGGGCCATTGTTTCCTATCCTCAGGCAGGCTGGGATCTCTTCCGAGAGGGCAAAATTTTTAAGTGCTTGCAGCCCTGGTAGGAAGTGCTATGAAAAATAGGCAGGAACTACCTCTCCGTTCTTAAAAGCTGGATTTCCCTGTATAATTATCCCAGTGGGAGCTGGAATTTGGAGGACTCATCTGAGTGTGGGACAGAGGGAGGCACAAAGGCTGGCGCTGCCCCCCCTCCCCCAGCCCTAGGTGGAGCAGAAAGCAAGGAAGCTCGTTTCTCCGGCGGCACAGATATCCTTCCCAGCAACAGAATGGCTGTGCTCCGCGTGCGATGATTTGACGCTGACATAATGCTTCCATACAATCTCTGAACACGGGAACTTCGGCACAGACCCGTTAAACCATCCTTGCCTACACAGCTGCTGCCCAAAATTCCTCGTAACTTAGCAACTAACTTGCTACCTGCTATCACTCATAGGCCTTCGTTAAGGTTACCACTTCCTGAGCTTTTCCCTTTCATTGTGTGTATGAATTTCAAGTATTCCCCCCTTGAAGCAGTGCTTCGAGAAGCAACTCACTTGTTTTCGGCCGCCTTCTCTAATCTCTCTACAGTAATTCTGTCTCACCAGCATCACTGCAGCTCATTCTGTCTTAGACTTATCACCACATCACCTAGCACACCTGTTACTTCAGTAAGAGTAATTAGCAAGGAACAATCACCCTTTGGTTGTTTGCAATCAGGACTCAAACACGGTACGTTAGAGCAACATAGATAAGAGACCTAAAAAACAACTAACCCCCACTACACGCGTTTAAGATTTGCACACCAAGCCTAACGCAGCTTATATAAAACTTCATGTATTTGCAATAAAGTGTTCCATTCCAGGACAACAGAAAAACACAGGGAAACCTCCATTTTCTGGCTGAACACCCCGCTACCACCAGTTAAAGGAGCAGGCAGCTGCACATGCTGCAAAGGCAGCTGTTAAACAGCCATCTGTCTCTATTGCTGGGTTTTGTCCAAGAGGAACTGCCCACCTTAACCTTCATTTATGGACTGAAGTAACCGGCTCTGCTTATGTTTTCTTCCGCTGTTGCTACAGCCTTATCTATTTGGCATCTTAGATATTTATACAGTACACAGACTTCTAGCACCTTGCAATCCTCCCCCCTCCTTCCCCCCCATATTTGTATCTGTTATAAACATGATCCTGTGGCTTGTTTTATTCGGAGATATCTGAGTACCTCAGGGTCTTGTGGTTTTGCTGCATGTGGTGATGTA
The DNA here is from genome assembly GCF_964106895.1 of Numenius arquata. Taxonomy (NCBI): domain Eukaryota; kingdom Metazoa; phylum Chordata; class Aves; order Charadriiformes; family Scolopacidae; genus Numenius; species Numenius arquata. Next base: position 65,357,364 of record NC_133579.1, on the reverse strand, counting down.
CTAATAGTGCACAGGAATATTTAAGTTGCTACTCAAAATACAATTTGTACAAAAACTTAAATCAGAAGATTGAAACGTTCGTATAAATAAGCCTTTAACTTCTGTGAACATGTAAAGGCTTGCAAGAGAGCCTCTGGTCATATTTTAATGCATTAAACACTGTTTCATTAAGGAATACATTAAATCCCTCATGAAGAACAAACTGGAAACCAACCCTTCTCTCCTCCAAATCTCTCTACAACCTTGGAGGGCAGGGGAGAAAGCTTGAAAACAATGTTGAAACTACAAATGACATATAAGAAAATCCAAAATGCATTATCAAATGACATTTTGAATAGCTGAAGTTAGGAAATGCAAAGGGAAAATGAGCTAGGAGTGCCCAAGTACAGAACCATGCACTATTTTTTTTCCTGTTAGGTAACAGCAGAAAGAGAAAACACCTCAAAACACTGGCATTTATGTAAATGCAGATGAGGTTTCTATTAAACATTTACCTTTCACAGTAAGCATATTTTTGCTTTGTTAGCTGATGACTACCACTGTTTTCTCTATCAAACAGGATTAGCTTCCTTAGACGTTCCCAACCCCCCAGATAACCGCACTTTATGAATCATCACATTTATAACCTGTCAGGTGTGGTCGGACACCTTAAGGCAAACTGGGACCCTGTTTCATGCAAGACAAGTTAACTACTTACAGCTTAGCAGACAACAGGCTGTTAAACTTTTCTGAAGTCTCAGATGCATTTTACTCAATAGCAAAGAGAGAGAATATTACTCTTATCTTTTGAGAGCTGTGGTCATGGGTAACCCCAGATGAGATTATTACAGATGAAGTCACAGAGGAGCGTGCTGCAACACATAGACTGGAAAGTGGATAGGAGGATAAAAAAAAAAATAATAATCAACTCAGAAGCTCCTAAAAAACCATTAGCTTTTAAACAAGGCCCCTTTTTAGAGGAAACAAAAATACTGCAATCTCTGCAAGAACTTTCCTATGGACTTTTGGAACTGTGAGCTTTATTTTGGACTTTCCCCTCAACTTCCATACAATTTCAGCTTCTTAAAAGCTTCCCAGAACCCATTACTTCTGAATTTCAGGCACTGCAATATAACGTGTGACACAAGGTAAATAACTACATCAAAGAAAAATACTGAATGAAAATGTAAAACTCACATTCAGTGTCCCCACTAGACCTGCTCAGTCTCATCCGTGCATTGTCAGTGGTTAATTTTTCTAGCGTAGGCTCATGTCCGTAGCTTTATTTGGTCTTAAAAGCTCAGTGAAGAGTTCAGTAGCTCAGACAAGGCGGCAGTTAGTGCCTCAGCCTGGCTGGTGTCTCAGGAACACAAAGTTACCCTGCATGTAAATCATGAGGCATTAGAATTGACTTTTTTTGAAAGCTGTGATATAAGAGATTATCAAAATCTCCAGCCACTATCTGGATCTGGTTGGGGTAAGTAGTCTATAAAGGGAGCTTCTGAAGTGGTCTTTGCGTTTATTCATTTCTTGCATCACAGGGGGAACTTTGTATATATATAATGCTTAGTACACCTTTGCCACAAGAAAATAGATCCTGGCTAAACACAGGAGAATGACTTGGAGTGACACAAATTATTCTGGACAAAATCACAATCAAAAGTGACATATTTCATAGCTGCGTATTCACGGAATAACATGCATTGCCAATAGTCCTACATAAGAGGACTACAAGATTTCTAACAGTGGACAAAGACCAAAGCACGCTGGAGACTGAAGTATAAACAGCATAAACTCTGAGTTTTCCTTTTGCGCTGAGAAACCTGCCCTGCTTCCCATCCCAACCCCTGCCAACACAACTATTACTCACCCTATCGGTTCTGAACCAAACCCTGGAGCCCATTATTTTACCAAGCTTGATTTGACCAAGTATGACTTTGCTATAAGTATGCCAATATTATCTTAATGTACCATACAGTTCTGTTCAAAATTCTCACAGAACATGTGCCATTAACCCACAGGAAAAAAAAAAAAAGCAAACCAAAAAACACAACACACAACCCTTCTTTTCTCTCCTCACTACATTTTTACTTACGCAACAAAAAGAGACTATTGACAAGTAGTATTAATAGAATCAAGCTAATTTCAGAATACAATGGGGAACATAATGAATTTCTGAGGGTTTGATAGGGTGCATATCAGAACAGCAGAGGGAGGAAGGGTATTTGAAATATTACAACATATTGACACGCCTCACTACGGGGATAAACATTAGTCCAAGGCTGATATTTGCTGCAATACTTTCTTACTGATTTCCAGTACTTTCTTTTTCATACCAGCTGGGCATCCTTCCCAGGAAAACTGTAATCTTCCTTCTTGGAATGGACAGATTTCAGAGAAACACTATGCAAACACTGCTATCTTCCCTCTGTGATCTTTATCTAGTTACAAAACTGCATGTTAAGGATGAGATGCGATTGCTCTCACATAGAATTTAAGTGTAAAATAAAGAATCAACAACGCTGCTTTAAAATGTTGGCAATAGGGAAAAAAGAATGTGTTTTTCGCCAAAGGAAGCTTTCCTAACAAAGACACAGCAGGCCCTCTATCTCCAGGAGTGTATGCATTTGCTTCTGATTAAAGCAATTCCCAATATTCCAGGCACATATTTAATTGTAAATGAACTTTCTATTTAATAGCTGAAGAAAATGAATTGCTTAAACAGAAAGCTTTACTCTTAAAAAAAAAGAAGACAAGAAAAACAATCCCCCTAAAACCCTAAACAGAAAAACCCACCCCACAACAAAAAGTCCTATAAATTCAAGATACATAAAACTAAAGAAAAAAATAATTAAAACACCATTGCCAAACTAGTAATTTCTGAATACAACTGTTCCAAATATATTAAAACATTTAAAAAATCATTAATTTTACAGCGTACTTATTTCCTGAAAAGAGACTTTACATAGCAGTTTCGTTAAATATTGATTCATCTTGCAGAGTTTTGATCATTTTAGCAATCCTAATAAAGGCAGTTTACTTGATACCTGAAAACTCCGTGGGAGATGCAAAACTAAGTCTTGCTTACACCTTGCAACCAGTAGTTCAAAGAAACTAGTTATAGGAATTTAGTAACTTCGCTGATTAAAAACCCCAAACAACCACAAAACCCAAACAAAAAAAAAGTACAAAAAACCTCACCGGTTTTCCTGTGTGAGGTCTACAGATGGTAGCAAGAGCAGGAAGAGAAAAGACTCTAGATATTGAGAAGGTGAAAGCACACCTTCTCCAAAGTCAGGAGGAACTGTTAAAAGCTGCACCGAGCTAGGATTTCACCATTTATGAAAAGGTCAGCTAAGTGACTACTCACAACTAGAATAAGGCTTATTCTAGTAAACCAAAACATTCATGGTTAGAAAAATTGAAGTGGATTTCATACCCACATTAAAAATATGTTTCCATTTGTCAGCTCATGGTTTTTAGTACAACCGTACAACATTCTGGGAAATGAATGATGCAATCAACGCTTCCAATACAGAAAGGGCTAGACAGCATGTGATTTAACAGTAATAAAACACTCGAAGCAAACAATTTAGGTAATACACACCAGTGAAAAGATGATGGCTCCCTTAGATTTTTACTGAAAACAAGAGGGAAAGCAAGACAGACAAGCAGTTAAGTTCAGTATACTCCCACTAACATATTACAAGTAAATACAGTTTTGCAAGAACTCTGGGTCTCTATTTGCTCTGCAAAACACAGGCTTTTGGAGTAACTTTGAAAATCCTTCCCTTTGCTGGAAAACCAATCTCCTTCCTCAAAAGGCAGGAAATCCTTACGAAGCCTCCTGTCTTTGCTGTGCGAACACTCCAGTTCATAGGAAAAACTCACACTAGTTTTAGCACAGGCAGACTACGACTCTTACCAGCTCTCAATAGAGACAGGCTCTTCCTGAAAGCAAATCAGAGCTGGGTGGAACTCTATTCTTGCAAACTAACTTCGAGCGAGAGCCTGAGAAATCCAACATTTCTAGATTTTTTTTTTTTTCTTTTATACTTTTTTTTCCTGCCAGGCAGGAAAAAAACCACACATTTCTGAATCAAGAGGGAGCTGCTGCAGATTTTCAGAGCTGAAGTGGTTTTATGGTAAAACAGTCCCATTTATTTTTCACTTGCATCTTTTGAAAGAGCTCTGCAAATTAAAAATCAAAATACCAAGTCAGAAAACTGAAAAGTATTTCTGTACCATTGGAATTGCTACTGATTCAAATTAGAGACAATATACAGCACAATACAGAAAAAAATTTAAGTCTCTTAAAAAAAGTCTCTAAGTCTCTAAAAAGTCTTTTAAGTCTCTAAAAAAATTTAAGCCAACTTAAGTCTCCTACTTATGAATTTAGCAATCATTTGACACTCAAATGTTGCTTTTCAAGATATATTTAGTAGTATGTCCCGATGTATTTGCTTCTTACCTGCATCAAAAGGCTCATTCTTTGAGTTTACACCTCTCTCTGAAAGGGTTTGTGTTTGGAAATATATGGAGGGATTTTCTACCTTTTTGGATTGCCAATAACTACATGATGAGTCTGTGTTAGAAAGACTGCTAAACTGATCTTTAAAATCAGAGGGAGTTGGGGAAGATTTTGCATCTATGCACATAGGAGTAACAAGCTTTTACACCACACTTGAAGACTTCATGGACTAGGAAATAATAATAATGTTCTATTTATAGTGTCCTTTTCCTGAATGACATTTTAACTTTATTTCTCGTTTAGAACACTCACCAATAAGCACTGGTTTGCCTGATACCTTGCCAATTCCAGGACAGTGCTGCTTTACAATCTTTCACTTCCTCCTTCCACCTGCCCTGAAAAGAAGTTTACTTGCACAGTAGCTATTTTTAGCAGGATAGACCCTATATTTAAAGTTAGTTCTAAATAGTTGCTAATTCTTAGCTTAAAAGAAGTCCTATTAGCAGTGACTCACCTTCAAAGAGATTAAATTCAAATTAAAAAGTTGCATTTATAAAGAAAACTCAGAATTTTCTAGGAAATATTCAAAATTCTTTATTTCAGGCCAGCATAGTATTGTTACAGGCATCCATCTCTTCCTCTGCACTTGCACACGATCAAAGTTGGCATTCCCAACCACCAAAAAAGTTCAATGGTTATTACAGTACAGGCACGAAGTAGCCGAACAGCTTTACTTTCATCTAGCAAAGCTGTGGTTGTGCTCTAACAGCATTTATTACCAGTGCATAGATTGTTCTCTCCTCCTAAAAGCAAGCAAGAAAGAGAAATTTCCCTTAACCGAAGGACCACAGATGGCAGCTCTGCTACTAAAGCAGTCGTTTCATCAGTGGAAGAATGATAGATATTTGGATACCCTGGATGCCTGCCTTCATTGCTTTTAGCTGCCCTTACTAGTTCACACAGGCTTGCTAAGAACTGGATTAAACATCCTTGCAGGTCTTCACTACTGCTTTCATTGTATATATATCACCATCAAAGTTCCATATCTGAAGAACCAACAGGATTATTTTTTATTTGTTAAACAACAAAAAACCCAGAAGACTGTCACTATTGCAATTCCCTCGCCTAAAACCCTGCTTTATAACCACCATGTAAAATCTCTTTCCTTTCTAGAAGCATCAACTCCCTTCCATCAAGAATTCAGCACCAGAGACACTTCATACCACTTAGAGTAAATTAACACAACTAGTGTATTTTACTGCATTTCAAACTTCCAGTTACGGTGGTAAAAGTTAGCAATTAGCATATGGAATGAGTATCAGATACTTACATGTACCAAAGGCAAGTTAGTCACAAAAACCTCTAGAAATACATTACAAATAAAACCAGCAGCAAACATTGCTATCATTACGCAGTACTTTCACTAAAAATGACTGACTGGACGGCCATCTGGAAAATAAGCTGATACCTATAATGTTACAAAAATAGCAAAACAAATATTTGATCATAGCAACTGTATGAACAAGTGTTAGAAGGAGGGAAGTAAGCATGATTCAGTTAACACAAATTCTACTTATACAAGAGTGCCTCCAAGCCACAAAATGTGTAGTTTCAGTTTTACATTAATAATCAAGACTTCAGTCTGATAAATGCAACCGACTCTGGCAAGTGTGCCTGAACAGGCAAGGGAACGTAATTTCATAGGTTCTTCTCCAGAGCGTGCAGCCCCATACGATTAGTAGGAATGCCAGTCTTTGCTTATACGACACTTTGTAGCAGCAAGGTGTACTGCAGTTCAGAATGGAGGGAAACAGCAGAAATGCGTATACCATTCTTTCATCAGAGGTAAATTTCAAAATATGCATGATATGTGTACAGTTTGGTTCTAGGCACGTCTTTGGTTACATTCTCAATCCAGTCTGCTTTACAAAAAATAAATAAATAAAACAGTCAAGATTTGGTTAAAGTCCAGGCAAAGATAAAACTACTTTTTTTTTTCAGAAACCAAGACAGTGGAAGTCCCTTTAAATTGATGTTTTATTATCTCCATAAACGATAAAATCCCAGTGCTACAGTAAGGCATGTAAATACTGAACCTGAAAGAAAATAAAAATGGGGGGGGAAATGGAGACAATAAATCATTAGCTCTCAGAACATTTCTTCAGAACGCTATGTACACATCTTACTACAATACTAAAAGTATAACCACCACCCCTTCCCCACGTAAGAAAATAAGACTTTTATTTTAAAACAAATAATTTCAAGGTGGAGGGGCACAAAAATGACAAATAAGAAGGAAGGAAGAAAAGAATGCAGGGACACTGGGCTGGAAAACTATCAAAAGGCTGATAGAAACCTTTAGTTGCTTACCATTCCAGAAAAGATCAATATGGCAAGTTACAATTGTAAAGTGAGGAAATGAATAACAGGATTATTAAATCACAGTCAAGTATTCAGCAAACAAATAAATGAAAGCTATCTTTAATGAGGCTTATCAGTTTGCAATTTTTAAAATCTCTATGTAAATGAAATCAACTTTTGGTTCATAGATATACACACAAAAGATTTTTGCCACTGTTTGCAACAGGAGCACTTCAAACACAATGCAATTTTTTTTTTTTTTTTCCATGCAGAGTTCAACATGTTTTTGAGTAGAGATGGTGGGGAAAAGAATTTCCTCTTATTTTAACAAATGGCCTTTTATTTTCCAGTAATGGTTCTCTCTAAAGGATATGCTTGAAGTACAGTACAGTACTATGAATAGATGTCATTGTACTTGTGACAAAATCTATTGTGAAAGAATAATCAGAAAATCTAATTCAGAAGAATAATCTTCTACTGCAAACCTGCTCATTTAATAAGCACTGCACACTCAGTAGAAAAACATCAAAATATAAGTTACCTAGGGCAATAGTGTAGGCATACACACATATATAGTATTTATCTAATGGACATGCCTGAAAAAATGAAAGTTTAAAGAGCATGTGGTGTTGAACAGTCAGAAAAGCTGAACTGTTCCATTTTGCACACAGATCTCCATCAGACAGATGAAGAAATCCTAGAAATGCATGTAGCAGGCTGCTCTTAATAATTAAGTCAGGCATTGAAGAACTTTGTGGCCCTTTTTAACAGGCAGTCTTTCAGATTTCCTATACACATTATTATTACAGTCTAAAGCAAGTGAAAAAACAAGAAGTCATACAGCCATAGTTCATGCAAAGTAAAGTTGCGATTCATAGGAAACTTCGGGTTAAGTACACAAATAAGAGTGCTTATCTTGACTAAGACTATTTCAAGTATTTATTTTTTTTTAGTTGGTGCCTTTATGAATACAGTCAATTGAGAGTTTACCAAACATTTAACAATGTTTAACAGTTTCTCACCAGAGACAACCATCAGATTCCTTACCTGCTAAGTACTTAATATTATCAAGTTTGTGCGTTTCGAGCATTGTTTTCAGATCTGCAACTTCTGTGTCTATTTTTCTGTCTGTTTGGGTCAGAGCTCGATCTTGTTGTGCGTGCTAAAAAACAATGCAATAAAATTATGCTATTTGAACAGTTTCTAGTTTATTTAGAAATTTAATCCATCTCTTCAAGTCATATTTTTGGTTCCTCCTTAAATGTATGTTAATTCGCATTCAAAGTGTAAAGTTCCTTCCTAGCAGATTATATCCAAGGAATTGAATAGTTTGGTGAGCTTGGGAAATTTGTATGATTACATGTTCCTTAACACATAATCTAGGAAGTAGCAGAACTGGATGCCTCCTTATCTCAATCTAGCAGCATACACATTAACTTCCACCTGTCATTGGTCCCACTGACATTCAGTCACTGCTCAATTATAAGAGCTATTGAGAAGTCTAAGAGCCTCTTGTGGCAAAAACATAGCAGAGCATAAAGATTTATGCATCATTAGAAAAACTGAGAATTGGTCTTTTGATGTAAAAAAGCATGACTTCATCTTTTAATGAATTCTACCACAAAACCAGCTACAGAAAAATTCAGAATCTCATTATGACATAAGACAGGACTTCTGTCAAAAAGGGGGATAGAATTATTACTCAGAAAAGACTGAAAGACCAAACTTGTAAACTGAGAACAACGACTGCTGATCTTTTCAAATCAGCACTACTGAAACATTGTCAATCAGTTAATGACTTAGTGCTACACATCTTCCTAGGGATAATTCCCTATACTACAGAAAGGAAACAAAAGGAAGAGGAAATGCTTAGTAAAAACCTCCTCCATAACGAAGCCAAATCAATCTAGCAATGTGTTTCAGACTCACTGAACACAGGGGAGAGAAAAAAATTAATTTCACAAACTAACATTAAGAGTAGAATTCTAATCTAGAGAAAACACTACATACATGAAGTTTCAAAACCAAACAGTTCATGTATATATGCAGAGGGTCTAATAATATATATATGAAAGCCTTTTTACTCTGAAAACACTGCAGTTACCTGTACCAATATGAAAATTCCATATATGTGGAAATAAAGCACAATGACATTTTGTACATTAAGTGTCAAAAAGAATATCAGGCCTATAACACAAGTACAAAAAGATTCGCTGTGTAGTAATCAACTACCAAGTTCTTACCAATTCCACTATTTCTGTCCTCATTTCAAGTAGTTTTCTTTCATTAAGTGAGTACTAGAGGGGGATGGGGGGGGAAAAAAGATGCTGTTAGCCAAATAAACATTTTCTGAATAATTTCTATTCTACAAGCTTCTTTCTTGATGTTTGTATTTGTTAAAGTTTTACTTTGTGGCTAGAACTTTCTAGGTCAGACCCAAGGACTTTAAACTTCAGTTCAAACCAGTGAAACATACCCTTTTATTGCAAGGCATCACTACACACCTATAATAACAGCAGTGCATAAAAAAGCAGGAAAGACAAGGTTAAACTTCCTCCTTGAAATTCAACAGGGAGATTTCCCCTTAAGTCCAAGTCTTTCACAGTACAGAGAAAATTCAGTTTTGTCAGATGCAGCTTGAGATTTTTAACAGCAAGCTTAGAGGCACTGTGATGCATGACCACATGAATACATACGGAATTTTGTACCATGCTTTGAGTTTTTAAATCACATCTGTATCATTGCAGATATAAATCACAGCATAAACAGATGTGCATTTAGCAATGTAGGATTATCCAAGAAATATAAAGTGGAATGGACTAATGAAAAGAGAAAGCATTGAGTTTGAAACAAAAAAACATTGTTAACACTGCCCACAGTGTTAACAAATTAAGAAGTTCTCCTTCAGTACTTATTCCAAGCAAAACTGAAGAACATTCTACTTGGTGCTTCAAGATAAATCAATTTAAACTTAGGACATTTCTCTTCTGAACAGTAACAGTAAGAATGCACAGTAACCTTCAATTATGAGTTTTATTTTCAGAAAGCTAGATATTCAGTCCTAAGTCACATTACAATTGAAGTAAATATGATAATGATGCTCTGCCTACTATAGAAAATACTGGATTATGCCTCACCCCCAACTCAGCAGTTGTGCTACAACCTGCTCTCCATTCACCTGCCTTTTTCCTTTTTTGTTCACGCATGGCAGAGCTGGCAATTAAAGTGGGGGAGTAGGGGGAAGAAAAAAAAGAAAAAAGCAGTTTTCATAGAAACTATGAAACTACAGTTGCACAACAGACTACAAAGTTGGTCAACTTTTTAAGAGATAGTTGTCATGCACAGTCTGCTTTTCCTGTGAGGCTGTCAAAACAACATAGTGTTCTGCACAATAGACAGAGTTCAGGTTCCAGGTTCCTACATAAATATACAAGAAAACACTAGTGCCTAATTTATCACTAGCAAAGTGGATTTAAATGGGTTTTGTAAGCCCGAAGTATTGCAAAGCTTATGATCTACACAGTTAATACGTTTCATGGGTTTTGTGGTTTGGTTTTTTTTTTTTTTTAAACATTAGCATGAAGTACTAACCTTTAAACAGGAATTCTACCTGCTCAAATTTTACTTTATTTAAGCATCTACCATGGGATAACAGACTGTTAGTCATTATACCAAATTACTGACACAGCTGTTACCTAAACTAAATATTGTGAAAAAATTCAAGCAGCACACACAGAAGATAAATGATATCTACTTAAACAGTTCTTAATTGCCTAGATTGGAGATAAATATTACGTCTTCACTACACACCTGTGAAAAAGGACTGAGTATGAAATAATACTAATAGAAAAGTGTCATTAAAAGATCTTTCAATGTAGAAGATGCAATTTTTTTGAGATCCTAAAACCCATTAAAAAATATCTATGGGAACAGAACTCTATTTGGAGTGCTACATATAATGCAAAAATTTGTTAATTTAGTTCTTCACCTACGTTGTTCTAATTTAAGATCACAAATTCAGTTCTACCAGATATGTCAAAGATCAAAACAATCTGAACCAGTATCAGTTACAAGTAAAAAAAAACCAAACTCAACTATTTTCACAATAGGTATTTCCTGACAAACTATAAATTCTCTAGCTAAAGGAAATGAAACATCTTCAGTGATGATAAATTTAATAAACATGTAAAATTAATTAAGTGGGAACAGAGAGAAAGAGATATACTAATAATATAGAAAACCTCTAGGCAGCTAGTCAGCATATTTAGACTAAATATCTAATAGATTTAAGTGTAATGTGTTAATCACAATATTAAACCAATATCAAAATAGATAGACACACCAAACATGGCACCTTGTACTAGAGCAGCATAAGGATGAGTAACTTCGATTAATACTTTCTTGAAGCTGAATGATACTATAAATTAATATGAACATGCTCTTTTGGTAAGATGCTCTTAATCAACTTTGGAAACTACTCACTGTTTAGATGTTTCTAGAAGAAAGCAACAAGAAGTAAGCAAAACTTACCAATTCTTTTACTCTGCTCTTCTCTAGGTTTAGGTTTAACTTGTTATCTGCACGAACTTTGGTAATTTCATCCTAATGGGAAATAATTGATAAAGCAGAAAGCATGATTTTCTATTTAATTATAAGCAGAAAAAAAACAGACAAATGTATTATGCCTTTTCTTACATATGTCAGGAATCAAGCTTCTCTCCAATTAACGTACATAATTTTCAAAAGTATAAGTATACCTGTTCTTCCCCCAGGAAATACTCATGTTCGGGCCCCTATGAGCCCCTATAGAACTCATGTTCTATAGTATGAATTGGATCCCAGAATTAAAAACTAACAATCGCTTTTAAAACCAGAACACTGAGAACAGCAGTTAATTGAGAGCACAACTTTCTATAAGCGCTGGGAATGTTTCATATAACCCATAACTCTTTCTGATTTCTAGAAATCCATGCCTAGGTACACATGTAAGTTGGAGTTCCTCCATGAAGCAATCTTGATGCTCAAAATAACTTTAAAAGCAGTTTCTAGCCTTTCAATGTAAAAGAAAATCTGTTTCTGAAGACTCCATCTAGGGCTTTCAGAAAAAGCTACAGACATTTTAGAATTCAGGAAATGTTTGTTATATTTTTAAACATCTAATTTTTTTGAGCTACTGTAAGGTGTACACTTGCATTTTACTTCATCAATAGCTGTAAGTGATTCCTGCTTTTCTCGGTGACAGCTGCCATTTTAATGCAACCTCCTGGCAGGAATTCCAGCCAGCTGACAGTTTGTCATGAGACAAACCGCTGATCAGACGAACGTGCGGGAGAAGCAAAAGATTGCTGATGTTCTGGGAGATTCTACTATCAAAAACAAGTAAGCTTCTCTCAAGCAGGCCAATGTCAACTAGTCAAGAGTTCATTAAGTTAGTATGAATAATAATTAGACTCAATTTCCAAGTTTGAATTTTTTAACTTTAACTGGTTTATAATTAGATATCATTGCAACATGATACATTACACTTTAATGAAATCAAAAAGTTAGAAATAATTTCTTCTTAAATTTTTACAACATTGTGTCTTGTCTTTTAGAGGAACAAGTATGAGCAAATGTGATTCTCACAAGGGCAAGTTACATTATATTTACAGCTAAAAGCAAAATTTAGACATCTAGCTTTTATGAAAGATGACTCAGATCCTTGATGCTCTACCAGTGGATTACACTAACTCATTTACATGCAAATAAAACCATAAAATAAGTTGCAATTCAAAAATTAGATTCTGAATATTTTAAAATGGTATTCTGAAAACCCAGATGCACTAAGCATTTCATAACACAGTATGTTATGTAGGATTAGCCTTGAGAAATTTATGTTCTCCTTCTGGAGATGACAGTGCAAAAAGGAATTGAAGAGAATAGGAAAGAAATGGCAAGGAGGCACTAGGCTGAGTTTGAGTCACTGTCAGGCAGCTCAACAAGTCCAATATTCTGCCAGTTTCATGGACAAATCCTAGAGAAAGAATGCTCCATCCTTCCAGCTAAGGAGGACACCACAGCAGGAAACATTAACTGCTCTCAAGTCAGATGACCATACTCCCTAAGAACAGTTAATGTTTCCCTGTTTCCAATCTTAATCACTCTTGCAAGAATGTTTGTTTCTGTGTAAAGTCTGCTTATAGACTCCACACCCATTGAAATAATAAGATTTTGAGACAGTCTTCTTTTTGATGGTACATGGCTGTTTGGACTGCTATTCAAGACAGGCAAACCATAAACAGAAACACAGCACTGATGCTTAAACCTGATTAGAATAGTAATCTGTATGATAATTAACAGAGTAAGTTTTCTCCAGAGTCCGTTTTCTTGCAAAGGTCATTTGCTCCCAAAAATATGGGACCAAACATAAATGTCCCAAACTTAGTGACCTAAAAAAGCCCATTAAAAGCTATTTTTAATTCTGGACAGCTAACAGATATGTCTTCAGACAAAAAAAAACCCCCAAAACCCAACCACAAACACAAAAAAAAAAAAACCCCTAACAAAAATAAAACCACAAAAACAAACAAAAAACCCAACTCACCCCCCCAAAACACAAGCCTAACAAAAAAACTCCCAACAAAAAAACTCCAAACCAATTAGAAAGTGCTGTAATTCTAAAAGTATGTTGTGTCTTTACATGTAACAGGCAGGCCTAAATGCAGAACTTCACTCAGCCTTAACCGTGACATGGCAGTTGTCCTTAATTTAGATTCAGAAAGTGGCTAAGTAATAAAAAAGAATCTTTAGTTACATTTTTCTTCACCTCTTGTACCGTTCACAGTTCTCTATGACCATAAATGAAGAAAGCATGAAATTGTTTTTGCTGCAGCCCACACTGCATCAACTGCAGTTTCAGTAACCTATATATCACAGTAATTAAGCATAGCTTTTAAAGTAAAAATCTTGAAAGAAACAATTATTTTTTACTTAAAGCAAAACAGACAGGTGTTAATTCTAAATTATATTGATATGGTATCTTACCATGACTTGCTTCTTTATCTGCTGGAGTTCAAGTTTTATTTTCTAGGAGAGCAGAAAAAATGGTACACTTTATTACTGTATATAAAACAACATAATCTAGAAATACTAATGCATTTGCACAATCAGTAACTATGACTATAATCCATAATGTGAAAAGGCAGGCAAAACGAGCATGGTTTAACTGTATGCCCTCAATATGTATACACACGTGTATACTTATGCATATTTACTCAGCGGTGTGCATTTCCAAACAGAGCAAGACCAGAGCTTGCAACATCCCACAGCAGTAAATATGGCCAAATGCATAGGATGGCATGAGCACCAGTAAACCCAGCAGGCCAAGGGAAGGGATTATTTCTCCATATTCAGCACTTGTATGCCTGCACTGGAAGTGCCGTGTCAAGCCTTAGGCTCCCTGGTGAAAGACAGATGTTGATATACTGCAGCAAGTCCAGTGGAGGACCACGAAGATCATGGGGGGCTGGAGCACACTGTGTTGGGGGCAGAGGGTGAGTAGGAAAGAGAGCTGGGTTTGTTCAGCTTTAAGAAGAGATGGCTAAATGGCAATCATACTGCAGCCTGCAACTATCTAAAATTCTCTAGGGGTCCTTTCTAACTCAAATTATTCTATCACTTTAACTCTTTCAAAAGATACATTAAATAGGTGTAGCTGTAGCATCTTCTATTAACTCTCTCTGAAGATCATTCAGTCCAACTCCCTGCTCAAAGCAGGGGAAACTAGAGCAGTTTGCTCAGGACCATGTCCAGTTGGGTTTTGAATATCTCCAGGATAGGGACTCCAGAGCCTCTGTCGGTATCCTATTCCAGTGTTCTACCACCCTTACTATAAAAAGAGTTTTCTTATGCTTACACAGAATTTCCCACATTTCAGTCTGTGCCAATTATCTATTGTTCTGTCACAGGACAACACCAGAAAGAACCTGTCTCTCTTTATACGTTCCCTTCAAATGTTTGTATGCATTGATGAGAGCCTTGGTGAGCCTCCTCTTCTCCAGGCTAAACAGCCTGAGCTCTCGCATTCTTTCCTCATATAGAAGATGCTCCAGTCCCTCACTGTTCTTTGTGGCTGCTTGTTGGACTCTGTCCAGCATGTCCACATCTCCCTTGCACTAAGGAGCCCAGAACTGGACCCAGCGCTCCAGATGAAGTCTCACCAGTGCCAGGCAGAGGGGAAAGATCACCTCCCCTGACCCACTAGCAGCCCTCCTAACACAACCCGTGAGACTGTTGGCTGCCTTGCCACAAGGGCTCATCACTGGCTCATGGTCAACTTGGGATCCACCAGGACCCTCAGGGCCTCTTCTGCCAAGCTGCTTTCCAGCTGGTCAGCCCCAACCCGTCCTGGTGCATGGGCTTATTCCTCCCCAGCGGCAGGACATGGCACTTCCATTTATTCAGCTTCATGAGATTCCTATCATTCCATTTCCCCAGCTTGTTGATGTCCCTCTGAATGGCAGCACAACTGCCTGGTGTATCAGCTACTGCTCCCAGCTTTGTATCATCTGCAGACTCACTGCTCCATCAACAAGGTCATTAATGAATTTCACTGAATTTTTAGAGCTGGAAGGGACCGTAAAGATCATCTAGTCCAACTCCCCTGCCGAAGCAGGATTGCCCAGAGCATGTCAGAGCATGTTACTCAGGACTGCATCCAGGCGGGTCTTGAAAATCTCCAGAGACGGGGACTCCACAACCTCCCTGGGCAGCCTGTTCCAGTGCTCTGTCACCCTCACCGTAAAGAAGTTTCTTCTCATATTTGAGAATGTTAAAGTGTTAAAGGTGTTAAACCATACTGACCTCAGAGCCCACCCCTTGGGTACACAATGCATTTTTACACCGTTAAAAAAAAAAAAGCAGCAAGTATGAGAATAGCACTTTCCAAGATCGGGATTTTTACCTCATTTTCTGAACGAAGTGCTGAAAATTCACTTTTTTCCAAAATAATCATATCCTTTTTCACGCCACCAATATGGGACATTACTTGCTGAAGTGCAATTTCCTTTAAAAGAGGGAAGAAAACCTCAGAACATATCATAACTATAATGCTTATCCTCATCTCGCCAACAAATATGATAGGCTATTTTGGTACCCTGAAATTTTTAATTCAGCAATTTCAGATTGATTATCTGAGTTTCAGAAAGCAAGATAAATTGACAGAATAAGCAAGTTAAGCTCAAGCATTTGTAAAGTTTGACCAAATTAGTAGTGTTAACACAGAATAATTCAATTAATAGCACAGGAAATAGTTTCTTCCTAGTCTTCAAATTCTTAAGCTAGCAAAGGCATTGGGGAGAGAAGGTATGTCTCTGAGCTAAATGAAGCAAGCTTTCAGACCAAAACTCCTCAGTGCAACCATACTCTTTTGTAATAACCTCCTTTTACCTCCCTCTGCAAAGGTGCTTGCTCTGCTTCACTACTTAGATCATGCACTATACTTACACTTTTAATTACTCTTCTCAGTCTGTTATACTGAGCTGACAGAAGACATGGAAGAATTCTCTGCAACTTCCGAGGATGGAAAAGTCTGCAGACATCATTCTAGATCCTACGTTATCTACACATGCAAACAGGCACTGCCTTTTCTTAAGATCTCCCCCTAATAAGCAGTCCCTTGCTTTTGATTCTGGACTAAGAACCGTAAAAATCTGACATAGCACTCTGACTTCACTTTTGTCAGGAGATGCTGTTCTAACTTAGTGCTATATGTTTAAATTGCATCTGGAGATCCCTCACCAGGCTACCTGACCCACAATGCTGAAAAAACATGGCTCAGTGTACTAGACGTGTTACAAAAAGTCTACAAAGAATACTGCCATGGACATGGCCTCTATTACTCCCTGATGTCTCCAGCTTGCTTTCGTTCTCTCCCGTCTGCACTGAGCTCAGTAAAACAGAGAACAGACTCTTCCATATTCTCTCTCTTCTTCATCTCTATACATACATGTATCTTTTTTCCTCCCCTAAGGCTCTATCTAACCAACGTAATATTTCATCTTTTACATACCCAACTAGGGCCTAATGGTAATAGCTACATCCACAATTTTCCAAATCCTCTTCCAACTCATCATTCTTTTTTTGCATAAGCTCTTATGCATTCAAAGACTATGAGGAACTACAGGTTCTACCATGTTGTCTAGAATTCACAGCATACACACCTCCTGAGCTGCTTCTACCTTAGCATGCCATACAAACCTTCACATTTCAATCGTAATGACGGAAAGTCTCCTGAGGGTGGAAGCTATCAGTCTTAGAAAACATCTACCATCAGCAGCAACAAAGGAAAACCTGTCTACTTTCATTTAAAAGCAGCTGGGCATAGAAAGAAGCAGGGATGTAATGACTGCTTATTGTAAACTATAACCAATCATGGGAGATTCTCTGATTGACTGTGGAACAAGTTCAGCACAGGGGTAGGAAGCTCACCCATGTCTGCTTTGTCTGGAATCTAGGAGGTAGGAAAGATGAGCTGAAGTGTCCCCAGATGGAAGGTGGTCAAAATTCAGATCAAAATCCACTTCTTAGTGAGATGCCCTACTGCCGAGACTATTACGCCACGCAGACAGCAGCTGCTGCTTTCTCATGTTTTAAGTAAGACAGCAGCCTTATTACTATGAAATAAGTTAAAGTCTGTGTTCAGAAGGTGACCTGGGACCATGAATCCCAGTCTCACAGAGCAGCCCAAGACGTTGTACTTCAGCTACACTACTTGTCAGTATTGTCCACTTGACTAGCTTACGTGTCAGGGAATTCCAGCATACCAGATATTGTAAATCCCATTCAAAGATGCTTAAGTTCCACATGCAGTGACTCATGTCCTACTCTGAATTTCAGTTTCATTTCTGGAGCCAGATGCCTAAGAGCTCAACAAGGCAATATTCAACACTGTTATCTATCAGCATCCAAACTATACATGTTCCTATATGTTACCAGTGTATACAAACACACCAATCATGCCCTAAAACATTATATAAAAAAATATATTGAGAGTCAGCTCAACTCCAATCCAATGTAAGTGTCACTGTGACACAGAGATAAATAAACAGGTACCACATAATAGGGTAGTAAACCACTGAGGAAATCTCTACTTCTTTGTTACAAGTCTGCAATATATGCAGGAGCTGCACCTACTCAAAACCATGCACTGAATAGCTGCTATGTCTGTCTAAAAGCCTTCTCAGTAATTATATTTCATGCTCCAATAAGGATGAAACAACAACAACAAAAAAAAAATCTACCTGTGGTTTGCGTACTGAAATCTCAAGGTCCACCACACCACTTTGATACGTATTTGATAAACTCAAGACAAAATTCACTAGCCAACAGATACACAGGAATGTTTGTTCTTCACCTTCAAACTTTTAAAATACAGTGTCTAACACTAATAAATAGATATATTTCATTAGCAGGCATACTATGTTTTGATTTACTTCAACCCCACCATCCTCTTTGAGCTAACCTGCTGTACTTTGGTGACCATGTCCTTGTAAATCATATCCAGGTTCGTGTTCATAATTTTCACTAATGCAGATACAATGACCTCCGACTGCTGAGTGGTGAACCCTAAGCAAAACAAAACGCAACAACATTCAGAGAGAGAGCTAAATCTGGACAGTTTACAAAAATGCCACTTGCTAAAATTCAGCACCAAGTTAAAATGAATGTCAGTTACGAAAGATAGTAAAATATACTCCTCTTCATCCAGCACTAACAAAAGAACAAAATCAGTCAGTACCTCCAAGTTCTTCCACCTCAAGATCATGTCTGTGACATAGTATAGCTGCTTCTGTAGAACAGCATGATTACAATATCAGCAGCATAAAGGATGGAAATTTTCTAGAAGTATTATGGAATGCCGTATCTCACATGTGGTTATTTCTATGAGCAAGAATTATGACCTTGAAAAGCAGATACCTACTTTCAGTATACTATATGTCTTCAAAACCACTGAAGATGTGCAAAATTCAGCAACTGAGAACAGAGCTAACCGCTGTGATTTTAGGCCTACCAATCTCTGAGTGACTATTAGAAACCTTTTAAACTGAACATATTGGGAACTATTTTAAAACATTGTCCCTAGAAATACTCTTAACTTTTCCAGTTTCAAAACGTAGGAGTAAAAATGTCACGAACAAGATTTAACCATTATGAAAAGAAACACTTGCAAAAGCATGATTGTTTTAAACTATCAGTTAAGTGCTACAAAGCAAGTATGTGGTCTGAGAGCGAGTTGCTCTCAATAACTGAGCTGATATAATATTTTGCCACCACCAAAAGGAAAAGATACCCCTCCTCTCTCTCTCACTCTTTTATTCTCGCTCCTTTGGCCAGTTTGTACGTGTCCTGGTGCTCACGCAACTGCTCTGTGAGGTCATTAAGCTAGCATCTCAGAATACCAATCAAGCAAAAGAACTGTAGAATTTTCTGAGAATTAGGTTGGCACATGGAAAGAAATGAAGCCACATGACAGGGAAGAGAGACTGGGACCTCTCCTTTTCGGGGGTGGAGAGCTGTCAGAAACCAGTTCAGCTGTACTGAACTTCACCTGAAGTTATCTTCCCCACTTCAGCACCATTAGTTATCACGAATCCAAAATAATCTATTCCCTTATCTGTGTTTCAGCATAAGACCAGCCATATTTTATATAGTATTCTACTTTATAACCTAAACCCTGCACTTTACATAGTACTCCATATTCAGTTCTATTATAGCACATTGTTGCATATTCAAGGTGCTATATACTAAATACGTAGGAATCCAATTATTACATTTTAAACCACTACCTTGAAAACTGATTTTTATTTCAATTCTTAAAATTTAATTTCTCTTTAGCATTTTTAACTACGAATAGGATAACTCCAATCAAAGTTATATAAACTCACTGGTTTCTCTTCAAAGTAGAAAAAATGTAAATGTTATTACCCAGTACATTAAAAAAAAAAAAAAAATCCACAAAACTGAAGCTGTAACATCACGTCAAGGAGAAGTAAGTAACAAACTTTGTAAAATAAAAAATCTCTCATGAAATTACACTAAAAATAGCTACCCGTTTCTAGCAAATTACCATTTTCTTCCAAGAGGCATACCAGCGCATGAGTGTCAAAAAAAACCTTCCTGTTTCCCCATAAGGAAATATTCCCTTTGCTTTGTAAAGATGATGACACAGAGATGCTTAGATCTGAAAAAAAAAAAAAGTAGACAAAATGTAAGTTATTTTTAAGAAAAAATATTTAATCAACATGTTTTATTTCCAGAAGTTTCCTTACTACCCCAAGTATTTTTTCCTTTATGACAAAACATTACACTGTGCATCCAGATTATCGCAGCTTGCTTGAAACTGAAAAGGTATCTAACAAGCTCTATGCGCAAGAGCTTTAAAATAGAATACAATGCTAGTGCTGCACTTCACACAATCACAGAACTGTCATGGTTGGACGATTCTGAGATGCTGTCCAAGAGCATCTGTCCTAGAAAAATCCCACCAAACCTCAGGGTCTGGAAATTGTTCCTTGACTGTTATCAGTATAAAATGTGGAAGCTGCGAGCACTTCTTAGCTCTGAGGATGAAATCCACAGACTCTTTCCATTCTTTGTTAAAGAGGTAAATCTTCACTGGTTGCCCTCTAGACACTAAAATGCTATTAGAAGAATTACTAATACCTCCCCCAAACATCAGTATTACAGAAATCGGGCATTCAGGGAAATTCAGTACCAGTGCGTAAACTAGCTGGCAGAAAGAATGCAAAATGGAACATGAGGTTAAGTTGTCAGGAGGCAGAACCCTCTGCCCTCAAAGACATTATATTTTAAAACACTTGGGTGTGCAGAAAATACGACTACGTCTTAACTGTATTACTTAAAGATCCATAAATCATGGAATCACAGAATTTTCAAGAGTTGGAAGGGACCTCTAAAGATCATCTAGTCCAACTCCCCTGCCAAAGCAGGATTGCCTATAGCACATTACTCAGGACTGCATCCGGGTGGGTTTTGAAAATCTCCAGAGTAGGGACTCCACAACCCCCCTGGGCAGCCTGTTCCAGGGCTCTGTCACCCTCACCGTAAGGAAGTTCTTCCTCATATTTGAGTGGAACTTCCTGTGTTCCAGCTTGTGCCCGTTGCCCCTCGTCCTGTCACTGGGAACCACTGAAAAGAGTCTGGCTCCATCATCCTTCAACCCACCCTTTAGGTACTTGTAAACATAGATAAGGTCTCCCCTCAGCCTTCTCTTTTCCAGGCTAGAGTCCCAGCTCTCTCAGCCTTTCTTCATAAGGGAGATGCTCCAATCCTTTTATCATCTTTGTTGCCCTACGCTGGACTCTTTCCAGTAGTTCCCTCTCTCTCTTGAACTGGGGAGCCCAGAACTGGACAGAGTATTCCAGTTGTGGCCTCACCAGTGCAGAGGGGGAGAATGACCTCCCTCGACCTACTGGCCACACTCTTCCCTATGCAGCCCAGGGTTCCATTGGCCCTCTTGGTGACAAGGGCACATAAAGGGTAACCAATTTAAGTCTCCGGTGGGGAGGAGGAGCAGTGGTAACCATTACCCCTACGGACAGTTCCAGAAGCTGCTGCGGAGAGCAGCCCACCCCTTGCACCCCCTTGGCTCCCCACGCTACCGGATCCCGGGGGCGGCTGAGGTGACCGGGGCGGCTGAGGTGACACCCCTACACACACACACACACACCCACACACCCCCCCCGCCGCGTCCCTCAGCGCCACCTTCCTCCTCCCAGCTCTCACCCCGCTCCCCGCACCGCCGCCACCGGCTCTCCCGGCCGCTCTGGCCGGGCCGCCTTCCCCACCCCGCCCTGCCGTTAACAGCCCTCAGGGCCGCCCGGGGGCCCGGCGGGGCGGCCGGGCGCTGCCAGTGGCCGAGGCAGCGGCAGGCGGGGGAAGGGGGCGCGCGGCGGTCACGTGAAGAGCCAGAGCCGGCAGGCGGGAGGGCGCCGTCGGCCCCGCGCGGCCGCAGCAGCTGCAGCGCCCGCCTTCCGCCGCTCATGGCCGTGGCCGCCGCCGCCGCCGCCTGGCCCCTGGCCGTGGCCGCACCACCCGGTCCCAACGACGGATGAGGCGAGGGGGGGAAGGAGGGAAACCGCTGCTGCCGCTGCCCCCGCCGCTACTGGAATGCCATCGCTGAGCAAGCGTCTCACTTCCGCTACGGGCAGCGTCTCACTTCCGCCTCCGGCACGTGGCAAAACACGCCGTGACCGGCGGCGGTTGATTTTATGGCTTAGGCGACTGCCGCGGCGAGAAGAGCTGTGCGGGCGGGCCGGCGGCGCTTGCTGTGGCGAGTCTGGACCCGGCCCGGTGGAGACGGAGACTCCCTCGCTTCCCGGTGCCCTCCCGTCGGCGGCACCGGCACCTCCCGGCCCCTGTGGGCCACCCTGGGGTGCCAGGAGTTAGCTGTTAGTGGCCCAAGCTGTGCCAGGCCTAGCGCGGCAGTGGCACTGCTGTTTCCGTCCTTTATTTAAAGTGAAAAAATGGAGAGTTTTGGGAGGGAGGTTTGTCCTGGTGCTGGAGGATGGGAATAACTTCCAACCCCTGCCTCACCTCCGACCCCATCCTGAATAACGCCTGATTGCCTTCTGGGCGAAGGTTGTTGTTTGGTAAAGCACGTTTCCAACAAACTATGTCATTCTGTGATGAGGCTGAGATTTCGGGTTTCAAAGTTAATAAACAAGTAATTTGCTGAATTTGTCAACTTGGTGTATCTAAGAATCTGCAGCATTAATCATTAAATAATTGCTGTAGCCATTAGAGTGGGTGAAGTCTTCTATGCTCGCGCTTCTGCTGAAAATATGAGTGCACGTTTTCCTTCCCTGCTCTGTTCATAAAACAAATGTAAATATTTGTAGGGAATTAATACGAGAAGAAATCAGTTTGTCTCACTGTCATTGGGGTTGGAACTTGATGATCTTTAAGGCCCCTTCCAACTCTAACCATTCTATGATTCTATGATTTTCCATCTTCGGTATGTCAGGTGCTGCCTTCACTTTCAAACCACTGAGGCACACTCATCCGTGAGATAACAGCACTGAAACAACTCCAAATGCACCTTATCATTTGCATATTCATTTGAATGCTGCTATAGCCTTTTTTTTTTTTTTTTTTAATCCCTTCAAAGTGGGAAAGCATTCATGCACTGGTGACTCTCATTCTTTTCCAGCCTGGGAGGTTTTTAGCTTTTCCCATTTAGAATTAAGAGCAGTTTAGGGTATTCATCACCCCTGACAGCTGTTAATCCCCCTCAACTCTATACAATCACTCTGTTAAAATATTTGAAGTAAATAAGAGGACTATTCAGTGCTAGTTCGGATTGCACCTGTGGTCCTTTTAGCTCATTAGGCTTTCTCTGACAGCAGCTCAAGTCCCAGATGCTTGAAGGGGAAAGTGAAAAACCTCCACAGTGGAAAATTAATGCAAGGGCACAGGAACTAGCCCCTTGCTATTACAGGTAACTGCATTGTAAAATCCCTTTCACAAGCCAACCACATCCAGCTGAAAACTGATTTCAGGTTTTGATCCCTCCTGATTCCTGCTGGGAAGGTTTTCACAAGGACTGTTCTGTTGAGTAAAAACCTTCTAATTTCCAATCTACATTTATTTATGGTCACTTTACACCACATGGTCCTTTAAGATCCCCTCTCAAGCTTTGTTTTGCTAAACTAAACAAGCCGATCTCTTTTTAATCACATATGACAGAAAAGACTTCACTCCCTGGAATTATCCTGTTAACTTTAGGTTACCAGTTTGAATATGAATTAATGTTTCCTGCACTGGAGTGACTAGAACTTTAGTTTGTATTTGAAATTACATTATACTCAAGGGTCAATGAAACTTTCCATGTAAACCACTGAAAATACCCTACCTGATACAATTTAGGGTTACATTTGCTTTCCTTGCAGCCATTGCACATCGGTGGGTCAACAATACCTCTCAGAGCTCATCTTGCCCTCTCCTTTAGTTTCCACCTAAAAGTACAGCAGATATTGTTATTAGTGCTTATTTTGCACTTCACATTACTTTGCCATTTCTGTTACCCCTGTTTTCAACTTCATCCACCACTTCTTAATCCTTCTCTGCAGATTTCACCCTGACAACCAAGGGAGCTATAACTCTGTAGACCAGTGAATGCCGTGTGCCTGCAGGGACAAAGTTTTCAGGCTACTAACCATGTAGCCTTCAGCGTGTGTTTCATTTGTAGTCTCTAAGCAGGACCTAACGACTTCCATGGGGCAACGCACAGATGAAAGCCAAGCATTAAGCAACCTAGAGTCAAGAGACAGCAGAAAGTTGTTAATCCTGTCCCCTCCTGGCTTGTGACTACATTGCTTATGCCTCTTCGTGCAGGAATTAGTCCCCGGTGCCCAGTTAGCAAAATGGATGGCTCTGAAGCTACTGCAGCCTAGGGAAGGTGCCTCCAGAGCTCAGTGAATCTACCTGCTGCTCAGTATATAACAATCTTCAACATGGAGAAGGTCGAAACAGAGTATCTGGAAGATGACCCTGGAAAGGGGAAAAAATGAATGAGTTGATCTCTGACATGAAGATATAAAGTCAATTGCACTAGGAGGTCTCTGGAGTTAGCGGTAGTGACTTGCTTCCCTTAGGATGAAAATGGGCACTCTGTGATCGCCAGAATGTGTGGGTGTATTTGTCCCTAAATGGGCTGACTCCAGTTGCAAATGCAGCCTCCATCTGTACCACACTTCTTCAGTCTTCATTATCTGTCACTGTATCCAAATGCAGAAATTCACTGCAAAATGCAAACCAGCAGATGATGTAAAAAGGAGATACTTCAGTAGCCACAATTTTGCCTTTCAATTGCCGTAGCAAGCGCAGGGCTTTAAAAGGGATCATTGAAGAAGGAGTATCAAGGAAAATACACTGCACCAGTTTCTGAATCATCCGTAGATGAAAAGACAGCTACCTGCAGACTCACAAACGTCACCAATTGCTGCCATGCTAATGCCAGGCAATGTGCATACAACAGCCAAGCAGATGCAATGCACATTAGACAAGTTTCTGCTTTTACTTAAAATGAAAGCTGCGCAGGTGAGCCCACCGATGTCCCTCAACTTGTACAGTGCAAGTGGTTTGAGAAACAGCTATTCATGTAGGATTAGTCTGCGAGTGTAATAACATCTTTCTGATATACTGAAGTAGCATTTATAGCTTATTTTTTGATAACGGTGATGGCTTCTACCGTTCTGCTTTATCACCACAGCAGCTGGAGGGAATTTCTGCTCCAGACGCTGGCCTGGTGTATGTGCATTATCTCAGCTGCCGTGACAAGCCGTGCTGCTGCCATGGGCAGGGACACCTCCCACTAGACCAGGTTGCTCAAAGCCCCATCCAGCCTGGCCTTGAACACTTCCAGGGATGGGACATCCCCAACTTCCCTGGGCAACTTGTTCCAGTGCTTCACCACCCTCAAAATAAAGCCATGTCATTGTTTTCCTTGTCTGCAGCAGTTAATAATTTTAAGTGTTCAAAAATCTTCTCCCAATTCTTTTCAGGTGAAGTCCTTGTTCTGTTATTTTGTTTTCTTTTTAGTGGAGAAATCAATGATGACTGTAATTTCTTTCATTATATTTGTTTATGTATGAGAACAGGTATATTATTTGTAACGAAGAAACAATCACTGAGGAATAAAGCTAAAATGATCCTACCCATAGATGGCAGTAACTGCTAATAGTGCTAGCTGCCAGTGCCACTCCAATTCAAACTCTTAGGACGCAGAAAAGGTTTAAACCAATTGACCTGATCCCCAAAGTTGCTAAACAGCCATTTCATGGATCTTAAAATTGGGTCACACACCAAGCTCCTTGCAGAAACCACCAGCAGAATGTGTCTCCCTGGAAGCTGGTTCAATTACTAGAAATAACCCTACTGTGATTTCTTGGAGGAAGAAAGTATAGTATTTATTCAAGTGCTGTGGTTGACAGCAGTAAGAAATGGCATTTATATTAGAATATTCAATCTTGCTACCTTCCCAACTTAGATGTTTTACCTGTAGAATGAAAAGATAAATATACCACCTCTGTTTAAAGCTATCAAGAGTGAGTGCCTTACAGTGGAGAACAATTTGGACCAACACCCCTTCCTGCCAACCCAAGCATTACCTTGTATACAAAATATTGATGTATTCACCACCTTTGACTAAATAAACGTGGGAGGAATCATTCTCATGGCACAGAAGGGCAGCAGCAGCAGCTTTTGATTGCTGTATGCGGGAAGACAGAAGTAAGGGACGAGATTGTCTATAGGGGGTGTTACTATTTTCTCTTTATCTTTACACATAGGGAATCATATAAGTTGCAAATAAGAATTTCATGTCCCCACAACCCTGATCTTACTTCTTTCCTAAATGACTCCTTGCTGCTTTTTAATTGCTGCTTGGAGATTTGGCTCATACTGACAGAAGATTTGGAACAAAATGTAATTTCCAAGCAAGTGAACAGTGAACAGGGGAGGAATAGATTGGAGTTTTGGGGTCACCCCTACAGGAAGGGAAGAAGCTAAGGATGGTTGTGCGTTGGCTTTTTGACTTTCTGGAAATGTATTTATTATTTACATTTTTTTCCCCAGACATCTCAGGCAGGGCAATGCAAATATACAAGACAAAGTCACCAGCCTACGTGTGCTTTTTAAGAAGGACATAATATGTTGTGAAGAGAATTAGGATCAGGAGCAGTGTGATGGTATGTGCGAGGATGCATAAGCAATCTGGGTGTGTTGCCAGCAGTTTTAAAGTTTTACCACTGTCATCTGAGGGACAGTAATACTGTAGTGGCCTCTGGCAGAGCAGGCATTGTACGCAGCGCGGAAAGGTGTGGGTTTGAGGGAAGATTTCAAGGAGGAGGCAGAGCAGAGGCTTTCTGGAGTAGTCGGTAGGCAAAAGTGGAGGGGACATGGAGGGGATAGGCATGAACCTAAGTGGTGAGAGCACAGAAGGGATGAGCATAAAGGTTTAAAAAACTGGATTGAGACCACATTGTGAATATATAAGAGATACGGAGCTGAAGCTCTGTATCTGTGTGATACAGCTGGGAGAGGGAGGGGAAGGACACTAAAGGGGTCTGGAGGCATCAGAATAAGGGTTAGGGGACTGGTGATAGCAGTGACATACTGAAATAGGCTGAGGGGGTAAAACGGGCGTCAGGAAGGCTTTGGGTTGTCATGTAAAGAAAGGAAGAGTCTGATGTAGGGAAGGGAAATGGAGATGGAAAGTGGACGGCCGTTACCTGCTGTTCATTATCCTGTGAGACAGTTAAGCAGTGAATCAATTATGATACCAAGCAATTGTGTAGATAATGAGTTAAGCAATGAAGCAGTTATACAGCAAATCATTTCTGGTATTAAATAAAAATGGGGAGAATCAACAGCAATATGAATCAATTATGGAGAGAACTATTACCAAAGTCAGTCAGTTAAGTAGAGAAACAGTTATACAGCAAGAGAATGAATAAATTAATCATGAAGTGGGACCATTACGTTGAGAATTAATTATGCAGAGTCTTCCTTTGTGATAAGGGCGTGTCTGAGGAAGCTTCACACACAGGAAAAAAAAATCCCAAAGAAGCCCATAAAAATAGATTCATAACTAATAAAGATACAAGCCCTGCACCAGTTCTCAGTCACTTTGTCTGTGACATCCTCTCCCGTGTCTCTTTGGGCTAGGCTCACCTGTGTTGCAGTAGATGCTGAAGCCGTTGCAGAAGCAGAGAAGAGGAAGCCTATCTCTCCACTGTGCATCCTTTACTGGGGATGCGGAGATGAGATGAAGGAAGTTCAGAGGTAACTTTATGGCTCTGACAAATGGGATGTATAAGGAGCCCATGGTCTTTGGAGCCCTCTAACCTTCACAGTTTTAATGTGAAAGTTTTAAGATGCTTAAAATGTTTTAAGATGCTTAAAACTGAAAGTAATGTATATACCTCAAGACAAGGATGCGAAAGCCCTAAACATCTGCCATTGGAGTCTGAGTTGTAGGGACTTCTGACATTGTAGATGACACTGTTGTTCTCTGCCAACACCGATCAGCATTCATAGACTTGTAAGGCTCTAGTGAGAGGGAGGAAAATTTGCCAACATGAACACAGAGAAAAACTCATGTTACAATCTTGTTTAGAAAAATGTAGGCGAGGGAGGATAAACAACCATGTTTCCTTTCCTGTAACTCCTGTGTGTTGTTTTGGTGGGTTTTTTTTTCCCTCTTGCATCAACCACTATCTTTGACTGTAGTTGCAGTTTAGGAAGTTGCTTACTTTAGCTTAACTTTGACCTGCCTCCTAGCAGCCTCCAGTAGTTGCAGGTGTCAGTACATCTAGACTAGAGGCTGGCTCTGGACCTAAGGCTCTGTGGTTGATAGTAATTAGTATCTTGCAGGATACTGTTAAATGTGACCTCTTGTTTTGTCCAAATGATTCTTTTTCCCTCCGTGGAAAAATGCATACTCTGTAGCATGCAGGTGAAGAGTTTCTCTTTTGTGTAATACTCCGTAGGAACTGTAGATTGACCAAGCTGGTTATGGAGATATTTTCTGTACCACTACAATGCTTCAATTCAGAAAACTTTAGTTTATAGGCAGCTGCCTGTTGGTGGACACTAAAGAGCCACAGAGACACGTCCAACCCCATGGCCTTGAGGACACACAATCAAACTCCTTCTGAGCCTGAAGGCATTATTTGTTTAGGAATGACCAATGACTCTGCAAATTCTGAAAAAGTCTAGCGAGGTCTGTGGTGTACCTTCTGAAGTGCCAGTTACCTGTGAAGAAGTCACACAGACCTAGTGAGGGCTCAGAGAAGTCCTTCCAAGGGGGGGGTGCACAGGCAAGACAGAAACAAGCATAAGCTACTTAAAAAATCCTAGATGTTATCTAATGCTTTATTTCTTCTAATCATCACTTAAGTATGAGACCTGGTCACAGACTCCCCAGGGAGGTGACATAAATGCCATAAACTGACTGAGTGTCTGGGCTAAGGCTGGTTGCCCTACAGACCACAGCAGACTCATCTAAAAATAGGGGACTTTCACCTCTACAGCTGACATGAAGAGTGATCCCTGCACTTGGAGTGACTCACAGGAGGACTGAGATACAATTAACTTTATAACCATAAAAATGACATAAAAGCAATGCCCATTTAATTGGAAAAGCATTAACACGTCAACATCACCTAGAGCTTTCAAAAAATAAATATTGTGAGACCAAAAGAAAGCATATTTGAATTGTGATAGATAACTGCTTAACTATTCAGAAAGAGAGAGGAAATTACTAACTAACAGCTAACCTCCATTGCTTTAGGATTTCAGTAGGTTGTAATTCCTTTTTAA
Source organism: Numenius arquata (assembly GCF_964106895.1). NCBI lineage: Eukaryota > Metazoa > Chordata > Aves > Charadriiformes > Scolopacidae > Numenius > Numenius arquata. The sequence continues at coordinate 65,328,170 of NC_133579.1, read as the reverse complement.
ATAAAATGCACATTGCCCAGAGAACGCAGCTTCTCCTCCTCTATCCTCAAATTATTATAAATGAATACCGTGGCTGGAAGAAGAAAGTAACAGGTTTCCTTTTGTTAAAGAACTATAGTCTAGCTTATAGCATTTTGTAAGGTTTCCAGATGGAAGAAAGCAGTCCAATAAAAGATTTTGCATCAGTAAGGTCATTTGGGGACGTAATTATCTGTGAAAGACAATATAGAGGAAGACAGTAATATTGGCAATATATGAAAAGAGTTTACAGTTCTGGGTGCCTAGTTTTTTTGTGGTTTCTTTGAGGTAGGTCCTGCTTGCGTAGAAACCCTTCCTGCCTGCACTGTTCTTTAAGTGTCAAATTTTGCTACATTTAAGAAAAGTACACATCATAACAGATGGCAAAAATGCCATTGAATAATGTTAATAATAGCAGAAAGCTAATTGCTTGTCAGCAGCAAATTCCTTTTCTAGGACTGGCAGAAACCATGCAGAATATCCATGTTGTTGCTGAAAGGCTCAAGCTAGTTGATTTTGTAGAATTCTGACAAAAGTAGTCTATACATTCATATAAATATATTTTGGTAAGGTACAGCTGCTGAAATGAGTACCTAATTGATGTGAAATACTGCCAGCCTGCCCAAATGAGATAACAATTTAAGAAGATGAAATTGCTTCAGTTGTGATTTGGCCATCAGATGAGGAGAGGTGCTTTGGCTTTTGAAAGAGTTTTGTATTAGTTTATACATACTGAAGACTTTCATTTTACATATTTTCATTGAGAGTACTGTGCAGAGATGTACTCTGCCTGCTAAACATTAACAAATGCTCTTTTTGATACCACTGCGAGAAATGGCAATTCTTGTATTACAGATGTAAAGCCCCTAAATTATAGCTAGTGAGTGTTTTTTTTGATATTTTTGTCAATACAATTGGCATACAGAATATGTCCATAAAATAGACATATTTGTCAATATGGTCCCTACAGTTCAATAGGGTAAGTAGAAACTCATTGTATGTTTGTTATCTCACTTTTGCTAAGGTTACTGTGAATGGCTGAAAAAGTTTGAAATTTTTTGCTTTATATGCTGCTCTCCTGAAGGAATGGCAAATCCAGCCATCAAATTTCATAAACTTCAGTTCCTTAAACTTTGGACTCACCCTTCTTACCATTGTAATGGGACTTAATGCCATTTCTGGGCACTGATTCGGTACCCAGGTGTGCGTACCCAGGTGTGGGAGTTTCGGTTCTGTGAAGCCCTCCCAGCTCCTGTTGCCCTACCTCCCATACCATACCTGCTGGTCATTCCCACAACTGTCCAGTGCTGACCTTGAGTGCAGTGGGGTCTCTGGCATCAGCAATGGCCCTGCCTGGGTTGTCCTTCTGAGTATATCCTCCGAAATCCAGGCTGAGCACATCCTTATGTAGCTCATGACATCTGATGAATCACACCAGTAACTGAGACAGATGTGGATGCTTTCAAAAAAAAAAAGAACAAACAAGGTAAAAAGGTACTTTACGCTTTAAACAAAACAAAAACCCCTAAATACCACTCCTAAGGAAGATCACTCAATTTGCAGTGCCTGACAAAACTAATCAGCCTGAATGACTAAGCCATTACATCTTTCCAGAGTATAATGCTGTGTTCACAAACACATCACCCAGAAGACGATTTTAAAAGTTTCAGCAGAATTAGTTCCATAAAATATTTAGAATTTTCATATAACTGTAATCCAAAGAAGCACTTGGAAATGCAACAGGAGCAGATAGCCATCATTTATTCTTAGGAGAGACCTTAATCTGATAACGACCCAGTAATTTTTGCTCTATCTTTACCTTCATACACAACTGTTGATGGGAAAATCTCAATATTTCATATCCAGTGTGAGTCTTGTCCTTTTATTTTGATATAATATTGGAGACACAAATAGCTGGAAGAATAGATATAATTGATTGATAGGAACACAGAAGAGCAATATAGAGAATCTCACACACACTGATATCACCCTTCTTTGCTGTGCCAAAAAAGCCACTTGAAATCCCAAGTTCTTGCACAGAGCTTATGCCTGGCCTTCAGGATCTGGAACTCCTCAAGTTCTCACAGTCTGAAGGAGCTCATATCTGTTGACTCTATGCTTCAGTTCAGTATAAAGACCCTCATTTTTCCCCGAACATGACTGTGATGGGGGCAGAATCTCACTGGTATAGAAATGTAATTCTAGCTTTTCATTTGCCAAGTGTATTTTTAACTACTTATTTTGAGTGGCTGCTCTGCACTTTGGTTTAGTGTTATTTTTATAAAGATAATTTCTAGCTGTGTAAAAGGTGCTGAGGGTGCAAAAATAATGAATAAATAAATAAATGCTTCTTTCACATGACCTCATTAAGAGCAAAGCCAAATTCCTGCAACAGAAAGCCAGCTGAGCAGAATTTTCCAAGTGCCTTTATTATGACATTGTTTCTATTCCTATTGCATCTCAGGGTCCCAGCCACAGACCGGGACATTACAGTGCTAAGTACCACACAAAAATAAAAAGGATGTCTTTGCTCCAAGGGGCTTTTATAACAGCAGTGGTCGAAGCGGAGCGGTGTCTGCCAGTAGGAGCTGGGAGCGGTTTTCCGAGTGTGGAAGTGTGTATCAGCACTTTCTTTTTAAGCAGGCTCAAGGACAAATGGGATCGGTGCGATGACATCTGAAGTTCCATTTCAGCTGCTGTGTATAAACTCATAAATGCTTTGGAAGAACCAAGCTGTACACTTGCTGTACTTTGAAGAGGTAAGTTAAAAACCAAATGCTAATCAGCCGACTATGCAGAGATGAAGTGGGGACAGTCAGCTCAGGTTTTCAAGTCAGAATTGCTGGGGGATTTTGCTTATGTAAACACTTGCGATCATGTTTTCTATGTCTACAACCATCTGAAATTTTGCATAGCTGCAGACTGAACATCTGCATAAATCTGAATGAAAGATTTAGAAAACAAATAAGAAGATTATGTTGCAAAACCGCATCTTTGTTGCAGCATTTCAGAGCTCAGACACAAAAAATCAGACACATTATATGAAACTAACAATATGAAATTGTGTTTTCAATACATATCATCCATCTGGATGTTAACTCTCATCACCTGTATCTTCAGGTTTGAGCTGAAGGTGACGCACTGCTGGTAGCAAGGAAATCATTATGGATTGTTAAGCTAGTACTGAAGACACTGCGCAGCTCTGATAAATGGACTAAACGTGAATGGACTCATCTCTCAAATCTCATGGTGGCAGTGATGCAGATGAGCAGTATTGCTGGAGCCCCAAGGTTTCACCAGCCCAAAAGTGACAGCCGTGCTGTCATTAAGAGAAAAGGATTTAGCTCATGGATCCCCTGGCAAGTGACGCCTTTCACGTTGGCAGGTGTGCAGCAGACTGTAGGGTTCTACAACTTGAATGTTTGTTAAGGCGCCCATGCTTGAGCAGGATGTGATATTTTGTGGTACCCTCTTCAGGTCTTTTGTGATATCCTCCCAGGCTGTGATTGTACCCTGCCACATGCCCTTCCTCATGTATGTAACACGAAGTTAGAGAAATGCATGTGACTTGAGGCAGCAAAGGAGGAAAACAAGTACGTCTCTTCTGTATCAAAAGGAAAAAAACCATCTCTATAAGGTGATTTTACATATTGATTATCCCTTGGCAAGACACATGCATTGTTAAAATGACAACATGACAACTGTCATTGGCTCCTACAGCTGCTCAGGTAGGACATACCTGCTGGAAAATAACTTGCCCCCATCCCTGTGCCCTGCTTTATTTACCTCCCGTGAGTTTAGGGGAGCCACTTTAACAGGGGAGCAAAGACACAAGCCTGGTAGCTGGGAGCCTGGGAAGGACTAGGGAGGGAGTGACAGATTTAAATGACTGCTGTGTCAAAGTCCAGCCTCTTCTCTTTACAGAACTAGCACCTAAAGTCCTCAGTGGTATCGGGCCCCACTTCCAGAAAGCACAACAAAATGCAAAGACAGTTTTCACAAAATCTCAATTTTTACCCAATTGGGTAAAACGGAATTTTTTTTCGATTGACCAGAATCAGAACTTTTTTGTTAAACTAAATCAGAGCATTTAATTCCTGATCAGAACAAGATAAATCTGGGCTGTTAATGCTGATGTTCCACATCAGCCAGTTTATCTCTAGATCAGGATCTTTACCCAGATGAAACCCCAGTACTATACCATAGTTTGCCTGTAGATCACACCAGCCCTGGCATCTGGAGCATGTGCAGAGGGAAGGGGATGAGGGGAAGGAGGCCCCTGGGTAGAACAGCCATTCAGGTGGACACTGCTTCATTTTGGGAGCATTGAGACTTTCCAGTGAAATTAAAATGCAGCTGGAATTGTTTTTTGAATGCCAGAAGTGCAGCTTGAAAGTAACTGGTGGGTTAAAACTGCAGACGAAAAGCCATGGGCATTTGCAGCAATGCAGCAGTCTGGAGTCTTTCAGAGAATCAGCAAAAACCCCCATGTTTTAAACAGAGTGAAAATACCAGGCAAATACATCTCTGTGGCTTTTTCCTGGCAGGCACTTTCATCAACCAGCTAGTAATACTAGTTTTCATACCCTACATACAATTTTTTTTTCCCAAGGATATTTCTTTAAAAAGAGGTTGTGTTTAAAAATATGGTTGAAATTAGTGACTCACGATAAAATATCAGTAGGCCCCTATTTCAGGGTGTCAATTAGGTGGCTACTTTTGTAGTGCTGGGTGGTTGACAACATGCAGTTGAAATCACTGCTGGCCTCCTTTGCTTCTTCCTCCATTAGCTTCTATTGTCTTTAACGTAAGCCTCAGTAATTCTTCCACTGATTTGAATAAATAATAATTACAGTTCAGTAATCCTTGTTATAGCATAGCCTAATTAGCTTGTGTAGCTGACTGAAGTTTTTTAATCGTGAAGATAGAAATGAACTAAATATAGGATAAACAAAAAAGAACCCCCACAAAACTGTTTCTCAACGAACTATGGAAAAGAAATTATTATTTTAAAAGGCATTTTACTTCTTTTCCTGGCCGATTGCCAATTCTTAATTTGTTGACATTTTGATTTTGCTCTCTTGGGTCTCAACTGGAAGATGGACCATGTCTTGAAATGTAGATAACATTTTTATCCTTAAGTAATCTTCTCTTAGGAATGATGCTGCATGCATAAAACATCTGACATACAATAGACCAAACTAAGCTCTTGTACAAGTCTATTGTACAAGTCTATTAAAGTCAATGGAGTTACACTAAGAATGAATTTGGCTCAATGAAGTATTCTGGAGAATAACGCGAAGCCTATCAGATTGCGTACAAGAAAATAGAACATCAGTGCTGCACAGTTGGACAATTTAATCCTATTTTCATTTCGACTTGATAGCTTCTTGGTTGCTAGTTTCTATTCTGCATAGGTTTTCATCACCACAATATCAGACTACCTTCCAATAATGCATTAAATAGTGTGACTAGCATCTGGTACATATTTATTTTCTCCAATGCACTAGGAAGTTCTGTTTACAATGAATCATTAGCAGGAGGAAAAGGTATTTGTCCGTTAAGACTATTAAAAAGATAAGAGCAGCATTTTTTACACAGAGAATCAAATACGAGAAAACATGATTCTTGTCTACACTTCATAAGTACAGATTTAGACTTAAAATGTTTAAAAAGTGCTTTCTGCAGACATCTCAGGACAGAACACTTTGCAGCACAAATACGTTCAGAATTCTGTACCTTGAATTGTTTCAAGGCAAAATCTTGTGAGAAGAGGCTGAGTTGTCAAGTCAGTAGGAATCAAAGTGGCTTACCTCCTTGTGGAAGATGCTTGGCCATTTCCAAGACTGGCAAGTTGAAAGCAGGGCAGGAAGGGAGAGTTTAAGACTCGGCTCATGGAGTGCTCAAGTGCCAGCTGGAATAGACAGCAAGAGTTGTGAATGCTTCCCCTTTTCATCCAGAATGGGAAGGAGATGGGTAAACCGTTCATACAATGAAATCGGAAATAAAGGAGAACTTGGGATTTAAGCAATCCCCCTTATGAATGAGTAGTGTACATTTCTCAAGACATAAAATGAAATCTTAAAAAAATAAAAAAAAAAGGTGAGGAAGTGATCAAAGAGGGCGGAAGTACCCTGTTGCATTAAGCGGCTTAAAGCCGTGTGTGCATTCAGGCCTCAGGGTTGATTCTTTTGATACATCTAATAGACAAATCACGCCGTTGTTTGATCATCTACACTTGAATTTAATACTTCAAATGTAGATGAATCCTAGGAAGCACAGGAGTTTACTCCCTAATTTGAATTCAATTGAGTAGCATTTGTGCAGAGAAGCTAATTGCACAGATTATTCCGTGGTCTTTATATGAAACATTTCCTCTTTTCTGTTTGAGAAACGAGGCTTTTATTAGCTCTGCAGATAACCACATTCATGCCTATCGGTGGCATCTTCTTTGGTTTTGGTTTGTTTTTTTTTTTTTAGTCAGGTGTTTATGTGAGTTTGATTCCATCTTCTTTCTCCTAGCGGTTGTTTCCTTGGGTAAGAGTGTTTCTATTCCAGCTCTTTCATCACGCACCACCTCTCCCTGCAGAGTTCAGGTGCTCCTGGGAGTCCCATCTCTGCTACTGCAAAGGTTTCTGCTGGTTTTGGGTTCTCTGCGAGATGATTTATTTCAGTAAGATTTTTAATAGACAGCAATTTAAACATAAGTAAAGGTAGAAGAACTGAGAGTCTGAAGTGAAAGATGAAGTTGCCTCCAAACTAATCCATCTTAGAAGAGTGCCCGGGAATGGTTCAACCCACTGTGATGAGGTGTCTTCTTGGAGGATGCATCGATACAAGTTTTTTCATCTGGAAGTATCCACTGAAAAATTAACGGCCCTGGAAATCTGTGTATGTGTTCTACCAGCAGGCAGAATCGGTCTAGCTCCCAAGAAGGCAGTCAGTGGCTGAGGAATATTGGCATCACAGCGAAACTGATGCTAATAAAAAAAAAAAAAAAGTAGTTAGTGGCAGCAGTGGCTTTCTCTCCTAGCGTTGAAGAGAAACTGTAACCTCATCTCAGTTACACTACTGCAACTCCAAAGACGCCGGAGGGCACAGAAACCTGCCTAATGACATTTACAGCATCCAAACTGAAATCTCGCAGTCAGTACCTTCAAATGACACATGCATGTACTGTGTGACACACAGTATGCATGACAAACTGTGATTTATTTCAGTGGTACCTGTACCTTTGAATCCTATAGTTTGTCACTGAACCAACCCACACGATCAGTGTTCATAAACATTTGTGATAACTGCTATAAATGTTGCATTAAAATGGGACCAGAATCTGTTGGCAACGTGAATCTTTCCCTCTTCGCTCCTGAGGGAGCTGCAAACACAGAACATCCAGCTCAAACTGCCTTTCTTATTCACTTTTAGCTTGACATGTTTTTCCTGTTTGTTATTCTCTCATTCGTGTTAGAAAGGAAAATACATTCTTCTCCTTGCTCTAAGAATTATATTGATCATGTGTGGTAGCTAGAAAGAGCCACTGTTGCACCTCGCATTGTTTTTATCCCAGGAGCCTGCTGATGAAAGAACCAGACCTAATTCTTAAAAAAAACCCCTGAATTCAGAAGTATTGAGCTAAAGGCAGGAGCATTTCAAGAAGCAATTAGTACCCATTTTGAAAAAGCAAAGACATAAAAATAAAGTAGAGCAGATAGATAGACTAAGTTGGCTTTTACCCCCTGGGCTCCAGCCCCTGCTTTTTGATCTGTGACTCTTCAGTGAGGTAAAAGAAAGTTTTTATCCAAAATATCCCTATCATTTAGGCAGTATAATAACCTGCAAACCACAGGCTTTCAGGACTCGGAGAGGTTAGATAACCACCTTTTGTTCAGCTCCTCATTTTCTATCTTTTTCATTCTAAGCACCTAAGACAGAATGTCACAGAAATCTATGGGCTGATTTCTATTTGAGCTGAATTAGACAATGCTAAGTGCTGTAAATGTGTCTATTACTGTCTTTAAAGATCTCCACAATGAGCAGCAGTATATCAATGATTTACAACTCTTCTGTTACCATCATCCATGTTAATAAAGGACTCCAAGATCATCTCTATCTCTTGTCAAAAGCATTTTGTTTTTACACATTCCATATAAAATTTGATGATGAATTGTAAAATGCAAGCAGACTGTGGCCAGGTGGATAGATTTATCTTATCATAATATTATGACAGCTTACTTAATTGTTTTATTGCTTGAACTGTGAAGATTGTATTGTGCTGCTGCAGAAACACAGCAGAAAGCTGTAAGAATGCATGATGGCACCTGTAGAAAGTAAAGATGCTTTGTATTGCTGCTGTAGTTTTAAGGGGGGAAAAAAAGGTTGATTAAAAAATCCCCCGAAGACTCATTAAGAAGCATTCTATTTGCACATTAGTGTATTGTGCTAAATTTACGTGCTAATTTTGATGTCAACAGCAACTAGTACTAATGAAAAGCTTATGCAACATCAGTTTAGTAAAATAAAAATAAAAAATCAATTTAAAGAGTTAGATTACACCAAATTGTAATTACTAGTTCAAGATTACACAAGACTGTAATTACCAGTTCAGTGTTACAAACTATCAAAAGGCAACAGAGTCAACATTTACAATATGTACAAACACCGTTGCTAGCAAAGTTTTAATATCATGCGTTTTTCCCCTTCTACTAGTGGTTCAAATGGCTTAGATAAACTAGAGGCCAGTAGGGAAATCTGGCCAGATTAATGTTATCTGCTGTGTCCCAGTTCAAGATGTGTCTTAAGCTGCTGCTTAAATTCACCTCTCTCTAAAAATAGATTTCCTAAACATACGCTTGATAGTAGCATGTGCTAAGACCACATTTTGTACAGCAGCACACACACGAATATTTTCCTGACTTAGAGCCAGAAGGATATAATCCTCATTTTAAACCCTTCCAATCCAGGCAAATAAAAGTTTAGAGTCATCTCACTAACAGGAATGTTATAATGTAAACCACACTTCTGTACAAACCAGATCCAACGTAAGGAAGACAATTCTTATGCAAGTGTGGTCAGCCCCTATGGAGCGATTACTATGAAGAGTCAGGGCTGATCTGGTGTCTACAAGATTGTGAATTTCCTACATTTTGTAGAACTTCTAATTAACTGTGTTTAAAAAAGATGGTAAGGGATACCAGTCTTAACAGAGGGGCACTGTGCTGAACGATAAATTTGAAGTGAGAGGGGAGCTCATCAAAGCAAAGACAGCTGGAGGACAACTACAGGCTTACCTAATGTAAGTAGACGGCACAAAACCCATATCCAAACAAATATTCCAGAGGGAAATGCTGACCCTGACTGATTCTTCCCATCCAGGGTGATACTCATTTCCAACCCCTTTCTAGATCCCACTATGGGCTTTCAGTACTGCTGGCCAATGCACGCTACCATTTTGCCTGAGAGAAGTGGCAGGGCATGTGGACATAATGAAGTAATTTGGAAAGATAAAAACAGTGCTCAACAAGGAGAAACTCCTCCCTGCTGCTGGAGGACTTGCCTCTGAAGAACCATAGGGCTCAAATCTGTCTCTATCTCTTTTCAATTTATCTTTTCAGTTTCAATGTGAGCTGGCCAGACAGCAAGGGCTGAAGCACTGGCAGCAGAGGGAAAACCATTTACCATAAACATGGATCCCTGTCATCAGTAAGGTCCACTTCTTGTGTGGGACTGGGTCATGGAAGAGGAATACCTGAGTAAGGCAGATCCCATGAGGCTGGGGGTGGGAAGCTTTCTGAGGATAGTTAACTGCCTCAGCTCTTACACTACAAGTCACTGATCCTAAATTGCATCATTTTGCATCGCAGCACTTGCATGTGTGTTGTACTTACCGTACATGCTGCAGCTTTTGTACTTACTGTTTTCTGCCGCTGCTGGCTCAGAGGTGGCCCCATTCTGGTGGGCAATGACCTGGCTTCAGCCGTTCACACCCGTGCCGTCTCTCCATTGAGCTGCAGCTGCCTGATGCGGGTGGGGAGGGCAGCCATCGGTGCTTGGGACACCTCCTTAGGTCTGGGTGGGTCTGTGCTAATACAGCAGGTCCCCACAGCAATATAAATTTTGCCTTCCTGCTACTCTCTGCTGCCTTCCCTAAAATACTATCCTGAGTGTTGGATTTCCAGATTTACCATTCGTACACCCCATGGTTTATGCTAACTGGAAGTTTACACAAGACCAGTTTGTTGAGGTCCCTTTTCCATCACCAGAGCAAGACTCACCTGGGTCAGAGGCAGACCCTCCCAAGCTGCTCTGGGAAGGCACCTTCCCGTCCACCACCTTTGTCCTTCACCACTTGCTGCTGCAGCTGCAAGGTGCATTTCTTTGACTTTGTTGTCTTTAACATTATCATAATCTTATATGTTTTGTGTATGTTTTAATAGCATGCTGGTGGGTTTTGATTTTCACCCATTAGATGTCGTAGGCATCCAATACATTCATTCCCTGACCCAGAAACAAGAAATGAGAAAGCCCATCAGCAACTTCAGCGACATCAGGCGCTTCACGTACTGCTCCCAGGCACAACTTGGCGTGGTGGTGTGCCTGGGAGCAGAGGGAGCACACACCTTTCCACACCCGAGGAAGCCGTATACCCCGCACTGGTCCAGGGAGCGTTTCTCCGTTGGGGAATCCAGCACTGAGGGGCCTGGAGTGGTTTTGGCACCAAAACCTGCCCTCTCGATATGTGAGTTTTAATTTTTATTCTCTCCTTGTTATCCTACAGCGTTCCCCGAAAGACTTCACGCCATAACACAGCTCAGACAGACCATTGGTCCTACCCGTATCTCTGCTCACTGAACATGAACTATCATCTCTGGTTTGTGATTAAGGTGCTATAGTGGGACTCATAGCTTCCAGAATAGGAGCTTCTGGCACACTGAGCCACCGAACCTTTTGTCAGCTTGAGGAATTCAAAGGTGAAATCATACAACAAAGCAACTGGAAGAAAAAATACTCATGAAAGTCTCTTTCAACAGCCGTGTTCATATGTTAAAAGGACTGTGTAAAGTTGAGAGAAAAAAATACATACCTGAAGTAGTTTTAACTTAGTTTGCTACATACAGTAGATAAATTGTTAATGCAAAAGGATTTTAAATACTTTAACTGCTTTGATCTGCAGTTTTTCCTTTTCTCTATTACTTCTGGTATTTGATGGTGGAAATAGAGGAGTTAATTGTGACTTGCCTGCAGATAAGGTATCTATCAATATTTATTGCACAAGAAAATTACTGGTTAGGGTGTCTGTACTAGGAGCAGGGGGAAACATTTGTTGTCCGTTGTAAAGACTGAGCTGTATTCCCCCTGCAGAAAATAGTAGATCCATGGATCCAGAAGAGTTTCACTCACATCAGGAACTTAAAAGAGGCAAATATATTGCTATCCTAATGAATATATTTTTTTCAAACCGACCACATCTGTCCTCACCATGTCCTTTAATGTTTGAGACTCTGCATTCTGGCTTTAAATAACTTTTAAAATGTAATTTTCACATTCCTGTTTGTTTTGACTGATTTCTTAATACAGTATAAAGTACTTGCCAGAAACAATCCTTCTCTGTCAGATAAAGGCACCAAAGTAAACATTGCTTGATTTGTACTTGGCGGCAGTTGAAGAAAAACCTTGTCAATAGGAAATTTCTTTTACTTTTTTTTACTTCTTTTACTTACTTTTCTTTCTACTGCTGAAACAACTGGTTATTAAATAAATCTTAGGTGATTTTTTCAGGAGTATGTGACTCCTATAGTATATTTTTTCTAGTAGATTTTTCCATTTATGCTTTTACCTTCATATTGGCTTTTTCCTTTACCATAAAGAATATGGAATTTTTCAATATATTCAGAGGTAAAATCATGGTGGGAGCACTGGGTAGCGCTGTGTCCTTCAATATGTACATCCTGAATGCCAGGTTGGTTAAAGCAAATCATAGAATCATAACCTCCACCTCCCAGTTTCGCCTCCCCACCGTGCAGCCTTCCCTCCTCATTACACATCACTGTGTCCCCCAGGGCCCCAGCTCCCACTCACCCCCTTTGCCTTTGCTTCCCTGCAGACGCTGCCCTGCTCCTCCCGCGTAGCAAAGCGCCGTAGCAACAATATCCAGGTTATCCCGGTTGCTCTGTCCTCATTTAGAAACCACCACTGACAGGCACGTGGGGAGGTTTGACATCGTGTAGTCTGGAGGTGAGCTCAGAAGGAAGAGTAGCACTTGTGGTGGTTGACAGCTTGGCTGAGACAGCCAGCCGCAGAAATGGCGCAGGATGCAAACCTTCCTCTTCTCTCTTTACACCATCCAGGGGACTCCGAATGTGTCAAAATTGCAATTTATTTTTTTTTTTCCTCTAAGAATAATCACTCACATTTCAGATTGATTTACCCCAATCTTATGCATCCTTAAACAAATTTAAAATCTGTGCGCAGATGGTTAGGCATTGCAAGCACTTGTGCCACACTCTACTGAAGATATATCACCCCAACTTCTTTAACTGATTGCAATCCACAACACTATTCAAATTGCAAGTGTCTGCATCACTCCACTCAGGAGAATCTTCAAAAACATATCAATTAAAAGAAATAAACAAGCAGCAAATTATTTTAAGGAAACAGGGACCTCTGTGACAGTGCTCTGTGAGCAGCGAAAGGCAAAACCTAAATTAATTGTGTCAAGTATCCTGTGTGAATTAGTCAATTAGGTCTAAGTATCGTATTTTTTCTAGTGATTTGGGGGCTGTGTCTGGTGCAGACCAGAAAGAAATGCATAAAAGCAACACAAAAGGTTGAATGGAAGGAGCAGAATGTGGCTGCAACATCTCCTTAAGAAACCCAGCAGCAAGGCAGGCTGGGGCAGCAGAGGGAGCCGGGGGAGGATGGGGAAGGAGAGCTGAAGGGCTAGTGGCAGGGAGAGACAGGAGGAACTGCTTGCTCGGTGCCATGCACATGCAGGCCATGGGGTAGAGGAGCGGTGGCTGCTGGGGCCACTGATGCCCCAGTGCAACTGCCCTGCAGCTTTAGCAGTTGTGCAGTGCAGAAGAAGATAAAGCTGCAGCAGGCAATGAGGCCCATGAAGGAGAAAGCTCTCATCAAGCCCAACCTTGTGACCGGTGGTAAATGCACGCTATGCAAGGCTAGGAATGAAAACATAGAACCATAGAATCACAGAATGGTTTGGAAGGAACCTTGAAGATCTAGTTCCAGCCTCCCCCTGCTATGGGGAGCGACACCTCCCACTAGACCAGGTTGCTCAAAGCCCCATCCTTTCAGTCTGGTCTTGAACACTTCCAGGGATGGGGCATCCACAACTTCCCTGGGCAACCTGTTCCAGTGCCTCACCACCCTCACAGGAAAGAATTTCTTCCTAATATCTAATCTACATCTACCTTCTTTGAGTTTAAAGCCATTAGCCCTCGTTCTATCACTACACACCCTTCTAAAAAGTTTCTCTCCAGCTTTCTTGTAGGCCCCCTTCAGATACTGGAGAGCTGCTTTAAGGTCTCCCCAGAGCCTTCTTTTCCCCAGGCTGAACAACCCCAATTCTCTCAGCCTGTCCCCATAGGAGAGGTGCTCCAGCCCCCTGATCATCTTTGTGGCCCTCTGCTTGGACCTGCCCCAACAGGTCCATGTCCTCCTTATGTTGGGGGCCCCAGAGTTGGATGCCATACTCCAGGTGGGATCTCACGAGAGTGGAGTAGAGGGGCAGAATCACCTCCGTTCCTTTTCACTTCAATGGGAACACAAGGCTTCTTCCCTCGCCGCTGTGTGAAAAGCACACCCTGTGATACCCACAAGGCTCTTCCTCCCAATTCTCTCTTTGAAGCCAGCTCGGATTGCTCTGTAGGATTTCCCGGAGGTGTCTGTCACCAGATGGTTCAGCTGTATCTCCTTGGTCGAGAAGACAGCCATGATTTATGTTTCAGACAAGCAGGCACAGCTGGCAGGTAACATCTTTCAAGAAGCATCTCTAAATGTCATCATTGTTCAAGGCCTGGGAGGCACAGCCTTCCTGGTCCTCCCCACCCGGTTGCTATAGGGACGTACAAGCAGGTGATGCTGAGGTACATTTGCCTGCTCCTACCAGAAGCTCAGTCCCAGGTCAAAACGCCAATGCCTCTAGCAAAAGTAACCGCTGAATAATTTGCCTTTTGAATAATGCATCAATGGCAAGAGGAACAGGTTTGCATCCCTTTGAGATGAGTAAGCAGCTCCTGATAGTTTCTGTATTTGAGGAGGGGGAGACCTGGCTTTTAGCTCTAATGTATCAAGAATCCATGTCTAAGCTTCATTTATTTTCCTCTTTGGATGTTCCAGCGATGCTGGCTGAGTGCTAAAGGCTCAGTACTTTGGATACCTTACAAAGCCGCCTCTTTTCCCAAAGTTTTTTCTATGGTGCTTTAATCAGTACAGTTCAACAAAGAAACAAAGAACTTCCGAGGGAAGATCATGCTCTCTCTCATTTGCTTATGTACTCCACTTGATTTCCTAAACCTATGCATCAGGCTGCGTTGGGAAAATATCAGGGGAAATATCTGAAATTCTGATGGTAAAAATAAAGCTGAAAAGAAACTTCATGTTTGAATTCCCTGTGGAAAAATCAAATGCCTAAATTTAAGTTCAAGCTTTTATTTCTACACTAGAAAGAGGGAAAGATAGTAAACCTCCACCTTTTTCCAAGGACAGTGTACTCTCAGCTAAGAGTGGGTTTTGCCCACAACTCAGGGTTCAAGTATCTACAAGCTTAGAGGCTCATGAGATCTGAAAATCAGAAGGCTTACCAGTTCTGGGCCATCCCTCAGTAACAGAGAAAAAGGAAACAAAGCGTGGCAGTTGAGGTTTTGCAATTTGAAAAAATAAAGAAGCCACTGCATGAGTCTTATATCTAACCACCACTATACCAAAGTCTCATCCATTCAAAATATCAAAATGCAAATTACACTAGTGGCCATGTACTGGCTAATGTAAATAAATCTTCCTATTCTCCCCGCTACTACAAGATGACATATTACAACCCTCTGAGTTGTGCTCCTATACAGTCCAGCTGTGCCCGAAGCCAGCAGTTACAACACACTTGCTCCTTGTAGCCCTGCTAAAACAAGGAATAATTCATGCCGGGGGAACATGCATTTGCCGGGCAGCTGCATTTCCCTGTGCACACGCATGTGGAGATCACACCCACGTCCCCTGTGACCGGGCTCCGCCGCCACGTCTCTAATAACATGAGGGAGAACCTGCACCTTGCAGCCTTCAGAAGAGGCAAACACTGGTGGGCTCAGGTTTTTGAGATGCCTGTACTAACGGTTGCCAGGCAAGAGCATCCTTCTCTAAAACAGGAGTTAGCCCTGTGGTTTTAATGACAGTCGGTGGGCAAGGTCAGAAAGTGTAGGACTCCAATGCAAAATACCTGGTCCAAAGTACCTTCTGGCTGCTACCTGGAATATGCCCTCATACATGCTGTTGTTTTACCTTAAAAATACGTGGCTGAGTGATTGCCTGGAAATCTGCTGAACTTTCTTTTGATTTTTTGCACTCTTCCTTTACACAAAATACTTTACATTCTCATGCAGTAAACAGAAATATTTTGTCCTATTTGGGTAAAATACTGTGAAATAGTATCACATACTCACCTTCAGTCTATTTTTTAAACTGTTCTGATGAATAACTGGAATGAAATCTGAAAGACCTCCAAATCCAGGCATTAAGAAATATGCTTATCATGACAAATCTTTACTGAAAAATTAAATTTTTATTGAGTGAAACAATTGCTTTTACATTAGTACTTCATTATTTCAGATAGGAATAGTTATACTTTTGCCATTTGCTACCATGTTATGTTTGCCGTGTCTGCAGTATTACGTCGCATTTCATTGTTCCACTCCTGAAATAAAATCAAACCAAAAGAAGTCCCCACACTATGACTTTTCTTCATAAAACTGAAAAAAGACAACTGTAGAAAGCAAAGTTACAGCAGTCAAACTCCTCTCATAAAACTCACGTTACATTTGGTAAGCCTCAAGCTGATCTGGAATTTAAAACTAGTGAATTTTAGGAGACAAAGGATAAAGTAAAGCCATATATGCTTAAGCATTTTGGGTTTTTTCAGTATGTTGGCTCAAGAATTACACACTACAATGTGTCAATAATTCACCGGAGCTTGCACACACATTTTTCACACTCTACCTGTCTTCGTGCATTATTTCTACAATCTTTTGTCTTATCACGTTACATCCAGCTGTTTGCCCTTTCCACCCAAGCCCTATGGTGTCATTAAGCCTCTTTTTTCTTTAAACCCCATTTTTTCCCACATTTTCAGGACCTACTTGTGAAGTTTCATTAACTACCTGTGTGATTTATACAGCCTCACTGACCTGGTTTTATTTAGCACGTTTCATTACCAAAACAAACAAAAAAAGTCATCAGGGTTTTGCAGCTGACCCTGGAAGTGCCACAGAATTCCTGAGTTTCATCCTCAGAATTTTATTCTTTGCTGAGAGAAAATGAGCCCTATCTAGTTTTAATGCAATAATAATGTTTTCTTTACAGTCACTCAGTTTTTCTAAGTAAAAGCAGGAAAAAAAAAGATGGAACATCGACATAACGAGCATCAACATGAAGAGGTCCTCCAGCTGAGGACTGCTGCTGAGCTTACACCCCTGGGAGCTGAAGGCAGAGACCCCTAACTGGCAACATGAAGGACTAAATGTAAAAGGCTTATCCTCTAAACAGCAATATTATTATTTTTACCTGCCAGCATCTCCTCTTCTTGGAATGAGTAAAGGAAAACATGAAAAAGGTCACAAGCCTCAAGGAAATAAAAGATTAAGTAAAAGGTGTTACCTCCCCCCCCCCCCAGTATTCTTGCAATGAAAAGCTCTGGGCTGTAGTTTGGGGTGGCTGCAGCACACGGGTGAGGTAAGTGCACCACTGTTGCAGAGAGAGAAGGCATCTTACCTAGCTTGTGAGGAGTAGCTGCTCAGCCCAGCAATGTCAGGCCACGTGCTTAATAGAGCTAAAATCTGTACAGCCTATGGCAAGATTAAATTAAATATTCGCCTGGAATCTGCCGTCTCCTGCACTCGTGTGAACCGGGCTATTTAAACAGACAGACTAGAATGCATGGGATGAACGTGTTAACAAGCTTATCGATGCACATGGTTTTGCCCTCTGTATAATGCATGATAAATAAACTAACAATAGTCAGGTGTAACACCTCAGATGCGCTGTCAGGAATTACATCAATGGCAAAGTGATTTCAGCAGCCGTGGGAGCAAAGACGTCTTACAAATGACACTAATTAGGACCTATTTCCAAGTGCTTTTCCCCACCTCAAAGCAAAAAAAGCAGCAGCAGCAGAAAAGATTCAGGAAAATGCAATGGATGGTGTCAAGCACAGAACGGCTGCTAACAAGAGATCAAACTGAATAGGTTCTTCAGCCTGGAAAAGAGGCAGCCGAGGAGAAGTATGAGAGATAAAATAATGAAATTAAGATTTCTAGAGACAGATGAAGTTCTGAGGGGTGTGGAGGAAACAATGTGCAATCACACCTCGGAACTGCTTTTCCTATCAGAAAAAGTAGAGGACAAATAACTACTATCTTAGGAGTTTTTAAGACAAAGCAGACCTTTTCCACAAAGAATATAATTAAGTTATGGAACTCGCTGCTCCAGGATTTTATAGATGCCAAGACTATAAATGGGTTAAAAACAACATTTAAAGGAATTTACAAAAATCCATAGGTTAGAATCAAACCCACAGATACAGACATAACTTCCATCTCAAGAGGTCTCCAAACTGCAGATTGGTGAAAATGAGGAGGTATATGGGAAGCTCACTGTCCACGTAGGCTCTTCATGTATTTTTTTACATGCATCTACCACCACTCACTGTTAGAGAGACCCTTCTTGAACCAACAGACTGTCTACCTAACCCAGGCTCAGTGTTCTCTTATAAAGCATAGTACTGCTTTTTCAAGTAACAATCTTTTGAAAGGAAAACCATATGAAGTCTATCTGTCCACCTAGGGTTTCCTTAGTCACCCTGTTCCTTCTCGTCATTCGAGATAGATGGAGGATTATCTAATACGTTGCAAATAAATTGGCAATGGGCTTTTTCTGCTGTCAAGACACGAGTCACTTTTTCATGCACAGATCTGATTCCAGCGACACAGTTGCAAAGGCATCTTTTCAAACTCTTCTCCTTAACACTGGATTAAAATTTTTCTTCTGAGCTAAGCTGTCAGCAAAAACCGCTCTGCAGTGAGTGGCAATCAATCCACCCTTGTCTCTCAACAAGTTCGGAGTTTTGACGTAGTGTGGTTCTCACACAGAAGTTTGCTTAGGACATTTAAACGGTTTTAAAAAGCGTACTTTTATTAAAATCATTCACTTTTAGAAATAAAAGCCGTATCTGAAGATGTAGGCTGTTTGCCTCAGCACCCCTTGAAATTTCAGTAATATTGCCACGTACGCACTTGGGAAGACGTATTTCTTCAGTTTCACTTTACATTTTTCACTCCCTAATGTAGAAAGAAGTGTCAGCCAGGACTTGCCAGGAAATATGTCTACTGGTACATGGCATACCATCTCAGTGCACTATTAGCTGTTCAGCAACTGGTTGCTTATCTCTTGCATTACTTGAACAACAAGGATTATGAATTATTCAGCTACAGTATGAAACAGATAAATATGATACATTTCCCAGACTTCATAAAAGTTAAAACAGTGGGCACAGAATAAAGGGATTACATTATGCAAAAAAACCCCCAACAAACCAAAACCAAAACAGGATCAGTATGAAGAAAATATTCCCAAACAATGATGCCTATTAAACGGCTGAAAAGTCCCTCATGGGAAGAGGTGGAGTCTTCATCACTTGAGATATTTAAAACCAGACTAGACAAAGCATTCATCTCTACAGGGGCAGAGGAAATGGATAAAGTGACTTATTAGGCTTTTTTCTACCCATCTCTGATTTCTATGATTTAATACATTTTTTAAAATGCAAACCACATTTGTATAACACAAGAAAGAGGCAGAAATACAATAAAAGGATTTTTGGTTGTAGTGTTGCCCAACACAATGAAACTTGATTTAAAATGAAATTTATGCTAGCAATTCTCACTGCAAGATGACTTCTCTTTGTTTAAGGTCTAGCAGTGAAAGCTTTGCTACTGCCACACAAGTCTCTAAAAAGATGATTTACCATCCAAGATGATTTATTCTCTGTGCCAGAACTCTTTATAAACTGTGATGGTTCAACTTTTGACAAGAGGAGCTGATGCAAAAGGCAGAACGGTCCTTTACAGAAAAGCAATGGAGTACGAGGTTTGTGCCTATGGTCTGGCAGACTTATAAACTCCCTGAGGAATCTCCAGTACTAAATATTTACTGATGTCACTCAAAGGATAACATCTAATCTGCTGGCATGAAACTAAAAGTAGACTCTCAGAACAGCCTCTTTCCCTTATGAGAATCCCTTATCCCTTTGAATATCTTAAAATTGTTTCAAAATTCTCACTTCTTCCCCCAGTATTTTTTATCTCCTTGAAGGCATTGCTCCATTTAAGATAAATCACAGTGTCTTGTTTTTGTAGAAATACGAAGAAATCCAGAGAAAAAAACAAACTGAGAAACCTTGGGATAGCTAAAATAGCCTGTTTAAGAATGGAACACTGTAGACCTTTCACACCCCTCCATCATCCACGCGGGAAGATGAAACCATAACATACAACCGCTGTCCAAGAAATCAAGATGCACAACTGAAGCTGACTGTCACTGAAGTAATGCAGGGGAGTGTGGCGAGTCATAGTGGTCCACAGGCTTGGGACAGCCTCTCACTACTTTTGAACCAGCCAAGACAAGGCAGGATATAGCCAATTGTGTTCTTTGCTATGACATCAAAACTGTTACACCGACCTGCCATTTCCCCTCTGCACCCCATTCGCTCTCACATCCTGGCTGCAATTTGCCATCTTTTCAGTATTAATCTTGTTTTGCTTTACTGAACTGTGAACTCAGTATCATAGAAAAGGTTACTTCATTTCAAAATGCTGTTTACCCACAGTGCCACATAGCCATGTCCCAGCAGAGGGAGCAGAAAAGTAATGTGGGGAAAGTGAGTTGAATCTAACCCTGAAAATGGTTAGAATTAGGAAAAACAACAGTTCTGTACCCTAATAGCAAGGAACTCCCTCAAACACATCATCACCTACCTTCCTGCGAACCTCCTTAGTTTCCCTTCCTCTGGCTGAAGTGACGTGTAGCCACTTAGCTGAAAAGCTGTGTTTTCCTACACTGTACTTGTCTATTTGGCTGTGTGCTGCTGGACTCATCTGTGCCTTCAGGTAATCGAGTCTATTGGGAACAGCGTCTATTCTTGGGCACATCATAAAATGTTGCCAGCCCTGAAGTCTGCCAATAGAGTTATCAGGACAAGAGTTCACCTATTTTAAGTGTTTTGTATTAGCATATACAGTTTTGCAGGCATATAATCAATATAGAAGGACAAAGCTCACAATGCAGCTAAACCAGACGTCAGCTTTGTAGCTTTAAATAGTTAACACAATAGAGGGAATATGCCGAAATCTAAAGACCTCTTTAAATTATAAATTTCAAAACTTTGCATTTGGAAAGTAAAAATACTCAGCTGTAGTAGCTGTATCAAATGCCTTCTAATTACCAAATGAATTTTAAAGCCCAAAGGGGTCAGTATGAAAAACATTAAGATCCCTTTGCAGCTCTACTCTGAATTCCTTATTTAAGACACAGCCCCTTTGTCCCAGGCACAGACCCCTCTCTGCTTTGCACAGCCCCAAGGACCCACATCCTCTTCATGAACCCCCAGGCCCTGCTCTCCATGTAAACGCCTCTCTGATAATTGACCTTTAGGTACTGGGCTCAGGCCGCGCTTGCAGAGCTTCATCCCTCACTGGGTCCCGCTGAGAGGATGGTCCAGCTCAGCGCATCCTTCCCGATGTTGTGCCCAGCAGCTGCTACTGCATCGTCCTGCCCCAGACCTCAGGGGAGGCCACTACATCATACTGTAAACGAGCAGCCGGTGAGGATACAGTCTGCATCCATAGGATAAGTGGGAATTTAAAAAAAAAAAAAAAAAAAAAAAAAAAATCTCATTTGGACTAAATTAATCCTGTAGTAATGAATCTATAACACTTTGTGCCAGGTTGAGTCACATGTCTGGGCAAAGCAGGAATAAAATCCTACTGAAGGGGAATTGCCTTGGCTTGCAGGCAGTATTTCACAACCACAGGAGCCACTACTCTCCAAGGAGAGAAAAAAGTCACAAAAAGGGAAGGAAACGCAAGCAGGCAGGTATGTAGGACCTGATTCTAGGTCCATTTATACTGATTTCAGCAGAGTTATTCTGCTGCAGAGAACATGAGAGTTTTCAGTTCTAAGTCTTAAAGATGATGGAGAATAAAATAATGAAGGAGTAATATCTGAAGTTCTTCTAGCCTTAGTCACACAGCAAATATCCTTTCCACAAATAATTGAGATTTAGACCTCCTTGTAATTCTCAATGGCCACATTATAAGTCATACAGGAATTTTATGAGACCAAAGCTGTAATAACGTGCTCTGGCTGAGTGGCAGAATAGCCATACAATCAATATGTTTTTCTACGCTCACATTTTTGAGCAGATTAGTATTGCAGCACGGTCTAAAATAACAGCATAAATTTAACGGGGTGCCAGTCTTAAAAGTAGTGAAGCATAATAACAGGTGTATTTATTTGTGCTGTGATGTGTAACTGATACCACTGTAATCCTGCTGAGATTAGGCTCCATTTTAAAACAGAGTACAAAATAACTGGTGCTGGAGCTAAGATAATCAACTGAAAATCAAATGGTGAAGACAACAGGTAGCACTGTAGACATGTGTAGAGGTAATACATATATGTCACACATTTGCAAAACCTACTTCCTCTATTAGGCAGCCCTTTACTAGAGACACTGTATTCAGACAAATTGAACAAACCCTAAAACATATAAATCCCTAACACTACAAATACATCTCTTCCCAAAGTTTTGAAGTACTACAGAACCACATACGTTTCTATTTTTCTTGCTTTTTTTTTTTGACATGATCATTGTTGGATGCTTAAAATTTATTAGTTCATAGATAAGTCAAACCTTTCAGTATACCAGGATTGGAGATGATACCTCTTCTAACTATATGTGCTTTACCACAAACATTAAAAACAATTACTTAGGAATAGTAATTTCTATGAATTCTGAAAATATTTTAGTTATCATTGTTATCAAGTCATTACAGAAAAGTCTGAAACATTTCCTTTAATCATTCAGTACAAGCTCCGTAACTCCATACACTTGAAAACTATAATTTCGCTAGAAGTTTTCTTCTCACATGTGTCTATATGTACATACACACACATATATATGCACTATTAGAAAATGAGTGTCAAGAAAAGCAGGACTTTTACATTTCCACATTTTCCCTATGTTTGCAATAGAAATGAAACTGTAGATACCATCTGTGCAATCTACAAAAATTGGACCATCTTGACTTCAAATCCTCTTGATAGACACAACCACTTACGCTCTTCTTCTCAGCCTTTTTCATTCTTACCAAAGCCTACGAATATATTGTTAGGCCATACATTCACTCTTCATGCAACAAATCCCTCTCCCTCTTACACTGCCTTGAAATTACTAAATCTTGTGCCTGATCCAAAAACTATGCTTTAACTGCTCAACTCCTACTTCTCAGTTTTTACTCTGCTGTGCACAGGAAAATGAGTTTGCAGCTGTGGCATTGACAAGACCTAGTTATACACATAAACATTAAATATTTCTTACTTTTTGTGCTCTTCCAGTTCAAAAAGTAGCCTAAACCATGCAACATACAAGCAAGCCTTACAGGGCCTGATTCTATTTGTGGAATGGTAAATCATCAGTAATTCCTCTGTACTCAACTAATCAAGACACGCTTATTGCCACATCTAGAGTGCCATCAGCTCACAATGGAGACAGAGGGAGTTCAGGGTACTGAACATTTTTAAGGACTATGCGTTAAACAGAAACCTTCCCCAAGTCATAGCACCTCCTTACAATGCTCATTCTGTGAGCTCAGAAAGCAAAAAACCCCCAAACCCAACAGTTAACCACTTCAGACTTTTTCTGGTATTTGTATTAGTCATTGAAGGTCCATTTCCTAATAGTTGGGAATAAAAATCTATCTTGATAGCTGATGTCACATAAGCCAAATTCTCCAGTGTATCTACCACAAAGTAGGTGGGCAAGAAGTTGGTCAGGAAATTTGTTAGGAGGACCGATGGGTTGGAAACGTGGTGGGGGGGGTGGAAATTCTGGGAGGGAGGGTAAGCATAACAGAACGCAGCCAGAGAAGTCTGCAGAGCTCTGGACCCTCAAAAGGAAGCCTAAGGTGTATGTACACTGAAAGAAGAGCATCTAGAGAAGAGCAAATTTGTGGGTGGGTTCCTGGAAGTACTCATTAGCAGGAGTGTCTCACAAGGACTTGCAAGTATATGACAGGTAAAGTGAGCTTCTGCTTGGGGAAAGTGTTCTGCAGACATGATTTCTGTTCTGCCGACAGAAAAAAAAGGTTCCTCATGTTGCAGAATGCAAAAAATATGTGACCATTGGCCTCCCACAAGTATTTCTGCTATAACAAGAAACGGAAAAAACAATGGCAGCTTGTCTTCTTCTAATATTAACTAACAAAGTGATTTTGTTTGCTATAAATGATAAAAAACAGATATTCCAAAGCATGAAATGCTTTGGATGAAAAGATGCTGCACTTTGACCTGGCAGGTGCCTGTTATACTAATTTCTTCTAGGGTGGATCCTGCAGCCCTGACTCACATGATCAAGCCAATAGAAAGCAAAAGGCTACTCATTTGAATAGTGGCAGAAGCAGGCACCAAGTCTGGCAATTTGGCTTTATCCCTGTCTACAGCCTGGCCTTTTAAAATCAGCACGTAAATTTTATTTCCATTATTTAGCTGAAAAAAAGGAGGAAAAAAAAGAAACCAAAAGAAATAAAAGGGCCATATAACTAAGGCCACTGCTTCCATTTAGTGGGATGGACAACAATAAGAATAAATAAGAATACAAATATGGGATAATATGCTACACATGTGGCAACACATCTTACTTTACTGTATTTGTTATCAAGATGACATGCAGTCTAGAACTTCATGGCAAACACACTGGCAAAAGCCATAAACCATGAGAATAACAAGGCTCGAAGGAACAAGGCTTACAAAGACAACCCCAAGGGTGACTTTCTTAGATACCAGTAAATAAATCCCTAAAGGCAAGGAACTAAAGTACAGCAACCCTAGCAACCACACTAGCACCCGAATTGAGGTCTGGAAGAGCAAAGATGTGCAGTTCCACACTGTCCAGTTGTGGGACACAGTTGCAACAGAGTCAAAACTTGTAGGCCTGTAAAATTCCACCACGGGGGTTGAGTTCAGAGTCTGGGGACTTTCTCTTTGTACTTCCATGATTGTTATAACCAGGCAATTAGAAGAGGTGTGAGAAGGGCTAACCAGAGACGCCAACCTTTTGGGAGTCAGCAACAGTTCTGTTGGGTTGTCTGGTAGGCACTTCTTCCCTTTTCCCCCACAAGCTAAATTCAGAAGGATGTTGTTGTCATCAGGAAGACTACTAACCTCATCATCTGGCAGGCACGTTTCAAACCTGCAAAATGGGCATACTATGACTCCTTGCGGGGAATCACCAAAGTCTATGATCTTGCAAAGGCATTTGGCACATACTCTGTGACAACACTCCAGCACTTTTGGTTTTCTCTGTCGCAGGTTATAGCGGTTGTAACAGATCTTGCACTCAAGCTCATCTGAGCTCTGTGTCTCCACAGACTCCTCTGGTAGTTGACTGGTCATATCTTCCGATGGTTTTTAGACGTGCGGAAAGAGGAGTCAAGCGGCGATGAGGTCACTCAGGCTTATTTTAGAACTTTTTCCTGATTATCATATCACCCATTTCAAACAGGAAGAGAAGAGATGACATTGTTGACAAGCATCAGTAGGCACCATCCCTTTTCAGATTCTGCTAGGGATTGTGCACTGCACGTCCTTTACTTAGAGCCAGGCATCCATCTGAAAAAGACACTGTGAAAAAGATCTGTGAAAGAAAAGGAAAAGTTGTAACAGGTGAAATATGCAAGTTCCACTTTTTACAAGCTTAGCCTCCTTTGCTAAAAATATCTCTACAGTAGTTTTTTTCTGTGGCATATGGGGCCTGTATTGCAGTCATGCTGATAAACCTTAGTATCACGCTGCATGCATTTGTTTTAGACCTGTAACTTTGACTGGCTCAGCCCATGAAGTTCTCAGCAGAAGCTGCAATCTAATCACTGATCTGTGGCCGTTTGTTTAAACCCTGGTTTCCTAAGGAAATGAGACCTGACCCCTGGAGCTTTTCGACTTTCTCAGTAACTTGTGAACCTGCTGTCCCATTTCAAATAAATTGGCAGAGGGGCAGCAGTACTGAAGATAATTAGGTTTCTAAAAAAGTAGTGAACGCTGGGAGTTGGGTAGAGGAGGGGGAGAGGTATTTTTAATAACTTCCACTTATCCTGGAGGGCAATGGTCACCCATAACATACCCAGGCTCTGCTCTGAACAGGCAGCGTGCTGCCCACTGCTCAGCCAGAGAGGAGGTCAACACAGAGGGATGCTCGTGGTACTCTGGGGAAATACAGAGTTTTTGGGGGTGGAGTGGGTATGGAAGAGGGCTGGCATTATTGTAAAGAGGTATGTGGGGACATATGTCAAATTTGGGAAAGATCAGGCTGTATTAATTTTGCTGCCTGTGGAACAGCTCATTTCTCTGTCCCTTCACCTAGCTGCTGAACACAGACAGTGAAAATGAGGGTTCTTTAAGCTTGCAACAAATGCCTCCTATAATGTGTGGATGCTAGGGTGAAGGCTAACATGTCTCTCAAGGGCATCTTCCAGATGCGCTGGCTTTCAAGTGTTTCATGGAAGCGACAGCTGTTTCACACCTCAGCTAAGGAGAGGCCCGTGGTGTGATTGTGCTACTGCACTCCCATTCTCTGCAGCCTTTTTGCCACCAGACCCATCAGCCTCCCTTAAAAGCCTGTTTTGTCATATTTTGTAACCATGCATTCTCACAGCCTATGTATTATAAACAAAACATTAAGCAGGACAATGTACTCTGGGTAGCAATAACTACCAGCATTCACAAACCAGCTCTATCTGCCAGAGGATATAAAATTCTTCCAAATTCAGGCATATGCTTGCTCACAAAGACGGGTGCAGCACTGCATTTTGCAGGCTTTCAAACGTATTCCTTCACTATTAGAGTAGCAAGGAACTTGCCATGGTCAAATGATGGGGGTCAACACTTGTGTCCAGCTGCCTCCTCCATTATCAATAAATGGCAAGCACATGGAATATGAAAAAAGGTGGCCTATTTCAATAAACTTGTTACTTGTCTTGACTGTTACTTTTGGAAAATGTTTGATTCCTTTCCCTTTACTCACTCCTCGCATTCAGATCTTTGTCCTTTTTTTTTTTTTTTTTGAGAACAAGGCAGAAAGTTCTCTTTTTTAAGCAATGTGCTCCTTCTGTCAATACAAGGCAGAAAGTTCTCTTTTTTAAGCAATGTGCTCCTTCTGTCAATATATTTACCTGCCAGTTGTTGGGTACAATGAAGTCTCTTTAATGGGCCTCTTGTTGCTACTGTACTTCAGGTATTTTCCATTCTCAACTTTCTCTACAACATAGCTTCTCTTACTAACATAATTTCTAAAATTCACCTGCTGGATATTTGAAACAAAGATTATACACTTCAGACAATGCAGTAATGAAAAAAAGATGACAACATATTGAAGAAAAAGCATATTTCTATAAGAATTTATAACAGACATGGCCCCCTCTCTGTTCAATTTTCTTAACTTTTTTTCCTGCCTCTTCCAACCTGTTTCTTTGGTGCTCTAAAAGTTCTCATCTCTGCCCCACAGCTGTTTTTATTATTTGCACTGTGACTATATTTGTGGTGTGTTCCATTAGGAAAGGCAAATATGAGAAGGTTGATGCATAATTTTCAGAGTGTACAAGCTAAACATCTTATAAGAGACAAAAAGTACATCTTTTACAGATCTTATAACCTATCCTTTATCCTTTGTTGCACTGTGTGCTTCCTTATTCGTTTCTACTACTTTTATTTCATTCCAAATACCATCTTCTAGATGACTTTTAGGCATATATAAATGTCAAGTGATGCTAACTTTCCAAAGGATGAAGAAACCATAAAACAGACCTAAAAAAGTGAAATGCCAGCCTACAGGAAGGCAAAGCACTGCTGAAAAGTTAAGAAGCTAAAGAAAACAAGCAATGGTTTTGAACTTTTACATCTTGAGTGTCATTCATCTTCTGTACCTGAGGTGAATTAGGATTGCTAACGTGTTCATGCTTCACAGCTAAGGCTGCAAATGTTGGCAATGACATAAAACTAGATTCTTGACTAACCAAAAATCTTACAGAAAATGTGTCTGCTTCTCATGGAAAATTGTGACTTTTCTCTGAAAAATCCCAAAGAGAAAATCTTTATATTTTAGAGATTATCTTTCTAATGAATACTTCCAGATTTTCACAAAAAGCAGACCACTCCAACCAACTCTATTCAGACATGGATCACTTCTGCCTGAATCTGTTTTAAAAACCGAAACTATTCTCCTGATTCTATCCCCTTTAAGTGGTCAAATTTAGTATTAATACAGTGAGTAACAAGTCCTTCAGACTAGCAATGTCCCAATTGCTAAATTGGGACCATTAGCTTCATTTCCAAAACACAATGATCCTCTTATTGTAGTTTTCGTCATGAGCTATTCCACAAATTATTTCCAAACTTTTTTTTTAATGTACTGTACAAGAAAGAGCTACTTGCGTCGTCTTTCTTCACAGAGTCTCTTCAAAACATATTCATCAGTAATAAAATATCATTGACTGTTTTTTCTTTTGCTAAATTTAGATGTTGAATTTCTCCTTATGTGTTCCAGTGTGATTACTGCTTACTACTCTTCTTCATTTATACATCTTTTCCTTTGAAAATTAAAATTTAATCACTAATTCCTATTAATGCTATTCATACATTTTTTACCTTCTCAGCTCTATGGTGGTTTTAGATGCTTCCTCTGCCTTTTTTGCTTTCCTGATTTCTTAGGGAATTTTCTATTTTTCCTTCTCAATACCCACTTCCCTGCCTATTTTTTCTCTGCTGAGAACTAACACCTTTTTGAGCTTAATTAATGCTGCCCTGCTATATACACCATGTATAATAAAAAGTTCTCCTATCAGAGACTTATTAAAAATATAAGAAAACTGAGGATTTTAAAGAAATTTTACTTCAAATTAGTCCTATTTCTTGAGAAAAAGAGACCTTTCTTGAGAAATGTGGCCAGCTACTCTTTCAAGCAACTTCTACTCCATGTCGAAGATTTTCTAGCTTGCCTTTTCCACGTCTCCCAGGTGGGTATTTACCTAACGCAGGCAGGATAAGGAATTAAAGTAGAGAATAGATTAACTGCGGCCTCTCTGAATCCTGGTCCCCCACCAAAAAGGTGGCAATTCACATACTTCTTGCTGTATGTTGAAAGCAAGAGAAGCTGCAATATTATGCAGAAAATAGGGATTGTGTCTGTTTGTTCATGTTTTGTCCTCCTCTCCTTTTTGAGCAACTTTTTTATGATGCCACAAGAAGGTATGTCCCTATTATATGCTCCAATACTCCGTTACTGTTTGGGCTTTTTTAAATGTTGGGCTGCAATCTGCATGTTTTTTCTGACATTGACATCTAGAAGGCAGTCAAGTAAAAACTCCTGGGTGCAAATCTATGATAGCTCTAACCTCCTTCACTTAAAGTACAAAATTGCTATCAACTTGAGATCAAAGCGAGTCCCTTGTCTATTTTGAAAGCACTGTGTTTATTTTTATGATTTTTTAAAAAATTATTTATTTTTAGATAGAGCTGTCTCACCTCCTTGGTTGATACCAACAGACACAAGTTGCAACTAGGGAAATTTCAATTAGGTATTAGGAAAAAGAAAAATATTTACAAGGTGTTCAAATGCTGGAACAGGTGCCAGGATAGGTGGAAATGAAATCTCCAACCTTACAGATATTGAAAACTTGACTGGATACAACCCTGGTCAGGCTACTCTACTTTGGAATCTGGCCATGCTTTGAGCAAAGAGGACTGGACTCTTTCTGGAGATTGCTTCCAATTCAAATTATTTGATGATTCTAGGTTTTGGTATCCTGAACTCACTTTATGTAGTCTGTTTAAGAAGCTTTATCCCTTAATGATAAAGGAATCAGGCTTACAGTTGCTTATGTAGCTAAACAACTCTCCTAGATAATAATTCTTTTATTTAATATATGAATTCCATTTTACAAGACAGCCTAGAGACCTTCTGCTATTCTGTCTTCCACAGAAACTATCTGTTGGGATCAGCACAATTCAGTTGCAGAACTTTTCATTCCTGTGGCTGTTATGTAGCACATAGCGGCTTTCCAAACAAAATAAAACTACTAGACACGTACAACGATGACAGCATCCACTGCAGTTCATCCAGGAACAAGCACATCGGTTATACTATGACAAGCACTTTTGTCTTTTGTAAGGGTTCTAAAAGCTGCAAGAGTGAATCCATCACTCCACTTCATGTTCCTGCTGCTGCTGGAGCTCTGACTCCCTCTCCTCCCCGTCCTGGTGCCACCTCTCCAGTACCTTGTCATCTCCTCTACCTGACCCTTCTACTAGAAAGGGAGAAAAGCTGAAGACAGAGAGGCAACCTGGCTGGATGACGGAAGATTGCCAGCAGTCCCCACAGTGCTCCTGCTGACTGCTGGAAGGCAGTCCAGAAGCAGGGGAAATATCCTCCCTTGAGAGCAAGAGAAGGCCAACCACAGAACCAGACTGAATAAACACCAAGCTCTTGTGTGTGACCCCAGGCACGGGCAGACAGAGTGCAATGGACCACACCAGCCTGAACGAGCCACTCTCTATCAATCAATTTGCTACTGATCGCTGCTGGGTTGCTGACTGCAGATTGCAGGCTTTCACCCCAGGTGTGAAAAGAAAGGTGAATGGGTTGTGCAACATGTTATGGCCCCTCTTTGCACTCATCTATCAAACGCTGCCTAGACACTGTGTTCTTATGAGAGGCCAGAAGCAATTGGTTATAGATGAAACTCTCAATATTGAAGCTCATTCCAAAACAGATGGGAAATTTGTGCTTCCCCTCCCTAACAAAAGATCATCCTTGCCCAGCTTATCAAACCAACCTTTTATCATTCATGTCTCACACTTGTTTTTCTGTGAAGGGAACTTGCCAATATTTCACATATAACCTAAACTGAATACATGAGGTCAGTAATTAACTTCCATAAGATACCATCCATGCAGCTACCCAATATGTGATATTTTTGAAGGTTTTTAAAGTTTCCTCTAAACACAAGCCAGGTGCATCTAGGGAATAAGAGAAGGAAAAAATATGTAGAGATAAATAAATACAGAGAAACTTACTTTCCAAGAAAAAGAAGTTCTGCAAAGGTTCTCTTGCAGGGAATACAAGAATTGACTATTCTTCACACGGGCAAAAACTGGTGGAAAGGAGGGAAAGAAAATTAGTAGAGCAGGAATACAGCTGGGAGATTTCTCAGTCTGTTTTCTCTGAAAGAGAGGAAGTAGTCCAACTTCTCTAGTTGGGATGGAAATACCCATATGTTAAGATTTCTGTTTAGAGAAATATATTGGGTAAGTCTCATTTACTAAAATTACTTCTGTAAAATAATCCAGTTATCTTTACAGATCTGTTGTTGATTTTAAGCCTCTTTCAATATTATGCACTAAACACTCTGAAGTGCTATCTCTTCTAGCAACTACATATTCACAAATGTTAGCAATTCACTCAAAAAAAAACAACCCCAAAGCAAAGCAACTAAAGAGACAAACTGTGCTTTGAAAGCAGAGTTTTAAAAACATATCGAAATACTTTCCTTCACAAATCTCATAGAAGCTCTTTGATCACTTCTACTTTTCCAAACAAACTGCAGTCTCTTCTCCAGCACAGACCAGAAGGCATCCATCTCCTGGGGACCACTGCATTCATTCACATCCGAGAAGCTTTGCTGCATTCTGACTCAGCAGGAAATGACCATCGCACTGGATTTTTCCAGCTTTTGCTAAACACAATGCAAAAAAAAAACAAAAAAACAAAAAAAAACCCCAAACCAAAAAACCCACCCCTAAACTACTTTACTAATCTGACATTTGAATAGACTATGTTCAAAGTGCCAACAGCTATCACATGCTCAACCTGTTTCATGCCACATTTCTTCTAACATTGGGTGGGTTTTAACAATGGACATTTCCCTGTCAACTCTTAACAACGGACATACCCCTGTCAACTCTAATCAATGCGAGACTTTGCATAAGAGTAACAGAATGTGGCGTACTGATCCGTGCTTGGTTTATGGTCAGCTGTATAATCTGCTATGAAAACTGCCTTAATACTTTTCACAAAAACATAGTTTTCAATGGGATAGGTAATGAGGTTATTTCTCAAATAACTATGCATAAAAGAGAAACCCTATAACATACATAGCAAACACGTGGGTATTATTGACTGCTTCACAAGGGACTAATATAAAATACAAATATTATTATCAGAAGTTATTGTTACGAAATTTAGAGTCCTTGCCTGATGTCTCTCAATTCTCTACAACAATATCACAAAAATACAAAATACAGAAATCATAGCTTTTTGTATTCAAAGCAGAGTTCATGGGTCTCTGATCATTTAGTATGAGAAGTCATGTAATAATAATGTGCCATCTTATATTTAAAAAAAAAAAAACGACCAACAAACCCAACAATTAATGTTGGGTTTTTTTAATTATATTCCACGCTGGTAAGTAAACTGGTATATTTTCATCTATCACAGCTTCACTTTATGCAGTACTGTGACAGTGGCTCTTAGGGTACTTTCTACGTCCTTTGCATGTGCATATTCAATATCACCAGACTCCATTTTCCCTTAACAATATAATTTGCAATACTGTTTTTTGTTTGTTTTTTTTTTTTTATTCCAGCAACTCACATTATGTGTCAGGTAGTAGTGGAAAATGGTATGAATAAACAGTGAATGCCTTATTGAAACCCCACTATCTGCAATGACTTTCTTTTTAGCTAGAGGCTACTACAGTATTGATATGAATCTTAAAACTGACTATGATGTAGAAAAGAATGTTTTATTAGTTAGGCTTGTAGACACAAGAAAAATCTCTTCCAATATTTCTTAAGAAGGACTTTTGCCTCATATATAATTCACAAGCTATTTATATAGCAATATGCTGAATGACTACATAATGTGACATACGGTTGCGGGTCGCTTTGTAGCCGTTTCAAAAATAAAACTAATAAAGGACAAAGGATCTGATCTCTTAATAGCTGTCTTGATTTAAACAGACTATTAATTACACTGAATCAATAAATAAAAAGAGATGGCTTGAAATTTGTATCTAAAATGGTAACATTTAATTTTGGAAATGCACTAGTTAAACAGAATTCATTCCTTTTAAAATTATTTTTAATTGTTTCACTACCTGCTTACTTGGGCTGTTTTAGCATTTTCTCTTGTACTGTTTTCTCACTGCCAACGGCTTTTCCTTTATAACTCTGAAACTAAGAAATTACTCTAGGAAGAATATATTTCACGATAGAACTCATGACCTTACTATTATTTTAGGGAAAGGCTAGACATTCTCCTCTTTGGCAGTAGGGGTGGTTTTTGGCAGCTTTCTCAAATAAGGTAAGAGTTACATTTTTCTGCTTTAGTGTTTGTGTCCTTTAGAAGCTCTTCTGAGAACTGAACAGACTGCAGGACACTGATTCTAGAATATGACTTGAAAAGATACAAAATGATAAATAAATAAAAAGCTTCCCAGTATCTCTTAATATAGGCATAAATGTTTAATCATATAACCTACAGATATGTCTAGCATTTATCTTTAAATTAGGCATTATTAAAAGCCATTATGATTTTGCATTAGGCTTCCAAATACATGAAGATAACACCATAGAAACTTACCTCTGTGTTTTGTTCGCTATTGTATGTTTGAATGCAAGTAATTAAAATAAGTCCAGAAATACAAGCAAATAACCTTTTCTTTTTTTAATAAAAATTACTGTTGTACTTGGAAGATATTATAATGATTTACACAAAATGGAAGATCCCCGAAATATGACAGAATTCTTTTTCTTTGGACATATTTTCTATGTTATATAATTTGGGAGGGACCAGGTGGGACAAAATTACAGAAAATTAGTCTTGATTACATCATTCAGTGAAAAATTCCTCTTCACACAGGGGAATAATTTTAATGCATAATAATAAGTTCCAATTAACCTTCAAAATAAGATTTAAATAGAAAGTAAGTGTTGCATTAGCTCTGTCCTAATGGATCTGAAAATAATCCCAGAATAGACTAGAAATGAACCTGTAATTCCTGCCTTTTCTATTGTCATTAAGAGCAATCTGTCTAATACTTAAGTATGTTTAACTTGGTTCATTCTGCTTCAGACATTTTTGAGGATATGACTATGTATAAAGGCTTTACTATATTGTCTATTTTATCTCAATAGGTTAGTGCAAACAGAAAATAAAAAGGGTGGAGGATTATACAGGGAAGTACTGAAACTGAAGTTTATGTGTTGTTTACATATATTTGGTAACAAGGTTTTCTGCTTCAAGTACTGCTCAGAATCTGCGTGTTATCCCGTACGGAAAGGAAAACAGTAAAGAACAACTGCAGTTACTTCAGTGACAGAATGTTTGAAAACCATATGTCAAAATAATACAAATCCAATACAGATTTGCACTTATAAACAACTTCTTCAGATCTGGTCTTCTACCAGCGGTTCGTTTCTGAAAAGCTGCCAACCAAAATCTAATCTAACTGACGTTGTAGATACTCCCAATAGCTTGAAAGAAAAGGGAGGGCTCTGAGGAAACAATACTTTAACCTGGATATACTAACCTGTAATTGTAGTATTTAATTTAGTTCACTTAAAGCACAGATCTAAAAATAGTTACTGCTGCAATCAGAATTATTTTTATTTTGGCAATAAAGCAATAGTTAGCATATATTCCCTCCTCACTTGACATTATTATATATGACTAAAATTGCAATGATGCAACTAAGAAAAATTTTGTTTAAAAGTCTTATCGATGTATTTTAGAAAAGAGTAAATACAACCCCCCCAGATGTTATGAAAAATATATTAGGTTGACCGCATGTCAACAAGATCTACTAAGTTGTATGTCTTCAGCTGCATTCATGGGAACTGAATGAGCCCAACAGACAAGTGTCAGTGAGGAGACACTAACTTTGACTGTAACACGTACTGCCCTCTTACAAAATATTTGCAGGAAAAAGTCCATTTGGCCTGATTTATACACAAGGGAAATAATTTTAGAAATGTACAAAATTGTTTTTAACTGCATATTTTATTTCAAGCGCTTGTTAGTATTACCCTGCACCAAACAGCCTTATTTTTAGCTGACTTTCGGAAGTATTTTTCTTTGGCAATTAAAGTTCCCTCAAATAATAAAAAAGAAGAACTTCTTGTTAGGATTTTATGCTAGCTATAAGCAAATTATTAGCTATAAGAAACCTATGACCTCTATGGTCTTAAGAAAATACAGAAGAAAATTATTTGTTAGGAGTTAATTTTTTTATTTTTTTTTAATATTTTTTTGCTGAAAATGAAGCAGGACCACAATAACTCCACAAGGAGCATCCCAGCAACTCTATTTCTGTCTAGCAGGGCTTCACAGTTGCGTGGCTGCTACATGCAAACAAACTACAAAGAACAGTTACCACATGCACACCCATCATTTGAGATGCAGGTACATGAAATAAAATTGCATATATTTTAAAAAATAGATGAGTTAAATTAATTTCTGTCAAATGATATACACGACTTTTATTTTATGCCATTAAGGAATACAGGAATTCTCTTAAACAAGAGAAGCTTTAAGTATTAGTCTGGAGGTATCTCTGTAACTACTGTGAATGATCTGGGTCTGTCAAGAGCTCCATAAATTGCTACACCAATAGTCTCAGAGTCGCTGGAGTGTTCTGCTGGTGAGATTTGCTTAACACAGGTTAATGCTTATAAAGGACTTAAACTTCAGGAAGATTGATATGAACTGCTCTGCTTTTAGCATGCTATTTAGCAGGGAAATGTGATATTTTTTTTATCCATTGTGAACTGTCAGTGAAAGAGCTTTAGTGCTGCTGGGTGGAGTGTTTCAAGCAAAGGACAGAATCCTAATGGGCTGAGAGGCTCTATACACAGCGGACGACACTCTGTAAGGAACCAGTTTGGAAGGATTTCTTTCCCAAGAGACATCCTCTCCATTGGTAGTCTCAATGTCTCCTTGAGAGCTAGCTTTGAAGAGCCAGCCCTCACCAGACCTCAGACTTTGGGTCAAATTTTCCTCAGGAGTCAACAGAAAAAATGGTTCTACTTACTATGTATATGTCATCCCATCCTACACCAGTCCTAAAGTGCACAGGAATCTGCTGAGGATAAGCTGAAATAGGATATCCTCTGTGTATTTCTGAAGGCAGCATGGTCATCAGGGGTTGCCCTGAGACCAGTGCTACTTCTGGGAGCATGTTCAGGTCTGGGATGCCCTTCAGACTGGATAATAGGAGCAGAAACAAGCAGACAATTTATCCATAGCACGTATCAAAATTCAGTTAAGTATACAGTATCTCTCTCAAATGTGTCTCTGATAGAAATATACTGCCACAGTGGCAGCTAACCCAATCAAGTTAAATCTAATCAATATGAATCTGCACAGCAGTTCAGCAAGAGTTGCCTAATTCTATTCTGGAACATGGACAACCTGGACTTTCCAAATTTTCCATCATCCACAAGACTTACACTGGTCAAGTTTCACAGACTCAACAGAGGGTACGAAATTGTCTTTGCTTTGAGCAGAGCTACAGTGGTTTTATATCATTGGTAGCTATAGTAGTTGAAAAGCTAAACTGAATCAAAATGTTTAAAGTATGCCAGTTGAGCATATTTAAAATACAAATTCCATGGAAGGAAAGCATTGCTTCAGAAATTTTGGAAGTAATCAAGACATATTCAGAAATACAGCTTGTCTATTAAACTAATTAGAAAAAAACCCCAAACCCAAAACCCCCAAACCAGATAGAAAAAACATAAAAGGGAATTTTAAAGGTTTAAGAAGCAATAAAATCCATAGAGTCATTACACTTGCCTATTCACCTGGTTTTGTGTAAATTAATAACTAAGACCAGATATTGGTATTTCCTTAACTGGTAATAATAAACAAGGCTTAAGTGTTTTAGTTTAAGTGTTTTGCAACATGTAGTACAAGGCTAGAAAAACTAAGAAATAGAACACTAACAAGTTCTGAATTTCACTTAATGTAATATAAATCCCAACATCAACACAGCAGCTTTTCAGTGAGTATTCCCAAGGATCTCAAATTTTCCATACAATATCACAAGTGAGCAGCTTGGCTGAGGCTTATGGAATAATGAAGGAAATTAAAAACATTTCTTGCCTTCTACTAAGAAAAAAAAAATTGATAGAACACAAACATAACCAAGAGCATCTTAAAATACCAGATATTTTAAGTGGCAGTTTTCTTTAAAATATTTTAAATAATGAATCTTCTCTGGTCTGCTTTTACTTCAGTAAGTGAATGAGGCTTCTTAATGTTCTACTACATAAGTCTATTTTCCAAAAAGGGATACTAGAAAGATGAATTAGTAAGTGACCTTATTTACTAGACATTAGAGGGTAACACATATTTCACTATGGCCTCATTTCCAGTGTGCTGAACATATACAATTTGCAAAGAACTGAAGATCTAGGAAAAAAAGACTGTAGAAATGTACTATCTATTTGGAAGCTAAGAAGCATTAGTTTTTATTTATGCTATTACTTTTCCATGGAAATCTCCATTCTTGAAGCACCAATACAGCATAGTGCTGTTTGTTAGCCTGCTAGCCACAGTTTATAAAGTTACAAGTATTGCACCAATAACCAGTGCAAAAGGCAGCATAGAGCCCACTGTGAATCTATGACTTTTTCACATCTCTGCAAGCACAGACCACATAATTTGTAGCAAGTTAAAATATACGTTTTTCCTTGGGCTTGGCTTTTTGACAGAAGGAGTTCTCTGTGAAATTGAATAAAATCCAGTTCTAGTCTCTTCTCCAGAGTCAAATGATTACAGTATTCCTTGAGGACTTCCGAGCTCATATTTGTCCTTCTCTGCTTCTGTAGGGCTCTCTCAGAAAGTGCACCCTAAGAAAGTTCTCCCTGAAGGGCATTTCCCATTAATTGTGGTGGATATATTTTGCAACAGCAAGTACATCTACACTTTAAACGGCAGTGCAGTATCAATATAACTGATGCCAGATCTGCTACTGGAAGCAACCTAGCTATAATAACATGTAGCTCTGGATGAGCTAGATTAATCTGGTTCGAAGGAGATTCAGCCAAACTTATGTACCACTTCCCACTCGATCATCCTGTGATAATATGCTGAGGTTTGTCTACAACCTGTGTCAATACCTTGCCTATCTGTAACCAGTCACTGTACGGTGTTAAGCTGCCAAAGACTGCATTTTGAAATGTGATAGGAGATATCCTAGAAGACAGTAAGTTTTACCTTTCATTCTCAGAGTTTCCAAACTTAGAAATGTCTCAGTTTGAACTGGGTATCTCAGAGGATCAGTAACCACAGAAAACGGAGACTTTCATCTCTACTTACTCAAAACTTTATGCAAATGTTGCTATTCACATCATGTCTGGCTGTGTTCCTCCATACAGATGCCTTCTAAAGGTTTGCCATGCCCATTA
The DNA here is from genome assembly GCF_964106895.1 of Numenius arquata. Classification (NCBI taxonomy): domain Eukaryota; kingdom Metazoa; phylum Chordata; class Aves; order Charadriiformes; family Scolopacidae; genus Numenius; species Numenius arquata. The sequence continues at coordinate 65,290,142 of NC_133579.1, read as the reverse complement.
ATGTCTTGCATGTTTGAAGCAACAAGGCTTGCAGTAGAGGGTTTGAAAAAATTTTAACTTTAGGTATTTTCCCCCTGAGAGACTTCCATTTCTGAAGGGCCTTCCCAGAACACTGCTATATGGATGGATCTTTAGACAAAGGTGGATTGAGGGAGAAGCAGATGCTCAGAGAGTGAATTTCATGTTAAGGGGATACACCAGACCAAATGACTGCTGCAAAGAGCCCATCACCCAGCAACAGCCATAACTTTACACACCAGATCGAGTCAAACGACCAAACTGTAAGCATGAAATTCAAACAGAAGTTTGCAGATTGCAGATCAGTTGAACATGCTAATAGTCATGGCTTTAAACAAACAAACAAAAAATCCTACACATAAGATTGATTTCCAAGGACAAAGCCGCTTTCTTGTACCAAACGCAATGAGTGCGTTTCAGACAAATGAGAGCTATCTGTGTAGTCCCACTGCATTGAATGAGAGTATCTGGGGAAGGACTGCCAGAACATGCCTACCCCCTGACGAAATTCTTTTGAATGAATGATTCAGACTGAAATGTCTGATTTACTGCAGCCACTCCTAGTGGCAATTTTGCCTTGTTAACGAAGCATTCCTTTTCTACAGCAAAAGGTGATAGAATATCACACTGTCTATGCCCAAGCCTCTAGCTTTCAATGATCCCACTTAGCTGCATAAAATAAAAAGCTCTATACAGGATTTTCAGTGAAGCAATTTATGGTATCGGACAGTGATAAAAGTATTCTTGATTTTTTGGGTCAGAGTGGTTAAAAGCCTTTTGATTAGAAAAATGTCAATAGAGCATATTGATAATTCATTAGACAGATACTGTAAACTAGATCCTCTTGTGTAAATCAAGACTGATTCAACAGAGCGAGATGCAACACTTGCAAATATAATGAGAACAAATCACATTGGCTTTTGTCTTAAAAAAGCCCGTTGTTTGGAAAAAAAAGTCATCTTCCTGTTGCTTCTCTTATGGTAGCCTGTACCTCTAAAGACGTATTAAGAAAAATTTAACTTGATGGACTCATTCATCAAATCGTCTCACTGAGACTAAATTGGAAAATGACAGCAGAAATTAAATTAGATACAAATATTTTTAGGACACACATGCAGGCCTTTCTCAGGCAAAAGTCCTATTTATTGGGGTAACAGAGAGAAAACTGGTAGAGTTAAGCACTAGAATAATACCACATGTTTTTCTTGGTTTCTGTTTCATAGAATAAAAATGGTTTTGATGTTTCTAAAATTTGTTACTGTCTCATTTATTCAGTTCCTAAATCTGTAACCCCTGCTAAGACAAAAGCCAGATTGAACTGACTAGGAGACTGACAGAAACAACCATTAATTTCTCCTTGGCTTTGTTACTGAAAAATTATTTATTTTTTTTTAATTGTCACATTATTAAATATTGGAAACAACTGTGCTTCATAATAAATAACTCCAACCCAGGAACGTCATCAGTAAAGAATGATGGCAATCTAGTAATTCATAAAAGCTGCAGGATACTGTTCCCTACCCACAAAGATAAACTTCTTTTAATACACTGGGTTGTGCAGAAAGGAGCAGACAAGATCTCAAGGACAGTGTTTATGAATACATGAATTGTGGCAGCCCCACTGGCAGGATATCAAGTCTGAAGGACTTACTGATCGAACATTATGTGAATGAAGTATTTGATACACTCACACAGATTTGGTGTCGTGTCCAAATGAGACATTACAGTCTCAGATGTGTCTCATATTCTGTGAACATACCGGGTGGAACCACTGGCTTATTACACCAGTGGTTCTGAAAGAACGTTAGATGCCATTCGCCATCAATAGCAATCCTGAACCATTTCACTTGGTAAGACTTTAACTTAGCTACTCAGAAAAGGAAACTAAGCACTATGCATTATAATTGTCTTTAAAGACTACAAGACATCTTGCAGTGACACCTTAATAACAACATCATTAAGCACTAGATATAAATGGAGCAAAAAAGGACCTTCAGAGTAAACACCCGCTATCTTTTCCAAGCACTCTGCAGTAAATCTCACTCTTGCTTATACCTGTGCAAAGCCACTGAGCTCCATTCCATTGAGTTACTGACGTTCCATGGGTGTAACTGAGCACAGAACACAATTTACAAGATTGCTATCTAAGATTCTTGGGACCGTTACAGAAGAGGGTTCTGAATCAGAGTAAAGAGAGGGCAGCGTTATGTTGAATCTGAAAGATTTATGTGTAGCGTGGACAGAGGAAGGTAGGTGCAAGTGAAGAAAATTTAGGAAAAACGTTTTCTAAATTGGCATGCTAAGGAACACAACAGAAAGCACATGCAGGGGTAGAAGGTTTGAATGTAATAAAAACAAGCCTGAGCTGATACACAAGATGAATTTGTGGGAAGTTTCAAAGATGCAGGATTATATAGTTTAGGAAGACAGCCAGAAAAGATAGAAGGGGTTTAGATAAGGGGAAGGGAAGCAATGGAATTGTCAAGTCAGCTAGGGAAGAGTAGGTTAGAGGTTATATGTTACAAGTTACAGGAATCCAAGTAAGAAAGTATCAAGGCATAGACAGAGGTGGAAGGCGAGGAAAATTGTGTGTTACACAAGAAGAGATGATAGGAAAATTTGGTACTAATATGAATATGAAAAGAAATGGAGAAATGAGATCTGGCTTCTCTTGCCTGCCACGCTGATGAGAATGAATGTGATAAATAGTAACAGAATGATAAAGCAGGTGAGGACGTAGGAACAAAACATGGAATTCATTTTGATACTGGAGATACCAGTAAAATAGCTACAGTGAAATGTCAGAGAACCAGCCAAAGCAAAACTCAGAAGAGAACTGTTTTATTTTGTTGTATAACCAAATTCTCTCACCATCAAATGCAATCACAAGTGTTAGTAGCTATTAAAAAACCCCCTAAACAACAGGAGAGACTGGGGGAGGGAGAAGAGTGATGCAGGGAAGAGATGCATTCACAACTTTTATTCCCTGAGTTCTCAGACCACCAACACGACAAACGGCTTGGTTCTTGTAACAGGAAATTCTCTTTAGGGTAAAGGTTGGACAAGGAAGGGATGATGAGGTTCACAGCAGATCCTTTAGTGTTTTTAAAGAAACAGTATTTTCTGTGACAACAAGCAAACCAACAAGCACAACTCCTGGCCTGTGGTGGAGCTGACAGACATGCATGATTTTGAGTAAGATGCCTTCAATATATACATATACAGCAACATTCAAGACAAAAGAGAGAAATTATTTGTGTTTTCAGCCTCATACTGTCAGCTCAGCACAGTGAAGAATGTGATGAAATGAGGTCTGCAAATTAGGGAATTCAGTCTGGGCACTGTATTTTTTTTTTTTTTTTAAGTGGAAACATAATCCTCATTTTTTGTGACTGACCCTGTCTCAATCGACAGCTGAGATGACATTTCAATCCCAGCTCCCTGAAGTTCAGAGGTTTACAGCCTTCTGATCAAAAAGATCCACCGAATGGAATTTTTTCAAGTGTAAGATTATTTAACAGATGGTCAAAATAACCCCTCTTAGGAATACAAAATTAACTTTTATGCTCTGAAAATGTTTCAGGTTTTGGGGTGTTTCGTTTTTTGTTGTTGGTTTTGGTTTGGTTTTTTTCCTCTCTCTCTTTTTTTTTTTTTCTCCTTTCTTGCACCTGGGTGACTCAAATCCATTTTTAAAAAAGAAAACAAAAAACTTCAATCCTTACCTGTGAGGACATGGGTAGTTGGAACAAATGAAGACAAAAATATAAGATTTAAAAAGGACCATAAGACTATACTAATCTTACCTGCTGTGCAGTGGAGACCACGGAACGTACTCAACTAATTCCTGCATTCAAGTGAGAGAATCACAGAATTTATATTGGAAGGAACCTCTGGAGGTCATGTGGTCCAAACCTCACTTCCTGAAGAGTCTAGAAAACAGTATTGCAACACTGCATACCAACAGTTTGGTAGAGCTCAGTGTGAGATCTTACGGAATGGGAGGGTGCTGGTCTCTCTCCCATGTACTCACAAGCACCAAAGCATATATAACCAAATAGTCTGTCCAGCACTCATAATGGAGATACATTCCTTGCAATGACATGGTGAACAAGGGATGCCAGCTATCCAGTCCTCATCCTAACTTCTGGTTTCTTTTTAGGTTGGCAACGATGTGCTGCTGCTGGATGTGCCTTTCTGTTGTCTTTAGACACCAACAGCAAATGATCTCTTCATCCTGTCCCACCTCTGTGAGTCATCAGGATTTACTCACTGAATTGTCTCCTAATGCAGGTGTCCTGAGAAGCTCAATGTAGATGTGTGCTGTTATCTTGATGACCTCCTCATCTGGGTGCTATCAACAACCATTCTTATAGCCCTTCTCCCATTGTTACTTTGGTGCTTCCACACCCATACAATCCCATTCACACCAATCAGGGTTCCCATTGCAATTCTCAACAAAAGCAGACAGGTCTGAAGTTCTATTTGCTCAGGGCCTTGCCCATTTTAGTTTTGTATATCTCCAGTGATGATGGAGGGTCCACAACCCCTCTGGGCGCCTGTTTCAAAGCCTCACTCACAGGGAAGAATTCACTCATATCCCCCTTGGCTCTTTCACTGATTCAGGGGGCAGATCCAAGGCAACCTTCCACAAATTCACATCGCTACCCCCCACAAAAGGCAAACACAAGACGATAAGGAAGGCCTTCACAGCCACACAAGGGACAGTAAGTTGAGTAGAGTGTGTGAGAGGTTTGACAAGCATTGAGGTCTACCTCCTATGGTCAGCACAGATCACAATGCTGCTCTGGAGAAACCAAATGTCTGGAGAATACCCCCTCAGCTTCAATAATCACTAACTAAGAGCATACCTATTTGGAAACGTTGGCTACTACTATCAGATTTCTTAAATTCTCACTGAGTCTGTTTGACAGATATCATTTTACCCCTTGCCTATATGGAGTTGCTAGCCGGGTCAGAGCTTGGTGTCTAGTCGTGCCTGAGGGTGGCAATCTCCTCTCTACCTCTAACAGGAGGCTGGCCATTAGCCATTAAGGGAGCGTCCTCAGTTTTAGCAAAGGCACTTAAAGCAATTTCTGTATCCCTGTCTTCATCCATGGGCTTCTATTCATTACACAATCATGGCACTGTGAACAAACATTAAAAGAAACATACAAACAAGACTGACCGTTGATTAGTTTCATTTGAATCATGCATGAACTGCACTATCAAATAAAAATGTTTTACATCTATATATTTTTACTGAATGGTCACATTTTCAGATAATTTTCTTTGTAACATATTACTTTTTTGATGATTCTGATTTTCAAAAGCAGGTCTAACATACAATGCATTTTCCAGGAAGGGTTACAGAGGAAGGAGTGTATTGCCTCACATACTACGCTTCCATTACTATGTATTGGGGAAAGTACAGAGATACGTGATACTTCAGGATAAAAACTGAAATTGCAATTTTCACATTGAAAATGAGCACTATCTCCTCATCAAAGAAACCACATCAGGTAGAATACTGTTGCTAGTGACTGTTGTTCAGCTGGAATAAAACACTGCACTTCTGAAAATACAGAAGAAAAGTAGCTCAATATATTTCTTCAAACATTACATTGATAAAGTCATGTTTTCATCTACAAATAGCGTATGTATACAATAACATTTAGCTAGATATTTTTACCTGACTGTACAAGAAAAACATTCAGTCATAACTGTGCTCTACAAGCAGCACTCTAAGGGATACTGATGGAGGGAGAAAGAGTAACACACACAAACACAGACATTCCCTGCCTCTAAGATTCCCTCTGAAGATTTAACAGAATTATCGGGGAGTTACTTAAATAAAACAGAAGCTCAGTTTAAACAATTTAAGCTGGGACACAATGCCATTATCACAATGTCTCGTATTAATTACTATGTTTGCTCTTTCCGGCCTGTCACAATGATGAACAATAATCATTGCACAATGCGAGATATTCACCATTTAGCTAATTCACTCAGTCTAGGCAGGGGATCAAATACTCTTCTATTCCTTAACAACTGCCCTTTTTGGTTCCAAATGTAACCAAGAGAAACTGTAAAACTGGTGTGACCTCTGCACATATTGCCTGTCATATCCCAGAGCCTAAAAGCCAGCTGTAGGCATGCAATGGCCACAGCTTTTAACCTCAGTCTTTCCAGGGCAGCCGGCACTGGGGAGAGGCAAAGCAGCGCTATGCCGCTTCAGTCCCCTTCCTCTCAGACCTCCAGCAGACCAAGGACCACCTCTGGTGTGTCCGTGGCATTCTTTGCTTATGTGAAAGAAAAATTGGGGAAAAAAAGGTTCATGGACGTCAGGAGCTGTACATGGGAAGTGAGCTTTGACAGTGTCCTTGCTGGAACCAGCGGGTTTAATGGAACAGACCCCCAGTCTTTGTCCATTTCCTATCGACACAATTCCCTGTGATTTTCCCATTATAACTTGGTTCATCAGTGAATGTAAGATGCTTGCTGTTTTCTGCCTGGCACACTGCATTTCTTCTCTGCAGATGGGTGAATAACCATTCGTATCTCTGACTAGAGTCTTTCTTTTGCGAGAGACCTGCAACTGGATGTGTGTGGGGCAGCTGCTCAGTATTTGTGTGCCAGTCTGAGTGGCCTAGTATGTCGCGGTGGACAAATGACGTCATTTCTGGAGCAGCCTTCACAGGAACTGTGCCACTGCTTAGTGCTATGAATGCTGATGAAATTGCTTTCCCAAGATTTGTTTCTTCTCTCAGAACAACATGATCTTGCAATGCATGGGTTCAGTTTGATAATTTTTTCTACAAGTCTTTCAGACTTTGCCTATTATCTGAGCACTCCCTCAGCGTATTCTCTAGAAAATTTGATCTAAACATTGCAGTGTGTACTGGTATTGCAAAGTTCGGAGTTTTAACAGGCATACTGTCAGGATAGAAATTCATTCTCATCCACATGCCAGTCCAGAAATCCTATTCTTAATTCATATTTCTTCCCCAAAGGCCCATATCTTCCATCTTTCCTACCGTAAAAAACCCCACAAAACCAAGCCACGCAAAAACCAGCAAACCATTCCAATCCATTTCAAATAAAAAGCGATGCCAAATAATATTAATCTCTTTCTCTGGAATTTTCTGACATACCCTACCCCCTGCATTTCTGTCTGTTTAGACCCTAAATTCTTCACAGCACAGGCTGTATTGCATCTTGTCCATTAAAGATGGACAGTGAGGTGGATTGAGAGCTGGTTGTGCGACAGGACTCAGAGAGTTGTAATTAATGGAGCAGGGTCGAGTTGGAGGCCTGTAACCAGTGGTGTCCCCCAGGGGTCAATACTTGGTCCAGTTTTGTTTAACGTATTTGTCAATGACCTGGATGAGAGGACAGAACGTGTCCTCAGCAAGTTCACTGATGATACCAAACTGGGAGGACAGGCTGACACTCCAGAGGACTGTGCTGCCATCCAGCGTGAACTGGACAGGCTGGAGAGCTGGGCAGAGAAGAACCTAATGAGGTTCAATAAAGGCAAGTGTGGGGTCCTGCACCTGGGGAGAAAGAATGCCAGATACCAATATGGGTTAGTGGTGGACCTGCTAGAAAGCACTTCTGAGGAGAAAGATCTGGGAGTCCTGGTGGATAGCAAACTTTCCATGAGCCAGCAAAGTGCCCTTGTCACCAAGAAGGCCAATGGAACCCTGGGCTGCATAGGGAAGAGTGTGGCCAGTAGGTCGAGGGAGGTCATTCTCCCCCTCTACTCTGCACTGGTGAGGCCACAACTGGAATACTCTGTCCAGTTCTGGGCTCCCCAGTTCAAGAGAGAGAGGGAACTACTGGAAAGAGTCCAGCGTAGGGCAACAAAGATGATTAAGGGATTGGAGCACCTCACTTATGAAGAAAGGCTGAGAGAGCTGGGACTCTAGCCTGGAAAAGAGAAGGCTGAGGGGAGACCTTATCTATGTTTACAAGTACCTAGAGGGTGGGTTGAAGGATGATGGAGCCAGACTCTTTTCAGTGGTTCCCAGTGACAGGACGAGGGGCAACGGGCACAAGCTGGAACATAGGAAGTTCCACTCAAATATGAGGAAGAACTTCCTTACGGTGAGGGTGACAGAGCCCTGGAACAGGCTGCCCAGGGGGGTTGTGGAGTCCCCTTCTCTGGAGATTTTCAAAACCCACCCGGATGCAGTCCTGAGTAATGTGCTATAGGCAATCCTGCTTTGGCAGGGGAGTTGGACTAGATGATCTCTAGAAGGTCCCTTCCAACTCCAACAATTCCGCGATTCTGTGATATTGCCAACCTTTTAACAACAAATAATGAATCTAATCCATCAGCTATGTGCATTACTATAAAACACACATACATGCTTGAATTTTAATTTTATGCATATACAAACATCAAAGCAAGTGTTGATTGAAGCTATCCCCCCGTCAATTCTACAAATGTCCCAAGATAAATGTAATTCTTCAAACATGATCAAAAGAGCTCTAGGCCAGAAGTAATGGGGTGATGTTAACCTTCCTTTTCAATACAGATAGTCATGTGCTGATCACTGTATATATATTTTTGTTGTTGTGGTTGTTTCCCAGGAGTTATTATTTGTCATAGCATTATTTTATGCATCTTTTTGCTCTTTATCAGTGCTTTGGTTAACATTGCTAGTGTGCAAGCAGCAAAATAAAACATCTAACTCTTTGAAACACTTTTTAAAAAAACACCTGCGTTTAAGGAGGTTGGCTTTTCTGTACTCACACATACAAGATCATAAATGAAAAAAGATGTGACAAAACTAAGTATAAAGACACAACCCTGCTATTGAAAGAGGTGCAGAGTGAAGCAGCAAAAAAGGAGGATGCATCAAATATGCAGCAGGATTGCTTGTTACAAGATACTATTTTACACTCAGTGAATAGATACTTCTTTTTTGGACAACTGCATCTAATTATGTCCACAGCTGTTCTTTACTGATCATATTGTGTCAAATTGTTTCTCTTCCTTGAGCAACAGGCAAACAAAAGGTGACAGGGATGAATTTGTTTGTACAATAATTTACAGCACTGTATGTAGGCAATTTCCACACATGTATCTGTGATGGCAATTTATATCCTTGGTTTATCTGGCAAATATAAATATACATGTGTGCATACTCGCATAATTTAAAATATTATAGCCCTCTTGAGAGGGTAGCATATTTAAATATGTGTGTGTGCCCATGTGTGTGGACTAGAACTACAGAAAAGCTGTTACCCTCTCAAGAGACCTACAGAATTTCAAATACATACACACTCTACAAGCTATCTATATACATGACAAACAGTGAGTCAAGCATCATATTAATGTTATTTAAAAGTGAAAATAAATTACAAGACTGGCACTACTGACATTTCTTTTTATGAATAATTTTCCTTACTGGAACAGAAAAATAGGCAGACGACAATTTTTAACAGGGGACTAAGCTCAGAATGCTGTTCAACTTATTCATAGCCATAGATGAATAAGAAAACTGCATTCAGAAGAAGAACCCCAGAAAGTTTCTTTCTATGTGTTATTGTGACATGCCTCCCTTTTCCCTGTCCCAAAGTCAATGAGAATTCACATTTTAATAAGACTATTTATGTGTTACTGAAGTCTTATATTTACACCAATGAACACACTGGAAATTATACTCAGTCCCTAAAAACCACACTTCAGCATGAAGCAAATGTTTTGGCCGTGTTACAATAAATTCATAAAAAGAAACTTAATAATGCAAATGTTGCCAGATCCATAAGCACAGCACACTACTGTGGGACAAGCTCTCTTGGGAGATAAGCCACAGGAAAGTAGGGAGACACCATTACACTCAATGTTTTTCCATTCTAGGGTCATAAAATGCTTTAACTTGCCTGTCAGATGGCACAGATAGGCAAAGCAGTCATGTAAGAGAGTTTCATTTATTCTTAAGAGATGGACGACAAAAGATTTACTGGAAACTTAGTCCATTTGAGAATTTTGTGGGATCCATCAACATGGAATATTATTACTTTGTTTCTACATCACCTGCACACCATTAATTTTCACCTCTGCCTTGCTCTTTCCAAGTCTTGTAGGAGCTGTTTCTCTATCCATCCAAGAAAACATCCTTCTTCAGATCCCTACTTGAGCACATGTACAAGTATGCGCATGCCTAATAAACTGAAAGTAGATGTATGCTTAAGTGTGATCCTGTTGTCTTAAGAAGATACTTTATATTCTAGGATATGATTTGGCAAAATGCAACATGTAAATTAGAGATACGATGCCTGAGAAAGCATTTTGGTGAGCTTCCAGGGACTTACCTGCCAGCTGCCAAGCTGGCTTACAGCTCTGGGCTCGATCTATTCATCCATCCATCACCAAAGTGTCTGAATGACCGATAACAAAAACAGATGATTCATTGTTGGTATGTTCTCTGTTCTCTCTTTTTCCTGTGGGAGACATGGTATTTTACGATTAAGGTGTTAATATTTCAGGCTAAGAGAAACCCACAGTATAAAGAGGGTGGTTTTTATCTTACTGGGTAGAAACTTGTTCTAATTTTTAGAAGATAGAGAGGGCCAGAAATTAAATTTTTCATTGTTAGCTGATCTTTAAATGAGCAGGTACATATGCCTATCTTCTCAAGTGTAAAATACCACCCAATGGCCAACGAAGAATGAAATAAGCTATACAGTCAGAAGACACTCTCTCATTTGGTCTTTTTAGATAGATCTGACTAGCAAGTTCATATTTCATTTCCATTTACTTAGCAAGCATTATTCAAGGTGTCAACCTTGAACGTAATAACACAAACATCAAGGACTAATCTCAGAGACCTATAGGGTGGATAAGACAACTTCATGTCTGCCATGGAGGGAACAAAAAGGAGAAATACATTAGAATATTCAAAAATGCGGAGAGCATTTCCACCTAACAACAACTTTGCTCAAGTGATACAAACAAAATGAGAAATTAACAAAAGAAAACAGCACTTCAACATTACTTTCTAGTTTTATGGTTATTATAGCAGATTGCCATAGAGAAAGGTATGACTATTGCCATAAGGTGGATACCTAACTCACACTGTGAATGAAGCACACACTAAAAAGTCACAGACGTTTCTCCACTAATGCCACATCAAATAGGCATGTTTTAAAGAGGGGGCTGAGGACTAGTCTAATAAGTCTTTTCACCAGTGGACTTGAAGGAAATATAAAATAAATTCTGATAAATTGTATGGATTGCACAAAAATTTGGCAAAACAGTAAATGATTAAGAGGACAGGATTATTTGGCAAACCAGGCTCAGTCAAACAAAATGCACCTAAATACAACCACATACAGAGTCTGGAATTATCAAAGTAGTCCTTGAGAATGGGGAACTATCTAATGGAAAACAAATAATCTGAAAGAATATAGAAGTCATAGAGGACAAACCACTGAGTATGAGATCTTAGCAACATGGGGTGAGGAGTGAAACACAGCTGGTTTTTTACCTCTAGATACCATTACAATTTATGCTTTGGTAAGAGTCAAGCTAAGATATTTTGCACAGTTCTGATGTTCACAGTCTGTAAAGCATATTGAACGATTGGACAGTTTCTCACAGAAACAGTGAGATCAGTCACAAAAAAATTATTCAGGAGCTGAATAAAACTCCTTCCATCGAAGGCTTTAAAGACCTCAATCTGTTTAGTTTATCAGAGAATGAGAGGCAACTTGATTACAGGAATAAAGCATCAGGTACAAAAGCGCTCTTTGATTTAGTGGACACAGTAAATGTCTGTAATATACTGAAAGCAAAGACAAGTACTAGAGCATTACAAAACATCAGCTTTCTATTGAATATATGTATTACAATACAGTTTTAGTCATACAATCACACAACATTTTCTTCCACAGGAAGCTTCATTGAGCATGTGGGATAGTTGGTGGTTATTTAGCGAATGCTTTGTTTTATTCTCATTGTTTAATTTGAGCCTCACAACTCACTCATTGTACACCATTTAAACCTAGCACCAAACACAGCACTGTTTCTTTCTTCATTGACTTTCATTTGGCTGTCACTTTAACAGCATATGAGTGTAATTCAGTGAACTGAAAAAGATACAGGAAGATAAAAGCCCTCATTACACACGCATATTATACAACAGTCCACCTGGACAAAGGGTGATTCAAACACTTCCCAAAGTTTCTGCTTAAAGTGTGTATAAAATTCTAGTTAAATAAGCTAAATATTTTCAACAGCGGTAGAAGCACTGGCAGGCCTTTTCAAGCTTTTTTGAGAGTTACTTGTAGGAATTGTTTAAGGAGTGAAAGGTATCACTTTGAGGGTTGAGTAGGTTTGTTTCCACCACAGAATATGACCGTGGAGATACTCCAGATCCCCCATCATGTATTAGGAGGCAAATGGCTTCTGCAGGTTCCTGGTAAACACCTGCAGGGTAGCTCCTCAGGGCTCAAGCTATTCTTTCACATTAAGCTATTCCACAGTGGAAGCTTCAAGGTCAGATGCTTTTTCAAGCAAGCTCTGATCAGGTCATTGCTTGTGAGTCACCACGGGGGGAATATTTCCTTTCTGTTCACAGGAGCACAACTCCTGCCTGAGATTTACAGACTGGCTATCCATCTATCACCTGAAATGGGAATTTTCTTTCTTTGCCATGAACTGCCTGCCAAGATGAGTTCCCCTGCCTGGAACACCACCTGCCCCGAAACTATTAAGAGAAGGTTTGAGTTTCCTGACCAACACCTTTTGCCACAGATATTGCTGATGAAGCCTTGAAGGCTTACAAAAGGGGGCCTAAAAGAAGCCTTCAGCCATTACCTGGGCCATCCACTGGGAGGAACTGGAGAACACAGTCTAATACCTCCAGATTTTCCTGGCCGAGTCTCCACCAGCCTGTCCTAGTCCCAGACCCATCTCAACCTGACTCCTCATACCAGTCCCAGGTAACTCTCCCACCATGCCCCATGTCTCCAGGGCTACATCTCCACCACAGACTGCACGTCAAACCCCGCCTTGTTTCTCACTGCAGTCCCATACACTATCGGGTTTTTTTCAAGTTTCTCTACAGCTATTCTCAAACCCAGATTGTCACACCCCTTTTCTGGCTGCCATTTCTCCTAATAACATGGGCAACTCCTAATTGAGGCAGGAAAGCTGAGAGATAAGACAACAACTCTCCCAATTTCTGAACATGGCAGCACCAGCAGTAGTAATATTTACAGATGCTACTTTCAAAAGGCAATACATATCTTAAAAATGCTCGTGAACCTTAGTCTTTCAGAGAACCACAACTTCGTTACACTGTTGGCTAAATTTCCTGGAAATGGCAAGAGACATCAGGCAAACCCTTAATGAATTTCAAGTCTTGGTTCAACACTTTGGAGATGCTGGAGCATGTCAGGTTTTCACACCACCCGGACTAAACTTAAATTGCTACTGTGAAATTTAAACTTTCAATGAATGTTTGCGTAGATCTTGTTTGGAGAGTTAATAAAGACTTCTGTCTGGAGAGTTAATAAAGACTTCCATCCATTTGAAAATTTACCAAAGTTAAGCCCCCACATGAGCATCCCCTCATTTCAAAATAATTTAGCTGTAAGACACCATGAGATCTGAAAAATTGGGTTCATCTGTCTATAGTGAAAAAGATAAAATGGGAAAAAGAAAAGTATGCCTAATGATAGCATTTATTGTGCCTAAACTACTGTGCTGCATCATCTCCACAGGAAAAGCAAGCTAAATGAAACCACAGAGAATTAGGTTTAAAAAACTGTAGAACTGTAGTAGGTTAAAGCTGCACATCTTGTACTTATTTATGTGTCTTTGCAAACGAATTTGAAACTTGGGGTATGTTTTCAGGAGGCCTGAGCTCTTTGCAGCTTACTACAGCACTCCCACACTTGCAAATGTTTTCTTTATACCAGAAAGTCACAAGTATCATGTCACGCTAAGGCATACACCTGCCCATACTACATTACTGTCAGAACAATAGTTTACATTGGATAGGAAGCGCTTTGGCACACAACGCGTGCAAAGGCCACAGGAGAATTTCCCACAGTTTGCTCTCCAAGGATCCCTAATACTCCTTAGCAACCTTGCTGGAAGGACTGAAATCACAGCCTCTAGACAGCAGGTGATAAGTGTCCCTGTGTACTAGAAATAGCTGCTGGCTACAGCTAGCACACTTACATCTCAAGGAAAACATTGAACTAAGAGTCATCAAACCTAGGATATAGACAAACATGTTAAAGTCAGGTTGGTAAAAGCAAGAGGAATATTGGCAAGCAGAGTCCTGCAGTGGCCTTATATCACTGTACAGAGTGCACAGCTTTAGAGGATGCTTCCATGACAATTTGAGAACAAGCTTCCGATAAGCCTAGTTCGGACTGAGGAGCATGAGAAAGGTGTTAAATGACAGTCTGAGAGACTGTGATCTAAGTGCCAGAACTGTTTAGACCACTAAAAGCCCTTGCAATATGTCCCATAGTATAGCCTGACATACATCTATAGCGAGCTATCTTGTTCTTTCCTGGTACTGCCTCAAATACTACATTGTTCTTTTCCTCTGATAAACTTCAGCAAGTGGAGTTTGCAGTTGTTCCACATGGAACAATTTCAGGACTGAAATGTCACATAGCAGCGTAACCATAAATATTTTGCCAATCCCTTTAGCTTTTAGGGCAAGATCGTATTGAGTTCTGATGTTTCTCATTCTCTGCCACGCAGCTAAGGGAATAGAAGTCCCCAGGTGTTTATTATACACAGCTGACCTTTTATTTCCTGCTAGGTGCATTCAATTTCAGATAGCCTAGAGTATGGTCTTGAAATGCTATTTTCCATGCTAAACTAATCTGAGGTCTCCATTTTTACACATTTAATAAACTCGAGAGTTTGCTTTTCAGTGTTGCATGAGAAACAGAGGTCATTCAGAAGGTTATAACTTTTTCAACAAAACAACTGTTATGACGCTTCTGAAAGAAGCAAAGGACAAACGCTTACAAACACTGGTCAAAACACTGCAATCAACATCACTAAGAAATGCCCCTTTTTTGTGGTTTTTGTTTGTTTTTTCTTTTTTTTTTTTTAACAAACTAGACCTGAATTCCACTGTATCTATTGCTATGATATTTCTCATTTAAATTTTATATTGAGAAATGTTTAACCTTGATCAACCCTCATTTAAAACTTAATTTCAGTTATACATCTCTTGCAAGATAAACCTCTCTCCATTTTATATGCTACTTGTATTCAGGATTGATGAAAAGAGCTGTATCTTCTCTTTCCAACCTATAAAATATTTTCACATTGTTTACTTAAATGGTATTGGTAGCTCCACTTATCATTTCAGAGTCACTGTTTTTATATACCTCTCAAACTTCTTCCAGTCAATAACCTTTTGGTTCTGATACCACCTTATGTGTAGTGTTTTAAATCTCAAATAATTTGATATTTAGATTACATA
Source organism: Numenius arquata (assembly GCF_964106895.1). Classification (NCBI taxonomy): domain Eukaryota; kingdom Metazoa; phylum Chordata; class Aves; order Charadriiformes; family Scolopacidae; genus Numenius; species Numenius arquata. The sequence continues at coordinate 65,274,651 of NC_133579.1, read as the reverse complement.
ACACTTAAAATTGCAATTCTTGTCCACCCACTCAGTAACTATGATAGCCACACTTTTCTCATCTCACATAATATTTCCCTTTTTCTTTTTCCTTCTTCACATCCAAGAAGATTCCCATCCAGAGCATCCTGGCTGGCTGCATACATGTCACAGTACAATTTTGCCTTGGCCCATCAACTAGTTTATCTCTTAAATCACCCAGACATGAACTGTAATGGCTGCTCTTTGGGACCTCATCATCCAAGGTCAGCCGTCCTGTTATCACTGGAAGTTGCTCTGAATTTTAAACTTCTGCTGAAATGCATGGCTATTCATACAGCCACTATGATTCAGATAGTCTTCATAGAGCCACTACAAACAGTGCTCGGGCACCTGTCCTGCTAATGACCTTCCCATCGACCCTCTGACATTACTATCTCAAGAGCTAAGGGTGGCTAGTTCTTGGCCAACCTGGGTTGCCCGAGACAACCAAATGTGTTATGCTTTATCATCTCTACCATCTTACCTTAGCTCTGTCTTCTAATGAGCGAGGCTGACTCTGGAAGCTATAGACTCATTTCACATAACACCTTTTGCTACACTTACTCCTAAAAACAGGCAGTAATTTCTTGATTACTTTGCAATACCAGTGCTTTAGAATCCTTTTTTTTTTTTTTTAAATAAGTAGTGCATTTTAAAGCTAACACCCTATTCATCGTTACTTTATAAAGCTGAACAAATTAAACTTTGTAACCCCCAAATTTCCAGGGAACTGGGGGCTCGCAAAGCATATTTTTTATAACAGCAGCAGCAACAATAATAAAATTATTATTATCAAGGGGTACTGTTAATTGAGGAGGGGAAGCCCTGTCCCCAGCCGAGCGGGAAAAAGCCAAGCCCACCGGTTGCAGCCCAGGGCCGGTTCCCCCCGCCCGGCCACCCCTGGGGCTGCCACCCGGGCGGTGACCCGACCCGACCCGACCTGGGTTACCCGGGAGCTGAATCGCCCCCCTCCCGGGCCCTGAGGCGAAGAAGTCGGGAATGAGCCACCTGGGGCGAACCTGTGGCACCCCCCCTCGCCTTCCATCAGTTGCCACAGACGCGGAGGGAGGGAGGAAGGGAGGGAAGGAAGGACGGACGCGTTCCCTTCTCCCCCTCAGCCGCCCCGCCACCGCCCCTCAGGCGACACCCGCTGACCCTCAGCCGCCCCATCGCCCCTCAGGCGACGTCCGCCGCCCCTCAGCCGCCGTCCGGCCCTCAGGGGAGTCTCTCCCGCCGCCGCCAGCCGCTCCCGGAGCCGCGCCGCCGGGCTGCGGGGCGGCGCGGCCGCACGGCGATGACCCGGCGGCGGCGGGGAGCCCCTCCTCGCTCCGTACCTGTCTGGGGTGCCTTCGTGAGAGGGAGCCGAGTCCCCCCTGAGCCCCCGGCGCGGTAGCGGGCAGCCGGCTTTGTTACTACTGGGGAGCGGCGCGGATCGGCCCCCGTCGCTATAGAAACTGGCTGCGCCGCGAAGCGACACCGGCGAGTAGCGGGCGGGAGGCGGGAGCCGGGCGGAGGTGTGGGGTGAAGGAAGAGCCGTTCATTCAGGAATATCTTGGCTCCTTCTTCTTCTTCCTCCTCCTCCTCCTCCGCCTGCAGCCAGCCCCCGGCACCGCCCAGCCCGGCCCAGCCCAGCCCGACCCGGCCCGGGGGGGTGGGAAGGCGCCTGGCCGCTCTCACCTCAACCTGCGTCCCCGGGCGCCTCTGCTCGCAGCAGCCCCTGCCGCCTCCTCGGGGAGGCTCTCCCCCCAAAACACGCCACAGGGATGCGCCCACATTCGCTCCCTGGCTCGCCCGCTCCGGGGGCGGACCCCAGGGCGGCGGGGACCCCACACCGTGAAATGGCGGGGGTTGACCTGGACTCCCGCTCCTGCCTCCCCTCCCTGCCTTTGCAGCCCGTTTGGTGCCAGAGCATCGCCACCAAAAAATACCCCAAACAAACCCACAAGCCCAGGACCAAACTTTTTTAGCAACAATTTAATTTTGTTAAAGTGTTTTAGGTCCATGTCCTCTGGTGAGGAGCTGCTTTCGCGTGGGAGCTTGCTGCTGGGACCCCCTGGAGGGCACCTCCTGGTTGCTGAAGCGAGATCCAAGGGTGCGGTGGGTTTTTTGTCTCCTGTGATGTGTTTCTTCTGATGCAGCAGGCCCTAAAAGACGAGGAGGAGCAGGGCCTGTTCTCCTGGGTGCTGCGCAAGCAGCAAATGAGAAAGGAAATGCAGGTGGTGGGAAGGAAGAGGAGGGAAAGGCTGAGAATGGGTCAAGGTAAAGTGGCCATGTAGGTGGGAGATACCATAGTGTCCTCATGCTTATGAGATTCAGGGTCTCCCTTGCATTATCCTGAGACTGGAGGATCGTATGCTTTACTACAGCGACATGGGCATGTCACAGACACCCATCTTCCTGTCCTTTCCTTCTCCCTGCTTGGCACGACTGACAAAAGCCGAGGCAGTCCCTCCTCTCTTCTTCCTCTCCTCCTCATCCACTGAAGGCTCAGTGGTCTCGGTTTGTTGGATCTACTCTCCTCTAATTTCTCTCCCTGAAACGTTCTTATTCTCTCTCTCAATACTAGTAAAGTTGATAAAACATCCTTCAAAGCACAAGATGGATCTCTCCTTTTCTTTTCCCCTGGTTTATATTGATTAAATTGGTCTTCCAATTTGCCAAACAGAAGAAACCCAATGTGCGAGGTGCAACTCGGAGCCTGCTTTATCCATCTCAGCTACTGCCACTGCTGAGCTACTGGGGATGACTGTTAAGTATCAGCACTGCAAGTCACTGTGAGCTGACGAATCTGTGCCAAGAGCTGCTGGCACACTGCAGAAAATACTGTTTAGGAAGAGTTTGCCAAAGACAAGAAAGACCCCCCACAGGAGCTCTTCACAAAACAGCGCAGTTTACAGCAGAGCTGCTGGCAGACCGTAACACAGCCAAAGGACATGACGGCACAAATGAGGGAGATAGAAGCTTGGGTATGAAAGACAGAGGGTCACCACGTATTTATCTATCTAATTTGCATGCTAAATACTATTTCTAAAGTTAAAAAAAAGATAAATCCAGTCAGAGCATGGCAGAGCTGAATTAATTTTTTTTATTTACCTTACGGCGAATTCGCTTGCTCTGAGATGGAAAGAGTAACATAGAGAAGTGAAAGGTCTGCCACATGCTGGATCTTACAGCGTAAGACAAATTCTGCTCAATTTTCCTGTATATAAAAAATGCTTTCATTCTTTTGGTCAAATGGATCAATTTGATGTTTTAATCAAATATTCATAATGAATATAATTCTTTAAAAAACCTGAAAGCTGGAAAGCAATTCATATTCTAAAACCTTCTGGAAGAGTAAGGATGCTTTTTAACTTAAGATGTCTTTAGAAAAGAGAGAGTTTAGCAACACAAATGTTGCTAAAAGAAATAGTCATTGTTTTGACAGCAAGAAACACAATGCTGTTGCTATGATTCCTATTCATTTTTCTTGCAAAAGAATTTCATAGCACTTTCGCCCAGGTGGAAGCGTGGGAAGGGGTAGAAAAATGATAGGAAAGATTGACTTCCTATCTGGTCTTCACTGATACAAAGCACCTGAGCATTGATATTATTTCCTGTGTTCCTGGGGGTTTTAATCTTCAACACAGTTTTACACACAGACTTCAAACACATTTCCTTCTCTAGTTTGAAGGTAAAGAATAGCATTTCCAGAAGGTGCAATTGAGACAACTGAGCGATACCTTAAAAGACTTACAGGCAGGCACAATCGGATGTGTCTTAGTATTGTGCAGATTTCTGTGCCTTCTAGGTCACTTCTCATATTAAGGTTATGATGATATTTTACTGACAGAGATGAGCCATTTTTGTAGATGGATATCACCTGTATCCGTAGGAGAGAGCCTTAGCCAGTTCACCGTTCTAGTGCTTGTAAAGTGTTGGGTTTTTTTTGTTTTAAAAAAAAAAACCCTCTGCTTGAAATGTATTTAACTAGCTTAATGTTATTTGGATCCTAACTTTTGTTATAGCATTTACAAAATAGGGCACTAACTGCTCAGGCTGTTTGCAGTCACAGTATTTCTATAGTTATAGTGAGGGGAATGAGACATAAAAGATATTAAACTCTTGCGTTGCAGTAGCAAGTAAGTATTAAATCAGCATCGCATTTTGTAACATTTTAATACTAAGCTATCCTGCCTTTGTTTTGGCATTTTGTCCCTATTTCTCCCAGTTCGGGTTAAAGGCAATACTTTTAAAATCTACAACTGGAATCCCTTCTGGCAACATTTTTTAGGGAACATCACTTCCTTGGGGGAGGGTGAGAAAATAAAATAAAAAAAAGAACATAAGAACATTTTAAAAAATGTGTGCTGATATGGCCATTGCCAGTGTCTGACTCAGCAGTGACATGTGCGTCTTTCTCAGCGTGGAGTATTTTTTCCTGTAACTCGGTGTACTGAAGGAGTTCATCGTGGAACATCGAACAAGTGTTAACATTCACATGGAGCAGAACATCTTTTGACGGTGTCCCCTCTCTTTTGCCATTTGTCCTCGCTCCAAACACCATTCATCCCACCAAACACTTATTCTATTGGACTATTTGTTCCCTGTAAGTGGCACAAGGTATCCTTAGCAGAGCACTGAAACATTAAATAAAGAATGCTTCAACTAAAGAGATGAAACGGATTCTTAGCACATCATATTAAAAAAAAGAGAGGAGTAAGCTGTGGTAAAATTGAAGTAACAATATTAAATACTAATGTTAATTAGCATTACTACTATTTTTATTAGCATTGTGGTGCAGCCTCTAGGCTGCTCCAGTGCTGTTTTCCCACAGATGAAAAATGTAGGTAATTTCTGCCCCGAGGAGTTTACCTTAGAATTAAATGTTTTTCCTGAGGGCCTGGAATGCTATTACTTACACATTTGGGTAGTGGCAGCGCAGTGGGGCCTAGTTTAATTGCGGCCTTTTAGATATGTGTAATATAAATTTTAAATAACGTAATAATTGTAATAATAATTCTGTCAGGAGACAGTGCAAAACCATTTTTTTTTGCATCTATAGGCTAGCAGTCCTTTTGGAAATCAGAGACTTCAGAACCTGGAAAATGAGTTGAAATGATAATTGAAGGAAGCAATAAAACATGAATATGCTAAAATAGGGGATGAACTCCTAGATTCTGGCTTTGTAAAAGGAAAATATGCTTTCCCCAGGGCTGTGTTTCAATTGTGTTTCCTCAGACATATCTTTTTTTTCTTTTTTTTTCTTTTTTTTTTTTTTTTTTCCCCGTGGGCAGAAATGTGTATTTTAAACCTTTGATTGAGATTTCTGGATGTCCTGCAGAGACAAAGCTGCAGCAGTACAAAAGGGACCAGAGTGCCAAGCGGACACAGGCTGTGCCAGCTGCTGCTCCTCTGAGCTGCTGCTCAGAGGTACCTCTGGCTGGGTAGAGCCATCCCAGCAGCGGCAGTGGCTGGAAGTGGTTTTTAGGGGTGAGGGACACGAAAAGGTTGTTGAGGGGAGGAGGGCTTGAGGGGGAGCACTGTAGTTACCAGATCCACGGTATCAGGGGTACACACTTGGATTCCCAGCCTTTCTATTTCTATACCTTTTTTTTTTCCCACACTGGGGAGATACTGGCGTAAGGAAAATCAAGTCTGTATAAATATACTCAGACTTGCAGCTGATCATTTGACAAAATAATTATCAGAGGTTTATAAAGGCTCCTGTGCAAACTTGTGGTGAGAGAGAAAGTACTGCTGGGCATTCATAACTGTCAGAAAGCAAATATTAGTGCTACCTGGTTGACTTTCAACGTGACCAGACTCATGCCTGCCCTTCACCAGGTAGTGCCGTGCTGAGATACCACAGCTACTCAGAACAAGGCAGTGAAGTAGCCTGCTGAGAAACAGCCAATATACGAGTGAAATGCAGTGCTATAGCCTTACAGACACGCTTGACTGTGCGTGTACTCATTGTGCAGGGCAGTGTCAATATGTCCCAAGTGTAGACACTTACAGCCCTCCTGTGACAACGTGGCATCTCAAGGAAACACATGAGTTAGAAGGGCATGTGAAAAATATTATTGATCTGAAAAGGGGTAACATACAGAACACATACTATTATTTAATTTTGCTTACTAGAGAAGAGCCTCAGAGATAGTGAAGAGAAGCCTAGCCTAAGTAGCTGAATAAACACCACAGTGGCCAAAGGGATTAATGCTAGGAAAGCATACCTCTGGATGGCATATTTTGTGTTATTCACACAGCCTACTGGGATCTTAATTGAGTGCAACTGCTCAGAAAAAAAGATCCTGGCATTACTGTAGAAAGCTCAGTGGACAGCAGTGTTGAACAAAATGCTAGTGGGAAAGAAAAAATCAGACTGGAAATACTGTAATTCCCACAGCAAATAACATTGTTATTTGCTACTTCTTGAATACTTTGTTTGGTTCTAGGAACTTGACTGCAAACCGGATATAGCAGATACAGAGAGTATCTGGAGACAGGCAATGCAGATGATTAGAGGCTGGGAGAGAAAATTTTGTATCTGGAGAAACTGAAAAGATTTGATCTGTTTAGGGATGGCATGAAGAAAGGACATGATAGAGCTTTATAAAAAATAATGAATGGCACAAAGAAGATAAAACCTGCATTTCTAGTCACTTTTTTCTCCTATAATTTAAAAAAAAGAGTTCATCCAGTGGAATTAAAAAGATACAAATTTGAAAGTGATGAGAGGAAATATTAGCGATTAGAGTGAAAGCATTCACTGTTACATGAGATAAAATTTAAAGAAAGGACTAGATTGTATAAAAAGTGTAAAGGGATTGAAACCTTTATATTTCAATGCATAAGCCTGTCATTAAGCCAGAGGTAGAATGAGCAGGAGGAAAAGGAGCATTAACAGAAACTCCTCTTTGGGCAAATTATTGAATTTCTTGAAACATCTTCTGAAGCATCTACTGCTGGTGATTAGGGGGAGAAGATATGCACAGCACTGGGTGTTTCTCTTTCAAGGATCACCAAGAATACATTGCTGGGAAACTGCAAACCCTTCTTTTTAAACTCCTTTGCAAATCTGGCCTTTAGGGACTCAGGTGTCTAAAGGCACATCCATGTGTCAGGCGTACTCCTGTGTTTGTGTGGTCCATGCTCTAAGTAGTCCTGCCAAGCACCAGCTGATTCCCATCTGAAAACCTCTTGACTACCAAAGCTAGTAACCCACCATGTACTTCATACTCAACCCAGCTCAGGGGTAGGTTGCATATGTGACCGTTAATGCTTCCTCAAACAGATGCAAACTAATTAGGTGAAAACCAACAGAAGCTGGGCTATTTCTATTCTTTTGATGTGTCATGATCCCCAGTCAAAGAGCCATTTTCAAAATTTTCACCTCAAGCCTTCCAGTCATTAGTCATGCTAAACTCCAAAATCTTACAGGAGATGTTAGGACTTTAAAAAAATTATTATTATTATTACTTTTGGCCATAATAAATTAGATTAACCTATTTTATACATACATTTTTCATATAGTGGGAATTCAGTACAACATGCTAAATGTGCCTCACAAAAAAAGGACTTCATAAGTCTAGGGAAAGACAATAATGTGACAAGACCACACATATCCCAAGATGTGCAGCCAACTGAAAACTACTTGTACTTCACACAGCCATTATTTATAGATAAACTGGGATCATGCTTAAATTTGATGGTGAATTATGATGCCAATACTGCAGAGCACTACTACACCTATTACTGTCTTACTCTTTTAAAAGCTACGTCTTCCAAACAAGTCCTCAGGCTGAAGCTATCTCTTCAGTTCACAGCAATCACCATTTTTCCATGCTTCTGTGCGTTAAACCAGCCTGAGATTGTTCAAGTAGATGGACCAAGCTGTACTATACTTTAACAGATTCAAAATGTGCCCATCTTTTCTTGCCTCACATAAAAAACCCCAAACAATTACTGGCTCATAGCTGGAATCTGTCCAGTGATTTGGTACCAGCAGTGGCTGTTTCCCTTTGCATTTCCCATCCACATCACGAAACATGATGGCACGGCTAAAGCAACTGCAGAAAAGTGTAACAATTGCACTTCAGTGGTCATCTGCCATCAACGTACAATGTTTCGTTCTGTTTTGTTTTGTTTTTAAACCAGGATGAATTTCCATGAAGCGTTCATGAACCATTACACCTCCAATTCTGCCCCCAGTAACAGTAAGGAAAAAAAATACCAACGTAATGGGAGCTCAGCTGTCCCCGGGATGTGATTCTGTGTCTACTAGTGGCATGAAATTGGTAGAATCCACATTATGTGCTAGTGTCTTAGTTTTCTTAAGGTATACTAATTCCCAGAGGAAATGCATATTCTGTGTGATACAAAGGAGTTGGCAGGTTGATGTTAATTACACTATGAAAGAGTATCAGAAGCCCTGATGCTCACAGCCTGTTTAATCACCATTTGCTGCTTCTCAAAGTTTAAAAAAATGAAGAAAACCAAACACTGCAGCTTTTAGGCTTAAAAAACTAAACCCGAGAAGTGAAAGAAAGACACTATAGCATTTCCTGTCAACTTCCTCTTTACTTTGAATTTATTCTTTTTCTTGTTCGTTGGTTAACTGCACATGAAAGAGTTAATGATGCATATAGTAAGAAGGCCAGTGCAGGCAGAATAATGTTGAGTAAAAGTTCCTGCATCACTAAGATCTGTAAGCCCCAATAGTAATTTCAATATCTGAATCAATGATTTGTCATTAATTAATGATTACTGTCCTAAATCCAGTTTTACATATGATAAATTAACTCTTACGTTAAATGTTGCTTGCCTTGGGGAAAAAAAATCCTTAAATTGTTTATGGTAAGAGTCAATTGGAGAACCAAAGTGAAAAGTGAACCCAGAACAAATTTTTTGAAGAGGCAGTAACTCCAAGATTTGAATTGAATTTGAGGACAAGGGAAGAGTTTCAGAAAGGTAGGCTTTAGTTAGGAAAAAAAAGATACAGTTCTGAAATATTATTTATCAATGAAGGAAGTCAACTGGTACAGTCTATATTTAATTTGGAGTCTTCCTTCACTCCACTTTTCATCATTTCAAGATTTACCTTATAAGCACAAACCATAAAATTTGTTTTTATTTGTATAATCAATAAAAGTCTATTAAGGTTGGTTTAGGTCTTCACTCTTTTATGCCACCTCTAAAGAGTGTGGGATGAGCCTACTCTGACATGAGAGGGGGAGAATGGGACACCTTGCATGGGAAGCAGAAAGAAAATTCTGAGCATGCAGGGCACATGAAGGAAACGAGGGCGGCTCCTGTCTGAAAGCAGAGGTGACATGGGGGACACCTGTGGGGAGATGAACAGATGTGAGAAGCCTTGTCTACCTCAGGTGCCACAAGATGAATGACTTGAAAATAGCCACAGTGGTTGTAATGAAAGTGTCACTTTTTGGATTTGAGGGCTACGGCAGATTAGTATGGGACGGGTGTTATGATAGCGGTACCTGATTATACTTTAACAAGAGCCTCTTCAAGCTGTGCAGGAGACAAGTTGAGAAGGATCTCCAAAATAAGTCTTCATTGCTGGTGTACTCAGCTCTCACACCTCAGCTCTTGGGGTGGTACCCGTGTCTCTGATTAAGGGTCCTAGAACCTTGATATGAAATGTGGGTATCTTGGAATACAACTGAAAACACTCACCATGATTAGCATCATTGTTTTTTACACAAATATGCCTTTTTAACACAAGAAAACTGGAAGGACAATATATTATGATATGTGTTTGGACAATATGTCATAGACATAACCATTTTTTTCAAATTGTGTTTCCATGACTTCTGCCACCATGCCTCCCCTTTCTGAAAAGTGTACAGTAAATCTTCTGCTTAATTGAAAGGAAGAAAAACTAATAAAAATAAGCATTACACAAAGCACCTTGATACTTAAAGGGTTAGTGAATTCTACTTTTTCCTTTTTAAGGCACTCTCCTCCAAAATAGATGTATGTGTTCCAAGTTATTGCTCAAATGCTAAATATCATGGTATTATTGGTGTGATATTTGCCCAAACAACAAAAAAAGAAATGCAAGTTTCTATTACATCTCTATTATCTTCTATTATAGGAGAAATAGTATTTATCTGTAATTATAAATATTACATCTGCTAAGTATTTTTGTATATGATTAATTTACTGAAGACAATCAAGTCACTGGATGGATTTAACAAAATGAGTCTATTTAAATGAGGGAGATTTTTAAACAAAGTAGGAATAAGTTGTGATTAATTTATACATATTTATTTAAAAATATCAGTCTCATAGAGGGTTATAAGATACTGATTTAAAATACTATAAATCCGGAAACCTGATTCAGTATATTTAAAGGGAAATTCCACACTTTGGTAAAGAAAAGAAGCAATTGCTTTTAGGTGATACATTTTTACATTTTAAAGGACAGGTCTCTTTGGAAGCAGCTTAGAGGTTTGAAATCCTGGAAAAAGCCCCAGAGGAGATTAATAAATAACATGCAGGTGAATGGGTCAGTTATACAAAACAGCTGATTTAATCACAGGGTTTCACAGCTTTATCACTTTGACAGTAATAAAGAAGTTTATCATATCCTGTATATGCCATCAGACACTTTGGCCTTGCTACAAACATGATGGCATCACACTTGAAAGATTTTCTGTGGTCATTATTAGTATATAGTATAGTTACAATGACAGTTCTTTGCTGCAACGGGTAATCAAAACTAGTATTTTTTTCTCTGCCTTCTCCCTATGCCTATGAACACATCAATAACAGATTTAAAAATTTTACAGGTCAGTGGCATTAACAGTAAATCTGACTTTTGAGAAAAAATGTGAAAACACTGCAGTTCATCATACTTGTAAAAATTTTTATATCATTCAAGTGTTTGCTTATCTACTGCTAAGTCCAGGAAGCTGGATATGTAGTGAAGAGGGAATGAAATAGGGCATTACAAATATCTTGGCAGATAATGCAGTGTTTTACACAGAAGATGTGGCAAGCATTTCCAGGTATCTGTGTGGCTGTTTTTTTTGACGAGGTGATAAAGTGGCATTTCAAGAGCATTGTTGGTGAATGCTACAGAACTGCAATTGTACATACCCATCTGTGCACTTTTACAGGCATCATTACAAACCAGGATTATACACATGCTTCCTGAGATTGCCCATCCAAGCAAGATAACCCGAAGAGAATCGTTTGTTAATTTTCCTCTGCACACCTGCAGTATTATGCCTACAAAAAGAAACATGCAGCATCTTATTAAAAATACATGTTGAAAACCAGGTCCCCTATTACAGTGAAAACTGACAGAATCTGGAAACGTTTCTAGCAAGGTGCAGCTGGTGCAATCAACTGGAAAATTTTCTAGAAGCAGTACTGAAAATGCTGGTGTTTTTTCCCCTCTGTCTAAGCAGCATTAAATAAGTCTTTGCCTGACAAGGCTCCGGTAAGGCTACGCAGCGTGTTGTTGCCACCTAGAGTCAGTTCATCAAAACAGAAATTCTGCCTGTCTTTTTTCACTTAGAGGAAAAGGAATCCACCAACATACCGAGACATCCCCCATCCTCTTACTTAGCGACAGTTTTTCCCCTAGAAAAAAAAAAAAGAAAACATAAATGTGCGTTTCCAACAAGTTAACTACCTCTACGTGAATTCCTTGGGAATGCAAGGCAGCCTGTACCTTTACTTTCATTAGGGTCTGCAGAGGGAGCACTCGCACCCACCAGTGATCCTGACCTTTGATGGTGGAAGCACAGTTCCGGCCTCTTCAACTAAACCATCTAACTCAGAGCGGTAAGTGCGTGAGGCGCAGTGCCACGGCTAAGCGTGTGGCTGCTAGGGTGCTCTGCTGGGGGGTAATCATAGAATGGTCTGAGTTGGAAGGGACCTTAAAGATCATCTAGTTCCAAACCCCCTGCCGTGGGGCAGGGATATCTCCCACTGGACCAGGTTGCTCAAAGCCCCATCCAGCCTGGCCTTGAATCTGGATCTAGGGCCCCCACCTCATCTCCCCTTTTCTTTCTTCAAACCATGAGGTTCTCATAGTGCTGCTTTTGGTCACACAGAGATTTGGTTACACAGCACACAGGGCCAGGAAGAAAATGAAATGTGGAAATGAAAATTGGTAGAAAATAAAATCCTAGTGAAGATTCAACAACCAGTGCAGATTCACAACCCTTCTTTTATATAGATCTGCTTCTACACTGGGCACTTCTACACTGAAACAAAATCAATTTATCCACTTCTATATTTTTCATATTTTATACCCAGCATAACTGAAAACCAGAAACCAAACAGAATTCAGACTAGGATCCCAATATTGTTCTCACTAGTCTCTCTCACACATAAATTTTTAATAAAAATTTAGAAATGATTTATACTCAAATATCATCTTGGGGAATCCTAGAGCAACTACAACTAGTGAAATCTTCAGAAAAGAAAGAAAAAAAAATCTCTAATATTCATTCTGAACTGCAACCATTCCGAAGGCAGAGAATAAAGGAGAGTAAAGGAGATTAGAGATACTTAGGCTCTTTTCACTGACTGCCTGGTCCCTCTCAACTCCCATCTCTACCAGATAAAGAGCCCACATGAGCTTTTGTTATCTGTAACTGCTTGGCTAGGCATTTCACAAAGATAACTCCTTAAGTCAAAACTTTAGAAAGGTAAAATATCAGGACAGATAAGAAATGGGGGTGAAATGGTGGTTGAAAAAGTTAGGAAGTCATCTCAGGAGAAATTCGGATCTTCCAAACGCGTGGGAAAAATATTACAGATCTGTATTCAGAAACTGCAGATGAAAGGAGAAAACCAAAGGCTTCTGAAAAATCAGTTCCATCAATTTCTTCAGGCTGAATATGCTTTCTAGAGCAGATTTAGAATTCTGCTAAAATAGATTTCCCTCTAGGATCACTTGTTTTTGACATTTATCATTCAGAGCCATCAAGAATAATTTATAATATAAATGTTCCGCTTCAACTGTCAGTAGGAAATGTCTCAGTCTTCATGGCATATGTAGCTATGTGCTGAAATGTCTGTGGTATTTTCAAATTCATACAATTCTGCTTTTTGCTGAGGGAAGTTGCCAGTTTGGTTGGCCACTTTAGACAGATGGGAGACAAATGCTCTGCTCCTTCCTAGAAACTCAGCCAGGCTTCCCGTGGCTTGTTATTCCCCACCTTCCTTTAAGAAAATCCCTCAAACTGACCAGCTAACAGTTGCTCTGTTTTTGGATGAATAGCAATAAAAAGCTCTTTCTGAAAAAAAGTATTACTTTCTTCGTTCATCTCCCCCAAAATTGCCCCGTCCCTTTCTGAAAACGAAGAAACCAGAGTTTTAGATTTCAACACAGTTTACTGAGTAATCCATAAGTAGAGATCATCACAAACAAATGACACATCCACTGCTTGTTTGGGTGGCTTTGACATTTTGAACAGTCATGCAACACTGATTTCTCTTCTGCTTTTGAAATACATGGACTAAACTGTAATACCCAGACAGATTCAGAGGGTGAGGAGGGAACACAATGAGCTTTTCAGTAATTCCTCCTATCCATACATGGTGACAGATCACAGCTTTTATTTCACCAATCTGTTTTTACTACTCTGCTTAGGGCCATCATGGAGAGTTTTGAGGAGATGATTTTCCCTGACATATTTGATGCAATTCTCTGAGGTAACCAAGCCTCCCACGGAGGAAACAGAGTGCTTGTCTTGGGCACAAACACCATCATTTTAAAGCCAATGGCAGTAAGATTAGTTAAACAAGGTGCTTTACAATAAGAGCACAGTGGCCCATAGATTTGGCAAAGCCATTTCAGACTTCAATTGGAAAGAAGCTTAAGTCTTGTGAGAAATACACTTCTCAGAAGGGCAGAATTGTAGGCATGGCTGGTAGCGGAAACCACTCAACTTGTAATTTTGCAGTGAAAGCTGCCAGACCAATTTATTGGAAGACTTGGAATTTTCCAAGTTAAGTAATACTGTAGGTAGAAAACCAGATGCTATCCTCGGCAGGCCACTAAAGCAAAAAAAAATTCAAAACATATATTTCAGTAGTTTGGAAAAGTTTAAATAAAAATAAATAAAAAATAATTTCTTTACAGTCTACTTTATAAGCCTTCATTACCAAAACTGGGAAACTACAGAACAGTTTGTTGCTGGCTGACTTGCTGGGAAAGATTGACCTTTGGCTCAGGTGTGCTCTCTAGAGAGTGGTTAATCTGCCCCATAGGAAACATTCAAGCAGCATCTGTTCTTTTTCAAAAATATATGAACAAGTAAACCAAAGCCCAAATCAATATAAAATGTAGATCACATTACATTTTAAATAGTCCTGAGGAGAAACTGTTCACAAATGTTTATATCTAAAGCTTGAAATTCCCAGAGAAACAAATACTCACGTAAAACTTTTGAGCTATTGAGCAGCTCAGCATCAGGAAGAGCAGCAACCTCCGCTCCTTCAAGTCTAAAGGTACAAGAAGGAAAAGGCCAACATGGGAAGTAGAGAGAGTGAGAGGGAGCTTAATTTATGAAATGGGAAGGAGGAAGATGGTAAATGCAGCTTTGACGGATCTGAAATCAAATGTGTGAAGCAAAACTTTTAATCTCTGAAAAATGTTTATGCAAGCCCTCCTGCCAAGTCCTGACCGTGCAATCATTCCTTCCCAGAGCAGACCATCAATGCATGGAGTCTAAGTCTTCTTTCTGAGCTCCTTAAGCTTCTCAGCCTGTGAGGGAAGCAGACTTGTGTAGAAATGAAACATAATCCTCGTACTAGTAGCTATCTGCTGGATCTTAACACTATTTAAAAATCTATGTTGCTATAAACTTGAGTGCTTTCTTAATATAATAATGCTTTGTGGCTGTCTCTGTCAACATCCGTACAACTATCTAGCTGTTCCTGATAACTTTTGAACCCATCAAGCAATTTGAGCTAAGATTAATAGAGGAAGAGCGATTTCAAAAATATTAAATTCCTACCAGTTTTGCGGGGATAAGTGGCTAAGGAGGGGAAAAATAATGCATTAGTGCTCCCCATGGAAGGGAAGAGGTAGAAGCTCACCCTTTATTAAATGGTTGATTATCTAACTGAGCAAGAGCCATTAGTTGTGATTCTCGTGGGACTACTTGCCATTTATTAGCAGCTCCTCCTAGCACGTGCAGGGATCACTGTAGTCAGAACTGAACCAAATCTCCAAAAGCAGTGCAAAGCTGGCACCAAGTGTGAGGCTGGCAGCTTTTTGGCTCCGTAGCGGTAATTTGCACTGTGGTTATCCGAGCACATCACCAAGTTTACAATAACGAATTTTTATTACAGTGGATTAAGCTTAGTTTTGCAACTCATTTGCTGGAGTAGGTTTTTCTCTGTAGTTCCTTTATATGAGCAGAGATGATCAAAAGTGTTGGTCTTGGTCAATGACATTGTCAATGCCCTGAGGGTGTCACCTGCCCTGCCTGTCCCTGCCCCAGCTGCCCCGGGGCTCCTGCCACCCTGCCCAGAGCCCAGGATCCCATTTCCACCCCCCGGGGCTGTGAAGCCCTGCCCCGGTGATGTTGCAGCAGGTCTGGGCTCCGGTCCCCCACAGCCCTGCCCTGCCTGGCCATGGGCCCATCCCCACCGAGGTGCCACATGCCTGGGGCTGGGACTGCCTCTGCCCATGCTGCCCTGGCCAGGGTGGTGGGATGGGCCCTGGCTGCCAGGCCCTGCCCTGTCACCCTGGGATTTCTCCCGGGCTCTTGCTGCACCCTGCTATAAAACTACTGGTGGTCTTCTCTGAATCATGTCAAGGGATTACCCCCAACCTGTGCTACTCAGTCGGGCACTCGGCTCCCTAGAGAAAAGACAACCAAAAGATGAAGCTTACAGGGCTTTTGTAAACCTTCTCTAATGCCTCCTCCAAGATAGGGCAGCAAAGGAGTTTGTGAAAAGCAGAGAAAAGGAGGTCTAAAGACAAGAAAATTGGCTAAAATGGTATCAAGGCTCTCCTGGTGCTCTCTTGGCAAATCTTGGTGTTTGTCAGGTTTGTCTGGGGTGGCTCAGGAGGCTTCTGACCTCAGCTGGTCACCTATTCAACTAAATTTGATGGGGATCAAGGAGGAGATACCTTGGCCACCAAAGTCCACATCCTAGTGAACTGAATTAGCCACAGTTGCCTCAGTTTATGTCAATATATGAGTCTGGTGCTTATGATGTGGACACACTTCTATTTCTGACAAGTCAGTGATGGGGCAATAAGCCATGGCACTGGGCGGACAACTTGGACCAGTGGCTTCTTAAAATTAGCTCAGTGTGAACCCCCAAAGCTTGAGAGTCAGGGCCTTAAGGACATAGGTCAGTTTAGTATCTTCATATATTTGTTACTCCTTCCTCTTTTAAAAGGCCACCAAGTTGTCTCTGCCTACTCTGCCGTCTAGTTCCATTACATTTAGAAGAGCTATATTTGTCACAGCTCTAGCAAAAACTTTCTATTTTTCATTTCTCCATTTCTCACTGCTCATCCTCCCACCACGCGTCACCTGTTTCCTCAGCCTCCCCCTCAAGAAACAGTGGTTCCCCTTTCCATCTCTTATGTGCATCAGCACGGTTACTGAAGTTTTTGCTGACGACAGCACGTGGGCAGAGCCCTGGGCTGAAGGAAAGAGGTAGGCTGTGGGAGCTGAGGTCTGGGAGAGCCTAGTGTCCTAATGTTTTGAAGAAAGTAGTTCCCAGGAACTTTAGTGGAACTCAGATGAGCATGCGGCCTTGTCTAGGTGTCCTGGTCCTTCATGTCCAGGCAGACTGGGCTCTATCCTAGGCTATCTCCCATGAAACTGCTTTTCCAGTGGTTGCTACATACCTAGTGCTTCACAGTCCTTGCTGCACGTCACTGCTCTTTGCTTTGCTCTTGCCTCCTGGATCTTGTTATCTTCCATGAGTGTGAAGCTCTCAGGTGGTAGGTCTTTGCTTTGAAAGCTACAGGAGAATGAAGGACCGACTGTGAATACACAGAAGAAATGTAAGCAAAAGACTGAACGTATTTCAACCTCAACAGTGCTCCTAGTATAGGGTCTCTTGTTCCCAAGTCTCCATTCCTGACTCCTGAGGAATGTCTCTGCTCAGGGCAGTCAAACTGAAACACTTGTAAAAAGTCCTTCCAATCCAAAAAAAGGAAGATCCAAAGTTTACCTGAGGGCAAAGCAATGTAACAGAATATAGTCACCAACGGCCATTTCTTTCAGCATCCCTTATACTGTGCTTTTTGTTCTCACTTTCCCTTCTCTGGATGTGAGTTACAAGGAGTAAGAAAGACCAAAGACTCACCGCAGGACCACAGGAGATCCAAACAGGCAGGCACTAGGGAGCCCCCGGAACCAGGTGACGTAAAAGGAGATCTGCCAGAGGGGGAGTTGGCTTATGATTAGGAGGGGCCTGATGGAATCTGTCTCCAGCTCCAGGCACAGATCGCTGAAGAAGTAGCCATTCAGATTCCTAAACCAAGGAGACAGGCAAACTAAAGCAGCTGCTGGCTATTTAAATAGTGAGGGGCAAGGAGTCCTCAGTTCACCACTCTGAGTACTATAAATCACTACCTGCTCAGTTCATGGGTAACAACCAGGTGTATCCAGTGCAATTAGCCCAACATCTTAGTCCTGGAGGCCACACCACCTGAACTAAAAGATTTCAGGGTAACAGGCAGAAACACTGACAGTTCCTTTAGGATTATCACTGAGCAGTCCCACCTCCATGCTTATATAGCTCCCATGCTGCTGAGGTGGGAGAAGGCCGTGTGGCTGGAAGTTTTGCCCTGGGGAGGGCAGAAGTGATCTCACAGCTTGAGCCCACACATGCTTTTGCACTGATATTACACCTCAGATCCCAGTTTTCCGGAAGGTACACTGGGAGAGAGACACTCATGCTATATTGAGTGTATATTCATGTAGTTTTCTGATACCAGAAAAGACTGCATGGTGATTAGACTGCTGGATGCAATATCTGCTTCCTGGAAGGTACGGAATATCTGGGCAGGCTCTTGGGGAAGGCTTGAGGGAGCCTTTGCATATCGTGTATGGAGCAATGACCTCAGGAAGGAAGGGGAGGGCTTCTGGAGGCAAAATGCATGCAGTCAGATGGTAAGCTGGAGGCCAGGAGCTTCACAGTAGCTTCAGCTGGAATACCTCCAATACCATGAGCAGCGCAGAAGTGGAGAAACAGAGAGAAATTCTCAATGAGTGGCTAGGAAATGCTTGAAGACAAAGGATTTGAACTTGTTAGAAAATGGGAAATCTTTCAGAACATGTGTAGTCAGATTCAGGTAAACTAAAATGAAACCAGCAATGGCACTTAAAAAGGTGACAGGAGGTTTTTAAACTGAAGGAAAGGAGAAACTGACAAGTGCTAAAACATGATTCAAAGAAGTCAGGAAAACTTTATCCTCCAGTGAATAACAATAATTTGGTGAAACTTAAATATAAAGAAGGAAGAATAATCAAACAAAAAGTATCCCATAGTATAGAGAAGAAAAAAAATTACATGTTTCTTTATGAATGGTAAAAGTCTAGCAAACAAGATGGGAAAGCAAAAATGCCTGACTTCAAACAGGGGTAGTCTCATAAAACAAATATCAGATGGGAAGAAGGAGATTGATCAGATGCCTGATCAGAGAACGAAGTATAAAAAAAAGACAGAGGAGGCAACAACAGTAGAGAAGTGGTAATGTATCAGGGAAACCTTTGTGCCAAATCAAAGTAACAAGCCAATTGTATTTAAAAACAGCACAGAACCTATATAGCCTGACATTCCTGGCCTAAGTCAGTAACATGCCATATCAGGGTTAGATCAAATGTTTGTCTCTGTTACATGCTGAGGGAGATCAGGGCTGCTGGGAGAGCAAGAAATGCAAAAGTAACAGGAGATATCAATTTCGCACCTGCATATTGGGCAAATGTCACATCAGGGCTGGATGCTGTAGAAAAAGAAAATAGTGCTGCTGCTGCTGCATGAAAGAGCCTATGAAAGAAGAAACTTTAATATTAGCCCTGAGCAACATGCAAAACCTGGTTTAAAATGCCCCTGCTCAGTGTTCTTGCCTAGGGAACAAAAGCCAAATACACAGCTACAATAGAATTACACAGGAACAAGGAACCTTCTTAGAAAGAAACTAAAATGGATGCCTGAAGGCTAAAATGTTTGCATGGTGACTATTTAAACATAATGTGTAAGAGTAAATTTGCTCTAAGCCTCTGTGTATGGACAAAGACATTGGAAAGACCAAAAGGAAAGCTGACATGGCTAACAGCAGGATAAAGGAATTTATTAGAAGCAGAAGACTTTCTTCAGAAAATAGAAGTTGTGTCCAAGAGTGGAAAATAGAAAGGATCATAAACTCTGGCAAGTTAAATGAAAACCACAACAAGGTCAGCCATATAGAATCCCAGCAATAATTTCCAACGACATAAAGGTCCATCATTAAAGGCTCTGAAAGAAATTAAGGCACCATGGGACAAGAGAAAAAGTCTTCATGTGAACAACATATTGAAAGAGGAGTATAAATGGCCAGCGTTCCCATTTGAGGGAGGTCCCCAGTGATGTTTGAGGGGGTTTTGTTCCTGGGCTCCTGCTGTTGAACCTATTTATAAATTAACTGGAAAAGGGGGCATATGGTGAGAAGACAATTTGGTGAAAGCACAAAGTTATTACACATAGTAGAGGCAAGTTGCCTTAACTCTTTTCAGGCTAGACAAGTACTCTGTTTAAGTGTCAGTATATGCTTGCATTCATTTTATGCTCTTTGAAAGACCTGGGGAAAGCCAAATGATCACAGGGAACAACAAAGGAGAGAAGAGAGGAAGATCAAGGTCAAAGGGTCAGAAATGTACAAATAGGGAACCAGAGGGGGATGCAGGGCATGCCACCTTGAAGGCATCTGAAGAGCCAGTAGACAGTGTCCAGTGGTGCAGGACTGGGAGACCCAAAAGGAAAAGGGAACGGACATAGGCCCTGCAGTCACCCGGACCACGTCACAAGGTGGTTCCTCTTTCTGCTGTTGGGGATGGTGGGGGAAGTTGGTCAGGAAGTCTCATGACTCAGTGGGACTTCAGATGGGGAAGGTATATAAAAAAACCACCCCACAACAAGAGGTTTTGGAGGCACCAGGAGAGGGGCTGCAGCCTGGCACAGTGTGCATGGTTGGGTCCCCAGATGGTGCACAACAGTCAGGGCACCCTCTGAGACCTGCTGTTAGCACAGGCTGCTCTCAGCTGGATTTCCTGGCTTACATTCCTGGTGGGCCATGGGATCAGCTAGGAGTACAAGGTGACCAACTGGGATCCTTCGTTCTCTTGCAATGTAAGAAGTCCCATAGAATGCGTGTCTTGGGAGGATGTACAGGCAAGAGAAAAGTGAGAGGAACACCAGGAGGACTAAGTATTTCCACAGCATGATCTGGGGGCAGACCAGCTGAACATTAGATCTGTATTAAAACAGTGCCTGTCCAGGTGTGGTAAGGAGATGAAAGGTCCAAGAAGAAGCTCTGCAAGGCTAGGACTATGTGGAGACTTCTGCTGCAGAATTCAGTAGAGACAGCAGGCGATAATCTGCTCCTTACCTTCTGGAGAAGGCAGCATGGACGACCCCACATGGAAGGTGAGCAATGGAGAGTCCACTGAAATCTGCAAACTGGGGTCCAAGATGTCCCTAATCCTGGTGACACCAACACCATCTAGCACGCTGATGATAAAAGAGGAACCAGGGACCTGTTAAAAATTAGATTTCAATGCGCACCTCCAGCATACACTGCAGTTTGAATGAGCACCTTGGCCTGCTTGGCTGTCCAATAGCTCACTGCCTGCTGTTGGAGACAAGATGCTGGGCTTAGATGGAGCTTCAGTACAGCCTTATTCCAGTTCTTACAGTTGCATGTATAGACATGGAATATGTTCTTGCTCCTCTTTGCTTAAAGACAATTCCTAAACTCCCAGTCCAACAGTTTCCTAAGAGGCTTTTGATTTTGGATACCTCCATTTTGGGTCACATTTCAATTTCTACATGAGTGTGCTTAATCACTACTTTGATAAACAGGGCTGGCACATCTCAAACAGCTCAGTCCAAAGTCCAGGTGTTTCAGAGGAGTGTTTTTTTATGTATAATTTATTTGGTGTTATTTATTGAGCTGGCAGTGGGAGCCAGTCTGTAGCACAAAGCTCTGTGCCGCCCAGCAGGTCACAGCCCCAGTGTTTTAGTTTCTCAGTATTGCTGGATTGCCACTGTTTAAACAGCAAAGGCAGACCCTGACCCAACATCTGCCATGAAGGGGCAGAGAAGAGAACTTTGGCCTTAAACTTTCCTAACTCCAGTTTATGAGTAATCTACGTCCCTCTCATTAGCTGCAATCTGGAAACTCTCAGTTGCTTTTAATTGTTGGTGTGGTGAGTGTCAAGATTCTGGCATGACAGGAAGGTAAACGCTGTAACTGCAGCTCTGCTGGACCCCTCAAAATACTTGACTACTCTGCATTTGTGGCTGTGGATTCTTCTGTCACAGTTCCTTCAGCTGACAGTGCCATATTACAGAGTATATTATTTAAAAAATGGTTGTCTACTAAAACATAAAACAAAAGGCTTCCTGGTTTTCTCAGTTGAACTGAAGGACAGTTTTTATTGCTATACAAGAGATTAATAATAGTAAAAATAAACAAACAACTCCCCTTCGCCAGCGTTTTCACAATGGATATGAGGCACATGGATGGACCTTATTCTAAGCAAGAACCTAAATGCAGTGGAGCAGTGGATATTTAGTAAACATATCCCAATACAGAAAAAAATCTGTGTCTTGCCAGAAATGCTAAATGCTGTTTTGACATCTTTGTCTTAACCTTTGATTCTTCGTTGTGGAGAGCACTGTACTCCTTGTAGAGACCTAAAGTTTTGTCGTCTTTTTAAATTCTGTGCTTCCTGTTGAACGCTGGCACTCAGAGGCAAATACATGAAATGAGAAGGAATCTTACATATCTTTTGCAGCCACACACTGGAATAAAAAATAAGAAAACCCCACTGCCCAAGTATCTGAGGGAACCAGTACCTACCTGGTTCACAGAAAAAGGATATGATTCTATGAACAGCATTGTCAAGGCTCTATCAACACTGAAAAAATATACAGTCCTGACTTTTTAACCTTATCCCATGAATCCATCCCACATCCTTGTGTGCTTCTGGCCTCATTTCCCACAGAGAATGAAATTTCTGTGATCATGCCATCTGGCTGTCTATCAGCCAGTATGTTCTGAACCTGCTTTCTATCAAATTGACAGAAGGATTGGTGCTCAAAGAGAATTAAGGGCCTATGAAATTCATGAAAATCAGCAGCTGGGTCAAAGAAGGAGATCCAAATGAGTGCCCTTGCTAAGGGAAAGGTAGGCAGAATGCAGCCGTTTTACACACTGCTTGCTAATGTCAGTCATCACATGTGCGGCTCTGGACCCACCAGAGCAGATGGTGCTTCTTGCTCAGTGAGATTGAGGGCTTATGGTTGGTGTAGTGAGTGGTACAGGTGAAGGAAGGTGAGGAAGAGGCAATAGGACACACCTGCAGGAAAGCAGGTCTCATTAGGTCTACAGAACAATGCATTTAATGATAAACTTCCACTTGCTCACATAACTGTAGCTCTTGCAGTTCCTAAGGGCACTGCAAAGATGTGGGTCTGTGTCTCACGGAGAAGGCTGACAGGCAATCACTGCCTCCTCACTCCCACACCTGAACCTGTCCCACTGAGCTCCCATTGCTTCCACTGCTCAGGACTGGAGTGAAACTCAAAGAAGCTTCCAGGGCTCTGGAGATAATGGGCTTGCTCTTTGAAACCATATTAAGGTTATTAAAAGTTAGGACGGAAAGTACAGCCCTGTTCAAAGTTTCCCTAAAAAAAAATCCCAACCAGGGAAAGTTTAGAAACCAAATGATTTCTCCTCACCCAGCAAAGGGAGTTTCAGTTTTTGTTTTTCATATCTCGCTCTCCTGCTTCACATACCATGCTGTGGAACAGCAGCTGAGCTTGCAAATACTTCTGGAGGAAAAGGGCTGTTTTGCTTGAAGCTATGTCTATCCTAGAGGGAAAACCCTTGTGTTTTTAAGAGTCTTAACTCCTGTATTTTAACTAACGGAGGAAGAATGTTGTTTAACGTCTCCTTGGCAAGCGTGTGTGGCATGTACATTTCCCAGATCAAACTGAAGCCTGACCCTTCCGGCTTACTTTCAGTGCACTTCTGTGTTGGCAAACTTGTGACCTCAGCCTTAGGCATCCAGACTACATCTGGTCAGGCCGTTTGGGAAAGATTGCTGTGGGCTGACCCACAGCAGGGCAGCAGCTTACTGTGGTTCGCTCACTAGAGGTTTCCCCACAATGAAAAGGGAGTAGAGAAGGTTTTAGCCTTTGGATTGGTTTATGAAGGGTAAATGTGTAGCTTTGCAGGACTCACACAAAGAGGCACTTGGGTGAAAGCTGAGTGGAGGTGGGCTTGATGTGTGACTGAGTCATGGGGGCAGGAGAGCCATCATTTTAGTGAAGAACAGATGTGAAATATATTAACTGGAGCCCTCTTCTCTCCAAGATTTCCTCCAGCAATACCCCCCCACCTCCCCCCCCCCACCACCATTCTGCCTTCTCCAGGACTCTTCACATAGGAGAAAAAAGTGAGAGTTCAGGATTATCTCTCCCTCTAGAGAGATCCACTGGGATTTACATTTTACTTGTACCTATCTTCTAAGTAATGGATTGACGTTCTTGAAACTGGAAAAAAACAAAGAGAAAAATAAAGCTCAGAGCATGTTATATTTACTATGCTGGTCAATGAAGACAGAAGTAAAAAGCTTTAAATATAAGTAGGCTATTTCAACAGCGAGGCCCCTGGCGAAATTGCTCTCTGACTTCCCTCACAGAAGACTGGAGTTTCTGAAACTGTTACCCACCCACGGTGTGTACCCATCCGAGTTGGACTTTTGCATGCTAAGGACTTGTCAAACTGACTTCTCCTCACAAAGCTTTCTAGAGGTAATTTGGCTTTAGGATGCCCAGCCTGATGTGGCTTCCAGAAACCTGGTTTTCAAGGCCCACTCTTCACCCATCAAAGCTCAAAAAAGCCCCTCCTAAATGGCTTCCCTCCATCATGGTCTCAGTAGCCTAAAGACAGCAGCCAGAACTGTTTTCCAAAAATAACATGTCAGCAACTTTCAGAGTTTCATGATTTGTAAATGCTTCTGTGATCGACCTCAGACTTCCTCAAAAATTCTCCAGGGGGAAACAGCTCTTACAAGGAAAGGATCTTTTTCAGATATCTAGAGGGGATGTCCAAATGATGCTTCTTTTGGGAGCTGCCTTGAATGTTTTTCATGCGGAAATTTTCCAGCATATAATTAGGTAGAATTAATGTCACTCCAGCTGCCCTTGCTTGTCTTGAAAATGAAAAAATACACTAAGGAGAGATGCTACTTCTACATCATGAGTGCCTACATGGGGAGTTACACACGTAACACTACAGAAATACAGTTTGTATTGCTCAGTCATGCTGTAAATTCCTACTTAGCCCTTAGACCCAAGTCACAGTGTCCTTGTGGTGTTACAACCCGAGGGCTTAAATGTGGTTTAAAAAATATCGCTACATACAACCAACCCTTTGCACAGACACTGCTCTGTTAGAGCTGCAGAGAGAAGGTTGAGAGGGGATTTTGGGAGGCTGACAAACCATTTCCCCTGCTGTTTTGTCACTCGAGAGAGATTCTTTCTGTGCTGATTTTGATGCCCTTCACACCGATCCACAGTGCCCCACCATCAACCCACCATCAACCTTATTTCTGTTCAGACCAACACAGAGAGGTGGAAAAAAAAAAGAAGAAAAAAAACCGGAGGAGCAGTGGGTTGCAGAAATGGGAGTGGCCTAAGAGATTTAATGGGAGGAGCATTGGCTCCTACACGTAGGGATTTTCCCTGTGACGGGGAGCTTCAAGATAAGCCTCCTGGGGATTCCCCAGTTTGCCTCCAGAAATATCACTCTAGAAGCAGTAGCAGTTTCACTCTGCTCTCACGGTCTGTCCTGCGAAGAGGCAGGCTGCTGCTGCTGCTGCTCCTCTGTCATTTGAAGCAGTAAAAACCATGTCTTCGGTAGTCTACGCTCTGCTCATCATCCTGTGCAATGGTAAGTGGGGAGCCTTGTGTTTTTCTTTCTGGTCTTTCACATTTATTTTGTGGGGATACGTTTTGGGAAGACAGGAAGGAATATCTAGGGAATCTCTTTTAAAGGTGATGTGTACCTGTGCTTTGCAGTTCGGTGCTTGATCCATGGGGCTTCTGTGGTGGTCCCAGATGTTGCTGTGAGATGTGCTGAAGAAGTGCTGCTGCCCTGTAAAGTTCTGCGGGACTCCTCAGACACCTACCAGACAGCATCTTGGTATAAAGTAAGAAAAAAGCCTAAGTTACTTGAAGTTACGTGAACAGTCTTGCTTTGCTTTCCTACATGATACTGGCTTGCCTTGTACAAAATGTTAATGTTTTGGTTTGGTTTGGTTTTTTTTTTTTTTTTTTATGAAGAGGCACCCTCCTGTCAGTGCAGCAGAGATAAAGCAGCATTGAAAGCATTTGAGCTGATCACATAGAACAGGCGTTTTCCTTGTAAATAGATTTGAGTGTGGTCCCTGAAATGCTCTTGGCCTGCTTTTCTATCTAACTCTTGGTGGCTTCCCGGGATCAGAATTCAGGTGATGTTCCACATACAACCTGCCAAATACTACTCCAAAAAGGAGGCTTTCCAGGATTTTTCTTCAGAGAAAAAAATGGTATTCAAACTTTGCAACATCAATGATGTTGTTCCTTGATTAATCTCCCCCCAAACAGGAGCTGATTTTTTCTTTGAAATAAAAGAACTAATCGGGTACTAGCTATTCTTTAGGAAGATTTGGCTAGTGGGGGTGGACATTAGGGGAGGGTACGCAGAAGGCAGATGGAGAGCTAGAAATTCTGAGTCATCTCATTGCAGTCATGAAGTAAAAGTTACATCTTAACTACCCTGGTTCAGAATTCCCATCTCCAAAGCAGGAGAGCTGTGCTGGCCACCTCTTTTCAGGAGGCACTACAAGGATCAATTGGCTAATGAGCAGAAAAGTCCTGCTCAACGCTTTCAAGATGGAGTTTCTCATAGAAAGAGAGGCAGAGCTGCCCAGTGGTTGAAGAAGGGGCTGTTGACTTGCTGTATGGGACCGTGTATGTGCAGGAAGGTTTTGTTCTCCCCCATTCACCATTCCCAGCCGTGCACTCCTGCTGCTTACCATGGGCCAGTTCTGGTGGTCCTCTGGTTGCCTGTTAAGTTGACTCTCTCTTGCTTGTTGTAATAGTGGAAAATCAATCTGTGAATAAAGATTTTGTGGATTACAGAACTGAATTACTTTACTTTCCCATGTGATGGGAAGGGAAAAAACCCCTATTTTTGGTGGATGAAAACTGTTAATTTATCTCTACCAGAACATAAAACCACAGCTTTGGCTTCCCCAGCAGTTTGGTCAGATACAGTTTTAAAATTATTCCCTACAGTAAACCAACAAACAGCGTTATTAGATAGGGCTTCTGTGGTTGAAACTTGCACTGTATCTGAGTTTCAGTTGGTGCAACAATGAGCATCTGCCTACTGACTAGATGACAACTGCAACCCAAAGGTACCTAACCCTGAATGAAAGAGCTGTTTCAAACAGCTGGCTACCAGCCCATCAGTAAGTGCAGCATCTGTAGTCGCCTCCTTTTTCCAAAATACTGAACTAAGCGTGGGTGGGACAGAGAGGAGAGAATAATGCATTTGGTTGAACATTACTATGGGAGCTGAGGTAGTCAACGTACACTTTTTTGCCCTCTGTTTCAAAAGCTGGATAAGGACATGCATTTTCCATACAGATACATGCTAATTATTTAAGGCCCCATGTTTCCCACAGAGACTAGGCAGGGCAGGGAGCTCGTTGCAGGCAAACCATGCAGTCTGGTAGACCTGGTGGAGTTGAACGAAAGTGGTAAGGGGTGGGGGGAGGAATAAACAGAGAGGTTGACTAGATACCTGAAAATTCTCCCCCAGGCCAGTGTGGGAAGTCAACAAAAATGAAAACAGTTTCAGCAGACTGAAGGGTGAGGATCCTCCAGAAGCGTGTCCTTCTGAGTTCAGTGGCAGCTGGGAGAGCCAGGCAGCAAGCAGGAGCCAAAAGCCATTGCCTTGATGGAGTGTAAGGAAACCCTGTAAACCCAGTTCTGTGTTGTCTCATAGTACTTTACAGTCCCACCTGGGCACAAAATGACGGCACATGCAGGGGAGGGTGATATTTGATGATGTCTTTTGTGTGAGCCTCTTCCTCAGCAGCCCTCATTAGCGCTGCTTCCCTTTGCAGCAGTCAGGCTGTTACAGCCCAGACCGCCACCGCATGTCCCCTGCCCTGTCCCACCAATCTCCTCTCCCTCTGTGGTCTCCTTGCTCTTCCTGCTTCATCCATTTCACTCAGGAAAAGACTGTTTTTCCAGTGACCATCATGACAGGATCTCATTCTTTTTTCTCTGCTGGCACTGCCAAAACTACAAGAAGTAACAAAATCTAGCAAATCTAACAATCTACAGCTGTTGCAACCATCCTCAGGGGCTGATGGCACCAACCATGGTACTGCAGTCTTCTAGTTACTCATCCCAGAAGAGAGATGGGAAGTGGGGACAGGCAGTTAATGCCACTCTTCGTGATGCTAGCCCAAGCCACAGTCACCGCCATATTAGGAAAAGCATAGCATGAAAGCTAAAAAGCCTGACTCTCTGCAGGAAAAAGTAGTTTAGGCTCAGTGTTTTGTGCCGAAGAAGCAATACTTCTTCTAGTTGTAGGGCTAGCTAAGTAGGCAGCAGCTTGAAGCTCCGCTCTACCTCTCCTCTCTTCACTTTGGCTGTGTGCTGCTGTCCCCATCCAACACTCCAAAAGGAGGGTAGAAGAATGGTGGAGTGTGACTTGGCGACCCAACATAGAGAATTAATCTGTTATTTAAAAAACACCTACTGAAGGATTAATCAATAAACACTGCGTGTACCCCCAAAGGGCTAATTAAAAGGTAATTCTAACAAATGGGATGAAATTTCAGACTGTAAAATTCAAGCAGCTGTTAGGCTAAATCTTTTGTATGAGGTCACTTTGAACTGTGCAGTAAATGCAAGCAATTAACCTTTGCTTCTGCTGCTTTAAAAAAATGATGGTGACAACGTTATGGTGCTGCACGTGCAGCTGTTTGCACAGGGTGAGTGCTCGTGGAACAAACCCCTCCATCCCGCGGGCACCTCTGCATGCTCTGACCAATAAAGGGGTACTTTTAAATAGTCCGTTACAATCTGCTTTTAAAACCCATAAAACTATTTAAAAGTACTTGATTTTTTCAGGTCTGCATGGAGAAATAATTGTTTAAAGGAGTTAATATTGTGGTGTCAAAAATCCCACTGGATGTAAAGATCGCATTCAACAGTTCCTTCACTTTTGCTAATGTCTTACACTGAAAAAGACGGGCATGTGTTTAACTTGTCGTGTGCCCAGTATCACGGAATCACAGTATCCTTGGAGCTAATTAGATTATTCCCACGCATGAAGTCACGTGTGTAAGTAGTTCTGTGCAGAATCAGGGCCACGGTCAGTCAACTCAGATAAAATGATTTTCACTTATAAATACTTGAAGTTGGCAGGCCTAGCACTCTGGGGGAGAAGGTAGAGCACCAAGTCCTCTTCCAGCCTGCTGCAGCTCTCATCCCATTCACTATGTGGCCATGAGAAAGTTGGCGAGTTCATAGGGCAAACTACATGCCATGAAAGTGTATATGAGCAGTGTAGGTTTGCCAACTGAGAACTGAAAACTAGGTCATTTTTGCATAAGCACCCAGGCACTGGGAATTGTATGTGGAAATACTGGTTTGAATCTCTACGGCCCACCTACGAAACAAGAATCTAGGCAATGAAACTTTACTTACCTCTCTGCCTCATAGGGCTATTGAAAACTGAACAGTTTCTCTTTGTGTAGCACATTGAAAATGAGAACCACTTCATAAAGCCTCATAATTATCACTTTATATCCAGTTTGAAAACCCTAGTTTAAACACACACAAATGAAGTCCCACTGGATATTTTGCTATTTTGTTCATGTGATAGCCAGAAAAGTCTTAATCTAAAACAAATTGCGAGGAAGAGGAAAGAAGGCTGTACTTCAGTGAAGAAAATTCTGTTAACTTTATAACACTTCCCTGAAAAATATAGAATTTTGGCAGAATTAAACGGGGAAGTAATTTTACAAAACAAGAATGAACCTTATAGACATGTAATACTAATCATACCTTCCTTCAAAGGAAATTGCTTTTGCTAAATATGCATAGCTATTATCTATTAGCATAGGTAAATAGTTGCTAAATTACTTCAGTCTAATTTCTAACATACCGGAAGAGATGCAGTCAAATGCTCCTCAGGCATCTATTCAGCTCCAAGTAGCTCCAACCCATCGATGATTTAGACAAGGAAGCAGTGGAAATGATTTCATGACCAAAACAATTCTTTTGCCTGACATGAGCTAGCGCTGGATGCCCTTAGCTGAAAAAAACCCAATAAAGAAGCTGTGTGACTGAGTCAGAGGGCTTTTCCAGCTGGCTCGTGTCACATGCGGTTCCTTTGCTTTTGTTTTGGTGCTGGGTTTTGGTTTTTCTTCTTTCTTTTTCCCTTCTAAAGCACAGTCAGAGTTCACTCACATGTGCCCACAATTTATGTCTGTTTTTTTCAAATTTAACATTGGTATCTCTACATGACACCGTATAGGAACCATATGGATGCACCTTCAGTACTAATCAAATGTGAAAGTGCTTTTGTGCTGAAAAATACACCTATTAAGTGGTTTCAGCTCAGTTGTGATTCATTATATGTTGGCTATCAGGCATTGCCAGAATTCTAGATATTTTGCTTCAGAAAATAAATTCCTTCTGGCTGTATATAGTTTTTGGATCTCCTTAGCAGTTAGAAATTTTAACTTGGCCATTATTCCTGGTATAATTTTAAACAAAACCATTTTTACAATTATCCCACCCTCAGAAGAAAATAAATTAATGTTAATACATTCCACCTTTAAACTGACATCAGTTTTGGACCTGAACCACTTTGTTTGACATAAAAATTTGCTTTTATGGGAAAAGTGGCTTATATTGGTGCTTTGATTTACCTGGGAGCCAACGTACCACCTTAGTCTGGGAAAAGTTCGATAAGAAAAGGTATTTAATGAGAGCAGAGAGCATGAATTAATTTAACAACTGCTTGCTCTTACGTGTACAAGATAAAATTAAGTTTTAATTGATTAATTGGGTGTAAGTACTACAGCATGGGTGAATTGCCTTTGTTTAGTGGCAATATCATGTAATGCTGTAGCAGTTTTCAAAACTGCAGCTAAAACCAACCAGCTAGGACCAAGAAAAGTGTTCCTTCTCCTTCTTCCTCCTAGTTTTCAGTTCTCTGAAAAAGAAATATTTGGTGAAGAGCACTTAAATTTTGGAGGCCTAATTATTCTACCTATTTCTTGTATTTCATCCAGTCACAGAATGGAAATTTCAGGTATTTTCAATCAAACCTATCCCATTGTAATACCCACTGGATCACCACCACTATTCTTACCAAACGGCTCCAGGCTGGGAGAAACTTAAGAGGAATCAGTCAATTGACTAGAGAATACATGTGGGAAAATCTCAACCTCTTCAGACCAAGTGTTTCCAAGCTTTTGGGAACTAGAGTAACTTTCAATTAAACTCACTAAAATAAGGTAACTAGAGCTGGTTGCTCAGGGTTGTGTTCAGTTGCATTTTGAATATCTCCAAGGATGGGACTCCCCACGCTCTCTGGGTAGCCCATTCCACTCTTCAACCACCCTCACAGTAAAAAAGGGGGTTTTTATGTTTAAATGGGATTTCCTGAATTTCAGTTTGTGCTCATTGCCTCTTGTCTTACCTCTGGAGGCCACTGAGTCTGGCTTCAGCTTCTTTATCCCCCTGGCAATCAGGTACATATTGATAAGATGCCCCTGAGCCTTGTCTCCTCCAGGCTGAACAGTCCTAGCTCTCTCAGCTTCTCCTCATGTGTCAAAAGCTCCAAAACTTGAATAGTCTTTGTGGTCCTTCACTGAACTCTCTCCAGTATGTTCATTTCTCTCTTGTACTGAGGAGCCCAGCACTGGACCCAGCAATCCAGGTGTGTCTTACCAGTGCTGAGCCGAGGGGAAGGATCACCTCCCACAACCTGCTGGAGATGTCCCGCTTAGTGCAGCCCAGGAGGCTGTTGGCCGCCTTTGCCACAAGGTCTCATCGCTGGCTCCACCAGGACACCAGGGCCATTCCAGAAGGTTGGCTCCAGCCTGTTCTGGTGCCTCAGGAGCAGGACTTGGCACTTCCCCTTGTTGAGCTTCATGAAGTTTCTGTCAGCCCATGTCCCCAGCCTGTTGAAGTCCCTCTGGATGGCTACACGTCCCTCTGGTGTATCAGCCACTCCTCCCAGCTTTGTATCATCTGCAAACTTGCTGAGCATGTGCTCTGTCCCAGTGTCCAGGCCATTAATGAAGGCATTGGACAGTATCAGACCCTGGGGGTAGCATTCCCTCTCATTGCTATGGAGGTAATGGAAAACAACAGACTTAGTCCCTCCGCTCCCGCCCCCCAGCTGATTTCTGAAAAAGCCTGTCACAGACATTGCCACTGGCCAATGGATATGTGACAATAAACATAAACTCACATTTCCTTTATTGTTTAATTTTCTTAATGGGTAGTTTTATGCAGACAGGCGGAATGATGCTGCCAGCCTGCAGGTCTCCGTTTCCCAGCTAAATTCTTGGTAACCCCCCAGCAGCCGGCGTGGCAATGAGACCCGTTTTATGCAAATGGATGCAGTAGCGTTTCTACCGGTCCTGGCACGAGGCATGATTTGCCTTTTGAATTTTGGTAAAGCCATTCACAGCAAACACGGGAGTGGGAAAAGACCACCTCCCTTTCCTCCTCCCGCTGGCAGTGGGGAGCAGGGGGAGCCGGGGTGCCGCCGCTCGCTCGCCAGCGTGGTGGAAGATGAACGAAATGCAAACGAAACGCGGGCAGAAAACCACTTTTTCGCTGATTAAAGAAGAGGATGGTCCCTGCACAAGTGGATTGCTGCCACCAACAGCATTCGCTTCGATCCCTCTAAGCTTGTGCGGAATTAATTAGGTAAAAACCCCTAGCATTTACCTTGGGCTGTGGTATCACCTGGAGGACACTTGGCATGAATTAGTGCTGGATTATCATAGGAGCTTGAGCTGCAAAATGATCTGTCTAGTGAGAGTCTGCCAAGTAATTCACAGGAGGTGGCAAACAAAGTGGCATTTTCGTAATTTTAATTAGGTTTAGGGGGAAAAGAGGTTAGTTTGAATAGAGCAAGAGGCAGAATGATGACCTTACTGAATATCTCATGGTCTTCCTTTTACACAGCTGGGATACAGGGACACACTCTGCAAATTTGCTCATAAGTTTCCCCGCTACTTAGAGAATTTAAAAAGGGAGGTGTTGATGTTTTTTTGATAAGGTAATAGAAGATAAGATTGCAGTGGAAAAAGGCTTGGCTCAGGCATCAGAGAGAGGGTTGCTGTGACCTCTGAGTTGGGGTGGATGCGCTGCGTGTAGAGGCTGGAAAAATGCCACCAGATGTCTCTGTAGCCTAAAAAATGTAGGGAGGCTGCTGGGCACACCAGCACCAGCACGGACTGCCTTCCTTGCCTTTGCACTTCAGTAAAGGAGAGATTTGATGGAGAGCGCGAGCCATGCAAACCCCAAATTAAACCCACACTTATGAACCGTTCCTCCTCCTCCCCAAAAGCAAAGCTTCGCGACCCCCATCCAGATTGCAACTGGTTTCTCCCAGAGTGAAGAAGCCAGGTTAGGCTACAAGGCAACTTTTTCTCCTGTTTTGGAGAAAGGCTGTTTGTGCAGCTTCATGGACAGTGCTTTGCCTTATGTGGAGCAGGTCAGTGCAAGGCAAAGTTCTGACTTACTTGTCTCCAGGGTCACCATCACTGTACGTGTGATGGCAACCGAGCACCTTGAAAAGCATTGGAAGCAATAATCAATCCTATCCCTCAGTGTCCCCATCAAATAGGGAAGTTAAATCATTTACCAAAAATCTCACTGGGAATAAATGCATAGGATACATGGACTTAATTTACTTCTCCCTTATGTTAGCAGTGGTGATTACAGTTGCATGCAGAAAGATCAAAGTGTTTTCTGATTCCCAGGTCTCAGCCTCAAGAATCACAGCACCATTTGCCACCCAAAACAGCAATTATTTATGCTACTAGTGAATTAAAAAAAAAAAACAAAAAAACAAACCAAAAACCAAAAAACCAAAAACTGATTTTCTGTGTGTAGCTCAGACCTCCTATCTGCATTTAAGGCAATGTGAAGGGCAGCCAGGCTGGTTGTCTTTATTGCCCTGTGGGCAGTTTTAAATTTCACTGAGGAAGGGGGTGGTAAGGGAAGGGAGAGTAGCAA
Organism: Numenius arquata; assembly: GCF_964106895.1. Lineage (NCBI taxonomy): Eukaryota > Metazoa > Chordata > Aves > Charadriiformes > Scolopacidae > Numenius > Numenius arquata. The sequence continues at coordinate 65,241,081 of NC_133579.1, read as the reverse complement.
AAATTAGATCCGCGGGTGGTCAACTCTATCCACTTAACTGCTATTGACCCACTTGTAACCAGAGCTGAGCCAAGCCTGGGTATTGGAATTCCTCTGGCCACATCTCTGACAATGTGCATGGCCCGAAAATACCTAAATCCCTGTAACGTAGTGAAGTCCCTACAGCCTGAAAACTGCCCTAGATACTACTTCTCTCATAGCTGCTTGAGGCTGAGGGTAATAAGAAAGAGAAGCTGGGGTAAATTTACCGAGGGATTAAAAGGAGGAAGGGACTTTCTTCCCTCTTGCTGGGTAAAGTGTGGAAAGCCCCAGGGAATTACTGCTTTTTGTTTCAGTTGATGCACTAAAAAACCCCAAACCTTTCTGAGAAAGGATCTTTAGTTATGAAAATCTTGTGCTTTAGTTTGATTCCCCAGTTCCTGAAAAGTTCCCCAACTTGCAGCTTGTTTTTACACCATTTTAGGGCTGCAAAAGTAGCAAAGTATAGTGGAGCATCAGGCCCATATTTCTCTCCAGAATCCCCCGTATGCTTTCCTCACACTTTTCCCCATGAAAGAGAAACCAGATACTCCTAGCCTCAGTATGAGAAAATTGTGTTAATTTTAATAACTTACAGTGTAACTGTTATACCCTGATGCAGTAGCCACACTCATAGAAAATAAGCACCAACATGCAACCCAAAAATGTGCCTATTAAAATAAAATAATAAAAATAAAAAAGGGTTGGCTTACATTAGTTATAGGTTTGGCTGAAAAGCTGGGCCTTGGACTGTATGAGCTGGGTCTGGCTGTGCTGGTCCACAGAAAGACTGAATTCATTACTGAAGAAACCTTCATGGAGGGCACGCTGCCTTGAATCCCAAGGAGCAATGTCGATGAATAAGAACGGACACGGGCTAATTCAAACCCTTCTCCCATCTATCAAATCAAGTTAGTCATTTCTCTCTTCTTTGTGGTTCCCAGCCAATTGTCATTTTCAGTGCATCCTATCACCCCGCAGTACAAACTGTTCTGGGAATACACTTCATTCCTCCAGCAGCCTCTCAGCAATGCCAAGGAATGTAGCTCTTCTGGTTACAATTAAGAAATTCAACATACAAATGCTCCCCAAGTGCACCAGAACCTGCTTGTGACCTTCACGCAACCGAATCTGAAGGAGTCGAAGCGATTTTTGTTCTTTCGTTCCGATGAAGAGCGGAGGGGAAGAGGAGGGGGGAAACCCCCCACCCTATTCCTCCAGTGAGGCACCGTGGTCTCAGGGGTCAGCTGCACAGAAACTGGCACAGGAAAGTGCAGCTTCCAGGGCTGCGTTCCCACGAGGACCTCTGGGCTGCAGGGTCACTGGGAGGATGCCAGCCCGCTGTGGCGTGCCTGCCGGGCCGGCAGGTTTAATAATTCCCAGCAGCGCACGGTGGCAAGTGTGCTGGCAGGGGGAGCCTACCTGCCTGCTGCCAGCCTCTCCTGGGGCCATCGGGTCCCCAGAGCCACCGCTGAGCAGCTGGCAAGGGCTGCCTCTTGCTGCCTGAGTTCCATCCCCGTGGACTGTCTCTCTCTGTTTGAACTCTTTTGGGGCCTCTGCATAGAGACTGTGAGAGCAAACTCTGCTGCTGCCTTTTGTCATGTTACATCTCTACCAGGATTGTGCCCAGGTGAGGCAGATTAAGAAGCTATTACAGAATAGCTCTATAGTGTCTATTTATAAATATAGTGTCTATATAAGCAAAAAAGCAAATACTTTTTGATTGTGAGCATGAACATATTTGGCGCTTTTGAGGTGTGTCCCCCCCTGCCTCTCTTCAGCCTCTGTATTTTCAGCCATAAGCCAGCTTTAAAACTCTCTTTCCCCTAAAACTCAGGATGACACTGTTACCCAAGATGAGAAATATATTTGTGTTTTCCAGATGGCTGGTGACGGCGAAGGAATAGCATGGAAAGTCCTTGACATGGAATCTCATTATCCAAAAGAACTCGGAGGGTCCCTGGAGCTCTCCAATGACACCTTCTTTTCACTGAGGATCAAAAACACGACCAGCCAAAACAGCGGGACATATAAGTGCACTTTGGGGGAACGGAGTGGAGAACGCAATCTGAGCAGCATAGTCACGTTAAAAGTAACAGGTACAGTAGAGACTCTTGGTTGTCCCATGCTCCACATGGCATGTCAGGAAGGTAATAGTTTAAAAATATTTAACAAACACTGGAACAATGTAACACCTCGCTTTGCGTTTTAGGTTGCCCTGGAATAGAAGACGAAAAACTAAAAAAATACAAAACCGAGCTTTTCATGCTGACGTGCCTTGGGATTTTTTACTTGCTGCTCATCTTTTTCACCTGTGTAAGTAATTCCCTTTCTCCTAAACAAACCAACCAAAACCAACAAAAAAACCCCACTTATTTTCTCTGCTAGCACCACCTTAACACAGCTGGTTAGAAATTACTGTTCAAACTTAATTTATGATCAAACCCTTTAAATACTCACACAGTATTTTCGAAGCCCGAAGAAACTCAAGTGCATGAGGAACACAGGATGGAGTCCCAAAGAGATAAACATTTCACTACACCCTGATCTAACTCAAACCAGACAGTTATTTTCCTGCACCCCACTGCCCATTTCTGCTTCCAGCTACTCTGAGTGCAAGCTACTCTTCAGTTTAAGGGCACATCAACAGCTCTTCTGGTTTGGAACTTGGGAACAGCATTTGGTCGAGATGGAGGCACAGGCCCCTGGGTTCCCTCTCCCACCTATGGCATTGCTTTGTGTGGCAGCATGATGGACAAGTTCAAGTCCACCTATTTTTTGCCTCAGTTGCCATACCTGTAAATTGGTGACAACCCCATTTCAGATGGGTGTCTTTGTGAAGCTCCATCTTTCTTGGTAAACAGACATTTAAAGATCCTTGGAAAAGAACCTCTTTGGGGTTTCATCCATATCATTAACACTGGCTGGTAGCTCTGGGAAAGGTGGAGAGAGGAGGTATTTGGGAAGGTTACTTCACAGAAGCCAATCTATGCTTTGTCTGTGGTAGTGTTGAATTCACCCTCTTGTGTAGAGGTCTGTGCCTCCTGGCTTAGAGGTAGCATGAGCCTTTGGTGTCAGTACAGTGCAACTCCGGCTGCATTTCTAATTAAAAACAAAACAAAACCAACCCCAGCATTTTGGAAGGTCACATTTAACTTCTGCTGCCTATTTCACATTTGCCTTCTTGTTTTGTTCCTCGGCAGATGAATCATAACTGTTGATTGGAGAATATCTAATTAGCTGCAGCTAAATGTAGCTTTTCATGTATCTTCAGGGAGCAATTAAATTTATGCTTGTCTCTTTTTTAGATTGACAATCCTGCCAGTAATTTGTGCCGTTCAGACTAAAGTTTGACAAGATAAGTCTTGTAGGAATTTGTTAGGATGAACGTATGAAAGCAAGGATATCACTCAGAAGAGACAGATGCCCCTGTTCTGCTCAGTGTCCTGAAAGTATTTCAGCTCTCTAAAGAGACCTCTCCTTCCCCATATGTAAAAAAAAGTCCCATTTGTAGTGTGCAGTTAAAAAAAACCAGATCCATGTAGTGAAGATAATCACTCTGATGGAATTATGTGTATCTTACTCTTGGGTGAGGTCCAGTCTCAGGTATCAACCTAGTTTTCATAAAAGTTTAATATTGCCCTGATCTCACAAGTGAGCTTCATTATTTAAAATGCCTGTTAAGTTCTTGCAGGTTGCCTTGTCCTCTCCCCTAATGGCTGTTGTGCCTAATCTCCGCTAAACTCAACAGCGATATTAAGTTTAAGACCGGTGTCGGGATTGGGGCTTTACTTTGCCAACTTGATGAAAAAAATTTTGGGCACTGACCTGTATTGAAGGCAGGTGGAAACAGACTTGCAAGAGCTTGATGCAAGGTCTGTTCATATGAAAACATGAAATAATTATAAATTTCCTTGTGTCTAAGGTTTTTGTCCTATAAAGCTCCTTGATTGAGCAAGAAACAGCAGCTTTTCTTTGTACTGTGTGCTTCTGGTGACAAACAAATGGAAAAGGTGTAACGTATGGTTAGCAAGAATGAAAATCAACACTTTCAAACTTTAAAAAGTTGCCTTTCATAGGAACCCTCAGTTTTAAGCTTTCCTTTCTGTTTTCTGTTTTAGACATGCCTAAGAAAAGACAGTATGTCTCCCAATTATCAGAAAACCGGACCGGATATGAAACACATGCTCACCCTCATCAATGTACATGAAATGACAACTTTCCAGGATTTAAATAGTGACAACACTTGCAAAAACGGACTTACTTCAAGTTCTGTCTAAGTTGACATTGATGGGACCATGGGCTCATCAGTAAACACGACACAAGCTGGATGGCTGAGTGGTATGGAGAGGAAATAAATGATAATATATGGCCTCTTCAGAACAGCCTGAAAGTATAGGGAACCTTCCAGCGATCTGCTTGCGCTAGACAAGCCTTTGAAAAGCACTATTATGCACTACAGTAACTTTTAGGAGTTAGGCGGCTAAGAAATACCATTACAGCTACACAACAGTGTTATGATGCTGTTATGAAGTTGATATCAACTTTATTTCACTCTGCTGTGCAGCCCTCTTCTTCTGAGTAAGAACACTCCTGTGACAGGAAGACCAGGTTATAAGGAGGCCATGGCAGAGCAAAGCTGGATAATTAAGCTCTTCACTGAACTAATAGCTCCCATCTTTCAAAAGCAAACACAACAGGTACTGCAGTATGAAAAGCTAAGTGTGTGGGGCTGTCTCTGCTCTGAACCTGGAGCACATTCTGGATGGAGTTCCTTTACTCAAATGGGATGTAACTTGTCATGTGATGTTCAAGTAAGCTGAAGAGGTAACTTCATGCTCTTGTCCTGGGTGGACCAAAAAAACATTCACTTTTAAATCTCAGAGTGACAGGCTGAAATGTAAGAAGGGAGAAAATATTCTGGAAGTCTTTCTGGACCAAGAGGAACCTTCTATCTCTGTGAGAGAAGTAGGGACACATTTCCCAGGGACATCTCTAGACAGGTCACTCCATAGGAAGATTCAATGGACTGTTAACTTTAAAGCAACAGAAATAAGAATGAAGCAGCCACTGATATTAAGGACATGTAAAGATTACTTACTTTGTGGTTTATAAAACACGAAGTCAAATGTAGGTGACATCTATGTCAGTCAAGTTACACAAGTGATAACCAAAGCCATGGCTTGGAAGAAATCAACCATCCACATCTTTGGGATGTACCAAGTCAGCCGTGAGATATCGGAATGGGAGATGAGACGTGAGCACCTGCTTTTGCTGTTGACAGCGTGCAGTATATATGAAACAAGGACATGAGAAAAGCTGAACTCAGGCACACAATATAAGGGAGAGAAGACTTGTCCTCTTGGATCAAAGAAAGCAAGAGAGATTCTGGAATCTGAAATCAAGGAACCTCCCTTATCTGGCTGCTGGTGCAGAAGGTGAAACGAGGAGTTTAGAGTGACTGTGGGTGTTTATGCCACAGTGTGAGAATTTGAGCCAAAACGTGAATTTGCAAGCACTTAAGAACACAATCTTAAAAAAGAAAAAAAATATCCTTCAAGAGTTAAACTGCAACATTAGGATTTTTAGTGCAGTTTGGAATTCCAGGCTGTGACAAGGAGGCTCTTTCTATAATCCTTTGACTCATTTTGAAGCGCAGATGGGAGGAAAGCAGTGTGCATCACTCAGTAGTGCCTCTGTTAGCAGAGTAGATGTCTGTGTTGGTGGAGTCCAAGGGGCTTCTGACCAGAAGAACAGTTACAAGGGATATGCAATTTACTTAGAGCATGGTAAATTAATGCCACGTTTGCTTTTTTATAATCAATTTTTACATATAAATGTGTGGAACATACATGAAATGAAATTTCAGAAGTAACCTACCATTTGTCTTTGTGTACCACATATGGCAAATAAACCCGGAAATACTCCGTATCAATTGCATTTGATTTTACAACCAACATAATTACATCAAATAATGTAGATGCCTGATCCAGTCTCTTCTGTAGGAGAGGGTATGTATGTGTGTATAATTGATTAAGCAATGGATAATTTTATGCATTTCTAAGGAACTAAGATAATTTAAATTTTCCTCAAAATTTCACTTTGTGTCCAAAGTACATTTTAAAACACGTGTTCTGTACTGACAGGCAAGTCATTAGGGAGAACACAAGTGTGTCTAAGTCTACCCATGGTGACTTTTAAACGTGGTGCCCCAACACGGGTGACGTGTATGTTTAGATGGCAGTAATACAAACTGAATGTGCATGGATACATCAATGCCCTTGGGTACACCAAGTTTCTCCATTTGGTCAGAAAGGCTTAATACCTGACAGTCATAGTTTTTTTGTTTGAGTTTTGATTATCATTAATTTTTATTTTTTTTTTTAGGAGAGAGGACAAGAGGAAGGAAGGGAAAACTAAGTTGAAAGGGGTTGAAAATTAATCAGTGGAAAAGGCTGAAACACTTTTAAAATAATTTCTTCAGATGTATAAATAGTATCAGATCAGATAGGACAGAAAGAAAAAAGGGAGTTTGTGTAAGCAACTATACCCATTATTTTTGACCTGAGCCAAACTGTCTGCAATCCAGAAGATGGGGCCTGAGGCAACAACACTGGGAGTCACATTTCAGGCTCAGAAGTTTCAGTCTGGTTGATTCTGGGGATTTGTTATAGGCCCAGCTGTGCAGTAGAAGTGATCATGTTCAAGGCCACTCAAATGCATTAAAGAGTTTAGAAGGCATAAGCGGTGAGAAAGTCTTATGCCGAGATGCTTGACTGAGTCACAGAGCTGGAGAGAAACAGGTAACGTCCTAAAGCGAAGAAGGTGCCTGCACATCTGGGGTGTAAAGAAACTGCTGTGGAATTGTAGGACAAAACCTAGCATTAGCTAGAAATAGTACGAATGAGAACCAGACAACTGAAGGATAAAAGCTAAGGTATTATAGCAACTTCAGCACTAACAGGGAAGAAAAAAAAAATAAAATCACACGTTGGCTGAAAATCTTACTATGTTTAAAAATGTGTGGCTCATTCTGTATCTCAGAAGAGACAGTCCTTCCTTGCAATATGGACCTATTCGTATTTCAAAATTACTGCCTCGGCTAGCCCAGAATACAGGGGATGAGCCCATGCACACATTCTTTAGACTTTAACACTTCATTATTACAGGGAACGTGTTGTGGATTGCATAATCAAGAAACTGTTTTGATTAAACAGATTAATTGCTTTGTTGGACAGAGAATTATTTTCCACCACTCTTCTTATTATTGATGCCTGTAGTTTTGTAAGATACTATAAAAGCATATGTGTATGCTAGAACAGTTCTTCGTAATACTTTCTTACAATACATTTTAGAATCAGGAATTTAGTTAATCTCAACAAATCCATGAGGTGGGAAATACCATAATCTTTGTTTTATAAATAAAAGATAAGACACCTGGAAATCAAAAAGCTCCTGAAGAAGTCTGGCTCAGAATTGGGAAGAGATCCGAGGTTTCCTGACTCTCCTCTGGGTGCCTTAATCACAGGAGCTTCCTTGTTAATATTTCCTGTGGGTTTTGTAACTCTTTCATTGATTTTTTTCCCCCCTCTGTAACCTGCATTTTTCTGTTGTTTTGTCCAAAGGTGAACCATCTGCATTCAAAGATAACAATAAGCGCTATATATAAAATTGCTCATACAGAGCAAGTGTGTACAGCTGTGATTAAGGAATATACAGCAAAACACTGCACTACATGGGGAAATTATCCCAAAGAGAAATTGCAACGGTCATACACCAGAGCTAAATGAATATCCAAAATGGCAGTGAGGGAAAGGTAAAGGAAGGACATAATCTACAAAATGCTGAGTGTATGAATTATAGCCCTTAGCTAAGCCTGATTTGTGTGGCTAGCACTTACATAGCAGATAACCCAGGCTGACAGTGACCTTGACAGCACTGCAACAGTAATATTTCCTGTGAAGGCTGAACAGTTTTCAACCTATTTTGCCCGAGCAGAAGTTACAAACACGCTTCTATTCAACAACGTGGACCAAAGTAATCCTCTGTATGTGCCTGTGAATGATACAAAGAGAATACGGCTCTTTGGGCATGCCGAATGCCTGCCTCCCTTCTTTCTTCTGCCCTTGGTAAGACCATTTTGGAGAGCATAGAGAGCATTTCCCTGGGGCACGCATTCCCTTTCTTCCCCCTCTCAGCGCGGAGCTGAGCAGCCGTGCAGCACAGGGAGGGGATCCGGTTCCAAGTCCATTGAGCAACTGCAAGTACTTGGCGACCTTCTCTACAAATGCGTCTGCCCCTCAGGAACTGCAATTGATTTTCCTCATCTCTGTACACGAAGACAACACTTTACACTATGTCACAGCTACATAGTTAAAGGTAAATTGGAAGTGATTTCCCCACGCCTCCTTTTTAAGCAAATATCAGCAAACCCCTGATTCTTAGTCACTTGTGGAACAAACTGCTGGGGAGATTAAAGAGTTACAAATAAAGGCAATACCAAATTTTTTGGTTGATGGTCTGTGCTCTCTCTACTTCTCTGCCAAGACCTGTGTTTGCAGTACTTTGCTTTTTGCTGACTACAGCTGATAGTACTTTCGCGTAGAGCTGCAAAAGGAGTGCTGTTAACTCTCTCGAGTGGTGATGTAAATCCTGAAAAATCCACCAAGGGGATGGGTGGTGGTAGGACCGACATGGGTCACTGCAAGCAGCGGTGGATCCTTTGAAGGCTTCATCTTACATCCAAGCCATACGAGTCTTCCCTCCCTTTGATGGAAAGACTTGCTACATCCCTGTGGCTGAGTTACAAGTGCATCTGTTGCGCTGCAAATGGACAGCCTGGGCTGATTTTAAGCATTTACTCGGTTACAAAACAGAGATCACAGGCAGTGCAAAAAAAACCCCAGACCCCAAAACCAATAAAGCCAACTCCGTGGACAGATCAAAGGCAAGGGGCAACAACTGAGGTCCTAATGGAAACACACGTTCTACAAGTCCAGTGCAAACGTGGGCTTTGCTCTCGGCAGTCTTTCAGTACCTTCTGTGAAGGGAGTAAGAGCAGCCTGTATTGGTTAGGGTATTTTTTTGTTTGGTGGTTTTGGAGAACATTTGCACTGTGTGCCTCAGTTTCCCTGCCTATAAACGGGAGTGAATGAGTTCAAGTGCTGTCTTGTGTGAGAGGTGGCAAAATCGGCAATATTTACACCTAGTTGCCTGCTTGGAGCTGAAAGGAACTTTTTACCCCAGCTGTCCTTCAGGGGAGAGAACAGGAGGTTTGAACTGCTGGACGTTAACCTTAAGCAAAAAAGGCCCTGCTGACAAGAGAAACTGGATTAATAAGAATTGATAAGCAGAAAAGTACAGGAGTCTCTGCAAATGCTGGGGTCTAGACCAAGCACCTGTAACACAAATGTGTGACAGTTTACACCCACTCCCTTTTGCTATTTTCATCCCATCTGAATTCCAGCTCTGCCAATTCACTCTCACATCTGTTCTCAGACTTGGTATCAACACTGATTTAATCACATTCCTTCCATCTACTGAGCTGGAAGTGTAGGGTTATGTACAAGCCAGGAGAAATTAACCCCTTCCCTTCATTAACACCAGCTAGCATGCCTTTCTTGAGATGTGGCTGCTGGCGTTCAGGTGGGCAGCCGAGCTGATGGGGCCGTGTCAGCTCCACGAATGGAGAGTGTGTTGAGCACATTACTGCTAAAGTAACCTTGCAGATACGTACTGAGCACAAGAGGTCTGGATGGCCAACAGCATCTGTGGCTACATGGACAGGAACACAGCATATCAAGTAGATCCCCCACTCAACACTCCTTAGACCATACCTAGATACCTTGTCCAGTTCTGGGCCCCCAAACTGCCCCCAAGGCAGTCAGGGCTGGGTGCTTGCCCTGTTAGGAGAGGCTGAAGGACTGGAGCTTGTTCAGCCTGGAGAAGAGATGGGTTTGGGGAGACCTAAAAGCATTCCCCTCAGTACCTATGAGGAAGTTAGTCATTAATGTTCAGTTGTTCTCCAGGTACCCAGCCCCTGAGCTGGAGGACAGGGAAGGGGAGCAGAATGAAGCCCCCATAATCCAAGAGGAAATGGTTAGCAACCTGCAACACCACTTAGACACACACAAGTGTGTGGGGCCAGGTGGGATCCACCCAGGGGTACTGATGGAGATGGTGGAAGTGCTCACCAAGCCACTTTCCATCATTTCTCATCAGTCCTGGCTACCTGGGGAGGTCCCAGTTGACTGGAGGTTGGCAAATGTGACGCTCATCTATGAGAGCAGCCAGAAGGAAGATCTGGAGAACTACAGACCTGTCAGTTGGACCTCAGTGCTGGGGGAAGTTTATGGAGCAGATCATCTTGAGTGCCATCACATGGCATGTACAGAAAAACAAGGTGATCAGGCCCAGACAGCGTGGGTTTATTAAAGGCAGGTCCTGCTGAGCTAATCTACCTCCTTCTATGACAAGGTGACCTGCTTTTTGGACGAGGGAAAGGCTGTGGATGTTGTCTACCTAGACTTTAATAAAACTTTTAACACTGCTTCCCACAGCTTTCTCCTTGAGAAACTGGCTGCTCATAGCTTGGATGGGTGTATTCTTCGCCAGGTGAAAAACTGGCTGGAGGGCTGGACCCAAAGAGTTGTGGCGAATGGAGTTATATCCAGCTGGCAGCTGGTCACAAGTGGTGTTCCCCAGGGCTCAGTACTGGGGCCAGCTCTATTTAATATTTTTATTAACAATCTGGACAATGGGATCAAGTGCACCCTTAGTAAGTTTGACGACACCAAGTTGGGTGGGAATGCAGATCTGCTTGAAGGAAGGAAGGCTCCTCAGAGGGATCTGGACAGGTTGGATTTATGGGCCAAGGCCAATGGTACGAGGTTCGATAAGGCCAAGTGCCAGGTCCTGCTCTTGGGTCACAACAATCCCATGCAGCATTACAGGCTTGGGGAAGAGTGGCTGGAGAGCTGCCTGGCGGAAAAGGACCTGGGGGTGTTGGTTGACAGCCAGCTGAATATGAACCAGCAGCATGTCCAGGTGACCAATAAGGCCAATAGTGTCTTGGTTTGTGTCAGAGAGCACGTGGCCAGCAGGACTAGAGAAGTGATTGTCCCCCTGTACTTGGCCCTGATGGGGCTGCACCTCAAATACTCTGTTCAGTTTTGGGCCTGTTGCTACAACAAAGACATTGAGGTGTTGGGGCATTTCGAAAGAAGGGCAACGAAGCTGGTGAAGGGTCTAGAGAACAAGTCTTATGAGGAGCAGCTGAGGGAACTGTGGTTGTTTGGACTGGAGAAAAGGAGGCTGAGGGGAGACCTAATTGCTCTCTGTAACTACCTGAAAGGGGGTTGTAGCGAGGTGGGGGGTCGGTCTCTTCTCACAAGTACCAAGCGATAGGGTGAGAGGAAATGGCCTCAAGTTGCACCAGGGGAGGTTTAGATCAGATATTAGGGAAAATTGCTTGGCTCCACCGGCTCGTGGAGCCAAGCACATGGTCTCATCGTTTTCTGGTCTGTGCAGCACTCAACCATGCTGGGTGTTACATGTGGATAAAAGAAAAAAGTAAATAAAAAATTCCTAATCTGTGGCACAAGGTGGCAAAAGAGCCAGCTTCCTGTTTACAAGGCAAGGATACATTTCTCACACTGGGATTCTCTACACAGACTTGCTGCCTCATGGGGCAGTTTAGCAGGTGGGCCACTGCTCATGGGGCTGGAGCCAAACTGCTCTCCTGGCTGGGGGAGCCAACTCCCCCTTCTCCGTACCGTCTCATGCAGCTCCCATCCTTGGGCTTGCAACCGGGCCCTTAAATTACTAAAAACTGCAATCCCAGATCAGATGCTGGAACCTTTCTGCTAGGCTGCAAGACACTGGTCCTGAGGATATGGCCTTCAGCTAAGCCCCTCTAGACCTGCATTTCACAGGACCCAAGTTACTCAGGAGCTCTTTAAGGCTGTCTAACTTTCTAGGGACAGTAGTAGGAAATGTATGCTAAGCCCTGTGAAGTGCCCTTCCATTATGGTAAGTGCCTAGGATAAACAGATGATCTGCATGGGACTTTTTGGAGGCTGCCTGCGTCCCAAGCAGAAACGTGAGATTTGCATACTATAGTAGCACTTTTGTTAAGTGCACGGAGCAATATCTGCGCCCGAATTGGGTTGCTAGGCCCTCTGCCCTACTTACTATACAAATACAGTCAAGTGGATTAAGATCCAGGCAATTGTGACTGGCTCACTGCGCTCTACTTATGGAGGGAGTGCTATAACCAGTCCCTCTTTTTGGAGAAACAAATCCCCCCGCCTCCCCCCCCCAACTCACTCAACATCAGCAAAAAAAGACGAGCAGCAGTCCTACAACATTTACTACAGTTCCTAAACAACAGAATTTGGTGAAGTTTGCCATGACCCCAGAATAAGAGATTCTCCCCACAGTTCTTGTTTCCTGTCACCTAAGCACGTGTCAAATCTCCTGGGTTTGTCTTCTCACAGCTTCTTTCCATTTCACTCCATCTTAACAGCTGTAAATGTCTCTGTTAAATTGTGCTAGTACATTACCATTAACATTAGCAAAAGAAAAAAACCCGTCAACTCTGCTGACAACAACTGTCGGCGTATGAAGATTTATCTTTATATAGCACGCAGAACACGGATCTGTTCTACATCTTCCAGTACAGCCCGTACTTTGTTTCCGATCCTTCTCAACAATCATTTTCATGCAAAAAAGAAAAAAAATTTAAAATAAAAATCACTGTATTTTAGCATTAATATATTCACACTGCTATTCTCACAGGCTTCACAATTCATGCTGTAGTTGGCAAACTACTCCTCTTTCTGCTAGCAGTGCAGGAGACAAGTGGTGTTACTCACCCCAAATTCCTAGGAAGGACAAAACACAGCTTTCTTCTACTTTGCAGAAATACTCCCAGGCCTAACTTATTTACATCTCATAGCATAGAAAGAGTTAAAGCTTTTTCCATATTAAATAACAACACACAACTGAATGCACGGGAGGCCTACCCTGACATAAACATGATGGCATGGCAAGCGTTAAAGGTTTGTGTATGGTAAATTAGGGCTTTGAAAAACATCTCAGTTGGGAGCAATTTTGGAAAATTTTGAAACATGAATTACTGACTCTCCTTCTCCTCCCCCCTCCAAAGCAGTCTGTGAGGATTGGCCACTTTGGAGAAAAAAAAAAATAAAATAAAGCATCGACACTTGACATACTCGATCCATCCATAAACGTAAACATGCCTGAACTGCAGTTGGATTTTTCTTTTACTGAAGAGCATGTGGAAGCAATTACCTGAATGTAAATGTGATAAAGAATGGATGAAATGCAAACCAAATGATGCCTTATTACTTAATATAAAGAGACTGTTTTGTGAGATCAAAGTTGTGCAGCACAAAATGTAATGGGCTTCACCGGAGAGACAGGCTTCAGAGATTTGTTTAAAACATGGCTGCATTTTGATGAAATGCTAAGTAGGCAAAATTGGGGTAAGTTTAAAGAGTTTCCCAGATCCTGACCTATGATCTTCAATAACGTCTTTTCTCTTCTCCCACTTTCTCCCACCCTGTGCTGTTCCCAGATGCTGCAAGGATGGCAAGGAGAAACTTCCCTGGCTTCTTTGTGGCCAGGGACGAGAACTACTCTGTCCCAAGACGTGAAAGGGGTGTCGCCACCGACACCCCCCCGCGGACACAAGAAAGGTCAAGACCTTCTCAGTACATTTGCATGACACCCCTTGCACTGGGGCTTCTGCATGCTGCAGCCATTGCTCTGTGACAAGTCTCTACCTCAACACACATTTGTCCTTGGAGTCAATAAAATTGGGAAAGTCAGCAAGATAACTTCTCCCAGGAACAAAAAACTGAAGCGGAGGAGAAACCTCTAGAGTCATTGCAAATGTTTTTCTACTAGGGGCCATTTAATAAAATACAATTACCACCAGGAGACTGCTTTATCCTCCACCCCCTTCTCCAGTGTTAGTTTTACTTCTCTATCACTTTATAGTGATTTATATTTTTAAAAAGCTTTGTGCAACAGGCACAGAGAAGGTATGCTGGGAAAAGAGGGTGGTGGTTTCTGCAAAACTCCACAACAACATCATCTGAACTTGTCCTCTTGGCCTTGCCTTCCCTCCCATGTCCCCCTTGCCCGGGAGCTGCTGCTTATTGCTTTTGTCCAACTGTTGTTTCTGATCATGTAGATTGGGCCATCATCTTTATCAGAAGTCTGTAGAGTATCTAGCACAATGATTGATAGTGCTGGGTCCCACCAAAACATAAATCAATGAGCAATAAAGTTAAGTATCCGAGGCACGCATAGAGAAAGTGACCTGACATTGGACTGTAAGCATTAATTAAAAAAAAAAAAAAAAAAAGCACATTTAACTAGGAATGCTGGGTCTTGAGTTATTGAAAGGATTAAAAAATAATGCAAATTAAAAAGAGCACGCACAGAATTAATGCTGCCTATCTCCCCCAGCATTAGCTCTTTAAAAGAAATAATATATGTTAAACTCCCAAAGAGACTATTTTCTTTTGTTTTTCAATTACATGCAATAATGGGGAGCATTTTGTGAATGAGTCTGATGCTTATGCCTCCAATAAAACCCAGGATACTGTACCTCATTCATGCTTATTTAACAAGCCCATAAAGAAAGAAAAAACCGCAACACATAAAAAATTATGATTGAATCAGACATTTTCCCTTCTCATCAGTGAAGAATTGTTAAGTATTGTTATTGAAAACTCATTGCTATGCATTATTTTTTCAGTGGCCACAGTGCTCAAAGCAGCTTAGGGAGCAAATATAAAACACACTTGCCACCTCAGAGAACACAGAGTTTACAGTGGCTTTGATCATGCAAAAACTAATTCTTTCATTTTAGAAGGGTTATTCACGGGAATAAATATTAAAACAACACTGAGCATTTGCACTATCAGGTCCTAATTAGATGTGAACACAATGTTGCAAGACAAAAGAAAGATGGAAAAACGTAATGACTGGGTACAGCATACCTGGGAGAGCTGTGAGCTCATCCTGATGCTGTGGCAGCTTTTCTGGTTTTCCTTCTCCGTTCCAGTTTGCTTAGAGGCAGAAATTGGAGAGAGCCAGGAACAATGGGATGGGGGCCAGGGTCAGGGTTAAATTGGCAGCAGTGACAGTGCAAATCAGGGTAAGAGCAACATGGCAGAAACAACCATTACCTGAGAGATTCCATTCCTTACAGCAGTAATTCAGCTTGCAAACATGACCTTATGTTTGGAACTGTTTACTCATTCCTTTCCACCATTACTCATACCCCCTACAAAATTTACCTCCAAACCAGACAAATGAAGGGGTTGAGGCTGCTCCTGTGCTAACAGCCAAGCAACTCGTCATTCGCTGCAACGGTAAAAGGTTCAGGCCATCATCTCCCACTTGAGACCAACACCAGGCTGGCAGCTCCTCGTTAGCTCATTAGCTTCATTACCTGTGGGTAACGGTCAAGTCAGAATAATTTGCTGTTATGTGGGTCGTATGCTTTGGAGCTCATTTTGTGCCCTGCAGAGCACCAGCAGTCCATCATTTCACTGGTTGCCGGGTTTTAAAAATAAATCCTACTACACAAGCTCATTCTGAGAGTTGTTCCAAACATGCTGTGTGATCACTCATGTACTAGTGTGGCCTGGTCTCTTCCTCTTGCTATGGAGACATATAAAAGCGGATCGCTGTCCCTGAGGATATTTTAAAATTTTATTTTGGCATTTCCTTTAAGCTTTTGAGTTTTTTCTGAGTTACTACTTGGGCTGTGAGCTTTTTGTTACTCTTCCAGGACTGAGAGGACAGTGATTTTAGTGAAAAGGTAAGGTATTAGTTGTGGGGATGGACTTCAGTTTAGGATGGATACTGTACTAGTGGATACCGTAGGGCAGGACACACCTGTTCCTAAACAAGGCCAAATAAATAGAGCCAATTTTGTTATGCCTTTCCCCTTAAACTCTCAATAATCTAAATGTGCCTTCCTGTGGGATTAATTCACAGCTTCAAATCCATGATGTCGGAGCTGCTCCATGCATGCAGCACCTCATAACTGCCTTGACTTCACACAAATGTAACTGTGAGCAGAATCTGGTCCCAACCTCTGAATTTCTTAATAAAATAAGGGTTTTAATTAGGAAGACGAGAAACTGAAAAGGTCCTAATGGCAGGAGCTGAAAGACCTTGCATTGGCAAAACAAACCAGACAATCCTGAGTATGTTCATTTATCTGCCCAGATTTGTTGACCCAAGAGACGGATTCCTCCAGCTCCTGGCTCACATTAATTGGAAATCCCAGTGACCGCTGGGCCTTCTGTGGACTGATAGTGCTTCAAGCACCCAAAGAGTGGTCCAGGTAGCCTTGCTGACACCTGTCTTTAAATACTGCACCTGGATCTGAGAGGTTGCTGGCTGGAATGCGTGTGGATGGGAGGGGGCCAGGGCTTGACACTGCTCAGGAGACGGGCTCTGGAGCCTCTGCTTCCAAGCTATATAAAAAGCAGCAGGTTTTTATAGGCAGCTAGAGGAGGTGCTCCCTCATCCTCTGACATGGGATGCTTTTTTCTGCACTCAGAACAACTCCCGTGCCTGGCAACTGCCATCAAGTCAAATATAAGACTCACTTCTGCAACCAATCACTTGTTAATCCCACATGTGCCGTGAGGAGCTGCAGTATCTGTCCTCCACAGCTGTGGAAATGCAATTGTATTGTGGTGAGGCAATCTTTAGTCACTTGGAAATTCACTGTTTCATTTCCTTATAAAAGCATTTTCAGGATTTTTTTTGTTTCTGTATGATGTGAGCTTTCTTTAAAATATATAAAAGAGGTTCATCTCCAAGAAGATGTGGGAACCAGTTTTGGGGAAAACTGATGTTGAAAAGTAGTCTCAGCTAACAAGGCTGCGATGGCAGATGTGCCATCTCGACATGCATGGGGTGCCCTTGGCTCCAGAATGGCTCCAGGTGTCCTTTCGGGCCACTTCACTTTTCTTATCCTCTTTTTATGGCCACATCACTGCTTCAGAAAGTGAACTTCACCCTTTTATACCTGACCCGTGCTGCCTAATTGTGTGAGGACATAGCCTGGTGTCTGCAACATCACAGCCACTTCCATGATGAATTGGATTTGTCAGTCTCTGGGCTGTGGTCTTATAATGTGCTATATTATTAAGTTTCTTTGCCTTAAGTTGCCAGCTAATGGAATAACCTCTTTGTCTTTATTAGAAAGAGTCCCCGGCTTTATTAAGTTACATAATTTACAACCAATAGTGTAATCAATAAAACATTAACAAACATGTAACCTTAGACAAACCCCACATATTGATTTCTTTAAACATTCTCACAAATCCTGCCTTTGGCTGAAAAAAACATTCAGTCCCAGTGGCAACCCCAAAAAAACACTTAATGCGTTAAGGTGTGGGCGCTGGAGGACAAATTGAATTGGCTTCCTTGGAAATAAAGCTGGATCTCAGCTGGTCCCTATGGATCCACCTCAGAAAGGTTATTTTTTGCATTTTGGAAGGAAAGCTCCAATTTTCTCTTTTGTGCCTCATCTTTACCAGGAAAACACAACGCATTGCAAAATACAGTAGTTACCTGCACAGTTAAAAGTGAACGTAAATATTCTCTCAGTGTGGACAAAAATGGATACTGCAAAACCTGTATTAGCTGATGATGGTTAACCCTGGGGTTTCTCGGCTGAACTGGAACTCGCTGCGGTATTATCAAGCTTGACCTAGCCCTATGTCTGCGTTAGGTAGCAAGTTGTGTTTAACATCAGGTAAGCGGCTTGTTTTTCTATCACAGCACCTCATGTACATATATTTTCCAACTGTAAAAAAAAGCTTCTGATGTCTATTGAGTGCAATTTAGTGGATGATACCGATATACCTGCAGTTATGCTTTTGATGCAATCAGGAGAGCTAGTGTTTATCATCCCTACCTCTCTATTTTCAAGCCTGTGGAAAAAAAAACCCATCAGACACTGTCTGCCAGGGAATCTATGTGCATTATCATGCGGCAGAATTGCACCAATGATAATTTCACAGCTAATTTAGAATTAGACTGGAGGAAGTAGCAGGAAAAGCATCACAGCGAACATTCCCACACAAGCAAGGAAGCAGAGCAGTTGTGCATCTCCTCCAACTTCAGTTTCGCTGATTTGGTGAAGGCATACTCATAATTTCTGGAACAATTAAGTGCTTAATCTTTTTGTAACCTATATCCTCGAGCAGTACATTTATGTAAGGAAATTTTATGGACTTTGCTTTTCTTTAAAAACAGAATCATCTATTCATTTTGAAAGACTTTGAAAGCTTTCCTTTCCAAAAGGGATGCAGGCAAGATGGAGCAATAAAGCTTCCCAGCAAATGTTGGGAACTTGTGTGCAGAGTTCCCACGTCCCCTTTGGAGACTTTATCATTTAACAGCCACAACTCCCCTTTATTAGATCACTATAAAACAAGTGCCTGGAGGGAGTCAGAAATGAATTGAATTTTGTAGATTTAAATGATTGTGTGGGACCTTTTTGGTTTAATATATACCCTGGAGAGGTTTGCTACTAGAACTTGGGAACTTTATAATAAGAATAATTCCTTAGCTAGAGATCTTTATCTTGTTACATTAATGATTCACTGGGGGGTTATACTGGAAAATGAAGGGAAATTTTTAAAAAGACTATTAGATCAAATGTTCTTATGGAGACACGTACAGAGATGGTCAACAAAGATTTATAGGCTGGTGAGATAAGGAGTTTACTGCCTTTGTGCTGTATGTACAGGGCAGCCGGCCATTTCAGAAGGAGGTCCTCTTCACACTGCTACTCGGTGTTGTCTCTAGCCCAAAATCAGCATGCAACAAGGTACGGCTTTGCAGGCTGCCTCCCACTTGTGCACTACAAAATATGCATGCAGCAAGGGAATTCACATAATAGCGGTTGTAACTACCTTAGCTTCAACAGTATGGGCCAAACTCTGCATCCAGACCCCTTTTTTCACTTCTCTGCCTTTATCCCAGAGGTTTCACAGCACTATTCCTCAGCTCCAGCTCTGCCACGTCAGTCTCAGCACATACTATTTATAGTGCCCACAGTTCCTGCTGGATTTGGTGAATGTTCAAGGTTTCTAAATAGCAACCGTGTGGTCTCCCAAGATGTGCCATTTGGAGAATGCAGATTCTGCTCGTACTGCGTCCATGCAAAACATTTACCACATTTCTGTCATTTATGGTTGCCACTGCAAAGGGCTTTGAAAGCCTGTTTCCTATATCATGTGGTTTTACCTGTGATCACTACCCACCAGTTTTAATGATAATATCAGGGAATTGCAGCATCAACTACAATCCCCACGGCTGAAGCTGAGCATCCAAAAATAACAAGGCAATTAGGAACATGCAGAGTGGCATTTTAGGCCTAAGGAGGGTGACTTTTCATCCAGCTAGGATGAATTCCCATTGACAGTCAATAGAAATGAAAACTGAACACCCCTGTAGACTTTGCAAGTCCAAACCCTTGAAAGAAAAATTGGGAGGAATGGGGAATGCAGGAACATACACTTGCACTTTGCTATCAAGTCACCATCAGGATATGAGAAGAAATTACTGATGATGGATATACTTATGGTCATAGCCAGTGCCTGGTGCTTAAACATGACAGCGGGAAAAGAGAAAGCAAAGTGGCTTTTGTCTGACAGAGGCTGCAGAAAGTGTGGTAGCTATCAGAGATGTCCAAGAAGCCCAGTTTGGCCCATTCACTAACAGCATCTGCTCCTACTTCTGTAAAAGTGTGGGTGTTGTCCCAAGTGCCATACATCAAGCCCCCCCTTGGCCCCTTTGCTGTTGTTACCTCATTCCCATTTCCATGATGTGTGAAAGGTAATTCCCTTGGCCACTTCCTCTCTCCTGTGCATAAATGTCCCGAGATAGCTGTAAAGCTGGATGTAAGAACCCCAGGGAGACTTGTGGAGGAGAAGAGCCCAAGGCTGAACTCTCCTGCAACAGATACAAGGAAGAGAAAATCTGTAGTGCTGCTCTGTAGCTCAGCGGGAGCTGAGGAAATCTCATATCTCTTGGGATCAAGCCTCCTGAGAATGATTTTTGGATAATCCTGGACAAAGAGCCCTCCATGCTTAAGGTTTTTATGAAGGTAGAATGAGAGCATTGTGAAGAGTGAAACATGCACTTTACTCAGTATGGATCTGGAAAAAAATGTCAAAGGAAGTGAATTTAAATTCCTTTAAATGCAATTAGAGGTGACAAGATTTCTCATGATGAGAGACTGCGTTAAAGCAAAAGCTAAAAGTTCCCATCCAGTTCATAAAGCCTTAGGTAGCTATTGGTAATACGAATTAAATTAATCAAAATGGGTAAAAGATAATGATCCTCTTGGGAACAAAATTAGCTCCTTAATGAAAGAAATGGAGTTCAGAAATTATAATAGAATATTAGCAGATGTGCCCTTTGGAAATTATAAATTTGCAAAATCCCCTTATGTAGATATTAGTTTGAGTCAAATTATCACTAAATCTGACCCTGGAGATGTGACGTGAATATGAGCACTAAGATCTGCTCAGGAGGACCTGAAATCCTCTGTCAGCAGTTCTGCTGGGCTGGGTTGGGTATCGCAGAGCACTCTCCCAAGTTAGCAACAGGGCACAGTCAAAACCCAAAACTACTTGTTATCTGATAAGGTCTTGATAAGGAGTCCTACTGCCACTTGTGGCCTCTGGGTTGCTGAGAATAATTATCCTACAGGAGAGATTTTTAGGAAGACTCACATTTCAGCAGGACACAGGTGGTCCTTATCCTTGTGGCCATCCCATGCAATGGATGTTCCGTTCCGCATGTGGGTCACTACCTTGAAACCAAAGCATAAAGGACAGTTTATCAGTGTGGATCAGCATTTAGTGAGGAACAACAGGCTCATCAGAGATCCAAGACATGTCAAAGTCACAGAAAGCAAACAAAATTCCGGAAAACAAACAAACAAAATATGATTAATTGCTCATGTTGAGACTACAAAGAATTTATTACATGTTTTTATGGCTCTTTCCAGCCAAGAACTTTTCTAAGCCATTTATGGAAAACATAAAAGCCACTGGGAGTTAAATAGGATAAAAACTAGATTTAAATCATCCTTACACATGCTGCTCACATCAGCATACAGCTGTTTTTCAGCATTTGGAGTCCTTGAAACTTTTAAGCCATTTAGAACAGCATGTGATTGGTATGAAAAATAGCACAGGCTTTCTTTTTATAAAAAGAAATCACGCTCCAGGGTGCTAGATGGAGGGACTCCAGAAGCCAAGGGAGATGTTTGAAGTGCTTATTGGCATTCCAGGACCCAGAAAACTCTTCCTGCCTCACGCTATCTCATAGCAATCCTGATGCCTCCATCCTGGGAACGAAACGAGGAAGACATTCCCCCTGGTGCAGATGGCTAACGTACAGCACAAAGCATGCTTGAGTCCCCAATTTGAGGATGTAATGTGCATAGTTGAGGGAATGAGATCTTCCTTTTAGTTTTGTATTTATAGCACAAGTGGCAGCACTGTAAGCTTCCTCATACTGTCCTGCCAAAGTTGATTCAGCTCTGCTTGGACTGTCAGGAGTGGAGTTTGCATGCTCCACTCAATAAGCCACTAACCATAAAAAGATCTTGGACAAGGGAAAATCCAATAGTCCCCAAGACAGTAACTCCTCCTCCCATCCCAGAAGGGAAAAATTGCCAGTTTCCACAAGTAAAAAGGCAAACGAAAAACATTAGACAATTACAGGAGAAAAAGGAGAGGGGGGGAAAAGAAAGGCCCAAACCACGTTCTGGGCAGTTCTCAAAGAAGAAGTACACCATATGTTGTACCCTTGAAATTTGTGAACAAATGACTAGGGGAAAGAGGGGCAAAGTTGAGAGCAGTGGGATTGGGATGGTGCTTGAGATCGTGCAATGTTAACATCAGACACAGAAATGTGTGATTCTTTGGTTCTCAGTGTGAAAGGGCTTTGCAAAAATGGATCCGTGACATTATTACCACTTTTCAGATAAGCAAATGGAAAGAGAAAGAACATAGAGTGACTTTGTCCAAGTTTTAAAGATTAGGAGTCCTGTTTTTTAAAGATCTTTCAGGTTTCTAAAGTTGACTTTATTCTGAATTGCAATGAAACCCCCAAAGTCTGAAATTCTCAGCAAAGGGGAATTAAAAAAAAAAACAACGTATTTCAAGTTGATTGACAGGTTTTGTTGTAATGGAAACTGAAACATTCTGTTTTGACTTTGACTTTTTAAAGTTAATATTATGTTGTAGCAAAAAAGCTAATACAAAGTAAAAAAAAAAAAATCAAGTCAGAAAGTTGTTTCAAAATAAAATATAGAATGGGATATTTCAATACTACATTGTCAGTACTTTTCTCACTGATTTTCTTCCAGGAGTCTGCTGAAAGCAATCCTCTTTTGCAAGGGGTTTTGATTTCTGATATAGTTCTTTTCCAATTTTTCTGACCAACTGTGCCAAGAACATAACTTTGACAGCTCACTTCACCATCTAAGGACACATTTTAAACATGAGAACACTTTAATACAAGAAGTACGATTTCATACCATCAGCAACATGACTTTTTTTCCGTAGGGTATTGAAAGTGCCATGCTGAGTCTGACATGAAATTCATTCAGGCCAGTGTGACTTAGTCACTGATAGCCCTGAGTTGCCTAATCTGGTTTTGAACCTGTTTTTAGTTGATGTCTGCAACGTTCAGTGGCAACGAGTACTACATTTTAAGAGTTTGTATATATTACAGCAAAAAATGCTTTGTTAATCTCAGTCTTGCTGCTTCATAGTTTTCATGGGGTATCTCATGGGTCTTGTACTGACAGAAATAATGAATCATCACTTCCCATTTGCCTGCTCCACATCACTCCCAAATTTGTAGACTTATTTGATATTCTCCTTCAAAAGTTGTCTAATATTTTATTATCCTGAGTAATTTTATCTTTTCTGCAGACTTGTATCCCTTCATGATTCAGCAGCTCTGATGGAAAACACACAAATACATAGAGCAAGAACTTTGCTGCCCAGTAACTCCCCTCCCTGCCATGTCCCCTGCCCCATGAACTCCAGGAGAGCCCCCCTTCCTTAAAAACCCTTGGTGAGAAATCTTGTCAAAAGTATCGTGAAATGTGAGTTCATTTCTTATCAGCTGGATCACATTTATTCAGATAGTTGCTAGCTCCTCCAAGTTTCTTTGCTATGTTTTAAAGGTAAGACTTTACAAAACCTCTGCAGCTCTCCCTCAGCAACAAGTATGTATTTTTGTGTCTAAGAATTCTGTTTATGATCGTTTCTACAAGTTTGACTGGTCTTTAATGGAGAATTATTGATCCATCCTTCCCAGTGATACCTACAGTCATTACTAAAGACTAGTGACACATTTGCCATTGTGCGTTATTCTGGGGAAAAAAATGATAGGTTACATACCACAATTAGTTGCTGAATAATTTAACATCTGAATTCCTTTATAACTCTTCAGTGACCTCTGTCTTGTTCTTGTGATTTGACCGGCAATCTCTTCTATTGACACTTTGGCTTTAGATAGGTCCTTAGTCTCCTCAGCATCAAATATACTTCTGGTGTGAGACCCTGTCTCACAAGTAGTGAACAGTGAGTCCAATAATTAATTTCCTCTTTCTATAGTGACCTTGCCTCTCTTCAATACTTCTTTTGCTTCTTGACCATCTACTGGTTTCATTGACACTTTTCCTGTAGCAAAGGTGGTTGTATTTGTTATTGCTGATTCTGCTGCCATTATAATCCCTGGTACCTTTTATATTCTTGGCAAAGATCTCCTGAAAATCTTTTTTCGTGCTTCATGTAGTTTTGCATTTAGCATTTAACATGCAAGTATGTGTTTTATAGTTTTCTCATTCTAATGCTTATTTTATTTTTAGTAGTTTTCTTTTACTAGTAACCAGAGAGGTTTTCTGAAGGGTTGTTTTTGTATTAAGCATGGTATATCTAGTCTTGCTGTCTGCAAACATTACTTGCTCCTTCTATTTTTCTGTGCATGAGTAGCTTCAGTATCAAAGCACATTTGATGACAAATACTGAAACTTACTGTTGATATTTAGCACATGTATTACTCAAGGGTTATTTTGTGACTAGTGCCACCTGAGGAGTATAAAATGTTAATAGCTATTGGATCAGTTTAATTTCTTTGTCAATTGTTGACATTTTTATTTCACCACTGTAAGCTGAGAAAGAGTAAGTGCAATAAATCCCTGATAAAACACACTCCGGTCTCCTGGTCTGGTGACTTATCCTCTAATCCGTAACACTTTTTAGCCACCTAACTTGCTTTTCCTAGTCCAGAACTCATGAAATCTAGATTATTTTCTAGCTTTCTTACACATTTCCCATCTGCCCATCATCAAACGACCCCTTGTATCCAGTGAGAATGACCGCACTTCCTCACTTCAGAGACAGTGTGTGAGGAGATGTGCAGTAACATGAGCCATGGAGATACCAGCTCAGAGCATGCTATATGTGGGAAATTTATTCATCTCCCCCCGCATCACATGATACTTGTTTTCTTCGGAGGCTTCCAAACCTCAACCCCTTTATCTACCTATTTTGTGAAAATAGAGTCTACTTGCAGAGATGTAAGACCTGATACCTGTGAAAATGGATTCATTTCTACTGTTAAGAATTGCCTACAATTTGCGGTATTTGGGAAGAGAAATAATTTTTGTTGAAATGAACAAACTTGCCCTGGAGCCCAGTGAAACACTGGAAACAAGTTCATACATAATAGGACCCTCCTGCAGTTCAAGGTTTTATGATTCCTATGACCTGCCTGGAGGGGAATCAGAGACTTTGTAAGCCTGGTCTGAACCCATGAACCATGTCTCCCCACCTCGGAAAGAAAGGGCGGACACAGCTAGGGAGCATCCAGACAGTTCCAGAAGAGCCAGCTGCACACGGGGCAGGTGCTTGGGCTGAGCTTGAAAGCAGCCTATAGACAACTTCAGTTTATGGGCATCTGCTAGTATCTAAGGGGATTTCTGGCAGCAAACCACCACTGGTTCCTCCTCCTCTGGGTAGAGAGGCTTTCTCATCTCCCAACGTGTCCCTGCTGGGGCACCAAACAGCCTGGTGGGGTCCTGCACTGGATTGTTGGCAAAGGGTTTCGCGGGGCGATATCTACTCAAGCATGAGACTGCTAAGAAAGACCTCTGCTTGGGCTTGAGCTGCCTTTGTCTGCCCCATGATATGAGGAGATGCCACCCCAGTGCCGCACTGCTGTGGAGGCAGCCTCTGGGATTCAGACACTTGGGACGACCTAGCCCAAAACACTTGTCCTGGAGCCCTCGTCTTCACAAGCCTGAAACCTTTTAGAAGCTTGATTTAATGCTCACTGTAACAGTGGTACTTAAAGCATTGCCTCCAAGGAGCTCAGGGTTCCTATCCTATTACAGGCTTAGAGCCCCCTAGAAGTTATCTAGGTCTGACACAGGCCTGAGAGGAACTGCTAGAAAGAGTCATTTGCACTGGGAAATGCTTGTTGTCTATTCCCATTAGAAACAACACTGTATTACTATATATATATTTAAAAGGGTCAATAACTCACAGATACAGAAAGAATATTTTACTAAAGTATGTGCTGCTTTGTTCATCTGGAGACCCTCTGGGAAAAAAGCCATCAAGAATAACAAGCACGCTAAATACTAATAGTCACAATCATAAAAAATTACATGCATGATTAAAATATCTGTTTCAAGGCACTTTTACATTTGCTAATAAAAGTCTCCTTATGAATATCAAAATACAATTTTCCATATGAAAAGGACAAGCAAAAAACAAATAACATCTTAGCCTTATTTGCAGTGACCTTGCAAGATTTCTAAAAATCTGACCTCTCTATCTTTTAAATGCATTGAATGTATGTAAATGATTTAGATAAGGATGTCAGATGTGAGATACCAACTTTGGTTGATAGTGCCAGAACTGGAGAGAGAAAAACTGAATAACAAACAACATCATAACCAGATTCAGGGGGAAGCAGATCTTTCAGGCAACTTGGCCAGTAAATAGAAAACACAATTTAAATTGGGCAAATGTTACATAATAAATCTAGAGGCAGTGAGCCAGGACAGCGAAAGTACATTTTAAGCAGAGGAGTAATTCAGAGCAAGCTGACCAGGAAAGGAATTTTCTCCAGGGGTTACTTTAGCGAAGCCCTCCGAGCCATCCGGCTGGAGTTCAACTCCAGCACAAAAGGCAAGGGGAGACTGGATGGATCAGAGAAGAGGCTATAAATCAGAAGGGATAACATTTCTGCACGAGGCGGGGCACTGTTTCATTGGAAGCACTGCGCTCGGTCACCTTTACACACAAAAAAAGGCCATTACTGCCCTGGAGCGGGTACACCCTCAGCCATGCAGGCTGACGGCAGATTTTTGGAAAATGACTTGCAAAGGGCGCCTGGAGCAGGGGATCTGCTCAGGGGAGAAGCCAGCCATTTCCAGCAAAGCAAATGAAATCACCCAGATAATGAAAGAGTGGGGTCATCCTAGCTGCCCTGTGGTGAGCACCCTGTAAGCAGGGCTGGGGGCCATCTGCTCCAGGCATGGTGCCACTTGCTGCAAAGCAGCTCTCCAGAGGATTTGCAGCCTCTCGTTGAGACACCAGACTCTGGAAATCAGAGGCTGCAAATCCCCCAGAGAGCAGTGTTTGTGCTCCTCTGAAATCCACGACAAACTACACCCTTTGAATCCCTTGACTCGGGGTTTCCCCAGCTGATCCCAGAAGCAGATAGCTGAGAAAAAGGGGAGACTGGACACCCAGACCACTCCCAGTTTTTGCTTTTCTCTCAAGCCTCTGTCACAAGACCCCTAATTTACCAGTGACACTGTAAATGCAGGCATCACCATCCTCCTCCGGATGCACGATAAGACATTTTAACACTCGTGTGACTGTAGTACAGTCTGACATTGGGACACAAGGGGGAATACAAGCTCCTCACTTGCTAGAAGTTAATTGCTCTTCCCCTTTAGCCCAGACAGCAGAGATCTCTGCTAGGCAGCCAGGGTGCAGCCGAGCGTTATGCTTTCAGCATATGGACCATTTAAATTCCTAGCAAAAAGAACAGTTTAAACCACTTGGTGCTCGGGTAGGATTTCTGCCATCTGGTAGCCCATATCTTCTGCTGGCAGAAGCCAAGGTTGGATGCAGCTCTAGGATAGTAATTGTAGTGTCATTTTCATACAAATGGCTTGTAACTGGTGAGTTTGGGGTAGCCCCACCAGAAAGCATTTGCCTTGCAAGCATTTTCCCTGCCTCTTGCTGTGTATCATGAGTCCAAAGGAAATAAGGGGCTTTCTCAAGAATATTACTGGTGCATCCACAGTGTGGACCTGGAAGGGATGAGCTTGTTGATACTTATTTTGTTCATTCTTGCTGAAGACTGAACCACAGATGCTGAAAATCTCTCCTCTCTGGTGGGAGAAACGGACAGTGAGACCTGAGAGCAGATCACTGATCTGGTCACTGGTGGGGTTGAAAGCTCAGAAGTGAACTCAGGCTCCAGCTCATTTTGTAGTGACTGCCAAGAAATGGGACTTTCAGATGACCATGAAATCACAAAAGAAACATCACTGATGACAATTTAACAAGCAGAATGAATCCCTCAGGTCATAATAATAGCTCCTGCTTTCTCCATAGTAAAGCCTCTAAATGTGGTGCAAAGCCACCCTCAGGCAGAGATCCCCACTTGATGTGAACCTGAGCCCCAGCACACATAATCAGCAGACACACATTCATGCTCTGGGAGTCCTTCTTGAACAAGGGTGCTTTACAAGAGTCTTGCCCTCCTGATATCCATGAGGCTAGCTGTGTAACCTGGTCTTCAAATAATTTATGCAGGTAAAACGGAGCTCATAATTTTTCCTCTTTTTATGCTCATTATTCCCTCTTCCCATTCCAGAAAAGATCTCTTGTAGAAGACTGATGTTACTAGCTGCGTAACAGCAGCATTTCCCAGGAGTTACACTGAGGATGCCAGGTGAGCACAAGAGATGTCATCTCACAGAATGCGCTGCTTTACAAGGGCCCTGTATCCTCCTTCAGACACATCCAGTGTCTCAGTGAGATGTGGTGCTTGTCTCAAAGCTGCTCCGTGAATGGCTACGTACACATCTGAGGACAATTCTGTTCTTATATCGCTCATCAGCTGAAGGGGGCATAACACCTTGTGGAATATTCACATTTACACCACACCTAAATGCATTGTTTAAAATGCAGATTGTTACAACATCCAACTTTAACTTAGTAAGTACTGTACCCAGTTATCAAGATTTAACACAAGTTTATTTTGCATTGGTACCTCTTTCTGGAGGTCCTACGTTAATTGTTAAATGGTGTCCTCCCTACATTTTTTGTCAGAGAGACTAAAGGAAGCTAATTCCTGGAGTCTGTTTTGGCCACAGGACTTGCTAGAAAGCCAGTGTGATAGAAACATCATTAGTTAACAACTGACTGTTGCTTTGGCTGTTCAGAAACCAGAGATGGGATTTATCCTATTGTCTAAAACTTCATCCACCTTAAAATTAAGTAACTAGTCAGCACCAGCTGATTAGGCTGGCACAATGTCCAGGGTGAGGGCAACCTGTGGGGAGTGAGTCATGCTGCCCTAAGGTGGGTATTTAACACAAGAGGGACATGTGTTCATGTCAGGATGAGCATCTCCTCTCCACTGACCAGCTGGGGCTTGGTCACTAGTTTAGTCTTGCTGCCTAACTCATTAATTGATTTTGATGGACCAAACTGAGTGCAATGAATGCTATTCCCAACCGCAACCTCCTTTCTACAGACCTCTCTGCTTCTACCTTTGGTTTTAGAGGTCACTGGACCTCTATAGGTTCACTGGACAAGCACATCTCCACACTATAACCTAAGGAACCCCAGCCCACTCTGTTGTCAAAGGCTTTTTTTGGTGTACTTGGACAGAGAGGATTGCTGGGTGTGTTGTTTACAGCACTCTCCCAGAAAAATATGTATTGAGGAGCACCCCACCCCACCCCCATTCTGTTAAAATCTTCTACCTATTCTAATATCTATACAGTTATTAAAAGCTCCAGGGTTTTGTGAAGTATTTTTTATTAACAGATATGAGAGAAAGGAGCCTTTGTTCAAGAGCTAAAACACCCAGGTAAAACCTGAAGGACCTTTTCTGTTGATGCCTGCAAGAAGTTTTCCACCAGAGACAGCTGAACAACAAAATTGACACAGATAAAATTGCTAACGGTAGAGAGGTGGGAAGAAAATAGAGCTGTGAAAACAAAATCTTTCATGATTTTTCACACCTAATCCCCAAACAAGTGGCATAAAGCACAGAAACTACTTCCCCCCTCCCTTTCTTTTGTGTTCCATATAATACTAGATGTAAACCTGGCACCTGAATAACAGCAGGTATACCTGCATGCCAAATGATTGCCACATAAGTTTCACCTCCAGCGAGATATCAGTGAATCTACAGCAAGAAAGCAGAAAGGGCTGAAGCTTTCATAAAACCATCCACCAGGCTTTTCTGTTTACTTTTTCAACTTCAGCTGCCTTTCCACTGAGGTACAGCAGTGTCACTTATAATTCCCTGAGGCTATGCTAGATAAATACACAGCTTATTTAAGCAGCCCTACCATCCATTTAGAGCAGATGAAAGCTTCCTACCAGCTGGAAGGTGTTTGCTGTAGCCCCCTGTCCACCCTCTCTCTCTCTGCCCTTCAGAGGCTGAAGCAGACTGCAGGAACAGCGCCTGCCAGCACAGGAGAGGGTTTTTGCAAGACATCTGGTGTGGTTCTTGCGTGACAGGCTGGTTCAAGGAAAGACCCATACATTAGGTGGTGGTTGCAATAAGAGCAGCTGTGGTTCTGTACTTCCCTAATGTATACTTTAGACCAACTGTTTATCTATTCACTTCCAACAAATTTCTTGATTTGGGGCTTTTGCAGATTTAAAAATCCCATTAATGGTCCCCTAGCTGCTTTTCTTTTTCTGTGATAAGTCTAAATAAAATAAATGAAATGTTCCTTGGGCCTCCCCACCTCAAGTCCTTTGATTCAAACGACCTTAGATATCTTCTCTCATCTTCAAATATCCTGGAACAATGTGTTATTCTGACCTGAATCTTGTTATATTTGGTGTTTTTTTTCTTAGAACTCAAGCTACTGGAGAATCTCAGGTTCCATTAAAAATATTTTTGAAGTAGATAAGTGGTTTCAGAGAACAGCTTGAAAGCACAATTTGAGTGCAAGCTATGAGATCAGCAGCCAGGTCTTAAAGTGGAGTCTCACACAGCTTTTAGCTAGTAAGATGTGCTTTGCAGCAGTCTCTTCACTTCTGAACGCTTGCTGTTGGATCAGCTGCAACTCCCCTCTGTTCTTCGAGAAGCTGCTGTGCCCCCCTGCTCCCACCCCAGCATTCACAGGGCACAGGCAGCCCCTCCTCTGTGCTTCCCAGAGAAGAAAGAAGCTGCCGCCAGCTCCAAACACAAGCCACAGAGGCTGAGAAGATGCTTGTGGCCAAAGGAAGACATTTTTGCTCTGTGCTAATGACGTCCGGCTAATTCACTGGTGCTGGAGAGGTCCGTGAGAGCTGTGCAGCGTAACCTGGGAACGGCAGTTGTGTTGCTAATAATAAAAGATTTTTTGCGGACTGGGTAATGACATGGATCTGTCAACTCCCCCACACAAAGTGTAAGGGCGGAAAGCAACCACTTGGCTTTCCAGAATAATTTGGAGAGGGAGCTTCTCGTTTGTGGGAGCTAACAGCCTTCTCCAGAAGACGAAGTTTGTAAGGGAGGAGGTGGCAAAAGTCCTGGCCTAATGAGACCAGGATATCTGAGCCAAGACCAGGGACAGTTTTGGTAAACTAGCTATCATAATATCCCTTGTATAAGAAAGTCTACGAGTATAAACAAAAGTGTTATGAAAGCATTTCTGACTATGAATTTTTCTTTTCAAGAAATCAATATATTTCTTCCACCTGGATTTAACAGGAAAAAAAAATCCCAGCCCTAGTCTCTGTTCGCTCGTGGCTAGACTGTACGAGTTCAGGTTCCCTATTAAATGCCATACGTTCGGAGCCATTTCTGTGGAGCTCTGCTGACTTTACTCTCTGAGGCCTTCATCTCAGCCTTGATTTATTCTGCAGAAGCACGCAGCTGGCTCACTACCTTTCCACCAGCGCTCATTCTCAAAAAATACTGCTGCTCGACCTGGGCTTGGCAGCAAGCTTATTGCTAGGTTGTGGTGCTGGGTCTGGTGGTTGGTTGGTTTTCTTCTCCCCCTCATCTTTTCTGTCTTTCCATCTTTCCTCTCCCCCTGTCAGAGTGACAGTCACCATCTCGGGGATCTGGCACAAAAGACTGGAGCAGCATGATGTGGCTGATACAGGCAAGAAGCCAGAACATTTTGTGTAGGTTAACTGTCCTCCTAGGCAGAGAGCGTCCCTCAGCTCAGACACATGCCAGCAGCCAGCCATTCCTCCACTCCTCCTCCCCTCCCCAGCTATTCCTCCCACTCAAACTTTTATGCTTAGCCCAAGTTGATTAAAACATTGCTGTCATTTAAAAAAAAAAAAAAAAGCCAGGGGAGGGAAATTTCCTTGCAGCTGCTGCTTCTGTCAGCCGGCAAGTTGCCTTTAAACTCTCCCTGATAGAAAGCAGCAGTGTGCTCTGGCTTTCCTTTCCTTGCTGCTGAAGGCCTCCTGCACACAGACTTTTCCACACCAGAGCCATCCAGAGGAGCCTGCTCCCGATGATGAGCAGCATTGCCTGCCAGCATCCTTCCCTCCTGCCAGTTTCCCACAGCTGGGCACATGGAGTGTGAGGTCCTGGTGCCCCAGCAGAGCCCAGCCTGGGGACACTAGGGCAAATTGTGGTGGGACGCGCCAACACATTATGGCCCTATGTGGATCATCTGGCCAGCAAAGATGAGGTGGTGACGTCCTACCTGTTCGCGCTATCACCATGGCAAAACCATGCATGGAAGGCTGTCACCCCTCTCCCACACCATTGAGATAGGCACAAGTAAACCCTGCAGTTGGGAACATCCCTGAGCTCTGAGTGGGGCTTTTTTGGGAATGCAGACTTGAATCCAGATGTGGTGCATGCAGCTGGCACATGTCCTTAGAACAGGCCAAACCCAAACCACAGATCTGTATCATACCTCACCATTCCCAAGGCCTGCAGAACTCAACTTGAGCTTTACAGCCTGACACATCTGCTCCTGAGTTGTTAAAATGAGCACAAGAAAGAGATTTGGCTTATCTTCTCTGCTTGGAAGCAAACATCAGCCCTCCACTCAACAGTCTGCATGAGAAGCTAGTGACCTCCCAAGGATACAAACAAGGGAAGGGGGTTGCTGGGACGGTACCGATGCTTTGACAATAAAATATTATGCTTTACAAATAACAACAAAATACATCCCACAAAAAAAGAAAGCAAAACACAGGCATGTTAGGCCATCTTCCCAGTTCTACACATGCTTTCACCCTCCTTACTCCTTTTCTGTTTCTCACAAAGCCCGTCTTATTTTTATGCTGTCTCCATGGCCCTGGTTTCCTTCATACTGAAGACTTGGTAAGATTTAGTTTCGTAAGGCAGGAAAGCTCTGGTGTATTTATTAAATGTTCTTTCAGTCCTCGACAACTTAAAAGGCTCAAAAAGATGACAAAAAAGCAAACAACAAGTTGAAAAATCATGTGCTAACCATTAAATCCTTGGTTTTGTTTGTACTTCTACAGCTCAAGGTACAGAAAAAACACATTTAAGTCATTACAAAATTTAAGTTTGGTACCTCATGTATGGTGACCCACATTTTCAAAAATCGACGAAACAACGATGGTTCTCCACTTCAGGTATCCCAAGCCAAGCCTCATTTTCACAGACCAGATAGTTGATCTTCCTAAAGAAAAAACTTCATTTATTAAGAGATAACTAGCCATTTAATAAACCAAGCTGATTAGTTTTTCCATTATTAGTCACTGCAGTGTTTAAGACCAGAAATTTTATAGGATACAGTGACAAGAAAAGGAATGAGCAATTTAGTTGTTGCAACAAGACTAACAAAACTTCCTATTTCTTTGTTAATCTGCTAATAAAACATGGGTTCCAAAATATCTGTTGCATGACTTGTTATCTTAAAGCTGAACTTCTGAAGTTTTCAAACCTTGGAAATTCCTCTTCTTTCAATATTAATTTCTGTTCTCCATCAAAATGACAATCCATTCAAAATTTCTCCCGAGAAAAATTTCCAGGAGAAAAACGTTCAAATGATAAATTTATTTTGCTAAAAGTATGTTTCATTTTACTTTCAACTTTATAAACAAAATAAAAATACCTTCTAAAGAACAAGAAAATGAAAACAAGGAGTACTTTATTCTAAAATACTTTGAAATAAAATGTTCTTATATCTTCAAGATAATTTCTCTTAAACACTTTTTCAACACACAGTATTGTCAACCTGTGCTGACAAAGTCTTGCAGCACGTTTTTGGTTTTTTGATACAGCAGCTCTGTCCAGGCAAGAAAGGTTACTTTGGGCAACACTGGACTAGTTTAAACTGCACGTGTATGGGCAAGGATGGGCAGGTGTCTCTTGACTAAGAGGTCACAGGCTAAACTTTGCCCTTGTACGATCTAAAGTGATGGATACATATGACCACCGGAAAAAACGGTTAACGCAATTACCAGCTGACCCATTCCAGCAGCGAGCATGTTGATGCTGGAATTATCCAAATGACTGCCTGATGAAAGGATGCATTTGTTCAAAGCACATTTGCCTAGCTCACTAATCTCTGCAGATATCCTGTTGGGAAATGCTTTGAATCCAATACCTGAAAAATGAATTTGGCAAATGAATAAACATCCCACAAGCCTATTACTGAAATATTATGCACCTGTTACAAGAATGCTGCCGTGCATTCATTTTCATGCAGTACCATGGTTCCTTAAAATGTTTTTTTGATGATGGAGTACAAAAAGCTGTTACCAAAACGAATGTTACTTTGAGGGCAGAGTTTGCAACCCACATGCTCGGATGCATCTGAAGAAAAGCCTGAGCGCCATGGGTCAGGCTAACTGTGTGTCCCTCTTCTCTGGGTGGCAGAAGTCCATTGGAGGAAGTGATCCTGCCAAAAACCCAGACAGACAGATATGTGAATTCAGTTGCCCGTACCCGAGGTCTACATGAATTTTATTTACCCTAGGTATGGAAGTCAGACAAACAGATATGCTGCAAGGCTGTGGAGCAGGGCTATTTGCTGCTTGGTGGCAGAGGGGCATTAGAGGTATGATTTAGGATTTCCTGCTGCTTGTGAAGTATTCTGTAACCTTTACTGTGAAAAACAGTAACCATCATGAATGCTTCTTGGTGAATAAATAGCCACCTTGTTGACAAGGACTTCAGCAAGTAGGCATCAGATTATTGGCAATGAATTTTATGACTTTAACAACTGTGCTTCATGACTGCTTTGATCAGACAATTGATATTCTGGAGAGGTTGCCTCAACGTGGAGATAAGCTTAAGCAAAGGACTCTGCACAGGTCTGGTGAAGGAGAAAGAGTGGAAATTCCCCAAGCATGCCAGAGGGGAAGGCTCACAAAGACATACCATGTCAGACACAGGAGGGGAAGTGCTGGACAGACTTTCCAGACCATTGTTCTAGCAAATGGGTTTACCAGCAGAGCTATTTCTATGCCATGGTTAATAATATTCGTAGAAGGTCACCTCTACATTTGCAACAATGAACATCAGTTTTTTGAGGCACATATTAAAAGCCAGTTGTTTAATCAACAAAGAACACTAACTCCAGTACCTCTGTCCACTGAAAAACTAAAAGCCAGAGCTTACATTTTAAAACACGTGGAGGTCAACTACATGCAGAGAAATCAGTCGCTGTCTAGCAGCTGAATGCAATAAAATTGTAAACTTTTCAGAGATAATTTGCAAAAGAAAGAGAGGCTAAATTAAATGAATAAATTATTTCCTATGAATCATTCACTCTGCTCTAATTAACAGGAGCTTGTGTACTCAGCTCCTTCTGCAGTATCTCCATAGCTGCCCCTAAGGGTCAGAGTCCCTGAGAAATCCATCATTTTACTTTCAAATGTGTTTTCATTAAGTTATAGGCAGAAATAACAACAAAAGAGAGAGTCTGAGGAAGAAAGGAGGAGAAATTATCAAGGGGACTTAGTAGCAGTTGAACTTCAATTAGGGATGGCATTCCAGTTCCTCACAGAAATATTTGGGTGCTTATCTGAACTTCTGCTCACACCACCTGGATGAAGGACTCCTCAAAAGGTCCCCCTTTCCAGATGCCACAATTCCCCTAATTAATCCTCCTTTGGACTCTGTAACCCCATAGCTAGCCTGCACACTGACGTCTCCAAGGATTGCTGCAAACATTATTAGCCTGTACATTAGAACAGTTGCCAGGAAATTAGAAGGGCAGGCACAGATTAGCTGGCAGTGGAGGGATGGGGGAATAAGGGAACATTAGTTCCCTCATGGGTACCAGCAGATGAGCGTCTGCTTATGCAGCATGTAACACAGTCATTGCGATGCAGCACCTTCCCTGTCCCCTCTTCCAGTTCAGTTAGAGAAACCTCTGCCTTGATGCTGTCATTATAAATGTTTTAGCTACAGGGTTTTTTTAAATGGTTGCATCCAATATTGGAATCACTGATGTTACAATAAAGCAAACACTTTTTTTTTTTTTTCTCTTTTTTTTACAAAATAAAGGGTTTGATCCACTGAAATCATATGGGCTGGTGGACCAGAGGATTACAATGAAAAAGTGGATAGCTCAGTTCCCTTCCTGGAGATGAGACTCTGCCCTGCAAGCCAAACCCCTGCCCCATCCAGAGGATATGTCAGTGGATAAGGGGAGAAGGGAAGAGAAGAGGGAAGCGGAGGGGCTGTCCAGAACCACCGATCTTCAGTCAGGAAAAAGAAGCAACATCAAAGAGTTAAGCCAGGATCTTAGATTTCAAAGAACAGTTTGCTCTGAGCTAGGCCAGTAAACATTTGGGAATTTTCAGGGGTTTGCTCATTACTCCATCCTTACTGCATGCCTCAACAATTTTTTTTCTTGACCTATTAATGACTTCCACCGTATTTAGTGCCCCAGAGCCCTAACCCACATCAGAGCCACACTGTGCCAGGCACACAGCAGCAGAGACTGCCCTGAAGAGCTCATGCAGTAATTAGGCAAGGTAGAATGAAGGTGGGAAGGGGAACAGCAAGGCAGGGAAGACCCAGGGTTTCAGCAAGGCAGCTGCCTCTGGCCTGCTGCACAAGCAGCAGGGAGCGAGTCTCCTGGCACAGCGTGAAGCGGCCTCGTCTTCCTCACCTGCAGCCAGATGCTGCTCCACGTTAAACATCGACACGCATTGCACGCCAATAGTGGTTAAATCCTCTGCAGAAAGAGGCAGCGTGCAACCTCCTTCCCCTGCCTGCCCCAAGGTAAAGCCAGGCAGATGGGCTCTTCGATGGCTGAGCGTAGCTTGGCAGTGCACTTGCAGGAACTTGGGT
Source organism: Numenius arquata (assembly GCF_964106895.1). Classification (NCBI taxonomy): domain Eukaryota; kingdom Metazoa; phylum Chordata; class Aves; order Charadriiformes; family Scolopacidae; genus Numenius; species Numenius arquata. The sequence continues at coordinate 65,204,451 of NC_133579.1, read as the reverse complement.
TTTTGCTGGTTTTCAGCATGCCAGAGTTTCTCTTCTGTCTGTTGACAGAAGATTTTCAGGGAAAAAAAAGCTCACACAGAAAGATCATTTCCTCTTATAAAAGGACCCTGGGAACAAGACAAGTATTACAGTGGAGAGAAACAAAATTAAAACAGGAGTAATTTCTCTGGAAAAGTGAGAAGGATTGTGTTCCTGGAAAAGCCTCCTGTCCCTTTACCCAGTAGTCAAACAGAGGTCAAAGTAATTAATATTAAAGTATCTATGTAATCATGTGTAGAATCTAGTTATAAATTCAGATTGCATTATAAAAACATCTTGTGACAGGAGACAAAATTATAGGTACAGGATTCAGAACCACTCTTCCAGAGAGTATATACAATTATGTCTAGTCTGGCCAAGTTTGGAGGAGTATACTGCTAACAAAGAAATTATAAATAGGCCAGTTTGTTTCCTTGCTTCCTCTGGTATTGTTCTGTTTACTATGGAGACTTCCCATACTTACATAGGCACGAGAGAAGAAGCAGGCCATATATTTTGCAACAAATATGTGAGCATACAGGCAAAGTAGAAGCAACTTCGCTCACCAGCTCTCTTCTGCCTGTAGTTTGTGTTCTGAATCTGAATCATGACCCCACCGTGCTCAGTGCCACCCAAACACACAGGATAACCTGCTTCTGTATTTACCTTTACAGTTTGGTGATTTTTCTTTTAACCAAAAAGGCACAGAGTGACTCAGTAGTGTACCCAAAACTTTCCCTTTTCAAGGAGACTTAGAAGGCTGGTGTGTGCACGCAGACACATTTCCAAGATTGAAAGATAATTTTGGGGGAAGCAAAAAAGCTTGGGCCAACTCCTCCAACTGATGGCTTTATAGTAAGGGTGGTCTGAGCTCTCTGCATTGTATATAAGATCAAATCCATGAGCTTGCCTTTGCTTAGACAGCTCCCTATACTCTCAGGTCTCTGCTTTCCTCTAGGCTTGTAGATGCTGATATTGAAGTTCAAATTCCTTAGAATAACACCATAACATGTATTATTCTGCCTGATTCAAGGGATGTAGGAGAATCACGCCCTGCATCTGTCAAAGCGCATCATTTTACATTAATGTTTTACCTCCAAAACTGAAGTGGAAGCTGCAAAGGTCAAAATCAAGCAGTATGTAGAAATGCTTTGACTCACACTACAAATACCACTTAATAGTTGTTAGTCAAGATGGAGAACTGCTCAAGAGAGAGGGAATCCGAGTTTCTGAAGTGTCAGGCTTAGTGGCCCTTTATTTTTGTAAACGATACGGCTAGACTCCAAGTATTTCTTCAAGCTGTGCAAAGGTGCAAAGATTGGACTGGTTTAAGACATTTAAGATTGCCTGGTTTAAGACGTTTTTCAGATAGCTAGCTGGATAACCAACTAACACTTTCCAAAACAAAGGTTGAAGACACCCACATTTTTCTCTTTCATATTGGTTTTCCGTTTCTTGGTGTAATAAGTACATCAGACTGTCCTGTTCTGTTTATTGCCCATAGTCTCCTTTTCTGTGCTCAAAAGCTAATAATATGCTACAGGGGACTGGTTTTGTTCTCTTTCCAACCATTCGTTCTTTCTCTATCATGCAATTAAATGTAAGAGTCACGGAAATATTTCTAGTTCACGTTTGGTTTTAGAGAACTCAAGCTGTGTGTATATAAAAGTGTCTTTTCATACAGTTTACTAATAAATACTGAATTTGATTCAGTAAATGCTCTAGAGACCTGAGACATTTTTAGTACCTGCGTAAAGTTATATAATGTGCCTAAGTGCTTTCCTCATTGCAAATGACCTAAAGTTATTTAAGTACTTTCTTCAGTACTAATCTAAATGCATGATATAAAAATAACAACATCCATTATGCTAATGTTCTTCCTAACTCAATAAAAAAAGTTTCAGTGCATGCTTCTTCTCAGCTATGGAACAGCCTATTTCAACTGAAGTGCTGCTTATTACCTTCTTTTCAGAGCCAAAACATCTTTCTGGGCTTAGTAGTTAAATCTATGTTAAAAAGCTTTTGTGGTTGTCCACAACATTTGATGTTTATTCTTAACACCCAGAGAGATGAAGCGCAGACTTTCTAGATGCAGATGATTGAGGGGATATCCAAGTCAAAACTCCTGTGACTGTATTAACATGCTCCTCCTCACTTTTTATGTCATCAGCTCGGTGAAAGCGTGGCTTTCATTATCCTGCCTTTGACTTGTGTGATTTTGTACTCAGGCATATAACATTTCCAATGCTGGCCACATTTAAAAAAAAAAATAACCAAAAAACAAACAAGCAAACAAAAACTTACCACATTAATAAGAAAGTCTGGAAAAGATTTCTCTGATTCATATAATCAGATTTTTTCATCTCGACTTCATAGACTGAGGCCAGGGGAAAATCTGCCCCTCTCGCTTGGAAATGATGTGGAAAGAATAACCAGGATTCAGGATGCCAGAGTTTTTTTCCTGTACTACGCCCTGCTTCAAACCCCAGGAACCTCCCATTGCAGGGGTGGCAAAGGGGTGGCTGGCATTCAGAGCCACTCTGGGGCAGGGTCAGGCCAAAAGATACCTTCCACTGCCAGTTGTACGGAATCAGTACAGTACAAGAACTGGCTTGTTTTCCATACCACTGAAGACACCTGGACAAAACATGCTACATGTAAATTCTCCAGTTAGATATTTATGCAAGATTTGATGAAGCAGAAAAGTTGCCAAAAAGACCTCAGACAATAGTTAGAAATTGCATCGTGTTGCACAGAAATTATAGACTCCCCTATATAAATTTTTGACCAGGAATTCAACATTTTTTGTTCCACTATCGGCCATCTCCAGCAACAGCAGTTACACAGCACAAGCAAAAAATCATATAAAATCATCCGCTTATTTCTCAGGTTGTCTTTTTCTCACCTCTCCTTAAGTTGAGCAAATACAACAGCAGCAAAGTATCCACTGGTATCACCTATCTTGACAAAATATTTGGAATGAAGCACCAAAGTGTAGAATTGCCTCTTTAAGCATCAAGAGGCAATAGCAAGATCCTACAAAGCTAATTTGTAATAATAGGAGTAAGTAGGTAGCTGGAGAAATAGTGGTTCCAGCTGCAAGTCTTACTGCTTGAGAAGAAAATGTCTGGAGCCTTACCAAAGATAGCAGGCATTCATAAGTGTAAAAAAAGCAGGGCTGCTCTTAATGTGTCATGCATTCCAGTTCAGAGAAAAAAAATGTATATTTTCAGATACATGATTTGATATGAAATAGCAGTCTACTGCTGTTTATTTTAAAACCCGAAGTTCGCATATAAATTTAATGAGATGTGGACAAATTGATACAAGAGGAATCAGAGCTGACATTCCTCACCTTGAACAAAGCTGATCCCTTCAGGCAGAAAAACCAAACAAAAGGTCTTTCAGTCGAACCAACAGGGTGGCAGAGCTGTCTTAGCCTCACTGCGACCAGGGTTTCTGCCACCAACAGCCTCATGAGCACCTTGCTTTCTGCAGAGCTGCTCTATGCAAAGCCAGCTGCAGTGCAAAGCCTTACCTAGGGACATCAGTAGCCCAGAAACCCCTAACACAGATCTCCCCTACAAAAAGTCATTCTTTCCTAATGAGTAAGGCCTTTTATACTGACAAGGTTTATTCATCCCAGCTGCTCTGCATTCTTGTAATGGAGCCCTATGGGTTTTTTCCCCCCATTTACCTGCAAAGTACAATTTCTGGGCTATTTCTGCAGAATACTTGCATCCAAACTTTTGCAGGGCTAAAGTCACTCATCCTTAGCTTGGTTTATTTATTTCTCAGCCTTGGTGTGGAAACAATTCCAGAGAATTGGAATGAATCTTCTGCCTCCAGCCACATTTTCCTTGCAAAAAAAAAGAGGTGAGCCATATCTATAGAGCTGCTCCCTCTCCCTTCAGCTCCTCTCAGCACCCTTTCCCCACTTCTATTTAGCGTTTGCCCTGCTAATGTGATTATATGAAACCCTGAAAGATAAACTTTACTGATACAGAAATGCTTGACAAATAGCCAAAAAACACCACTGATACCCAAAAGTGGAGACAAACAAACCGTATTAACGTACTTGCTAGATTGCGTAGAAAGCATCTCTTTGATGGACATACACGACATGCTAAGAAGATAAAATCGAGAGATGAAAATAAAAGGCAGGGAGCAGAGAAAACAAAGTAGAGGGGGCCTGGGTGTCTCAAGGGGTGTATAATGGGATAGAGAGATTTTCACCTTGAGGTCAGCTGCCTGAATCCTACGCAGGCTCACAGCAGCAGAGCTCTCACAGCCCCTCAGACACAGCGAGTGATTGGCACTAACTGATATGGAATAAGTTGTTAGCCGGGGTTTATCCCCAGAGGAATAACGGTCATACCTCTTCTTTCAGAAACACAGCCTCCTGCGCCTCCCTCCTTACTTTCCAGGGGCGAGACGTGCCTGGCCGTGACAGCTACCCAAACCAGTCCAACCCAAGTCCCTGTCGCTGTGTTTGGTGGGTGTATCACCCCAAACAGTGATGAGAGTTTAGGAGAGGTGAGTACAGAGCTGGCCAGTATCCAGGTGGAACAGAGAGGGGACCTTCCATCTGCGTCTGAGCACAGGGCAGCAATGCCAGGATGATGCTTTGCAGACAGAGGGTATGGACATACTGCCAGAGCTGGAGGAAAAACAGAAATTCTAAAGAAGGAAGAAGGTGAAAAAAGTATGACGGGGAATTTTGTCACCTACAAATTAGGAGCACAAAAACACTGAGAATTTTTTGCGGTGCAGGAAGTCTGAACAATTTCATTTTGGATGTAGTGAAGTTGAGTACTTCATGTTGAAAAGCTGAGGTGACTTTTTTTTGTTCTGACCTTTTCAACCCAATTTTCCTCACATTCACGCAGGAAAGCAAGAGGAAGTTCAGGTGTTTCTCACAATAACAATGCAGCATAGATTTCATAAAACCAGATCCAAACAAAAAGTCTCATAGCAAAATGTAACAAAATATCCATTTTATTCTGAGTTGTTCTTGAGGTATGTTGACAAATTACAACCAAAATTAAGATTAAGCCTTTTTTTTTTCTGTAAATTGAGTACTTTTTCAAAAAAAGACAAATGTTTTAAATGCAGTCTTTTCCCCAATCCGGTGTTTAATCCTGTAATACACCACAGCCCTTCTGTGTGATACATCACACAAGTCATTTTAGGTGAAACCTCAGCCCTCCCAAGGTCAGGCCTGGGAGTTCATCTGTGGATTTCACCGTAGCCTGGATTACTCTCTAAATCTGTGCATTGTAAATCCCCGGCTGTGAAGAAAGGATAATGGTACCTTCTGTAATGGACAGGGGACTGGTATACAGCAATTAAGGAAAACTAATGGGAAACTATGCTTTTATCTTATATTGCCTGTACAGGCTGGTATTGCCCATAATGTTATCAGGGAAAAAGGCACATCCTTGCCAGTGTAGCTCTTTCCAGTACTTGACTTTATGTGTTTATACGTGCATATGAGACTGAATTGTGATACTGCTTCTCTTAATTCTTGTTTGTTGAGGTACTGTAAATCAGTTCAACATAAACTAAGTTTGTGTGTTGAAGTTTTCCAAGATTTCAGGAAGTAAATGCACTGACGTTGAGATCATGATGCCTGAGCCACCAGGAGCCATGCAGGCGACTCAGACTCCCTGTTGTCATGTAAAAGATACTGCTACTTGTTGGAAAGACAGCAGGACACTCGTAACAGAAAGCTTACATGAAACACTATGATGTGCAAATCTGACCAAAATCAGGTGATCTAGCAGGTGTTGTCAACTTTCACTGTTGTCACATCACTGATGTAGCCCATGATGGCAAACTACACAAGTCACAGCTCACTGAGACTTTCAGTGGGTTTTGAAAAAGCTGATCTGGATGTTGCAGCTGGAATGTTTACAAAATGTTGTGGGGTTTTTATGGAAAATTCCTTTGCCTTTTTCAGTTATTTTATTCAAAGTGGCACTAAAATGGACTGAAGTCACTGGTATGAAACAATTCAAGCTTTCAACAGGTAACATAGTTTGATGACATAGATGAGAAATGAAGCCGAAATCAGCCCCAATTTGTAGCATTTAAGACAAGACACTTAGTATACCAGTTCAGGATTTATCAAATGGCAAATCTATGCCATATTTAGTATCCCTGTAAGCCTCCCTGTGTCACACACAATTGTAGCAAGATAATAAAGCAACCACTTGTTTCACTCACTGAAGGATTTTTCAGGACCTGGCTATAAGCGATTTTAATCAAGATTCGATGTTCCTTGGTAGAGCATAGCCCCATGTAAGGAAGGACAAGGATGGTATCTGTGGCCACGTGCCCCCCATCTGAGTTCACAGATCATAATCTAAAGCTGGCTGGAGACTGACAGCTCCATTTCCCGCTAGCTTTCAAGGCCTTGAAATTGGTTTTCACCCTTCCTGGGAACAAAAATTAAAAGGTTTCAACTTTTTTTATGGAAATGTAGCAGCGTCAGAACATCCATTTGGGGGTCAAAATTTTTGTCTTCTCTTTCAGAAAAGGAGGAGGTCAGGACAAGGAGAAAGGTCGTGAGAAACTGGGTTCTTGTGCTTGTGCTCCTACGTTGAGAGCAACACTTTCCCCACCTAATGCAGTGGGAAACCAGGTTTCCCACATCCACAGCTGTTACTTAAAGCTCCAGGTTAGCAAGAAAGTTACTTGCTGTCTTTGGTCTGTTTCTTTTGCTCCGGCCACTAAATGAGAAATTTAATCAAATTCAGTTAATTGAAGGAAAATTTCACTTGGCTGCATGTGTTTGGAGCTACTTTGCCATCAGCCTGGCCCTGGATGATGAGATTATCCATGCTTATTAATATGACTCCATTTAACTCTGCCCCTGCTTGATATTCCGAGGCACAAAAATTTGTGCAGCAAAACCTATTTCTGTGTGAAAAAAAAAAGCCTCTCTTCCATAAAGTCTTTTGCATACTCCGAATGTTATAAACCTTCCTCTGTGCATCTTAAGTGCGGGCCTAAGCCATTGCAGGATTGGAGCCAAAAGGCGCTGAATTCTTGTGCCGTCTGTCGATGTTGCTGACACACAACATGCTGCAGGATAACGTGAGCTCCCGGAGTCTCAGCTGCTGTTCTCCATGTCCCCGCTTGCCCCCTTGTTAAGACTCTGCAGACTCAGAGTCTCAATTCCCCTGGGCCTTCGCTGGTTAGGAATTTTATCTCCAGGTCATCGCCAGACAGGTAATTTTTTTTCCTTACTTGAGTGATAAGTTTAATCCAGTTGATTTCTTACCATTCACTACCCAGAGATAGAGAAAAAATGTAATAAATTCAAGTTTGCCTAAGAAAAGAAATACTCTTGGGAAGATAATCAGCTGGATTAGGAAACAAAGATAGGCTTCAAAACAGTAAGTCTAGAGCCCAGACTTTCATATGTCTACGTCAGTTAACTCTCCCCTCCCGTGATGTCATTGTCACATGCATCATCGCAAGCCGCCGCACTTGCTGCGTGCCTTGAGCCTGCGCTACAGTGCAAATGCTCGCATTTCCTTCCGAGGCACCCATTCTCAAGTGGCAGTAACGCAGCCCAGCTCCTATTCAAAATGTGGTAGAAAAAGATAGCACCTGGCATGGGATTATTCTACACTATTTGCATGGCAGTAAATCAAGCTGAAGCCGTTTTCAGTGGATCTGGGACCGGCTGATGTCCCATGCAGACTCCAAATTCCCCAGGGGAAGAGCTGTGAGAGTGCTTTTTCCCTCCTTTTTCTGTCATGTGCTGCTCTTTACTGAGCTGGGCACGTTGCATGGTTTGGCTGCCTCTAGACCCCTAGAATTAATTCCCATTAATGCCAGTAATTGTGTTCCTACAGATTCCATTTCATGTCTAATTTTAATAGAATCTGCTTCAGGTACAATAAAACCTCCAATTAGCCCAGGCACTTTTGTGGAGGCAATGGACAGGAAGGATGCTTGTAAGAGCTGAACAACAGCCCTAGTGGGAATAGAATTGGTAGGATTCTAGATTTAGTAAAGGATTGCCCTGATCACTTCTAGCCTATAGCTAAATAAGGAATTATGGAGACATGTCAATGTAACAGAGAGGACAGAGGAGTTGAGAAACTTGAGATCTGAAACATTCCCATGCCCCCTGCTCTCTGACCAGGAAAAAGTCACATTTAGTATCTCAGTCTTCCTATTTATAAATTAGAGAGAGTAACACAGGCTCGTGTTTGCTAAACCCTGAGATTAGAAAAGAAGGGTAGTAAATATGGGCAATCTACTTTGAATTAAATTGAGCTTTTTAAAACAAACCTTTCAGATAACAATCTAATCTCTCTATATATATTTCATAATAGCTTTTAGAAATATATGTTCTCTATATATTTCATAATAGCTTTTAGAAATATATGTTATGGCCTTTATTTATGATTTAATTGTGCTGGTGTCACTGTGACGTGATTTCATTTGAATTATAACTCCAATGGGAAATCAGCATGTCACCTCAAAGACAGGCAAAGTCTTCGGGGGACGATATAAGAGAGAGAGGCAATCTGGGAAGGAGATTTCAGAGCTGTGGTAAAATTCTTGTGATTTGATATAGTGGCTGGAGCTAAATGACACATTTGACTTCCTGCACTGGTCAATAATGGTCTATAATAGCCCAGTTTTGAAACTTTCTTGTTGTTTTTTTGTTCTTGTCTTTTCATATGAAGTGGCTCGACCTCCAACTGCCTCATCCTTTATCCCATGAGAATCTTCAATCTAATTTTCAATATCAGTACTTTCATCGTACAGTTCACTAAGCTCTTAGCTGAAACACTAAGCTCACACAAAGTAAGTGAAATAAGTATTTTTGTGCGTCTCTGAGAAAGGGTAATAAAGGAGCAGAAAGAGGCAGAGTCTGTTACTCAGTCAACTAACAGCCAGTCAGGAGCAGACAGTGGAAATAAAATATTTTTTTACAGCAAGATTCTCAATAAATACAGATATGTATCTTTTCTCCATACATCAATAGGCATCCAAGAAAGACTTAAGCAAAAAAAAAAATCAGAAAGACATTAAATAGACATGAATTTTGGTAGCACTCTATTGCCAGACATAGCTACTGTATTACTCTCTTTCTTACTGCTGTTTCTTTGTCTATAAATTGTGTAAGAATTAAAACTTTCAGAAAGAGCATTGGCCTAAATATAGTTAAAATGCCAAATGACTGGAAGTGAGCCCAGGCAAAGGACCCTTTGCTTCATTTCTCCTTGAATGGGTCACTCAAGACAAAGGTTGGCAAAGCATGCAGCTGTTACATGCCATGCCTTTTTTGTTCACAATTCCATTATTTATTCTAGCATTTATGAAACGTATTCTTTACAGCATATCTGGGGACATATGAAAAATGTACATCTACAAGTATTATAAACCTCTTTAGACCACTTCCTTGGAAGAAAACTGTCTACATTCCTCACAATAGCTGTTCTGTAAGGCAGAAATGGAGGAAGCAGACAGGCTTCGTATCACGGGCTTGTACTTTTTTCAGACCAATGGAAAAAGGAAATTCCAACAATTGGGACCACCACACCCCAGCAATGCCTCTTTTACAGTCCCAGATTTTAGGTCTAAGCTGCAATGCTCATGGTTATAATAACGCTGATGGTAATAATTGTTCTAGGCGCTTCCAGCTCTTGGCATCATGCACTGCCAAAGCAACATGGCTCACAAAGAGACATCATCCACAGCCTGAACTGCTCCCACAGAGATAAGGAGCCCAGTGCATACACTGGTGTGCTCATTTAATAGACTTTCTTTAGTTAACAGTGCTAAGTAAGCAGGAGAATGTGCTTCAAGGCTTGTGCCTTGTACTACCCAAAGTGCTCTGTAGGCATTGCAAGTAGTAAGTCACAAAGGAAGGATGAACCAGGATGAAACAACACTCAGACTGGACCTCAATTCTGCCTGGAGGATCAGGAACAGGTACAAAACCAGTAAACTCACTCATCCTCCCACTACGATGTTTTAATACTATGATGATGGGTTGTCGCTGTGCAAACTCTAGGTGATTCCTCTGGCTTAGCAGCACTTTTGAGAAAAGCTAGCCAGAGCCAAACAAGCAAATTTTTTGCAATCATCTCTCCTGACGTACACCTGTTAGCACAGCTAATTGTTTAAATTATCATCAGTTCTAACAATTTGATAAATCATTGCAAATATAGTTCATATTTAGTATTAGTTCTATATTTGTAAATAGCTTAGGAAGATGTTGGAATAAAAAATCAGTTGTTATAAAATGGTACAGTATCTCAAAAACTGACAGAGGACTATGTTGACAACTTTGAATGACAATGTTTTTAAACAATCTATAACTTGCTTCTTATGCCTCTAATATTCTGACATCTATTAATCATTTATTAAACTTCTTAAACATCACCCCTGTTTAAAAACCTGGGCTAAGTAAATCCATGGGAATCCACGGGAAGGAGTAGGGAGGGAAGAGGAAACTCACCGATTTAATGAAGACGTATTCTTAATGTCTCCACCAATTTCTGATAGTAGTAAAGGTATTAAAAAAAGAACCAAGGCTGGGAATTCGCTGGCTGACTCGGGGCAGTGCCACACACCAACAGAAAACCTGGGAAAAAATAGTTTTGAATTTTTTTTTTTACAGCATAATATGATAACCCAGGGAGAGACTGATGTGCTGCTTAATACTGTAAAGTTTGAAGATACGTGTGTTTTCTGAAAAGCCCAGGTTTTTGACAAATATTTGTCGCCTGGAAATAGCACTACTTAATCACTCAGACAAGGTGCTGGTGGATGAAGCGCAATGTGCTGTTCCTGCAGAAAACAGGAGACAAGTTACAACATCACACTCAGATCTCTCACATTGTAGCACACAAACATGACTAATAGGTTAGGTCAAAATATTTACATTTTAAAATATTAATTTGCTTCTTCCCAAGAGGTTCTCTAAGCCTTAATGCATTGCTATTTTTATTTCTTTGATTCATATCCTGGTAACTCTAAACAAACACGCGCTTGCACATTTACAGCCAATCTAAACATCCATTAAACCCACGTATCGTGTAACCCCCTGCTTCCTTTTCCCATCCACCTTATCATGTGGATCCATGAGCTGGGGACATGTCTGACCTACTTTAGTGTGAAGCACCTAATTCCAACTCTTGAGCATTCAAACCTGAGGAATAATGCAGTACTTCTCCTACATTGTATTTCTGCAAATGATTTCTACCCGAGAAGGTTGGCATGTGGTTGGACTTTGAGACACAAGTTACTGTTTTCAAGTAGCTAATGGAAAAAGAGGCAATATGGAGAAGGGCATGAAACACAAGCTCCCCTTGTATGGTGATCCTCTGGCCTTGCTGTGTTTCTGGTGATCCCAAAATAAGATACCTGAGGTTGTTTCCCATGAGGAGACTAATAAGTTTGTGGACTTCTCGGTGAGTTATCTGGACAGAGCAGCAAGCAAACTCCAGAGGCTGGCTGCTTCCGAGAGGTGCCAACTGCAGATTGAATTGGGGTTATTTCAATGCATTCATTCATTCTCCATCACTGTGTCTGCCCTCTTCTCAGGCAGCTAAAGCTTAGCATCTCTGTGTGCCAACTCAGTGTCATCTAATAAACAAGAGCTGTCCTATCATTGACCTTTTTAGTCTCCGATACCACTGTGAATTATATCCTTGGGAAAGGGACCAAACCCAGAGGGCAATGGTCCAAAAGGTACTTAGAGATTTTTGAACCACCTCATTCAAATTAAAAGCAGATTAAGTACTACCCTGGGTAGTAACTAATCTGATGGATATTAATTCTGAAATTATTCATAGAACTATCACAGAAGAAATGCAACTAGATCATATAAAAGATACCAGTTCCAAATCAAGTGGCATATTAAAATCAGATAACATCAAAACCTAGCTCTAAACATTTCTACAGCAGGGAATCCCGTCAGGGGAAACCACCAGCTCAAATTTGTATCAGTTTACGAGCTCTTTCATGGAAGACTCTTCCCAGAAAATTGTCACCAAGAGGCCCCAGAAAAAACACTGGAAGCTTAGGAGAGGTTTCTGATGCCATGTCTGTGGGATCAGACCCATCCCACTAATGCCAGAGTGACAGATGTGCAACGGGCCCAAGAACAAAACAAAATTATTTACATACCGGGTTTGAGAGCTGGTTTGTATCTGCTGCAAAATTAAACCTTGTATGTGGTGATTTTATTTTTTTACTCAAACCATAATCTATCTGCTACTCAGGGAAAAAATATTTCAATGCATTTAGTGAACCCTTTTGTTGCATCTCCAAATAGTCATCTGAGATTTGTATGAATCTTATCACACGCCTATTTTATCTTCCATTTTTGGTAACTGCTCCAAACAGGATTACTTCAGAAAACAGCAGCCTCTTCCTATAAGCTCCACTTTCCAGGGCAATGAGAACAAACAACCTCTCTGCAGTTTCCAAGTTTTCCACAACACCGGTGTGGCCAAGCCTGCTGGCTGGGTTTCAGGGCGGCGGTGTACACCACGGCCTTGCAAACGATGCACAACTGTGCCTCCTGGCTGAAGGGTTGCAGAGGCTTTCCTCCCGCCCCCCCCCCCCAGTCCTGAAGCTGAGTGGCAGAATGATGGAAAGGCGCAACGGCCCTGCTCTGCATCACACGTCACTCACCGAGCTGGCGGACAACCGCTGGTGAAGGCTTTAAAAACTGCCTTTTCCCCTCCAATTGCTTCCTCCCTCCTACTCATGAGCCTGCCCCAAGCCCTCTCGGAGGTCTACACCACCAAATGCAGGAGAGTGCCATGCCGGTGCCCGCCTCCCTCGCTCCCACAGGCAACCTAAAAAGAAATAATAAATTGCCTGTGCGAGATCCTTATCCATCTCTATAAGGCATAAAGACGCACGAAAGGATTTGTTCCTGATCTGCTAGGTTGTAAGGATTTAATAAATGCATTTCCAACCAGTGCCTTCTGCTCTCCGTGAGGGCATTTTGGTTTTTTTTGTTAGAGGATTAGTGGGGTTAACGCAGTTAACTCTACTGTCAGAGGACATGATGGCTTGCAAGGGCCTCTGTGAATATGTCCGCTTGATTTCCCGGGAAAAACTTGTGGTGTTGATATTATTGAAGGTTTTCCATTACCTGGGGTATCCCCCCTCAACCTTGGGGGACCAGGGAACCTCTTGGAATGGGGATATAAAATAGGAAAGCAGTTCTACTCAAACTGCTACAAGTTTTAGGGACTGCTTTTATGCTAGAGCACCCTGTGAAAGCTTGTGCTCGCGAGACGCAGCAGTGAGGAGGAAGAGGAGCAGCTTCCCACTGCATGGCCACCCTACCGCATGAGCCGCTGCTGTAACACAGAGGGACACCTCCATGACGTGAGGAAGTGTTAAAAAGAAGCAGAAAGTTAAAAAAAACACATCACCCAGTCTGACAAAAACATGTGGACCTGGCTTAGCTGCCCAGGGTAAAAAAGGTGCAGCATTGCTAACTGACGTTGATCTTGCCCACATGAGGTGGGGTGTAAGTGTCAAGGTCTGCAAGTAGAAAAGCCTCTCGAACTGTAGGGTGTTAATAGTCTACTGAGAAATAGCAGTAGAGATTGGGTTAACTACGAAAATACCTAAAGCTGTCTCCACCTTGCAAAAATTTAGTCCTTATTTTTATGACAAAAGACTTCCTCAGCTGCAAGTGTCAGCAACACATTCCTCACTCCAGGTATTTATCTAGTATAATTAAGTGTGGAGTAGGGTATAACGTTGCTGAAATGCAATATAAATTAATTCTACATTCGTAATGTATAGTCACAAGAGCGTATATTCATTACTCCTCGATTTTGTAAGCGTATTTTGGCACTTTTCTGCAACAATCTCTTATTTCCCTGGTTCTTTGCCTGAAAAGTAACTTCCAACTAGCCACTTATAAATGTTTTCTCTCTATAGCATTCTTATACCCCTATATATCTTGTCCATTTCCATGATGCATACAGCATGTATTTTCCACTTGGTAGGAAAACAGATGAGCAATGCTTTTGCTCCTGCATCTGTTGATTATGCAGAGGGGAGGCTGCTGCAATTTTCCCAAAGGGAGTTTAGCAAGGTTTCTTTTCATTTCTTTTTTGTGGTCTGCCTCTTCAGCCAGCAATTCACTCAGCACCTTGACCATGAATCCCTTGTAAATTGGCATTTGCTTGGCCTGTTTTTAGGCACAGTACTTAACACTGGTCTTAGGACGTTTCTAATTACTGAATGAGGGGCACCATGTGACAGGTTTATAGTTTATTATACGGGGGTGGGCCAAGTTGTAACAACATTTTGGGTCAGGCCAGGGTCTCAAGAGATCATTAAAATCTGAAGTAGACCACTTGACAGTAAATACCAGCACAGAACTGAATTTGATTCCCGTAGTTCTGAAAGAAAAGAAAGCCAACTCATTAGCTAGCTGCCCAGGCTGATTTCATACGGTATTATTACTTTGTTCTTTTATCTGGCACAACGATGTGTTTGGATATTTACTGGTTGTTAGAAAGACCAAGGCAAAGAAACCTCCACGTGCTGGTGGAAATCATGCTCTGGCTGGTGATATATTTTCTATTTCACATTTTTAACAACAATGACCCCAAAAAACCAAAGACAAAAGGAGATCTGCTACATGAAAGATAAGGATTGATCAGCTGGCTTCCATAAAAACAGAATCTTTGATCCTTCTCCCAAATTTGTACCAAATTTGCTGAGCTCAGCATTTTCACTTCCGCTTCCCACACTGCTCCTCTGAATTACAGGAGACACCAGTAGACATGGATTTACAGCATCTCCAAAAACATTAAGTAAAGACATCTCAGGGCTCATAATTGTTGCTTCTGTGCTTTTCTAACGTCACTTGGCTAAAAACCAGGACAGTTAAAAATGATACCTATTCTGGGTACAAAGCACTGGTTTAGAGGTATGTGGAGAAATATGATTTTTTTTCATTAATGCATTCGTGTTTGGTAACTTATTTCTATAAGTTTCTAAACCAAAGAAAATGTGTACAAATATGTGTTTGAAGACTATTCTATAGGAAGACAGCTAAAACAGGCCTACGTTAACAAAACAACTCTGCCTTATCCCTTGCCCACATCTGAAAGCTATAAATTGGAAACTAAATAAATGGATAGAGAGACACAAGGGACTGGACCAAGCCATGAGGTTTGCATCTAGATATGAATTCTCTCCAAGTTACTGAAAGCAAATTGAGAATGGATTTTTGAATTCAATTTAGAGAAATAAGGCTAGGAAGTCTTGCCAGGGTCATATACCGGAAAGCTACTTACTCAAAATAAAAGCGCCCCTTCTAATACAACTTCGTTCATATTAAGGTAATTAACTCATCCTTCCCTCCTGAGTCTTCCCTTTCCTCATAGGCATTTCTGCATTTTCTTTTGATCTGTGCCTTCACCTCCCAGCTGCCCTGGTCATGTCACAGTGCATCCCCTGGCAGCTCCTTCTCCCATGGATGATTTCTACCCGTCCGTAAGCCTGCGGCCACCTCTCGCCTCCTGATGTCAGCTCTATGGGGCAAGGACCTTCTCCCTCACCCTGCACAATGGTGACTTCATTCATGGGTGGGCTCAGTGAACACAAATGATAGTGATAAATCATTAATGTCATGAGGGATGGTTCTGATGGGATGACCCAACACCTCACCAGTACCACATGAGGAAGCCTGCCCTCCTCTCCCACTTTTCCTCTCCATCCTTGCTCCCACCGCCCACCTGATGCCTCCAGCACCCATTGTGCCCGTGTTCTAGCTGATAAGGGGAACGGGAGCAAGTGGCTGGTGGCAGGCAGGAGGGGAGAGGAAGGATGGGGAGAGCAAGCTGGCAGCTGGCAGCACTGACCCACGCAATGGGTGGAACTGTAACCTTGCAGAGGAAAATAGACACTGGGAAATCAGATCAAGTTTTTTTTTTTTTTCTCAGAGGCCTAAAATTAAAGGACCTGGAAATACACAAAGCTATACCTAAGTGAGAAACCAAGTCAAAGGAACAAAGCCAATTTAAAATAACTAAGTAGGTTTGGTCCCTAAAGCTCACAAGTTATCGGCATGAAGTCTCTCTCCATTCCTTTGATTTTCCTAAGGATCACTTCATCTGCCTCATTCTGCAGCACTTTTGCACTGGTGCCCTCCAAAGGTCCCCTTGCAGGGTAAGACATGACAGACACTGAAGCTGCGAAACATGCTCTTTGCTCTCATGGTTTGTCTTCCAAGTGAGGCAGCAGGCTCTTTTGGTGCCAAAAAGGGGAATATCAAATTAATCCAGGAATGCACTGAAGCGCTCAGCACATCTACTGCAAACCTGGCTGAGCTCAGTCACAAATCACAGAGCTGCCTTTTTTGCCTGTCCGCAAGTTTAATGCGGTGATTTAGACACTGTGTGTTTTTCTGTTACGGCTGACAAAGTAGCCAACCTTTCCTAAGCCTGCAAAGAGTTAACCTTGGCTAGCAACAGAAGGAGGGGGAGAAAGCAAAAGACAGCTCATAGGGTGGAATTAAACCCCTGTGCTATTAAAACTAGTAAGGTCACTATTGCTGCTCGTTGAGCTCATAACAAGCCCTAGATTTTCCAAGCGTTTTCCATGACCTTGTCTAATCCAAGCAAGGTGCTCCTGTAGTTGGTCACACTTGTACAGAAAGAGACTGGGAGTGAAAGAGAGGAGAGGGAGGGAGGAGAGGGAGCGAGAGCTTGAGCCTCACCCTGAAAAGGATTACAGCACGTGCAGTTTTATTTCATGGTCTGCCAAATGCCCCTTGCTGTGTCTCTGAATGGAAAATGGGATAGAAGAGTGAGCTGGAATTTAGAGAGCCTTTGAAAAGCAACTGGTGTCAGCATGTGCTCCAAATATGCCAAGTACTTCTTTGAATAGAGAGAAGGCCTCTTTTGGCTTTTATGGGGCACATGACAGTAGGCAGAAGACAACAAACATTGCACTGCTGCGACCCCAGTGGAGAAAGAAATCTTCCCACATCTCCCCACCTACGAGGCAAACAGGAGGAGATACAACCACAGCTATTTTTGTCCTGTGTGCATCTCACGGCAATGCTGTAGCCCACATCTGCCAAATGCAGCTTAAAAAACTCACCTTTCTCGGACAAGATGGGAGCATGCTGGGTTCTTACTGGGTGCTCCGCTCCTCTGCGACAGTGGGTCTGGACTGTGTCTCAATTTTTTTCCCACAGCGGGGAAGGATAGAATTCTTTTGTTTCTTAAGGTGAAACATTTGTCTCGTAACCCTCCACCTGGGGTTTCCAGTACCAATCCTGAGAGGTGGGAGCTGGCAGCAGGAACACCACATCCATTGTACAGGCACCCTACATGGCATGGCTGTGACCTTAGCTGGACCACAGGGTCAGACAGTGTCTCAGTGGGTTTAAAAACACTTTCATCTGAACAAAGCCTTGCACAAGATAGTGCAGAACAACACATATAAGCACTCACTGGTTCCTACTGGAAGACAAAGCCTCATCCAGTGGAGAGGCCATGAGCTGCAAGAGGAAGGAGGAGGTGAGCTCTGGGGTGGCTGTTAGGCAGGAGAGGAATTCAGGCGGAATGATACCCATGTGTTTATAGGGAGGTTATACGTTATTATTCCTTCTCCTCATGAGCTTTGTTTATTGTTTTTGGAATGGGATAAAGAGAAGAATAATTTGGACTTAAAAATAACTTGCGTGGTCTGATGTACAAAGATAATACACATGACAGCCTAAGACACAGATTACGGGAACACACAAATATATATTTATGTATTATTTTTAGACACATAAGAAGTATGGAGAGCCTGCTCCTCCAATCAGGGGAGTAACTGTGCTCAGGAGTGATTTACCCCAGTTCAATAAAAATAAAGTGGTGTTCACGAGAGCCCTTCGCACAAGTCACTGAGCACTCCATTTTTGCTTAAAAGTGAGTCAAGCATGGGCTTATAGCATTTGGCTGGATGGTGGCCCAGCTCGTTTCAAGATCTAGCCCTGAGCAAAGCGTGTGTTTCTTCCTATGGGCCTAAAAGGCGCACGTGGTCAGAAACTCTCCTCTTTGTGGCAGCTCCCTGTTTCTATGGCAGTTGCTGAGCTGTTAAGGTCTTTAAAGAATGTCACTTTAGATGATTCACTTTCAATCACAGCGGACCTAAATGCAAAGTTAAAAGGGATGTGCGTGTGTGTATTTGTGATCCATGGCAGCCTTGATGAACGCATTGTTTTGCAGAACAAAAAAAGTGGATGCTCTTTTTTTTCAAAGCAGATAACGACAAATGCAAAAGCACCGGTGATTTTCCTAAAAATAAGTATACTTCAGGAAATGAAAAGGCTGAGATTCTCCTAGCAGCTTCAGCTTCCTCACGCTATTTGTAGTGTAGCTGTTAAGGCATGTATATTAGTGCACAAAAATAAGTTCCCTGTGAAAAAAAAGAGGGGGAGGGTAAACGAAGGAGACAAATAGGTTAGAGAAGAAAAATTTCCCCAATTGGCATGATTTTTCTCACCCTTCCCTAGCAAAAACCAGAATGTTTTGGATCAACACAGCAAAGTTTCTGTCAAAATGAAAAATATTTACCAAAAGCTTCAAATGACTGAAAATAAAGTCCTGTAACATAAGCTGCAAGGCCACTTTTATCCTAGCATTTTGCAGGTCTGTGTTAGCAACCCGCCCTTGTGAGAGATCCTGCTCTGTAACCATCCAATAGTCAAGCCACCATGTGCAAAGGAAAGGAAAATGCCACATTGCCGCAGTTTAAGTTCCTAAAATCATAGTCAGAAAGGGGGGGAAATAACATTTCAAACTAACAGGGAGTTGCAGTATTTTTCACATTGAAAATTACCTGTAAATAAGTCATTATTTTCTATTTGTATTGAGGCATAAAAATATTGGCTTCACTGAGAAACAATGATAGGGTAGTACGTTTGATAAGGTAGCTGTGTTGTTATAATTGGAAACAAACACTGGTGAAAATGGATCTAAAGGGGCTTGTGTTTCATTTGGCAAAACTTTGACTTCAACAAAATGTGGTATCGCAGTACCCTGCAACAGACAGGACTAGAGCGATAGCGTGAAAGCGTGGAATGGGAGGGTGGATACGCCTGAAGGTGGTCTTCACACATTACATACTAACATTTTACTTGTCTGTCCTCTTCTGTATTTAAAATACAGTTTCAGCTATGAAATGTGATCATGACAAAATACTTACTGATATTCTCATGCTGTTGGTTCGAAATACAGAGCACAAAAGGGACACAATTTCAAGTGAAAGTAAATGATGATGATGATGACAGACAGACTTGACAGCTAAATGTGCAACAGCATCCTACAAGGGCTTTGCTGTCTAGCCTTCCAGAGCCAAGCGCTGTCAGCATACTTTAAACGTTAGGTTTCTCCACATAGTGCGTGGTTGCTATGATCAGGGTATAGCAAACCGCTCGCCGTGCCATCTGCATCAGTAACACATTTTACAGTGCGTGCCTTACGTTTAACTGCTCCGTATGGGCATGGGTGTTACATAGGTAGCGTATTATATACATGGTTATGCAAACATGCATGTATATTGATTCCGTATCTATTTCTCTCACTCTGCTATACGGAGCTGGACGCAGGTAAAACACCAATTCCGGCTCGAAGAGAAAACATGTTTTTCTTACAGCTACAACATTGCTCTTCACCTTAATGCAGCCTTGAAACTCACAGGTCTGAAGAATTAAAATGAAATCTAGTGTGTTTTAGTATCTGGCTACCAGCAGCCCATGTGTTCAGGTTACGAGCTTCCTGGAGCCAGCTGAAAGAGAGCTCTACAGTTACTTCCAGCAGCTTTGGTGGGGGCCGGATGCCGGGCTTGCACTTGAGACATGCCCAAAGTCCCCCCACGATGGCACCACTGTGCAGAGAGATCCCACAGTCCCCCCTTTGTGACTTTCTCTCCATAACAAACCCTGGTCTAGACGGGACTGGGCTAGAAATTCCCATCTCACTGCTCCGGCCAGACGGCATTTATCATCACCTTGAATGTAATGCTGGCTTGAGACCTCTGAATAAATGAATCTGTGCGGTTAAAGCCCTGCTGAGAGCTTGCTATGCTCTGGTCAGGCTCTGTCAGCTTCTGAAAAAAAAAATTGCTTTCCAGAAAAGCACTGGATGGGGCTTTGAGTAACCTGGTCTAGTGGGAGGTGTCCCTGCCCATGGCAGGGAGGTTGGAAGTAGATGATCTTTAAGGTCCCTTCCAATTCTAACCATTCTATGAATCTATGACTCTATGAAAAGTCTTTGTTTGCCAAAAGAAAATAAAGTCATAAACCATGCCAGGCAGGGGTTAGGGTGGAGGATGCTCAATACAGCATCTGAGAATTACTTGCCTGTAGCATCCCTCCTGCCGGGCTTTTTGCTGATCCTGCTTGAATTTGGGAGGAGAGGGACAAGGAGGAAGGGGGCAAACGTTTCTCCCAGGATGGCAGGCAGGGCGCTGGCTGGCAGGGTGCTCCACAGTCACCCTGCCTGAATAGGAAACAGCCTGAGCGAAACGAAACCATAGCCAGTTTTTCCTCACTTAAAGGGGTTTGTTTTGTTTTGTAACAAGAACTAGCTCTTTTTGTAAAACCCAAGCATGGGTAGCTTTTCCCTCCACTAGCCAATCCCATCCCTTGTGTTGGTAGGGAACCACTGCCCTGCCTTGTCTCTCCATCCCTACAAGGCACAAGAATTTTGGGTAGACCCAGCCTGCTGTTTCAGCATCCCAAGGGAACTGTTTCAGCTGCACAGCCTCAGCCAGAAGACGAAATCTTGACTGATCGGGTTTAAAAAGTGGGAGCCCATATTCTCCCTCCTTCTCCTCTCCCCTCCTTTATTTCTTTCTGGAGGCTCCCAGCAAACAGGGATTGTTGGAGTAGGATTTTGGGAGGCACCTGACATATAATAACTTTTATAACACAAGCCTGGGCTGATGACCAGCACCCCCTCTCTGCCCAGCCTCCACAAACACTGCTGAATAAAAGTAAACCACTCGTGCCAATAAACAGTTTGATCTTTACGAGTTTTCAGAGCCATTCCCCATAAATCTAAGGGCTCTCTGGGACCAAGGGAGAGCTCGATTGCATGAGGTTGAGAAGTCAGCTGGGGCCAGAGGACACTGGACACTTTGCAGGGTCGGACCCTTCCCACCCGGGGTGCAGCCGAGCTGGGTGCTTTGCCATCGACCCCCATGGTGCTGCCGTCTCACCTCCAACGTCCATCACCGCCGATGGCAGGGGCCCAACTGACCACAGCAATTCTAGGTTGTATTTGTAAATAAGCCAGATCTCAGGGTTCATTAGCCTTTGGCGAATCACAGGATGGGGGTGAGGGGAAAAAAGAAAGAATAGGAACCTTGACCACTTTAGTAGCAGCAGCAGGGCAGTACTTAATTTTCAATCAAGTACCTAAAACAGACTTCAAAGGGCATTTAAGCTGACAGTTTTATTTTCTCAGGGAGTAGGAGGAAAGATGAATAAGCAAAGAGTCAGATCTTTCTCAAAATAATTGCGGCCTTGACATATCTAAATTAGTTTGTAAAAGAAAATTCAGGGGCAGTTGATCTTATTAATTAGAGATGCACCAGGACTGTAATACCCAGTTACTCAAAGGCAGCCTGGAGCTACTAAAATAAAATAAAACAAATCTTTCTTCATCTCCAATGAATTCAGAAGATACTCCCCTCCCTCTCCTCTTTCCCCACTTTAAATAAAAGTCATAACGAATACCTCCATTTTGGAGGGGGAAGGGAAGAAACGTCTATTAAAAACATGTCATGAGTTCCTCCTCCCACCTTACATGTTTCATTGCGTTTATGATGGATTGCACTGTCGTACATGTAATAGGTTTTGTTACAAATGAGTGAGAAAACAAGCATCTCCACATTTAAAAAAGCATTACTTATACACTATTAAAATCCTTTGATGTTGGTTTTTTTTTTCAGAAGAAAATAAGCAGTAGTCTTCCTGACTAGGCTTGCAGATGCTCCTTCTCCACTGCAATAGTTTTTCCTTGCAATACTGAGCCACCTTTGCACAGAGCACTCTGAGTGCTTGGGTGAGGATCCTCCATCTTGGGAAACAGAGCCCAAGTAGGTGGAATTTTTTGGATCCCGTTTGGAACACAGCGCACTACATTTCCCAACTGATGCAGCATCTTGAATGAATTTTGAACAACATATTTAAACAATGCTTATTAAGGCTACAGGACCAGAGAAGGCAGACCTGTGATAAACCACCCAGAGGACAGCGCAAGAGAGAGCTTGCTAGAGGTGAAGGCATCCGAGTCCACTGAACGAAAAGATTAAATCACCAACCCACCATCCCACAAAGAGAAAAACTGTCTTTTCCCATGAACCTTAGACAATGCTTTCACAGAAACTGAGAAAGTCCTTTGAAACCTGACACAGATATCTCCCTTGGCGCTGAACTCAAAATGCGGACCAGAGCTGTTCAGGCTGCAAGGGACAGTGCTTACATGCTCCTCCTTACATGCTACCGGTGTATATTGATGTGGCCATTGTAAAAGAAAGCTAATTTGTCAAGAACCTGCCATATTCCCTAACAGAAGTTAATTATGACAGAGCATTGTTGAGTTTTGGGGTAGTAATCATCATATAAACTAGACTAACAGAAATGCACTGGTACAAGAAGCGTGAAAAAAGCTTTTCCTGGGTCGCTGAGATGCTGAGAAGGTTGCAGGTCTCCCATTCAGATGGGCCTTGGCTCACTATCACCCCAACATGTTGCCAGTAGCTGCCCGAATGAATAAGAGCAAACAACTCCGAGCACTCATGGGTGGAGTAATTCTTTTTCACAAGAATATCAGTGATCTTTAAATTTCTAATCTTCATTTTTGCGGAGTTAAACTGGACTCACACAAACTGAAAAGTTCAAGTGCAGTTGTATTTTTTTTTAATAGCAGTACTCAAACTTCAAAACCAGCCTGCTATTTATTTTCTAAACATAAACTTATGAATTTTAAGCCAACACATGATTTTTCAGGGAGGTTTTTTGACATGGTTTCTGAATGACGATGTTAGCAAAATTGATCTGAAGAATATATTAAACAGGAGCAGAGAGTGACTGTTGCTGGAGCATACTTTCACGATGACTGTTACTATATCTGTCCAGCTGTGAAAATGAGGGTCTGTATACAGATTACATACACACATATATAAATAAATATAGATATTTTAAAAAATAAACCTGATGGTTATATGGATTGCAATTGTCAGAGATGGTGGGAGTACCAAAGCTATTAAAAGCACAAGTTCTCATACATTTTGTTTGATGTTGGACACTGTAAACATAAAAACTATTCCCTCTCTATGGAAAGCCCAGGCACAGAAGCAGCAAGACAAAGTGCAAACCTTTCTGCACAGCCACATTGCTTTTCTTGGATTTTGTTCAAATGTGAAATGAAAAAGAATTCCCATACCCAGGAAGCTGTGGCAAACCATGGATGTCAGCTCTGAGTCCATCCCTATGTGTTTTTGATGGAAGCCTCAGTCCAGGAAACTCTCAGCACATGCTCGAGCCCCTTTCCAAATGTTTTTTTGCAATAGAGTTGTGGACCCTTTGGGGGTAGAAACCCTGAGACTAAAGAAGGACAAAAGGATGTGAAAAAAGAACTGCAAACACATTCCTCACATTAACCACAAAAGGAAAAAAATACAAACCCCACACGTACACCCTTATTGTAGTATATAACTGTAGTTTATGGGCCCAAAAAAAAAGGCTTGTGGAAATTGCTCTAGAAGGAGCTGCCTTGGAGAACAAATTGAAGGATAAAAAGGTGATTGCTGTTTGTTATAAACAAGTATTTAGTAACAGTGTCTCTCCCACAATGTTTTTCAGAAGGTCATCCCTTCGTACCGGAGGTAGACCAGCCATGGTGAGGTTGTCCTCAATCTACAACCTTTTGCAGCTGTCTCAGCAGCAGCGGTGGTGACAGGCACAGCACCTGCTGGGCAGCAATTGGAGACTCTCCCCATTGCGCAGTGCCGTTGTCCAGTACCCATCAACACACAGGGATGGACCTTCTCACTTACTCGAAGTGGTTCCCATCCATTTGTGACTCAAATTCAGATATATCTCATTGTCCCATGATGCTCCCATATGTGTCTTGCCCCAGTCAGGGCAACGGGTGGTGATGCCATCCTTGGGCTGCTCAACTTGAACCACCTATGCCGTGGGACCTGGTGGTACGAGCATCCTTTCCAGTTTGGGAGCAAGCCAAGGCTCCCTCCCCTTCCCGTTCACCAGCAGGACACAACTATGGCCTGGCAAGCTTGGCCTCTATAGCTGGAAATAATCACGATCCCTAAAGTTTCAGTCAAGGGATGCCCTCCACAAGCTGAAGGGGATCTGGCGTGTCTCCCTAGTGATGGAGGCGGTCACCATGGTAACTTCGGGACTGCACACATCAACAGATTTCAACATGTTGGCAGTTTGGGAAGTGACTGTTTAGGCCTTCCAATTAGGCCGGGTATTTACATGTTTAAAGGTATCAAACGCTTAAAATAAAAATAAAAAAAATCTATCCAAGAGAGCCTAAGCAGTGCCAAATTAGAAAACAAGCCCTAAATATAGCCTTCACAGTGGCACATGTGAAAAACAGCATCTAAACACAAGGAAGAAAGAGGAGCGAAGGAAAATGAAACTCCCATTGAAAACAAACAAGCCACCGCCTGTGGCTCTGCGGCGGGTGACACTGCTCTGCCCTGTCCCCTGCCACAGGTCCAGGGGAGGCAGCTGCAGCCAGGGCCACCCTACGCATCTCCTCTGGATCCCTGGGGGAACCCCCAGCTTCCCATGCAGCTCTGGCTGCACCTGGGCTTTGCCTGTGAAACGCAACCAGTGCAGTGCTCTTCCCGTCCCTCTGCTTGGTACCATTCTCTGCTGTCAGCCCGTTTTCACCGTGCCACGGGAATCGTGACTATGTGCAGGAGTGGTTGGGAAGAAGATGGAGGTTGTGACAGTGGGGCCAAAGGCATTAAATAGGGACTTTATCCCCTGGGATGGCAGGGTGAAGCTGTGGGGTACCTGTTCTAACCAGAGCCTTCAGCTAAGATGATCAGCTTTGACCAATAAAAACGCTGACTTTTAAATTGCCATTTAAGCATCAGGGTTAGCCACTCCTGGGAGCATATAAAGCAGTTCACATCTCTCAGACCTTTTGTTTCACAGAATAATCTTGTTTACACCTAATTCAGGTTTCCAAGGTGTTTATTTACAACTGGCTAAATCTAGAGATGTGAAGACAGACCCCCAAACTATAAAGTGATACTAATTAAAATTCGGGCCCATTCTGGGCTCTGTGGCAGGACCAGCACCCCCTCCTCGGGCCTGCCACCCTTCTGGGGTGCAGCAAACAGACACCCCCACTGCCAACACACCACCAGGGGCACAGGTGTTTTCCTCCCAGTGTTAAGTATAAACCAGACACGTTCCATCTTACTCCCCTTCACCCCCCACCTTTGTCACTGTTGCATTGGGTTTCACCATGCAATGCTTTTTCAACTGAAGATTTTAAAATTATATAAAAGAATTTTTAAAAAAAGGTTTTAAAAGTATCCAGACCAGATCATCTTAGGGACATGGTTTAGTGGTGGTTTTGTCAGTGTTGGGTTAGTGGTTGGACTCGATAATCTTAAAGGTCCCTTCCAGCCTTGATGATTCAGTGATGTTGTGAAAAAGGACCCTTGCAAGCTGTGATCCTGGAGCATTGCTGTGTTTCAAATGGCTGCAAGCTCCATGCCTGCAGAGTATGACAGCCCTCCTGCCCCAATTAGAGGGACAACTGTGCACGTTGTTGCCAAGGAAGAGGAAACTACCTCCAAATCAAGGAAATATGAAATAATTTAATCACACTGGGCTAGCATCTCCATGCAGTCAGAGGAGAGGAAAGAGCCATGGCCACAGACATCAGCTTCAAATATTTGACTGTGCTCTTCACAGCCTTGTTGACGTGCCAGGCTCATTTTGGTAGAGCTCCCTCTTGCTCTGACCCACTGGCAGATCCCACGTGTGCTTCTCTCCAGACCTTCTGCCCCTTCTCTCCTGCCACTGCAAATTCACAGCATCTACTCATGCCTTCCTCCCCATTTGTGTCAAGTCCAGACCTAACACCCCCCATCCCATAGCTGCCTGCCAACTCCGGCTACTGCTTGTACCCTTGCCATTGCTCCCTCCCTCCTGCCCCAAACTCCCTTCTAGGTGACTCTGGCATGTCCTTCCCCCAAAGCCACCCACACACTCCTCCGTCTCTTAACATCAGTGATTTCCCAGCTAGATCACTCCACTAGATCACTCCACTTGACTGGATGGTACATGGTGTCAGCTGCTTCTTCACCTCGCTTCTTGACTCACTTCTCAACCCCCCCCTTCCTCCTGCTTGCCTTTTTCTTGCCATTCAGCATCTCGCTCCAGCCTCCCTGGAGCAAAGTGGTGAAAACAGAGTGGCTTTTCAACCGTCTGACCTTCCCTTCTGCCTCCTCCTCAATCTCTTGTCCTTCTAAAATGCAGGAGTGTTTCATCCTCCCCTCTAGCCCCTCCATCCATCTCATGTACCCTCTTCTCACTGTTTCCTGGCTGTCTCTTCTCCCTGCAGAAAGATGTCCAGTAACCCCACCTTAGGAAGCCCCTTACTTTTGACTGCTCTTTCCTTTTCAAGTAGGGGCCCTCTCTCCTCCCCTTCCTTCCCCTTCCCCCACCTAATATAGTCACCTGTGCATCCAGCCAACCACTGCCTGGAGTTGTTTTCTTCTAATTGCATCTTGGATGCTGTCCTGCATTGCACTCAACAGAACCATTTCTTGCTAGAGTCTAACTACCTTGTCTTGGCCAAAGGTTGGGGCACTGCTCCATCTTGAGCTTTCTTGACCCATAAGCCCTCCATAAATCACATGATTGAGGGCAATTCACAGGTCAGTATCTCTTATCCCAGTCCGTCAACCTCACAAGCATAGCCACCCTGCCTCTTACACCTCTCTTAGCTGTCATTTCAAACTAAACTGAAAAGGAAACAGAGTTCCTTAACTCTTTTGGTAGCCTCTTCTGATTCACTCTAGTTACTGCCATGTTAGCCTCTGATCAGACCTGTATGCTGCTATCTGGGCATCGTGTTCAGCATACATCTCTCTTTATAGTCTTGTTTCCCGCCTATGGCCAAGTCATGTACATTGTCTTTGCATGGTATCTCTGTGCCATGGCATGCTGCTAAAATTCTCCTGCATCTGCATCACTGCAAGGTCCTTTCATCTGGCTTCCTCACTGTTATTCACCCAAGATGTTCCTAGAGAGCCAGTGATCCTTGCCCATTAACCTGATCTCATCCTTTTTTCCTCCACTGTTTTTCATTTCCCTATTGCACTGAATGTGGGCTGTCTGTCTTCAATGTCCCAGCTGACCATCCTCATACTAATGTCCCATGCTCAGTATCCAAGATTGTAAATTTTCAAACCGGTACTACTTTCAGGAGTTCCTTCTCCATAAAAATGTCTCCGCAGTGACACTCATTAGCCTCCTTCTAATTTTTAAAACTCTTCCTTATCATGACATTTATACAAAACCTGATAACTGTTAGATGACAGTTGAGATCTCTACGTGTCATGCTGACCGATACCGTGCAATGGTTTGTGTGGCCTCCACCACGTGCCTGTTTCTGCTTCATTTTGTACTCACACTGTGAACTTCTCAGGACAGTGGCAATCATTTGACTTCACTCACACTGACCTCGGCTTACTTGTGCTTGTCACCTCTAGGAATTTACATTGCGATAGCCATCTCAAATTAGCCACCTTGACATAAAAACACAAGGCCTGCCCTTAATATTGGTATAATGTCTCTAATTGGCATTTAAATAATTTCATTAGATTTATAAAGAAAAGAGGATGCAAAATCAAAATAGTATTTTTAGCAAATATCTATAAAAAGAATAAACAGAATAAATTATTCACGAATGCCTTTTTACTCTAAAACAAGATCTTTCTTTCTTTCCACATACCTTTCCTGCTTAATTAACTACGATATCAATAAGCCAATGAAATTATGGAAAGTTGCATCTACATAATCAAATCTATTTAAAATCAATCTAATTAAATCGGTGCATACCTCTAATGTAGACATTTAAACCAGTGTAATCCTTACATGCACTGTTTTTAGCTAGCATTGATAAATCACTGTAAACTGATTTAAACAAAGGATTAAATTGGTTTATGCGCATCTAATTAAGATGTTTGTACTGGTTTAGCTAGATCCATGTTAAACTGATTTCTTGAAAGTGGTGCAAGTTTTTTTGTATAAACAAAGCTTTGGCTTCCTTTCCCTTTGGTTCCCTTGCAAGTCCCAAGTCATGGTCTGCAAGCCACTCACTGGTGGTGTCTGAAGAACCGACAGATCACATGCTGCTAATGACTCACATGCTGCTAATGACCCTCAGCTCGTTTCCAGGCTTTCAGTCTCTTTATTACTAGGAGGAACTTCAGGTCAGCAAAAACAGCAGGACAGGAGGAGGAGCAGTCAGCCTAAATTGACCTCTGTCTCACCAACTCCCCAGTCTGGTGAGGCTGTGTGAGTGACCCCAGTGAATGCCTCTCCCAATGTTTTTTAGTGCTCACCATCCCACAGCTCTCAGATCCTCTCCTGTGAAAAATCCTTATGAATCAGTTAAATTGTGGGACGGCTCATTTGATACCAGAATGGCGCTGTGCTCACTCCCCTGAAAGCCATGAGAACCTCCCCTGTTCCTGCAGATTTGGTGTGCATGAGGATCACTGTTGGATGATGTTTGGAATTTGTAGACTCTCCTTTCAGTGTTTCCTTATGAATATTAGAAATACTTCTCTTTCACACTCGCTGCAGGTCCACTGGACACTTCCAAATTTATCTTTTTAATTCCTAGATCAATTCAATTGCAGTTCAATTCAATTTTTGTAGGTTATTAAGAAAAAGAGAATAAAAGAAGCAGACAGTTTTTGGATGATATCTTCTTGTCACACTATCTTAGCTATTGTATTTCATCTGCATTATCCTGCTTCTAAGTGCGTTTTTTGACTCAGCTGTAACCTTTCAGAGCATCTGAATGAAGACAAGGAAAGTCAGGAATTAATTTTTATGATAAAGCTTCTTAAGCTTTTTCAATTGCAACATTTCTTAACCTATAATTTGGCATAATATTGTGGGGTGCATCATGCTGTGGAACTAACTGTTCTTAAATTGTTCTATTTTAATGAGTGAATTTCTCCATTTTAAGGTTATGTCATGGTGAAAAACAGTCTTAATTTTAGTGAAACAAATATTTTTCTCTCTTTGTGTTTCTATGGTGAATGTGTCAGCCTAAAGCCTTGAGGGTGCCGCTCTTTTTTGCAACAGAATGTCTCACTCATAATTTAATCATTCAGTTGCACAGAGTAAATCTGTAGCCCAAATTACTCTGAAGTGGCTGCCTAGCAGGAGGGACATTTATGTCCATTACACTTTCTTATCCAAGCACAACTTGGGGACGCAACACAATTTTATTGCTTTAGCTTTTAGGGAGGTCATTAGACTGATCAAGGAACACTAAGATGACGAAAAGGTGAGTGTTGGATCCCTTTTAAGCTTATAAAAACATGGTGACCACTGTTATTTCCAGGGAAAAACCCACAAGTTGCGTAAAACTCTGGGTTCGTAGGTCAGGTGCTAAGAAGGGCTAAGACACCAGTGATCTGACTTAGAAACAATATTTTCTTCTCAACACTATTGTCTTAGTCTTTGCATGCATGATACTTCTAATCCACTTGCCAGCATATGCTTAATGCAAAATGATCTGAAGAGCTATTTACCCTTGTCACTTTGCACGCAAGTGGAGATTTATGTCTGCAGAACAGGAAATTCACTATAATGGCAAATGTCTCGTGCCATTAAACGGGCTGTTGAACATTGCTAAACTTAGTCAGAAGGAGTTAAAATCCTTACATTGCTTACTATGATTTGTTACAATGATTACTTCCTTCTTGTTTGAACTTTTTTTTTTTTGCCAGGAGAGGGTATTTAGACCTAAAAAAACCCAGGTGACGGAACCTGGAAATCAGATAATTGAAGCATAAAGTTCATCCTGTTACACAGAAAACGGTTGCATTTGTGAGTCTGCCCTATCCACGGCAGCAATCTTCAGCTCTAAACCCAAGCACAGAATACTAGCTGAACGTCAGAGCCAGTACCATTAATTTAGGAGTAAATCATACATTAAAAGCTAGCCACGTGGTTACGTACTTTAGTGTCCCAGTCAGCAAGACTGGGGAGAACACTTCTGGAGGAATTCAGCTTGTATCTGCAGCACACACACACACGCAGCCGCCTGAGAACAGCACACACACTTGTAATCTGCACTTTTTTAAATTTCCCCAGCTGCACGCTAACAAATGTCATCAGATTCAACAGACGGCAAATCAGGTAGGCAAAACACAGAAACCTTTTTGAAAATCTGCCAAAACAGAATCATCTCGAGATCTAGCTGCCATTTAGTGCGCAGACTATTTTGTGTGACAGGGATGCAGACAAAACCATGCAAAGTGAACAGCTTTGTCTGGATACATTTCTAATCAATTCATCTGAATCCTCAACTGTAGATGAAACCATGGTTAGCAGAGCCCTCTACAAAACTAAATATAGATCAATAAGCACTCTATAAACTGGTGAAATAAATCTTAGTGGGGAATCAAGATTTATGCTAATCTGAGAGGGCTCCTTAGCAAGGATGCTTTCATATCAATTGCTTCTTTTTTAAGGGTACATTTTATGACATCCCTTTATATTTATATTATTTCCCTTTATAAAAGGGAAAGATGAGTTCTGCACAGGAGATCCCTGGTGG
This sequence comes from Numenius arquata, assembly GCF_964106895.1. Lineage (NCBI taxonomy): Eukaryota > Metazoa > Chordata > Aves > Charadriiformes > Scolopacidae > Numenius > Numenius arquata. Next base: position 65,173,543 of record NC_133579.1, on the reverse strand, counting down.
GGGCAGAGGCCATGCCCTGTGCTCATCTCACAGGAAGATGTTACTTACCTCTGTACTACCCCAGTACTTCAGAGTTACACAATATTTAGAAATATCACCTGCAGTTTCCAAAACTTGTTGACCTTAAGCCCACTAGCTTATTTGGAGATTTGTCATTTAAAAAATGTCTCATATATTGACAGCTATGGATGCTTGGGTAGGATACAGTGTGCTTTCAAAAAAACGTATTTAAGTACCATTTTAAATCTCTAGTCTAGGCAGAATAAATTACCTTTTGATGTGATGACTATGCATCATATAAGTGATGCCATATAAACAGTATATATACACATAAGTAATATAGATATTTATGTATATATAAACATATAAATTTTCTAGATAAGCAACACACACACACATATATATATCTATAGACATATAAATACCTACCATTAAAAAAAACCCCAAAGCTCCATCAGTTTGGTGCATGACTATGCGGGCACTTTATGTTCCAGGTGCTGCTCAAAGGTGTGAAACTTTGTCACTGTGATTTATTTGGGAAATAATACCCCACAAATCCTACTGTTCAGCTCATCTAGTGGGATTTTTCCCTGCTCTACCCACTCTTCAGTGCTGCCTCTAACCCACAGTAGCCTACACGCTATTTTACTGTCCCCCTAACCTTCAAATCCTGAGTTTATTATAATAATTTGCCTTCTGGCTCACTGCCATATTCTCTGTGCAACTCAAGAACCCTATTTCATTGATACCTCTGGGAGTTTCTTTGCGGAGAGGAGCACTGGAAATCCCCCATACAATAAGCTTTTCTTAGCTTTCATTCAACAAAAGCATCTGAAATTCCAGTACCTTATCTCTAACTTAGAAACTTCCAGGACTAAAAGCCATTATGATCTTTTTTTTTTTTTTAAATTTTTATTCACCTTATGGCTCTTGCTAGATACTTCAGTGGAAAGGGAGAGGGAAACCCTTATTGTCTACTTCAGCCTCTGTGAAGATGTCATCCTAACGCCTGCTTGTTAGAGAGCAGTTTAAGCCATGGGACCCTAAAGCTTTATATTCCTTCCTAGGAGCATTACCTTTAAGTATAACCTCTCTTTATAGTCTTGCATATAAATGTGCAATCCCTATCTGAAAGTTGCTGAATTCTTGGCCTTAGTGATTTTCTCTGCTAACCAAGTTTTCACATTCTGTTTATGGGGAAAAACCCTTTTACCACTTTTGAATTTACCACCTTTTGATTTCAATGACAATTTCAGCATTTTTATTTTAGCGGATGGGGAAGAGATGCTCCCATTCAACTTTTTTTATGCTGTCCATTCTTTCATAGAATTTTTCCTTGAGCCCTCTTGTTTATCCTCTTTCCAAGTGAAACAATCTCAGTCTTTTCAATTTCAAGCATGCAATGTTACATTATATAGTATAACACCAGTATCTAAAAAGTAGCAGACAGAAAACACGAAAAAGCATCCCGAATTTAAGCACACAGTCTGCACCATCTGCCATAAATTGTAAGAAGTCAATTAAAAAGTTCTTTAGCCAGTATCAGTAATGTGTAATGGGAGCATTTACTTGATTGCTAATGGCTGGGTTTACATGATGTCTTGAAGCATCAGTTGTGAGGGTTGGCAGCAGCTCAGCATTAGGACTGTGATCATCACTATAAATTAAGTTTATGTTGATATAATTAGCAGTTGCAAGCTAAAGTAATATTTATATTGATCCTAGTAAAATCAATGCTGCACCAGTGAAAACATACTCCAAAAGTTCATGTGGCCTGTGTCATGGGATTCTAGCTGTTTGCTTGTTCCACAAGGCAGGGAGATGGAGAAGCCCAGCAGTTTCGTTGGTGCTCAGGGCCCCTGCAGGGGCAAAGCCTGCTCCTTTGAGTCCTTTTTGAGTCCGTGGGGGGAAAAGAGAAAGCCCCAGGGAATCCAGCCCCACGTGTGACGCAAGAACTGTACAAGTAGTTGGGCGTGATGTTTATGTGTGTTTGCTTTAGTCGTTCTCCAACACACATTTACAGAGCGTTGGCAAGGTTGGTTTTGGTGTGCTGAAACACAGCGAGTTGTTCTCTCTAAGCCCATTAGGCAAGGATCAGGAAGAGGGGGGCCTGCAGCATCGCCATCGGCTAGGAGCGCATGAGGCCAGACAAGATGGCCACGCTCCTGTCTCTGGCTTGCACAGGTGTTTAATTAGTTTGCTCAGGAGAGAACTACTTCTTCAACCTGGACCACTGCCTATTTGGATTGCTTCACCTCTCCCAGAAAGTTGTCTCTTTGTTTAACGGGTGTTTAAAACTTTGTGCTTTTGGTTCTCCAAAATGTCTCACAAGACATCCTTTCACTTTGGTACATACCCCAGCGCTGGCAGCAGTTTACATTAAACCTTGGCTTAATTGCACTGTATAAATAACATTTATACTGCAGGAATAGCTACAGGCCCCGACTAAGCCGGGGCCCTCTGGTGCCAGCCCCTGTACAAAGAGGGAGTTAATAATAGGTCTCAGAGCAAACAACTTTGTGTGTTAACACCAGGTACCTGAGGTACAGGACTTGCCCGGACAAGTCACAAATTACATTTCTGCGACTCTTTGAGGGGCCGAGACGAGAGTTACTGGGGAGCTGTGGTGTCACTAGAAAACCCAGCTGACGGCCCAGGGTCTCCTGTAAGAACCAGCTGCAGACTCATCCCCCAGTCCCTGGGCTGAAGGCACCTACCGGCAGGGCTGTCCCCACCTGGGCAGCAGGTCACCCCCAGCTCAGGGTCTCAACTTGGGCTAAGCCTTGCCTTTGGACAAGACCTTGAGTTTCATAACTCCTGAACAAAGGAGAGGATTTGTAGCAATAGTATCATTTTTTTGTTTCTGACTGCTACAAACAACGTGACGTATGAAGAAGAAATTACCAAAAAAAAAAAAAAACCCAACCAACGCCAACCAACCCACAACACGTAATTATTTTAAATTAAAACAGCTAAAAAGCAAAACAACAACAACAACAACAACAATTGGGCTGAGCACACTCTTCGAATTGGAACAAAAACAGGAAGCTAAACTCTGCTGGCCGAACTCCACTGAAGTCAATGTTTTGCCAGCAAAGAATTTGGCTCCAAGTTTCCCAACAGCAATAATAAAGGAATAGATTTATTGCCTAAGTAAAAGAGCAGACAGTGCTTTATGTATTTCAGCGCTCTGCTCCCAAAGCCTTCCTCCAGGTGAGCCAACATGATCGCAACGATATGCTGCAACATGCTGATGATGGCCAAGCGAACCAAACCAGTAAAATCAACTTCAGGCAAAAGAGAAAGGAAATCTGCAATTAAAGTTCCAGGTAAATCCATGGCTACGACAGTGACAGGACTTAACGATGTTCCTGCCAGTTGTGGCACAGAGAAGAGTGTGATTTGGATAAAGAGACGCCATCTACTCTAACTCACAAAACCAGAAATAATCACCTTTTCCATGATGCGCCTGTACCAGCAGAATTCATGTCACACTCAGAAAAGCAGCTCTGACAAGAGCCCAGCATCCATGTCACCAACTCCATTGCACAGCCCATGTAATGAGGTTTTTTGCCTGCATCTGCTCTTCCACTTGGCCAGTAAATTTTTTCACTGCTGTTTGGAGAGCTTGAGCTTCACTCAGGTTTCTGAGGGTCTCACATTGCTGTTTGTGGGTGAACTGCCAGAACGTGGGGTAAAGGGAGGTCTTTGGTGAAAATCCAGCAATACAATACCAAACCAATATCCAAACTGTTTTTGCCTAGAGAGATAGTGAGAACTGAAAGAGAATAAAAAGCACAGCTGTCCACGGGTGAGGGAATGCAAACACCAATTCCCACCTCGTGGAGATTGCTGAACTTCTTGGAGAGGGCAAAGGTGGTGCAAGAGTGGGCACGTGGGATGTGGCTCAGGCAGGGCCTGGCATTGCTGTGGTCCCTGTGGCTCAGACAAAAGCAGGAACAGCCAAAGTGTAATTTGGCTGCAGTCCCACCCTGTCATCAGCTGTATCCCCCCCTCTGGAGCAGAGCAACCATCAGTCTCTGCTGAGTCACCAGGGGAAGCTGATGGGGGTATGCTGGTCACAGACTCCACTTTTCAGAACAACAAGGCCACGGATAATATTGGGAAATTATGATTTCAGCTGTTTCAAGATCCATAGCATTTTATTCTCTCTCTTAAAACATAACCACGGGAGCAATTCTGAGCCTTGTTAATCAGAAAGGCCCTTTTACAGTGTCGCACTGTCAATATAAAACTTTATGAAATTGCATTATAAATGCCAGTTATAGACATCTAGCACATTTTAATAATGTTTTTAAGTGCAGCCTTACTTTTACCCTTGGCTAATGGAAGGCAGATAACTGAGGATGGACCAAGTTATAAACAGATGCAGAGATGTGACCCTCTTCTATGGGGCTGGGGATACCCTTTCAGGAGGTCTGATTCTACACAGGCTGCCAGCTTCTGTGGCTCTGCCGAGAGCGGGGAGAGAGGTAACAGGCTACTTAACGGGTGTATAATCTTTCCATGAGCAAAGAGATTTGCCAGCGTTTAAAAGGGGCTTTTAGGTGTTACGGTCAATGAAAGTGTCTTTAGCTTGCTGAGGATCCCTTGCTGCAATACCTAAGACATTTCAGATCCCAAGCTAGCAGTTACACTGCTCAGCAGAGTCTCATATAGACACTGCCTGGCTGCAGCCTAAATCCAAAGGCTATCTCCTAACCCAGCAAATTAAACCTCTTCCTCTGTTAGTAAGCAAGCAGAAGCAGAGGGTGGCAGATATACTCGGCTGCACAAACTAGCCTGGTGCTCTTGCATCCTTATGAACCAGCTTTTCCCAGTGCTCTGAACTGGGAACTGCTTGGGCTTTGCCCACCGATGCCTGCGGCAGTCCCTGCAATCCCCATGTCTATCCAATATGCAATTCCAAAGTTACTGCACTTCGCACAGGGAAATAGAATCACAGAATCACAGAACAGTTTGGGTTGGAAAAGGGACTTTTAAAGGTCACCTAGTCCAATCCCCCTGCAATGAGCAGGGACATCTTCAACTAGGTCACGTTCCTCAGAGCCTCATCCAACCTGACCTTGAATGCTGCCAGGGTTGGGGCATCTACCACCTCTCAGGGCAACCTGTTCATGTTTCACCACCCTCAGTGTAAAAAATTCTTCCTTGTATCCAGACTAAATCTACCCTCTTTTAGTTTAAAACCATTACCCCTTGTCCTATTGCACAGGCCTTGCTAAAATGTTTGTCTCTATTTTTCTTATAAGTGCCCTTTGAGTACTGAAAGGATACTTATAAGGTCTCCCCAGAGCTTTCCCTTCTCCAGGCTGAACAACCCCAACTCTTCCAGCCTGTCCTTACAGCAGAAGCATTCCATCCCTCTGATCATTTCTGTGGCCCTCCTCTGGACCTACTCCAATAGATCCATGTCTTTCCTGTGCTGAGGGCTCCAGAGCTACCACTGAGTGGAAGCGATAGGTCTCCACTGTTTAGCTGAATATTCATGCACAATAAATACATGATAAAAGCGTTATACTGAAAAAAAATGAGGTTAAGCACAAACCACTTCCTGCTTATGAAGAAGTTGGAAGGAAGTCTGTAAACAGAGACCATTGTGACCCCTGTGTCCTTTACTCTCCCTGCATATCTCAGAGGCGAGACGTGATATGTTCCAGAGATGGAAAATGAGAAGATATAGACGCGGACACATATGCACACACACACACATTCGTCATGCAGGAAACTTTGCTGGTATATAGTGTTTTCTGCGATTAAAGTGTGGAGGCCAATGTAGGTAAATTTAGGACTGAAATAATTCTTGATTTCTAAATAAGACGCAGCTGAGAAAATGCCCAACCCTGTACAGAGAACTGGTTCCTGCCTAAATAGGGACAAACAGAAAGAACCACAACAAACTGCTGGGGACTTTGCATGGCAGCCAGTTCCCGCAGTCAGGAGGAGGCTCCGCTGCCATGCAGATATTTATCCAGAGGATGTTCATGAGCATCTCTAAGGATCTGTTTATGCTCGGAAGTTGACATTGCTCATCGCTGGATTAAATTTGACTTTGTGTGTGGATAAAAAGCCTTTTCCTTCCAAATCACAAATATCCCACTTTCTTGCCTCACCCTTTTTTTTCCCCCTCCGGTGATCTGGCAGTCTCAGCCTGCTCTAGCTAACTGTTGGAAACAGATGTATTTTGGCTTGCAACAAGCTCCTCTGCAACAGGCTGGTGATGGACACTGCTCCATTTTCTGCAAATGGCTTTGCTCCTGGCAGTCATCTCTCTGCCATCGCACACCGCCCTGCGCTCCCCCGGCCTGTGTACCTGTTTGTCTCCAGTGATTTGAAATTGGGAGGATGAGGAAGGGCTGCATGAGAAGCAAGAAATGGAGGGATGGAGGGCTCATAGCGGGTGCCAGGGGCTTTGCCATCAGGAGCAGCGGAGTGTGCGATTTCCACCCCTTAACCCCCCATCCGCCTTTACACAAAGCCCCCCTTCCCAGGAGGGTGAAAAGGCATTTTATAAATACAATTACGAAACTGTTGGGATCAATACCACAAGGCAGATGGATAGCTCAGCAGAAACAGATAGATTAGATGGCAAGATAAAATAGATTAGTCAAATTGATCTGGGTCCGGCGAGATAAGGCTCTTCCGGAGCAGGCGCCAATGGTGCATGGGAAGGATGCCTCCGTGACCCCTACACCCCTCCGCTGCTTTCAGGTCTCCTCTCCCTTCGTCCCGCTTCATGCTACACTGACCCAGAAGAACAAAAAAAAAAAATATACCAAAAAAAGCAAAAGCAGAGATAAACACCGCTAGGCGACTCAAAGCCCTCTCCTCCCCACCCTCCCCCCTTCCCAGCCACCAAGCTGGAGCTTTCAGCTGGATGCTTTTCTTCTCCTTTCTAAGTCGGGGTCCCAAAGTTTGCCACTGACAAGAGGAACAATAGAAGGAGCCAGGAGCTGCGGCTTTGAGTCCAACAAAAACGGGGCTGGCTGCCGAGTGCTCCCCTTCCAGAGAATAAGTGTGGTATAAAAATACTGGCTTGAATTATCTAGGTACCTCTAGGAGAATTGCATGAAACCCTGTTTTACTAGGAGACTCAGTGGAGAGGTGCGTGTTGTATACACATATTGTAAGCATACTGGCCTTTCGTTTTGACTGCAACACCTCTGCCCACACACATCCGTCTAGCAAGACTGTTGGGAATGACAAATCTACTCAAAATCATATCTGTCCATCAAAACCCAAGGAAATAATAGCAAATACTCCCTGTGTATCACATAGCCAATTTACCATTGCAGGAGAAAACTTTTGGAACACTTTTGAGTGCTAAATTTCACAATCTCTACGGATTTCTATTTAAATTCCTTTTACTCCTTCCCCCCCGCCAAGGAAACAAAGAAGAGAAAATGAAAAATCCAGAGACACTCTGCTTTTATAAACGCAGTTCCATCAGCGGTGCTTGTAAATTCTTTTACCTTTGGCTATTTGGCTCACATGACCAACGTACTGCATGCTACAAAAAAGCCACTCTTGAGAGTAGAACACGTACACCACTTTTTTCAGTCCCAAAACTGCCTCTGCCCTACAGCTTAAATGGATGGGCATGCAGCAAGACTGGAGGGAGATCGCCCAGCCTTGCTTTATGCCCTGAAGAAGCAAGACCTTTGCGTGCAGATTTTGCCAAATGCTCAGGGCCAATTTATCTAACAGACTTAATGAAGTGCCCTATTTGCACTCCCAGTTCCATCCTCCCTGCTGCTCATGTCTGCAGGCTCCTGGCTCTTCTTTCTTTTGACCTCATGGTGAGCTGTTTTAAAGGGCTCAGCTGGGAGAAAACTAACTGTGCCTCAAGAAGAGTGGCACTTGGTGGCTAGCTGTGGGCTCAGACAGAGCCAGATGGCAGGGGATGGGTAGCCAGGGTCAAGACAGGTAAGGGAGGAGTAACATTGCCCCTTTGAGTGGCTCATAGGTGATTAGTTCAGCTTAGCTATAGCCTTAAATGACACCCTAAGCCTTAAAGGGCCCAAACCAGGCGTGAGGAATTGATAAACTCAATCCCTGGTTTTGTAATGAGATTTGTTATTCCCTTATAAAACAGCATCACTTAGAAAAATTGAAGTTTTCTTATGACTAATTTCCTTACAAAGAAAGACTGAATTTATCAAAGTTTCCCTTTGAAAGGAAAGACTAGACAAAAAAAAAAAGTCCCAAGTCAAAATACTTCTATCCAGAAATCTTAAAACCACAGAGTTTCATGGCACTCAAGAGACCCTTGTCCAGAGCCCTGCCCCAAGGCAGGATCAGCTGTGCTCTAAGTCTTTCCTGACAAACCTTTCTCTGGCTTCCAATGGTGAAGATGTTGCCCTAGGAAAAGGTTAGCCAAAAGTCTCATGCTTCCTTTCTCTCCCACATCTTAGGCTGTTCAGACCATATCTCCCAAAATATATGCAGTTGCTGTGAGTAGAGACAGGAGCTGGTTTAATCAGGAAAACCTCATGAAGAGCATCACAGAAGACCTGGTAGTCAAAGCCCTTCAGCAGCACAGACTTGCCGAGAAATTTGCAGTGTGGCAGAGCAGCCATAGTAAAGTGCATTTAGAGGACTGACCTAAATATTTTTGGATTTTGACACCCAGCCCTGCCTTTCCAGTGTTAACTGTCTCAGTCATATCTAACAGGTAGGCACATGTAGGAAGCCCATAGCAATCACCTCATATGACATATCACACATATGGATTGCCACAGTCTGCTGCTGGTAGAAAAGTTAACGCATCAGTAATTTCAGTTACTGGCTGTCTGGAGCAGCTGATAGCCCAGAAGGTATGGAAAGTGGCTTTTGCCCCTGGGTAGAGCAGAAGTATGCAATGAGTCTCCACATGAGCAGCAGAGTTGCTTCTTGGCTGGTGTTGACGAGTAGAGCAGCATTTTATTCTCCAGAATTTAAGCTGCAGAGAACCTGAGCCATTATGTTAAAAATATTATTCATATCTGGTTATATAATAAATTGAAACTCTTCCCCCCTGTACAAATATGGTTTCTATCTGATTCAGAGCAGTTAATATACAGAAAAAGTTACGTTAAGGAAAAAAAGAAAAGCTAGTCAGCTGTTCAAAGGTGTGACATCTATGAAAGAAGCCAAGTCAGAGAAGTGTGATTAAAGCAGCCAAGTTAAACAAGATACAATTAAAGTCACTGCTTCCCTGCCATCTCCCCAAAACTTCCAAGTAAGGCTTTATGAATCCTAGGGGACCAGGTTAGCCCTAATTGTATCTTGTTTGACTTGGCCAATTAAACAGCAAACTCCTCTCAGAGTTGGCCCTGCTTGCAGATATCACACCTTCTTTGCTTCTGACTGCTTTCTTCACTTTTTGAAGCATATATACCATATATTTTTATTAGCTCTTGGGAATGTGTTTCTAAAAATGCCCCTTAGTTAATACCAATCACAACTACACGAACGGTTTTTTCAACCGTTTCAACATTTCCCTGGAATAGTGGGAATTGTCACACTGAGCTGTGGTACCCTCAAGTGCAGGCTCTTTAAAAGAGTGGACATTGATTGACTTTTCAGAAAGATTTGGGAAAAGACCAGAAACACCTCTTGCCTCAAGTCCCCATTCGCAGCAGGCTGGTACTGAGGAAGGTGAATGCGAGGAAAGTGAGATGGCGCTCCAGGCATTTAGGACGGACAAGAGCTGTTCCTTTTCAGAGGAGACAAAGGCTAACACCTGAATGGAGGAAGAGAGAACTGCATTTCCTCTGGGATAACTGAGCAAGCGAGCGAGAGAGAGAGATCGCCTCCTTCCTCTAAAGATTACCAAAAGAGGGGAGGGAAATGAGGAATTTGTTACTGCTTTTCAATAATTAATTAAACTCAACATTTGGAATTTCATATGCCTCTGCCTCAATTAACAGAACACACACAATGTTTTTAGAGGGCAAACTGGTCTTCTGCCTGCAACAGGATTTTTTGGTTTTGTTTTTTTGTTTGTTTTTTTTTTTTTGTTTGTTTGTTTTTAAATGTGGAGGAAATGGCCATTGTGGTCATGTGAACATCTCAGACAAGGATCTGAAGCTTCAGAAGCTCATTTAGTGCTAAATTTTACTAGTAGCTACTCCACATTAGCATGAGGACTACACACTGCACATAAGACCATCCTCAAAAGACCCCCAGGTCAGGGGAAACCTTTAACTGTCTATTAAACAAATACATGAACACTCAACTCTTACAGAGGAACAAAGTAATCTTCCTACTTTGGAGAGGGGGAAAGAGGCAAAGTGACCAAAAAAGTTGACAGCAGAGGCATGCCAAGCCCCAGAGCAACATCAGTCCACCAGATTTTGCCACAAATGGGCAACACAACCTGCTCTCAGACAGGAGGAGAGAAAATATCGCTATAGCAGTCTACCAATATCTGAAGGGAGCCTACAGTAGAGCCAGAGAGGGACTCTGTCAGGAAGTGTAGAGACAGGACAAGGGGTAATGGTTTTAAATTGGAAGAGGGGAGATTTAGATTAGATACCAGAAAGAAATTCTTTACTGTGAGGGTGGTGAGACACTGGAACAGGTTGCCCAGAGAAGCTGTGGATGGCCCATCCCTGGAAGCGTTCAAGGCCAGGCTGGATGGGGCTTTGAGCAACCTGGTGTAGTGGAGGTGTCCCTGCCCATGGCAGGGGGGTTGGAACTCGATGATCTTTAAGGTCCCTTCCAACTCTAACCATTCTATGATTCTATGAAAAGGGCATCCACAGCGCTAACCTCAGCTTTGCTCAAGACATACCTCAAACAAGCATCTCCAACTCATTTTCCCATAAATAGCACAGGGACAAAGCTTCCATAACTCACTGAGAAGTAGCAGATGATAATGTTCAGCCACTACCTTGAAAAAGGCAAGTGCCACACAAAATGCATATGGGATATTAACCACATACCTAGAGCACTTTCTAGGTACCAAGAAGAGCGCGTGCCTTTGTCCAGGGGTGCAGCACCAGCACAATCAGGCTCCTGATGAATTGTGAATGATTAGGAAACACTCTTTAGTACTGCTTTGCCTTCCATTTTTTAAAATCACACTGCTACTGATAAACTTGATTAAGAAAATGTTTTGATTGCTGTTTGTTGAAGTTTCCTACACATTAAAATGCTAAAGAGTTAAAAAAAAAAAAGAAAAAGAAGTCATGCATGACGATGCCTACAGAAGTATGCTAAGTAATGCAGAACGGTAATAACACTGCTGGAGAGCCTGATGAGAGAGCTTCACCCGCTGGTATTGGGGGATCACCAGATGGCACTGTAACAACACATAGTTTTCCAAATTCTTTCTCTAACTGGCAAGAACTGCTGGGTTAATGAAGAAACAATGCCTTCTTGTTGTTATCGTGAAAAAGTAATTTTGGGGGTGGTGGTAAAAAGGGGAGCTATGATAGATGGTAGCTGCTTCTGACCTAGCTTCACCTAAAAATTCAGGTTGATTCATTGGTGGTAGGTAACTCTGTACCTGCCTGGAAGTTGCTTGAGTATCTCTGGTTTATGCGTACAGTTGAATAAAGAACATACACTAACAAGCAGAGTCTCTCTGTCATCTTCATTTCGTCTTTTGCAGGATTTTGAAACCTTTTTTCAGCAGGAAATTACTATATATATAGTTTTATATGTATGTACAGACATATACATATGCACATCATTTGAATTAATGAAAACATTGAGACTTCCCTAAGGTTATGAAGCGAGGCAGTGGCAGAGCAAGAAATGGAAGCCAAGAAAACTCTCTAATAAACAGCTGTAACAGAAGTACCTTATTCATGTGTGAGTCACTAACACATACTTACTCTGATAACAAATAATGCATTCTTGGAGAGAGTCTCAGTTTTGATTTATGTCACAGTTTCAGTAAATACAGAGGAGCTGCCAAATTTGCCTATATAAATCCCAGTGATGTCATATATTTTAATCAGAAGTTTTGGAAAAATTGGACAAAAGGAGCTTCCCCCCCCCCCCCCCTTTTTTTTTTTAACCTTATTAACATGGTGCTCTGGTGTAAGGCTCTATTTTGAACTCTTGGAGGAGTAAGCATTTCTGAGGCCTGTTTATGACAAGATATAATTAATACTAGGGAAGAATTAAAGGAGATTTAGAGAAAAATATTGTACACATGTGGAGTTACATAACAATTTGGCCTCATTAAAACAGGTTTCCATTTGTGACTAATTTTATTCCTGGTTACAAAGGCCATCGTTTGTCTGAGTAAAGATGAAAAAGTAGCTGTTAACATAGTGCAAATGAGAGTGAAATTTGAAGGGACGTATGTTAATGAGCATCCGAGTGCCCTACAGTGCGCAAAAGCGAGCAGGAGGAAAAAAAAAAAAAAAAAAAGATTCCCCTGATGTTGTTGAAAAGCTAATGATTATTTGACACGGCAAGGAATGCCCTGAACCTGCAACCTGCTTTACATGAAGATTCAGTTGTTTGCAGGATCAGGGGCTACCTCAGAGCACCTCGAGGACAATACTAATTTCTTGGTAGGATATTAATTATTCATTTGCAATTTTGGAAATAATATCATTTCCTTGCAAGGGAAGAGCTGGCAAGGAGTGGCCATTAACTGTGCACTTAGAACCTACCCCGGGTACGTGAGTCTGGTGTCTGTATGTGCCGATGCGCTTAGCTAAATCCCTGGATGCATATGCAAGTTGTTGATTCCCTCCCTCAATGCTGAATGTATCATTGGGCTGGTGAATAAGCAGACAGAGCAAGCCACGTTTCATGCAGATTTATGCAGTGCACACACTCATCAAAGCCAGAGGGATCACATCATCCTAAAGCCTGAACAGAATTTGGCCTAACAGATTTGCATTAAAACTCTACTTTTATGGTTTTGTGGACAGGACTCCAAAATAAGTATTGAAACTCCCTTTCAGTTAAAAAAAAAAAAAAAAACACTAATGGAAAATGAAGATGCTCAAGTCCCCTCTTGCCGACAGCTACTTGGACACCCGTTCCCCTGAGTGTGACTTGAACAATAATAGACCCATCCCTTTTGAACAGAAAGCCTGTAAGAAGGTGTGAAATGTTGAGGGCAAAAGATGTGCAGGAAGGACACCATTTACTGGTCCCAGCAAACAGCTCCATTTGTTCTGTGAGTACCCAGAACGCCGCTATGTATTCCCAAGTGCTGCCCATTGGCACCTTAGCTATTTTGTGTGCAGCCTTGTGGGCGCCTTGTACATGTCCATCAACAAGCTGAGCATTTTTGACACTTCTCTGGCCATAGTAAAAACCAAACCATCTCCATTGATTTGGAAAATATTATGGGAAGTTTGTCTTGAATTGCTGGTTGAACGTGTTTGGAGCGGCCTGAATTTGCAATGGATCTCTTGCCTGGGGCACCTTCTGTCTGCTGCAAGGGCAAGAGAAGAGGCACTTCGAGCTCAGAGAAACAAACTTAAACAGGAGTTAAGCCTGGGAAGGCATTTCTACTCCCTTCCAAGTGATGCCACAAGCAGAAAGAGAGCTCTTGGACACACAGCACCATTATCTCCAAAGCAATCGTTTTGCCCGGTTGCTGAAAATCTAAATGGGGGTGAGTAACGTCTCAATCCAAGACGCTCTATTGTTTTAAACATTGCTGTGTTTATTTCGCCCCTTCCCATTCATTATGCAAAGAAACACTACGAGATAAACAAGAAGCATGAATAGTTGTGTGGAGCATGCCAGAATTCCCAAATATTTCATATTTTGGCCCCCAGGATGAATTCAGTCTCCAGACCACCTAACTAGAGAATGAGCTGGATGTTGTAAATGCATTTGGCCAAGACTACAAAAACTTTTGAGTGAAATCATTTTGCGCTGCTCTGCTAACAAAATTTCCTCAGTATCCTCCTATTTTTTTTTCTTAGATCGCACCTTGCCCGGGTGGTCTTGTGCTGGCACACCTGCCAGCAACCCATGGAAATACTGATTCAGCAACAGTGTTTGCAGTGTCTGCCAGACACGGAGACTTTAGAGACCCCCTGGGTACCACTTGAGATAACTGACAGCTGTCACCCTAGCAAAGGGTTTAGAGATAGAGAGCCTGGCTCAGTAAGGGGTTTAACCAACACTGCTCACAAGCTGTTGTGCAATCAAATGACCTTTCTTTGAGCTTCATCATCTATAACATGCAATTGTTGAACAAATTAATTGTGGCACAAATAGCTGATCCATGCAACAGAATCCAGGCAAGTCAGCCATTTACTGGGACATGTAGTTCAACCATGCTAAATCCTGAGGACTACATCCACAAGGCATCAGTGTGGCATTAGATGCATTGCCCTGCTGAGACAAACTTTTTTTTTTCTTTTCCTTTTTTGTAACCCTTTCTTCTCTGCCTTTAACACCACTGCCACCTCTGTGCTCATGCAGTTTACCAGGCTGCTCCATCCCTTCCCTGGTGTGAAATTAATTTTTGCCTTCAGCAGAGTCCACAGGCTAGTCATATGCCTCTAATTTTTCTTCACTTTCTTTGTGTTTTCTAATTCAGTCTTTTTTTTCCTACATCTGCTAACAGGCCTATTTTAGAAGAATTTTTCTCCTTTTGTGTGCATCAGATTTCTTGCACTAAGAAGAAATACTCTGTATACTCGGATTTATAGTCTTGTTTTACATTCTCTCCAGATTATATATTTTTGTATGCCAAAGCAATAGGCAATTAAACGTGCTACGTCTAAAAATATGGGTTCATCTCTCTTCCATTCAACTGTCTGCCTGGACATACAGCTCCCCAGCTCTACTAAAGGCTTTAAAGTGATGATGTCAATCAAATGTTGATGGCACATCTTCATGACAATTGTTTTACTGTGATCGAAACTGTTGTACATAGTGCCCACGTTTCAGACAACATTCACAAATGCTCTATTTCTGTTACTGTATTGATGTGTGGTTGCTCATCCTTCCTGGCTGAAAAATGAGAGGAAAAGCTCTGGTTGTGTTCCCGCGCTAAGCTGCATAAACACAGTATTTCCAGAGACTCGAGAGGGAGTTTGTGGCTTCATCCCAGGGAAGGAGAGAGCAAAGATGCATCTCTCTCACAAACTCACTGCTCTCAGTTCTGATTTTCCAGCAGCTGGCAAAGCAAGGCAAGAGCAGTATAAAAGTTCAGTAGAAAAATAAACCCTTTTATGTTAAGACATTCCCTTTTTCACTGTGAAAATACTGATAGTCACCGATACCTACTCCTGCAGCAGACAGTGCCTGCTCATACATTGCGGCAGAGCAGCACCACGCTAGTAGATCTACAAAAGACTTCAGAGGACTTCGCACATATGCCAGTGAGCCTACGGCCTAAAAACCAAAGAAAGAACCAGGTGGAAAAGCAGTATGAGGCCTTAAGGAAGAGAGCCAATGTGATCGTGGGCCACACTTCCTACCATCCCGTCTCTCCGAGAAGCTGAAGCTGTCCTCACTTGCTTCTTAGTCAAGGTATTAGAAATCACAGCAGGTGTTCCCCTAAACATTAATTCTTGCATTTCACCTTAGTTTTTATAGATAAACAAGAGAAGTTGCATCACAAGTATTTTTTGCCATTACCACATATACTGGAACTGGAGAACTGACCAGGCTTCCCCGGGGAAAGAAACAGTTTCCACGGGTCTGCACCAAAATACTTCTGTGCAAAACCCACCTCTCCACCTTCAGTATCCCTCCCCTCACATAGTCACACATGAACATACATGCACAGCCGAGGGTCCTGCTCCAAACAGAAACAGAAAACAACTCCGGTTACATTTCACCTTTGCATTGCAATTCGTCTTTCAATAGTTGCCAGATAGCAGCATGCAAAAACGCTGTTCTGAAACCTGATTCAGCAGAAGCGCTTCACAGTCGGAATACGAAGCCCCACATGAGCCTCGCGGGGAAGAGGGAGGGCTTTCAGCTGTGTTGGTGGTTTATGATCGGGCAAGTCTGGCTCCTCACAAAGCTTATACAGAGTCACCGGGGGAGTATGAGAAAAGATAGAGGATTGCTAGTAACATAATCTCTCTCAGAGGTTTTTCTCAGCACGTCCTTGTCCTGGACACATGCTTATTTATTTATCTGACTTCAAAAATACATACTTTTTCACAAGCAATTTAGCAGCTGGCAAAAACCCTGCTTAATATTTGCAGAAGTCGGGCAGATTTACCTTTCTTTCCAGATGACAGGACTGGTCTGGCCAGGGGCCCACACAAAAGTAATCCAATGTTGTTATTGTTACTAAGTTGTCCTAAAGAAAGTTGGAGGCGCTTTATCTTTTACAGCGCTCTTTTCTAATGAATTGGCAACAACACATCTGACTTGGGTCCTTGTGTAGGGCCTCCCTTGAGCCCTCTCACCCCTACTTGTTACTGGCTTCCTGCTGATTTACAACAAAACTTTGACATTTGGTTTGCTCCTTAATAAGGGCCTGTGACATTGCCCAGGTATGAAAAAGGGGAATAAAATTATGTGGGTTAAAAATGATATAGCTCTTTGAAGGTGGAGACAGCAGAACAGGGCTTCAAAGTCCAGAGAGAAAAACGATACCCACAGAAGGCTCTTTGTTCAGACGGCTCGGCTGGCATAAATCTCCTGGCTGTGGTTCTTTATACCGCCTCTAATTATTTGAAACTCATTTATCATTTGAGCGTCAAATAATTAGAAGTGGTGCAAAGAAACAGAGAAGAAGAAGCAGGCAGGCAGGCAGGAAGAAAGGAACGGAAGGAACAGACATCGTAGGCCATTCAATTGGGTGATTTTGAACAGGAAGACCTTATTGAATTATCTTGATAAGGGGACTTGAATAATTCCTGAAGTTCAGGGAAAAGCAAACCAGGCCCCTCCATTGTCTGTATTACAGGCATATCAGAAACTCTGGGCAGCAAAGGAGAGGTGAGATGCTAGAGAATACAAATTTAGCAAAGAAGATTAAAATTAAACATTAGAGCCACGATGCCTCCCTGAAGCTCCTGTTTGAAAAAGCAGTGCTGTTCAGGAGCACTGCCTAGAATTCAGTACAGCGTAACAGCTCTCTGCTGTCAGACCGACCTGAAAAGGAGCGTACGTGTTCTTGCACACAGTAAATGCCAACCTAATTGAGTTCCTGCACTGCAGCATGAGCAACGCAGTGATCAAGCACTTTGTTCAAAATTTCCTGAAGGGCTCAAATCCTGCCCTGACTTACCTTCTTTTTTTTTTATTTGCAAAACCACCAACTTCAAAAGGATTGCATGGGTTAGCAGTGAAAACAGAGTATTTCTTGCTGGGTGGTACTTCATTGATCTGGCCAGGAGCCAGCGCAAAAGTAACCTGGTGTTGCTATTGTTATTCAAATGTCCTGAAGTTCTTTTATAAAATTATACAGCGATATTCACACCCCTTGGTCTTAATTTCTTTTATTATTTCTCTGCTTTCTGCAAAATTTTAATACGAACTAAAGTTGGGCACCACTTTTACAGAGAAAATCTGTGCCTTTCTAACATGACCTCTATACCTAGACAGGTGGCAATAAACAGTGGATAAAGGCAAGGTTATCACTCTGTTTTCACTTACGAAAGTTCCCCTAGAAACAAAGAAAAGGATGAGAGGGAAAAGAGATTAAGATGGAGGAGCAAAAAAAAAAAAAAAAAAAAAACCACAACATGAAGCTGGCTAAGAAACCGAGAACACACACACGGAATGAATTTCCAGAGTTACGCAATGGGATCTGTGTTATCAGGTACAGGGGTCAACACACTGTAGCAACAGGTGCCAAAGATATCACACAAAGATTTCCAATGGCCCCCAGGAGGATGGGGAAGGAGGAGCAGCCGTGCATCTGCCACAGGCAGCTGTTCCCGGCTCCCACCAACCTCAAACCCAATGGGAGCCGAGTGTGCATCTCCTCCAGCCCCAAATCCTTATCTCATGCCCATCAGTCCACTGGCAGCATTTTGCCTTGGTGAGCAACACTGTTTGCTGCCCACAGAGCTCCTACTGCTGCTTTTAAACTGTAATTTGGGAAAGCAAGCGCTGCCAGGTATGCCACCATGGGCCTGCTGTGCCGGTGACTAGCCTGGAGAGGCGAGCAAGTTGAGGAAAGATGGAAAAAAGGCTCCAGGGCTGCCCATGAGGGACTGGAGGGGGAATCAGGACAGGAGGCATGCTGATAGAGAAACGCTGCTGGTTTTGATGGATGCCTGCTGGGACCATAAGCAGTGGCCCAGGTCAGGGCTCAGATGCTCAAGGCACCAAATAACAGAGCAAATACCCTGCAACAGAAGTTTGGGCTTGGCATCATCTCCAGTGCGGGTCTGGGAGCCCAAGCCCCACAGATGAAGCGCAGAAGTGTTGGGCTCAGTGGCCAGCCCCTGTTGTCCTTCCCCTCCCTGTAGCTGTGCCTCCAGCTTGCCTTGCAACCCCCTCCTCCTTACCCTTTTCCTCCACGCAGTGACCCCCGTGCTAAAAATACTGCCCCCCCCAGCACTTGGTACAATAGATAAGCCTGGCAAAGCTCTTGTGGGAGACGCTGTGGCTTCACATCTGCTTGTTAAAAATATCACATATTATTAAAAAAAAAAAGTTTCTTGTGACTAATTTCAACAGCAAACCATATGGTCTTTTTACTTCTCCTGCACTCATAATAATTAAATGGCTAATTTCCCCTCTTAAACTACCTTCGGCCCACAGAAAGAAACAAAGGAAATCACAGCTATTCAGCTACAAAACATCTTGTTAAAGCACAGCAAAGAGTTATGCAATTAACCCCACAAAAGCCGGAATTTCACAGTTATATCTAACACTCGGAGTTAACAAGAACAGGCTTTAAATTGAGCCTTTTTTTTGTTGTTGTTGTTTCTGTTTGCTGGCACGGCAGTCACAGTTAAGGTCAGGTGTCAGACCAGATTTAAGCCATAAATGTCTGTTTCCTTGTTTTTTTTGCGAGCCGGAGTCAGCACCGTATTGTGATTTAAATCAGCCGCTGGGTGCTTTGGAGGAGGCTTCCATTAAACTGGGAAACAAAGAATATGATTGCTTTCACGGCACAAGGCACAAACGCCTGCGTATCTCCCCGTGCATTGTACGTGCTGCAGCAAGAGCCCTCGACTCGGGGGTGCCGCGTGTGCCACCGACGTGTTTTATAGCTTCATTTTGGGGCTGTTTCGGGGCAGCTCGGGCCTCGCCGACGGCAGCTGCCAGCTCCTGCTTGCCAGGGCCTGCCCAGCCCAACCGCGCTCCTCTGCCCCACACCTGCGCCAAAAAACCCTCCGATTTTGCAATCCCATTCAGAATCCGTCAGGCCATTGCCCAGGAGCAGTGGGGTGCTAGGGATTTTTTTAATTTTTGGACGAAAAGCAGCAGAGAGTCCTTCTCTGTGACAAAGATTCAACAAAATACTTTAAAAGGTGCCTGGCTTGAGGCACTTGGCTGATTCAATCTAGGTAAAAGGAGCTGGGATGATCCTAGAGAGGCTATTAAACTAGCTGAGAAGGTGCTTGAAGCAGAAAAGCAGTCCTTCGTGCTACACACCGAGAGCAAGTCAAAGTCCAGCAAAGGAGACCACGCTGCAAACTTAGACTCCTGGGTGATGCTTTGAGCATCGTCTCTTCTTATGGCATGTGGGACTCAGCAGCTGCCTCCAAAAGTGGCAACTTTGCTGCAAAGCCAAAAGCACGCACATTATCCTTCAGTTATCTTCCGTTTCCTCCTGTTCCCGGTCAAACAACCCCCAGGTCTGCAGTGTGGGACCTGCTGGTGGAGCCAGTACCCAACCAAGCAATGAGCTCTGCTGGAGGAGCAGCAGTGTCACGGAGGAGGACGCCCGTGGGCACGGTACAGTGAACTGCAGCATAATTGAGGTCAATGAGACAGAACGACGTCTCTGAACTTGACAGCTTCGGTGAGGGTGCCCGTTCACCTGCTGTATGGGAGTGCACAGATTGGCACTTAGGAGATTAAAACGGGTATTTGGGTGCCTAAATGCCTGTCTGAAAATTAAAATTTAGAACTGGGTGCCTTCACTTAGACAATCAGGCTTGAAAATGAGAGTGAGAGATTGCATGCCTGAGTATAATTTAGAGCACAGACTCATTATGGATATTTTTATTGTTTAAGAAAATCCTTCCTGACTGGAAACGAGGCAATGACCAGGACTGTAAAGACTGAAGAAAACTATGATGGCACCGGGCAATTTTCTTGATAAGATGAGCCACTAGATGACACTTTGCATAATAATATGACGGACTGAACATTTCCATACTACATTTTAATTTTCTGGCTTGGTAAAGCCTATTATGGGCTCATGCCAGGCAGCCCACGGACCATAAAGCTAACTAAGGCCTTCCTAAAGTACCTGCCTTCCTGATAAGGCAGGTGGTCGTTAGCTATGTCTCACACATCTGAGCAGAAAGAAAATAAAAGCAGAGAGAAGAAATGAGCAGGAAAAGAATGACCACAGAGCAACAGACAGGGAGGGACCTGGTCAGGGGATGATGTGGTGAAGAAAAGGCATCACGCATGGTAGAACGGCAATGAGGTAGGACACTAAGATAAAGGGTGAACAAGGCAGCAGTAGAGTCTGAAGAGATAAAAACTGGTGACAAAAGTAAGATTGGGAACAGGGAGGAAAAGGATAGTGGAGGTGGGGAAGGTGGAGCTGAGCAGAGGTGAGAAAAGCAGGAGAGTGCCACTTGGGAGGAATTAGAAGCTAATTGTCCACTCAAATTCATAGCAATATAACATACCAATATTTCAGCCAGGAAGAATTCCCCACATGTTTTCCCATGCAGCAGCCTTGTAAGCCAAGAGAGAAGAACGAACAGTGGAGAGCAGACAACATGACTGTGCGTTTCATGTTGGTTTCTTATATTTCAGATATATTTAATGCTAGATATATAAAAACTAAAAACTTAGCAAAATCTTTTGATTGTGCTATGAAGTATAGTTGCCACTGATTAAAGAATTTCTAAGGAGATGTAGCTCAGTACAAATAGAAAATAGCTGATTTCAATTTCTTACATTACACTATTTATCTGTCCCTGCTTAAGAAAACAAATACACGCACCCACTGGAATTTTCTTGACCATTTATCAGCATTTCTCCCTGTGATGTGGATCTAAATACTTTAGTTTTTCCTGTGATTTCTTTCTTTATCCTCCAGCTGGGAAATGACCAAGAATGTAAGCATTGTCATAAAATATTGCAATGTGCAAAATTACTTGCACCAGCACAGGTATGGCGTTTTTTTTGTTTGGTTGGGGTTTTGGGGGTTTGTTGGTTTTTTGGTGTTTTTTTTTTTTTTTTTTTTAAGTACCTTTTCTGAATGACTTGTTACTTTTTAGTGAAAGCAGCTAAATCCAGTTACGTTGGCTGTTGTGAAGGGTTTGCATGAAAGCACATGAGAACCATGCCTAGTGGAACTGGAAGCATCAAGGGAAGCTTCTGTTCATCTTGCAGGCTAGCAGCCCCTCTGCAACCACTGGTATTTAAGCAGAGCAGACTGGCTGGTGTTACATCTCCACTGTAGCATCCCTGCACTGCAAGTCACTAAAATACCTAGTGAGAAGGGAAGGCTAGAAAGGCTGAGAGAGTTGGGGTTGTTCAGCCTGGAAAAGAGAAGGCTCTGGGGAGACCTTATAGTGGCCTTCCAGTACTTAAAGGGGACTTGTAAAAAAAGATGGGCACAAATGTTTTAACAGGGCCTGTTGTGACAGGACAAGGGTTTTAAACTAAAAGAGGGTTGATTCAGACTAGAGAGAAGGAAGAAATTTTTTACAATAAGACTGGTAAAACAGTGGAACAAGTTGCCCCAAGAGGTGGTAGATGCACCATCCCTGGTAAAATTCAAGGTCAGGCAAGGTCTGAGCAACTTAATCTAGTTGAAGATGTCCCTGCTCATTGCAGGGGGGTTGGACTAGATGACCTTTAAAAGTCCCTTCCAACCCAAACTATTCTATGATTTGATTATTTTACTCCAAATGTGTTTGGCCTTCTGTGTAGCCTGGAAGATCATGTGTCTGCGTATATGGCATTAGCCTTTCTTTTGTGAAATCAGTTAAATAGGGCAGATACACTGGGCAAAAAAGGCTGTTCCCTCTTCCTACTCTTCACCCCCTCCAGACTGAGGAATCTCCAAACCTCAGGATGGTTGCAAGAGAATCCAGAAGATTTTCAGCAGCAGATGTACATGATCTATTTGAAATAGGAAAGGAGCAGATCAAATACTGGGGAACCTTTTTCTTCCTTTGCTTACTGCCTTTTGTTGCTACCTGTGACTAACATAAGGGAAGCCTTGTTTAGTATTACAACACAAGACTGATCATAGAGGTGCTGTGTAAGTAATGCTCACTGATGACTTCTGACTAGCAGAGAAAGTCAGTCTGAGAGCAAAGGGAATTTCTTAGCCTTTTTCTGATGCTGAAGCATCCCATGTTTCTGCTGTGGTTCATGGGAATATTCTGCTCAGAAACCAGAGCTTCAGAGTCACATAATGATGCCAGAAACAATTGACTTCAGGAGTCCAGTATGAAGACTCAAAGAATTAGGAAACGTGTAAATCCACAGGATGGTTGGAATGCAGCACCTTACTGTCACTTAGAAATGCTAACAGAAAATTACTGGCTGCAAAGGGATCTCTAACTCCCTCCTCCACAGGTAACATATTGCCAGCATTATCTTCACAAAATATTTCCACTTTCCCTTAGGGATACCTACTTCTGTTTTGGAAAAAGAAATGACAGTTGTTTGTAATCTAGAACACAGCAAAATTGTAACAACAGAACAAATTAATCTAATTTAACAATGAGATTGGTCATTTTTTAAAGCTGAAAATCAGTTTACAATTTCCATCTGTCCCCACGGAAGTCAAAATATGTTTTGACTTTCCCGTCTATGGCTGACAATCATAATCCATAACACAAACAATAATAAAATTTCCCTGCCTTATGACAAAAAGGTACCCAGAAACACAGGGAAGTGTTTATCAGTTCCCCCTCCCACCTCACCAAATGTGGATATTTAAAGTCAGACACTCCTGTCCAAACCTGCCATAGATGGGACCTGCAGTACACAAACGCATTTGCTCTTTAAAATGTGATATTAGCCTCCCAGTTGCAAGTTCTCGACTTGGAAAACTAGGAACGTTACTGTTTTAATACGCAGTACATTTGGCTGCTTCTCCAACGGTCAGCATCCAATTTCCGTGCGGAAAGTGAGGTGAGTAGCTTCACAGCAGTTCCCCACAGCCATTTAGCAGCCTCTCTAGAACTGCTACTTGTTTTAGAGCAACTGGAAGTCTCTGCTGAAACACAGTCTTTGCAACTGGAAGGTTTTGCTGAAAAGATACGTACTGCCATGCCCAAGGAATGGCGAGTCAAAAGAGTGCTACTTTGCTGGAAAAACAGGTACAGAGCATTATCCTTGCAAGCACTACTAATCCTTTACTTCTATCAGCACTTAGATGTGCACAAAATCAACAAGACCAAGTGGCAAGGTGAAAGACGTAACTCAGGTGTATCCCACTGAACTCCAGTGTAAAGTGCCAACAGAAAATCTTAAATTCCTAAGCTGAATTTTTCTTACTGAATCAAGGCTAACAGTTTTATTTTTATATTGATTGCCTCTTGCATTCTGAGGTCCTTGAATGAAGGGCATCTTATAAATGTAAATTTGATGGACTGATACATTTATATTCATGAGAACATAGCTGGAAGTAAGCAGGTTAGTGTTAGTTTACACTCCAATTTTGTCAATAATAATCAGGAAAAGGAGGGATTAATGGCTCACCCTTATAATCTAATCATATCAATGCTATCCACTAATCTGGACAATGCAAGAACATATCTGGTACGCCAGGCTTGCATAAGCAACGTTTTTCGAAATACACAGTTAACATTTGGAGGATGTTGCATGGGTTTTGGCACTCATTTTCATCTACTATTTGCTACAGAAACATTTATGTATAGCAACATGCAAACAATTTTGGGTTCAGATCACGGAGGGGATAAACTATGAACATGAACAAGAGACGGACAAATTTACACAGCCGAACCATGGGTGGACAGCAGGTATTCATGCTGTAGGCAAATATAAAATGAGAAAAGAGATTGTAGTGCAGCTGGGCTCAAGCCCATTTGCCTAGGCAAGGCTCACACAAAAAGTGCATTTAGGCAAAATATATTATTGCCTAGCTATGGCAAGCTAGGTGACGCCCCCAGCAGCAAAATTCCATGCTAAGAGCCTTCCACATTGCACAGCTACTCTGGTGGTCCACTGACAACGCTCGCTGTCGGAACACTGACATATACCATACATTGATATTTTATCACGCAGGCAGCCTAACCTTGTCTGGAGCAAAAGCACAAGCACAGTGATAACAAACAGCTACTAGCACCCTGTCTGCGTTACTGGCCAACGCTTGCATGGTAGCCCTACCTCTGATCCCACCAGGGTTGCTATCACTGGCAGCAGGAGGTTTCTTGGGCAATATTATCCCACTGCTCAACCTCCAGATTGTCCATTTTTCTCAGTGCAAGTCTTAAAAAAAAAAAAGTTATGAATTTTATTTTAAATTGAACTAGCATCTAACCCAACTTCCCCTGAAGTTGTTGGGTAGAAGACAGGTCTTTTGGCTCTAGCCGGAGATAATGCTTTGACCACTGTGGAGAGGAAGTGTGCATCGAGCCTGACATCTGTCAGAGCCCATAGCCCTCTGCTTGTCTGTGCCAGGAAATGCAGTCCAATTTCTACGCTCCTGTGGTCTAACTGACAAGCTGATTTCTCAAGCCACTTCATAACTCTTGATGCACACATCCTTCTTTCTCAGGGATGTTTCTTACAAATCAACGTGATATTGCAGCTCTGAGGCTGGTGCTGTAAAGGTGACAGTGGCTCTTGTTTTGATGCTTTTGGTCCCGGTTTTCACAAAGGCAGCAGCGACGTGGGCCACAGCACGTGTTGCTGCTGCTGCTAGTCCTTTCACCAGTACGTAGACCAGGAGTTAGATGACACCACAGTAAAAATGCGACCACCCTGACAACCTCAGGCCCCCCGAGAACCACTGCCATCCGCACAGCTAGATGAGAATGAATGCAATAGTGGGAAATGCGTGTTCACGTGTTCCTTGTGTTGTATTATATTCCATTAGTGCAAAAGTGGCCCGAGTGACCTCATGGAGCACTTCTGTGATGAGAACACCCTTGTGAAGCTACAGCTGTTTTGAACTATTAAACGTTCATAAGCCAGACATGATTTCCCTGCAATGCTTCTGCTAAATGAGTGGCTATGTATTGCATTAGCATTCCCAGATGCCCTCCCTCGGCTCAAGCAGCCTGGGGGTAAAAAGGCAGGAAGGCTCAGGGATGCACTTCTGCGCCTGAGAACTGCAGTGCAAATCACCCTAATTGTTTGTTAGATGAACAATGATCACTAATTAACATTGTTAAAATGTCATCAATGATCACTAATTAACATTGTTAAAAATTTGTTAACAAAGGAAATTTAACAATATCTTAATTAGGAAGGATTTCTAATTTATGATATAGAGCATGTTAGACAAACAAGGCACAAGTCTCCCTTTGTTTTTCAGCTCTGCAGCAGGAGAGATTACATGATATGACACAACACATTCTGCGTTTGCCGTTTATCATTCTACGTCCTCGACACACTTGCGCTGTCTAATTACAGCTGGGGCTAATTTTACCTGTGTTATTGTTTGCCCTGTAATTTAGAGAGAATAGGCCATGTTGATGCTACGTGATTTAGTCTGGGGCAGTCAGCTGGCTTTTTGCCACAGGACTACTGCTCACATGCTACTGCAATGAAGTGCATGCACTGCAAAATAAAAAGAACCTTTTCAGTGTTTTAATTTACTTAATGTTACGGTGCGAGGCTAGAAGCTTTCTTCAGGTTTTCTTTTTCTAAATGTAATTTATCCACAGCCACTAAGCTTTCAGAGCTGTGTTCTTCTTCAAAGCCACTGTACATTGTTGAAAAAAGTCCCCTCCTATTATCTATTACTTAATTATTAAAAAGCATCTACTCTGTTTTCATAAATTATCTATGTACCAGGGATGTTGACTTATGAGGAGGAAAGACACACACGCACACAGGCTTAAGGAGGTTACAAAGTAATTATTCCTTATGGAAAATCAGTAATAAATAAAAAAAACCCTAAGATGTTTCAGACAGTCCTGGAATCAGAGACTGAAAAGGTTTTGAGAACCTCCGTAACAAATTATCTTTAAAAGTAGCCCAGGTAAATTGCAACACTCACCTCAGTTACACTCTGCCTGGCAGAATATTCCAAATATCTGACATTGTTCCTGAAGGGAGCGTATTTATTGCATAATGCCGAAGTCTATCTCTAGAGGACTCCAGTTACTAGAGCAGGGGGAACTTTATTTGCCTGTTTGTTTTGGTGGAACCGATGTACAAACCCTGCTGATAAGAAAATACAGCTGAACAGTTAAGGCTCTGCTTGTTTTTATACGTAGTAATATAAAGATTCCTGCTTCAGCACAGACCTGCCCATCTGGTCTAGGCTCTAATTCCATATGTTGTCTGGGGATCATCTGCTTGGGGTGATGGATCACCCTTCCTTTTCTCCCTTTAAGAGGTGCTTCTGCATGTTTTTGTCCTCTGCTCGCCTGGAAAAACTGGGATTCACTCTTGCACGGAAATAGTCTTTGGGTCTCCTGCCTTCTCCCCTGACACGCTCACCAGCTCCTCAAAAGCAACCTGATGGGGAGTGAGAGATGTTGTTCTTCCTAAAAACCCCTACTTGCATTCAGATTGTTCCAGAAGGCTGGAAAAAGCCTGTGATTCCTTGCAGACCCCCCTGCATTAACCCTGGTGCTCACCCAGGTTGTGTTCAGCCCCCAGGGGCGCAGGTTGCGTACACCCACAGCGTGCCACTCACACTGGGGGTGTTTTGGGGAGGAGAAGGCTCCTTCAGTCCCTTGATGAACACATGCAGATAAGGGGGGTGTCCTGCCCCCTATGCCAATGAGCACCCTAAAACATGAAATGGGACAACTCCTTACCCCTAAACTATCCGTGTACAGCCTGATGGTTGGGGCACCTTTCTGAAAATGACAAACGTGGGTTCAAATTTCCCCCAGGTGCAAGGGAAGTCAAACTTCTGGTGTTCCCCTTAGCTTTCCCTACATGTGCCAAACGCTGTGTCTGGGGTTTCACCAAAGGTTTCCTGTCCCCTCTTTTATTTTCAGATTTCGGTTTAGCAAGGAGGAAAAAAAGAAAAGAAAAGTTCAAATTCTGTTCAGTGCTATTTTTCTTTTTTAATTCCTTGCTTGCTCGGGGAATAACACCAGCAAGAATAATTATTCTCAAGGTCTTGTCTTGCCTTCCTAAAGCATTATTGGAAATTCAATAACACTTGTTTTCTTGGGAATGACATTGTTTGGCTCCAGCTACATAGGGACACTTACTTTGTCCCTTCTCTCCATGCTTATTGGACCCTCATGAAACACATTGCCTTAATGCATAAAGCTGTTCTGATATTTGTTCCGAGTTAGGTTTTCTAAGAAAAGTCCCTGCCTTTTTTAGGCCATAGTTAAAATGGCAGTCTGATGTACTGGAAGGTGTTTTCAGATTTAGTTGACCATGTAAGTACTGAAAACAATACATGCCATTGCTTTAATTTGGCTTCTCAAGAAAGTTTTATCATCTTTTTTTTAAAAAAAAAAATAATAGAATTTCAAATTGTTCTTGAATTATCCTGCTTGCCAGCTAATCCTTTTCTGCTTCAGATGCTACAATTACATTCTGAGATTCTTCTGAAAGGATACTCCAAAATTTTATGTTTGCTGTAATTAAAAGGGTTCTACACACATGAGACCAGTGTACATCATTTGTATTCCTATCAGGTTCACCACCCCCTTCTGTATATCTCAAAATGTTCTACCTGGTTTCCAAAGCTCTCCTCTGGCTCCCTGTATTTTGCTATGTGACCTCTCATTTACTTCTTCTACCTCTTTCACATGCTCCTTATCATGTTCTGCAGCTGGGACTGTTACCTCTTTGGCCATACACATGATGGAGATACCCATCTTTCCAGCTAGATGAGCTGCCCTGATTTAAATAGCCCCTAAGATCACTTTTTTTTTTTTTAAACTACAGTTCTGACATTTTTGCCAAATGGTAGGTGTGCTGGGGCTTATGCATTCAGTGGAACACCCATCCTTGTACCATAATGCAGTTTTACTGGTCTGTTCATACCTATCCTACCCTGGCTACAGGTGTCAAAGCCAGCAGCAAACATCTGTTTTGAGAAAATATTCGCTCTCTTCTTCCCCCCATACTTTTGCCTTAAGTTTGATATAAAGGGAAATTTTAGGAAAAAATGAAAAAGTTACGTGAAATACATTATCATAGTACAGTTACTGAAGGGACATAGAATATGGTTTGAAATTAGACTTTTCCTGCTGCACATCAAATTATTATTTTTTATAGTTAGCACATCAAATTGAGTTACCTTTTTCAAAATCTTTTTATATTGTCATTCCAATTCCTGGTTGTCACAGATGAAATTTAGCACTGGTCCTTAATACAATGCTACATTAACTACATTATCAACAACACACAAAAGTGTGTTGGGCTCTAGTGCATGCTCTAGTGCCCGAGATCGTTGGTTTGTGTCTGTTTGTGGATGGGGTGTGGTTGTAGGCATTTGGTTTGGTTTTGGTGTTGATGTTCTGGGATTTTTTGGGTGGGTTTTTTTTTTTTGTTGGCTGGACTTGATGATCTCAAAGGTCCCATCCAACCAAAAATATTCTGTGATTCTCTGAAAAGTACACAGGGACATCTATGAACGTCATGCTGATTTTCCAGAATTCTTCTGCAGAAACCTGAGGGTTTACAGCAGCTGCATTATTAGCTTTCTGTAATAGAGCCTTGCTTTTGTTTAAATACAAACCCTATAATACTTTCTATTTTCAGGATTTTTCTTTCCTATGTATTTTAGTGACCAAAAATATCCCTGATGTACATTTGTGCACAAAACAGACATCTCAGAGTAGGCATTTTAGGTCTATTCAGAAGTAAAGAACTGATGTATATACTACTTATACATATCTAGTACTATTTTATACACCATTGCTAAATCTACATAATACAGTTCAGACCCTTTCAGAAATAAATAAATAATATTTTTTTAAAAACAAGTAACTACTGTAGCTTTCAGTTTTCTCCCCTCACATCCAAATAGGGAAGGAGATAGGAAGAGCACAAGACCTTTTTTCTCCCAAATCATCAACACTTTCAGAAATTTCAAATAATTCAGTTTATCAGGAAGAGGTAGGCAAGAGTGCTGGGTAAGGGTGGGTTGTGCTCAGTAAGACTGAGATTAGCATACAGTACTCCCTCTGCAACACCGACTCGTGCCTTCTTAAGGGAACTCCATAGTAGCAAAGCCAGCATTTGCAAACTGTTATTTCAACAGGAAGTAAGGGGAATATCTTTCAACTCATTTCACCAACACACCCCATACCCACTTATCATCATAGAAATGCATTGAAATAAAAGACAGTATAAATGCAATGGTTAATTACAAGATGATAAAACTACATAAGAATAAATGTAAGCTAGTAATAACATACCTGAAAAAAATCACAGCATATGCACACATTACAGACAGATGGGAAAGATAGCCTTAAATATACTGGGAGGTGATGCAGGATGGCAATAAAGGTTCATCTGGGTCATCATCAGGCACAGGTGTGGTAGGAACAGGGAAGTAAACAAGTTTCAGGTGCAACAGGTTGAATTCCACTTGAAACAGGAAAGGCAACATCAGGGGTCAATGGGCTCTTTAAAAAAACATGAAATGAATAGCTTTGCCTTTGTGTTTATACATTTCTTGGTGAACTGCAATAATATTGGTAATCTTTATCTTCAAGCTTCAGTTCATGTTCAGGTCTGTTTCTAACACAAAGAGAATTATATGCGTTCTCTAATAATTTAGAAAGATTTTTTAACTGTTGACTGGTATTCCATGTTTGTATCGCATTCTCTCTCTTCTTCTACTCGTCTTCAGTGGGTTCAGCCTCAGGTAACTCTTGAGTACTTGACTCTTTCATCAAATACAGCTTCCCATCCAAGGCTTACTCTTTGAGCTACACCA
The DNA here is from genome assembly GCF_964106895.1 of Numenius arquata. Taxonomy (NCBI): domain Eukaryota; kingdom Metazoa; phylum Chordata; class Aves; order Charadriiformes; family Scolopacidae; genus Numenius; species Numenius arquata. The sequence goes on along the minus strand of NC_133579.1, from coordinate 65,143,416 downwards.
TCATCTTCTTCCTCAGACCATCCGGAGCTATGAGTGATCCCTTTTGCATGGCTTTCCAAACACCATTAATCGTCTTGCTGGTTATCCAGTTACACACAGAAAGAATGTTTTCCAAGACAGGTCAGATGTTAAAACTCTTCCAAAACTTGCTTGACCAGTGTCTTGTTTGCCTTGTCCATCCCTCCAAGTAATTGCATCAATGTTTGCCATAAATAAAATGTTTACAGTTAGCAATAGCTCCTTGAGCTGGTGGTTGAATAACTGGGGTGGTGGCAAAAACGCTACTTGAATGTGAGATGCATGGGTAAGTGTGTTACTGAGGATCACCGAGGCTTGTAATACTGAAAATACTGGAAACCACCCTTGTCTTTTTATTTGAAAGTTAGTGAACAACATGTGGCCCACATAGACCTTCAATGCCCTTGGGTTTTGTGGGTGGGTGCTTGCAGCATCACCCCACAACATGTAATCTGGGCTATGTTTTGCAGCCTTGAGTCCTGGCATTCACTTCTCCCCTGAAGGGACAAAGGTTCTTGGTGGTATGGGTTCCATAAGAGTCCTCCTTCAGCTATATTGACCACCTGCTGTTGTGTATAACAATGCTGTGTAAATTTTTTATGACTTCTGCCAAATAATACCAGAGCACAGTGGGAGAGAGCTCTGATATTCACCCTCCATCTGCACTGAACACATTTTGTGATCAATGGTTCCTCATACAACCGGTTATCTTCACAGATAAACCACTTGAGTTTTGTCCTGGTTTTTAATGAGTCAGTATTTTGGTTTATTGATCTTACACTAGATTCATCCTCTGCTATGTGCAACCAAGAGCTGATGCAGATTCACCATTTGCCCATGTTCTTTGTATTTCCATCCGTATTTTGAAGGATAATAGCTTTTGTGGACTTTTTATTGACATTTTCTGTTAGGGCTGAAACATACTTTTTCAATGCCACTGGGATTTTGGAGGTGTTGTATGCTGGAAGACTGTATAAGAAATCTCCTAGACTGCACAAATGCATGATTTGAACACCTGCAGCTCTGCCAAATTCACATGTAGCCCACAATTCATCTCGCACTGCAGCTGAAATACATGGTGTGTGCTGCCACACTATCACAGTTCTTTGCAATTCCTATTTTTTTCATTGTTTGTAATTATTTTTTTTTCCTGAACCCTACTTGATGTTTCTGAATTTGGGGGAAGGGAAGGGAAGGGAAGGGAAGGGAAGGGAAGGGAAGGGAAGGGAAGGGAAGGGAAGGGAAGGGAAGGGAAGGGAAGGGAAGGGAAGGGAAGGGAAGGGAAGGGAAGGGAAGGGAAGGGAAGGGAAGGGAAGGGGTCGGGTCTTAAAAGGTGAATTGTGCATGTGTGAAATCAGGAGTGTGCAGACTTTTTTCAGAGGGACTTATGAGAGAGATGCACAGATGTGAGTGAGGTGCTGGGCTTGCTGAGCACGCAGCTCCTGCCTGCTCTTAGGGTGGGTTGCTGAATGTGCAGGTTAATTCAATGGACAAATAGCAGAGGGTGCAAGAGGGAGAGATACTGCCTTATTTCCTAGGACCTCAGGTTGAGAGCTGTTAGCAAGCTGTCCAGTTGCCCTTCCAGAATGATATCACTGGCCCGGTGTTGCGTGGCAGACTGAGCTCCCACTCAAGTCCCAGGACTGTGTCACAGCCCCGTGAAATTGAACCCTGAAAGGAGCCTTCTCCCAAGTCTTCTCCCAGAAACAAAAAGCGAACCTAATGGCAAGCCTGTGTGAAGGTGTCACCTTCTATACTTAATTTACATCCTTTTAAATCAACAACAACTTGATTTCCAAGTGGAAAATGGAAGTGAACCTTGGAAGATGACTATTGTGGCTACTAGAAGAAATACACAAATTCTTAGAAACCTTCCCAAACTCTTCCAAAATAACCATTTTCTGATGATGCAGCAACCTGTCCACTGGGGACAATTTATAGGTGTTGTTTCAAAAAAAAAGCAACATAGAGGCAGAGAAGAAATATTACTTAGGAAAATAATAAATGTCTGCTGCATTTTACACATTGAAAAGGTTTGACTGTAAATTCCACTTTTGACATTCATCCCAGAGCCACTTTAAAGGCAACCCACAGACTCAACGGGGAGACAGTAAACACTAAATCATAATTACCTCATAAAAGGGGAGCCTGTTTCTCTGAATGCCTGAGATCTGGTTTTGCTTCACAAAAAATATCATAAATCTGTTGTGTTCTACCCAGTTTTATTTAAGGCCAATTAGTGCTTGTATTAAAAAGAAAAAGAAAGAAAAACAGAAACAACACCTTCCAAACTTTGCTGTCATTCGTATAGATGTGAAACTCTGATTCTCTGCTCTCATTAAGGAGCTGTTCATTAGAGGACACCATGTTCCACGAGAGCTGAGGTCTTACATTAACAGTGAACTATGGAAAATCTCTCCCATTTGGCAGCCCACATTAACATTTCTTCTGCAAAGGGATTTCTTTTTAATGCAATCTAGTGCTGTATGTTTTACTGTACAGAAGAAAAAAAAGCATTTTTCAACACAATCTTGACTTGGCTTTAATATCCCACAGGGTGACATCTGACACTGTACTGAGAGAGTAACACCTCTCTGGGTAATCTTTCCAACAGAGCCTGAAAATGAGCAGTCTGTGCCATTAATATGGCCAATGTCATTAGCAGAGCAGTATGACTGATTTTATTTTTTTTTTTAATCAACATTTCCTAAAGCTATTTCTCCAGCTGAAGTTACACTAGCCTGCAGAGCCAGGGAAAGCTAAACTTGAGCATGCCCAAATAGGTTGCAGTTTTGAAGCACAAGTAGGGAGATCAAAAGTAACATAGCTGCCTGCCTTGGACATGATTTCCAAATAAGGCACCGGTTACCAAGAATTAAAAAACCCCCACGTTTCTAGGTGAAATTAACGGAAAATGGTCTTGCCACAATAATGTTTCAAGGCAAGGAAGACTTTTTTGTATTAAGAAAAAAAACAAAGGAGTTTGAGTTGTGGTTCCTTGTCAGCACAGAGCAAAAGCTCCGGGGGCAGGTTGCCCATGTTGTATTCAGATATGTTGGGACTGTGGTTTTGACTAGTTTGGATATAATCACACGATTATCATAACTCTAGTTATTCTGCTGGGCCCTTCTCTTTGCAGGTCAGCATGCAGTCAGAGAGACCAGTGGCAGACACTTATCATGTCACACCATAGAAGTCACCACAGATGCCTTTGGGAAGAGCTGGGACCTGCAGGTGGCATTTACCTGGACACAGCTGGCCTTCCTAGGCAGGGCTGTGCTGGGAAAGGGAACTGGTGAGGATGATGATGGCTGGATGTGGCTAATGCCTGCTCTTTCCTTCTGGGAGGATAAAGGATTGGCAGCAGCATGTCCTGGGATGTTGAAACCACACTGCTCCTCTGCTAACAAGACAGCCCTGTTTCATTTTTAAAAAATATCCAAGCCCCAGGGGATTATGCTGATCTTCCATGTGCAGTGTAGTTGATTCAAGACTGTCAGACCCGTATTGAGAAGTATGAAGGCAGAAATTTCATTTTGAAACATAGCTAGTGAAAGATAATGAACTCACCTAGATGAATGCAAAAGTCTTGACTCAAAAGTAGGTTATCATAGCAAAAGACACATGTTAAGAAAAACCTGGTAAACAGTCCATACGCCTTTAATAATTACTATCTCTTTTTGCTGGGAGAAGTGATCATAAATATATTCTACATTGCAAATACCTAGTGCATAGGGGCTAAAGGAGCAACATCATTAGGACTGTACTGATCATTACGTCTTAGCATTGTTCTGCAGGAGTATTATTTCAAGATATCTGTATTGAACAGCCTTCAAAAAAAACTAAGAAAAGGATAACATCAGGGGTTGAAAATGTTTGCATACAAGATGTATTAAAAAAGGTAGGCTAGATTTGGCACTGGCACAATAATAAGGAAGGTTCAGTGTACCATCAAGAGCAAATGGAGAGCAATGAACAAGCCAAACCCTTGGTCTTTTGGACTTAAGGGCTGCAGTCTCATTGCAGAGCAGCAGCAAAGTCTGGTGGGAACATGGTGGGACCAGCAGGAGTGCGGTTCTGAAGGTCTGACAGACTAATCCCGGATGCAAAGTCAAGGGAGATGTTTTCACTGAATTCCCAGTGGTGGGATTTGGCTCTAATTCTACTTCTACTTTTGATTTGGTAGGAAAATCCTTTTAACCACTCTGCCTGTAAAATTAGTGTATTTCCTGTCACATACAACCTTTAGACAAGGTTTTAGACAACCTTTGATGGACTTCCTCATATACGAGCAAATTTTTAGTCTCACAAAGACAGAAAATGGCAAGCCTCATGAAGACAAAAAAAGGCTGAACAGCCTTTAATCTCTGATCTTTTGTTATGCAAGGTGTGGTTTCTATAGAGTTCTGGATGAGAAGTAGAGAAGGAAAACTGCAGAATCATTCTTGATCCAGAATAGTTTCCCAGAAAATAAAGTATTACAATTAGGCTGAAATTAACTGCTCTCTTTTTTGAAAATAATTTTTTAAAAGTTTGTGTAAAGTTTAATTACCTTAATTTAGCAATGGCACAATAAAGCATGTTACATTTAAGACACGCTAAATGCCACATTTCTATTTTTCTTCCTTTACCACTCCTTAAAAGGGCGCACCCAAGAGGGAAAACTGTTATCATTTTCCTCAGGAACAACATAAATCTTTATCTGTTAATGTTTTAATGTTTATCAGTTAATTATAGATCTTTATCCACATAATCTTTATCAATTAAACATTCCAAATGCAAAAAGTATAGCGCATATTCAAATTACCAAGCATTAATATGTAAAATCCTCCTAAAAGATTTATTTCTAACATTCTCATTTTTAAAAAATAGCATATTAGCAAACACCATCAATATCATATTTGCTCACATGATGGCATCATGCTGTGATTAAAGTCCTTGATTTGCAACAGCCAACAGACTGCCAGCAGCCTTAGAGCTGTCATCCTGGCACTTGGAGGCATGTGGAGGGAGGGAAAGTGAGGAGGAGGAAGGGGGAAGAGTGGAGGAAGCATCCATCTATGAGGAAAGAAAATAGCATCATCAGATGAAACAAAAAAGGCTGTGCAAAAACATACTTTGCACCGGACAAAAAAATAAATTCCTTGCTGTATTCAACCACTGTCGGAGGTGTGACTGAACAGTGAGTAATGACTTAATGACCGTAAGAAAAACGTGCCAAACCGCTAAAAAATAATATTCCTAAGAAATATTTATAATTAACGTTGACCTTCCCTGGTCACTAAGATGCAAATGAGAAGAAACCATACTGCCTACACCCATATGCATATTTCCTTCAGAAGGCACCGCGCAGGAGGAAATGCCATTAACAAGTTAGCTCATAGGCAGGTACCTGCCTACAGATAGAGCACAGTGTTATTTTTTTAACATAAAACCCATAAACAACCCCATATAAAGATCATAGAATCATAATTCAGGGTGAGGGAACTCAGAACGTCTCCAGTCTAACCACTTGCTCAAGCACGGCCAGCTATGGGATCTGACCAGGTTACTTAGGGCTTTGTCCAATCTGGTCTTTAAAATCTCTGAAGATGGAGACTGCACAGCCTTGATGAGTAAGCTCTTCCACTGCTTGGCTGTCCTCATGGGGAAAAAGGTATTCCCTTAGGATATAAGCTCTTTAGGCTATCAGTGTTTTTTAAGTGCCTGGCATAACGGTGTCCTTGTGTACAACCAGGACCTACTGCAACCATAGTAAACCAAGGCAAAATGCCAGTGATGATGGCAGAAACGTACGTTGATAAATACTATTGTGCTGTGGAGCTGAGCCCTTATCCTCTTAGCAGGAGCATGAAAAAGTGACTAAGTCCTGTTTAGCTGGAACTTTTAAGTGTGAGGATGAGGGACTGGAGGCTCCAGTATCCAGCGGCTCCAGCATCTCTCCTGCTGTTTCTCTTTTCGCACATGCAGCAAACTTCCAGTGGATGCCTGCTCCTTGCTCACTTGCTCTCCCATCCAGCCATGGCGTCATGCTGCATCCTGGCCCCTCACACTGCATCCTTCTTCCTCCACCTGATTTTTGAGGACAATCTGGAGGGAAATGCATCCACCATGGAAACAGAGACAGGAGTTGGCTTAAGGGCCTGGAAATAACAGCTCAGTAATGTTCACTTGGAGAATGCATGTGATATGGTTACTGACATTTTAATGATAACAGTGGCTAATTATTTCATTGCTGACCACAGCATAAGCTTCCTGTAATCCTTATCCATTGAAATTGAGTATCTTAAGAAGTAGAGGAAGATGCTACCCCCACTGGTATATTCCTGCTCTCTCTGATAGATTTTCCAGAATTGTGCTTACTTCAAGTTCAAATTATTTCAAGCAATTAAGTTCCATGAGTTGTCTTTTAATGGTAAGTTCTTCCAAAATTAAATTGATTTTTCTCTCACATCAGTTCCTAGGGGTCATGATCAGGACAGATAACAACTGTTCCCCTAGGCACCACACAACTTCCAAGAGTTATCCTCTCTGGAGATCTGTGTGATCCACAGCTTTATATTTTTTAACTAGCATAAATAGCTGTGCTAGCAATCACACAAAAAGGGCCAGGTACTGAGGAGGTTCGTCTTACTCGCTTGCAAAGCCAGCGCCGTGCTTTCCTTGATCCAGCAGTGTGACTAACACAGAGAGTGTCTTCATTTACTGAGGGAGGACCCATCTGTACTAACATGGGGTAGAAGAATTACAGGCTGTGGAGTACAATGCACCAACGTAATTAGTTCACTTGTAGCTGGCCCCTTGATTTAACTAATTGCTGCTGGCTATACCCACCGGCCCCAAGCAGTTCCCCCAGAAGGAAGCAGGCACCGAGGCAGGTCCCCACCTGCCCCCACGCGTCCCAGGCGAGCGGCAGCATCCTGCCCTCCCACTCCTCCATGGGGCCGGGGGAGCAAGCTCCCCGGCCCCCACGTCCCCTCCCAGCTGAGCGGATCCAGCAGGCATCCTTCCCTCGCTCCTTCCCCATCCCCGGGTGAGGCTGACAGATCGGGCGCTCTGCCAGCATCTGAGACACAATTACGGTCACACATGCTGGAAGTTGAGAGAAAACGTGTGGGATTTATTTTATTTCAGGGGGAGGGAGGAGAGGCAGGAGAGGGACTGGAAGGCTTTTAAGCAGTCAAGGCCTCTGACAAAACAGGATTGAAAGCTCTGCACCATATTTCATATAATTCAAGGCTGGACCACATGCATGTGTTATTAGTTCTCAAAACCATTGTGTACGGCAATTTCTCCATCCCCAGTGAGCTTTTCTGGCTGGGAGGCCAAAGGAATAGTTGGTACTGAGCCAAAGCAGTTTAGGAATTTTTCCTGAAGGAGGGACGGAGAAATATGGAGCAGAAAGCAAGAAGGTCTCCTCTTTGAGGGCATGACAGCCTCTGCTAATATTTCCTAAAGTTGCCTGTGTCTTCCCCTCCAAACTCTCTCTTTTTGTAGGGGAATCCCCCTTTCCCCTCTCTCTGGTTCAGGGACAAATTAGCATTGGGACAAAGTCGTCTGTCTCCCAGCGGTGCCCGACTCTCGCCTCCCAGGGCAGCTACTGCCCAGTGACAGGACCGACCGCAGCAGCCAGGGATGCTCTGACAGATTCCTAAGGTCCCCGCAAATCAGGAGAAATCCGTTACCACAGCTTTGACAGATGTCTTACACTCATCTCTGGAGCTTAGGAGGGAGGTGAGGGAGGAGGAAAAAGAAGGAGGAGGAGAGCTGAAAGCTTTTCAAAGACTATTCAAACAGAGGCTTGCTTTTTTTTTTTTTTTTTTAAACAAGGCGAGAAATTAAGGTGGGGGAAATACTTTAAACCAAAACGTTTATAAATTTATAGCTTCACTTTAACCACAGCTTTATTTCTCTTTCTGTCTCACACCATGTTTCCATTATTGTCAGGAGAATGAACCGCATGCATGCCAAATCAGGTCATTCACAAATATAGAACAAACGTCTGTCATTACAGATTTACCACTCCGAATACAGCATATCCCTTCTGTCTATAAAAATCCTGATCCATTAGCAGGGCAAGCTCTCTGCATGTCAGCCCTTTAGCACTCCATGCACCTCAACAAACTGGAGGTACGGCCTTCCCCTTACAGGCCAGCCTGTTATTTGCTCCAAAATGATGGCAGGGCGCATGGGTGATATCCATCAGCTCTACGACAAAACCAAATTTCTTCATGCAAAAATGTACAGCAGGCTGAAGCCTGGGTGAGCTCTGCACAAATTGGAGGTAAGCCCCAAACCCACAGTCACCATGACCCTCCCACCTTCTTTGGAGATGATGTAAAGTTGCTGATGAATAGAAGGAACTATTAAAGAGACTTGCCCAGAGTCATCTCGGTTCCACCGCAGAGCAAAGGAGAGCCCAGGTCTCCAGACTGCCAGGTCTCTGCTTTAGCCTCGGCTGCCTCAAGTGGCACGAGTCAGCCTAATGGTTAGGTACGTCCTCACATCCATTCAGCTTCAAGGTGGATTTGTGCTGTCTAAACGTATTCTCACAAGCTGCTCTGCTATCATGCAGAATTTCAAAACGACCCTAAACCAGCAACATTTGGTGATTTTTAAAACAAAGCACTGCCTCAGTGCAAAGTCTGATTTTTACTGTGAAACCCTGACAGTCAGTCAGGAACCGAGTTCAAGTTGGACGAAGCAAGCTTTTCATATGGGAAACTTAGACAAGGAGAGACCGGGGCCCAGATTTCCAAACTTCTTACAAATGAAACCTAAGTCTTGTTGAAGTGCCCAAAGACACTTGATGAACAAGGGATTTTTTCACATTCATACAGGAAACCTGAAGTGGAGCACATCTTCCAAGATCAAGATTAACATCCTGATGAATAAATGGCATCTCCTCTCTGGTCACACCAGCTTGTCAGTGACGCCCCAACTTCTCACAGTGCAGATTATCTGCTTTCCATTTTGGAACACACAAATGTTCTTTCAACAGGTGTCCCAATTACAGAAAACAAATAAATAAATATTGATAAAAAGAGACAATACATTGCTTTGTCCAGAAAATTGGATGTGCTTACAAATCTCTGTTGTGGAGACAGTGCTGTGCATCATACAACACAGCTAGTCTGAAATCTGAATTTTAACTTGAAAATCTCCATGGATTTATTTGCCATCATGGAGAGCAATTAGGCTTTCTCCAGTGGACAAAGCGTTGCTGTTAGATTGTCACAAATCCACAGTTCAAACTTTACAGTGGATAAAGCACCTGTTTAAGGCACTGCAGTTAAACCTTTGTGGATTTGTAGTTTTATTTTAGAGCTTCAAGGGATTTTTCATTTTTAAAAGTAAAAGAAGAAAGCAAGAAGCCTGGGTAAAGTGTGCATTTACTGACGACAATGAAGCTGACAATGTACAAGACTCCAGCTAAAGCTAAGCCTCTCTACAAATCACTTATAATCTAATAGGCAGACGTGCAGAATACGAAAGGCGAAGGGGGTGGGCAGAGGACTCAAGAACTTACTCAAGTTTGTTTCATTTCCTGAGGAAATCACAGGAGAACTGACTCTTTAGCAGGGATTAAAAGGGAAGGAACAGTAGCATGGCAACTAAGGAGGGAGGCAAATATTGCACATGGAGAGAGAGCATTACAGAAAAAGGCAGGGGGAAGGCAAATAGCCATGGTGTTGCCCGGGTAGCAATACCATGTATGGCCATGTGTGACACAGCTTGAAGAAAGCCTTTGGGTTTCTTCCATCTCTTTCCTTCCTGCGTGCCAGGAATTAATAACGTGGTTGCTCACATGGTTGTCCAGTGGTTCCTCAAGTTCTCCCACCAGCTGATTCATATAGAGTGACAGGTTTCATGACAGACTGTATTCAGTAGGTCCCCACATGTGGACACAGTAAACTCCATAATAATGGGCCAGAAAGCAAGCTTGGCTCTAGATTCAATGCTCAGTGCTGAGGAGAGGAGGGGAGGGCAGAAAAGCTGTAGGAATGAGCCCCAGCAGGATGCATGGGCTTTAACACCCTGATGCTTGCCAGAGGAGAAGGGAACCTGAAATATGAATGCTTTGTAGAAATTAAATTAATAAACCCCCTTAGATATAAAAAGGTCATATAATAAACCCACCACAGCTGAAGAACTCAAAGGCTGCTCTGCGTTCCAGAGGGGGAAAATACAAAGATGAGGGGAAGAGCGAAGGACAGAGCCCTCAGCTGCATCTTTGCAAGTCTTGATTTTGTACTTCCATGCCAATGCCACTCTTACATGAAAGGCTTCCAAAAGCTCCTAGGTTTTAAATTGCTTATCAGTATTTCTGATTAAACAACAAAGTACAGTAAACAATACTAATAAGCTGCTTGAGCCAGCTGCAGTGCTGTTAGGCTTATGAACATAAACAGACAGGCCACTAAACCAACCGGAGGAGCTCTTCCACCAAGATAAATGAGTGCTGCCTAGAGCTGATGACAGATGGTTTTAGAGCAGGTCAGGCATGTGGTATCTATGTAGCATCTTGTATCATATGGAAAGCAAATTCTCTTTCACGCAGTTTGCTCCAGCTGAAGAAAAAAGTCCTTTTTGATTTTATCGCCACATCATCTTCTGATCCCCAAAGGTGACAACGAATTAGCATCGTTTCCTTCTAATTCACAGTGATAACCTTCCTCAGAAACACAGGAATGGGCAGTGAAAGTCTAAAGTCTCTTGCTTTATTGGACACAGACATTTTAGTTAACTTGCAAATACCTCTTACAAACAACCCTCTCAGTCTAGCATAGTCTCCCATAGTTACTCTTCATCGTGTCCCTCACTAGTGTCATGATGAGGCTTCCCCCATAGCCCAAGGTGCGCAAGGTGACTTTGGTGCTGGTGACAGATAGAGAGGGGACAACAGTGGAGAACACATCTGCATGTTATGCTCACACCACCTGGCCAGTCTGCCTTGACGCTGTCTCTAAAAGGACAGTTTCTAGCTGTGGTATCTTTGCAGGGCCCTCAGAGGGTGCCCGGTAAAGCAAAATTTTGTGTTGGGGAGCAGCGAGATATGTGTTTGGTAGGGATTAGAAAGGAGATCCCTAACTCATTTCAGATGCTAATGTCATTCAGCCAGTATTAGCGCAGGTCAGCGATGAACTCCTGACCGGGAGGGAAAAGACTCTGCCACCCGTTTTCAATCCCCTGAGCCGCTCAATCCCATGATAATGTCATTTCTGAACCAGCGCCAATGGAGCATAAAAGCAGCAGGCAGGACAGAAGGCATCAAATGCTAATAGCCACTCCTTAACAGAAGAAAGAGTCTAATCCCAGGCTTTGAAAAGCACTCAGCCCCCGCATGCTAAAAAGAGGTATGCCGGAGAGCTCTACCCCGTGTGTGCCAGAGGACGTGGGACAGCAGATGCACATGTACCTGCGAATATGCTTTTTCCAAGCGCATGAGGAAACCTTATGTTCCCAGGCTTTCCGAGGCACAATTAAACCAGACCTTTATTTCAAGGGTACTGCCAAATAAGTGGCTTGTTTGAACTCGACTCAATCAGGAATTGAAAACACGGAAAAGAAAATAGGAGCAAGCGACCGGATGAGGCTCTGCAAGAGAATTCAAATCTGACAGATTTATGGAAACCTTGTTTCCATATGGATCAGTACTGCTGCCTCCAGAGCTCCAGCAGCAGCAATCAATGAAAACAATGCTAGCTCCGGCGGATGTCTGCACGCTTTAAAAAAAACCCCACGTATATGTGTTTTTACATAGAGGCTGAGTAAACAGAAGTGCAGAACTGGGGTGGCTTCCTTGTTCATTTGCCACAGCAGGCATCCCACCCCGGGGGACATGGGACTCTGCTCTGATGTACAGCTGTGCTGGTGGGAGGAATCAAAAGAGCGATCTGATTTACTGAGTTATGAAATGGTGACATACTCTGCATGAAAATGAAAGGAAATGTATCCGGGCAGGCAGCAAGAGCAAGGCGATGGGGGGGTGAGGGTGGGGGGGTGGGAAAAAGCAGCATCATTAGATCTACGGTCATACAGTTACAAAGTCAAATGGATTTACACGGCGGGTGAGGAGAAGTCTTGTCCTGCTGCTGTATAAATATCAGACGGGCTGTAACCCTATTACACTTAAACACCTGGTAGTGATTGGAGTCATGAAACACGCTGCCATCTCCATAAATCCCTCTTGTGTGTGCGTGTATGTGTGTCTGTGCGCGCCTATGCACACATGTATACATCTGCGAATTACTGATCTTCAGTAAATAATGGTGATGAGGCTAAATTTGAGTGTGAAACAAATTCTGATGATGTCAGTGGTGTAATAGCAAGAATAAAGCTGGAAAGGGTCATGGTGCTCTTCTCCGTCATCCACGCCTGGGGGGGTTTGACCAAAAATGCAGCCAAAATGGGCACGGCCTGCACTCTTCCTTCATTTGCCCTTTTCTGAATCTAGCATCTGCAAGCTTCAAAGAGGAAGGAAATTTCATTCCCAGTGGCTGGACTGCTGAGTAAGAGGGAAAATCTGCAACTGAAGCAGAAGATAAAACAAAAAAACGAAAAAAAAAAAGGGCGAAACAGCTTGATTTCCAAGCAGCATAAGAAATCAAGTTTTAGGAAAATGCTTCATCTTTTATGGGGAAAAGAACTTCCTCCCTTATCTAGATCTTTAATCGTGCCCCCATTCCCCACCCTTGGCATCTGGCCATGTCTTATCCTGCATGGAAAGGAAGTGCTGCCTCTTCCAAGAACACTTCCTCCTCCTGATTAATTCAGCAGTGCATCCACAGCTTTCCCTAGAGTTTTTCCACAGAAGCAGCCAAGCTAGGCTCAGAGATAACTAGTACATCTCTTGCTCTATATAAATTAGAAGCCGGACATCCACAGCTGAGTTAGATGGGCAGGCAAATCTGACAGTAAACAAAGCACAGGGAACGATGCACGTAACACGGAATCTGTATTAAGAAGGCACCCAAGCGTACAGTTGTTTTGCATGATGCATTCAAGCTGTTACAAAATGCAAACCAAACCAAATGAACCCGAACAATTGATGGCAATATCTCTGTCCAGTGATGGAGATGTTAAAACCTGTGACCCACCCCTTGCCCAGTACCAGCAAGCAAATTTCAGTGGCAGCTGAAGGGGAGGCAAAAGCTGAGTGAGACATACTAAACATAGAGCCTTCCTTTAAGAAAAGAGCAAGGTCGATGCTTAGAGCTGGAGTTACAGCAGCCAAGCTGGGATCTGCTGATTTCTGTTGGATAATTGTCTGATAGGAGATTTTACACATCCTGGCACAGAAGGTAACAGAGGTCCAACAGACGACAGAGTTAGTCTGGGATTTGAGAGAGCCAGGATGAACTTCTTGAGATGTGGGGCAACCAGCTCAAGTCCCCCGAGGCCCTTTTTGCCCTGAGAAAACCAGGAAGAGTTGCAATTCTCTTCCTCAAAAGCATGTTGTGATGATGATACAGCATGAATTGGGATATGATTATGGTTATGGGGGCCGTATGACAGGCAGGCATAAGAGATATGCAGGCACCCAATATATCTCTCTAGCTTATATATATGGATCCCTGAGGGCAATGAGCATGAATAACTTATGAACTGTCAATGCATCTGCTCCATGAAGAGAAAAGACTGTAAGTTTGCCTCACTGTAACCTCCAAAGTGAATATTCATGTGCACATGGACAGACCAGTTCATAATGGGGGAATTTACTTGAAGGTGCATATATGACAGTGGAAAAAGTTCAGGTACGGAGACAGGAAAACAGCAATCCTCACCTATATTTCAAGTGAGAGAAGAAACTTAGATTCCCTATTTTGAACTGCCTTATATGGTGCTGCAAGATGCAGCCTTAGGAGTGTTTGTCCTGAAAGTGAATCCAGGTAAATGTGTGACAGCAACATGTGCATATAAACACAGATGCAGACACAGAACTGACAGGAAAGGAGGAAGATAATCCATATTTTTGAAGTGTCCCCCTTCCTCTCCTCCACAATTGTATTTTCATATAGTGGTTTTGCATCCATCTAAGTCAAACATTTGCAAATGGGGCAGGCCCTAAGGCTTTAAGATAACCCAAGTGTAACAAAAACATATGAATGCACATGCAAATGCTATGGTAAGTAGCATATGTTTTAGATACTGCTGAGATCATATGTTGATATGAACTAACACAAACCTCTGCTTTTCATCACAGACTGTACTTGCTACACATAGGTAATCTATATAAAAATATGGCATGGTTTAGATCTATGTGAAACACATGTCATTTGCACATGGCAAATATTCAGAGAGGGGAAAGGTTAAAGACAGAACATACATGGAATCACTGCTACAAAATGGTTTTCCCTTTGCAGCAGCCTTGCTCGCTTTCCCCTCGTCTGGCAGAGCACATCAGGTTCTGCTACTCCTATAATCTTTCAGTTGCTTTTTTTAAAAGTGTATTTACTTATTAATGACTGGCTATAGGGTGGCCACATTTCTCCCTGAAGTCTGGGCATGGAAAAGATTGGGGCAAATCACAAAGCAGGGAGTCGCAACCCACTGCTAACTAAGGGAGGGAAGAAACACAGATTCATGAAAGAAGCACAGTTTCCTCACACAAGGCTGATCCCTGACTACCTCACTGCGTGCCTGTAGCTTAATGCAGTCACTGGAACTTGCTTGAGACTGGCAAGCAGGACTCAGCTCATAGACTTGCTGCAAGAAAGATTTTTTTTCTTCTCTGCATGCTGGAGAATATCAGTGGAATAACCTGAGTTGATCGCAAACAGAATTTAGATTCCAGATCCAAACAGCTCCAGCCTCTCTTAGGTACCTGAATTTAGCTCCAAATCACTCACAGTTGTCTGTGCTATAGTCAGAGCACTATAATGAATCAGAATTGTTCAAAGAGGTTTGTATGGAGCTGTATTCATACAGCTGGAACGTACAGTTCTGTAAAATCACAATGCTTTACAAAGTCAAGTAATTTTTTACAATTACAATTAGGAAGAAGCACAAGAAAATATGTGACAGTTTCCAAGGAAGCTGCTTAGACATCTTTAAGGAAAGTCTTATCTTCAGACATCCTGAATATTTGTTCTGAAAAACCTTGTATTTCTTGGGGTTTCTTGCTTTGCAGAACAACATTAAATCTCAAAATCCTTAGTGAAACAGCATATGCATCTTCTAGCCACTTCTAAGAGAAGAAAAAAAATACTGCAAAAACCATATTTGTGCTTACTTATGTAATACACAAAACTCATGGAACTCAGAAAAAGATAAATTAATGTGACACTACTGGAACTCAATGAAAGATCTTTTACTGCTTTGAAGTTAGTAAGAGGTTATATGCCTTTTTTTTTTTTTTTGCTGAGGTTATGTTAAATAAAACCATATTAAAACATTACTTCAAATACTCATTTTTCATTTAGGAGAGATGGAGATAGGCTTCCTGAAGCAATGTGCGGAAAAACAGTTTTCCCAAATATCATGCTCAAACGCTTCCAATAGCATTTTTCTATCCCCTACTATTCAACCAGGCCAGCTTACAAACAGATATATAGTGTATGTGACAGCATTTTAGGCTGCTTTCAAAATCCTTTAAAAAATATGCACAGAACTGAGCCTAAGCTCTAATGTTTGCCTGCTATACCCTGATCAGCTCTTCAAAAATAAGTTTTTACTCAATGAATGGGCAGGGACAGATGCTCAGCTAGTGTAAAATAGCACTCTTTTCACGGTCTCCAGTTGTGTTCATTTTTTCGTACCTCAAAATGGTTCTAGTGGAAGAAAAAGGCCCATGTATTGGCAATTTCAGCCTATTGACAGTAGGGTCTGCTTTTCTTAGTTACTTTTTGCAAACTCTTTCGAAGCAGCCCACAATCCTAGGGATCGACAGACCACAGGCTGAAAACCACGTTTCAGTAGAGCCGCACCAATTTGCAGCACATTAAACCCCCAGGTTTTAAAGCTGGCCAATGGCAACCAAATTAAATAGCTGAACAGGAAGCGCTGCAGGAGGACTGCACAGCCAGCACATGGTGGGGTCTGCCCAGCTCGGGTTTATGTTGGAAGAGTGGAACACCGTTCCACCCCTCTTCTTGCCTCGGGCAATAAAAAGTTCCTGCAAAACCGAAGGCTTTAATTTAAAACAAATTTGAGGTGTAGTCGTTTCTGGCTCACACTAATGCCTACCAGCTCCAACGGAGCTGCAATGAGTGGCCCAATACAGGTAATAGTCTTAAGTTTATTGCACTTCGTGCTGTGAAGACAGCCTTTGAAGGCATCAGCCAGGCATGCCACAGTGCTGAGTCTGCAGGAGAGCAACTGAAATGACAGTGATGTCCAGAGTAAAGCAGGAAACCCTCTCACTGCCCTAAAGCTGCAGAAAAAGCAGCAGCTGCAGTGTTTGCTGATGACTTAACAGTCAGGGCCATAGGTATGAGATCCACACTTTCCTCTCCCCTCTATTTTTCCACGCTCAGCCCCCACTGGCTGAGGTCTAGTGTACCACATCACTCACAGCTTTTTCTTGTTACCAGTTTCAGCAGTTCCCCTCTGGTCCTGCCTAAATCTCATGGCCAGGTCTAGTTTCACAGCATCAGTCTCTGTTTCTGCCCTGCCTTTCATAGTGGCAGTGGGGACAGTGAGGCTGATCATGGGCCTGGCTTCCCAATTCCTTGTCCTAACCATTGTCCTTCCTCCTTTTGGCCTGGCTCCGTCTCCAGCCTGGCATTTGGCCCAACTTGGTTTACGGCAGCAAAAGTCATGTTTCCTCACACTCAACTGCTCTTGGAGGGTGCATGGCCAATCTTCTAGGAGAACCTAAAGTGCCTGAGGGAAAACATGAATCAGGAAGAAGCTAGAGCAGGAAAAAATGACCAGAGAAAGAAAATGAAAATGGGAAAGGTGAAGCATCTTTGGTGGAAGGAGGACTGCCTGCAAGAAGGGTATGGAAAAAGTCATTGCCAGAGGGAGTAGAGCAGTAGCACTGACACCTGCCCCATCCAGATGGGAGAGGTTTGATGGGACGGAGAAGGAGACACCTGGCCAGGGAGGAGGCAGAGAGGTGGGAAGGGTGATCTGACAAGGGAGAGAGGGGCCTGTGAGTGGAAAGCAGTGGTACTAATTAATAGGAAATGATGGCCAGGGAGGAATGGTGCAGGGTGTGGGTTGTGTTTGTGCCGGATCAAATGGTATGTAAGAGGGGTAAAAGCAGAAGGCAGCCTGTGCCGAAGCGTGTGACGGAGGCTGAGCTGCCCCGATGCAGCTGTGCTTGTGGGTGAGACCTGCCCCGCCAGGCTCCCGAAAAAGCTACCAGCCTTTTCAGCCCTGTGCAGTGTGGAAGGATTTCCTAGTAATAGCACAAATTCAGGAGACAAATACCTCACCATTATTCTAGCATTTTTCACACCCAAGAGGATCTTTAGCTGTGGACCGGCAGTGGCACGGACTCTCGCTTTTTGATTAATCTTTTATACCATCTGCTCTCCCTCCACCTATCCATCATCTTGCTGCCCGAGTGATGATTACTTCAGAGTGCAAATCACCTAACATCATTCTGGCTGATAAATTATATATGAAGGACAGGACATGGTGAGCAAGACTGAACCCAGCGACACTGGTTTAAGTCTGGGGACAAGCACGGGTGCCCAGATACCCTAATGCTTGGCACACTTGAAAACAGGCAGATTAGATTAGATGGACAGGCTCCAGTAGAGTTAGTCCAGGTTTACACAGGTGTAAGTGAGATCAGAATTGGCCTTCAGTCTGTGGAAAAACTTCACCGGTTTATGAAAGGAAATTTCATGCACGCGGAAAAGAGTCTCTCCTTAATTAATCATATGGAAAATACTGAAAATACGGACAAACCGGCAATATTGGCAGCTTCTCTCTACACTAGAGTCATCTCTGAGGTATACACCTGCTTGGCAACTACCGGTGTTGGTTAATCACCTTTCTATCTGGGGAAAAAGAATCTACTTCATCTGTTTTGTTTTTTCCCCTTACCTGCATAAATGAAAAAAATGTGTGAAAGAATAGCTTGAGCTCAGCTGCAGGCCGAGTGAAGGGGATTGCTGACAAGAATCACCGAAGATGGTCTCCTTGCACGGCAGTGATGAATGCCACCCCTTCCTGGCTGTCTGCAGAAAGAGCTGGTGAGCGATGCTGTGGGAAGCAGGCACTGGCTGGAGGTGAATACCCACAGCGTGAACTCCCCAGGCATTGTGGGCTTTCGTCTAGAAGGTGAAGACAATAAGAGGAGATATTCTGCTCTGCTTTCTATCTGCTTGCCATCACCCTATTGCTAGATGCAGAGGTAAAGGATGGAACTGGGGGAATGAACTGAACAGAGACTGAACAAGGTTGTTACCATTGCTAATGCCTCTGTTTCTGCACTGAGCCATAGGCAACCTTGACAAAGCCTGTCAAGATGTTTCTCCCCTTGCTTTAAGAGTTCTCCACTGGTCAAGGCTAACCTTTATTTTGTCTTAAATACTTTCCAACCTTTTTTTCTCCTTCGGAAATAACCTACAGAGTGTAAAACCAATTATGGAGGCTGAAAATGATCATTATAACATTCTCCAGAGATGTGAAGTAAAGCACGCTCCCCTCTGTCGCCACCTGCAGCTGACCCCTGAGGACGGTGGAAGGGCTCACCAAGGGCAGACAACCCATTACACACCACAGGGAGCCAGGCAACAGACTTTTCTGCTGACAGTGTGAGGGCCACAGCAAGCTTCCACCCAGCTGGGTGCAGGTGGCTGGGCTGATCCTTCTGTCGCTGTCTGTGCATGCCTGGCTGAGCCAGTTGGTAATTCAGGAGGTTTTCAGAGTCAGTGTTGACTCTATTAGTCTTCAGGCAGCATCTACCAGTAAAGAGAGTAACACACCTTTGCCACATAACATAGAAACTACCGCCATGTGTTGCAGCTGACCACAGACCTAATGACCTGCTGGAAACCACAGCTTTTGCTCAATGTTATAGCACATTTTCTTACCAACATTGGCTAGGGGAAGTGACCAGACCTGCTGGATGGTCTGTGAAGTCACATGCCATAAAATACCTAATCAAACCATCCCTTTCAGGGCTCTGGCTCAGTGTCAGAGTGTAATCTGTCTGGAGCAGATGCAGGAGAACTGCACCTCTCTGTGTTGCCCTGTCTACCTCCTGGGGGAAGCTACAGACTGTGCAAGAGACTTTTAGGAGAGGCCATCTAACACTCAGGGATAAACTCTACCAGAGACTAAGGAGCAGCGTTAGACTTAACCCTTTTCAGTTCTTTGCCTTCTTAAAATTGACTCGCTACAAATAAATATTAACAAAAGGAAAAGAAAGGCATAAAGATAAAATCTTCCCAGTCCCCCTTTCCTCTCTAACCCAAAGCAAAACTCACCTCCACCCATGCAGCTCTCCCACTGGGTAAAGGATGAAAGAAAGAACACATCGTGGCTATGGCCACATCATTTCATGCATTAGTAGAAGAAGTGCAGATGAATCAGAGCTCTGAGAAGTACCTAGAAATGCATTCTGGAAAAGAGCAATAGTCACGCAGTCATTATGCGTAAGTACAAACTACTTTTGGGGGGGACTGGTGGGAAAGGAACCTTGAAATTAAGCCAATTATTCAAAACACTGTACCCTTCAGAACTTGAGTGAGATACAGAACGAGGGGAGGAAGGACCCACCAGGGCAACGGGACTTATTTCTGCTTCTCCTGAAATCAAAGACACATCCCTGGATGCCTGCTCTCTGGCATTACACTTCCCTGAGAAGGAAAAGTGTGTGTTCAGGGATGCTCTGACAGCAGTGGGAGTCCATTTTACATGGCTCCGAGAGAACAAGGGAGGCTTTCTATGTCTAATCACATGGGAGAGATCTGTTCCTACATCCTGAAATGCTTCAAATAGTAGTTGCTTCTAATGGGGTATACACTGGGTACAATTAATGTCTCTGATTGCAACACTTCAGTGAAACCCCCCTCAAAGCTTGACTTGCGCCATTTAGAAGAGAGCTGTGAATAAGAAATAAAAACAAGTAGATGCTTTCTTCTAATTCTCTTACTACTGCCCTCAGAAATACGTGAACAATATTGTTATCTGAACATCAGGCTCGTATTTTCTTGGATAATTGAAACCAGCGTATCTGAAAATATTCAAAATAAGTGAAACACATTTCAAATTTTGCAGTAGATGAAGTTCTCAATCTATTTTTGTTTTAAATACCACTCAGATGGTTTTATTTTTCCTACTGAAAAAAAAAAATACGGACTTCATTATTTAAGCTTCTGGTATCCAAAACTACCATAAAGAGTCAGCTGCTAAGGACTTGCATTGCCAGTGGTTTGGGACCTCAGCCAAAATCACAGATTACCAAAACAAATCATGCGCTGCACAGGGCAGAATGGAATGGTTCAGTTTGAGAAGACTTGTTGGTCTTTCATTGCATAAAATGATAAAAAACCATCCCTGAATCACAAACACCCCATGGTTACAGACTGTCCCAAACACACGTTTTGTTTGGTTTGAGAAACTTCAAGGCAGGGAGGCCTGAACACTCTGTTTGGAGGGAGGGGGTGTTAGCAGATTTTCTCACATCAAATATTTCCATCGGACATGGATTGCTAGCCCCATTAGGTTTGGCATTCTTTCCTCTACTTGTTTGTAGCTATACATGGGGTAGAGTTTCTCAAAGCCTACACTTTAATAGGAAAAAGGCCTATATCTTATCAAGTTATAGGGGCAGCAGAGAGAGAGGCTAACTATGGAGTTTTCCAGCATGCTCTTATTCACTGAGAATAACCCATGGCATCCTAGTGCCTTCCTCAAGATGTGAATGTAAACACATCTATCTTTTTCCAACCCTCTGGGAAGGATGAAGTTTGTCTGTGGGACACTTTTGTTTTGAGAATAGTGCTGTTAGAGTGCCTGCTGAAGGAGAGGGTCGGAGATGTGTTTTACATTAAGCGCTTGATCTGGTATGAGTAGAGATCATTTAATTTTGCCTGATTTTACATCCTTTAGCCATGGCCTGGCTCATGTAGGTACTCATCTCCTCCTTGCTGACAGCTTTATTCTTCCAGCAAAGTGAAGCTGTCACAGGAGGCCATCATCAGGGAAGGAGCAGTGACCTCTCAGGTGGCTGGGATCAGCACCAGGCAGCATAAGACAGACAAGTGCTGTCTGCTTCCCCCCTGACATGGGAGCCAGTCTCAGGAGTACCAGGCACTGAATTAGCAGAGACCTCATCTTTCAGTTCATGTTGTCTAATGCAAGATCAGTGGGGCATAAAGTTTCTATTATCTGTGTTTTAATAATGGATGAACTTCCCCTCCTTCTGCTCCAAAAAGCCCTACATATAGCCCCGCTCTAGACAGACGACGCAGCTGGTCCTTTGTTTGCTCGGCTCCTTCCAGATGGGTATCCAGTGCCACCTGAGCTGAGTGGGCTCAGGGAACTTTTTGCTACTTGCATTTGATTTCAGACACCGGTGGCTTCCACTGCTGAGTTCAGCTTTATTTAAGGGTGTCCATTTAGCATTTATGTCAGCCCTGAGGATGACCAGGAGATAAAAAGTGTGCTCATGAAGGTCTGCATTTTCAACTTCACTACCTCAATTATCACTTACCTATTGACCATCTATCAAGGATGCCAGGGAATATTATTCTGGGTGACAAAAGTCCATTCAGACAACAGATCCTCAGATTTGGATCTCCAAATCTCGCTCGATTCAAATTACTTCCTGCCAGTTCGCAGAAGGATGAACAGCAAATCTACTATTGCGAAGGGCTCGTCACCTTTTATGACTCCTTTTATCAGGACCAGGACACTCCCTCCTATGATATAGTTAATTTGGAGGTCCAGGTTATTAGCATAGTGTTAAAGAAATGCTAGAAGCCATTGAGCAATTCATCATTATTTCATAAAAGTATTGCACTACCAAAGAAAATTATGTGCAAATTTGTAGCTGAAGAAGAAAAAATCTAACTCAAAACAGGCACAGAAGCACAGAGAATTGTCATAGAAGTGTTAAGGTTGGCCTGTGGAGAATTAGTGGGAATGGTGAGGTGGGAAAGCACCAGAAGGAACGACAGAAGGTTTTGCTGGCACCCAGCTCTGCCGGTCATCAAAATCACAGCACATCCATGTGCAGCTTCTGAGGAGACCCAGGTAGGGGAAACAATGGACTGCCTAAAAAGAGGGACAGCAGTTAAGAGGTGATGATAATGAAGATGAAGAACAAGGTTGGATCTTTCAGACACCCAGATATAGAAACAAAAGACTGCAAGTAAACCCTCATGACTCACAGAAGTAGGAAGGGATGGCAAAATGAAAGTTCCTATTAATTGTAAACCCCTGAAGAGTTCAAAATGTTTGTGAATATGTGAGTAGGGGAGTGTGAGCACATAAAAACAGTTTGTTTTATAATAAAATCACCTCTCTCTTCTGTCAAGTCTAACTTTGAGCTTTGCTACAATTGCAACACTGCTACGTAATAGCAGCTAATACACTTGACGCTAAGGCAAAACTCAAGATGAGATAATGCCGTGCATTGGGTACATTTAGAAAACCATTTCTGAATGTTTTGGGCTTGTTCAGATATCTGTGCCGTATAACTCCAACCTCCATCACTTACAATTTCTAGGAAAAAAAAAACCCAACTTACATGTGTAAAGCATACACAGATGTTGCAGTCCTCAACTGACACAGAAACACAACAGGGAATACAAGACGTGCTCTGTGTTCCTTCTGCCAACCACTGCTGGTGTTGTACTACCGTCCTGGTTAGCGTCGGATGGACAGTTTCACGCAGTACTAAGAATACCTTCCTAGCATTCAGATCAAGGTGAGGACTTCATCATTTGTTCTTGATTATGCTTGATGAGACTGAGCCATGGACTTCAACATTTTGAGGCTCCAAATTCACTTTAGATTGGGCCATGCATGACTTAAGCAAAACCATTTTGATTGCTCTCCTAATAGCTGCGGATTTCTAGTTCTTTTCCTGGGGAAAACACCAGAACATTTTCTACTTAACAGTTCATCCCAAAAACACAAATAAAACTCATTTATTTCATTCCGAAATGTCAGTCAAGAAAAGAATTATAGACCTGTCTTGTTTTCAAATACAATCTGTACGACAGAGAATTAATCAATAACCTACCATTCCCAAAGCACATTGCAGAAATCATGTCCAATTTTCTGACTCAGGCAAAAAAAAAAAATCGTACACAGTCAATTTTAATAGTGAAATGGCTATACTTATCTCTTCCAAACAAGATTATATTATCAGAAGAACTCAGAGAAGACAGAAATTGAACTCCTCTCAAGCAAAGCAGGACAGAAGGGAAATGGCACGTGGCCAGCAGGAGATGTTACAGCCTTATTCCATCTGCACTCAAGAAAGTGACCTCCTTCCCTAGGACGCTGGACGTGTCCCGCAGAGACTGTCAACAATAAGGTCTAGACAGAAATCCTCCCTCTTTAATTCCCAGAGCTTCAATTTCCAATGAAGCAAATGTGACAACTATTGGATAAATGGTAAGATGGCTCTAGTATAAAGTGCAAACTCAGGTTGTTCCCCCCAACCTTACGCTGGAAAACCCCACACATCTGTTCAGAGGGAATTAAAAACTTCAGCTGTCTGTTACAGCTGTAGGCGTAGCACCTTGTATTTCTGGCATATGCTGATACCTACAATCCACTGTGCCGGAAGAGGTCAGGCATAGCTTGCATCTCTAGCAGCAGTGCTACCACTGAAACGGTGGAAGTATGGAGCCATTTTAATGGAACAGTAACAACCAGTAACATGCAAAAAAGTATCACCTTTCATTCAAAGAGAACTAACGGTGCATAGGCAAAGAAATGTCCATGCCGGTTCTCAAAGCATATCAACTGCAAATACATTTAGAAGAAGTCAAGCAGATGTGTTACAATCTCTTATTTAGTAGTGCAAGTTACCAAGAACTGTATGTACATTTCAATTGGTTTTCCTCTGTGTGCTTTCCTGAGATGGGCCCATACTCTGCAGTTGGATATCAGTGACTGAATGACCTCTTCACCCACTTCTCTGTCCACCCACCTTGAACAGTTGAGTAGGTTCGAGTTTTCACTTTGACCAGTTAGCTGCGGCTAGCCAAAAAATTTTACAACGACAAACCAGAGCAGGGATCCTTTTTGACTTTATACATTATTTTTCTTTTGGTAACAAATGACATATAAAAAGGCTTGTCTTGTCAGTATTTTATTGCCTTTACACGGTAACATAAGTTCAAGGGGAAGATGCAATTATTATTTAAGAAGTTTACTGAGGAAAATACTTATGGTTTGTCTCCCTGTGAAGAGGTGCTGAGTTTGAAGTTTGATGGAGACATTCTCACAAGTGAGACAAAAGTTAGTGGTATAGTCAATCCTAAATCCAAATTTGCCTATTTTCATCTAAGTGAATGAGCAGGTAGGTTTGATGTTTTTATTTATCACTACATGATCAAATTGGTTGAATTTGTCTGTGTCTCACAGGAGAGACATCTTGCTCTAATGTTGCAGAACTAAGTACCTACAAAATAGACTTAGAAAAATAAGATGCTTGGAATCTGTAAATTCTGAGATTTATACAAGTCAGTAAGTGCCAAAGCCAAATTACTGACTTGGAAATTTTTTTGCCCATGGTGATCACTCAAGTCCCAGCTCTTCAGGCTTTACCTACATGTTTTGGCACACCAATGGGTTCAGATAAAAATAAGCGCAATGATCAGGATTTTTGTGGTTAGACTTAACTCCAAGAACACCAATATCGTCTTACATTTGCTGTAGGCTTGGTGGTGTTACTCCAAATGTCTTTCCAGTGCAGGGATGTAGGACAACTACCTAGAATTTTTTTAAGAGGTGCCTGACTGATAAGTTAATGGAAACCCTCTTAAACAGGAACTGTAGTCAGTTCGTTCTTTTCTTAGCAGTCCAGGAAAAGGAGGACAACTTCTTGATGCTCACAGCCTTGCTCAATACAGTACAACTCTCTAGAAAGTCTATGGGAGTTATGAGTGTGCAATAATTACACGGCTGGGACTTTATAAAGAGAGGAATAACATTAGGAAAACAGCAAGGCTAATTTGCTATTCACGGATTTTTTTTTCCAAAGTCATATTTAATTACTATCCTTTTTTCCTTGCCCACCACCCTTTCCCCCCCACCCTTCTTCTCTGAAGAGCTGTGGAATTTCGACACTAAAGGAGAAGCTGATTATGCTGCACACTGGCACCGAGCTGTCCAGGCTACACACAAAAGATCATGAATAGGCAGGCGTGTACTTGCTCTAAATATAGTTCAGACGCTACTTAGGCATTTAGAATCAAAGATCTGCTACTAGCAACAAGTCCTCCAAAAGTGTGCGATTTGGCATGCCTGGAGCTGTTAAGTGGATGCAGGCAAAAAACTGCTGAAGTTATGGAGAAAGAATATGAAGGGTGCTAATTGCCATCTGCCAATGCCTCAGAAAAAAAGTCCTTGCGATAGACTTTCAGCATGGGAAAATGTAATAGCAACAACAAAGTGTTTACAGGAGAATACATCTAACAAAGCAAGAAGTGCTCAGACTTAAGAGACACCTGGCAGCAGAGGAAAATGCTTCTGTGCTGTAAATCAAACATTAATGCTTCTGCTCCAATGTGCATCTGTTACTTTTTATTCTCGAGGACCCATAGTTATAAGGTCCTGTCTCTGAAATAATAATTGGTGAATAAAACAACAAAAGAGTTGTTTTCTACAGCATCTTGTGCCAGCATTTCTTCTTACACAATTTCATTTTTAGTGGACAACGAGATCTGAATACAGTGATGAACAGCAAGGTGCTCTACACCCATCATAAACCTCAGCTCTGACAGCCCAGCAATGAACTGGATAGTCTGTACACCTCTCCCTGCTTTCACTCAGTGAAGTCAGAATATTTTAAGTTGTCTGAAGTATACTTTTGATAACAGTGACTGGCCTTTAAATTAACTGGTAGTAATACTACCCTTTCCATACAAAAACTGTTGGGTGCCTCATTTCCCCAGTCACATATGTATGCTGGAGGGTGTAGGAAAGGAAACAGATCAACTGGGAAATTTTGCTGGATATTTTTCTTCTTAAAATACTAGTATCTTGGCTTATTACATGACAAAATTAGCTCAGAAACAGTGGACTGTCATCTCAGGTTTTGCCTGTGGCTCCCAGAAATCTTTTTGTGGCTTTTTCCATGTATTACAAATAACATGGACCTTCAGCTCCAAAAGTAAAAGGGATTTCCAGGTGGAAACATGCTCACACTCTTAGTAGCACACACGCAATCATCCCCATGATTTTGGGGTGGCCAGGTTGACACATTCATAAGTGTGATCCTTTTTTGACTAACAAGCTTGGTAGGTGTATGTCAGGACAGCCAACTGATAGATGGCCCACTTCTAGCCAGGCACCATTTCCAGGCAGAAACCCAGAAGCTTTAATCTTTCTGGGACTGGTCACTTAAGATGTCATACCTACATTACATTGAAGCATTGCATAGTCATAACTACATGCATTCAAGCACCTGAAGTCCTCATGAGCTCCAGTGCCATCCAGCAAGAAAGCCTGCTCTTGACACAGGCCATCCCAGATCCAGCTGAAGTCCTGGAGCTGCTGCCTCAGCTCTCACCCCTGAAGCAAGCGAAATGACCCCAGAGTAAGCCCAGATCTGGCCAACCACGAGAGGGAGACAAGCTCACATGCTTGGCCAACGCTAGCCTTTGCTGCCAGGTGGAAGTTTCAGGAGGTCCAGTTGTGAACTTAGTTGATGGCAAATTTGCAACAGGGCGAATAAGAGCATGCCACAGCAGGAAGTCTCACAGCCTGCTTGTTGCTTCAGTCTCCAGGGGTAGCCAAGCCATGTGAGAACTTGTCCAAAGGAGATGGAGGACACAAAGATGTTTCCTTTTTTTTTCTGGACCCAGCCTGGAAGGCATTTTTCTCCATCAAGCTGGAGGACAGGCTGATTACCTTGGAATTATCAGGCATGCCAGATTTGTTTGTCTAATCTGATCATTGTCCCAGGTTTTTCTTGACTGAAGGAGTGGGACTCATGGGGCAAGAAAGGCAAGCAAAGGATGAGAGTGCCATAAAGGCCGAGATAGATCAGATTAGATAAAACAGGCCAGATCACAGACTGCTGGAGAAAAGAGAGGATCCGAGGCAGGTTTGGGAAAACAGCCTAGAAAAAAATTAGTTCCAGCCCAGCTATGCTCTATCTGCTCAGAAAAGTATTTCATGGAGTAATTTCATGTGATATAAGTCCATGTCTTACTATAAGGAATATTCCGTGTTTTCAAATGTTTTCACCACTGGAAAACAGAAAGATCCAACAATTGAATCAACATAGAAAATATTTTTTTCCTCTGTAACAGCCACAAGCCACTTGGATTGACCATTCTACTTCTGGTATTAAATTAAGAAAATAAGGTTTCTTTTAGATAAAGCAGGAAGCAAAAGCATTAATATTTCAGTGAGGTATAGCTGGCCTTTCATTTGACTTTAGAGTTGCTTTTCTCCTTTCTTTTTGAGAGGCACAGAAGTTTTAGGGATGAAGAAAATTGAGCCTCACTTCCTTTAACAGAAGTGCCATAGACTACCACCCAGTATCTTCTTAAGGAGCAAAGTAAGCTCTATCTGGTTACAGCATATCTTCCATGAACATGTACAGGCCTGAAGTTGAAGATGAAAGTGGTGTGATGCAGCACCTGCCTACTCCATCATTAGAAGAACGCATGGTTCTTGATGTCCTTCCAGCTCAGTGAGGCTGAGAGGAAAGACTGGTGGGAGGACAGGAACAGCTGTATCTTGCATATGAAAAAGGCACCTGTAGGTGGAGAAAGCAGCTCCTAGGAGACACTGCAGCAAACCTATTTCCTTAAGTGAAGGCCTTACATGTTTTTCTAGGATTGTGACACAGGGGTTTTCCTAAAGCTGATTCAAGCACTGAAGCCTCAGCTCTAAATGAGGTTGCATTTTTACACCTGGCAAGCAGGCTTGGCAAGCAGGTGTGATCTTTTTTTATTGGTCTCATGACACTTAATCAATGCCTTTGTCACCTGCAGACGAAGCTAGTGCAATACATCATAAAAGGCTGTTAAATTCAGTCATTGTTCAGAAACATCTTCTAGCACCTGATACCGACATCAGGCCTTGTTTCACACAAGGTGTGTACAGTATAGTCATGGTCTGAGGACTCTCTTGGTTTCTGGTGGTTCCTAGGGTAAAATGGCAGTCCACTACATTGACATATAAGCTCCTAAGTGATTTGGGACATGGCTTCCAAAAAACTTGCCTTCTCTAAACTTAATTTGCTGCTACAGTAGCTGTCATCTCTACTGGCACATATAAACAGGCCAGGGACCTGCGTGACCTGGACTGGCCCCATGGTTCTTCTAGGCACCTTGTGGAGTCCCTCTAACACTGGGATGTAATTACTTTGGGGTGTGCATATGGGAAGCTGAATTACTTCAAAAATGTCTGTAGTGCCAGGAGTGTTGCTGCCTTCCAGAGCAGTATTTTCACAGCATGGGTGTGTGCTGTATACACAGCGGTGAGGCATCAAAGCATGTCAGACCAAACTTTTAAGATGCTAAGCCCCTCGGGATAGCACTGGAGGATGTGTGGGGCAGAGGGAACCAACCCTGGCACAGCCTGACCAATATTATCTCTATACAAATTGGGGACAGTCCTGGAGCCCTGAACTACATCTGGGCACTGTCTTGTAGAGGGTTACACTGCATGAGCTTGCTTCCTGGTTGTTTTAGCAAAGTGGTTTCTGGGGACGTTTGCACTTGCAGACCTCTTGTTCAAGGTGACATGATCTCATCACTTTTTTAAAAGACGGTGGCAGCTCTAGAGCCCTCTAGAGTCCTGGATCTAACAGAGAATGTCCACTTTTACCACCTGTGGTGAGATGGTATGAAGGGGATTTGACTGATTGTTTTCAAAATATTTATGTAATGCAAATTTTCAAGGACCCTTGTTACACTGAAGGAAGTTAGACTGAAAGCTAAGGATGTATTAGTACTATAAAAGGGTCAATGAAATGACCCAACTAACTATAGTCCTGACAGCCCAGATGAAATAATGGAGAAGCCAATATAAGATTCAATTTATAAGGACTAATGGGAAGATAATTAAAACTGCCAATATAGTTTATGAAACAGACTGTCTGACTAAACTAGAATTTTGTTTTGGTGAGATTGTAATTTTGGCTTATAAAAGTAATAGTATTGGTGTAATATAACACACTTTAGCTTCCATGAGACTTAACACCAAACCAATATTTTCAGTAGGAATTTAGAACAATGGAAATTATTACAGTTCATTTGAAATGTGAGATAAACATGTCTCACGAGCGGCAATAAATGGAGAAAACGTCAGTGAGTGGGTTTGCTTCCACTGAGACCCAGCTGGAATCCCAGCCCTGCCCTATTTGACTTTTGCCAGACAGGCAAGACAACAAAAGATGATAACAAAGCTGACTTGAAAAGCTTGCAGATAAGTGGAAGATTTAGGGAAAGTAATGCACAAATGAAGATGACAAGTCACTCAGTACACCCAGCAAAATTGCATTTAAATCTGATGAAAAATGCCATCATATGTATTCTCTAGGCAAAGAGAATGAAGGCCACAAACCATCTAAATGCTCATATGTAGGTAACTGTGCTGGTAAATCAAGATGGGTTCAGAGAAAAGCCAAGGGAAAAAGCATTAGAAATAAATCTAGGTAAAAGATACACGTGGCTCAAACTATTTAGCTTAAAATAGGTGGAGGAGGTGAGAAGAGTCAATAGCCAAAGAGAAATTCAGCCAGAGAGGCCAAAGGCCAGATCAAAGTCTAAAAGGTGTGGCTAGACACAGTGGCACTAAAAATAAGATGCAGGCTTCAGAGGCAAAATTTTAGATCCCCGGATTTCTAAAAAATATCTTAAGACACTGTCATTTTGCAAATTAAAAGAACTAATCAAGGCAAGGTTTGTGGACAGCCTAGATTATCACACAAAACCCCATCTAGCTTTATAGCCAAGGGAGGGACTATTATTGGTAACACCGGGCAGTTGTTGTAAAGCAAATCAGCTTGCAGCTGGTTACATTATTTTACTGCAGGCACCCTGAGTCAGACTTCTGACCGTACACATGCCCAGGGCTCAAGTTAACTGCTTTGAAGAGATACAAAGGAGAATTGATGCGCACTGGGAAGGTGTTACGGGACAAAACCGTGTTCATTCTTGCTGTGGTATTAAGAAATGCCAAACAAGATGCTGGTCCTAATGAGTCGGGCATCATGTATGAGCTGCAAGAGCCGAGCCAAGCTTACAAGTTAAATAAGACAGGTGGGTCAAGAACAGGAGGGCAGATAGACTTCCTATCATTGCAGGTGGAAAAAAGAACCACTGGGCAAGGCCAAAGACAAAGTGTGTGGTGGATGGAGGAAATCAGTGCAGATTCCTCCAACACTGCAGCGCCCATCCCAGCCTCACGCTTACACTCATCCACCACTGCAGGCTGCTGGACAACCTGCTCTCCTGCCCAGGCAAAGGTCTCCCTTGAGCACAGGTTTGCCATTCCTCCCCTCTCTGATGCTAACACTTCCCTGTAACATCCCTCAGGTCAGCGATGCTGCCCTCGCACAGGAGACTGCAAAGCACAAACGGACGCTGCTCCTCCACTTCATCTCAGTGCTCTAAGAGTGCTTTCCGCTGCACTCCTGAGGCTGATCTTATTTATTTTGAATCACATAAACACACTTGATCTCCTCCCTTCCACAGTACACACTACACGCAAACTCCTTAAAGACATTTGTTAACGCAAGTGGCATTTTTAGAACTGCAGTGTAGGGGTGGTGTGTGCTCCTCCGGTACATGAACTGCTTATCAATCATTTAATTGGGATGTCTTGGTCTTCACCCAGATGGTCCCTTTCAGCAGATAGCATTGTGTTTTAAAACTTTGGATAATTATAGCCCTGTAAATGGAGAGTGCAAGATTTGTTGGCTGCAGCCAGCTCATCTTTCTTCTGTAACAGCCTCATTGTCTAGTCATTGCCTTATTCACAATGGGAAGAGATCCATGCAAATGGAGACACCCATTTAAAGACGCTCCTCAGCTGGGTAAACAGCAGCAGGAGCCTAGCTGATAGTAAATCCAGGAAGGATTAAAATCTATCAGTAAGTTTTACTCCGCTGTTTTCCTTTCCCTCCTTCCCTCGGCACACAAAGTAGAAGGGAATGAACCTCACCTCTATGCTGCTCTGTTAGCTGATTTAAAACCTATTTAAATCCTATCTACACCGGCCAACAATACCCTGTCAGCACTTTGCCTTTTTTTTTTTCCTTTTTAAACAAAACCAATTAACCAGGTTCCTGAGGGAAATGGGCCCCTCATTTCTCTGTTGTTTCCCTCCATAATGCAGTGGTGAAAATGCAGCTTCAAGCAGCACTCGGGCATTTTTACCAGGCATGTTGCCTGCTCCTCCCAGAGCAGCCAGTGGCTCAGCTCCACCGAGGCGTCCCCAAGTCCTCCCAGCCGTGCTCCCTCCTGGCTTGCCCTCGCTCAGGGTGGGGGCCATGGCAGCTCTGCCACGCCTGGGCAATGCCACCCTCCTCCCCTGGTCCCCAGGCACCAGCAGCAGTTCCTTGGAGCCACTGCTGTTTGGCGTCAGCTCACGTCCTCTGCATCACATCACAGTGCAGAGGGACTGCCCAGCTCTGAAGTTTAAAAATTACCTTTGTCAAAAGGGAAGATTAATCTCTAAACAAGTTGATGGAAGGCAATAGTAGAGTGCTGACGCGGCGTATGTCTTTCAAAGACAGAGTTAATGCATACAAGTCAAAACAGCTGCTATTCAGATTCTGCCGTGCCCTCCAGCGAGGGAGGTCTAGCACCCTGGGCATACCCTGGACACAGGGTGTCTGGATTTGTTTAAGGACACCTCAGTTAAGGGGAAACCTTTAACTTGAATAAAACACAAAAATCTCAAAAATAAAACACCATACTCAGTGCATTAGAGAAAACCTGAATTCCTGTTTCTTTCAGAGGTTCGATAGGCCAGAAAAAATGAATGTGCTATGTTTTTATTGCTTTGCAAACCAGATTTTCTGATTTCCCGTAAGATTCCATGGATGGCTGGAGAACAGGCTGTACTGTAAGAATCAGAGGGAAAGCAATTTTTCATCAGCCTCCATCTTTGTTTACGATAACACCTATCTTTAAAAACATCCACATAAGAGATTTAGCACTTCACCTGATTATGAGACAAGAAAGCCTGCAACTCATCTCTGAAACCTTAGTGCAAAATCACAGGACATCAGAATCAATGACACTGATATTTTTAAAGTTTAAATCAAATACAGGAAAACTTTGGAAAAAAAAGCTTTACTGCCTTCTCCATGTTATTTTTTTTTTTTTTTTTGTTTGGAGCATATGCCAAGTTTACAGGCCCTGCTTACCACTTACGCAGAAGGTTTAAAAAGCACAACATTTTTCCCCTCCCATTCAAGACACTGTGAGAAACGGTTACTTAATTTAGGAGCTGACTTATTCAAGAACTTGTAGATAAAGCTATGAGTTACCACAGTGTTTAAGTGGCAATGAAGTATACTCAGAAATTATGTATTAGGGCTGGGCATGAGAACATTAACAGGGTTTTCTATTTAAATTTCTTTCAGCATCACCTTCTCAGAAAAGCTACATGCACAAAATAATAATAGGTGGCTTATAAGGCAAAAGTTCAGAAGTTCACCAGAAAGGTACCAACTTCACAAAGACTTAAGCATATGACTAACTGCTCTGAGTCAGTGTCTTGTCACACAATGCACCATGCTAAATTTAGGCAGGAACTGGGTTACAGACTTCAGATTTTCAAAGAGTTTCAGAGCGATCCATTTCTCTTCCTACTGTCACAAGAAGTGACCTCACTGACTACATCTACTTGCAAACCTCGTATGAAATGCTGAGAGCAAAACTTAAGAGATTGCTCAAATCCATGGGTTTCTGCATGGCATTTATCTGAGCAGTATCTTGTTGCCTCCCACCAGCGCATTAAGCAACATGACTAACATCAGTCACGTATCTATTCCCATCATCTCTTCCCTGAGGTAGAAGCACTCGTGTCTTTTTCAGACTACGTGTGCACGTGCACACACTCACACTCATGCCTGGGTATAGGCAACCAATGTTGCTCATGTTAGAGAGACAAACCCAAGGAACCGGGAGCAGATTGTAACGTCAGTTGCGATTTCTTAACTATGACAAGGGCCTAACAGGAGTTTTTGCAGAGAGGAAGTTTTTGCAACATGCCTGTTGATTGCTGTTCTGACTTCAGTGGGGCTGGTTTCCACGCTTAAGTCTTTGTGATATTGCTCCCTTGCTTCAGAACTTTGTGGCTCATGCCACATTTCCAAAATTGAAAATAATCACTGTGGTATCTTTTGTATGGTATTGTTTCACAATTACAGTATCTTTATTACATATGTTATTTATTTCTACTGATAGAGGAAATAGAAAAGTTAAGATTCCCCTGCTATTGTTCCTGATTAAACTATTTGTTTACATAACGTTGGAAAACTGTAACAAAATCAACTAGAAAAAACAAGCTGCTCCAAATGAAAAGATAGCGGCTTTCTCCTTAATCTCAAGAATTACATTTAATTTACTTGATTTAAACAGACATGCTTTTACTAAGAGCAACACAGTGAATTTTGTTCATGGCACATGTTAAACAAAATGAGCTCCCTGTAGGAGAAAAAAATGTTTACCTAAAAACAAAGGGGTTTATTATTGTTGCTCCGTCAGTTCAAACAGCAATGAGTTTAAACAAACATAGCATTGACATCACTTGATACTTACAAACTGTTGAAGTTTGCCCTAATGGCCAATTAATAAAATAAAAACCCTGTGTTCACTCAGTGCATTCTCAAACATCTTTTTTCTCAGTGATTAGGTTGCTCCAAAACTAATGGAAATATTTGATTACATTTTGAACAGAATAACACTAGACTAATAATGTCAGTAATTGAGAGTGGCAGCTGAGGATATTGGATAGTAGCATGCAATTAAATAACTTTTTAATATATCAGAATTTTAACGATAGTAGCATATATTTCATTTAAACTTATCCTAGTTGGTTTGTTCTCTTTAAATATGCAAAACAAGCTCACAGTTACTATTGTTTTAAAGTACTGTTGCAGATTGCAAATTCACAGCTGTTTGCTAAAACGAACAGCCCATTTCTCACCCATATTTTGGCTTGAGTTTTATTCGTTCTAAACTGATACAGCTCTCACACTCTGTATCTGAAAGCAAACAGAAAGATCCCAAGATACCATCACAGGAAACATCCCGGAATAAAAAGAAAAACTGGGAGAATTTAGCAAACACTTGCTATTCTCCAGCACTAAGGAGGCAGAATCTCCTCGAGATTAGTAAGTAACAGTTGACCGTCTGGAAAAGAGAGGGTAGGGAAAGGTAGGGGCAGCAGCTGCTTTTCTTAGCCAGGCTGAGTGGCACAGGCCGGTCACTACTTTGCAGAGGTGTGGAAAAAATGTCAGCTTAACCCCTTTGCAGCAGAGTGCTGGTCTGAAGCTCCAACTGCACTTGCTTGTTCCCTCCTCATTTAGCTAGGCACAGAATCACAGAATGATATGGGGTTGGAAGGGACCTCTGGAGATCATCTAGTTCAACCCCACTGCCAAAGCAGGTCCACCTAGAGCAGGTTGCACAGGAATGTGTCCAGGCGGGTTTTGAATGTCTCCAGAGACAGAAAGTCTACCACCTCTCTGGGCAGCCTGTTCCAGTGCTCTGCCACCCTCAAAGTGAAGAAGTTCCTCCTCGTGTTCAGATGGAACTTCTTCTGTTCCAGTTTGTGCTCATTACCTCTTGTCCTGTCACTGGGCACCACTGAAAAAAGACTGGTCCCATCCTCTTGACACCCACCCTTTGAGCATTTATAGGCATTCATCAGATCCCCCCTCAGTCTTCTCTTCTTCAGACTAAAAAGACCCAAGTCCCTCAGCCTTTCCTCATAAGAGAGATGCTCCAGGCCCCTCATCATCTTTGTGGTCCTCTGCTGTACCCTCTCCAGCCTGTCCTTCTTGAACTGGGGAGCCCGCTCACATCAGTTTGACCTTCAGTTTCATAAATTAAAAATGCTTGAGGAATTTAAGGGCTTTTAAAAGCCTTTTGCCATCAAGAGATCTGCTAGATACAGCCAGGCCGATCATCGACTCGGGCAGAGCAGAGCCGGGCATTGGGAGGACACGGGGGTACTGCAGTCCTGTGCGGCGCAAGCGAAGCTCACCACAGCTTCCCTGCTCCGCTCACTGGCTCCTCGCACCCCTGGCCTCAGCTGCTCTCCCCTGACTCACCCTCGCAGGAGGCCCTCGTAAACAGAGATAAGCAAACTTCAAAAAGTCCAGTTTCTGTTTGGGTAAGCACCCAAAAGTTCAGAAACTGGCTTGGAAACACAGCAAGAATAGGCTGCCTTGGGAGGCGGCCAAACATTCTCCAGTGAGGCTGGGCTATAAACACTTCAAGAATAGCCTCTCTCGTAGTATTTTGGCGGTATTTGTTTCCCATCCTGTCTGGCTGGGAAAGTAAAGTATCGCAAAAACAAAAGGAAGTTGGGAATAAATCTGCAGGCCTGTTTCTCTCTCTGGTCTTGTGCCCGAGCCCTGGGTGAAGGGGGAGCGGTGCCTTCTGCCAGCCTTGCCCAAGTTGGGGGCGGGGGGCAGCCGCGCGGTGCCGGCTTGCTGTCTGGGGACAGCGAGTGTCCCCAGATAAGCCGACCAAAGGCTGTCCACCACACAGGACCTTCCCCTTCACCTCGCTCCTGTTACCAGAGCCAAACTGACAGAAAACTAAGCCTGCTGAAAATAAAGAGGAAAGGGATGATTTTTTTCCCTGGTCAAATTCCCTGCGTCAGCAGCCTGCGGGGGTCAGACGTGCACCAGGGCAGGGGCAGGACATCACAAGGCTGGGGACAGGACAGAGGGAGGTGGACCAACCCCGCTCAGCAGCAGCCGGCTATAAATGTGAAACCGCAGCCAGAGACCTTGAACGTTAAGGTAAAGCCTCTTCTTGTTGTATGGAAACAAATACTTCTCTGCTTTTAGGAACTGAGATGAGTCACCGTATTCATTCAGCCCGCAGTCAAAACCAGCTCTCGTCTCTGAAGTTCGCTCCCAGCTCGATCTAGGGCATCATCACCTCAGAGCATTTACTCCGGTGTGGGCAACGAGCCGGACGAGCGTAACCGCATCGCTCCACCTCGGGGCAAGTCACACCGTGGCCCCTGCCCAAGGCACACAGTTACCACACGCGGCAGCGTGCCGGGGGGAGGACGCAGCCGTCACCACGAACGAGGCCAAGGCAGGACAGCAGAGCGAACAGAGCAGGCAGAGGAAAACAGCAGCCCTGGACAGCAAAGCAAATGCTTCCAGGAAGAGGGGAGCGTATGAAAGCTGTCTGGTGTGTCTCACGCTTGGTTGGCACCAGAGGTTGAGCGAGCCGCCTGAGAAGCACCCGCCTGCGATGGCCACTGTGTGGTTTCTCAGCAGCCTGGGGGCTTCTTGCAACCATCTAGCCAGATGCGGGCACACGCAGGGAGGATGTCGATGTCACTCTGGCACTGTTCTACCCCAAAACGGGGCCCAGCCTCCCTCTTTCCCCTTTCCCCCCTTCGCGAGATGGAAGCAGGGGGCATCACTGCCTGCTGCCCTCATCCTCTGCTCTCGGCGTGAGCATCACCACCCGGGTGGCTTGGGGCAGCTGGGCCCTCCACCCTCTGCCAGGAAGCCAGGCGGAGGCTCGGGCCCACGGGGTGCAAGCGCCCCGGTGATGGTAGCCGCCTGTCACCTCTGCCAGGAGAGTCTCCCCTTCAAAACAAGATCCTAATCTCGCCCGCCTCTTCCGAAGCCAGCACTCGAGCTTACGGACGAGAGGAGCTTGTGGTGAGGTTATTTATAGCTGCAGCAGCTTCCGCGACAGCAAACAGTAACAGCGCAACATGAAACCGAGCCAAGCAAAAGTATTTTTCATTGAAAAATAGATGACAGCTTGTTTATACTATCGTAGGGGAAAGGACTATGAAAACGAGCGGCGGCGGCAGCAGGTTTTCAAAGGGCAGTGTCCTGGGTCAAGTTGTTGGCCCTTGTTTGGGGCGCCCGCCGGTACTCCATCGTGGCGGGAGTCCACACTCTCATCACCCTCCAAGCAGTGAGCCCTGTGGTATGTGTGGCATGGTGATTCAGGTCTCTCAGCATGGCCTTGCTGCCCCAAAGAGGGCACCCAGAGGGTCTCAGCCCCCAGCTGTGGCGAGGAGACACCGCAGGCACGCCAGCCACTGCCCTTTCCTGCGGCCCCTAAGGCTCTCTGCGCAAAGAAACGTCCCTGTTTCAGGTCAAAGATGTTCCCCAACTGCACTTGCAGGCAGGAGGCTGCCGCCAGACCTTGGCCAGCCGTCTCTGCGCCTCTGCTACCTCCAGGTAACATCTACGGAGCCTGCAGAAGCACGTCTCCCCCTGCCTCTATCAGCTCCTCTCTTAAGCGAGGCTAATTAACGCTTGCCTGCCTCTGCAGCGTTGGGATGCTTCGAGATCTGTGGTTGCAAACGCTGCACAGGGAAGAGGGAAGGGTTATTTCATTACTTATTCATCCTTTGATGTAGCAACCTTCTCTCAGTTTGAATTTGCAGTCCTCGAAGATGGCTCACCGGGCCATCTGATGAGGAATATAACATTTAGTAAGACATCACCATCTCGGCACTGCTCCTCCTTCCCTCCCTCGCATGCGTGGAGGCCATGTGAGAGGAAGCGGGGTTGCTCACGCACAGGTTGGGCTGAATCAGGCACGGGCTGCCCCCACGCCTGCCGCCCGCCTGGCATCGCTCGCCCACCCAGCACCGCCCCGCCGAGAGAGGAGGCTTTCGCACCTACAGAGCGGCAGAGGGAGGCTGAGCATTTCTCCATAAGAGGAAAAACTATCTGAAGATTTAACAAATCTCCTGTGATATTCAGCTGATGCCGGGGGGGGAAGGGGGGGATCTACTTTTCTATTACCTTGTAGGCTTCTGCGCCTCGGTATGTTGCTGTCAGAACCCCCCCCAAAACTGCGACAGGACCTACCTGGCTGTCTGCAATGTCACAGGAACCAGAGGTCCACCATGAGGTGACCTATTTAACCTGTGCCCCTACCCAAGGGGAACGCAGAGCTGGAGGCTGACCCCCTCCCCTGCCTTGAACGGGTAGCCCCAGCTGAGACATTGCTGGCCCTGGGGCTCAGGCTACGAGGGAAACACACCTGCATCGCTGGAGAGGAGGGGATACCTCTTCCTCCTATTTGATAGTTGGTGTTTGAAGTGATAGCTCTTTTTCAGTAGCTGTTTAGGGAGTTTACAGAAAGGGGATACAAATTGATGAAGAAGCCTTAGCCTTTTTTTTTTTTTTTCTCCTCCCTGTGGCAGTCATCCTTGTTGCATGAGACACCTTTGGAAATATATTTAGTGTCATACTGCTCTGGAAAGTGAGAAAGCATTTATTATCCTCACTTAACAGTCAGGAGCAGGAGGAAGCAAAAAATCAAGTTGTGCTCTCTTTTTTCTCTTCTTTTTTTTTTAAGTGACTACTTATTTTGGACATCTCCAAATGAGGGCTTGGCTTCAGACGGCTGTCCTGTTATGGTTCTCCTCCAAGGGAAATGGGAAAAGGAAAGGGAAAGAGGAAGGGGAAGAGGAAAGGAAAGGGAAAAGATCACACCTGAGGCATCCAGGAGGACTGACACATCTACCTGGTCACCCACCATTGGGCCTGTGCAAGGGTATCAGACTCTCCATCATCCCTGAGTCCCCTGGAGCTCTTGTGAGGCTGAGATGTGTGTAAGGATCCACCCAGGAGGATTTGATCTCAGCTGGTGTGAGGGAAGGACAGCATGGCTGTGGGTCTCACAAGGTACCGCAGCGCAACAGATGCTGAAGTTGGTGGGGAAGATATATGACATAGTCTATTGATGCCATAGGACAGGCATTCCCAAACTGCGGCTTACAGCCTGACGGAGATCTTCATCAGGGACCTTGCTGGGTGCTTTAGAGGACCTGAAGGATCCCACAAGTGAGGATGTCCTCACTTGCTCCTGCATCCAAACTCTCAAGATAGTGGCTGGGAACACTGTTCTCAAAATCCCTTCTCACGTTCTCACAGCCAGTAACAGCTGTGACAGCCAGAGGGAAGCTGTGTGTTAAAGATCAAGGGTCCTCCTAAGCCAGCGAGCCTCACAGACCAGCAGGATTTATGGCATGCTCAGCCCACATCCCTGCCAGTCCCTTTGACTCCCAGTCCAAACAAGCAGACACCTAGAAGCAGCCAGGTCATCTCCAGGGCTTCAGCTGGAGGCCAAGGGAAGGCTTGAACCTCCAGTTTAGACCCTCTGGGTTTTACTTTAAATGCTCTGCCACTGCGCTTCATTTATGGGAGAGGTGGGAAGGTGATACATGCTGCCTGTGAGTCATTCAAAGCCAGCGCATGCTGCAAAAGAAGTTTGAAAACCTCCTGACCCCCAGCATTTATTATCCATTACAGTCTCTCATTCATTCCCACTGGGAAAAGCTCCTCTGACATAAAACACTCCTGTATTTTGGGTAGACGCAAACAAAACAACAGCTTACTCTGCCCTGAAATTGCTCTTTTTTTTCCCCCCTGCAATCTTACAAGCCTTTATTTCTGAAGCCAGATTTGCCCTCAAAGCAATTGTATTTTCAGAGCAGGTGAGATGTTGGTTTGAATTATCGATCCACACCTTTATGAAGCACACAGGATCAGGAGAACTGCTGGAAATTTCGTGGACTGAGCTCTGTTTGCAGCTCTGCCAGAAAAATGGAGCTCAAGTTTCGTTATATGTGTTCACAGCCTGATGAGTCATTATGGGCCAGGGATAATATAAAATAAAACCACAAAGTGATAAACAGTGGAGTAATATAAGTAACTCTGAAACAAAAGAAATGCTATATATCAAGAGTAAGACCAGCCTAACGAAAGATCCTCAATAAGGGGAATGACCTGTGAGCTGGCCTATAAGCTCTGCACATCTGCGCTCTTCAGAAGTGCAGGAGAAGCCTAGGATCAGCTCCAGTTTCTTGATTCCCAGGTTAACCCACATCATCTGCACGGACAAACCACGGAGGGAAACGGGCCAGGCAACTCTGCAGCGATCCTTCTGGCAGATACACAAGCTGCAGGGTAGCCACTGAGCACAGCCAAGTGACAATCGCGTTGCTGGTCCCATTGGAATTGCTGTTGTATTTAATATTTATCCCACCTTACAAAGGAATGGAAAAAACAAATCAACAAGCAAAAATCTGAGGATGGGGAAAAGGGGAAGAGAAAAGTCAGAGCTGCTCAGTCAAAATGCTTGGGAGATTTCCAAGTGTTTCCCTTCAAGTTTTACAACTGGACACACTTGTTTTACTGTAAATTAATTTGGAATGAAAAATGAAAAGGTATTTCCAAGTTGGAGAAGTAAATTTCAACTTAGTTTTGATATGAGGCATGTGGTGATTAAAAAAACCCCACAATTTTTTCTTTCTCTGGTGTTTTCCCTACAATAAGGGGAAATCAGGTGTGTGCTGGGGATAGACTTGACCTTTTCCTAAATACACGCTATTTTTCCAATGAATTTCCAATGTCAAATGTCTTTCAAGAGGTGTTGAAGCCATTGCAGTCTGCTGTCTCTTCACTTGCAGCATCTTGTCCTTTCCTCTCTGGCAACATGGCCCAGATGGGAGCTTTCCGTGGGCCATCTACACCACTCTATAATTGAGCAAGT
Organism: Numenius arquata; assembly: GCF_964106895.1. NCBI lineage: Eukaryota > Metazoa > Chordata > Aves > Charadriiformes > Scolopacidae > Numenius > Numenius arquata. The sequence goes on along the minus strand of NC_133579.1, from coordinate 65,102,548 downwards.
AGATCCCCTGTGGCTGGCACTGCAGATTGCTCTCAAACCCCTACAGACCGTCCACTACACAACTACTTCTCCAGCGTGAGAAGTGGCTGCGTTTTCAAAGGCTGCTGCAGGGAGCAGCTCGTGCAAACACAGAAGGGAAAAGCTGCCCTTCCCATGAAAGGGTATGGACCGTCCTGAGCTCAAGGTAAGTCTTGGTGGCTGCAGATGACCAAAAAGTCTTACACACAGTTTGGAAGTGGAGAAACAGGAGATCCAAATGTGAAGTCAATATCAAACCATTTACATGTGTGTAGGAAACAAGAAAGGCTGGGGAATCCCTTATCCCTAATAAAAAAATGCACTATTCCTGCAGTGAGAGCATAGAGAGACCTGGCCCTGTGGTAGACATTGACTGTGAAAGCCACCTGAAGAGCACAAAAACAGTGGTTCTTCACCCCCTCCTAGACCCCTCCCAGGTGTTACACGCATTGGATGTGCCACGGTTGTCATTGCACTGGACCACAGGCCTGCACTGTGGCAAGCAGCCCAGTGGCCCCGCATGGTGAGCCATTTCCATCCCATGGCACTTCCCCAAGCACGTGAGCTGATGCACCAGCGATGTGCCCTCCTACGACCTGGCATGTCTCACAGAGTGTCGAGAGGCCTTTGTGTAGCCCTGGTCTGTTTGCAGCTGTTATAACCCGGAGCAAAATGTGCACAACAGTCTTCACTTCAAGTTAAAATAAATCAAAATCAGCATCATTTTCATCCTGCCTGGTTCATGGTAGCAGCAACAAACTAACGAGTACTAACCCCAGAGCTGTGAACATTTTGTCGTTAGCACCACTGGTGATTTATAAAGAATTAAGCCAAATGCTGCTTGTGCTGGGCAGCCTTGATGCAGAAACGGGAGATAAAACACATCAGTGTTTATCCACTGCTGCAGGAAGGAGTTGAGAGGGGAGAGGAGATATTATTGCATTGTGGTCATGTGAAAGGCAAATTTCACATGGATTTTCATGCAGACCCATAAATCAGACCATGTTCACTCTAAAAGTTCATGGTCCTTAGCAAACCTCTCAGTGAACCAGGGCTGAGTTTAGAGATTGTAAAGAAACCTGAAACCAAGCAAGTTTCAACTATTTCATATTTTGCCATGAACGTTTTGCTCAGGTCTAACTAGTTTGTTTAGGAGTTTAGGCAAGTACAACCGTGTCCTTTGGAAGGAAAAAAAAAATGCTCAAATGCACCACACAAAAAAAGTAATTACAAAAAATCTTTACCTAAATCTAATTGCTCTGTGTTCATTATATTACTTGCACAGGTTTCAGTTAAGGTAAGGATTCAGCTTTCATTTCAACACCTGATTTTTATTTGTTTGTGATTTCTCCCCCTCAGGAAACTCAGCGTGCCAGCCTTAGTTGCAGCATGGCTTGCTTGTTTTTGTTCAGGGAGGCATAATGGTTTCAGACACACGTTAGTCAAGCAGTCAGAGGAAAAGCTCTCTCCTCATTGCAAAATAAAATTAAAATTAAAAAATCACCTAGCAAGAACAATTAAAATATGTTAGATCTTGCAAACATATTCCTATTCTTCCCCTGTCTGCCCATGCCCACCTCACCTTTCTAGTCTTGTAATTACAGTGCTTTGAAGTTGGAACTGCTTTTAAGGTTTCACTCCACAGTGCTTAAAACACAAAAATACAGTCCACGCCTACAGCCCATGGCTGTGCCCACATCTGAACTTCCAGGGTGGGTCGCCATTAGGCTGAAGTCCCCAGTGGCATTGAACAGGGCAGGTCAGCCACGCCAGCGCCGATGCTCCCAGCACACCGGAGATGCTGCCAGCCCTGCCGCGTAGGGGCAGGTTGCTGCCTGCCTCCCTGGTGCAGCTGCAGTACCATTGGGGAGGTCTAGGGTAAACCTCACGGCCAGAAATTAATGAAGGGCAGGGAGCTACAGCCTGATTGCAGCTCTGGCGTGCCCAACGCTGCGGCCAGCGCAGCAGGATCACAGCTCTCGCTGCCTGCCTCAGCCCCGGCTGCCTCATAGCCCCAGCACTGAGGAAGCTTGTAATAAAATGCTGAAAGTGGTATCGTAGCCACAAAATATTTTCCTCCTTTAGCAAAGCACAGACCTTCCCACCAACATCCCAAGCACACAGCCCTGGCCCCCTCCCCAGCCCCCACAATGCACATCAGCTTCCAACTCTTGCAGGGAGCCGAGCAGGGGAGATCGAGCGGGAGATACAAGGGACACGGGCAATGCACACCCTGTGCTCCTTCACCAGCTGGAACTCGCCAGCCCAGGCTTGGGGAGGTTTTCCTCCCACTCATCCTCTCACCACTGTCTCCCCTGGGCACCAGGTGAGGACGGGGAGAGAAGCGGCCCTCAGCCCTGCTCTCCCAGCACCTCTGCTGAGATGGCGCTTTCGCCTGCTGAGCCCCGTGACGGGCGGGTTTCCCCACACCTCCGCGAAAGTTGTTTTTGCAAAGGCTGCTTTTCTTAGCCCGGCATTTAAAAGCAGAAGTTATCAGGGCATAAATCACCCTATGACTTGTTGCAAAGCCTGTGAGAAGAGATAAAGGCAAGACAGTTTGACAAACCGTTGGGAGAGGGAGGAGGAGGGAGAGGGCAAGGGGGGAGCGTGAAGGAGGGAGCCACAGCACCGACCCTCCTCGGATTATGTCATAGGTCAGCCAAAAGGATGCAAATAAGTTCGAGAAGCTGTTTCCAAACTTTCTGAGACTGGCCACGACTACACATACCCGCTACAGAGCTTGGGATAATAAATATCGCACTCACGGAGAGCATTACATCACGTAAAGGGAAAAGCCAGCAGATGAACTCACACCATAAAACCTTGACTTGGTATCTAGCCAAGCCCAAGCAGACAACCCCATTATTACAGAGCTGACAGAGCTCCGCACACTGCTGCAGCTTCACTCTTCCACTTCCCACCACCGCCTCCAGCACAGACAACCCTTCCCCGCTCCCCCTCCGTGCTCCCGCAGCCCCGCCAGCAGCCGTCCCAGGCACCCATAGCCAGCCACATGGCGCAAAACAGCAAACCAAACATCTGGCAAATTTTAAAAATATGCTCCTCTCTTTCCAGCATACTTTCCTCACAGCACCTCCAGTTTGTTTTTCTAATTTTTCTTGTGAATTTATTGACCATTAAGGGCTCTAAGTGACAGACTGGAATTTATAGGCACAGTGGATCTGATTCTTATTTGCATTAAGGCTCTCTTATATCTGTTGGGGAGCACTGAGAGTCTTGAAGTGGGTCTAAATTTCACTTAGGACACTAAAAATGCTTTTCACAGCAAAAGAAGAGCTGAGTGTTAAGTCTGTGTCTAGTGTCTCTCCACTGAATTTCCCAATAGCCAGTATGGGCGATGCTGGCGGATATTGTGACAGGGAAAATCGGAGTGTGACTCAAATCCCAGCACCCTCAGCTCTGCTTTCCAGGGCCTTGGTAAGGATAAGAGGCACAGCAGCCCTTCCCAGCTACCTGGCCCACCAGCCTAGCAAGGTTGCTGCCAGCGAACCTTGCCCCCCTCCGTCCCCCAGCACGGCTGCAGGCACTGCAGCCCTCAGCCTGGTTCAGCCTCAACATCTTAACAGTGCTGTGACATGGCTTTCTCCAGGGGTCTTCTGAGCACAGATGAAATATTGGGATCAAGATGAGCCAAACTGGCCTGCTGGGGCCTTTTCTCTCTAATATCTTCATTCTATCAAAATTATACTTGATCGTGTTTCGTTATTGTTGTTTCTAACTTTCACCTCTGCCTCAGCAATTCCATCTGGTAGGTCATATTCCTCTCTCTGATTGCTTTTTGGATAAAAACATGCTCACTGGGGCCTGCTTGGAATTAGTTTTTCTTTTTATTTCCACTAGATTCTCGGCTGAGCCCCATAGTTTCCCTGACTTAACACAGACAGGGTCAACCCACCTTTGCCTTCCTGGCACATGCATTCAAGTACTGATTCCCATGTGCTACAATAACCCCATTACATTTTTAACAATCTCCAAGGGGGAGTAATTTACAGGGACTTGAACTGAAAAGTGCAAGTTTTGTATCATCCTCTTGCGTGTGCACTTGTGCAGATATTAAATCAGCAATGATAGGAGAAAAAAAAAATACTGTCTTGGCTGTGTCCCCAGGACATTCTTCGAAGACAGATGATGTACATCTGCCTTAACTGTCTGGGTCTGAAATAATTAAAGACCACTCTTCTTTCCCTCCCATTAATTTCCTTGAGTATCTGGAAACACTTTTATTTAGAATTTTATGCCTGCCTTGTAAGAACACCACCCCCAATAACCTCATTTCCACCTCCCATAATTATAGCAACTTGACCACTAAGCTGTAACAAGTGGCTGAAACACAACTGCCTACTGCACAGTTTCCATTTGCACCCATTGGCACTCTGTTATGTTACAACAGGGAGGAACAACAAGATATCCCATCTCTAAAAGATTGCAAAAAAGCCTCTTTTTAACGGTACATCTCCGGCTTGCCCAGCAATATTCAAAGGTCTGGAGGCTTTTCAGAGTGGGTATGGGCAGGGCTGCGATGCAAGCCCTCCTCCGGTCACAAAGATGACTGACTACCTCAAGGCAAGGAAGACTTGGGTAACCAACCATTTACCCAACCGAGCAGTTAATGGGTAAACTACAGGTGCTAGCCCTAGTACACTTTTTAGAGCTCTAAAGAGCTCTCTCCTCTACCTTCTTAAGAGGAAAACAAAACAAAGCAGGAAGTGTTTTAAAGATGTTTTTAGCTAGCTAGCTGGTGTGTGGCAACCACATGCCATGGTGGCAGGTTCCAGGGAGACAAAATTGTCACCCGTACAGAAGAGGGTGGCCAACAGCTAGTGGGACCTGCGCAGCTCCGCATCTCTCTCTGTGCAAGTTGAGGCCGAATAATGCACTGGCAAAGCGGGCAGTAGGCTTGGACCCCAGCACAGGAGAAAAAGTGTTCTTGTAGAGATCTTTATCAGACCTCTTTTCTGGCGGGGAACCTGAGAAAAGAGTGGTGTCCCTCTGATCTCTTCTCCTTTTCACCTTGCATTTATTTCCTCCTTTCTTATTCTTCTCTTCCATGGATATTCCTATAGACATCACAGGGGAAAAGGACTATTTCAGATCTTGGTGCCAAACACTGGGAAGGAAGGAAGGAAGGCTCACCCTCAAACAGAGTTGCTGGCCTGGGGAAACAGCAATACACCCCTTCAAACATTTAAAATCTTCTCTTCTAACTGAAAAACATTACCTCTTCCCCAGACAGGACGCCAGGTAAATGTAGATTTTTTTTTTTTCCAAGCAATAACCTGAAAAATAGCAATCCCTAACCCATTTCTTATTTTCCCCAACTTCTGTTTCCTTGCTTGTACATGTCAATATTTACAAGCTCTACCACTTCTTGGATTATTTATTTTCCCTGGTCTATTTCACTCAGTGAAAAATCTCTCCAGCTCAGGACTTGACAGTTTGTTGCCGATATCCATCTTTATTAACTTCACTGCTGCAAAAAACTAACAACAACATATAGTCATAAAAAAAAAAAAAAAAAAAGAAAGAAAAAAACCAAAACCCAAACCAACTCAGGATTATGCTTAAATCTGGTGGGGAAAAAAATTTTCCAAATATAGCCAGTGGTTTTCAGTGACATACATTTTTGTATGGATGTCACTGAAAAGCACTTCTCCCTGCACTTCATTAGCAGTCAGTAAATTCACTGACAATCAGCAAGAGAGCTGCTGTAACCACACCTGAGGGGATGGCTGGGAGGGTCGCTCTTCTCTCCTCACCTCCCTGCACCACACTTCTGTCTGCTTAGGGGCAGGACTGAAAGGGCTCAGAGCTGCCAGGCTCCCTCTCGTTACCCCCAGTGAGCTCTGACACGCAGGAGCCTGACAGACAACGACAATCCTTCCAGATCGCTTTTAAATTCGGTCTTTGAAGGACAATGAACCACACGCTTTTAAAATGTTCCCCGTAACATATAATGCAGGATGATGGAAAAGGCTTCTCCCTCTTCATTACATAGACCAAGGCTGAGGCAAACCTCCATTTCACAGCTCACCACCACCAAAGGGCACACCAAGATAATCTGAACTTCCCCAAGGTATTTTAGCCCTTCTCAGATGAGAATTGTGGCTCTCTCAGCGGAGCTGCCAGAACGACAGGCTGTGCCGGTGGGTCTCCTCCGCTTCAGCGCCACATCCGCCAGCTTGCCTCACGTGGAGGATTTGTCGGAGCCTCGCTGCCTTTGCACCAAAATGAATCAGAGCCCACCTCCGTATTACATCCGCCACTCAAAATGTGGGGGAAGAGACATCTTTAATCAATCTGGCTAGATTGAGCCCATCCCTTCACATTTTCCCTGTCCTCTGTTTTTGGAGTCAGAGCGTAAGCAAGACAGTCTGGCATGCACAGAGCCCTTTAGGCTGGCTCTTTTCATCTCTCTGTCCAGACTCTACAGAGTAATCTAAAAATAAACAAAGCCTCTAGCCCTGATAGTAGCAAAGATAACCTTCCTGCTGTGAACCACCTCCCAGCCACGGAGGGGTGGGTGCTGCTCGGCAGACAGAAGTGAGGGGAGGTGGCGGGCTGCTAGTTTCGGTCTATGAACACCCGCTCTCACAACCTCCTCAAGACCTGGTCAGTCACACTGCAGCGACCGGCCAAACCCATATTGCCACCAAACACTGCATGTCATGAAAGTGGCTTCAAACTGTTCAGCTGCCTTGATGCGAACAGAGCTCAAAGACTCATCTAATGCTAGGAGGAAAGATCCCTAGAAGGACAGAAAGCCGGGATGCTGTAAAATGCTCATAGAAATGGCACAGTAGTTCTCTCCTGAGCTTTGCTGATGCAGGTCGGCCTCAGCACTGTGAAAGCAAGTGCTTGTTTCTAAGTGTGGGCACACCTGAGAAAGGGTTTGATTAAACCAGCCAGCATCACCTGAAGCATTAGCCAGGATGAGGTCCTAACTAAACAAATGGAAGAGCTGGCACTGCTGATTTGCTGCTCTGCTCACAAACCACCTCATTGGATGATACTTCTGCTACCATTAGCTTTTAGAGAGCCATGCTTTTTCATATTTTCTCTCTCCCTGGCTTGTACCTATGCTTATTTAAAAGCAGCCATGTGCCTGGTTAGAAGAAAACTTTTCTGTGAGCTCCTATATTATCCCTTCTTAGCAGCACTGTCTGCCCTGGGAGAGACAGAAAGCCAGAAAGGCTGGCTTTCACCCCAGCAGCATGGGCTCATGAAAGCTGACAGGTCATAGCACAATGTATATGTTTCCAGTTTGGCAGACACTCACTCCAAAGGGGTTTCCAAATTTCCTCTTTAGCCTCCTGTGACAGCCTTGGATTAATTTTGTCTGGAACAGAAGATTTATTGCCTTTGAGTCACTGTGGTTCACTTATCTGCTCTACATCTTGAAACCAAAGTTCAGGTGGCATTTGGATATCACCCTTCTTATCAATCCACTGTGGGAATACCCTGGCAAGACCCTGTTTCTTCCTGCTGACTGCCCATTGCCTCTTATCTTTCTGACTTTCAGCTGCAGCAATCCTACCAAGGAGCTCTTTCGAAAGGACAACTGTGGTTGCATTGGCTGTAGGAGGTTAATGGTACGGGTGGTGAGATTCACAGCACTCCTGACACTTCCTCTGAGCACTTTCAGGCGTGCTAAAGCCAAAATATTGAAAGAAGAACTTCCAAGTTTTTTAATGAGATCAGCTTGATACCCAGGGGTCTGACTCTGCCCCGGTGGCTTTAGCTCTGGTTTACAGCCAAAGTTTAGAGAAATCTGTTTTCCAGTTCCCATTTGGATGCAGCTGAAATCCCACCAGCATGGTCCATCCTGGGAGCAGGCTGTGTCTCCGCGCCCTGGGACCTGGCACCGGCCCAGATGGCAGGAGTGCTGTGAGAGAGGCTGCTCTCGTGCGGTTCTCATCCCTTTGGGCCGAGGTTAGTTCGCAGGATTTGGCATCTTCGGACCCAAGCCTAGGCAATTCAAGTCAGACTTAAATCTGTTGCCTAAGCCCAATTTGGATCTAATTGTAAATGGCTCTGGACAGCCCTGGAGAGCGTGGGAGATTTTATCCTTTCTGCCTGAGAAAATCTACTCCAAACGCTGCGTTGTCAGGTAGCCCATGTGCTTGTTTATTAGCCTGCTCACTTCCTCAGTCCCTTTCTGACTAATTTCTTGATGCATAGTTACGTCTGGCTTCAGTGAGAGGTCCTGCCCACCAGCAGCACAGTTTGGGGACACCCGTTAAGCCGCTCGGTGGGATGCGTGGTTGGGGGTGGAGGGGGGAGGAAGGCAATGACCTAAAGCTCTTCCCCCTCTGAGGCCGCTGTAGACGCTGTGGGGCTGCGGAGGAATTTTCCGCTGAGCTGCAAAGGGCCCCCACGATTCAGCACGGAGTCATCCCAGCGGCTGGGCTGGCACCACGCAGGGGAAGGGCTGGCTTTGAGTCGGAGCCGCGCAGCATGGAGCGGCTGCCCGCTGCGGGGAGCACCCTGCCTGCCAGCCCCACTCTGCCCGAGGCCAACGGTGCCCACAGCCCCCCACGGTCACAGCCCCCCGCCGAAGCGGGGCGCTCACGGTGGCTGAGGACGCAGTAGGTCGTGGTAATTTATTGTTTTAAATGAAGGGTTTATTTCGGGAGCTCAGTGTTTTATTTCCTGTCCTTTATGACTCATTAAGTCAGGTGAGCCACCTCTATTATTTACTTATACTTTTATATTTCAAGGGCAGGTCCTAAATTGATATTTGTATCAGCTGGGTACCTTCTGAAGCCAAGCTCCTTCATTTATCTGCCTGCTTAGCTAGGGATTTATCTCGCATTCATACCCATACTATACGAGTGCCTCCTCGACAGCCTGTTAAAGCAGCAGGTTTTTGACAATTTGCTTCAGAACCAGCGTCTAGCTCCTGTGTTCTGCGCTTGTCAATAAGTATCAGTGCACTAACAGAAAAGAAAATCGCTTCCACACATCTCGTTAAGCATTTTTGTTTGAAAACACAACTGGTAATGAAAAAAATCGTGAGAAACTTGTGAAGCTCAGGGAGTGGAAATGTTGCCATGTGGCAAAAAGAGACATTGCCCATGCACAGAAGAGCTGAGAGAACAGAGAAAACTACAGATAAACGGTTTTAAAAAAATATATGATGACAAAATTATGACCAAAAAAAGACCAACTAACCCCTATTTCAACTTTCACATGTCCATTCCATTTGAGAGGAAAGAGGGGGTTTCAGAGATGATATCCCCCCCCCTCCCCAAAGCACTTAATCAGAGATTTACAAACCAGTAAATCAAAGGAGACTGTGAAATTCCAGCCAGAGAAGCGAACAGCGAGATTAAGTGGATTAGTCTACTGTACAGGAATCCAAGGAATGCAGCCCGCATGTGCTTTTGTTGTGGATTACTCAGCAGCAACATTATGGTTTTACATCTCCCAGAAACATATGGGCATGTGCACTTGTGCAAACCAACAAGAAATAGCAGTCCCTAACACGCCGCTTCGCTGAACCGGCTGTGCTGATTTCAGCAGATACAGCGTTTTCCAGGGAGAGAAGGAGAGCGTCTGAACATTTTGCTGTATCGGTCGAAAATGAAGCAGCGATCATGCTACTCCTATCAGAAACGGCACATGTTTAGTCCACAGGCAAAGACACCTCCTTTTAACCATTAACCATCCACCTGTTAACTATCCAACAAAATCCCTCAAGTTCAGATCCTGCAAAACTTTAAGGAAGTTGGGTCCTGATCAAAACTTAGCGACTCAGACTGAAAACGGCTCCGGGGTGCAAAATTACACAGGACTTTATAGCCTGCGCAGACTGTGGAAAGGGGGTAGGTGGAAACACGGGGAAGAAGCATTAAGTGATGGAAAAATGAACCAACTACTACTAGCCAGAGTTAACAGTTTGTATTAGCAGTCAGTAATAAATAATTAATATAGCCCTAGGAGATATAAAGCCACTGACATGGTATCTCGCGCTTGGCTCTAAATGGAACTCAAGATAACCTACTTTGAACAGTAATGTGTTCACAGTATGTGGGAATTAACTGCTCAATGTAATAAGTACTATTGAATTTCCAATCTCTGTGCAGATAAAGGGCAACTGTCACCAAAAAACACAGTAATAACAGTAACCGAATGATAAAAAAGCAAACAAACCTGCTTTTCATTACATCCTTAAAATGTTATAGGTTAAAATAATCTTAAAAGGGCTTAAAAAACAGCAATTAAATCTTTCCATTTCTGTTTTCCAAGACTGCAGCTGAGAAAACGAAAGAGGCCTAAGTGCCATACCGTGCTAGCCTTGCTAATAACTCTCTGTGAAAAATCTCATTAATTCAGTCTGGCTCTTCAGATCAGCCGCTAAGACCTTGTATTGTCAGTCATCCTCTGGCCTTTTCAGGATTTCCATAGCCTAACTAGCAGAGTCTCCATGGAAACCATGCAGTCATGCTTTGCACATCCCCAGAACTTTTTGTTCCTGACAAAGCTTGAAAAATCACATGCAGCATGGAGAGTTTAACACAGTGAACTAAACCCTGACCCACACTTATAAATGATAAACCCCAGCATACCAGCTTTATTATAAATGATTTCCTTACAAGATACTTAGCCAAGCTGGCAAAACGCTGAACCAGACAACATAGGAGAAATGCAGCTCCGGAGAGAGGAAACAAACAAACTGAAGCAAAACACAAGAGTTTCGGGCTAGTTCTGCCTCCTTTGAAAGCACTGGAAGCGCATAGATACGGAAACTCGCGGAGAGCAGGAGGAGTGCTTTGAAGTTGCTTTTCCCCAAAAATGGCATCCCAGCAGCCCTCCAAAGAGGAGTCAGCTCTCTCGTGACTGTGCATCACGACGGTGCTGATTCACTGGTCAGGCTGTGCAGCCTGGCTGGCAGAGGTGGCAAGAGCCAGGTCTCCAGCCCCGTGGCTGCGTGGTGCCCCCGAGACCCTGTCTGCACCTGGGATAGCCCTGGCCAAACACCACCCATCCCTCTGGCCCCAGAGCAGGCGTTCAGGTCGATACTGTAAAACCGGTACCAAAGGTGGCAGCGGCGCTGCCCTCAAAATGAGATTCTCCAGCTTGCAACTGGGAATCGGCAGGCTCAGAGCATGCACACGTGTCTCATGAAGGGCAAGAGGTTGGCGACCCACTCCACCGCCTGGCTGCCTTTGCCCCACTGACCGGGGGCAGTGGTCATGGGTCATGCTGACTCTCCTCATCCTTGCTGATGCATGGAGGGAGTACTCACACCGACAGCATCTCTGCCCAATATAAAGTATTGATTATAGACAGCAGGAAATGGCCGAGCAGCCAGTCACTGCCCCTAGAAACAAGTCCCTGGAAAGCCCCACCACATGGCCAGCATCTGACCGTCACTTGTTCCTTGGCACTGCAAGAGCCCCACGTGGCATTTATCTCTCTTCTCCCAAGCAGTGCTGCTAGTCCATGCTTAAGGAAGCAGTTGCGCAAAGATGCTCTATGCAGGAGGACCAGTGAGAGTCAGAAAGGTCATAAGCGGAGAAGGAGTCACTGCAGGCCAAACTCGCTTCGCTGCAGTAAATTCTCAGTGCTGGTGCAGATGAGCAACCACCCGCTCGGCGCAGCGTCTGGGTTTGTGAGAAAAGAAGTGACTCATAGCTGAGGGTCATGCTGTAATCTGGGAGGACTGCCAGGGGAGGGAGAGAGCCACACTCAGCCTGATTCGTGGTGAGCTCACTTCTTACGTGGGGCGGAAGACGCAATCCACCACAAGAGGATCAGAGAGCCCTGAGTGGGCTGAACCAGTCATTTGGGAGCTGGCAGCCACACGCTTCCACCCCTGAGCTGCAAATAATGAGTTTAGGATTAGGAAGTCAGCCTCACATGGGACGGCTCAGGAGGTGTTTGGCACATGCAGTCCCTCCCTGGTGGGATGCAGGAGGTCAGAGCAGGCTTTGTTTCCATGGGGTTCTCCTGGTGCATCACCACAACGGATGAAAAACATTTCCCCACCTTCTCCTCCCCCAGTGAGGAGTGGCACATACTCAGCAGGAAGCCTCATATCTCTGGGGCTTTTCAGAGGATAACCACAGGCATTGGAGCCAGCATAGTGTGGGACACGCAGGCCTGATAGACGTTGCCTGAGCTGGCTGGTACCCTCTGGGGCTGGCCCTGTAGAAGCTAGCAGAATTATCTTGCCACTACTGTTCTTCGGTGAGCGACATATGCTGATGCTCTCTCTCAAAGCCATTCACCACCAACACCAACCATCTGCTTCACTCACCACCCAAGCAGATGCCAGTTGGCTGCAGAATGTGCAAGCAGCTAGGCTACCTGAATGGTGGAAACCACAGGTCTTCACCCTCAGCTGGACATCCAGCCCCTCTTCCCTGGTGAAGACCTTGCTCTGCCTTGCATGCTATTTGCAAGGCCAGAGGAAGCAGATGGTGTGGGGCTGAAGCAGAAGCCCAAACAGCATTCCAGACACCTCTTCCAGCAGCTTCAGTTTGTTTATTTGCCCATGAGGGCTGAAATGATCAGACCTCAAGGGACATCCCTGGGAGAGAATTTTATGCAGAAGCCTTGATTGCTGCTTGCTGTGCTATGAAATTGTACATGTGTTGGATTAAAAGCAATACAACATCTTCTTTGCATCTCTTGCTCTAATCTCCTATTTTCTTCAGCTTTTCCTCTCTTGCAGGCAGGGCCAAGAGCCTCTGGCAGCCCAGGAGCCGTGGCACCCTGAAGCACTGCCTTGAAGGCCCCAGAAATTATAATGGCTGCTTACCTGCTGAATACAGTGTGAAATACAGTCATCAACCCCTCTCTCCCCCAAAGGGCAGAATTATTAAAATACAACAAGACGACCACATGTGTCACTTCAAAAATTAGAAAGGGGTGGAAACGGGTAGAGAGATGCATCTGTGGCCATAATCGTCAAGGTGAAGCAGGTCCCTGAGTGCTGGTCTCTTACCAGCCATGCTTGGCTCCTGTCCCTCCTGCTCCACCTGGGTGTTGGCGCATCAATGAAGGTGACCTCTAGGCTCAGTAAATACCTTCTGACTACATCCTGTGGAGTCCCCAGATGATCTCCAACTCAAGATGGATGAAACTCACATAGCCAAAGCTCTCTTCATCACATCAGCTTTTCTCAGTTTCCATGCTTTCTCTGCTATATATTAGCCACCTTCTCTTTGTTGTAGCCCACCTCAAAGTGGAGTGAGACCCTCCTTCAGCAAAAATACCCCAAATAGGTTGTTGTTTTCCTTTTCAAGCAGACAAGCAACTTCCCTCTGCCATGTCACTGACCCCTCTCCCCTTGCCTGGTCCATTTGTGCCGTGCAGGCTCCTGGGAGAGGGTGTTCCCCAGATAAGTAGCTTTTTCTTTGCCATTAGCTCTGAGCGGAGTGGAGAAAAGCTACTTACAGCCAAAGGCAAGCTGTGCTGGCACAGCCCGCAAAGACACAGTGGGAGGTGGATCAGCCATGGCTGACAATCCTGATGCCTACCGCTCTGACTCTTCCCAGGCAACTCTTCCATGTGACACTATGGCACTCATCTGTGGCACACCAAGTCTGCAAAAGTACCTCCAAGCCCAAAATAGGGGGCCCAGGCCCACATGCCCTGGCCCCACTACTGCACAATGTGTTCAGACAAACTGAGGTCCTGAACAAGAGCAACAGATTATGTCTGTTCATCAGATTATACCACCACCCCTGTCAATATCTGGGGAGAAGAATTCGTTATCCTCAGCTGCAGCTCAGTAATTCTAAGGCACTAGCCAAGGTTCAACTTAGTGATTATTTAAAGGACAAGGGAAAGCCTGCAAGCTGTAAGCTACTGTACAAAATTAAAGTAAGCAAGGACTACTCTTCAACTTTGCTGCTGCAAGGGTATTTAGTTTCCTGAAACTCCAGCCATACGGTTCTGGCTGAAATACGCTTCTCAGCCTGGGACATGGCTGTAGAGTAGTAGTCTTTTGCTTTGGTCAGAGCCCCCAAGAAGGGCTAGTCTCCTTCCTAGTCAGCAATGCGAGATCTGCTTTTTGAGAAAGTGATCATAACTTGACAGCATACCACAAAAAAGATACAAACCCTAAGAAGGAGGCAGAGAAAGCCCTGAATGTATCCAAGAGTTTGTTGGCTTGCTTAGTCTCAGCTTGCCCCTGCCAACTGCTTTCATCCCTTCAGGGGCCAACTCCCACAAAAAGCCCCTGCTCTCATCCTCAGACCACTCATCCTTACTGGAAGTGGCAAAACATGTCCAAGCAAAGGGGACGTTCAGCTGCAGGATCTCCTCCCAGAAGGCACCTGCTTGCTGTCCTGGGGTGCAGGGCAGCTGCTGGCAGAGCGGAACAGTCCCAGAGTCATGAACACTGCGCTCTGCTTCCTTCTGAGACCACGCTCAGGCTCTGAACTGCCATAAGTACCACTGCTGTCTGGGCTGAGGCTTTTGCACAGAAATAACATGATAGATCACATCACTTCAGGCACCGCCAATCCGAACCTGATGAAAAAAAGCCTTTTTTTAGGCTTTTTAAGCCTTTTTAAAAGACCTTGTGAGGTCTTTTATTTTCATGCAGGCCCAGTTTGGATTGTGATAGGGAAAGGGGAAACCATTCTCTTCTCGCATGTTTGCTCAGCTCAGCGACAACACTAGGTTATTAAAATACCTAGGTGTACAAGGCAAAATCCATGTAGGATGCTCATAGGATTTGCACTTTTGTGAAAAATAGACTGTTACATGGTGTGATGGTTTAGGCTTGAGCTTAAATATAAAAAAGGAGACAGCACATGCAGGACTTCCAGGAACACAGATCTTTCTTTGAATCTACAGAAGAAAAAGGGAGGCAAGAATGGGCAGCTGAGATGACCACTGAGCTGACTGTGGGAGGTCCATAGTGAGAGACAAGACAGTAGAGATTATGCAAAGTGCACATGAAAATTACCTCCTTCTGGATCTTTTCAACAAATTTAATCCAGGAACAAACACAAACCCTGGTTCAGCAATTTTTGTCATAGGGCTCCCGTGGTTTCAATCTAGCAGTAGACACCCTACAATCTTGCAGAAGCACAGCCTGACACTCCCTGTAGATATGGGCAGGCTGTTTGCCATTTCTCTGAATTCACTTTCTCCATCTGGACAACATTAATAGCAGATACTTTATCAAGCCTTTCATAAAAACTATTTATTGGTAAAGCACTTGAAGAACAATGCACGATAGCCATCGTCCTCCATTTCCCCTGGAAGCAATAGGAGTTACCGATTTTCAAGTTAAAGTTTCATCAATGGTTGGGTTCTATGAGAGTTAAATATTATCCTAAATTGAACCAGCAGCTAAGCAAACAGATGATAAGCTTTTAGTGAACTCAGGAATAGTATAGGGAAAAAACCTCCCACGTACTTTGTCTACAGGTGCGCAATGTTTATTCTGTTCCATAAAGTTGTAACTGAACTTTGCAATTGGTTCCACAGTGATTTAGTTACCCTAAGGTTTTGTCAAGGGTGCAATTTGGCTCCTATTTGGCTAGGCAAAAGGCAAATAGGTCTTCTAACAACCCAACTTGAGCTGCCTACTTTTTCCCTAGTTCTGTTAGCAGTCAAAATTTGGATCATGCTTAATTTTACAAGGTCCAGTGACAGTCATGCCTGGCCCACTATTATGAACAAAGTCTGAAAAACTTCCACTTTTAAAAGAAAAATTCTGTTCCTTCTATGCCTTAGCTACTTTACAGATATTCTCATTAGAGAGGAATGAAGAGAGAAGAGAAACACTTTGCACTAGCTCCAAGGAGAGCCTTTGGGTCATGCATAACACTTTCAGGCTCACACTCATTTCCAAATGTCTTCTGAACATACAAAGAGTTGAAAACCCATCACAGCAAGGCACCACTGGGACAGCAGATCTTCTCTACCCATCTCAGATGCTGCCCTCCATCTGTACTCAGCCTCACTAATGTGCATCGATGAAGGAGGTGTCACCTGCTATGCACACCCAAGAGACACGGACAATGCTAGAATACTGCTTAGGATATTATCTCCAAATCGTATTTCTGCACTGAAAAGGGAGTTGCTCATTTCTAAATACTTGTAAAAGCGTAACAGCTCAAACAGTATGGAATCAAAATGCAGAAGCTGAGAATTAGTTTGCAGCTGTCTAAAAGTGCCATTAAAAAGCAACTCTCCTGAGTCTAAGAGATCTGTTTGTCTCTTCTCTGAGGAAAGCCTATGGGCTAGACAAAAATACCTTTCTGGTAAGTTCCTCTGTAACCAGGAAATCCACGTGCCTCCCTCTTCCAGTTGCATGTTGCCTTCTCAGCATCAAGCTGGGTATTCACTTAGAAGATGCTGGTATGGACTCATATACCAGGGGAAGGGGAAGCACGGATCCAGGCTGGAGATTAACACTGAGCACACTCTGAGGAGGCTATGCAGTTTACAATCTGTAGCTGGCATGTTGGACTGGTGGCTGAAAACCGGGCCTCAGCATTCAGGCTCTCATCCCCCTAAGCAAATGTAACACTAAGAAACTTTGAACAGGTCTGGTCTTTAGCCAGAAAAGATGGTCATCATAAAGGGATGGGAGAAGCAAGGAAAAACAAACAAAAGAAGAGGGAGGGAATCTTGAAAAATCACATGTTCTTTCTGCATTTCACACAGAGTAGGTGTCTTGTGGATTTCAACACCCAGCTGCTTCCAGGAACGGAACAGACATGCACGTGCCTGCAAAGCAAAACACAGCTGGAGAGCTAATTTTAGGCCTACCAGTCTTGGCAATGTCCCTTTAACAAATGAAGAATGTATGATTTTCATGCATATGTACAAACACCAAATTCTTACAATTAATTTAGATGGTTGTTCGTGCAATTTGGTCTAGGTACCACCAGGTGTGCCTGTCACCCTGAAGTATGTTACTTTCACCTGGATGGTAAGATTACCTCCTTCTGTTTGCAATGCAGTTCTTGTGTCTAGGAAAGCCAGTAAAGCATCTCCGAGACAACAGCTGCCCCTCAGAAGAAATGAAAAGCTGGGTTTCAAAACTATTTTCTGGTGAAATCGCAGTAACATTAATCCATCGTAAGGCTGCTGAGTGATTCAACTTTTTTCTTTAATTAAAGGTAAAATTGTCTTCCTCTTCCCTTCAAAGAAGCAAATGCTAACATTTAAGGAAATAAATAACAGGCAATATGTTTCTACTTGGGACCGGATTTCAGAAAGAACGAGACCATCGGTTGCAGCCAAGATTTTTAAAGGCATTATCCCTGTTATAGTAAAAATTTCCCATTCAGCTTCTGCTTCATCCAAACAGATGAAAAGATCTGTTTGGAATTTGATTTGAGGGTTATAAACCAAGAATGATCTGGACTTTAGACCTTCCACCCGATCACTGGAGGTATTCCAGAGGATTTCTCTATGCTTATAATAGGCAAACTAACCTTCTTTCAGAGTTGGCCAGATATTCCAGTACCTGGAATCGCTAGTACCAGGACTCAGGAGAAGATGAGATAAATTCATAAAAAATATCTGGCTTTTCCTGTCTCTGATCTGCTGATACTTCCTGACCCTGTCAATGCTTCCTTTCATTTCCCAAGAGGGGCACTCAAACGTCTATTTGTGTGGCAACACACTCTGAACTGATGGTAAAGGGACATGGCCTCTGGTACAGAGCACTCCAGCTAAACTTCCCCCCACTATCCTCTACTGGACACTCAGTGAGAGAATGACATCAAACTACCCATCCAACACACGCAAACCGCCCTTCTCCCATCACTGAGGTCCTCTCAAAGAGAGATCTTCCTAGTCCCCCAACCATGGATGCCACCAAAACAAACCCACAAACTTTCTCTATTGCCACTTGCCAGTTCCTCTAACATGGGGGACATTCTCTGCTCACAACGGTATGAACAAAGGCAATAGATCCATCAACTCATAGCCGAAACATGGAGAAAGTCCAATGATACACCAACAAGCTGTGATCGAGGACACTAAACATTATGCAGAAGAGATAAAACGGTGCCTTTTGTCTGCTCAACACAAATTAAACTAAGAAAGTGACTGGGAAATGATGGATTTCTGCCCTAAGTGATACATCTGCATTTTGAGGAAATGGGTAAAATCAAAAGCTAGATGTGCAACTCTGCTGTCTACCCTGCCAGTTCCAAGTTCAGGCTTGTTCCAAACATATTTATCAGACACTTCTGTAAACTCTTCTCAGACTGCTAGGTAATAACTTGCATGACACTAAAGGTAATCTCAAATACATCTTTCCTTCCCTTTTTATCTTCCTTAACACCAGAGGCATCCATCCCATCATTTATGTGAGAAACAGACTAGATAATTTATGGAAACAAAAATAGTCTACTGAATTGAAATAAAATGCTTCAATATGTGGCAATAATGAATTAAATAAATTCTGTCATCACATAGACACTGAGTTTTACAAAAAAAATGTGCCCACACCCAAAGCAAATGAAAATATTAATTCCATATGAAATCGCCTCCCCAACAAATGAGATAAGAAAAGCAGACCCTTTTGACAGTCCATGTGGTAAGAGATTTCAGGATTAAGTAATGCCTTCATCCTTGTAAAACGTTATTACCTAATTCCGTTCTGATAGACGGGAGCATTTCACATAACAGCATGTCTTCATCAGGTAAAGCATGAAATAATCTGAAGCATGCATTCTAATAAAAATTGCATTTCAACTCTGTTTCCAGCTAAACTAAAAACAAAACCAGAAAAAAAGTGAAATTATTTAATGCCAGTTTTCTGCAGTTGTGGTCATTAATTTAGCAATTTGCCAGATAAAGCAAATATTGAAAAGTATCTCTTATTATTACCATCTTCCCTGAGGTGGAATCTCCCAAACTTGATCCAGCTTGCAATAGACATATTTCTTTTGAAAGGGAGTGTAACACAGGTATGTAAGCAAAACTTTTCTGTTAATCAGCTAGTCACAGGCTATTCCTCAAATCAAGCAGATTTCAAAAATTTCATTCAAAAATCTGATTAGCAAACATTTACAGATTTTTTTTTCGTATACAATTTCAAATAAGCTCAAGATGATGTGCCATTCCTGAGTCAGTGTGAACCATCTATAGCAGAATGAAAACACTGCACCAAAATTACCCGCACCAGTTCAAAAGAGAAGCCTGGTCCAAAATTCAGATCAAAAATTTAAATATGCCAGCTGCTTGGGTCGTTCCTCTTGAAACTTTGACCTAGACTATTGGAAGATCATTTTTAAAACTAGTTGTCGTGCTTTTTAGGATCTGGTATCTATTTGGCCGAACAGGATGCAGAGAAAGGTACTGACAGAGCTCAGTAAAGAACAGATTTTTAAACTTGGTAGGGATGCTGAAAAGACAGTGAAGAAACAGCCAAGTTTGAACCTTTTCTTTAATAAAAAAAGTTCTGTTGGTTTGACTGCAATAATTTTGCTCAAGACTAAACAAAATCTCTGTTATATTTTTTGTCTTATTTAAAAAAAGAAGTGCTTATTTTATAACAAAACTGTTGAGTTCAAATTAAAAAATAAACACTTTCGCTTTTTTATGAGTTATTATTAAATGTCAAAGGGTGCCCTTCCCTTCCTTTCCCCTCCCTCCTTTTCCCACCCCCTTCCCTCCTCTTCCCTTCCCTAGCAGTAATGCAGTATGTCTGTTCCTTCTGACAGACAGACTCACACAGTCAGATGGAGACAGCCAAGAGCACTGCTCTTATTTCAAACAGATTTGCTCCAAATGATCACTGTTAGAGGCATTTCAAGGTACAGCTTGGTGCCAAATGATACTGTCCTCTTTAATTGCATCCTTACCCAAAAGCAGTAAGTTAACACGCGTAATTTTTCACAAATATGAGCAAAACGTGCACAGCAGGATTCTGATCAAATGACTTCCAAATTTTGAAATTTTGCTAGTGCTAATGTTCTGATGCCTGGGCTCCATAATTTTGACCTGTGCTTGGCAGAGCAGTGAGCACCTGAGGACAACTGCTACAGGGTTGGCATAAGATGAATTAAAAAAAAAAAGAAAAAAAAAAAAAGGAAAAAAAGCAAGTGCCTGGTTTATGTTTCACAAGGACACATCAAGAATAGGTGAGGGATTGGTGGACCTGAACTCTTCCAAAGCTGGACCTGAGTGCTTATTACAGGAGAGGTATCCTCAGGCTCTCATGTACATCTTACCATGTTCTTACCAGAGAATTTACTTTGGAACGCCACCAAGCAGTTGAACCAGTCTTCGGCTTCTCACGTTTTATTAAATGAAATTAAAGGACTCAATGCATCCAAATGAGGCCTCCAAATGTGAGCTGAATGTAAGCCTGCACTATGTATGGAACCACAGTGTCAGAGGTAAGCATCAGCCATGTATTTACATAGATGGGTTATTAACTTCAATAACTTAATTATGTCAATTTAAATGTCAACATTGTTAATGATGTCACTGCCTGTTATTTTAGCAGAAGCATGCAGCTTCTGTGTCTTGGGAATTTGGGGTTGCATGTCTCTCATTTTGCTTTGGTCCTAGAAGACAGCCGAGACATCTTCAGCTGCCAAAATTTCTAACTTCCACTTCTGACTTTGGCATCCCTCCATGATGCATTTTAATTTATTCCTATATCTATTTGCCAGCCCACTGGAAATCATCAGTTTAGAGGCAGTATAAAATTAATGTCAAATTAGACAACAAGGGAAGCCATACCATTTGTATTGCTCCCTTCTCTGCTCATTCAATAAAAGAAGCCACACAGCTTATTATCTGCTGTAGTCGAGGGTACCTGGTCCCTGGCCCTTGCTGCAGAAGGCATTTTGCCACCAGATAAAAGGGAATATGTTTTTTTAGCTTACAGAAATTCCTAGTGAATTCTGGTCACGTCAGTAGGGATTTCTTTCCCAAATCAGTATTTTTTTAATGTGCGTAATTTTTCCTTTTCCTGTGTTATGGCTCTACCCTTCTGTTTTTATAACCTGCAGGAAGCATATTTCAAAATTATTTATTAGCTTATTAAATCAAATTACCCTTGCTCCTGCTGGACCAAATTTTATAGAGTGCCCACAAAAAATCAAAGAGCCTGTGCTGCAGTGACAATTTGTAGTGATGGCAGAGAAAACTATTCCTTAATCTTTTTAATTAGCAATTGCAAATACTTCAATGTACTAAATCAGAAACTTTTGGCAAGAATTGCTCTGTCTGTTCAAGTTCTGTGGCTCAAGGCTGGAAAGGTAAATAGTCTCAGGGAAGATTGGCCAAGATGAATAAGTGTGTTTATTGAAAGCTCCTAGTAAAATGATCAACAATGAAATGGTTAACAATATTGACCTGTAAATACCTGTAACTATGCTTTAAAAGTCATTCAGGTAAATGAGAGAATTTCACATTTCTCTTTCTGCTGTTTCCTCTCTACCTGTGGACTCAATGAGTTTCGATAAGGAGAAACGCACCTCTTGAGATGCCTACCACAACATGCAACAACAGAGGTCAGCTTGTTGTATGGTCAGCTACCTCCAACCCCGACTACTCTCACAGGGTAGTCGAGCTATCACACTGTGATACCACTAGTGAATGCTTTTGTCATATTGGCTAACTCAACAATTAAGCACCTTTTTTGTAGTTCAGATGAGTCCAAAATACAACAGGATATGTGTTTTCCCTGCATTTGATTTTAAAATTAACATTTATATGCCGGAGAATACAGAAAAAAATATGCAGTAAGTCTGGGAAGAGGCCTTAAACCCTTAAGGTGCTGTTCGATTCCTTATATATATAGTTCATGTCTATATATGTATATGCATACGCACACATTAATATGAAATCAAAGATTTCCAGGAGTCCAGTAAAACAGCAATAAGAAAAGTTAATTTGGTAACACTGCAAATTTTGCACTCAAATTCAGAATTCCCAAACTAACTGGGAGACTGTTTCCTGAATGCTGGACTTTTGTTGTGCTGATTACAAGTAGACTCACCAGCTGCAAAATTAGAATTGATTTAAAAAATGCTTATACCTGCACCCCCTCAGAATTTCGAAGAAATGAGATGCAGGGATATAAGTTGTATTTGTCTCCAGCATTAAACCAGGAAGATTTGGGGGAGTGTGCCTTCTGCTTTTTTGCATTTTCCTGCTATTTAAGTTTTATATTATAAATTCAGGTGCTACGTGTTTTCCCTGCAGGCATCCCTTCCTTGATGCTCAATAAACAAAGTTGGTTAAATAAAGTGTTTTGTAAACTTTTGGGAACTGAAAAGTTGGGGCCTTAGAGGAAGACTTCCTTCTTTCTCTTTGTTTTCCTCACCCTTTCTGTCAATGAATTTCAGTATTTAGCTGCTTTATAACCCTGTCTTGGATGACATTGTTGATTTGAAAATCCAAGAACTTAATAAAGAGCAGAAACAAAGCCTCTCTTGCATGAGAAATAAGGAAAAAAAAAGGTATTTCACATCCATCTTTAGTTGGCATTGCAGCCATATAGGAAGTCAAGAGAGTCCTTGCTACACCCGAGTTACGGTAATTTAACACACTTGGGAGTGCGTTAAGGGGGAGTTTTAGAGCCCGCAGGTGGCACCAAAACAAGACATCTGTGTGCTGAGGGCAGCCTGCCTTGCTCTGCTCTCCCACCAGCTGTTCCTTCCAGGCCACCCTGTGCCACCAGCCGGTGCGCCCTGCCAAGCTGGCTGCACAGCCAACCCCTGTAAATCTGGTTAAAGCTGAAAACTGCTTGTCCATCCCTCCCCCCAGCAAAAAAAAATTACAGCAGACCCACTGGTATAAAATCTTGTTCTGTATAAAACATCAGAAGAGAGAGGGCTAAATCCTTAGGTGGCCTGTGTCAGTGTTAGTTCAGTGTCCTGTGCCCTGGCACAGGTGCTTGGGGAAGCGTTAAGATGAAAGAGTGGGCAGAATGGCAAAAGCACCCATGGTCACCCCTGGGGTAAAGACCAGAGGGAGGCAAACAACCACAGGTATTCGGCCAGTAGCTGAGATGCTTTCCTGCCCCTTCCTGTGCTTAGGAATGGTTTGCTTGTGTGAGGGGTGCCTGGGGAACAGGGGGGAGGTCTCCCCCGACTCCAAGGGCTGGAAGCTGGGTGCAGCCAGCAGAGGAAGCGAAATTAAAGCTGACACCAGGCAGTCTGGTGTTACAGCCGTCTGCATTCCTATTGATCTGAAGGCTTAGTCTGCATTCTGGCTTTATCAGCCACTGGCATCACAACTGCCATCTCCTTCCCTCTCATCCTCCTAACCTGGAAAACACTTCTGAGGGTGCTGAGAGACAGTTATCAAAGATCCACTGCCTAAGAAAAGAACAACATGCCTCAGAAGAAACAGCTGCCTGGCACCTTTGAAGAAAGTTTCCTGACACTTTTTCTATTTAATTAAAAAAAAAAAAAAGCCAACCTCAATATATACATGATGTTTCGCCTTGCAGATCATTTCAGAACTGCTTCTGACAGTGGTGGATTATAATGAACCTCTTATCAAGACGTTGCCAGCTCAAGACAGACAATGTGTGTATGTATACGCGCAGATCCCGGTCTTGTTAACATCAGAGAGTGAAAGGGATGGTGTGCGGGAAGATTTATTGCAGGGAATTATCCACGTACACAAAACAAAACAAAACAAGCCTGCATCTTTTGCACAGAGTTTTTTTTTTTTTCTCCTGATTGGCTCATAAACTGGGAGCGCTGACCCAAGGAGTATGGTTGATGAAAGGGTGATCTGCCGGGATTTTGCTCCATTTGATTTAATTATTTCTCTTCTATAGCTGTCGCACGCACAAAAAGTGTCTCAAAGAATAAAATAAAAATCATCCCACCACCAAAAGAACAATGGAATAAAACCCAGATGACTATGTCAAAATGGTCCAAGAAAGAGCTTTCACTTTCCTGCATTGCTATTGTAGTCTTCAGGCAGCATAAACGCATCTTCATATGGGGAGAGAGGGTTTAAACAACAGTATCACGTTTGGGCAAAACTATAAACTGTCCCTTACATCTTCATACAGCACACTGAGGTGAAAGTATTGAGCCCCGTTGAGGCTATCAAAACTACCTCACGCCTTGCTACGACGTAAAACAGGAGCAGGCTCTTAAAGTCATGCTCTCACCCATGGCTTCTTACCAGGGGCTCAAAGCAAAGCTGTAGTTAAGCCCAAAATACTGGAGCTGCTCTGATCTTGAATATTTCACAGCTAAATTCTGGGCCACGGAGCTAGACTGTGATGCTACTGAGGCTGGCATTTCACAGCATCAGACATGGAACCACAGCTGTCGTGCTGTTATTATTCCTGATCTTAATTCTTATTAATGAGAATTGCTTACAAAAAAAAAGGTAAAACCCAGACACTTTCTGTGAATCTCGCAACTGGTGAGTAGGTTCAGATAACACGGAAACCCAAACAATCTATGGATCAGTAAGGTTTTTACCTAGCCAAATGTAAGCTCCTTAGCTCAACTCTAATATTTATGACAGGCTTAATCTTGTAAACAGATAAATTGGTATAAGCGTGAAAGACCACACAACTGCATGTAGGTAATAAAGACCACACACGTACCTCTTTTCAGGCTTAGGGCATTAAGAAAATAAGGATGTGCCAAAAAAATTTAGACTATTGGACTGAACAAATAAATAGTGGTCATTAGGGTTGAATAATGGACCACGAATCCAAACAAATACTCAAACTTACCAGGCAAAAGCTTCCACAGTTTATTTTAGCATTGTTTTAATGTCACTTTTGTGCTAACATAATGGGTGAAATCGTAATTCCTTTCCAATCTATAGAAAGTTTTGTCATTGATTTCTTTGGGGCAAGAATTTGACCCTCTGATTTGTAGCATACAAGATCTACAGCAGCTCTTAATACCCATATGTGAGCCTACTCCAAAGTCGAATAAATACAACCCAAGTACTAAAACACAAGAAGCACAACTGAAAAAGACAAGTCCATATTAAACATGCAAACTCCAAGGAAAAAAGGTCTTACTTTAAGCATAATTTGAATCATTGAGGGAGCCCCATGCAGGTATTGGAAAGTTCAGATCCTTCTTTCTAAACCTTTCCATTAGAAATACAGGGCTAAATCTTGCTGATGTGAAAAGTGGTCACAGCTTTTAATAGCAGAATTTTACTTTGGAAATCAAGACAAAGCTTTCTTCTGAATTCTGTGTTGGAGTAAAATGGCTTTAAACCTCTAGTCCATGAGCTCCTTAGGGTTAGCGAGAAATAACTGCAAATCAGAGCGCTTAAAATCCCCTATTCAGAAGTCTGTGCCTGTACAGGGACATTCTCCAAAGGTAAACAAACTGAAAAAGAAGTTGCAAAGCACTGAAGTAGTTTAAATAGGAAAAAACACAGGACAGTCCTATGGCTTGTTATTCAAACAGCCATATTAGATAATTCTAATGGTAATTTCTGACCTCATCATTTATGTGTAGCACAGGGAGTGATATCCTAGGACGTATAAAATCCTACTGTTATTGCACTATTTCACATATCTAATTAAACATTATCTGCACAAAGTGCTCCTACGTTAGTGGATATATGTAAGTCAGCAACTTGATATTTGCATAGAGCTTTGTACTTTCAAAGAGCTTTGCAAACGGTAACGAAGTAAGCCTCACAAATACCACACGTGTGAATCAGAGAAGTTACAAATCCCACTTTTACAGGTAAGAAGAGTGAAGCAAACACTTCGATGCTCATGGCCATGCAGATATTGATGAAAGACAACAGAAGCTGCAGATAATTCATGCAGCATAATCCATGCCAACTGCTCATCCCTCCTCTTAGCAGAAAGCTGTTATGTACAGTAGGACAACACTACATATTTCACTCAGATGTGCAAAGGGGCAGAGAAGAGGCATGCTAAAACCCTACACGATGTAGCACCTGCCCCATTTGTATTATGACAAATCAAGGACTATATTTTTTTAATTAACTAGTGATTTCTGATACTTCACCTTTGGGTTCAGCTAAGCCAAAGCTGGTACCAAGCCATGTTTTCAGCACTGGTTGTCAGTGCTTCCTCACATGTAGTCAGATACGCTCCCTGAGAATGCAATGTATTTAAAAACAGACACATAGGAACCTTGTCAGGCTTAGAACATGACTTCTCCAATAAAAAAATATGTTTGAAGATTATCCTTAGCGTTACCTACTAACAACCAGAGAAATCTTGCGAAGTGAAAAGGAGAAAATTAACTTTTGTAATGAAATAATATTAACTTTCCTATCTGAGTACCAATAATTTGCTCTTAGGTAATACCTTCCACAGCATTGCCAGCTCTCATTACGTGATAATGTTTTGCAAGATAATTGGGTGTTTGCTTGATTTTTTTTAAGGATTCTTATTATTTTACCCTCTCCTCCTATTGCATTAAATTGCCATTCTCATTCTCCAAAGTGATTGCCGCCTCCTGAAAGGGCCAGTGGGGCAGAAACCATGAGTTGGCCTCGCTGCACAGGCCACTTTGCCCTCGCAACCATTGTAAAGGGAAGCGACACTGTCCTTTGGAAAGAGCGTTTATTATTCATGCTGCAATAGTGCCTGGAGGCCCCCTTAGCAGAGAGGGCTCAGGTTGTAGCTGGCGCTCTACATCCATGTAAACAAGACGTAGATCTCTGCTTAGCACATAAGCGTATGGTTAAATACAACAGAGGAGCCAGACAGGTGGTAACCACACAATCTTTTGGTTCCTCAGGGTGCTCCCTTGTCCCAGCACACCAGCCACCTAAGCCTCATTATTTTGCAGGGTGTCTGGTGTGCCAGGAAAGAGGGAAGGGGGCTTCAGGGTGGAAGACTGACATAAAGGAGGGCCAACAGACTCTGCATGCTCTTATTTGGGGATCCTCCTGGCACGAGAACCAAGGTGGGGTCTTTGCTGATTGCCTTCGTTAAGGAAGAAAGTTAATGATAAAAGTGATATAAGCAGGCATCCAGGGCCAAGCGGCTTGCTCTCAGGCTGCAATGGGAACAGGAAAATAACCCTAGAAGTAGTGGGGTCTGGCCTCAGTTGTTTAAAGACAGATGATGTCAAAGACCAGAGAAACAGCAGCTCCTCGAGCACTGCAGACCAGAAGAGTCAATGCAGGCTTGCGGAGAAAATGGAGGTTGCTCTGTGTGTGCACATGCACATCTGAGAGTAACATGAATTACTGGCACCCTACACAGAAAAACAGATTCCAAAAGCAACATTCAGTGTCCTGGGATTCAGTCCTCTGATACCTCAAAGTAACCACCTCACATAAGTAACCACATTTGTTTAAGCAACTTGGTTCCGTATTAAAACCAATGAGGCCATTTGCTCTAACTCTTACAGGACAGTTGCTCCGGAGCCTCTCTGTAGCATAGCTGGGAAGCTAAATTTCATCTGTGTCCATCCTTTTATCCTGATCCCAATGCTGTCTTTCAGCTCCTCTTCCCGTTGCTGAGCCCTGTATCTTTTCAGACAAAAAGTGGCTTAAATTTTATTTTCCTAGATTGAACAAGTTCAACTCTTCTAACTGCCTCCTGGGAGATAAATTCCCTGTTTTACCAGGCACCCAAGCAGCCTGTCTCTGCTCCAGTCTGAGTTTAACTTTTGCCAGTGGAGATGACCAGAACCAGACAAAGCCTCCATGAGCCCAGGGGACTAATGCTCCCCTTCTCCCCCTCTTCCCCGAAAATGTCAGACACATCTTTGCACTTTTTGCCTTTTTTTTTTTCCCCCCGGTCACATCACTTCAGAGGTTCACTGACATTCTGTGATTGACTAATAGGCCAGTCTTGTCTTTCTCCTTCTCTGTCATTTACAATTGATGGATTTCCATTTTAACATAAATTCTTATTAGCCCCTAAGTGGTTGCCCATGCCATTACATTCTATCACTCAGCTCCTCAAGATCTCATCTCGTGTTGTTGAAGGATATTCCATTAATCCCTTGCATTAAGGATGTATCCCAAATTTATCATTGATAAAGGAGGAGTACTACTTTTTTAGTTATGAGATGATTACACACACAGGTGGGTGACTAAAAAAAACCAAAACCAAAGGCAAGGTCACAAGAAAGGTGAAAAAAGTCATTCAACTATCCATTTTTAAGCCTTGTAATATAAGGCTGCCTATACTTGCTCTAATTTTTCAGTGTTTGGTGACATTGCTTCCCTCTGAAGAACCTAAATCCCTTTGCCACACTCGGGAAATAATTCTTACATCAGTTCTGAGAGGTCATCTTTCCCATCTCCCTGTTACACAAAGGAGAGAGGGGCAAGGAGACATTAGACATTTGGTCAAGGTTTCCTGAACAGCTCTGGGCAAAGGGTGCTAATGTCTGAAGACCCTCATTCCAAATCTGGCCCACTGAGAGCTGACCTGCTCCCCCCCTCTCTCTCTTCACCCAACCTCTATTCAGCTTTGACTCTCAATTAATCATGAGAGATACCTGGGCTTGAAAGAGTCGATGAGAAACAAATCGCCAAGTGTCCTTCAGTGTGGTGGGGGAGGAGGACGTGAATATTGTGGCAGATTCAAAGGAACAGCTTGAAAGCAGCTGGAGAGCTTTGCAAAAAAACTCCATACACCGCACACACACAGAGCAGCTGCATAGAGGGTGCCATACGCAATATTAATTATAGGCATATTATGGAAGACAATATTCAACGTTTCCAGTGCAAAGCATTCAGGATAGGAACAGCCAGTAACACTATTTCACACTCCTCTACACACCTCCACTAGGACTTGATTTAACATTATAAGGTTCCAAGTCTGTCAAGCTGTGACAATTTGTATGAGTGAGATTTTGGATGTCTCGCTGAAATACGCATTGCAAAAAAAAAACCAAAAAACTCTTCATCGCAAGCTGCAGATATTTCAAAGGCTGCCTTGAAAGATGAATAATAAAACTAAGGGAGTGTCCCTAAAACAAATCAAACTTGGCAGGGCTAAGTTTCCTTGTGAAATTAATTTTTAGCATCTTCTCTCCAGCGGCCTGCCTCAGCTGTCTCCCTCTGTGCACAGTTAATGATCTTGTTGAGCAGATAACCAATCTCTGGTTGATTTACAAGGCCTTTTATTGTCTGAACTGTCTATAATTTTTTTAATAGAATTTCAGTTGATATTGCAGTAAAACAAGGTTCATTTTACATATTTAATGAAAAAGTGAAAACAAGCCAATAAAGATACCAAAGGACCAATTTGCCAAACTGTTCCACGCAGGCTGAAATATCTTACATGCCAAATATCTGCAAAGCAAATGCACAGGCTCTCTGCACTGTCTTACACTTAACAAAAATGAAAACAGAATAGCATGCTTAACACCTCTTTCACGTCATGAATTGTTGATATGTTTTTCCCAACTACATCAGAAGGATTTGTTCTCTCTCTGTTTCTAAGCAAACAACAACATAAGCATATCTGAGAATGGTAGCGTGAAGGTTTATAATTGTGCTCTGCTCCGAGAGCCATGCCTGATGGGAGCACAAAGTGTCGATATTCGAACGAATCCTGCTGAACTGATGTAACTCAGCACAATATGCACCACACCAGGGAAGCATGGACTGGGAGCTAGATATTTTAAAGTGATTGATTATGCACTGTGCAAGCACAAATGAAGCCAGTGCATAGGGAGCGCACGTATGCTCAGTCATGGCTAAGTCAGGATTTCCACTAGTGCGAAGTAAGACACACACAGGAGCCCGGGGAAACGCTTGGCTATTGGTTATGAACCCCAGCACAATGCACCTGAAAAAGTGTTCTGAAGAAACTACAGAGTATGTCAGTTCCTGATTCCTCACTGCCCTCCCCTTGGATGGAAGCGGCCCCAGGGGTGCAGGGCAATGCAAGGCACAGCCCCAACTCACCATCAGCCCATGGGAGAAGAGCTGGTGCTCGCCCTTCTCGGCAGTAATGGGCACTTACGGGGGCTCCAGGGTCTCTCGCGCACGCTTCCCTGTCCCCATCCAGGCTCTCCGGCATGCCTCTAATATGAGTAACACAATAAATACCATGCACCAAACGTACCAGGCTCTGGACACTCATCTAGGACAAGTTTCTGACCATAAGAGCACAGCCAGGGGTAGGGGTGCTGCAAGCAAGCTGGTAAGGCTTTCTAGACAGGGTACTTGCAGCCAGCTTTTTCTCCCTGTCACCTCTGCATTTTTTAAGCCACTGCACGCTGTTGTTGCCTTATGGTGGTTATTTTCACTGCCAGCAGAGCCTTTTGCATATTAGCAGCCATTAATCCCATTGCATCAGCCAGCTTAATTGGGGTAGGCTGTTCCGATTCCCAGCCTCTGTCCTCCACTCCTTCCCCCCTCTCCCACCTCGTGATGTTTAAGGGATGTACCAAATCTATAGTGTTTCTACATCTGAATGGAGTGTATAAAAACTACTTGGTCAGATCTAGTTAATTGGGGGGACTTGTGGTTTAGCGGTTAGGAACAGGCCTAATCAGGGACAGAAGAGGAAGGAGGGGAGGGAGGGGGGGGTTCTTTTTTTATGAAAATGTGGACCTCCCTACAGTAATTCCCCTTCAGCTGCTGCCTCACAGATGGACCTTTTAATTGAATTTTCTTACAGGCCTGAGGGAGGGAGTTCATTTCAGGTCAGGTGAGGCAATTGAAGTGAATCTAATAGCTCTAGTTTCTTTTCATTGGGAGCAGAGGGAAGTGTGGTGTTTTGTTTTTTCCCTCTCCCCACCCTTTCAGCTCAGCTAAAAAGTTTCAATTAAAAATTGAAACACACACATGGTGATTTCCAAGGATTTGTTGTCTTCATTTTGCCACAAGTGGCAGCAAGGTCAGCAATGGGAGAAATCTGAAGCAGTTTGCATCCTGTTCTGGTTTTGTTCCCCACACAAGGAGGAATGCAGTGTGTGCAACATTCACAAAAACAGCACGAAAGCATCCTCTTCTCTTGTGCTGGGAAATGTAAGAAACATCTTCCAGATCTAGAAACCTGTAGTGGATGAGTGACCAAATTACTCATTGCTGTAGCGTTTTTTTCTAATGCTATGATACTTTTCAGGCACAGGAGTCCCTGCCTCAATGGGTTTGTATTTAAAGTAGTAAAAAAAAAAAACAAAAAAGGAGGCAGCCGTCCCAAATGAAACACTCTCGAGCATAATTTGCTATGTCTGCACGAAATAAGAAAGCCTGAGCTTAAAACTCAAGTGGTGTCAATTTAGTTTATACCACCAAAAAGTCCGCCCTGTGTTAATTTCCCAGCTTGCAAAGGTTTCCAGAGCCACTTAAGTCCTGCCAGTAAAAGGACATTTATGTCTACGTTAGGGTTTTTCCACGGAGCAATGCCACAGAAATTTCTGATGCGGGCCATGCCTTTAGCACATCAGACCATCAAGAGTATGGTCTCTTCTAGCCCAGGGCAGGTACAAGTCCCTATGAAGGCACAGGCAGACGAGGACCATCAGGTACATGGTGCGGGTTGACCTTGTCCTCTGAGAACATTACCACCAGCAGCAGCGGAGCCAGGATGCCTCCCTAGGAGCTTTGCCAGCAAACAGGCAGGATTTTCTCAAGAGGCCATCTGGTCACCTATGGCAGGGGCAGGCAGAAAGCAGGATGCCGCTCCAGGTCATTCACAGGGAAAGACAGGGGACCTGCAGAGAGAACCGAAATCCCCTGCAGCTGCCAGAGCCTGAGAGGTCCTGAGTGGCTTGCAGGGAGAGGAAGATGTGTGCGTCGTGGTCAGAGAAGTCTGGTGGAGGAGTGATGCTTTCACTTGGCTGAAAGCCTCTCTCAGCGCGCCACCAGCTTCAACTTCATATATGTTTCATTAGCCAGCATACAAGGCTTTCAGATCTCCCTTCCTTCTTGGTCACAGTGGCGTCAGATGTGGGCTTGCAAGGGCTGCTGGACTTTTGAGGTGAAAAGCAGCTTTCCACCACAGCTCAGACAAATGCAACTTGAGACTCAAGTGCGGAGTGTGAGACTGAAGAGCTGTCCTAGACCCAGCAGCAGCAGCAGCTCAAAAGTAAGCCCAGTTGCTCCTAAGAGGAGACCGTGCTGCCTGCAGCTGTCTTGCTGTTAGGACCATTTCTCCCTACTTCAATTCAGCCTCTGGGGAGTGAAAAACCACCTGCAAAGCTTTGGGGCCCCTGCACAAACCCGCTGCCACTGGCCTTAAATTCTCTGTACAGCAGTTTGCACCTTCACTGAAAAACCAAGGGGATCAGTACACTCGGAAAACTTGGAAGCTACCTCCTTAAGGATTGTTCTGATGAAAAGATATCCATGTCTTGGTTTGTTGGTTTCAACATAATATAAACAAGGAAATCTAGAAGTGCTGATGGATTCCTCATGTATGAGTGGAAGTTGAGCCCGAGCAAGCATCAAGGCAAACCATTCCATCACCTTACATACACAGGATGACTAGCATTGCTTCTGCAAAATGCCTGTCTAAAGATTTACAGAATAACAGTACACCTAGCAGAGGGATGAGGAAAGAGAGACACTGCAGAGTGGATAGCTAAAAGATAGTGCAAATGGCAAGAAGTTACTGCAAACGCGAGTCGTGTTGCTGATACAGGCTTCTCAGGTCATCAGTTTCTTAGAAAAAGCAGAGAACTCCCAAAAGAGCACATGGAAATGTTTATTCAGACAATCTCAGAGAAGGCCACAACCAAAAAAATAGAAAGACGCCCACCACAAAATGCCCATTGACTGGATCACTCCATGGCTTCATCTCATTTCTGATTAATTTCTTTGGTCAAAATTTATAAGTAAAAAATCACATCTTCTGTCAACATATTCTTATGTTTAAATATTTCATGTTGCAACAATACTTCTTTTCTAAATACAACTTCATTAAATTTTAAATTTTCAGACGCTAAAGCTGCAATAAAATTATTCTGAAACTTTTTGAGGAGAAAGAAGAAAGGGAAGATCTTACTTGGCATGGCTCTACTTGCAATATCAAATATCAAATGTCTGTTTCTGTGTAAAGCAAAGAACAAACGTCTGTATCTGTGTAAAGTAAATAGCAAATGTCTGTATCTGGGTAAAGCTAAGATAAACCACAGGCTAAAGAGGCTCCTTTTGCAGTTGGGTCCTTTGTCTTAAACCATTCTGGGTGTTGTAAGACAAGTACACCTAGCACGGGGCTTTCCTGCTGGCGTTCCTAGCCTCTTCTAATGCACACGCTTCTTTTTTTTTTTTTTTTTTTTAAAGACCCAGAAATGCATATAAAAGCAGCTTGGGCAGTGAGGCCTGGGAGCAGATTAAATTTGGGGAGAGGGTATGACAGAAGCCTTGGGACTTCCTTATTACTATTCCCTTTATACAGCCCCATTTAGAGGCCCCAAGTGGAAACAAAGGTAGCAAGCCACTGTATCCCTGCTGCCAGGAAAAAGGAGGGGTGGTTTAATCAACCATCCGTATTGCACTGTAGCAGAAGGGGCAAAAAAGCGCACATTTAGGACCAGATGCTTCCCCTTTACATGAAAGGATGATTAAGGCACTTGTGCTGAAAACTGCAGTGATCCCAGTGTTATAAATACAGCAGTGCATGTCTGACCCTGCCCTTTCAAAAGCACCGAACAGACTCTGTGGCTGTGGCAAGTGTATACAGAGGTGAGAGGGGAAAAAACAGAAGCAGGGAACATTCAACTAAAAAGCTCAGCCTACATAGGAAAATGTAAATGCTGCATTTGCTCCTCCTAAGGAAACTTGCTTTAGTTTCAGAGCATACTACAGCTACCCTAAAACTTTGCTAACCAGAAAGAAAGACACAATCCCTAAGGGGGACTGAGTATGGGCAACATAATTATATTTATTTTCAGATACCCACATTTCCATGTGTAACCAGAAAGATTTCTTTCAAATGCAAGGAAAAATTCAAATTCAGAAAAAAACCCCACTGCCCCTGACAAACAATCAGCTGAATGTTACGGGACAGCTGCCTCTGCAGTGTAAAACATGCGCAGGACACAGTGCTGGAGAGCTATCATAGTTCTTGCTACAGGAGCTGGTGTTTTTCTATGGCACCTATAGCAGTATGCAGAGGGATTTAATGTACTACATTAGAAATGCCTGCTGGACAAACATCACATATATTCATTCTTTAATAAAACATTATTTCGAGATATTATGATTTTAACTTTGTATATCAAAAGGGTTCTTAGTGCCTGGGCAGCTTTAAAAAGAAAAAAAAAAGAAAAAAAAAGGACAGATTGACAATTAAGATGGCATTTCAGTCTTAAAATGTAACAATATACAAACTCAATTTTCCTTATTGTTCCCTCTATTATGGAGCATCCACGCCCATAAAACTGTCTGATAGAAAGGATGAAGTCTTTAGATGAGACATTTCATATCTTGCTGGATCCTGGAACAACTACGATATGAAAGTTGTCTCAAGCAAAGGGCAGTTGCAGCAGTTTCTCAAAAACAGAAAGAATGCGTAGAAGCAAAGCAGAAGGCAAAACTGTTTCTGGGCACCGCAATCCAGACATAAATGAGAGCACATGATATGACACGCACCGTTCAGAGACTAATATACCAGTCTGCTCAGTCCAGAAACTCTAAATGCTTCTGTCAAATGAATTTCCAATAAAATAATCTTCTAGAGATGCAAAGAACTAATTATAGGAAGCACCTAAAAATGGAAAACATAAGCTTTGAAATTGCTAATAGATAAAAGGCAGGGAGCTAGGAAATTGAATCTTTTGCATTGGACATTTCTTTTCTTTTGAAATTTCAGTGTGCAGGGATGAGAAAAATGGGTACAGTTTCCCTTTACATGACAGGAACAATAATTGAGTAGTCTTATATGTCATCCATGAAAATACTATATTTATGCCTCATTGTAATCCATTCATCGGTTTATGGATCTGAAGTCCCACGGGTAGTGTCACAAATCCACATAATGTCTCTGAGTAGTGGATTTTGCATTTGGATCTGTGATGTAGCTGGCGGACACAGAAAATGACATGTAGCCAGACAGCTCCCAGGAGACCACACAGCCGGGCACGCCGAACACAGCGGCCGGTCCACAGCTCAGGTGGGAAACACAACCTTTGGCTCCCAGTCTGCCAGCTTCAGAGAGGTGCTCTAACCTACAGACTGTCTTCTCCCCAGTCATCAGAGGTTTTACACATCTACTACTTCCAAGCGTCAAAGGCACCTATGTTATATTTTGTATGGAGCCATTTCTTCAACCCATCATTATTTATTTCTTCATAGATTAAGAGTAATCCTGAAGTAGCACAATAAGATGTGATAACCCTCCCAGAGGAAGATTTCCTGTGTGGCTTTGTAAAAGATCTATACTTTAACTTTCCCCTGGAAATTGAGGGGTTTGGGGGTTTTTCCTGGCAATGCTTGCCTTACTTAGCCTTTCAGGTTGTACATTTCCTGAGAAAAAGACCATTTTTTATTTCATGCCTGCACCAGACTCAGCTAGGCTCCGGTCTCAGGTGAAGCTTTAAGGCAATATCATGACAGCGATTAAAAAAAAGGAAAGAAAAGTAGTTGACAAGACTTTATAGCCACTGCTTATATACATTACATATGTCTGCTGGTAGAGGAAGGTGCACTCTGGTAAAACACATCCCTCATAAATCATTAATTAGGTATATACAAAGATCCCAACTGCCAAACCCTTGAAGCTTCTCAGTCTTTAATGAAGACAGGAGGAGCAGTTAAAGCAGTTGTCACATTTCCTTAGACATGCATCTAAAACAAAGATATTGGGTGTTGGTCCATTATTGAAAGTTACAGTAAAGTAATAAAATTCTCCACCCAGTGTGCTGCCTTATTGTTGATATAAACACAATCCTACACTGCAGCTGACTGTGAGTAGCCTATAACTATGATATGAAATATCCAGCTATAACTATTGTGCTACAACTAAACAAGCTCACATAGAAAGCAACAGCCTGGTGCAGTATCATTCTGAAGCGTTTATGCCCAAAGTATACCTTCACGTCAAAAACTCACCCCTGGTAACAGTTATATGGTAATGCTCCTACCATAGGCAGCAGTACTTCCACAAACTACCAGTGCTGGGGCAGAAGCACCCAGGTCCTACCTACAATTATGACTGTGGCCAAACTAGCAAGATGCAGCTGTGTGGTTTTCAAGATGAAGCACTTTAATCTCAGACTTTCAGCTAAAAATCAAACTGGTCATTTCATACCAGAAGTCCTGAATGTAATATGATCTCAAAGCACATTAAAACTTGACCAACAATTATCCCAGCTACTTGGGTACCACTACCAAGAAGGCCCTAGGACTGATCCAAAGTGTGGACTCAATCAGTGTCGGTAGTAAAGAAGGTAACCCTCTCCTGGCTGTCTTGGCTAACCCTTTCACATATGATCATCGCACACCACATTTGACAACTAAGGTCTTCAATTTTTGTTATTGCCAGGAGAACTGGCAGAGTAAAGCAGACACAGTGCTCCTTTGAAAGAAGAGTCCACACTGAAAATTATTCCAAGTTATGAGTAGAAAGACTGATTGGCAAAAATAAAAGAACCAGAAGTTGAACGGTGTATCAACCTTCAATTTCCGAGCTTCTTTGCTTTACCTTTTCTTAAAACAAGATATTTTTTTAAAATTTTACTATATAAGTAGATTGACAATCCTGTAACTTGTATTCCTAGTATACATATGGCTCTTATTATACCCTTTTGTTTCACTTGGGCCAAGCAATAGTTAACACATTATCTATTTCACTCACTACAAAACTTGAAGAATAGTACCTTTCACAGGAGTTTTTTGACCTCAGTAACAGCTAGCGCTTATGCAGCACTATCAGTGAAGCAAGGGTGCAGGTGCCGGTCTCAGAACACTACTTACAAGGAAGATCTCTACACCGCAAGATGTCTAGCTGCATCTGGTGTGCCCTGTGCACAGATCATCTCCTTAAAGGATCAAGGACAATGTGAAGCAAGCCCATCTGAGGAGAAGCACCTTTTGGGAAGACACAAAAGTTCATTATTAGAATTGTACTGGATGTTTTCTCCCAGTTACATCAGTGCTGCACCTGCTAAGAAGATTAATAAAGGATAGCAGTCTCTCAGGTACCAACCCACTTTTCATAATTATTAGACCTACCTAGGAAAGCAAGTGGGAGAAATGTTGGAAATCTTACTCAGATAAAATATATACCAACTGGAGCTGGGGAAATTTTCTGCATTGCCTTGACCTTGCAGTCCGTCTTTGTTTAAAAAAAAAAAAAGCCAATACCATTTCATAACGGTTTTATGAAAATCTATAAGGATGAGCACTGTGCACCATGCAAACTGAAATTAAAAAAGTCATCTTTCTGGCCTCTCAGGCTCTTGAGAAGGTGTTTAGACTTGGGTATGATAATGCCTGTTCTAACTGATTTCTACAGAACTATCCCGAGCATTGGGAACAGAGGTGTGAATGGCTCAGGTGTGGGTCCTAACACCTGAGGCCCATCCTAACACCCAATTTTCTCCCAAGTCCCATCACAGCTTCGCCATCCCCACCCCAGACACCAAGCCTTGTGTCTCCTCCCCACCAGGGCCTTGGGGCTTCGCCCCCTGCTCTGGTGGGTGCCCCTGGCAAGGAGCCAGCAGTGCAAGGGTTAAAAAGTGGACTTTTCCATCCAGAAGGCTCTACTGACTCCTTTGAAGCCATTAGTCTATTGTATAAATCCCTCCTAGTTTTGGGGATTACAGAACAAATACATTGTAATGGCTCTGTAGGAACCTGGCCCATAGGGTCACCCTGACTTTAGTTTGTGCATTATGTCCCAAGTGACAAAAATCGAAGCACATTAAATGCTTCATGAATGCGAAATGTCCAGAGTTTTAATCTCAGGAGCTTTGCGGTCCTACAGCTTGTCTTGAATGCACCGAAATGCACAATGCAGACTGATCACAGAGGAGCTGGCTTCAGCTGACACACTCACACCAGCCAAATTCAGATAGTTTCAGATTTAGAGTAGTAATATTTGCTCAGTGTGTGTTGGGGTGGGGTTTATCTAGCTTTATGCATTATAGTAGAGCATGTACACTAAAGTCCTAAGTCATTTATGTAGAAAAAATTCTCTTCTATTAAAAGAAAACATTAAAAAAAATAGGTTGGTCTAATAACACACTTACAGACCCTTCATAACTGAATGACACCAAATAACTACAGAATTTCACTGCACTTGCCTCCAGGTGAGAAAGATATTAATGGAATTTACGAGCAAGGAGAATAAGTTAAAAACTTAACAGAGTCCCTTCAAGACTATCACCTGACAAATCACCTTAAAGCAACTCTGTCCTCTTGGTTGGAA
Source organism: Numenius arquata (assembly GCF_964106895.1). NCBI lineage: Eukaryota > Metazoa > Chordata > Aves > Charadriiformes > Scolopacidae > Numenius > Numenius arquata. The sequence goes on along the minus strand of NC_133579.1, from coordinate 65,064,282 downwards.
AAAAACCCACAACCACAGCCATCTCTTCACTCTCTACCCATTAATTTAGGCTGTGGAAGTAGAATTTCTGCAGCTTCCCTCACCCTCAGATCTGCCTCACTTTTTTTTCTTTTTTTTTTTTTTCTTTTTTTTTTTTTTTTTTTTTTTGTGAGCTAGCAGAGCTTTGTGTCGACTTGAAACCGCGTGACTTTGATAGGTAAATTCTGGCTGATTTTATCTACTGCTCAGCATAGTCTGCATTAGTTGTATTTTCCACTAGACATTTTGGTCAAGGCAGTAGTACTTACTGAAGGATGGAGGAGAAAAGGAATGTAAAAGGATTGAGATGCTGCCATTTCATATTTGAAAGAGTTAACAGCAGCTGGAAAATACTGACACTTTCACGGACACACAAACATATGCTACAGTATTTGGCTGTTTGCTTTGGAGGTTGTCTGGCATTTGTTAATTTTTTTTAATAGAAGTATTCATGAAATGATTGTGATTTTTTTTTTAAATTATTTTATTTGCATTTTGGTACTTATCCTCTAGGGAAAAATATGCTACACTGTCTCACATAAATACAAATCCTAGACGCTTCAGAAGAAACAAGCATATATTCTGTTAAATTACATTTGAAGAAACACTTTATGAAGTTAGATTTCACTTTTCAGCGTGATACCAGGGCTCATCTTTCCTATTGCTGAACACACATTTACATTAGACAGTTTGTCACTTTAAAGAAACTTCCTGAATTTATTCTTTATGGACTTACTAGAGAAAAAAAAACACAACCCATACCCCAAGTACTGCTTCCCAAGCCAAGGCTTTGCAAAATTGCACTGCAGTGGATATTTTCAACCAATCTGACATCTTGCTACAATAACATCATAACATAACCTTATCCCAGTGGGGATGGGAATGCACTGAAGTCTCTTTCATCACTAGAAGGATTCCCCCCTCTTGCCCTGATAATGAGTTTCAGTCCATCTAATCTCCTTCTCTCAAAGATCCTATGAAATAGCAACCTTGCCCCAAAAAAAAGGAGAAACTGATGTCTTTATATCCCCATTTCCTGCACACCCGGTGGCACCGGCACAATGTCCATGGTGTTGAGGCATATGAACAGGTAGCGTCAGCATCCTCTTGCCAGGCAGCTGCTGCCCAGTGGCTGAAGCAGAGGCTTTGCAGGTTGTAGCTGGGTCTCAGGGGATATCTCCCCCATGAAATCATGGAGAAAAGCCCAAGCAAGCACCCAGAACTGGAAGCAGTGCTGCCACGTTGTTGAGTAGCTCACCTGAGCACTCAGGCTTGGCTTTACTGCTTTCTGGACCTTTGCTACCCCCTTCACGTGGCACCGCTCTGCGCTGGGAGGATTTTCAAACTGTCCAAGAGCTGCGTGCCGTATTGCTACGCCTGCTGTGCAACGCAGCTATGCTCTGTATTACCTTGAGCAATTCACTTCGGTTATTTCTAAAACTAGGGGAAGGAACTTGCCAGGCTTCCAGAGGTGCTGGGAGCTTTCTGTAAGCATGGATAAGTGCTGAACAACAAGTACCCACCACACAACTCACCGAGCTCCTACAGCTGCAGGACTAAGGAGTCAAACAAACAGCAAAATCACAAGCCTCTCACGCTGCAGTGATTTCATTCCAACCCAGTGCTCCACTTCTCCTCTCCTTAATATGGACAAGTCCATTTTTATTAAGGGACTCCATTAGTCTTTCCCCCTCCACCTTGCTGCAAAATGTATTTTCCTCCAGGGCTATAGCAGCAGCTGGCACACTATTTCCTTCTGAGGTGTAACCAAATAATAGCCTTTTGGAGGGGGATCTGTTTCATCTCTTTTCTCCATATGGTCCTTTCATTTGAGTGGTTTAATACACTCATTTTCACAGTAGCTATCTAAGTGGTTTTCCTTTTCTGCGTCTATTGCTGAAATGAATAAATGTGCACAAGGCAATGAGGCACAAGAGTCAGGTCAATATAGCAAAGCTTGATTTTGGGAGTGTTTTTTTCTGGAGAACCTGGAGAGAGTGGGGGTTAGCCTTGTCCAAAAGTTGATCCCCTTGTCTGGAGGACAGGGAAGTTAGTCGTGCTCATGTGAGACAAGAGAACAGTCTTCCTCCAACAATATACAAGTGCTTTTTCCAAACGGATACAGGGTCCCTGGTCCAGACAGCATTTGCTGTAGTAAAACTACCTCACTTGGAGCTTCTATTTTTTACCAAGGTGGCCATACAGCAAAGCAGATGCAGGAAACCTGGCAAGCAGTATATATGTAAACAGATAGATAGATAATGCTGGAAATATTGAGGCAGGAACAAACAATAATAAGTGAAGCTCGCAGAAGTGTACAGCCATGCTGTCAAAGCCCTCTTGTAGCCTGGCCTAGGTTACAGCTGAAAGTGCTTCAGTATAACTGGATCCATGCTAGGGGACTTAACCTGTTTAAAATATACATCATTGCGTGTGAATTGCTACATACTTGTATATAAAGGCAGAAAAACAAAGGAGCAAGCCAGGGAAGTGAGAAAGCTGAAAGAAGGAGTGGAAACATTGGCAGGTGATGGTTAAATGTATGCTGTGATCTCCCCTCACCTGCCATAAATGTTTTGTGTTGAACAGTTTGGGGGGACATGGAGCAAATCAACTCAGGAAAGTCATCTTCTACTGAGGAACGTGATGATATAAGGACGCAGTGAGGCGTATTGACCAGGAATTTGGGAAGGCAAGGTGCAAGTGGCAAGGGAGAGTCATATGTCAGAAAAAGAAAAAGCTAATGACTAGGCACCAGAACTGAGGAAGCATGGGGTGTAAGAGCTGTCACATGCAAGATGTATCCGTCTGATTCCCTTTTCCTTCCATAACATCAGTAACACAGACTCTCCTTCACTGAGTTGCCTGTTTACACAATGCCTGCAAAAGCATCAGATCTTGGAGATTCTTTCAAAATTGTCTGAAATTATTAGAGGTTCAAAATTTAAACAGATGTGTAGTGACAACACGATTTCCTGAGGCAAATAAGGCCGATCAGTACACTGAATTAGGAAAGGGCAGTGAAATAAAGAACAAGTAGCAAAGACACTTGAATTTGATATGATGAAGGATATAAACCGTGGTGGGTTTTGATGAGGAGATTGACGTGAAAAGAGCAGCAGATTTCAGAAGATAAATATTTGCAGTGGTATTTTGCATGGAGGGAATGTCAAAGTTGAGGAGGCCAAAAAGGAAAATGAAGGCATCAATATGAAGGACTGCAGGACCCAGACTGTCACTGTCCGCAGTGATGTGATCAAAATTAACAGAGTTAGGTTTTACTTTGGGGTAGAAGGAAGGAAGTATTCACTAATCTGCCCAAAACTGCTGCAGCCTGTTCTGGTGAGACATTAAGGTGCTCACTGCCTAATGCTGGGTGTCCTGCGTTTCCCTGCAGAACTTGGAATCGCAGATCTTTATTTATGGACAGCATAAACAGATCATTCAAAATAGCTCAAATAGGAAAAAAGCCCCAATTCATACCCCGGAGAACTTGCAGCCTCAGGAGGGAACACACTTGAAAATATCTAAGCCAAGATGCATTTCTTACACTATTCAGAACTGACTTCACTGCTCAATTTGCACTCCCTGCAGCATGGCTTGCGAAGAGAAAACAAATGGCATACCAGACCACACAGAGAAGCAATATGGTTACCAGCAAAACATTTATTAGCTTAGGAAAAGAAACACAAAGGCTTCTTTTCAGAATTTCACCCTCTCCTTGCTATCCTCTCCTCACATACATCATTTTTCTTGCCTGGCCTGTTCTTTTACAGCTATCCACTGCACAAAGTTGTAGTTTATTTAAAGCAGCGTTTCGTAGTGAAATCCTACTCCCATTATTTAAAATAAACTATCCTAATTCTCAAAAACAAGGCAAGAAATGCACCTCCGGAACAGGCTCTAACAACACCACGGATCCTGAATTTATCCTCATTGGCTGAGGTCGCATCATTACTCAGAAGAGCTATAGCCAAGTGAAGACAAGGGGATGGGAAATATAGCCACCCACACCAAGTAACAATAAATTCAATTTCCTCTGCAGTGCTATTACGTATTTCCCTCCCATAGCTCATACTTTTCCTTTATATTCCCTTAGCTCCCACTGGCTGGGCTTTTAATGTTTCTCACACCAAAGACTCTCCAGACTCTCTTTTTTGCTTTCTAACCAACCCTACCTGTTCCCTCTGTACCTTGTGCTCTTTCATTTCATCCTGTCCCCCTCATTCTCCCTCTCTCTTCCCTCCTCTCTCCAGCTGCAGCAGCTCTTTCTGTTCCTCTGGCACAGAATCACAGGGTGGAAGCTGAATAATAAACATGCATAACACACTAAACCACTACTCAATCAGCATACATGCTGTCAGTACGTACTCCGACTACTTATCTATTTCCAGAGATCCCGAAAGAGCTCAGGAGTTTTATGCTATTAATATACTGTGGAAAGAGGGAAAATTCCCATCAGAGGCCTTAAACAACTCCACAGCACCGCAGCCGACCATCAGCCCCTTCCAGCCTCTGCGGCACTTCTAGGGTTTCTGCAATTTTCCGGCTTGCCCGGGTTTTGCATCCAAGCGAAAGGGCTCGACTCATGCTTCCTTTGCTGGAATCGAGCAGCCTGGAAGGAGCCTTCACAAACAGCAAGCATAATGCCAAGGAGAGAGAAGAATAACCAAGGAGACAACTTGCTGCATTGGCTCCTCCGTTTCTCTGGCAGGACTCCCTGGCTTCATTCAGAATATGACTGACTTTGTTGCTTTCAACATTTTCTTCCATTTCGAAATATTTTACTCATTAGCAATCCTCCTTATGCTCAGAACAGGAGATACCAATCAAGTTCTCCTCTTTCTAACCGCTAAATGCATTGATGCCGGCGCTTGAAAAGCTGTCCTCTCCAACGTGCTTATCTTTCCAGGATTTTTACTGTTCTCGTTTCACCCTCCCTTTCTGGCAAATCTCACCTGCCCTCATACGTTTTGATACTGCTTTCTAGGCTGATGATTCATACATACAGCCTCTTGCCACCAGGATAATCCCTTAAACATCTCTACCTCTGTATCACACATCTTCCTGTCAACTTCCACTTATCTGCTTCCTTCAGCCCTTCCTGCTCCAACTTCCTCCAAAGCCATTTTTGACTCACTCCTCTTTTGCTCCAAAAAGTCTGCCCATATCCCAAACCCTGATGCTTCTTCAGTTCATTGCTTCTTCAGCAATATCATCCAAAAACCACCCTTCAGGTTTCATCCTCACAAATGTGTCTCTCATTTGGGCCCTCATTTATTCTACCTTGTTCCTGAAATATCTTTGGGTCTCTTCTGCAGATACCATCACATTTCAGTCCCCACTAGAGACAACTGCCAGAACTGTTTCACTTTCATCTCCATTTAAGCCTGTTAAAATTCCCTTCACCAAACCTCACTGCGCACTCTCTATCTGTAGTTGGACCAAACATAAACATCCGGTTTTTAAATTCAAAGCTTTCTAGTTCTGTTTCTCCTTCTTCCCCCTTAGTCAAGCCCCCTGGCATCCCTCGTCCACCAGCTATTGGACAGGCAACCAGTGCAGTGCACTGTGCTTCACAAGGTCTCCTAAAGTGAGAGGTCTCCATGCCTAAGTTTCTCCTGAGGGCCTGCTTCCGTCATGCTCAAATACATCAGTTGATGTGGTCCATGTAACCTGTCCCTATTAAGCCTTTCCTTAGCTCCCCACTGGTGTCTCCTATATCATCGTCATGGTCCACAGATTGCTAGTTGCTGTATCTGGAGATGTAATGAACATCTGACCCCATAAACACATTAATACCACCACCATTTCTTGGCAAACATTGTAGTGCTGATGACGCACTGCCCCCCGAAACAAAACCCACAGAAGACAAAGGTGCCTTCCCAAACCTACCACAAGCCAGACAGAAAAGCAATCTCTCATCAAAGTGAAAACCAAGCCTCCAAGAATGACGACTCTGTGAAAATCTCTAAAGCTGGCAGCATCCCTTTGAGTAAGGACTAGCTGCTGGACCAAGGGAGACAATCACCACGGAGCACAAACATCACACTGTGTCAGCAGTAACACTAAAAAGGCAACCTTCTTTTTCCTCATCCAAGCAGTTTGCCAGAAGACACAGAAAAGATGCGGTAGAGGTAAGTGTTAGAGTATTCGTGATGTTGGCTGGATGTAACTGTGGCAACCAAACCGCGCGGCAGTGCAAGGACACGCAGCAAAAAGTGAGTCAGGATCTGCCAATCATTTATTGACTTTTCAGGCAAAAAAGGCAAAGGAGCCCCCCGCACTCCTATCTCATGTGAGTGCTCTTGTAAAACAAACCACACAGACAAACAGGATTTGTAGGATCAGGCTGGATTATTTCCAAAACACATACTCAGTGCAGAAAGCTGCAAGAAAAAGAATAGGTACTGAGAGGAATGTGATAGCTTACTGCCCTGACAAACCAACAACAGGACTATTTGAGGGGAAAAAACTGGTTGAGCTACTTAGGATAATTTATTAATATAATTTTCACAGGAATAATAAATAGATAAACCTATCCTACTGTAACTTAAGTAAAACCAGAAACTTCAATCCACTTGAAGCTATCAATGAAAAAACAATCCATTGCAGTATAACTCACATACTGACACATCATTTTAAACATCAGAAAAAGTCCACATTATTGACTAATCACTTCTGAAATGCAGTTTCAAAAAAGAAAATAGCATTTTTTCTCTACTAGAATGTAAAATAAATCTGCTTGAACTTCTATTTTGAGATATTTTTACAAATAGGTAAAAAAAAATAAGGGGCTTTCACATTTTATTAAAGAAAACACTTTGCTTTTAGGCTGAGAGTTTGCTTTTCCCTTTTTAACAGCCAAGTTTCAATGGTGCATTAGTTTTTATAGACCATATCAAAGCCTCCGTAAACACAATGCTATCAAAGGAAGCAATAATAGATGTTGTCTTATAGTTATGTGAACACTATCATTTTGGGGGCGGCACTAAAGCCCCCTGAGACCCAGACACAGACCTGAAAGGCATTTTAATCAGTGAATTGTTGTTAGCTAAGCCCCCTCTTCTCCCCTGGCACGATACTCAACACACCACGCTTCTCATCTCCTGTCTGGGTCTCTGACTCTTCTCTTCATATGGGAGCAGGATGATGTCCAAGCCCTCACTGACAGCAGCGCTGCCGCTCCAAGACTTATTTCCCCACTACCTCAGCACCCAGGGTAAATCCTCTCTTTACCCAACTCCATGGCCTGGCTTTTTTCCAGCGCCCCACAGAGTCACCCCATTCCTCGTTGCTACTCTGATGGTTCTCATAGGCCCACTGATGAGTTGGTTATTTCAATACCCACCACGTCTCTGATAAGGAGGGCAATTAGATTAGTTTACTGCAGGCAAAATCAATAGCAAGCATCTGGGGGGCAGATTAGTCATTACTAATTAGAGCTTTTAGACATTATTCAAATAAAATGTATGAGGTTAATCAACCAAGGTGGAAAAAATCCATAATATTCTAAGTCTGCCCTTGATTCGTCAACCCAGCTCACTTCGGAATTAGAAATGGAATGAAATTCCTGACACAAAAGCAAGCTTTTCTAGACTGGGACAGATACTGAGAAGGGCAGTATTTATTTGCAGGGAGACAAGCATTTCTTTGTCAGATCAGAGGTAGATACCGATTTCTAGACATTTAAACCAATTTGCAAGGTATTTGGGAATTCATTTGTATAAAACTGACAAAAACCAGAGCCACATATTTTAAGTCTATCTACTCTTAATGAATTATTTTAGTTACAGCTATTTATTTTTAAAAGACAAATTTAAAAAATTGTAGAATTATATATGTGACTAACGAGTTACAATGCCACAGCAATATTTTACCAAATTAGCTGTTTGTTTATATTCATTTAAAGAGTATTTATTTTTTAAAACTCACTGTTGTATTTGGCATGTAGATGTCTGTTTCAATACATACTTCACATTAATTTTTAGGCCATACAATGTATTATTTGAATATCATCAGATTTGATTGCAATTCCATAATATGTTCAAATATGAACAATTCATTTTCAGGGTAGCTTCCTCTGAATGATCATCTATAGAGCATTTTGCTTAATAGGAGTTTCTTGTGTAGGTCATTGGAATTCTCATTTCTGGAAAGGATTATTTCTCCATGCAATGAAATATCTTTTTCACAAATATGTATTCTTGAGGAGTGATTTAAAGTACAGGAGGAAGATGAGCATGTCATCTTAAATGTGAGCATGAGATGAGCATGTTATCTACAGTACACTTGAAAAATGTCTTCCTGATACCCAACAATAATCACAAAGTCATAAAGACAGAAAAGTTGTCTTATTTTAGGTGTCTAAAAATAAATGCAATTATGTCTTCTAAGTAGAATTACAGAAAGTGCAAGTATGCACACACACTTTAAAGAGGCTTTCTGCTTCAGAGGTAGAACAAAGATTTAGTTAGTTTTGGTCAGGGAAAATAGAAATCAACAAAACAAAACCTGTAGTAGGACTCAGCTATGCAATTCTCACTGCTCGCGAGAGAGCCTAAATTAACCTAAATTGAAGAACTTGAATTAATTTTCCCTAAACTATTGGAATTCAAACACATCCTTGCAATATCCAAACTAAAATTTTATTTATTTTTAAGTACATTTCCAAGTGCTTCAGTGAACCAGGGCTTTGATGAGGAAAGAGTAGAAGGAAAGGAGAGAGGCCAGAGTCCCACTCTGGTCGCTGCACCCAGTGGATTTAGATCCAAGCCTAGCAGCTCATTTTCTGCCCTGTTTGGACTAAGGTTCAATAGCAACAAATTTGTGAACGTACCTTAAACCTTGGTGTAAAACAGTGGACTGAACCCTGTCTGCACTGTCACCCGTGTGAATACTGGAAAAGAAAAGCGTTCCAGTGACATGAAGGAGCCTTAAATGACCCCAAGCTAACACTGCTATGTATAGCCTGAGTGCGGAAAAGCAATCAAGGGAGACAACAAATTCCCTAATTCCCTACAATTCTTTGCGGTTTTGGGCAGGCAGAAGTGGTTGCCTGCCAGCACGTGGGATGCCTGTCACTGTTAGCCTGAAAAATATGCTGAAAACAGGTTTTGGGTAAACTGAAGGTGTTTTTTCAGAGCAGCCTCTGAGATCATATTGAGGACAGAGCAGCTCTCTCTCCCACAGCTCTCCCCTGCATGGGTACAACCCTGTGCCAGCCAGGGAGCGCCACACCAATGCACAGACAACAAAAAACAAGTAGGTACCTCTCTCACTGTCCAAGGGATGGACTTAACAGTCTCAGAGGTAGCTGGAGGTTAGGGTAAGAAACAGCATCCCTGTTACACGCCACTGCTGATCTGCTGGGCCATCCTCTGCATCTAGGCACATGCAATTTTTTCACTAGGATTTAATTTTCACGCTATTTTTCCAACGCCTCTACTTTTCATATCATCTCTTTTGCTTTTGTTTTTGTTTTTTTTTGGTTTTTTTTTGTTTTTTTTTTTTTTTATTTGACTACAGCACATTTTTCAGACATTTTCAACTGCAGTTTTTAAAAATTTCTTCTCTTCTTTGCAAAGCAGCAAATACTTTTGAACTCACAAATGCAAACACCAATTTCAAAATGGTTGAGCCCCTCTTTGGCACCTCACATGCTTCTCATCTCACAGGGATTTTGTACAGACTGGAGAAAATCTCATGCCAAAGCAGAGTGAGGCCGTTAGCATTACACCAGTATAAATGGCATCAAAAATGTAATTTTATTAAAAAATACATTTCCATGAGAAAGTAGTATCTCCAGTAACACACTTCCTGCATAATCCATTTTTGTTTCATATTAGCTCCCTGCAACAATATAGTATAGTGTGATTGTTACTATATTTATGCCCTTTTCTTTGCCTGCATTACACCTAACAGCACAGCTCTTCGAGAATTTATATCCAAAGATTGAAATACTCAATTGTGTGACGTATCCCCAGCCTCTTGAAGCTAAGCAGAAGGGATATTGTTTTGAAGCCAGGCGCTCAAGATTAATAAAACTATTACTTTGTTTAAAAGCTGAACAGTGATCCCATACCACTGGGATGCCACCTTGGGTAGAGCTCATGGTCTGGGGACATGGGAAAGCTGTGCTCCTGGCAGAGTATTTCTTAACTTCTGTTTGCAGAGGTCCCTGTGGCTACCAGTGAGCAAGGAAAGGGTAGAGAGAACTGAATGTTAAGGATCACAAAATGTAACAGCACACAGGGTTTACACCCTATTGCAGCATCTTCAGCCTTTACCACTATACGCATAATAAAAATTACTTTATCATAGGAATTTCCATGTCTTTCGGTAGCTGGAGATACACAATTAAGAGCAACAGTTCTGGATCTGGCACCTGAGTAAAGCTTTCCACCTTCTCCTAAATAAACTGTTTTTCCTGTGTGCTTTCTTGTGGGAGGCCACAGCCTCAGAGTCTCTATGTAACGCTTGGGATTTCACGTGAAACTTGGAAAACGGGAACTTCAGTGAACTAATTCTTTCACCTGCAGTTCACTGAAACTCTGTGAACCAAGCTCAGTGATCTCTCAAAATACTGGGACAGCAATACACAGATAAACCAACTTGTCCTGTAACCACTGATAATCCATCAGATAGATTTGAAATATAACTAGCTGTAGTTTCTCTAATTCAGTACAGGTACTAAATACATTTATTTGACAACAGTAGGAGATACATGATTACGTAGATCAAAGCTCTGAGAAATTCCAAATAACTTTTTCTTTTTTAAGTCATAGCAAATAATTAAAAAGAGAGCAAGTGAAAAAAAAAAAACCACTTTGGGGTTTCACCTTGGTGAAAAACATGAGGAAATAGTTTCCCCACCCCGTGAGATTTTTCACATTGTCAAAATATTTTCTGGTCCAAATAAGGACAAAATTTAAAATCTTGATAGGATATTCTGAATTCTGTTTGGTTCAGACAAAAATGTAACTTTGCCTAATTGTGAAGGGTTGCACGGGTAATTGTTACACAAGTCACATCTAATTGCAAAACCACACTCGTCACACCAGTTTCACAATTATAACCAGGCTTTTTCTTCCTTAAAAAAAAAAAAAAAAAAAGCAAAACCAAGCCTCTCTATTGCCTCTTTCATCCAAAAAGTTCCAGTTGACAAACTGGTGACCTTATCTTCTTATTTTAGGCAGAGGCATCCCATGAAAACCTTGTGTAAACTGGTCTGGGGAGATGGTCTGAAGGGGATTCCCTTAAGATGACCCTTATTTGGCTGTGGCGGGTGAAAGCTCTCAGGAAACACTGTGCACTGTATGAAGTATAACACTTTCAAACGAAGACCTTGCAACAGGGCTAATATGCCTCCCAAATATTAGTCCAGACTCAAAAAGAAATACTGAGTTTTATGAGATAATAATTTTTCTCCTCCCACTAACCTGTCCCTCAGGCTATAAATTACTTCTTCCCTCTGGTTCTCCCATAGGAAACAGCCACCTTACCACGTCACTCTTTACTGGCATCCCCTCTGCTCCTCACGTACCAACCACATTTTCTCTCAGACAGTTTAGCTGATTAACATTTCCAGTTAATCTCAGAGCAATCGTTCTCAACCTGGATTTCGCTTTGATGTCTGCTGCTTCTCTGCTTCAGACCTGATTAAGGACTTGAATGTGTCAGAGAGCTTCTGCTTCCTCCCGAGAGGACCGAGCTGCTCCAAGGAAAGGTCCCGCCTTTCCGACAAACCCTGCCTTGCTCCCATGCTGATCATCCACCACCGACTCGAGAGGCGGCTCAGGTGCAAAGCGTCCCTTAAAACCCACCATGTGGAATGGCCTTTTGCAAAACCTAAGGTGTCGTAGAAGCTTTACTGTAACTTAATTGCGCTAATTACAACCCTCACAATGTCCAGTCACCGCAACATTGCTAAACTGAGCTGAAAGAGCGCGCCTCTCGGCGTGACTTGGATTGTGTAGTTCAGTCCGTTCCCATCATCCCTTTGTCCCTCATATGTCTGACATGTGGATGAAACCTTCCCTATTGTGCCTCCTCTTTTCTGGGAGAACAAAGGGGAGCTGACAATGAAGTGGCTGCCAGCCCATTGCCACAGTCCATATATCCACACAGCTGTCACCACGCAGTCAAAGCAGCCGTGCTAGCAGGCGAGAATAAGCGGCCTATGTGAGAGACAAGTGGGCTTAGCTAGAAAAGCTATATTATCATCTACAATACACATACTGCTATTAAAACGCTATTAAAGGGAGGGGAAAAAAATCCCCACACACAACCCCGTGACCTCAGGGAACTTTGGTAGCAAAGTGCACTTAAAGAGCAGGCTTAGAGGGATTCCAGCGCATGTCCTCTGCCTCCAACTATCCTGAGCAAGCACCTAGCCCCTGCCCTAAAAAGAAGCAAAGGCAATTGTGTCATTACGTAGGTATGCCTAGCACCCAGGTTTTCCATTGAGGAATGTATCGGTTTGCTAAGGTAGTCAGGACTCCTCCTGTTGAGCGCTGACATGTCACATCAGTGGATTTCTTGTTTACAGAAGTGGCAGATTGTTAATGTGAAGGCAATTTCCTGCATTACAACAAAATCCCATGATATATTTCCGTTGTTGAAAACCTGGAATGAAGCAACAGCGCTGTGATATGGAAATGCCACCAAGAGCCAAGTGGTAACTGGAACTAAAGTTTATGAAGTAACTAAGCAAAAAAAGAAGAAAAAGAAAAAGGAGGGTCCCCATATGAAATAAGGTCCACTCTTGAACTACTCCTCACTCCCTTTGCAGATGGTGAAGAGTATACAAGCTATGGGTTTGTTGTGCCCGGTTAAAGTAAAGAAGAATGGAAATTCATGGGACAGCTGTTCATGGTTTTCTAGGATAGAGTAAAACCTGAGAGAAAGCTCTTGTTAAATTGCTCACGTGGCCTTTCAACGCATACAGGTTGTACACCAAAGTGCAAAGGGTGGGGGAGAAATAGAGATTGTGAGTGGGACCAAGACTGAGGTTACTGAGGGACTTCTGATACTGCTATACATCCACCTCCTCACCTTGGGAAAATCACCTCAGCACTGAGTCTCAGTTTCCATTTGTAAGATGAGAATAGTGATATTTCTCTTTGGATTGGATATTGTCTCTTTGGATTGCCTTAACATTTACACAGGGGCTCTAACACCCTGGGACCCCAGAGATCTGCCTGGAGCTTCGCCAGGACTAACCCCATCACTCTCCAGCCCTGCAGATGCCGTACTGGGGGCCAGAGGATGGCTGGGAGTGTCTGTGTTGGATTGTGTGGTCAGTCTGCTCTCAGACCCACACCGCCACCCTGGCTGGTTAAAGCAAGCCTGGCAGCACCGAATCCCTGTCCCTTCAGGTGCTTCTCAAACATTTCATTGCCAGAAACAACAAAAGTTGCTGTGTAAGCTCAGAAAAACAAACCAAACTTCATTAAAATAATGTTCAGGCTGATACTAAAGATTTCTGTGTCTGGACAGGCCAAGACACTGGGCACAGCAAGAGGTAGGGCAGGATAGTGGGACTTTTCTGGAGTTCTTACTGCCCGGTGCGGATCACTGAGTCTGATCTTGCATCGTGCTTCCAGCAGAGAGCATAGAGTCAAGAAAGATTAAAAACGCACATGATCTAGACACCCAGCTTGTCCAGTCCATTGCTCTGTTTGCACCCTCTCCCTTCCCCTACAAAGCAATCTGTGTTCTCTGTGCCTCCGAGTGGCTTCACAGAGATATCTCAGGGTGTCTCCCTGCTGGTGCCTCATGGGGGTCCTGGCTCCTTGCTCCCTGTATGTGTTGTACTCTCTGTGGCAAAGCTAAGGGCCTAGCTTTGTCACTGTAGAGCTGTAACTGCTTTTTGACATCATCTGCTTCCCTGTGTACTTTCCTGCTCAAGCATCCTTTCAGGACGGTGATCACATTGTCAGGCAACTCTACTGCCCCCCTGCTGATCCCAGGAGTCTTCAGTTGCCGTGACCTTCCCTACCATTTCAAAGTAAATGCCCCACGATCTCTGAGATTTTGGGTGGCTTCCTCCCCACTCCCTGTATCTTCAAGTACAGCTCTATCTGGTGCCCTCCTCTAACCAAGGTGAAAGAATTTCCTCCTTACATCTCCTACATTTCAGGCAGCTCTTCTGCAACACATTTGCCTTACCTCTCTGCTTCTGCCATAGCAAAAAATGTGTTTTACTCCTTGCTTCTAGAATTTCTTGCTGTAACTTTGTTCTATTTTGTTGGGTTTTTTCCTAATTATTCTTTACTGACAATATTTTTACTTCATCCAAAAATTGTAAGCCGAAGTACATCACAGTAAAGAACACCATCTTGTGATAATCAAGTGACTTCCTTGACAATGGAAAGCCCCCTTTGCCTGTTTTTAGAAAGGATTTTTCCAAGTTCTTAAAGCAGGTATAAAGTCACCCCCACGCCCCCAAAAGGAGGATTCACATTTGTCCTGAGGGGATTAGCATCTCGGCTCATGTTTCAAGCCTACTTATCAGGTTAAGTCCATCTTTGGCTGCGAGCTTCATTTTCCACACTAAACCCTTTTCTTCCCCCTTCCTCCCTTAGGCCCCTGCCACCCCATTATTTGTCCAGGATGGTCCCCAATTACATGACAGCTTTTTAGTTTCAGTAAACCCAAGAAACGGCTTTCTTTTCTTATTCCAAGCTACTTAAGATACACTGAAATAGAAAATGTTTTGTGCAAGAATGTCACGCTGCCCTCCTCCAACCTCAGCGAAACACATGAGCACTAAGGTGATTTTCTCACCAGCTCTCATCTCTTCCTACAGAGATTTGCTTGGAAAGCAAAGCCTGCTTCAGCAGGCTGGAACGGGGACATCATAGGCTTTGTTTGAAGCATGGAAAACTGAAGTGTGATTTTTTTTTTTTTTTTTTTTCCCAAACAGTTTTTCAATAATGTGGATGGTGGGTACAAGTACCTATTTGAGGGTGAAGAATAGGAAGAATGAGTCATTTAGCAGCGTGGATTTCCATTTGGGTCAATATGATCAAGACAAAGTCTTGAAACACAGGCCAGTTTTGCAACAGCATTTCATAGTCTACCAGACAAATGACACATTGGTTGGAGCCATGCCAATTTATACCAGCATCAACAATGCTTCTGAGAAGACGACTCTTCAGGAGACAGAGCGAGCTATTATCGTATGCTGGCAATCGCACCGCTTGTGCAATGATGTCGTAACACAACACCCCTCTGTATTTCCACATGCAGTTGGGCCAGGCTAGTAGTTCACCACTACCAAAAGAGAGACCTGGCTCCTCTCCCCCTCTCCTCACATCAGCTCTAGCACCCATCAGAGACCTCCACGAGCGGGTTCAGCTCACCAGACCCACTGAGGACCATCTCGTTCTGGTGGACCGTCAAACTGAGCCAGTTCAGAGAAGTGCCTCAGGAGCCCCAGAGCTGGTGCACAGTCAAGGGCAGGGGGGAGGCACGCCACCAGGAGATGGAAGAAGTGGGGTGCTAGGAATTACCTATCTGCATCATCCTGCCTCCTCACACTGAGCATCACATTTGAGGGCTTCACTCTCTCTGTTGCCTGGAGGAGGGGCAAATTTTCAGCCACACACTGTGGTAGACAGGATTCAGATTTACCTGCAGCTTTCCCCAGAGGTGGAGTGAAGGGAGAAGAGAAGGAGGGATGCATTAATGAAGAAGAAAGCCTTTGATAGCTTCTTACCACCTCTGGCAACAGACTTTGCTGCTACCTAGGTTTATTGGTTTTGAATCCAGGGTGGTTGCTGTTGTTGTCACGTTTGGTTTTTATTTGTTAGAGCAACACTTTAAAAGCCCAGAGTTGTACAGATTCAACAGAGGTCAAACAAATTGTTTGCATTTTTGCTATAAAAGGGGCATGAGGGAGAGGGAGACAGATGGTAAATTGGCTGCTAGGAAGCAGAGCTTGAACTTTTTCAATCATGTCTCCCTCTTAACTCACAGCTGGCAAAACTCTCAGTTCTATGGCAGGTCTTTCAGTGGGCAGATCAAATCCAGCAGCACAGAAAACAAAACTCACCAGAAGCCACACAGGGTGAGAAATTATTTCCTAATAAAACTACAAAGCCCAGAACAATAACTGGGCAACACTGACATGTATTGTTGTCCTTTATCACAATCTCTTTATAAGCCTGGTTAAAGAACAGAGATGCAATTGTCCTTTGATGTCTTCGTTCAAAGGACTTTACACCAGCTTCCACCAGTGATAAGCCAGGGGAGGGGGAGAGGAGAGGCTGAAACACAACAGAAAAGGCTTGGCAAATAAATACCTTGTTATACTTCTCTACTTCTAGAGACACTACCGTAAAAGATACAGCCACAGAAATCACAAATCGGATGCAAGACAAGCAGGGCAGCTTACACCAGCGGCAGTCGCTTCAGAGCCGAGAGCTTCTTGAAAACTCACCAGCAGCCCACTAAGGAGAGATGTAGAGGTAAACTTAGCCTTGCTCGTGGGCACCAGAGCTAGCCCCACTTAGAGGCTCCCCAGCACTGACTTTTTCCTTGTGTTACACCAACACACAGCTGGAGCTTCCCAAATTGTCTCTGGTGGTTATTCAGCTCCTGATGCCCAGCTCTCTCACAGTGAGCTGTGGGAGAGGTCACCTGTCCATGAACACAGCATCATCACTCCTACACCACTGAACACTCACCAGACTCACAGCAGAAGCAGCTTAGGGACAGCACCTGAGTAAATCTTTAGGTTTTTCCATGGTGATAACAAACTGCTGGAGGATACACGAACAAAAAGAACACAGCACTGTCCCCACCAAGCTCACAATGGGACATTATTCCTCACTATGATTTCTTCTTGCTCTGCACCAAGAGCAAAAGAGGCAGCAGTTTTCGGCAGGGGTGCTGGAGGAGATAATGTTTGCAACAGTTAAATCTACCAGAGATCCTCTGTCAGAGCCCTAAATCCCATATTCAGAAGCAATGTAAACACTTAGCAGCCAAGGACCAGATGCTCTTGAAAATTCTGCTCCACATCATGCACTGAAAAACCTAGTGATTGCAATACGACACACTAAAAATCCCTGATTTGGAGTTTGCTTCTGCTGCAGAATCAAGAGAAATTCCAGCTTGACTCCTGCTCTTGTTCACACAACACTAAAATTATACAATAAGGCATTGAGCTACATTGAGATCATGGGGACATTTTTAGGTAATGATCAAATTAGCTGCCACAATCTGAATATCAGTCTGACCCCAGGTATTACCATTGCCATTTTATTCCAGACACAAAGAGAGCGTACAACTTAGCAAAGGTCAGACGTGAAGCGTATGCCAGACCTAAAAATTGAATCCATATGTCCCTGTCCCAAGTCCTAACCTTTCAGAGTGAGCCCACCCCTCCTCAGAGAGCATGTTGACCATGAAGATGTGGTCACATTGCGTGAAGGCGCTTCAGGTTTATTATCATGGTTGAAACCTGGATTTGAAAACTGTTTATAATAAGGTCAAGTTTCCCAACAACACAGGCCAACCAAACAGATGTCACAGTTGCTTAAGTGTTTTCAGCATGTCTAGACAACACGTGGTGATTAACACCAGCAGACCATGCTTCCGTACGTGCTAGGAAGAGCAGAGCCCAAGATGTGGTTGATGTACAGCGGAAGGATTTTGGAGAATGCAGATGAAGTCAGAGAGAGAATCAAGTGCTTTCTCAAATCTTGCAAATAACTGTCTGAACCTCAGCAGCATCCAATTAAGAAAAAAATTAAGATGGAGATAGACACCAACCACAATTCCTTTGTCAGATTCACTGTAAGGTGCTGCCAAAACGTTAGCATCCCTTGATTTCAAACACAGCCTGGCAAATGGCAGAAAGACAATTCCCAAGAGAAGTTGCAGTGAGCGCTCCAGCTTCTGCAGACTTTGGAGCATAATGGTTTGGAAATTGCATTAAAACCAAGAACGAGGATTGTGAGCTAAAGCAGTAAAGCGTTATACTTCCTAAACCACAGGAAGTGCAGGAAGGGGAAACGGTGGATCCTGGAGGAGCCGGCAGAGGCAAACAACACACCATCTACTATTTCTGCTACAGCGAGCCCTGCAGGGACCCTGCTGGGAACAGCATGGTTCCCTCCACCACCTGAAAGCCGGGTGCTTCATGCCAGCACTGACAGATATGGCATCGGTTCTGCTTATCCCACACTTCCCTGCTAAAAGCGGCATCCTGCTCTTGAAAGTCAGTCTCCCTCTTCAGTCAGCCGCTAGTCTCACATGGTCAGACATGCACTGCAGATAGTGTTAGCTTTATGATTAGAGCTGTCTGCTGCGAGACACATTTTAAAATTCATGACCTTTCCCATCAGAGTTCAAAACCGGACTGGCCTGAAGATGAAAGACTGGCTTAGACTCCTGCTGTAAGCCGTTTCCCTTCCTTCCTCCCCCCAGTATTTCTCCTTCAGCACTTACTTCCAATTATTTTACAGGCTGTCTTCCATTAACTGTGGTTTTAAAAATTGCTAATGAATTGAGGTAAATTAGAGTTCATCGGTATCTGAACCAAGCATGTGTTTCAACTTTACAGTCGTGCCTGACTATCAAAGGTATCTTCTTTTGTCAGGTAGAAGATGCTCAAGGAAGGCTGCAGCTGGCCAAAAGAGATAGAGACGAGTTTTGAAGGGAGAAAAAACAAGAGGGAGAGCACTTACGTTGGCTGTGAAAGAGGCATTTGCAGAGGGATTGGCCATAATACCAGTAAGATGAAGGAGGAGGTGGAAGAGGGGAAGAAGAGAGGAGGAAATGCAAAACCAGTCACAGCACATGCATTGGCACTCACACAGTCCTGGAGACCTTGCCAATGAAAATTAAAGAGGAATGTGTTTGCTCCTTACCACGATTAGAAGGAACCAGACTAAAAAAAAGAAAAAAAAAAAAACAAAACAAAAACACAACCCCCCTCTCAGTGGGATTGTTGTCATGAGTTGTGTTTTACCACTCTAACACACTCCCACTTCTGGCTTTTTCTCAAGGAAAATCCATGAGAATATGAATACATTTTCCTAATTTACACTCTGCAGACCAGGACTTTTCTGCCAGTTCCCAGCAACTGCATGAGACGCGTTTCCTAGTCAGGCTGGCCAGAAAACAACAATTCATTTTGTGAGGCACTTTGGGACCAGAAACAAGACCTTCTGAATGCAAAAAGGGGATTCTCTCTAAACCTAAACCACGTGGGACCGCTCATCGCCAGCCACCTGGCAGGGAGGCTGCCACATGCAACTGCCAGCCTCTGCAGAGCTAGCCAGGGAGCAGGGTTCGGCAGAAAGGTTGCCCCGAGTCATGGGGAAGCTGTACATCACCTCAGTTGGAACTGCTGCTGGCATGTTGCTCCTCACCTCCACTGTCACCTCAGCCCTGGGAAAAGCCACCAGCCGCTGCTGAGATGCCGCTTGCCGGCTAGCAGCGGATGCCTTCCCAGCATTGCCTCTCCTGTCCTTTCCCCACACACCATTTGCAGGCAGTGCCACACAGTAGCCTGGACCCACCCCAGGCACCATGTCTCCAGTTGACCCCTTCTTGGATGAAGCACATGTCCCATGTCTGCTGCTTCCTGGGGCCACGGTCACCGCAGCAGGGTAGGGGAAACTTGAGGGGGGGTGTTGGGCAGGGGCAGTCACAGATGGTGGTGCCCCTCAGGGCTCTTAGAATAGCCACCATTGAGATGATGCAGTGTAGAGCCATGCTCGGCCAACGCTGCCTGCAAATGAAGGATGAAGCAGTAGTAAACATCACTTTCATGGGATTTACCCATTGCATGAAAGCCATTACATGTGCACCTATGACCAACTTCATCCTGTCTTTGCTGGTGATGAAGCACATCTTCAGGGACAACCTCCGTTACCCTTCTTAAAGCTAGCAGTGGAAAAACACACCCATGGGGATCTCTAGATGGCCTAGCAAAATGCACGGCCATCCTAGCTCTTCATCTGTGCTGCATGGGGGAGAGCAGAGAAATGACTTCACTCTGGCATTGGACCCATGGAGATTAGCAAAGCCATTGTGCTGCTAAGTAACATGGAGAGAAACCACGGAGAGTCACCCCCATGAGAACCCAGGCAGCCAAATAGTGCCTGGTGCCTAACCGTTGCATGCTGCTTAGTTGCTTTGAATGGAACAAAGCCTCGCATATGCGTCTCTTGGCCTTGATCACTGGTATTTACAGATCCTGACAGCCTTGGCAGGGTGACCAACATTTTCTCAGCTCTGGGACTAATAGTCTTTTCTGCCCTCCCATCCTTTAAGACCCTGCCTTCATGATTCCCAGAGATGCCAGCCCTCCAGAGATGCCAATAAGGCATGCCTGGAGGCATTGAGAAGCGTATGGCTTTCGTGCAATACTGAGCAGAGCAAGCCTTTAAGCACAGCTCAGCTATTTAAAGTGAATAGCCAAAAAAGACTACCTGCGATATCAGAAACTCAGAGGAGTGATGGAAGGTCTCCAGGAGCACTTAATCTCTCATTACTTGTTTTGCCTTCCCTGTCTCAAGCTGCAGGCTTCAGCAGTTCCTGAGGGGGGACACTCAACAGGACTGAAAGTGGAGTGGCTCATCCCAGAGAGTGTATGAGGAGTTTGAGGAGAGAAGGCATCCAAGGAGAGACTGTGCAGCTAAGGTCTTCATCTCCAGGAGTTCCTGCCTCTTCTCAGAAACAGCCTACCTGTTCATATGATCACATAGATTATGGGATGACTCCAATCCTGCTCTGCACCAGCAAGTGCTCACCTGGCATTGTCTTTGATCCTTTTCAGCTCAACTTCCTCCAGTGAGTGCTGGGATCCCTTCCCACTACAGTACCTGCTCGTGGCCATGGCTATTATGCTTTTCCCAGAGAGGGTGTGTTTTTTTCCAGACAGAAAATAAAAGTGGTGAATTATCTCTCTCCTTTAGAGGAGACAGAGCTCCTTTCTCCTCGCTGGGTATCACAGAGAGCACCATCAGTCGCTCTTCTCCCCAGTAAGGGCAAGTTCTGCCAGTTGTTGCCAGGGTGGCACTACTAACTCATAACCTCAAATAAGATACAACTGAAAAAGGCAGAGACAGTTTGTGAAGACTATCATCACGACAAGCAAGAGCCAGCATATTGTGCAGATGCTGCACAATGAGAGATTGATTCATGTCATACCAGGCCAAGTGAAAGTACTTCTTTACCTCAGCTGAGCAAGAGTCCCCTTGCCATTCCTCTGCATAATACAGGCTGAACCTATGGACAGGGGCAGTGAGTGATGCCACAACCTCTGAGAAGCCTGCTCTCCTGGGAAACACAGCAGGTAAGGGGTGTGGATTCACTTTGCTGAGTGGAAGTTCAAATTTATCACCCTTGATATCTTGCCAGAGGGTCAGTGTTTGATTGATGAACACCTCCTGGAGGTGTGTAGAGGATGAAGATGAAGATCTGCCTTGGTATGCGTTTCTACATGCTTTTTTCTATTTAATAAACAATGATAGGAGTTAATGACAGTGCCTTGACAGTGCTTGTTGTCTTGAGCTTCCCGCAGCACAGTTAGAGATGGTATAGGGAGCAAGATCCAAGCTTTCCATGATAAAGAGGACCAGAATGGACCACAGTCCAAGAGAGTAGTGCGCAGAGCTGTGTTTCAAGGGAAGAAAAGTAAGAGCTGTAATATAAGCCATGTTTCATCCTCAGATCCACACATCTGCAAGCCAGGGCTAGTTGGGGACATGGCAAATGACAGGGGGTAAGGGGCACACCATGTCCAGTTACCGGTGCTCCCAAAACCTGGCAATAAAGCCTCATAGTCCCCAAATAGGATGCAACCAAAATAGTCAGGGATAGCTCGCATTGATGTGTGACCCTGACCCTTCAACATGTGAAGGGTAGCAAAGAAACACCTATGGACTAGGCTCTTTCTGTTCCCAAGGCTTCTTTTCAGGTGCCTGTTATTTAAAAAGAGCCTGACTCCTGGGAACAGTGGGAATTCTCTGTTCCTCAGAGCCTCTTAGTAGTTCTTGAAGGTTTAGGAAAAAAAAAAAAAAAAACAAACGACCTAAACCCACCAGCCTTTAGATGAAGGGAATATCCAATTTCTGTCCTGTAAACTACCTATTGTATAACAGCACAATGTTCACATTTTGAGACAGATCCAGTTTCTGGCACTGCTGTGGCCCGGAATTGTCCATTATTATTTTTGGCATTCTTAGAGGTCCACCACAGGGTATGTGCTTTGTGTTTGGTCCATATTGCCCTGTCTGGGAGAGGACAACCTGCTTGATTTTCCAGCTATTGCTGCTTTCAAAGTGCTCTTCATCAAAGACTTGAGTAAGCCCAGGACCTATCCAAATTATGTTGCTGTGAACCATACCTAGAAAACATATTTTCCTGTTGTTGTCTGAGAATGGCTTTGGATTGAAACTTTATGGTGTCCCGCGTTTGGCCTGGGACAATTGAGTTTTTTGTATCAAGCTAGCTGGCATCAATAAGGGAAGTCCCTGATGGTGTTACCAACAGAGACAGGCTTTTCCTTAGAGTTCCAACTAGAGAGGAGATAACTACAAGCAGAGACCAGCCCAAACTCCTGGTAGCAAGCCTACGACAGTCCAACAGGCATCCAAGAGAAAGGCAAATGCTCTTATCCCACATCTACTGGTGACAAAGGGTGTAAACATCTGACATCCATGAATTTGGAGCACTAATCGCAGGAAAAGAACAAGCAAGGATCAAAGATACAAGTGCTAGGCTAAGCGAGATCCAACTGGGCATGCCAATCTGCCAATACAGAATATGATACCAGGTCTCTATCAGGACTGAAGCTGATATTCAGTTAGCCTCAGAACATTCTCTAAAAAAAATTGACCCAACATCATTGAGATACTTGTCTCATGTTGCTGAGGTGTTTCTAATCAGATCCTAGATATTTTACCAGGTGTTTTATCCTAACTGTAAATGTACATTTATTCCTCTGGTTAGGGTACTGGCTTTTGATACTGGAGATGGAGGTTTGCATTCCTGTGCTGAATTGAGCAGTGACCACCTGATGCCATACTCTGATTCAGCAGTTACGTGAAAGTGAGATACTACAAGTACGCTAGTCAAAAACAAAAAAAAACTTCAGTATTAAGAGAATTCAAACACTAACTTGCACAGGCAAAATGACTGACTTGTATTAGTAGATACATACAGTTTCTACTGCACTATTTGCACCCACTTCCACCTGAGCTGAGCATAGTTCTAAGAATCCAGAGATTTTTGCAGTTCAACTAAAACAGAGAAGTCACATGATATCATACCTCCTTAACCCACTGGCTTTCATGCTGCTATACTAGTAGATAATTCTCTTTTAAAAGGAAAAAAAAAAAAAAAAGCTAAACGGAGAACAAAGATGACACTGTATAGAAGTTTGAAAATTACCTAAAGAAATTCTGAGCTCTGCAAGAGAACTCTATTCTCTATTAAACTCTTCACGGTGGTTTTGAAAGTTCAGCAAAGCAGTTTGTATCATTCTCTCCCTTATAGAACTTAAAGCAATTTTCATAGTCCCCTATTTAATCACCCTACATCCCCACTGGTTACTTTCTCATTACCTTCAATAAATATTTTTCAGATGGGATACCAGTATTTCATTGCCCTTTCATAAAATGGCAAATTGATTGCAAATTACATCTGTTTCCCCCATTATGGATATTTGATTTATGACACACCATTACTGAGGAAACTGTTGAATTTCTTCCAGAGGATACTACATAAGGCACAAAACAACAAAGTTCTGAGAACAAAAACTTTTTACACCTCTGTATGCCAAAGTGTGGTGACCTGACAGCCACAGGGCAAATGTCTTCCTCTCCTGTGCAGATGGGATGCACCAGGTGCCCTGTGCATGCCTTTTTCCTGATCACATGAAACAACTACTGCAGAAGCAGCAGCAGCCACAGCTTCCTGATGCTGTTTGGCTGGAAGCCTTTGATCTACACCCAGAAAGACCACTCCTAAAATCCAAAGACCGTCCCATTATCCCTGACTCCCTAGCAGGTAGCTTCCCTGCTCTGAAGCCAACTGGAATGCTCATCAACATTAGCTGGAGGGGGACACATCCACTGTGAAGAAACCAAAGGCGAGCATTTACATTAAATAGCAAAAGACATTATTTTACCCGCTGCTTGTACAAAGCAAGGATTTGAAAAGAAACTTAATTTAGAAGGTAGGAAGACATATGAAACATTTGTTGCATCAGATGCGTGTTATATGCCTCAGCACACATGCATTTGTCAAGTCTATGTTCTTCTTCATTAAAAGGTTTCTTTTTTCAAAAGATTTTCCCCAGCTTGTGCATTGATCACTTGCACAGGCTCATTTCAGCTCGTCTGTAACAAACAGGTGCACTCTGTGCTGAGTAAGAAAAATCAAGCAGCAGAGAAGAGATTGTCTTTAACGTAACCTGCTTCGTTTACCATCACCCGAGTTTGCTAGGGTTTTTTTCCACTGTGCCCTTGTCTCCTCTTCCACCTTTGAGTCTATTAACACCTCTAAGAGGAAGAAAAAAAGTCCAACTGTTCTTTCTTAAATCGAAACACTCTTGATTAATACATCATAGGTATATTATTAGACAAGCTCCATGACTCTCTTCAACAAAGTGTATCAATTTCTGCTTGTTTTAAGAATTCCATCCTCTCCTAATTTTATTAGCTACATCATAGCTTCCAAAGGCATTGATGAAGACCAGGGTGTCAGGGTTCCAGACAATGGCAAACAGCAATGGGGCAGCAGCACTCGGTCTTAAAAAGTGTACAAGCTCCAGCCTTATTTAGACTCTAGCATAGAGTTTTACAATTACAGCAAAGTGAAAATGCAGACTGTATTAGCAAAAAGGTGCTCCAGCTGCAGCCAGTTTCCTGCACACAATGAACTACCCTAGCTAGATGAGATCTTTATCACCACAATAACTTCCATTTTAGACCCTTTCACAACTATCACGAGGCAGGGACACCACCCAGTAAGTAGCTGGGAGCATATGATGAGTGTGGAGCAAGTCCAAGGCAGGCAGAAAGAACTGGGATGATCAGGTAGGGTGGGGATGGTTGCCCAGCACCATGCAGCTAGTTCGCAAAAATCAAGGGGATCAGAGCCTGGATCTCGTGAGCATCAGTTCAGAGGCACAGTTGGGAAACACTTGCTCTCAGGACCAGATGGAGGGCCTGTGCTGCAGCAATAGGATTGCAGAGGGAAAGGGTTGGATAAACAAGAGGAAAGAAATCTCATCCCTCAATACACATGGCCAGAGCGCATAGAGCTCCCTGCCTGTGGGGGCACAGTTACTACATGGCCCTGAGCCCTTGCTGGCTAGTACAAGTGGCTGAGGTGCTCCGCACCCGCTGGGCTGTGCTGGTGAGGAAGCCTATGCACGGTGGCAGCCTAGCACAAGTGCTGCCCACACCGTCAGCGTGCACGTTCCTGCTATACACAACTGTTCTGCCCAAGCTGCATATTTCTGCTCCATTTCCTAAGTTTTAGCTTATGTCTGGCAGATAGAACAGCATCCATCAATCAAGCTCAGCAAGGCTGTTATCTGCAAGAGGAATAAGTCTCTTTCCATACTCTCTCCTCCAGCTGCCTCCTCAGCCAACCAACTAAGCCAAACCATCTTGGAGCTCTCAGGGCAGGCCCATATGTCCAGCATCTGGAGGAGGCACACAGAGAGCACAGCCCGTGCCTTGCCAGGGCCACGGTAACAGTTGGAGGTTTTCTTCTCCAGCACAGCCTTGATCTGGATCCTCATGCTACCCATCAAAACAGGCAGATGGCAGCCACCTCCAGGTCCCTGCAGGAGCTCCCAGAAACCCTAGGACAATATGACAAATGCCTCCTGGATGAACATCTCTTCTCACCCTTTCCATAGAAAGGATCCTTAAGTGATGCATATTCCGAGATGACAGATAACATCGATTGTTGGAAACTCTCCTGAACATTACACTTCTGGAATCTTGATAATATTATCCATAGTGTCTTGTATAATGTACTTAACTGCATCCAGGAAAAAAAAGGAATACTTACTGGATCTTACTACTAAAACATGTCAGAAAAATCATTAAGAGCAGTAAATTATGACGATGAGAGATAATTTTAAAAATGAAGGCCTAAAAATGACTGCAGTTTCATGTTACGTTTGAAAAAGTAGCAGAAAATGGAAAATAAAATGCTCATAAACTTAAGCCACAGAAATGAAAGGCTACACAGAGATTAAATAATAACAGTATATAGGGGAAAGCGTACATATGCATACAACAGTTTTAGGAGTCACACCTCCTAAGAACAGGCCTAGCAAGAGGTTTAGGCAAAGCAAGCAACTGCCTATGGCAATTTTCAAGCCA
Source organism: Numenius arquata (assembly GCF_964106895.1). Classification (NCBI taxonomy): domain Eukaryota; kingdom Metazoa; phylum Chordata; class Aves; order Charadriiformes; family Scolopacidae; genus Numenius; species Numenius arquata. Next base: position 65,037,892 of record NC_133579.1, on the reverse strand, counting down.
GCAAAATGCCCTAGTAGTGTTACCCATCCTTCTTTGCCTGTGCCAATGCCCCAGAGCAAGGGAGGCAGATGATGCACTGGGGGTAGAGGGCTGGCAGTCCCCAGCCACCATGACAACCCACAGGTCTCTCCCAGCCCACGACAGCCAGACCAGGGAGCCCCCCAACATGCTCCATCCCTGCCCCGGCTGTGTTCACCTTCCCCTGCTTCCTCCAGGAGCTCCTCTTCCCAGCCCCCTGCCAGCTCCTGTCCCTCACCCTTTACATGGAAACATCCAATGTTGCCTGCACAGCTGAGGAGTTTGAGCAATTAACCATCACTATTTCAGAAATAACATTTGTGGTGTCGGGAAGCCAAAATAAACCATACCTTCTGAACTGATTTACTGTCTTTCATTTTTTCTGGGGGAAAAAGGCAAAGCCGTGCCAATACTACATTACTCAGCACTAAAACTGCTAGTCTGGTGACCACAAGACATGTACTCTTCCCATGGATTTGCTACCTTTTAACTTTGACCTGGGCAGACTGTTTAAGTTCTATGTTTTAACAAACTCATCTTTAAAACAAAAATTGGACGATTCACACAAAGGGCTTTGCATTGTGGAGATGAAAGCATGGATTAAGTCAGTAACTATATAAAATTAATTTTTCACTTCAAAATGGAAGGGGCACCAACTTAGCCTTACACAAATCACTATGAATAAATACACACACTTAAAACTCACTGTAAGAGGCAGTTCAGACTTGAGTTGGAGAGAAAGTGACAGTAAGATCAGCATAAAATGGATTAGGAGAAGTTTGAAGGAGAGGTCTGAAAAAGAAGTGTGATTGGCATGCAGAAGGTGGGCAGATTTTCCAGACACAGAAAGCAGCATGAGAAAGACTTCCAGCGCCAAAGGAAACAAGATAAACGGCCTACCAAGCAACGAAAAGTAAAAATGGGAGCTATGTTTCCAGCGAGATAGATGTCACTGTTGCTCCCACAAAATATGTGCAAGTATTTTGCAACATCTGTTCTCAAAATGTCACATTTCAGCGAGAATGGGCACTGCCCGCATGTGTAAGAACCTAACGTGCGCGTATTTGTATTTTGCATGGGCTCATCGTGTTGGTGCAACTAGAAGCTGATGTTTGAAAATTTGGCCCTGAATAGCTTCACTGGAAGCAGAATGCAGACAGATTTTCATGAATCTCAATGTGTTTTATTTTTATGGCACTATCTTTGCTGAATCCAGCAGAAGTACCATTACCATGATAAGCTCTGTTGTGTTGTGTGCCTAACCAACCCCCATAAAAAGCAGGGAACCTTAATTTTACGTTGGAATTAATTTATATATTAGCAGACTGTAGGTCCCACAGTACCTATAAAGTTGAGTATCAATATCATAACCAAACACAGTAGCAGGACTGCCACTTCTTGAATTTGCTATCACATCAAATGGGAGTGCTGGCTGGTCAGAAGACTGGGACAAGAAACCAGATGGGGAAAGAAAAAGCAGGAGGCAAACAACGTGTTCGCACAAAGAGCTCGTGGATCATAGCTATAGAGAAGCCTGAACAGTATGAGAAAAAAATGGACTGAACTGGGATTTTGTTTGGTAGAGCAAGAGGTCCTTAATTTCATGAACACCTACCACGCTCTCTCCACAGGACTTCTGCCTCAGCCGGCTTGGAGGCATTCAGCAAGAACAAAGATGGAGCAGCAAAGGCAACTGCTCTTTGTATTGCTCCTGTCTCGCCTGTCGCAAAAGGGGGGACTGAGACTGGAGACTGCAGTAAGAGAAAGGAGAGCAGAAAAACACTGACCTGGGGAGCTACATCTGCCTGCTGTGGGACCAGGGAAGTCTCGGACCAAGCGGCTTGTAGGCCTTCACCAATGCAGAGCCCAGAGTACTTCCTCTGAACTTGGCAGAACCATTTGCTGAGCAATGGCAGCCAAATGGAAGTCAGTGGGCTGTATGAAATGCAGACACAGGAGTAAGGTGATAAACAGAACGTAGTCTGGGGAAGGGAAGGAAAGGGAAAAAAAAAAAAAATATTAGATGCCTAAACCTCACATTCGCTTTGACCTTGATCCTGCACTCTTTGCTCCTGCTCCCATCTACAATGTGAAAGCAATGTTCTTCCATCTCATGGTTCTACTACGAAAATAAATCCATTAATATTTTTTAAGCATTCAGGATACTGTCATGCTGAATGACAGCAAAAACCCTCTGAGGAAATTAATAACTCTGTCTTCAGTGCAGTATCTGAATAGGATGTTGGAATTAAGGGATCAGCTTCTCCCTCCCCCATTAGAAAATGATGAAGAAAAACTACTGAATAGCTGGTTAGTGAATGAGGACTGTCAATCCCATGGACTGGATGAGGCACCATCCTGTGAAGCTCATTTGTAATTGTGTCCTTAAAGCCTGTACCATAATGCATCTCCACAAGGCAGCCAAGTTAAAGTCGCACTGGCAGCTCAGCTCAGGCTGTGGTTTCAGCAGGGGCTGGCAGGGAGGGGTGTGAAGGTCCACGTGCACAGCACTGGATGACCAACCATGAAAAAACCACTCCTGTCTCCAACACAGCAGGATTTCATTCTCTAGGTTGACTTCCACCTAAAAGTGTATCATCCTTACACATTTACAGCCTAGGCAAAGCAAAACACCCACCACACAAAACACAAGGAGCTCTGTAAGGGTCAAGATAAGGCAATGGAGATGGAAGGGGCTGAGTGGCAACAAGCAACTCACCTGGCCAGAGAGGAACCCCTGGGAAGCAAAGTTGAGGGGAACAACCCGTAGGCACAGGCAGGGAAGCTGAGCAGGGCACGGGGAAGGGGAGCTGAAACAAAGACGAGGGCAGGCTGAGTGGACCAGCGTTGAGGGAAGGAGATGGCAGAAGGAGTAGCCATGAGCAGCCACAGGAAACTGCACCCCATGGGAAACAAGGTATGCAAGTAAATCACACCTGAAAAAAAACTTCTCTTAAAAGCCTAAAAGCTGTAACAGGGAAGGAGAGCGAGATGCCTCCTGTACAGCTTCTTAAAACTACTCCCAGTAATGTCTCAGCCATGAAACTTTAGCGTCTGATGTTAAAATCCATACGGGAAGGGCTACGAGCAGAGCTCATCCAGGCAGAAACTGAAATCCAGGTGAGAAGTAGCTAGCAATCTGGCAGAGGATGTCACGAAGCCAAATCCTTCCCTGGCATTCCTGGGATCCTTGAGCTCCTCTCCAAAGCAATATGGCTTTCCCCAGCCTCATTCTGCAAGCAATAGTGCAGGGAGGGCTACCTTGCACTTGGGGCGGGATGCCAAGCTGATGCTCTCCACGAAAGAAGTCAAACATCAGAAATTAGCACCCGGAGTAAATAAACCACCACGAGCTGAACCGAAAGAAGCCGCAACCCCAAGCCCAAAAGCAGAAAGCCATTGTTGTTTCAAGGGCTGGGTTTGTTCCCTATTGTGAGCGTGGTAAGTTTTTATATACAGATCTCCCTTACAAAATGCCAGTCCTTTCCTAGGCCTGCACTTTGAGGTGATTGTTGCTATTTGTGAATGACTTGGGAATTAATTAATGTAAAGCCAACTGGCTTATAAATGGTTGTCATTGTGAACAGCCCCAGAATCATGGGGAGAGCAGTTTATGTGGTCAGAGCCACATTCAGTGCTGTATGTCAAGGGGGAAGATTTATTATCACAGTAGGTCCATTTTCCAAAAGTTTGCAAGGGCTGCTTTATAATGAAGGGGCACTGTTCACAGCACAGTCAGCACCTATTTTTTCCTAGGGTGTATTATAAATCCCAACTAGAAGAAGAAGGTGGGGGAAGAAGGCGGGGTGTTTAGCACTTAGGGAATGAGATCTCAGCGTAGGAACAGCATTAATAATATATTTACTATGCAAAGAAAGAAGAGAGGAAAGGAAAACAGAAACAAGACTTTTTTTAAGAAATAAAAAAGAATACAAAGTAGTAAACTTATTTCTATCCTGATGACAAGGGTTGAACTCCCACATTACAGCTAATTAAATTAAATGAGCCTACCAAGATGGATTATAACCTATAAATATTTTTGGTTGCTTGCCTCCCTCAGAAACTATCTTTAATTTAAAAATATCACAGAATTAAAAAAAAATAGCTCATAATATGGTTTAGGCACTTAATAATTAGAAGAGGGAGGAAGGAAAGGCATGTGTACTTTTGTATAAAAATAGTCACCTGGGTATTTTTAACTGAAAAACAACCATGAATAGACCAATGTAAAGTGGACAGTGACAGTGGCCACCAAAAACCTCCCCACTGATTCTCCAAGCGAAGGAGCAAGGTTGTGCCTCAGGCCATGTCCTTGTCAGTGTGCAAGGGGCTAGAAAGGGGCCAGAGGGGCTGTGGCTGGTCACGGGGCCAAATGGTGTTTGCTCTGGTGGCAGGGCACAACAGCAGGGCAAGCTGCGCTCTGAGAAGTCATTTAGTCCCATCTGTACGTGTGATGGTGCTAATTAAAGGCTCAGTGGGCATTGATGAAACAGGCATGGTACAGGATGTGGCTTTCAGGGCCCATCTCTGCCACTGATGGCTACACGACATTGGGCACATCCGCCAGCATCTGTGCCCAGGGCAACATCCTTCCTCCATCCTTTCCCGATGTGTCTCTTATCTTCTCCAGCTCACTTTCTAATTTCTCTTGCAGTCCACTGCCTTCAGTAATTTGGCTACCTGTCATTAGGCCCAGGAACAGCACAAGGAAGCCTCTGAAGCTGTGATCTGCCTTACCATTTCTGCTCTCCCCAACGGAGCTGGTGGGGAGGGGGATGGAATTGCAGGGCTTGGCTGAAGCTGTCTCACAAAGAGCTCTCCCGCATGCAAAAAACCCACTGAAGCAAACACAGCTGACAATCCCCTCTCCCACCACAGTTATCTTGCATCCTCCCTGCAACTGGGATGCTCTAAGACTCCTGGAAGTTTGTCATGGGGTCTTACCCTGAGATTACAGTCTTGCAGTGATAATTGGATCAAACAGCTTTTGCTAACTGTACACACGCAAAGATATGTATAAGTACCACCCTATGATTTGCCTGACAAATATTACACCAAGAACAATATCTATATTTAATTCTCCCAGCTAAACTGCATGTGTGTTATGATCTTCCCTAGAAACGTTTGCTGCTGTGCTTTCTTAAAAAGAGAATAAGAAACTACGATGATAGCAATAAAAATTATGATGCTGCATGTTCTCTTGCCTCTTACAGCAGAATTCCTAAAGCCGTTTAATAATCATCCTGTATTTCTACATAGCAGGGAAGAAAATGAAAGGTAAAGTGAAAGAAGCCAAAGAAGTCCCATGAGGAAAACTTGAAAATTCATGCTTTTCCCAAACCACAAGTGAGGAACCAGATAGCGTAATGTATATAAATGAGAGCAGCAGCTCTATTTCATGCTAGTTAGACCATCAGATGTACAGACCATCATTGCCAAGAACTCCCATGTAGTTAGTTTTAAAAATAAATCTCATATACGATGAAGTAATTTTCTGAAAAGGTGTTTTTTCAATCACTTGTCTAGTGGATTTCCATAGAAGTCATCCTGTTCTCAGAGTAGTCTAAGAGCCATGTTAAGATCCTAATACCATTCACAAGAGCCAGAAAATTCAGAAACTACAGATACTGCTTGTTCCCTGGGTCACACCATGTGCTCAGACTTGGTTACATTCAAATAGTATCTTTTTCTTTAAAGGAGAACTCTGACAAAAGCTTTCCACCTCTCTCCGATAATGATAAGAAAATTGAGGGGAAAAGGAATAAACACTGTAGAACTGAACAGCATGAAGGGCTTATCTCCTTCTTCAGACACTTAGAATTTTGTGGGATTTCTCTCACATTTATAAGGGGATTAAACGCAGCACTTAAAAAACAAAACAAGAAAGTCCTTGCCATACTGTATTTGTTTTCTTTGAGTTTCGTGACCAACAAGAAAACCACACGTACCATGTTAATTATTTTTACCAACAAAAACACAACCCTCCTGCATTGAAAGCCTGAGCCACAAAGAGGTTTTCTCCACCTCCTCGAGCCCTCTCCTCCATCGCCCCCGCAGCCAGCCGCCCACCCACGGTCCCAGTAGTAAGGTTTCTCCTCCCTACCCATTGGGCCCTGTTACCAGCTGCAGTAGCAGGACCAGCGTCTGGGACACGTGGAGCTGCATGAACCAGCTCCTGTCAGGAAGCGAAATCCTTGTCATGGCGGTGTCTGAGTGCTCCCCTGTCTCTCCTGGAGACCTGTGTCAGCATTTTACACCACAGGTGCAAGGATGTAGCTTGCAAATGGTCATATGGAAGCTATGGTGTTACAGAGAATTTAAATCAGGCCTTTGAATTTCAACATGGCATACTGGTCCCTGGGTGACCCTTCTCCATCAGTGTGGAAGAGGAAGAAAGGGACACTGCAGTGACAGCCTTCAAAACCATCAGCTCCTCTGCTGCAAAGTCACCTCATGCTAGAGAGAGGAGAAGAAACTGTAGCTTCAGCTGGCTGCTAAACAGAAAGTCCAATCAGTTCCTCTCTTATTTGATTAAAAAAAAAAAAAAAAAAAGAAAGAAAAAAAAGGGCAAGAAAGAGGGGTTTAACTGGAGTATTATCAGAGATCTGGAAGTATTAAAAGCCTGTTCAGCTGTGCCCTTCCTAACAGGTGTCCCCAGCAGTGAAATGCAATTAATATGGAGAGGATTTCTGGGAACATGGGGATGGATAGGTCAGCCAAATAATCCCACATTAAAACTAGTGGGCTGTTTATAGCTAGTAGACTAAGACAATTCTGATAAAAATTACAAACATTCAGGTGGTGCTGGGCTCGCTGAAAGGTTTTGTAACAAAATTATTAAGCTCTTCATACCATAGTGGCCCTGACGCTTCTGTAAAACTCTGGCAAGGAGCCAGCAAAGCCAAAAATGCCCTGCACTGCTGCATTACATGCTAAGAACCACTTTTCTCCTGCCTTATCCCTGCTCTCCATCGTCTTCCTGAGCATCCTGGTCTTTAGTCTCTCTCATTTTCTTTGATCTAGTTCTCAAGAGAAGAACATCTGATCCCAGTAATCTCAAAAGAGCAACAACAGTGGGAGGCCCATTAAATCTCATTTTCAGCTTGTCCTGAGAAATTGAGAGGAGGGAGAGGACGAACAAGAGAATCCCAAGCATGGCAGTTGCTGTAAATAAGAGAAAACAGAGGGCACATCAAAAAAGGAAAAAGTTGTTGAAGAAGCAGTGGTCCCAAGCTAGAGACTATTAAAGCGGAAAGAGAGAGAGGGGACACCCAAGCTGCTTTTCCACAAGAAGCAAATGCTTGCAGTGAAGGAAGCATGAAATAAAATACTGGGAAAAGCCTGTGCTAATACGACATCAAGATTGCAAGTGTGAACGTAAAGAGGCCTTTGAGGGCCATCATCACACATCCTGCACATTAACACTGAAGTTGGACTAAAGCAGGAATTGGAAACCTGAACCCTTTCAATTATATTCAGCTCTGGAGGCTCAGAGACACACCTCCACACCCCGGGCTCAGATGCCCTTAGTTCTGGACACCCCGCAGAAGTCGCAGAGAAAACACATTTCTACTTTGTATTCAAATGCGGGCAAATACAAGAGTCCTTTGAGCAAATTAGTTTCACCTTACAAAGTTTTTTGGGAAATAACCTTTCCAGGATAACTGGTGGTATGGGAGACAAAATGTAGGATTTTCAGGGGTGGAAGAGACTGAAGTAAATTAATCCTTATATAATGCAGTATTCAATATGCCTAGTTACTAGATGTCAGGAAACCAAGACACTGCTATGAATTCAATAAACTCTGGTCCTAAAGCGATGATTCAGAGAAAGGGTTTTTATAGATTAAAAGAGATCACACAGGTTACTTCTGATCTTCAAAAGTAAGTTTGGAGCTCAGATGACCTACACGTTCGTGGATGAATGATCCTGGAGGAACCTGACTCCGCGCATAGTCTTGGCACAAGCCTGAAAAGCTGCACGGCTGGGACCCCATCAGCACTTCCTCTCCTCCTGGGGCTGCCAAGGCAGCTGATGAGGCTCAGCAACTTCTAGTAATTAAAGAAACAGGTGGAACAATATCACACTATCACCCAGGAAATTAGCACACTGCTTTTTTCTGCTGCCCTCACACTCAGATGCTTTCCTTTTATTCCACTCCTCTCCTCCGCCCCCCCCCCAGCATCCATCATGAAAAATTAATTTCCCTTTACTGGAGTTCACAGGCAGGAGGGGAAGTTAAAAATAAACAGCTTACATGCATTCATTTGTACTAGGGAAAAAAATCCAATAATTTCAGGCCCTAGTGCATCTAAAATTATGTAATCATGTCCACTAGCAGGGTGGAAATATTTTAGCTGGCAAACAGGGGTGCAGAGCAGACATACTGCCGGAATCTTGAAATAGCAAGTGGCAGACACTCAAATAAAATAACCATAGTGAAATGTAGAAGATTAGAAGGGAAAAGGACACAAACCAGCTATGACTTGACCTTGGTTTCAGTTTACTCCAGTTGAAACAACTGAGATACTTATAGCCCTAAGCCTCATCATTTAGTCAAGAATTGCCTGTGATGAAAGCAGTTGGAGGGATACATTTTTACACACATTTGTCTGCTCTAATTTTCCTCCAGCTGCTGCCTTTCCAAATTTGATCTCCAGACAAACAGCATTGAGACAGGTGATTTAATAGACCAAGCGAAATTGAAATGACTCTGGCAGCCAGCACACAGAAATGATATCCAGCTACCTAGGGTGAGGAGACCACTCCATGCTGCAGAATGGGGAAAGGAGATGAGCTGTGTCTCAGGAGCCACCTTGGCTACTCCACTTCAGTGAGAGACACCACGAGGACAACCCACAGCCAGGGCTGCCTTGCCCTGCCTGCTGATCACTGCCCCTTTACCCCAGCCCACCTCCCAGATGTGGGGCTTCTGGAAAAGGTTGCTTAAATGCAGCTTGGAATGCAGTGTCACAATCTGTGTATGTCCATCTGAGGTGGAGCTGCTGAAGAACAAGGTGGTCCTGCAGCCTTCCTCCCTGTTGTCCCTGCCTGGTCTGCTTCTCTCCCCCATCAACTTGTCCTCACCAGGGCTCCTTAGCACCAGGGCTCATCCAGCCCTACAGAGGCTGTGTCAAGGAGCACAGAGCACAGAAAACTGGCCCTACAAGGAGAGGAAAAGTGTCTTGGCCAACACAGCCCCCTAAATAAAGGATGCATCAGGAGAGCTGCACAGAGATGGGGCCTGCAGGGGACAGCTTCCCCTGAGAGCAGCTTGCCATCGGATGAAGGTACCTGCACCATAAACTGGACCTCCTTGGCTTTCCACTGGAGAGGTCATCTGCTCACTGTGCAGCTATGACATTGCTAGTGCCAAGGCTAGAGGAGAAAGATGAACACTGTCCTTTCATCTGGGAGTGGCGTCACCTTCATCTTTTTTGTATAAAGAGACACTGAAACTGAGTGAGGAAACAGGCAAATCCCTGACCTGATAGCAAAGCCTACTCAGACTGAAAGTTTCCAGGCTCGCAGTTCCCACTCAAGCGAGCTGACAGTGCTACGTACAGACACCTTGCCATGAACAACCACAGTGGCACTGGGCAGGAGGCAAGAGTCATCCTCCACCACTTTCATAAGCCCATCGCTCATGTTTCCCTACCCGCTCATTCCTCCCCTCCATAGCATCCCCTACACTCCAGAAAAACCATCTCCCCACCTCGAAGGCATTTAGGTATAACCAAAGCCGAGCTTGCTGGCAAGCGAACAATTCCCTGGGAGAGTCCCTCGGCCCCGGCAACTGCGCGTTTCTGTTTTGCTGAAAGGTACAAGCCGTGCTGTTTATCCCGTGCTTGTGTGGGAGCGTGTTTGCATTCTTAAGAGCAGTGGTGCAAGTCACTTTCCCCGGGTATTATCATAAAAAGCTAGGTTTCCCCCAATTGCTTTTCTGTGCTTCACAAGATTGCCACTTTGGGTTTTGTGCTGGGGCAGCGGGGGTGAGATTAGCTTCCCAAAGAGAATTAAATCCATAAAAGAGGTAGAGGAGGGCCTGCTGGTGCTATTCAAGGGCAGTGGGAAGATACACTCTTCTGCAGACAGAGCTTCAGAGTACAGCCCCCCTAACCTTTATTATTATTCTTTCACTGCCAGGGAATTTAATTGATCAAAGCAACCCAATTCTTGGCACAAGTGCTTGAAGCTGCAAATCTGTTCAGACCTTGAGCTTACAGCCAGAAACCCCCTAAAGTCACTCACAGGTTTCGCGCTCAGCTTCTACAGGGAGCATGTCCCAGCACTGCAGTAAAGAGGCAGTGATAGAAAATGCTGAGAAAGAGGGAGGCAAAGGGGCTGATTAGACAGGCTCATAAGGATTTGATCTCAAGTGGGCCCACTTGGCTCAGAAAGTTTGGACAATTGGGATTATCTCAGCCCCACAAGGCGGGAAGCCAGAGATGGCGATGGAGCACTGCTGCTTCCTCAAGTCTATCAAACCTTAGCAGCACCTCCAGCCCAACAGCATCGTTTTGTCACATTTATTTTAGCATGTGATGGGGCGATTCCTACTGAGGGTCTGAGGTCAGAGCCACAAAGGACAAAAAGGACAAAGCCTCTGAGGACAGCCACTTAGGCTCCTCACCTGTTTTGAACATGCTGCTCCCATGCCGTAAGCAACCACCTCAAAACCAGGGAGGGGAAGTGGCACAAAACAAAAGAACTGAGAAAAAAATCCCAGCTGGGGAGGCAGCGAGGACACAGGTCTGTACCGCAGCAGTGCCAGACAGGCAGCTCCCAGGCAGGGCAGCGGCTGTGAGGGTTTGGTGGGGAGCGCCGGTCACCGAGCAGCTCTTGTTGCCAGTGTGGGCAGACAGCAGCAGCAGCCGCCGGTGGCTGGGGCGCTGCCACCAGCCCTCGCCTGTTTCTGTTGGCCCCCAGCACCCACAGCCCTGCCGGGACATCCTGACTGGGCTGCTTTGATTGCCGCTTGGCTGTTGCTGGTATCTATAAACACCACCCAAATTACAGCTCTGCTTAAAACCCCAAGCTAGTTACTAAAACAGCCTGAGATCAAGAGCATGGACCTGGCACAGTCCTAGAAGCAGTTGGCAGGGGCAGGCTTTTAAAATTATCTAAATACGGGTTTCTAAGAGAAAAACTAGAAGTTAAAAGAGTGTAAACTCTTGTCATAAATGTTTGAGTGAGATACAGATTGAACAAGGGTCTTTTGGTCTGTTGGCTGTAAAGATGCCTTTTACACTTCCAAAACATCCTCTGTCACTCTCTTTCCCCGCCCGTTCTTTGCTCCTGTGGCTTTTTCCAGCTTGACTCTATATAGAGTTGGTGGCATCTGAAAGGAAAGCTGCCTGTGTTTTATGCTATTCCTAATTTGCAAGAAAAACAAATGTAAATCACACTTCACATTTGCAGTACTGCAAAAGAAAATGTTAGATTTAAGGCTCTGATATGTACAACAGCAGAATCAAATAGTATAGTCGGAGTGATTGGATACCAGGTAAATGATTTTATTTTTTTTTTTAAGGTCTGCTTGGGGAAAAAGAAAGGCTTAAATATGAAATGCCATTTCCCCTTGACTCACTTAGTATTGTTTTGCATTAAAAAGGAAAAAGCCGCATTGTACAAAGCATGAGGCAAGCTGTGTGAGTGGAGTGTGTATGTTAGAGCAACGTACTGAGCTTCGCTGCTTATTTATTAAAATTTTGATACGAGGTGAAACTCAATTTAGTTGATGTCAGCAAGCTGCCTAATGAGGTCTGGTTTTATTTTTTTAATTTTTTTTTAATGAAAGGGCAGCTTTGTGCCTCCTCTAATCAGCTTGACAAAGGACATAAAAAAGCAGAGAGATGTAAATATTACTGTAATTACCAATGAGAAACACCACAGACAAATGTAGGAAGTAGCTGCAGATCTGTCTGCAGACGTAATGGCTGAATATTGTGGGTTACTTGTTCTGCTCTGGAAAGGAAGGGCATTTCGTAAACCGTAAACCACTTTGATCAAAATCTAAAACCAACACCAAATTTGCAGCTTTTTCTCCAGACTCAGACATATTCAGAAAGTACCTCTGACTAAGCATGATCTATTTTCCTGTTCGCTAGTTCTGCAGACACTGGCGTGTCCCAGTTTATGAGCTTTCTGCTAGGCCCACACGGGGGCTTTCTCCTGATCTAGCGGATGGGTAAAACCGCCCTTCGGTCTCAAGCCCAGAGCCCACATTGCCAAGTCTACAAAGAGCCTTAGGGGTGGCAGCAGCAACATCAAAGGTAGGTGCACAGGAAGGTATTGCTACTAACCTAGGAGTTGCTATGCAAATTAAATGATGCAATGTAAGGGTATGTTAATGCCTGCATTAAGCCTCTGAACATGCCCAGTGTGAACCCTTTCCAGAAGCCTAAGCAGATTCATTCTCAGCTGGAGGCTTGTATAATTAATAAAGGCACCGTGCCTTCTCTCCTGACCCAAGTGGCTAGGTACCAAACCATTTATAGCTTTATAGGTTAACACCAACATCCAAAAACGTATTGGCAGCTTGTGCAGATCCTGGCACATTAGCGTGATGTGTTCCCAGTGTGAAACATTACTTAACAAGCGGGTCACTGCATTTTGCATTAGCTTCAGTTTCTGAGTGGGCTCAACATATAGTCCCATGTAGAGTGTATTATGGCAACGACATCTCAAAGGGACAAAGGCATGGATAACTGAAGCAAAGTCCATTTGAAAAAGAAAAAGTAACCCTGTTCTCCCTGGAGATAAAGGCATTTTGAAAAGGGCATTGCCACTGTTCAGGCATCCTGGAGCATACTTCAATATAACACACTGAAGCAGTTCACACATGTTAGAGGGAACAGTGGTTGCTTCTTCGAGTAACAGAGCGGATATAGACTCAGCCCGCTCCTCCACAGCAACAGTCTCCATTTTCCCCATGTGGACGAGCAGCCCGGCTAGCTCTCTGTTCCATCCCCAAACTCAGCTAGCTCATGCGACACTGCTTCTTTACTAGAAGAGAGAGTTTATAAGAGTAGAAAAGTGATTAAGAAGCCACCAGCCCTTCTTCCAAGTGGAGGTGGCTGCTTGACAAGCAAGACTTTCTTGTGCGTTGGTCTCCATAGTTGAGTGCAGAATCAGCCCAGTTTTTGGTGAAGAAGATCTGATAGGAACCAGGCTGATTTTCCACCATGATGCATCAGAAAGCTCGAAGAATAACTCAGCTAATTCTGTGCAGAAACCAGTGTAGGATGCGTACAACGCTAAATGCTCGCATCTGTGCAGTAGCACACTAGGAAACGGAAGCAGTACCTACCAGCACAGACCAGTGCGCTCAGGTTCCCTGGGCCAGATAAAGTCATAAAGTAAAGGAATGATCTATCACGTATGTAGTGCATTAGAGCTCTTCATTAACAGAGGGACTAATCAATTTATGGAACTCATGAATCAGTAAAGCTATTACTTATAATGATTATTGGCAAATTAACATATCACAGTGTACTGACCCCGATTCATCTCCAGCGTACGCCTACCCATACACAGCCAGTAAAGGGCCCAGCACTGCTGGCTGCATTTCCACTCTGCTCGGCCAGACTGGGGCCACTTAGCAGCTGGGATAAAAAAAAAAAAAAAAAAAAACAACACTGCACAGTCGGCCTCCATGGTTTCCACTTCGATAATCATACATGTGTACAGAAGAGAGTAAAGCAAAAAAAAAAAAAAAGTTAAATATATGGAAGATCACAAGTCTCGGCCTCTGGGCATGAGTTTTAAATCCACTCAAGGGTTACATACAAGCAGACCCAGTAGCTGGGATTCAACCATGAGAAAGAGAGAGATTCCTTGCCAACTTCTGATGCTGATCCAGTTGGCCACTTAATGCTTCCTCCCATTTTGAAGATAACATAATCCAGCAGATAATTTGGACCCAGCTTTAGCCCAACAAGAATCCTAGTGAGGAAGAAGGTCTGTTTACACACTAAAGCCCCAGGGCCAGGCTGCCTGCACCCCAATAGAGCAGTGGTCCTACGAGCTAAATCAGCCAGAGTGGGATACATGCAAACACCTCCATGCAAGATTAAAATTATTTTTAAAAAAAGAAAAAAAAAAAAAGTGGTACTATTGAAAGTGCACTCAACCACAAAGCACAGTAGGCCACATGTATAAAATGATCCTTTATTAGCAATCCTGTGGCTTTAAACCAGAGGAGACATGGGCTTTGAAATCCTACAGACAGACGATCATTCCCTATTTAATTCTACTAGGCTTTTTCACAGAGGCTTTTTACGGTCTAAACTGACATTCTTCTCTCTATTCATTACCGCATTCCTGGCCTAAAAACTGTATGACAAGGGAAAGGAAGTGGAAAATTAGGTTACAGTGCAAACAAACATACTGAAAACATTGCACATTTGAAAATAAATTAAGTTTAACTATACTTCGCAAAGGTTAACTTCATAGGTTTTATTATTAGAAAATATCAAAACACTGTTCATTTACTGCAGGGCTCTCCTGCCTGCTGCTTTGTTTCTGGGTCATGCAAGTGTCACGAAGGGTCAGCTCCACATTACTTACAAGCCACGGTTGCTTAACAAAGTAATCCACAATCTTTCCAACATTCATCCGCTATTAAGCGCTCTTGCATAGGGTATCGTCGACATCAACAAGGCACTCCTAGGCTCACCGACACAAGGAAGCTCCTACCAGCTGAATCCTTGGCCCTCTGAACAAACATGTAAAGGGCAGGAGATGCCAGCCCACCTTAAATCAACATTTCCCCACTGAAATCAGAGGAAGCATGCTGCTCTAGGCCAGTGGAAAGCACAGCCTTGACACCGGTCATATTGCTGTTTACTGAATTAAGGTTTAATCAGAGGTTACCATTGGCTTTGCTCATTCATTCCAGCTTATTTTTGTCCCCAAAACAACAGCCCCACCAATACAAAGAGTGGCCAAAATTGTACGATATTAGTGCAGGGCTCTGTACACTTCTCTGATCTACAAAGATGAGTGGTTTGGATGTTGGCTATGCCCAGACGCACCCTCCAGCTCCACCCTGATGCCACTTAGCACTGCACAATCCTAGCCCCTCTCTCCTTTCCTCTGCTCCATTTTTCATGGGAAGGGAGTAGAAGCACCAGAGGCTCTTGCATATTCCAGCCAGGTCCCCATGCAGGAAGGTTAGGAGATGACAAACACCACAACCCACTATAGCATGCCTTCACGGGTCAGTTTAGAAATCTTTGTGTCTGTTTCCTACATGTTAAATTTGGACACGTATATTTGCAGTTATGCATGCCAAAGAACAAGACCTTGTTGTGATTGTGAAAGGGAGAAAAAGTCTGGTTTGAGGCAATGTATCAGACATGGTGTAACTGGGGAAAAAAGCTCACTGTTCATAGCTACGCAGGGTCTTCATGGGTTTCATCTTTGTATGCAAGTTAATTGTCAGTCCCCTGCCCTGGTGCCATCACTCCACAGCTCCCTCTTGCTGAAACTGCCCAGTCTTCTTGACTAGTGCTACGAACACACGTCTTAATCATCACCACCTTAAATGGACTCTACAGAGTAAACCGCAGAAGCCCAGTTGCAATATTTACTTTTCTACAATGAAAGTCCCCCAGGGAAAAAAGAAGAGGTGGGGATGGGGAAGGGACCCTTTCTTCCTTCCGAGCACTCAGCGTAATTACATTCCTAATGGTGAATTTATGATATCTTATCTTATGCACAATGAATGCTCTATGTGGGTCACCAGATTTGATATGACACTAAAAAGAAAGAGTAGCTCACGGTTAAACAAAGCTGGAGAACTCGATGGCCAAGTTTTTGTTCTGTCAAGCACCAACATTTCATCACCTTGAGGGCATTATTAAACTTGCCAACCCTTTTGCTCCTCTTATTAGTAAGACATTTCCTGGAGAACAGGAAAGGAGGAGGGGAAGAGGCACTAAAACATACTCTCTAAAGACTTGAAGACATTTGTCCATTTTATGACTCTTATTTGTTCTTGCTGTCTCTGTTCTTCCCATTGTGCTTCGCCCCCATTTGGATTGTGTTGACATCGCTCCTTTGTTATCTTCCTAAATTAGCTGTAATGAAGTCCTTTGAGCTACATGTGCATGCCTTATTTTTTCGGTTTTCGCTTCTCTGAACCGTCCCCTATTCACTTTCCCTCACACTAGAGCCTCCCTTCCCCCAACACACAACATGCTTTCTAATCTGCTTTTCATTTGCTCCCTTTCACCTTTGGTTACCCAGTGGCCAACAGCCAGTGTACTTTACAAAATAAATTACATTATAACTGACTCTCACTGAGAAGTGATAGGCACCCATGTGGATAAAGCTGAGTATCTAGAGCAGGAACCATCTGAAATTTCAGTGCCCCAAAATACAAGAACAAAGGGGGGGAATCAAAAGAAGATAACATGAAAAAACCCTGAAAGGGCACTTGTAATTTCTGGCACGTGCAAACAAGTCTAAGGGACGTTTGTAGCCATAAAACCACTGGACTGCAGATCATGTAGCTGTACTACAGCAGCCTGCCTGGTCATCTGACCGTCACTTGACTAGATTGGAAGCTGGTTTTATGTAGCATCTTTCGTAATCGTGGTATTTCACAGCACTTTACGGAATAATGAGTTAGCATACTGCAGCTATTATGCACTTAGCAATAGCGCACAGAAAACCTTGCACATCTAGAATCAATTTTATTGAGAAGCTGATGGGCAGGGCAGACGGGTTATTCTCTGCCTTTTTGTTTTGAGAAGTGTCATGGATCTTTAGCTTGCCTCTTGCAAGGCAATATAAAAGCTGGGCTGCATCTTCAAAGAGGTGTGTTTTCACTGAGTGGTAGCTTGCTTAAAGTGGGTTTCAAGGACTCTATATCCCAAGAACTGCCTCCTATTCCCTGTTAGGATGATGGGAATATTTCCATGATTAGCTGCTATTATTTCATCATCCTGGATCTACTTGAGAATTTGCCTCAAAATATACACAAAGTGGAATGATTCAAGTAGAAGAGGGAGAGGGTACCATCCCTGAATGGCAGGTCCCAGGGGCAGCAGCGGTTTCTTACATAGTCTATGATTTGTTAGCCATCTGGCTGGATATTTACATATTATTCTTTTATGCATGTATGCATTAATGCACCTGTGTACCTACAGGTAATGTTACACTGTGTGGCATACCCTATGAGCTTGTACCACTGGACACATCCATGCCTCTCCAGTGCACGCTTACTGTAAGAGTAATGCACAAGTACACCACTCTCCAGGACCCCTTTGGGAAGGTGGGTTGGTGGGGAGACCCTCTCTGACTGCTCCTCTTTCTCTGTGAAGCATCTGACACGCAGTCTTTGGGGATGGGCCTAAATTCTTCTCCTGGAATTGATCTCAGCCTTGCACATCTCCACTGACTGAGAAATGAGACGGGCCATCAGTGACTGCACCTTCCTCGCTGACATCCTGTCCTGGTAAATCTACCAGCTGAAATTGGTTTTTTTGGTTGAAAGTTAACTCACACCATTAACTCAAAACAGACCCCACAGCTTCCAGCACAGGGTCATAGTAGGACCCAGGACCTTATTTTTTACCAAAGTTCTTCAATATGTTTTTTCTTGCTTAAATGAAAGGCGAGATCAGCACTAGTAGTGTGCTAGTTTTAAGTTTTCATTATTTTTTATTTTTCTGAATGCAAACCGTATTCAGAATTTTTCTTATCACTCCGTTCCACAGTGGCGTTGTAATTCTCCTGGGTGTTTCCCAGGAAAGCCATAAATACCCTGCAAGACCCCAGCAACGTTTGTAACAGTGATTATTGGGAGGGAATCACAACTGCTAACATCAGATATCCTTTAATTTAGAAACAACAGACACAAGAAAGGCAACACAGCTCAGCAAAATGGCGTTTGAGGAACTTACACCCTCTGCCTGCCCCCCCTTCCTCTTGCACTTCGTCTAGCTCATCTTTTTAAATGTTAAGCTCAGCAGAGCAGGAGTTGTCCTCCCTTTCCATAGAGGAGCTTACACATGGGGGCCTTACTACGGAACATCAGGAGCCTTTTGCGTGTTACAGTCATGGAGCCATACTCATGCTGTGACAATTTCCCAACCACACTGACAGCCCACTTTTATATGATGCATAGCTCTTCCTATCCACCTTGGATTTCATGTAAGAAAGGAAATTCTCCAGCCTATATGGTTACAATGAAACTTTCAAAACAAATAAAATGCAGAAAGATGTTGTGACACGTTACCTACAAACCTGGAAGATAATAGCTCTCAGAGGTCAAACTACTACATTTAACCGAAAGAAGTGTTAACTCTTACATCTGATAAGAATATCAATGTCACTATTCAATATGTGACACATTCTCTTTGCAGAAATACAAAGACAATCCGTTTATCCATTAGTGCAGGGTGTCACATCAATTACTGAGATAAATGCATCAGGGAAACTCAATTGCTCTGATAGATTTTTACCAAAGTTAAAGTTGCATTTGCTCCAACCCCAAAGGAAGGAAGACCATCCATTCCCCATTACTTAAAATCTCCACTGCTACACAAATAAGAAATCCCAGCCAACTTTCATGACTTCATGGGTGCAAAATCTCTCAAGTAGTGTCCCATCAGGCTCTCTGTTCCCCTGCAACTACAGGGCAAACGTCTGCCTTCAGTTCGTAGATCTGTGGTGCAATTGAAAAATGAAGACTAGGGCATCAAGCATTAGTGATGCTTAGCCTTTCCCTGTCCCCTCCCGTGCACGCATCAGGCATTATCATCACCATTTTGGACACAGGAAAGCTGTTACAGCTATGGGCTCCTTTGAGCAGTAGAAGAGCAGAGCTGGTTATCTATCAGACAAGATTTGTAAACAGGGTGTGGAATATTGCATGGAAGGAGCAGAAGAGCAACACCAAAGTAAACACTACTGTGACATTTTCACCTTCCCTTCACCACCCCCCAGCCTGAATTTATGTGCAGTAAAGCACATCATGCATTTCTTTTGATGGACAATTGGGTGGGCCACAATGAGTTTAAAAATCAGTATAAAAATCAGTGCCAAGCATGTCCTTAAGGGAGCTGCAACCCTTGATGACGAGTTTCACCACTGCAAGTGTGAACTCTTTCCCCCACTCATCAAGGATGGATTTTCATTCAGGTGACAAAGCAACACCCTCAAAAGCTGTATTGTTCCCACCGGTCTCTAGTCACTGCAAAAGCTGATCTCTGGACAGGTCAGGTAGCTTCCCAGTTCTCACATGGTACTAGCCCAGGTAAAAGGTGAATACAGAGCACAGTAAAACGGCTTGCAGGGGCCTTGGAGCTCCAATAGACATTTCTAATCTTGTTAGCCTGGCTTTATGGTTTAGAAGTCATACTGAAACCCCCAAGGGTTGAGGCCCTTGACCAAACCTGCACTGCCTTACACCTCTTATGCAGCACCCTGGATCCATTTAAACCCATTATTTATTAGCTTCTGGAATCACAGCTGACAGAATACCACAAGCAAGGCTAACACTGGCTTTCCCAGGACTGGCAGATGTCAGAAACACTCAAAATCTGGTGAGAAATTTTCATCTCAACAGATTTCTCCAAACTAGGGAGCTCTACATAACTCACACAACTTCTTTAAGCACAGCTTAGCTTTCAGGTCCTGACCTTATCTGGAAAAAGGTACCACAAAGGCAAATATGAGATGTAGTGTTTGAGAAGCAGCCAAAACTTTTTCAGAGTACAGAAATACCTCGTTCACTCTGAATTTGGAGCCCAGGCCTGTGTTTTACTCTATTTAAAGCAGTTCACTAAATAAGGGGGTCCACATTCTACAAAAATGCTTCAAAAGGGCAAAAGGCAAGCTGGACTTGTTGATCTTTTCTATCATATGCTCTCATAGGAGGATGACTCTCTGGAGACTTTATCCATATTTCAAAGGACAAGTTGTGATTCCTGAACTGATTTCAGCCTGTATCATTTCAGTCCCAAGTGTGTTGGCACAGTTAATGAAAACACACCCAACAGCAAAGCAGCCCTGTTGCTAACATTTCACCCTTTGTATGCAAAGTATGCACATGCACATTAGTCACACTGCTGTACTGTAACCTAAGCGCTTGCATGGTTTACTAGCACACCAGGGGCGTTTCTTTAAATTTTGGAGGTAAGCAGAGTGATCCACAAGATGCAGTTTCAGCTCACTTGTGAGCTCCTCTGCTTGAGGAACAGCTCCTGCTGGATTCCTCAGACCACCCCACCCCACACACCCCCAGACATCGTCTTTGAGGATGAAGAGGGATGGAAAACACATCTGAGAAACAGGAATGATATTGTGCCTCTCGTCCCACAGTCCAGGGATTCAAGCAATCTCCCAGGAGGCTGGGAACCCACCTTCAGTTCCCTCCTCTGCCTCAGAGCCTGAACGCACACTCCCACCTTTGAAGACCCCCATCCCAGAGTACCCAGTAAGATGGTGGGTATTCGGCTATTCAAATTTGACATGAACCACACAAAATAGTCCCCCCGCTTCAGCAGGGCAGCTGAACAGGGAACAGTCAAACAAGGTTTTGCAGAGCCCTGTTGCTTGTTATCTCACCTTGTCAAACACATTTTCTTAACTCTAAACTTAATTTTACCACCCATTTATTAATTATTGACTTCCTAATCAAACGCTAGCAAACAAGGCATTAAATAAACTGAGCAGCACTACCAAGCC
Organism: Numenius arquata; assembly: GCF_964106895.1. NCBI lineage: Eukaryota > Metazoa > Chordata > Aves > Charadriiformes > Scolopacidae > Numenius > Numenius arquata. The sequence goes on along the minus strand of NC_133579.1, from coordinate 65,017,171 downwards.
ATTTGATAAACTAGAAATAACACATCAAAGGCTACAGTCTCATGGTAATACAAGTTCTAGTTAAAGGCCTCCCCACGCACATACGCCTTGATCTGTTAAGGTTATTAAAACGGCAAGCACAGCTGTATTTTTAATAAAATAATTAGCTCCTTCAGTCTGTTTTGAGTGATGTTCCTCATTTTAGATTCAATTTAAGCTTCATCCCATCCAAAGCAGCGTATGATTGCAAATTATCTATATCACAAATGAAAGTTACTGTGGTATTTAAAAACTAATTATTAACTCAACATTGTAATGGCTAGAGCCTGTAAGGCGCAGAGTCCTTGAAGGCCATTGTAATTCACAGGCATCAAGGTGTCAAACAGCCTCCTACAGAAAGCTGTGAGCTACAACACGGCATCCCATTGCAGAAATGTCCCCAGAAAGCCCATGTTTGAAAGCATTTGACACTTCCTATAGACAGCAGGCAGCCTCTGCCTAGGACAAGTTTGTGAACTTCTCTACAGCAAGGTTAGTTTAAGTAATAATAATATTTATATTCTAAAGAACACTGTTTAAATACACCTCCCACACAATGAGATTTCCTATTTTTAGAAGAAGTATGCCTGCACATCAGAAAAAGTGAGTAGCAAAGATCAGGCGAGAAAGTTTGAAGTCAAAATTCTATTTTTTTTCTTTTATTTTACTGGGGCTGGAGAGGGAGATGTTTGATATTTTATTTAGCCACCTCCAGTAGCTCTCACACAGAAGTCAGCAGAAATACTGAAATCCCAAGTGAACTTCATGAGGTCTGCCACGAGCACTCACTACTGCTGGGTATGGACTAAATGCCCCAAACTCTGTGTACTGAAAGTCTGTAATACACACATAACTCTTTGCCTGACAGAAAGGGATCAAATTTAAGTTCCTCCCTGTCAGGGAGTGCCCGATGAGCAGTGCTGCACTCTGCTCCATCAGCACAAGCATGGTGCTACCTGGGGCTTGTTGCCCAGCTTCATGCAGAGCTAGCAGGGCCCAGGGCATCACCTCTTGGAGGTAGGATCTGGGCTTCTCTGCCTCCACCATCTCACCTTGGGCGCAGACATGCCCCCTTCCTTCAGGCCCTCATTGAATCAACGACCTTGCACATTGGTGGGAGACCATGGTGCTTCAGTTAAGAGGGAAGAGCACAGCTGTGAGCTTTTCACACAGAAGAGCTTGCAGCGCTGCCCTGCAGAAGCACTGGCTAGGGGCACCTTCCCATCTCGGGCAACCATGCCATGCCAATCCCCATCCTCCCTCTAATGAGAAATGCTTTCTACAGGGACTGGGATTTGTGTTGGGAGGAAGAAAAAGAGCACTTTGGAAATCCTGCTAAACCCACTTTCTGAATCTGGGACAAGTCATTAATTATTTTACAATAATAATGCCTGAAAGTCAAAGATGACTGAGCAGGCTGCTGAAATTAGAGGGTTTTATCACAGCAGCGAAATGGAGGGGTATTTAGGTTGTAATTGCAGTGCGATGTTCTTTGCTGCTGTTCCCCTTTATGGAGTTTCTTCCTGGCTTGTAGGGCACTGACCTTCCCTCACTCTTTGCAGGAATGTGTGGCCATCACTCTCATGTCTGTAATAAAATCCTGCACCCAGGGCCTCAAACAAAAATAAACTTTTCACCTTGAGCAGAGCATGTAATTGGTGCTGTTTGAGCACTTTTCACAACTGGCAATTTTTGCACTTTGGTTCAATTTTGTTCTCTGAGTCCATAAGTAAGTAATATCTTGCCCTGGATAATATATTGAGAAAGGTAAGGTGATTATAGAAATTGCTAAAACAGAAAAGGTGGCAGGTAATGGCATCAACATGAAGTCACAAATTCGCTGCAGGCAGGACATAACAAAAGAAAGGAAAATAGGCTTTTCAATGGATGTAAGCAATGAGACAGATAAAGGCACAAGAAAAGTTAATGTGCTCTTACAAAATCAGAACTGAACTTTCAGAATTTATTGATATACTGTTTATATATACGTACTCATCTAAATTCACCTCAAACGTGCTCTATTCTGTAAGCAGCCTGCCAAGAATTAATAAAAAGAATATATGTATATTTCTCTGTATTTACTCTTCTGCCAGTATTTCACATAAACAGACCAGAGGAAGGAGGGGGAACACACACACACGCAAATAAAATGGTTGAACACTGTGCAATCCTTTAAGGTTTTTGGCTTCAAGATTTTTTGTAGCTGCCAAAAAAAAAAAAAAAAAAAAAGGCAAAATGTTTTCACTCAAGCAATCAAACAGCACTCATATCCTACTTAAACTCCAGTGACAGACTGCCAGTAATGCTCTGTGCTAACACCAAAGTATAGAAGATACACATAGACCCAAAACCCCACTGGTTAGCATTTTCTCTTATCTGTTTATTTCTCCTATGCACTGACAGTGATTATATTGCTCCTTCATGTGCTGGCTGTGCTAAACTTTTACAGCTTCCTGCACCCATGAAAGTGTGCACTAGCGTTCAACCACTTCCCCGACAGTTATTCTGAGCGAGCCTGCACTGGAACCGATTTATTCCAGCCTCTTTTTAGGCTGTTTCCCCACAGACAGGCTGAATGCAACCGTGCTGAGAGCTCCCATTTTTCTTTGCACAACAGGTCATCAGAACAGCTTCCCAGTTTGTCAGCAGGCACCACGCACGTATCATAACCAACGGACTCGACCTGTCACATAAGGGAAAATGCTGAAAAGATCGGTTTTCCTACTATAATGCGGCCCTGTCATACAAAACCATTGCACTGATTATCCCAGAGGCTTGGGACCATGACACATGGGTTCTACCCTGTATTTTACCACTGGCATCTTCTTGTGGTTACTCTTCCTATATCTCAACAAATGTAAATCCTCAGGAATGAAAAACACTTAGGGATTCATCCCTCCTGAGTTCATGCATGTTTCAAAAATAAAGAAACAACCCTGGTGCACAACTTCATCAAAAAAAAAACATGCTTTCCTTTTGAAGGTTTTTCTGCAGAGAACACATTACCAGAAGTATGTTGAGGTAGGCAGGAAACATTGCTTCTGTGATGTGAGACTTCAAAACAGAGAAATATATTCTATTTTCTGAAGTCCTGGTTTGGGAGGTGTTTTTTTGGTCTTCCCTCCCACCCCCCAGCAAAGCTGCCGCAGTTCAGAGCTATCATCTTTGTTTCATTCATGGGTCCTGGCCCAGCTCCAGAGGACGGGGCTTTCTCTGATAATGCTGGATACTTCTTTAGGAGACGTTTAAAAGCTCCATCAGGAACACAGTGGTCTGAAAGATTGCCAAAAATCTGACTGACTTTATAAGCTCTATTAGTGGTCAGCCTCACTAGCAGGGTTTGTAAGCACTGCCAAACTGCTCTGGCTGCAGTTAGACATGCTGTGCTGGCCGCAGCTGATGCAGGCTAAAAGGTGTACCCCACCCCATCTCTCCCCTAGCTTGTCACCACCCTTCCTGCCAAAATTTACCACCCCCTTATATCTGACAGTGCAGCTTCACATGCAATCACCTCCTTGGCCAGCTGTGTTCATACAAGCCGGGTTGAAAAAATACCATGATTAGAAATGCTTCAGCTAACCAAGGTCATACAGCCAGACATGGGACAAGGGCAGCTGCTTCATCCCTGGAGATATTCAAAAGACGAGTTGACACGGTGCTCGGGAATATGGTTTAGTGTTGGTGGTGGTTTGGTTTTTTTGGTGGGTTTTTTTAAGGTTGAACTAGATGATCTTAAAGGTCCCTTCCAACCTAGGCGATTCTGTGATTCTGTGAGGTGGGCAGGTTGGGAAGGTTGTGAGCTTCAGCAAGCTGAGCACCAGGCAAGACTTGGGGGCAGCAAGGAGCTCGTTGGTGGGTCCCATTTCAGGAAGACCTGAAAGGAGAGCACTCTTCTCTTGGAGGTTTCCAGCAGCTCTATCCAACACAGCAAATCCTCAACCCCTGCAAAAGGCCATTGTTCTGCTGTTTCCAACACAATGCCCAAAAAAACATAGCCAAAAAGCTTCACATACAAAGACAAAACCTCTCGTTATCTCGAGACAATTTCGGACACCAGGAAGCTTGCATAAGTTTCTATTAATAGCAGTAACAGATTATCTAAATGGAATGAAAGGCAGCTAATACTAAACTTGGTGCATGGGTTAGTCCATAGACAAAACATGTTGCCTGCTTTGTTGTAACTGTTCTCACATAAACACAAGATATTTAAGGAACAAACCTTAACTAACAGTGCATTTGGGTGGGTTTTTCCTCCCTCTCCCCCTCCAAACACGTAGAGCTTCTCCATAAATTTCAGTCCTGATGTTTCCTAAGAAATATATTTGGGGGGCAAGAGGAGAAAAAGAGAGGACAGAGGCTGTACACCACCACATCAGCACAGCCCCAGCTGGCATACGTGCCCCGAGGCACACAGTGCAGCCCCCAGATCTGTATTTCAACTATAGAATACATTAGAGTGACCGAAGCTGTCCAAAGGCCCCCAGGGATATGTATCTGCCACGGAGTGATCCCTTCCATCCCCCTCTCCCCGTACATATACTTTTACAGAATTGGCTCTCAGTCTTTACTGTGACACTCTATTTTAATTAAAACACACAAAGCAGACAGATGATTCATAAGAAAACCTCCCCAACAATAACAAACGTCCAACAGACATTGCTTGGACTGGCCATCTCTCTCAACTATTAAATCCTCTTAAAAAAAAAAAAAAAAAAGCTCTAGAGAGCTGAGATGCAGGCAGCCTTCAAAAGCACCTTTATAATTCATCTTCTTTTACAGCCTACCACAAGACTACTGTAGGCTTGCTATACTTAAAATAGTGCTTGGACTCTTCTTTTTCTACATCTATCCCCTCTGGGGATACCTCCCACTGCCTTCCTCACCACTGAAAAGCTGAAACACAATAAAATCCAGCAATCTCTTACCACCGTGGCTACAGAGGTAAATCTGAGCAAGGAACCTGGGTTCATGACAGAAGACTCTCCAGAAAACAGAGTGATGCCCGACATTGTTGGAAAAAGCCAAGGATATTATACAGCAAATGAAGGTGTCTGCTACAAGGAGCAGCTCTTCCCTTACAAGACCCCCATGGGACCTCACTTTGTAGTGACCAACCTGTTTCTATAGGACTTCATCTCACAATAGAGCAGCAACAGGAGGTGCCACAGGGCTCAATGTTCCCCAAGGGTATAGCACCCTACCAACCAACTCACTCCCTCTTCCACTTCCAGGATCAGCAGACTCCCCCAACAACCATCTCTCCTATAGGACAGCTCAGCTTTGAGAGGACCACCTCTCCCCAACCAGGTGGGAGATCAGATCCCTTCCACCTCTTCACCACCAAAACAAGCCAACACCTTCCTAGCACACAGGAGAAAGGAGGGAGACATGATTTAAGGAAGTGAAACCATGGCAGTGCTGAGCACTGTGGATACCAGAAGTCTTACAGATTTGTGGTTCTAGTGGTAGTTATGGTGCCCAGTGTTGGTACAGCATGTATCAGCAATCCAGCTGCGCTGGAGACACACTCAGAAACCAAACCTCTGTGAGCTATGAACTGCTGCCCTCATCTCAAGATGATTCACTCAGATGCTAAAACTTTAAATGTCACTGTTGTTAGCTCACAGCTCAGCAAAACACACAAGAAAGACTGGGGAGGGATGGATTAGGAAAGCCTGCATGATTAGTGTGAGTCACAGCTCATTTTGGCACCACCAGTGAATAGGCCATGAGCCCACCATTTTTTCCCTGCCTTCAAGAAGCTGAACCCCAAGACAGGCCATCTGAGCCCATCTACAAAGGGTCTAGGCTTCAAAGGGAAGCCAAACCAAATGAGCCAAGCAGAGCTCATGGGTGTATTTCAAGCCCACAGAGGGAGAACTCAAAGGGTCTGAAAACATTTGCACAAGACTGTTTATCGTAAGAGAAACATGGTTTTCCAGCTGTAGCCATCTTCATGGAGGCTTAAGGAACCCTTGTTCACAAAGCCTACACTACCAAAGGCTGAATTTCTGCTCCCCTCCAAGTCAGATATTTTTAACAGCTCTGGTTTTGCTGAGCAGACTTCTAACTGGAGCTTTCCCAGTGCAGTTACCAAAATGTATGACCAACTCCAGTCTTCCTTGACCCAGCTTTGCATCTTACACCAGAAATGAAGGTACAGGCTCCATAGTCACAATGTTGCATAGAAGTGGAGTTTGCCAAGTTGACAGTGTGCCAAGCATGCATGGTTTTGCTGAGGAGCAGGCAACACAACGCCTGTTGCTTTCTGTTAAGTGTGGGTAACAAAACAGAGTGGAAACTCTATCAAATACAATGGAAATAGAGATTTTTGTGGTAACGAGCAAGGAAGTTATTGCTGCAGGCCAGAGAGCAAAAATCCATAAGAGCCAATGGATGCAGGGCAGAGCAAAGTGCATGGTTTGGAGAATACGGACAGAAGAAAATAATTTATGCTAATTAAAGGATGTGCCATGGAGAGGGCAGTGCATGGACAAGAGAAGTCCTTCATTTTTTTCAATTCCAAGACTGCTGTGACCACAGTACAATTTAAACACCATAGTTATATTACCATATTACTTACTTTTTCTTAGTTCTTTCCTAAGAACTTGGAAAGATTAGAAACAGCACAGCACTGCCTTTCTTGCATTTAGGAAGAGTCTTGCCATGACTACAGTGATATTGCCAGTAAATAAATTGGATATGGTACCACTAGGCACATCAAGGACATAAGAAAATGGGACAGAAGACAAACAAATGCACTTACATGCAAACCTGTGGTAACACTCTGACTTTACATCTAGGTTATCAAGGCTTCCAAACTGAAAAGAGGAGCTTTACAATAACTTTACCATCTCTCCATTAGGTAAATGCCACAGCACTGTTGTTGGAATTGCTGTGCTAATCAAGGCATTGTATTTAAAGATCAAATTTTTACAAGTCCAGAGACAAAGCTGTCTAAGGTCATTCCTGATGCTTGGTTATATTTTGATTTCATTGCATTTTATTCCAACTCCAGCTTCACAGCTGGAAGAGCTAGGGTCCTTCTCTTATCTTGCAATGGTGTATGATGTTACTGGAGAACTATACAAGGGTAGGATTGAGTCTGCAGGTCCATGGAGACCTTAATTAGTCTAAGCCAGGGTTGTGGCATGCCAGTCCTCCTCCTGCTTGTGCATTTCCTCTTTCTCCTTCACCAGTGCTGGGAGTTGTCCAGTTACGTGGCGAGCTGGCTTGCCACCAGCAGCAGAAAGCTCTGCTCCCTGAAGCAGCTCTCTCTGCGATTACAGGAGCAACAGTTTGGGCATTAAGTTAGAAATTAACTGGTCAATACTTCAGTTGTGGTTCCAGAAGGAAGAGGTATCAGTGGTGAAATGAACAGGTCTCCAAGGTCAACATATCTATTAAAGCAAGCATACAGTCTCCTTTCCCTGACCATTGTAGAAAAATCTGAAGAAATTACTTCTTTGCCCCCTTTTTTTTTTTTTTACCCAAAAAGCACTCTACATTTTTCTTCAGGACCACACTCCTGGTGATTCCTGACACTTCACTCCTCTCTCTCACACTTAAAAAACACACACATCCATCCTGCTGGGATGGAGACCCCTAGACTTCTGCCCGCATACTTCAAAACTAGTATCCTGTGCACTGGGCAGTGTCACCTGTCAGACTAATTCAGCCTAAATTAACTACTCCTACTCACCTTTCTCTTCAGAGAGCACTGCTGCCCACCACTTCCAAGCAGATTTCATCAGCCCACGTTGTTGAAGTATTAGAGATAATGGGCAGACCTATTCTTTTTTTTGAAGGATTTAAACCAGACCCTCTTATACATTTTGATGATGCTGTTGGTGCTCAATATGGCTCTATTTGGTTGGGTTTTCTGTATATATATCTCCAAAAAGATACTTCCCAGTTAAAAATAAATCTTGTTTAATAAATAAATAAATCAAAACATCCACTCAGAAATAGATTCCCCCAAATCCTTTCCCTGTCACTGGAGCATGATGCTCAATATTGCCCTTTGCTTTTTGATATGCTGGGAAGAAGGAAAATGAACTAAGAACATTTCAAACTTGTTTCCTGCACAAATTCATGTAAGCATTGTTGATATCTATTGCAGATGTGCGAGTTATGTTTGGATACAGGCTCCAGTGCCTCACAGCTTTCAGCCATACACAGATTGACAAAGGCAGAGTCAAAATAGCTCTTTTCAGTTTCCCACAGCACCAATGTCATTCACCCTAGCACAGATGATCAGCATTTCCCTGATTCCCAAGCATCAAAGAGCCTCTTACAGAGCTGAACAATCCTTGTGACAAGACAGCTTGGGGAGAGAGGATTTCCCAAAATCCCACATGAATTTTGGGAGCTGCTCAGTCTCTGTGTGTACCTGTCATCAATTACTTATTCTCTCTAGGACAGCATAAACCACCAACATACCAGAAAGTTGCTGTTATCACTCACTGCAAAGGGCTGACTTTTTTTCTGCTATGCCGAGCATCAACATGAAAGAGCCCTTGAGCAGGTGCAGACCAATGTCTCTTCTAAAGAAGTTACTACCACCCCCCAGCATCTCTAAAGTAAATGCACACAATAAGGAGCTGCTATGTATTGGTAGGGGGTGGGGAAAGGCAGGAGGACATTTTGTTCTATGTTGTTAAGTCCTATAAAGGCATTGGGTTAGGTTTATCAGCAATGGATGGATTTGGGGTTAAGATCATCGGGACAGGAAGATTTAAAGGCACCCTTATTTCCAGTGTCCTTCCTCTTTTTATGGTGCCCTTTTTTTTTTTCCACAAGTAAATTAAAATTGTTGCTGCAGTATTGCTGACCTCTTTCACACAGGGCATCAAATCTCCAAAGAGTCCCTTAAAGCCCTGTCCTTTCCCAGTGCTGTATCCTATTAGTGCACTGACCCTTTGTGCATCCAGCAGAGCTGCTAACCAAAAAATGCCTTTGGAATCCAAAAGCTGCAGCACAAAGGCAGCCCTTGGGTTTGAATAGGGCAGAGCGGAGGGTTTATTCCTCCTTGGAGCGAGCTCTTCTCCGTGGCACTGGGGTTACGGCAGAGCAGGCAGGGAGAGAGTTTAGGCCCTTCAGCAGATGTAATTCTCCTACTGAAAAGGAAACAAATTGGAGTCTGTACCAAGGGTTTCCCAAAACAGAGCTCTTACCAGCTGACTTTGGTGGCATAAGCAGCCTCAGATAGAGGCAACTTCTCAAGCCTACTTCACCATTGGGGAAAAACTCTAAGGAAAAAAGTCAGGGTTGCAATCTAGATCAGCAAACCAGCAGTCCGGTTGTGTACCACAGAAGGGCATCCCATTCAGAATGTAATAAAGGGAACATTTGAAAAACAAAGCGTCTTTCAGGTATTAGAGCTACAAAAGCTTTCTTGAAACTTTCCTTAAATTTAAAAGATGGTAGCAGAGTGCCTATCAGCCCTATCAAGCTAACTTTTAAATAAGATAGCGAAGTTGGTTTAGAAAGCAGCTTCTTCCTTCACGTTTCCAGAAGTTTTGAAAAGGAGTGGGAGGTATCTACACGTAGAGAGCAAATAGATGTCCTAGATTATCTGGGGCAACCTCAAAATACAGTGACTGTTCTGATGAACACAGCTGGTCTTCACGAAGAAAAATCCAAAATTAAATGGTATCCCAGAGTAATGCATTATCTCTCACAAGGTACTCCCACATCCCAAATGCTTGCTTTTCTTTCCCTTCACCCACCCCGACCAAAGAATTCTTTACGCAAGATATTTTCTTGCTCAGTAAGAAATTTGGGGGAAAAAGGTGAAAGACAGCTGAACTTCTGAAGATTTCTATCCTATCACAAACAAGAGATCACAGGAACACAGCTATGTTTAGCATTTCAGGTGAAAGCTTTTGTATCTGCAGTTTCATCTGCTTCCCCTTCTATTCCCACCGATCACACTTTGTTCACAGGTCACTTAAGACTTCTAATTTCTCTTATCCTTCAATTAAGGTGCTTAAGATAGGAAATAAAGACTTAAAGATTGGATGTCTACACCTATTATAACACTTGCCATGATCTGCCTTTCACACTGTCATTACCACCTTCCTTTAACAGGTAAGTTCAGAAGCCCTGCTAAGTCTGCAGACAAGTTAACAGGAGGCTTACAATGATACATTTGTCACTATACTACTGAAGTCAAAACAGAAGTCTGTTTTTCTTCCTTTCTCCATCTCAACACTTAAAACACTTTTTATTTATGTATTTAACTAACCTACCTGGTTGACTGACTGTGCCTTCCAGCAGAAAACAGATTTCGGTGTCTGGTCCCTTCCCTTGATGCAGCCCAGAGGAATCCTGGCTCACCCAAATTCCTGAATCACCTTGGCTGCAAGGGAAGCGTGGGACAAATCCCATGGAGCTAATACTGAAAACACAGCACTCAGAAGAGCACTTCATGTGCAGAGGCTTGGAATTGTCTATCAAAGATTTTAAAAATACTGCAATACTGATTCTTTAATATTTAATCAACTTTGATAACAGTACCTCATCTTCAAAATAAAAATTAAACATGAATGCTTTGTGGATATTTGAAGCTACAAAGATACATAGTGTGGCCTCTGTGGTCTAAATAATAACTTCTTATTGGTAGGTTAACTCCTTTAAGTGGAGCCAGGAAAGATATGAATAAAATAAGAATATTGAGGGTAATACAGTGAAAATAATTTACTCTTTCCCCACTTTCTAAATATTTCTATTATCACCAAAGAGGGTAAACTTGGGAACAGACAGAGGGGGAGCTAGATATGCCAACTACCACCACAAGCTTAGTACCTGCACAGATCAATACATTAAAATCTTTCCATACCGATTACGTTTCTCCTAGCAGCAGACCTTCTGCCTTTACAGGAAAGGCCCATCTTTTTCACAGCTCTGCACTCACATAAACCTTCTCTTAGAAAGAAGGGTTCTGCTTCCTCAACTATTCTGGGGTGCTTCAGTCGTCAAAGAGAAGGGGTTTGGACAGTAAGAGGAAGCGACAGATCTTCAATCTCCCTTTCATTTTTATTTTTACTGCCTATGTTAGTCAGCTGTGCCCATGCAGTATGTAACATTCATATCATTAATAAAATAGTTTGCGAACATCCTTGGAGGCAGGAAAATAAACCCGAAGCGTCGATTTCAAGCTTCAGCGGGAGCAGGCATCCAACGTCGACTGCACAAAATGAAAGATGAAAGCCAAGGCCTTCGGCAACATCCACACACCAGTGTCTCTAGCACAGGGCTCCCACCTGGTTACGTTTGCTACCCCAGAACATCACACACCTCCACTGCATTGGGTTCACGACACTGGTTCAATGAAATCAGTAGCTGACTTTCCTTACAGACCACCAATGATGGTCCACACTCTCCCCTTCCAGCCTCCCCTAATGCAATCACAGCTTCAGCAAACACCACAAACTCACAGCCACACTGAGGGACCTAAAAAGCTGTGAACAAATCCAACTTGGAGCATGAAGTTAAGAACTACAGCTAACAAAATCAAGATGTTTTGCCCAGGAGTGATATGAATGGAATATAACTCTTAGGAGTAATTTTTTCCCCCCATCTGCCGTCTTACCCAGGCACTTAACTCATTGATGACCTGAGCAAAGTAGGGAGCAAATCCACCTCAAATTCAACAGCTCCCGCACCCTCTATCTAGCAATTCTGCTGCAGTTCACCCTGTTTGCACTTGGGTATTTCCTCCATTGCTAGAAAACAGGTGTACAAATTTTTGTTATCTCAGGGTAAATAAAACACTTGTGTTACCCTGGTCTGAACATACAAAGCAGAAAGGCAAACCGAGGCCTTCGCCAACATCCACACGCCATTGACTCTAGCAGAGGGCTCGCACCTGATTGCATTTGTTACCCTAGAACCGCAGAACTCATTTTGCATCCTTTTCAGTGCAGTCTGTTCACTGAGGTCAGCTGCAAACAGGCAGCACTAGAGAGCTCTGTTGTCCCTGTGTCACAGGGCAGGTCATTGGCACCAGTTACCTTGGAGTTAAAAAAAAAAAATACACCCTGTGTGTCTTGTTTAAGAGCAAAAAGCCTGCCTCAGAGCAGCTTCTACTTTCTAGGCTATGACAAAATAGAGGAAGGAGAAAGGCACAGGCTGAAGCCCTAGTTAGATTGACAGAAGTGCACCTCAGTGATCAATGGAACTGAAAAGGATGAGGCAGTTTTCATCACTTTATTGCAGAGCTGGCTGCTGCAATCAGAAGTATGCCATCCAGTCCGTCACTCTGTAAGAGGTCTCGTCTTTGACCCTCTTCTTGGTAATTATCCCCTCATACAGCTCACATCAAGTGAGACTTATCAGGAGCTCCAGCTGCACTCAGTCACCATCTCGGTGTATACATCTTATGACTCCTTCTGAGGACAAGCAGGCAGAGCCAAAAATAGCTTCCTCATCTTATTTACACAACAATCATGAACACTGTAATAAACAAATAAGCTCTGATGAAGCTGCTTTATAAAATTACTTCAGATTTAAATATTTCATCTTCCACCAAGAAGGATAAGCAGAAGTGCTAGCACTATCTTTAAAACAACGACCAAAAAGAAAACCATAACTGCTTAATTGTTTATTTCGAATGTGTGTGTGAATATTGAAGATAATCTGAAGCATGGAAAAAGAATTCTTTTCCAGTTTTTTTTTTCCTTCAGTTCTTACTAAGAAGTCCCAATCAAACATGCTTAATTCCTGCTCTAGTTGGCACAACCTATGCTGAAGTCCCATCAACCTTAATAAAACTTAGGCAAGCACTTAATTTATCTTTTGATTTAAGTGTTCCCCCAAAATCAGAGTGTGCAACTGAAGGCAAAGTTAAAGTGCAAAGAGAGTAAATTGCAACATAAGTGTGATCCCAAGTGAAGGGAGTTCGCTCTTGGGGGACGTTCTCTCTGCTTTGTCCAGGCAGTCAGACCAAGGAGTTAAAGGTCTACAAGTCTTTATGCTCCCATTGTATGCTGGGAAACTTCAATTCAGTTTTTTGTTTTGTGTAACTTTTATTGAGTTCCCATTTCAAACAATTCCAAGGTTTTTAAGACTAAGATCTTGGAAATGGGGGAGGGAAGCTCCGAGCCACCAGTTTGTTCTCACAGATACCTTGGATCCAGATGACTGAGTATGCATGGCAAAGGTGACTGGCCTTACCTTATCAGCTAAATCTCTCGTGATGTTGACCTGCTTGGTACCAGGACTGTGGTGAGCAAGCTGCTGTAAAAGACAGGGTAAGCCCTGCAGCTGGAGAAACCACACACTGAACAGACACAGTGGCAATATCACACCAGCTTGGAAAGTATCAACAACTGATTGTTTTCCAAAAAGGGAGCAATCGTTAAAGCCATAACTTCTGACAGTAGCAGAGGAACTTGTAGGAAGATCCTCATTTTAATCTTTGGTGGCACTGTCCTGGTAAGTCCTGGTAACTCCTGATTTTAAAAAAAAACTCACTTTGTTTCCCATGCATGATGTACTCTAAAATGGAAGTGGACAGTCAGGAGTTTGTGGAGACCATGTTTATGCAGCTTTGAGCTTTATACGAGGGAGTAGTCATGGAAGACTCCTTTTGGTTGAGCCTGCATGGACACCTGCTATAAGGATCAGGTCCTAACAGAGCAATCAGGACCCCAAATCTCAGACTCATTCATTTCCACTTATATGAAGTACTTCCTAAAATCTGAAAGACCCAGAAACTGAGCATTGCATTTGCACATTTCTGTGCCAGCACAACATAACATATGTTTGACACAACTAGAAACATTATGGTGCTGCTTCCCTTTCCTGCCAAGTATGACAACTCTTTCTTTTCCTTCCTGATTTTAGGTTTTGTGAATTGTTTCAGTGCAGGAAGAGGAGGAATAGGAGCGTACTTCGGTACCTGGGAAAAGAAAGAGTTTAGAGGAAAGAGGCAAAGCATGTGTTCTCAGGATCAGTTGGCAGAGGAGGCAGAAAATACCACAGAGCGTGACACAAACTGAGAAAAGATTTTTGTACTTGCTTTTCATTTGTTCCCACAACAGATGCATACTGGCCTGACTCAAATACTCCATGAAGTAGCAGCCATTGCATATGCTTCCAGCTCCGTGTCAGCCTAGCTGAAGGCAAATGCACTGCTAGCCAACACAAGTTGAAGAATCAGCACAGTGGGTACAGCCGGGATGGCTACACATCCTCAAAGTCCCACCACAGTCCACAGAGCATAAGGGTCCTCTCCCACTGCCTTCAAGGCTAAATTGCTTTCACTTATCTCAGCTACAAGCAGCAGTAGGCTCAAGGTACATATCAGCATTGATAAACTTGGTATTCAATTTTAGGAAGACCACAAATGGAGGATCCACCCTTCAAACAGGTTCAGATTTGGGAGACAGTCAAACATCTGAAAGACTTGATCCTTATCTAAATGATTTAAACCATCTGAGCACCACACAAGTCTGCACAAATGAACTGAACTCCCTAGAGAAAGCCCTTTCTCATGAAATTTTGAGTATTTCCAACCCTGGCTTGGCAAGAAGTAACATGAGAGCAGACTCCCTCGTGGTATTTTGGTATTTCTGATTCCAAACACAGCCAAAAAAACAGAGAAGATGGATTTCAATACATTATCTGAATGTATTAGACATATAAATTATCTTAACTTTTTTTTATGACAAACCCTCTAATATTTTTGAGCACAGACCCAGTAATCTTGATCTATGTGATGGCTGAACTTTACTATGTGCTTTAAAGCCCAGCTTCTAGGCATTGAGTTTTTGCTTGTTTCAAAAACAAATGCATCACAAGGCAAAACTGTCTCTTCCCCCTTCCAAAAAGTTAGCCCAGTCCAACAGCAGACCACCGCTCGATAGAACGGTAACAGTAAGACTCTGCTGACATTTCTACAAAAAGAAGTCTTCTGCTTGTTACACTATTGGCAAAGTAGCTCTAGCAAGGGCTGGTAGGAACCCATGTACTCTCAAAGGTCAAAGAGGGACTGGCATCTCAGAGCCAGTTCAAACAAAGTAAGAAAGGGCATAGTCTCATTCTCACCAACCAGGGAAGCCAAACCACTGTGATATTCCCTATATATATATAATCTAACAAAGGTGCAACCAAAACCAGAGATTAATGCACTCCTCTTGATTGGCTATAAGGGGAAAGCCACATTTTGGAAAAGAAGTGTGTATTTATATCCAGCAGCTACAGGAACAACAACAACAAAAAAGTGTTTTACCCAGAGTCTGATTCCTGAAGAAGCCCACAGTGGCAAAAATAGGATAATTGTAAAATAATAGCTCACGGTGTTCTCACACTTTTTTTTTTTCCATGCTGCTAAAAGCAATTCATTCAATCAGCAGTTGGCTATCACCAAAATTCCCTCCTTCATCTCTGTATTCCACTTAGGGAGTAGCAAATATAGGGCACTCAGCTCATAACTTTCATTTTTTTCAAGCAAGAAAATTCTTATAAAAATTAAATAAGCCTCTGGTTTAATGGCCATCAACTGAGCACAATAGCTATGCTGGGAACAAGAGATCTTGAAAAAACTCCCTCCATGACTATAGGACTGATTCTCTTGTACGAAATGATTGTGGCGTGATTCCAGATGCAGAAAAGCCAACTCCTTCAGGATGGTTTGTTCTTGATTTTAGCTAATCCACCCAGACTACAGACTATTCCGTAATAAACCAATCAGCAAGGGGGCTCCCAGGGTGCAACATCCCACTTCTTAACACTTGGATCCGCACCCAGTCACGCAAACTAGTCTCATCCTACACGAAGGCACACGTTTGCGCACCCACTGCTCATTTCCACAAAGCCTTTACCACAGACATTCTGGGAAAGCAGTTATCTTCCATCTGCAGTTTCTTTTTTTCACCTGGTCTTTATAATCAGTTGGCTTCCCTGTACCCCTGTTGATCACAGTCAATATTTCTATAGCAAGGGTATTCTACTTTTTCCACAGCCTCTTTGACAAAAGGTCATTCTTCCCAGAATAAACCAGGGTGATCCAACCTGAAAATAATTCAGGACCCAACCATCTCATTAAAAACAAACCAGACTAGTTAAAAATAGAAAGAAAAAGGAATTATATCTTGCATTTATTTTGTTTTAAACACATCCAGCAGACATATCTGCTAAATTGAGGCTAAAGAGGTTCAGTTTGGGCTTACACAGCAAAAAACTTCCTGCAATTAAAAAACCAGGTTCTTTATAGCAGTCATTTTCTGTGCCTCTCTCTTCAGGCACACTGTCAGTAGGGCAGTTTCTCCTTTCTGGAGCATTAGTCTGTCTCATTGAAATAACTACAATTCTACTATGCCATCTTGCAGTTTCCAGGGACCAGATATTCTTCACCTCCTTTCAAACCATTCTGTGACGTTATTATGCACAGTCAGCATGTTGTGCTCCATCTCAAAGGTAGCTGAGGTCTTTGAGGATTAAGAAAAGGTGCAAGCTAAATGTTTGATATGTTATTATTACTTTAATTAGGTGTCCACATACTAACAGCTCCTAACTGAAAGCATGGATTTAAAACTGGGTTCTACCAACTTCCTGCTCCAAGCTGCCCATCGCCTGCCAGAGACATCAGGAAATTAACTGGAGCCTGAGGAAACAGGAGACAAGGGAGGATTCTTTGACCACATGGCAAACATTAAGGCAGAGAAGAAAGGGCCCCTTTCAGAACCAGCATCCTGCTTTTGTGCATCCCAAGTGCTTCATCTCTCAAGCTACCGCCTCATTCTTCAGAAGCCCCAACATCTGAAATATGTCTAGAACAACGGATGGATGGAGTCAAGTCATTCTTCCACCAACAGCTCCAAATACTGCCAGCACAGCACGCCAAAGCTGTCAGCATTTTGCCTTTCCTTCTCCACTCCCTCCATGACAGCCCACCAAAATGAGAAGTATTTCTGGAAAGCCAATGTAAAAAATCATGCCAGTGGAACAAAAGCCCCAATGGGAGCACTGACCAACAGTCCCAGAAATACTACCTGACCAAGCTGACATGAATTTCACTTGAGCTAGCAAAATTTACCCATAATTTGCAAACATTCTCAATTCATAAATCAGTAATGATTCAGAAGTGATTAATCCAGCATTACATCATCTTCTAAGAACAGCATCACAATGCAGCTGCTTGCTACATCTGTGAGTATTTTATGGATACTATCCACAAGTCAAGGAAAAATATTTTCTGCCAGGACCCACCAATTATTAACATGTTGAGATAGTAAAGGTAAGCTAAAATTAAGACTGATTTACCCTTCACCTCTTATGAGTTACACTTCTATCTGCTTAAAGCTCCAAGTTAAAGGAGCCTGGCACACTCTTTCAAACAGTTAATTTGAGTTTCCATCCTCAAATCCATTCTTTCCAATTTGGCATGATGGGAAGATTCTCCATAGATGTGCAATACGAGTTGCTGCAAATCAGGACTCAGGTGCTTGGCAGGTATCTGCATCCAAAGTTCAGATAACACCTGGCTGTACTGTCCTGCCTGTAGCTAGAATGATGATTTTCTATCTACTGTGAGTTCAAGGGAAGCAGAAATGCAGACACCTGGATAACAAGCATACAGCAGATTTACAGAAGCTACTGGGTCTTGAAACCTTGCAGGAAGCACTGAAGCACTTGAGTCTCATAGTGTGGTGAAGAGGCAACCAGCTAACTTGGCTTGCACTGTCTCCCTTCTCTTGCTCTTGGATAATCTGGTTTTCCTATCAACTATTACAACTGTATTTGTTGAATAAAATGTGCCAGGTTTTCAGGATTTTGCTTTAAACAGTCATGTGATTTTTGTGCCTTTTTGACACAACTATGCAAACCCCCCTTGGCAATTTTTCTATCAGAGGTTCTGATACTTCTGGAGACAATTTCAAAATTATGCATATATTTATGATTACGTACAAAGTTGGCACCATTCAATTGCAAATCTGTAGCCAGAGAAGAATGGAAACTCCCTAAATCAAAGTTGATTAAAAAAAAATAATGCCTTTCAATCACATGAGGCCTGGTGCATCTCAGGTTGCCCTTTTTCCACCTTGTCCTCCTGCTTTACATCCATTCCCCGTGGACTGATACACATGGGCCACTGCTCAACCCTTGCACCCCTGCCCATATGTTTAGGCTGCCATGAATGTCATGTAAGAGACTAGCTGGAAGAGACATGCTCCAAGGAAAGTGAAGCCAGAACATCCCCCTTCTCTGTAGCCAAGTGCACCGTGCTGCCAGCACATCTGCTCCCCACCAAGCCAGAGAGCCTCAAGGTTATTTTGGGATCTGCAACTACACCAAAGGGCAGAACAGAGCACCAGCAGTATAAAACACAGAAAGGACCGTATAGCCAAAATCTGCAATTCAGGGACCAGACAGCACAAGGACAACTAATCCCCTCAAAAACAGAAAGCAGACAAGGACACAAAGACCCCATGAGGTACTAGCTCCTTGTGCACTGAGGTGGAGCAAGCGGACATGAGAGACACCCATAAGGAGGATTTGGGAGGGACGCTCCCATTTTGGCTGAGCCTTTATCAAGGCAAAGCTTCCAGTGAGAAAGCAGGGCATGCAGTGACTTCAGGCCACACACCAGCCACGGGGGCTGCAGACCTTTGTCCCTCTCCCTGGCAGAGAGGTAGCAGGCACCTCATGAGCAACCATTTCCTTGGGGGAACAGATGAGGCCTGCCACCCAGAGCTTGGCCAACCCGCCATGTGAGGGTTGAGAAGGGGAGAGGAGCAGGTGATGCCGGGGATCAGCCCAGAGGCATCCGTTGAGGGTGCACAAGGCAAGCTCAGCGGGGAGTAGCTCTCCCACCGGCTGCAGGGGGTCACCCGGCCTTGGCATCATCGTGCCTGTCCCCTTCTCAGGGCCAGAAGGCCTGCTTTAAAACACCCACGCTCTCCTTTTTATTGCTGTTTCTAGCATTTATTTGCTGGGGCAGGGAGGGGAGACTGTGGTCAGGTGCAGCTTTCAGTGAGGACCCTGTCCCTGGCAGGCACTCGGCCTCAAACTGTACAGGGGGCCATTTACACACCATTGCAAGGAGTCATCACTTGTGCACCCTTTTGCGACACTCCTAACTCACCCACCTGAGCACAGAGGTACTTAGGGGCAGTAGATACCCCCATGTGCTCAAGCACCACAAACTAGTCCCCAGCCTCGCCGTACTCAGCAGGCAAAGTGTGAGCCATGCCTGCCCACAGGGGCAGCACCTGGTAAAGAGAAGTGGAGGACCACAAAGATGATGAGAGGGCTATGAGGACAGGCTGAGAGGGTTTGGGCTGTTGAGCCTGGAGAAGAGAAGGCTCCAGGGAGACCTTATAGCAACCTCCCAGTACCTAAAGAGGGCCTACAGGCCTGATTCTTTGTTAGGGAATGTAGCAATAGGATAAGGGGTAAAGGTTTAAAACTGAAAGAGGATAGATTTAGACTAGGTATCAGGAAGAAATTTTTCACTATGAGGGTGGTGAGACACTGGAACAGGTTGCCCAGAGAAGCTGTGGATGCCCCATCCCTGGAAGTGTTCAAGGCCAGGTTGGATGGGTTGGATGCTGCTTAGAGCAACCTGGTCTAGTGGGATGTCCCTACCCACGACAAAGGGGTTGGAATAGATGATCGATCTTTAAGGTCCCTTCCAATTCTAACCATTCTATGATTTTGTGAAATACGGCTTTGGAGGTGGGGAAGGAAATGCAGGGAGACATGTCAGAAAGCCATTGCTGACAAACAAAGTTTAACCTCCTCTCTGAACAGAAAAATGAGAATTGTGGTAGCTAAAGCTGCAGGAGGCTTCCCCTCCTCCCTCCAGAGACGTGCCGCAGCATTGCCTGATGTTCGCTCTTGTCTCTTCTGTGCCTAGAGAAGCGCCCATGGGCTCTGGAGCACACCTGCTCATCTGCACAGCTACATGGCCTCCTCCTGCAAGAACACACCCCTCCCTCCACACAAACCTTGCCTCACTTATGGCCTTATTCCATCCCAGCAACAATGCTATTACTATGAGAATTATTTGCTCAATTGTGAAATCAGTAAAGACTGCACCTAGGGAAACAAAGTAATGAAAATCCTGAAACATGAGTACCTTAAACTCTAGAAAAGTTCAAGTCTCAAGCCCTTCTGCAGACCTTCACCAGCACGTCAAGATACAACACCACCAAGAAAAGTAAATAGAGAAGAAGATACCTAAGGAATAAAAATGTTCATTTAGGATCCATCAGCAACAGCCTTTCAAATTTCTCAGATGGCTCAAATTTCCCTGATGGCTACATCCCCCTGGCCAAGATCCTCTCTGCTGTGGGTGTCTGGAGCGCACGGCAGAGGCGTCTCCTGGCCAGGACCCAGCCCTCGGACAAGACTTGGGGCACACAGGGCTCCAGCCACAGCTGTCCCCACAGCCCTGGCTCCCCCCAGGGAAAGCTCTAACGTTCAGGCAGGTGATATTTTGACAGCACATTGAAACTATATGCAGAAAACAAGTGTTTTGGACTGTTACTTATGCAGTTATTGAAAACCCAGGGGGTTTCCTCCTCATAAAAACATTTCAACAACAAAATTGCTGTAGCCCTCCTATAAACCAACAAAAATAGTACTCTCCACAAGGCCATGAACTGGGTTGGAAACTGTATAAAACTTTAGATTACATAAGTACATTATGCTATTGGAGCCATTCTGTACATCAAGATCTGATCAGAGCACAGTAGCTATCTGCTGCTGAATAGTCTGTGATTTACACGTTACTGTTCATGGGCACATAAAAATAAATGCTAAGACTTTACTCAAATAAGCTTTGGCTTCTAGATATTTAAAATTTAGATGCCAACCTAAATAAAACATTAATCTAGCATGAATTTATGTCCAGTCTATTGTCTGGATGGCTTCTCTGTTCACCACCTGAACAGAAATATGCCTTTTGTTTGTTTTGAGGCATATTCCAAAAACATACAGGTCACAGTTCTACCATTGCATCCTGGACCATAACAGTATATAAATTAAAATAGTTTCCATTTGTTTTCACTGGAGAAAGTATCGTTTCTTCTTTTTTGCCAGTCTTCACACTCACATATCAAATGACTTATAAAAGCATTACAGCTGCTGATTGACTAAGAATTATGTGCAGCAACCAGTTTCCTAAAATATCTTGTATTTTTGAGATTTCTCATTTCCACTCAGTTGTCCGTCAGCCTTACTTTTGG
This sequence comes from Numenius arquata, assembly GCF_964106895.1. Lineage (NCBI taxonomy): Eukaryota > Metazoa > Chordata > Aves > Charadriiformes > Scolopacidae > Numenius > Numenius arquata. The sequence continues at coordinate 64,995,953 of NC_133579.1, read as the reverse complement.
GGCAAGGAACAGATTTTAATATCCATACAGAACCAAGACAAACAGAGGCTCAAGGCAGGTGGATTCACTAGGCTCTACTACAATATGAACAGCTAGTGGCAGAAGCCTCTACCAGGTTTCACTTACAAAAAATAGATTAAGTCACACTAATGAGTATCAGACTCCTCATCCAGGCAAGCATTGACAGATTTTCACTTATTTTTTGAAAATCCAGCTGTTTTACCTAAGAAGTAACTGAAAGAGAAACTTTGAGGAATGGTATTAAGTAATTCTTACAGAATGAGCAGCCTGCAAGAGAAAAACAGTTAAATCCTGGAAGGTCTCCTAGTACAGACTGAGAGTACAGCAAAACCACCACACTTTACACGACAGGAAAACAAGCAGACAAAACTACTAAGACGTCTCCTGCATCCAGCTCTGAGGAACTGTCACAGGGGAGGTCAGGTCATCCTGTAGCCGACAGCATGCCAATAATTTCTATTAAATTCCGGTGGAAAAACTCAACATCCGGGAAAAAAAAAAGTTTCCTTCAGCTATTGTTTCCTCTCCAAAGATCACTTCTTCAGCTAAAAGGATGGGGAAGAGAAAAGAAAGAAAGGGACTGAGTGAATAATGCTCCGTGACTAATAGCCGTGGTCTGACCAGTTTGAAACAGCTTCAAGTACCCATGACCTTTTGAAGAGCCACAAGTTAGACACTAACAAAAATGCATACGCAAACTCTCACACCCCCTTCCTTTTAGCAAATGGGTGTTAGGATGAATAAGCTGACAAAAACAACATGGAAGTAATCTGCTGAGTAATTCCTCTAATATTCCACCGTGGGTTGCCTCTGAGAGTTTGAGGCACACAGCTATGAAGGCCCTGCTCTGACTGTATTTCAGATGACAAATTCTCATTAATCACCCACAAATACTACGTCTTGTTCCACAGCTTACACAATTGTTCTCCTGGAGCAGCAGTCAAGTCATTAACAAATCGCTGAGCCCTCCCATGTATCTCATTACACAATTTCTCCAAGAGGACGTGAAAGCTCTCACCCAACTGCTCCACGCATCCCACTCCCTGTTTTCATCCTGTAGGACTTCACTCAGCACACGTTTCCCACACCATTTAAAGGTCTTCAGTATAAATTCTGCTTTCAGTGGGTGGTACACCAGTTAGCTGTTGGGGGGCTGTTTCATGTATCTCTTCTGTCAATCAACACAAATCCACGCCAGGCTGCTGCATCATTAGATCAAGCTTGGCAAAAGCAGATAATAGTAATAATAATAATATCCAACAATAATATAGTATTTTACTACTTTTCATCAGCAGATCTTAAAGAAGGTCACTAACACTACTTATTCAGAGGGGTGCAATCTTCTGTGGCTCTTCCCTTCGCACCTTCACTTACAAGGAAAGTGCTTAGCATCTTTCATATTGTTGGACCATGGAGAAACATTCCACTAGAGCAATGCATACCAGTCCTGTGTAACTGGAGATAAAAATTGTATTCACAGGAATCACTTTAAGTCATCAACCAAAGACAAAAATCCATCGTATAAATATTGTTGAAAAGTAGGGAATAATTCACAGGATACAGTTTACTTGAGTCTTCTTCAACTCACAGAAAATATAGCAGTCATAGTCATCATTCCCACATCTAGTTTAGCCTTTGAGGTTTCATATGTTTTTATTCCACAATCATTGTTAACATATTGAGCGTGACCTATTAATATCTAGATCAAGTGATTAGAATTACATGAAATGCTGTTTTATTTCTTGAGTAGACAAGTACACAATTCTGGTTCAAATAGTGAAATTCACTGAAACATTTCTTGAAACAACAAATGTCAGAAAGCAACATGATCCATTCTATACAGAAGAAAAAAATATTATGCTGGTTATATTTTGAATGCACACTGTCAAATTCTCAAATGATTGCGTGATTGGAAAAAAATGCACACCACCAGCTACAACTAGTTAGCAAAGATAACTCACTAAAGCTTAATGGAAAGTGCTCAAAACTCCCAACTAAATCATCTGCTAGCTATAAAAATCTAATCACATTTACTTAGATACCTAAAAATTATTTAGCCAGCACTCAAGTTGAGAACATTATTCTACCTTGGGTGGAAAAGCAGCTTGGGCTAAAGCAAGAACTGTGATATGACTGCCACCTAAACCTTTGGGCAAAGTCTGGCAGTGCATGCAAGGTCCACACCCAGAACATACATATGTAAGGCAGAACCCTAAAATCCAGAAGTAACAACAGAAATATAAGGGAAATTCAAATTTCAGACCATCCCTATCTAGAGGGAAACTTGTTTAAAATTGTGAGCAAAACGCAGGATCCTAAAACAGTGAAAAGGCACTATGTGAACTTCATGCAGGTACAGAACTGATTATAGACAAACAAGGCAGAACTTTGAGGTATGGCCTGAGCAGTGAATACTAGAAGCCAAGACCACCTGGAAAAGCTTAAGCAACAAGCATACTTAAACATGGTGACAGTACAACAAACTGTAAGCACCCTCTCAACTGAAGACTCGTGAACAGGGACAAGAAGCCACAGATGAGAACAAAAGAGGGATGGGGAAATGAATGTCTTGGAGAGGCTCTGACAATTCTGAAGATGAGAGGTGACAGGAAAGATTTTGAAGAGAGAAGTAAACAGAGTGGAAGTCACAAACAGGAGAGCTGACAGCCAGAAACTGTTTGGATTTTAAATGAGCTTAGCGGACAGAGAAGGGGAAAGATCATTGAACTGTTACCCATGAATGACAAGGATGGAAGCAGAGCACTGTGAGAAAGAAGACATCCAGCATATTTGGCAACAATAGCTTTAGGAGGGTCTTGAACGGGGACACAGTGGCAACTGATCCTGCTTAGTCTCTGACATGTATCAAAGAAGAGGGAGATGGGGATAAGTGGAAAAGTGTCCAGCCTAGGAGGAGAGATGAAGAAGAAAGAAGCACCAGAAAATTCAGCAAAGACAAGAGAGGAAAACCCCTTGGGCATGTGCAGAATTGCTGATGAAGTGTTTACTGATGAGTGGTGAAAGAATCTCATCATGTCGGCTCAGTGAGCTGGGAAAAGCACCTCAAGACTGAAAAGGGGCAGAAACAGTCCTTAGAACAAAGGCAGCAAAAATGAAAAGGAGCTCAATGCATTCTTAAGTGAGCATTACTAAAGTACAGTATGGGGAAGCCAAGGGGGAATGTTGCAGCAGAGTCCATGGGGGCTATAGAACCAATTCCTTTTTCCTGATCAGCAAAAGATACGTTTCTTCTCCCATCCACCCCAAAGAACAAGATTACATTCTAAGTTTAAAATTAAGCCTCTAAATATTTGAAGAGGACATCAGGGATCTAAGGGATAAGAAGACCTAAGTAAACTTGTGAGCTGTGTTCTAACTCCACAGGAGAGGTCTCAGTGAACATCAGCTAACAAGGGACCAGTGATAGCTAGCAATGGCCAGAAGCATGTGCAGTGCTCTCCGAAGTAATACACCTATATGACTCTGATAACATTTGCTAACAGGTTTAACACCCACTGTTTGTCCCTCAGAGTAATTTCAAAGTGGCCCTCAAAAGATAGATTTCAAATAGGAGGGCTGAGACCACCAGTCTCAGTTTTCACCACAGTTATCACAACAAGCCTTGTAGAGGAAGAGCCAGGAGGAGCTGTTCAGCTGCCATCAGGCCATTAGCTCCAGCATGATAACATCTACACCTTATTATTTTTAAAGTGCATAAAGGCTCCCCTGCTCTGCAGCGATGGTGCTGCTGGGCCTGCACCTATTCAATAAGGGATGCTACTGAATCCCTGTAGGGATTCAGAGCCTTTTTTACCTAGGGCAGGAGGTTTTAAGCACAGTCAGTGAGCCAGGAACAGCAGGGGTGGGGGAAGAAAAGAGCTCTGGTTTCTCTAACAAGAATGCCTAGGTGTTAGCTGCTACATTTGAAAACTTGGCTCTTATTACTCCACCAGAAAGGTCCATGAGCATCAAACAAGGTAAGGCATCACCTTAAACACAACCGTGCTAAAATGGCCAAGCTAATGCACCTGAACATGCCACACAAGCTGCACTGAACTGTTGCAGTTAATAAAATCATCTTCTCTCCTGATGAGTCTGCTGACCTCTCGCTGCACCCCATGCTCACCATTGGGAAGGAGCCACCTCCATCCTTATCCAGCAGACCCTGCTCCTGAGCAGCCCAGAGGGCTTACTAGACACCATAACACAAAGTACTCTGTCCTTTTCCCCACCACAGGCAAGCCACACTACACTGAGCTAGGGAGAGCAGACACCTTTTTCCTGGAGCCTCTCAGCCTTATACGGATTAAGCACTCTGTAAGAGGAGCACTGCAAAATGCAAGGTAGTATTGTATTGTATTAATGTCACTTAATGGTAACTGTCAATGATCGTGATGGAATAAATATGGAAAAGGAAATTACTGTAATTGATTGACAGTCTGGAAGCTTCCACATACGATCTAATGAGAGAGACCTGTGAGAAGCTGCTGCAGTAGAGGCTATTAATGCAAATCATATGCACCATGCCTGCTCTCTGAATTATGCAATGCCATGTGAATGTCTAATCCGTTTCACCAGGCTTGTCTCTATCCAGAAAGAATATTCTACTGACATGCTGATTAGTATATTAGTAGAGTGTTAGAAGTTCAGTGCTAGAGCGGGTGCCATCGCAGTGTTATTAATTTAGTTCAGAACAAAACAAACAGGTCCGTACAGCCATCAAAATCACTACATAAGTCTACAAGATAAGTTTGTCATGGCTGATGGGAATTTGCAAGAATGCCTTGCAATACGTGGTAGGAGTTAACAAATAGATAAGGAGAGTATCACTTTTCTAGGAAACTACTGTTGAGGACTCAGGAATTCAAGACAAGGAAAAATGTTTGATATAGCTCCTTGATATTTTGCATAGATTTCCAGAAAGAACATTGTGATAACAGAAACAGACGGGAAATTTAGAGGAGGCAGCTGGCATATTTATATTGCAGCAGTGCCACAGACAGACAAGGTAGCATACAAACACGTCAGAAGATGATGTTCCCGAGGCCAAGCTTTCTGGGCTGATTTTGTCTCTAAAAATATATTTAGATCAAATGCCATTTAGATCAATGATGGAAATTATTTTGATGGAGTAATCACAATCCCTGGGGACCACGTGTCCTTCGTGCAAAGACGTAACACAATTAACACCACAATGTATGTTAAAGGGAAGCACAGACCTGGACTACAGGAGACCTCGCACAGTTTCGGATTAAGCTTGGGGATGTGAAGAAAGCTTGCATAAAGCCTCCTGTGCTGGCTGTCTCTCCCTCATTTCCAACAAAGTAAAAATCAATCTACTTTAACAAGAAATTAAGAGTAGGCACAGCAACGTATACAGGATTCCTCACCACTTTCTAAAAATAACCGTTTTACAAGTCTGAAACCTAAATAATAAATCTGAAAATTAGGTATAAGTGGAATATATGTGGAATACGGGATCGGGCCACATCTCCTCCCTGTAGTCCTTTAGGTTGTGTTTTAAAAAACTGGAACAAGTTTGAAGGAGATTCAATGACTCATGAGAAAATGAAAATATATTATAATCATTGGTGGCAAAATTATAAATTGGATGATGGAGAAAGGTGGTCAGAGAACAGGTCTTTACAATTTAATACTATATTTCATGCTGTGTTGTCGACAACTTGGGAAATGGGATGAAGTTCCATATGTTGATGCTTTTATGACTTTGTATAGAAATCCAGTCATTCAGAAAAAGTGTGAATTGGGAGGAGATATGTTAATTTTACGTATTGAAGAGGAGAAAAAGCAAGGTACTACATGTTGCAGAAGGGATGAGCAGGAGGATGTACAGTTACTAGCTCCCTCTTCCCCACACCATATTACACCTGGACAGGAGCAGACAGAGACTACCGATTAAAAAACAAGTGAAAAGGACAATTGGGAGATGAACAATTCAGCCCCATTTCAGGTAGGACTCGGGGACACACTCAGCCAGTACTACAAGTGCCCTTGAGACAAGTGGTGGGGGCAGACAGTCTACCAGTTTTTGTGTGTGCCCCATCTAGTACTTCTGACCTATTAAACTGGAAATAATCTGTTGGTTCATACAGAAAGAGCCCTGGTGGAATGTATCAACTTTTAGAAACTATGATGCTGGCTCACAACTCTAATTGGGGAGCCATGCAGGCTCTATTAAACAGCTTTTTTTACTGCAGGAGAAAAAAAGAATGGTGTTAGATAAGGTGAAAGAGGAGGGAGGAAAAAAGAAATAGGCAGGAGAATTCCAGTCAATATTTGCCTTTGAGAGAATATCCAGAACGGGATCCAAATATTGGATTCAGAAAAGCTAAACTGAAACAGTATCAGCAGTTAATACTATATGGGATACAGCATGGGGACGCCAAACCTAAAAATCTTTCTAAACTATGTGAAGTTAGACAAGAACCCGATGAAAGCCCATTGGCTTTCTATGAGTGGTTATGTGAGGTAGCTAAGAAGTGGACTGATTAAAATCCAGAAGAGGAAGAAAATAAAAAAATGTTTAACAGTTTAACATGTCGTTTATAGGCCAGTCATCGCAAGAAAAAAGTTACAGGAAGTAGATGGAGCGAGGGGAATGTCTATTTCTCAGTTAACTGGAATTGCTTATAGGATGTACAATAATAGAGAAGAAAAGAGAAAAGAAGGAACAAGCAAGAATGAAATTACAAGCTTCTCTTTTAGCTGCAGCAATTGTAGATAGAAGAGGTGGAGCCAGAGGAAGGGCAAGTCATGGAGAAAGAGGCAGGGGTCCTGGAGCACGAAGGGACACTCCCTTAGGTCTAAATCAATGTGCAATTTGCTGGCCGGAAGGGCACTGGAAAAATGAATGCCCCAGTAAAGAAGGAAAGGATCAGTCAGGGGATATCAGCGTTATGGAAAACTGTATCCAGCTGAAAGTCTGGGAACTTGAAGTGATCAAATGCATGTTAAAGGGGAAGGAATGTTAAGATGTTATTTGCTGTCTCTTTTCTGCCTTTTATCATCCTTACACAAGCATCTCAGCAAGCTCTTTTGCCCCTGGATTCACCGGTACACAACTTTCAACCAGGAGACTTGGTTTATATTCACAGCTGGAAAGATGAACTGCTGAGAGAAAAGTGAAAGTGACCTTACATGGTTCTGCTGACCACCTATACTGCCGTGAAGGTGGAAGGAGTCAGCTCTTGGATCCAGTACACAAGTCACACCAGCCCCTCCACCAGGATCCAAAGACAAGTGGAGAGCCATTCCAGGAGGAACATTAAAGACTGTACTGTTGTGCAAGTGTGTTGTAGAATGAAGGGTTACACATTTTTGTTTCTTCTCCAGATTGTAGGGTCAACTATGCTTTTCCAAAGGTGGGATTGGTCAGAGAATGTGTGGAAAAATCTGGCGGAAAAAATATTGTAAATACTCCTTCTTTCTGTCTAGCTGGGGGGTATCTCTGTAAAAGAGATGTTCTCCTCCCATTTAGTAGGAGTACCAACCCCCCACCACACCTTTTAAAAAACTATACTCTGTTGAAAACTATTGAGGTTAACACAACTTACTGCAACCTATATAGTCAGGAAAAGATTACTAAAATAAGAGATAAAGGAATGGTTAGAGTCAAGGTAAAAGAAATGTTCCCTGCAGAGAGTTGTGTGCAATTTGTGAACTGTACCCTAGCCACGAAATGCAAAAATTTATCTCGCTTTGAAACCCCCCCTTAAAGTGTAATAAGACAGAATCAGCAATTTATGCATGGGCACATACAAAGCTCCCCTTAGGACAGTTTCTCCTTTGCAGCAAAAGAACTTATACCTACATTCCCACCAATATCATCAGAAGACCCTGTTCTATGGGAAGATTAGCAGCCTCACTTCCTGATAAAAAAGGTTTTTCAAACAGAAAAAGGCAAAAGACAGAAAAGAGACTCATGCTCTACCACAGGACCACAATTAACAACTCTTTGGAGCTCAAGTGAAGTGACAGCTGCAGCAGTTTTAGCACCAGGAGTAGGAATAGCCATGAATTATCACACAATAAAAAGAATTACATGTGCATTGGTGAAAAACATGAATTATACCTCTCAAGCTATAGCAGCTTTGGATGAAGAAACAGCTCAAATAAGGCAAGTTACTTTAGATAATAAAGCTGCCGTCAACTATCTGCTTTTAAGGCATAATGATAGGTGCAATGAGTTTAAGGGAATGTGGTGCTTTAATTTAACAGATAATTCTCAATTAGTAGAAGAAAAAATACATAGATTAAGGGATTTGGCCTCAAATTTTAAAGAACAAAAAGGATTAGGTCTTTCCTGGCTAAAACAGGCTAAATTGTCTAAAACAGCTATTCCTAATACTATACTCATACTGATCATTCTGTTACTAAGCTGTTGCATGATTCAATGTTTACCTATATGTTCAAATCTTTGCAAACAGGCACCGAAAAATAGAAAACCCCAGCAAATAACGATGACTAAATTAGAGGACAACCCTTTTATGAAGAAAACAGAAGAACAAAAAACTAGGGAAAACTGCTTGGGAAAAGTATAAGGTGAGATTTATGGGAGATGTAAAGCATATCCATAAGTCTCAAGGGGGGGAATTTAATATCAAAAAGACTTAAAAATCTACAGAACTGAATAACCATGATGGTCTGTTCTGAGACCATGACATCAAGAATGGAAAGTCTCTACAACTAGCGTCTGCGATTGCCTACCTCAAGACTAGCCATTGTCTAAGCAGGAACCACAACAGGGTATAAGATTAAGCAGTAACCTTGTGGTAGCTGGTAGGATGAAGCTATAATTTCTAGTTACCTTAGGTAATTATAATACTAAAAAACACACCTCTAGGAGGAGACTTTATATGTAAATGTAGGACCACCTCAGTATAATGAGGTAGACAGAAATTAGGACATGCACAAACGAGCTTTTGTTATGCAAAGTATAAGTGACCTATCAGCTATTTTAATGTGGTTTCTTCTTTGTTGCCTTTTTGTAGAAAAGACCCTACATGTTTGCTAAAAAAGTGTGCTGGCTGTGTTAGATGCCTAGCAGCCGATTCTGCAGAACTGAAATAAAAACAAATATCTCAACTCAGTGTGTTGATTGGCTCTTGCACACTGGGTGAAGAATACTTATTTTTACCGACAACAGAAGGAATGAGGCAGGGTTTCATATTTGGCAAGTCAGCACTGAGGAAGCAGAGATCCACGTGTCACTGTAACATTACATATTCCTGTAGGGAAAAGATGCTGAAAGCCCCCCTGGATTCAGGCATTGTTATTTTATTAGCATTATTTGCACTGCCACATCACAGCAGTCTCAGACACATCAGCTGTGCAAATGCAGCACAAGGAAAGGGAGCCCTTGCCCCAAAAGACTTGCAAATACACCAACAGCCCCTCAGTAGAGGACACCAGTTTTGTGAGCTGGGTGCAACGACCAGCTAGGAGGCATTACATTTGGGCATTACTTCTGCAAGCAGATGAAAGGCTGCCTCTACCCACACAGGGAGCCCATGGTCCAGAAGTCAGCTGCAAGCCAGACACTGGGCAGTCAGGCTCGGCAGGGCTCTGGGTGCAGGGATGCCTGCTTGGGACTTGGTCCTCAGCAGCATGACGGGTGGTTTCACACCCAAGCCTAATGGACTGCAAAATATAACTTTGCAGGGAAATCTCAAATCTCTTCCCTCGGGATAAGTTTATGTGGAAGCCAGTGGTTTAAAATCCCTTCACAATGATTTCAGAAAAGAGGTAAATGTATGTTTGTGAGCTCTCAAGAAATCACTACAACTTCCTGGCAGCTACACAACTCCCGATGAGGCTGCAGGTACCCTGGGACCTGCAGACCCCCAGCTGAAGACAGGAGCACCTACACCGGCACAGCACATTTTCCTGTTTTGTCCCCTCTTTCACACTGCGCCCCACCTCAGAGGTTGCTTTGAGAAGGCAAGGATTAGGGATGTTTTGATCAGACTTGCCTTGTTAACAGAAGGGATACGCTCTCCATGCCATTTCAATGTTTTGAATTCACACCACAGAAATTTATTAATGTTTCTTGGGAGGTTGCTGGGAGGGATGCACAGTGCAGGGGCGGGGATAGGGAGGGTTTTGCAGAGAACAGAAAGCTTTTCTAGCCTTGGAGGAGTTATTTGCCACCCAGGGGCCAACACTTTCAGATTTTCGCAGAGATTGATGTTTTCAACATGTAGAAACACTCTAAGGGAAAAATATTTTTTGTGTGTTTGTGTTCAGCATCCAAGATTTCACTATTTTACTTGCAGAACAGACCGATTCTCTCTGTGCTTACTCAACAGGGAGTTTGGTTTTGGGCAGGATAGGCCAGAAAGGCAAAATCTGGGTCCGGATTTCAATTGATCCCAAGAGTGCAGGCACACAAGGACTCAGACTGCTGTGCAGCTAGTAGCCAGCTGTGAATTAATGCTCCTCTGACATTGGGGAAGGCTAAGCCTCTATGGGAAAAATGATCCTATACCTTAAACCACGTGGTACCCTGCTCCATGGAGCCTGGTAATGAAGGAGGACTGTATTAGCATTCCAATCAAAACATCCAGGAGGAGGAAAAGGAGAACTGGTACTTCCAGTGTCAACTCCAATTAGGAGGAAATAGAAGCCACAGATGAGAAATAGGAAGCATCTGTATGTGAAAGCATATTTAGCTTTGAAGCTGGTGTGGGAATATTGGCTTAGTCCTTACTTTCCCCAAGTGTTATGTCATCTCATGTGTAATGTTGACACTTACAAGGATTACTTATTAAATAATTCCTTTACAAACAACAGGGAATAATTCTGGCCTTTGATATAGACAGATTATGATCTCAGATGCTACTATAAAGATCTTATATTCATCTTAACAGGCTAAGCACATTAAGAGTCAGGGAAGAAAACACATGAATGCAAAATATGGAAAGTAAACCAAAGAACAGGAAAATCAGAAAAGCCATGCTGAGCCACAGGTTTTAGTACCTGAGAAAGGGAAATTATTAAGAGATTAAATCAGTCTGCACCAGTCTTCAATTAAGTAAAAATTATATTCTATGCCAATCTGGGCAGAAGGCCTTCATTCTTATTCTTTTTTTTTTTTTTTTAAATTTTAAACAGTTCCCCATTTTGGGACTGCAAAGAAAAAAAAAAAAAAAAAAGAAGGGTTTAAGAATAGCCTGCAGATGTCTAATTAACCTGACACTGCCCTCGGGTCAGGCACAACCAGCTCCCAATTACCTGCAGGTGCTTTATCCAGGTTGTGGATGAAGCCTGGCATGGTGCAGAGACTCCCAGGCCAGCTCTGTGTGGGTGCAATGCTGCACGTACACTGCTATCCTGCTCCTCCTAGTCCTGGAGCAGTTCAGCCTGTTTCAAACAGCACAGAGCCTGAGCTAATAAGCTTTGCTGGGCCTGAACCGGCTCTCTGAGGAGCTGGCCTGGATACTGCTGCTCTGATGCAGAACCAGGAGCACCAGGGGAGCACAGCACACGGGTACCCACCACAACCTCATGCTCCCAAATGCTGTGAGCAGATCGGGATACTGGGGTGGTGACTTCCCCAGGGCTGTTTGTCCCAGGAGAGCTCAATATTCAGGCACAGGGTTGGAGGAGCACAATGCACCAAGCTCAGACCCTTGCACCGCAACCAGGGCTCTGTGTCCATCTGCGTGTTCCAAAGGGCCCAGTAACTTACCCACCATCCAGGGTGTTCAGGACAGCAATAAAATAGCTACAGCTGCTGAGCTGGCCATCACCTGTGCCCTGAGTGATTTGTGCTGCAGTCTGTGTTATAACCAATTGAGCAACAGAAGTGATATCTATGCAGATGGAGAGACTGGACTCAATGCTCAAATCAGGCCTGAAACATAGCTGCAGTTGTTGTGTCTGGAGAACCTGGACCAGCACAGTGGTCCAGGCAGGCTCTGCTTTGTTGCTTTGCGGAAAGGCAGCAAAGCTCCTGTAACATTTTACACACACACACAAAAAAAAATTATCTTTGCGCCTGAAGTCCTGAATGGGCAAATGCAAGGGGTCAAATGATATCCCCCCATTACAGCACACCTTGCCTTCAGGGAAACTGTGCTCAAGGTCACTTTGGCACCAACCTTTTCTTTTTTTTTTTTTTTTAATTATCCTTTCATTAGGACATTTTTTCAAACCATCTCCCCATCTGAGCATCTGCTCTAACATGGATGTAGAGGAATGACTCCTTTAGAAACAAGCTGAATCAAAAAAAAAAAAAAGAGAAGAAACAGCACTAATTTAATTTGTTTTCTCAAACTGCAAATCCTTGTACATGCTTGAAGCAAAGGAGGCATTAAAGCTGAGAAAATGCATTGAGGCCCTTCAGCAGCACTTCCTTCAGAGGAATGAGAATGGGAAAGGCCCTTTTCATACTGTCCCATTGTCCCTGCCAGCCACTAGGTGTTTGGCCCTGGAGCTCCAACTAGCAGCACAGTATGGGGTTACCCAGGGCAATGAGCGACAAACAATTTAAAACTTTTCCATAAATCTGAAAAACAAAGAGGCTCTTTATCTTTGCACTGAAAAGAGTAAACGAGCAGAGCCTCCATCCCCAGAGCCCACTGCACTGGCGTGATCAGAGCAATCAAGCTGATGGTCTGACAGCAGACCTGCAGCAGGCAGCCCGTTCTTATAGCAAACAGAAATCACTCAAGAAATCCTCCTCAGTTGCCTGCTACAAAAGGGGAGGCCCTTCCCCCTGAACCCCAGTTTCATTTCACTGGCCCTTCCCCATTTCACCCCAGCATTCTTCCTGCTGGTTAAAGCGTGCTGCTTCTTCTCCTGCTGGTCACACCATCCAGAGGCACAGCTCCCTCAAACCCTAAGAGTCACAGCAACATGACAAAGGCAGAAGAGGGCCCACTATGAGCCTCTTCCTGAGCTTTAAGGAGAAGCTCATGCTCTTTAATCAAAGAAATCAAGCCAGAAACACTTTTTTTTAAAGCAATGAGTGGAAAAGTAAAGCAAGAAGAACTTTTTTCCAACTTAGAGAGTGGCACAGAGGAGAGAATAAAGACTGAAATGACTGAAAGCCTGCAGAACATTTTATAAAACAGTTATTTTTTCCCCCCAACAATAGTACTCTGTCCCTGACATGAATCAAAAATGTCACAAGGCAGTTTGGCGAGGCCGCATGTGAATGCTGGGTATTGAGCTGCAGCAGCTGCAGGCAGACTTTGTGGTTAACCCTGTGAGACTTTCACTGCTACAGCTGGCTTCGATTCTGTCACCGCGTCCAAGCAGCCACTCCTTCCTACTGCGCTGCTGCTAAATATAATCACAGCCTTATCAGTGTCTGCGTTTTATTCCACCGCAAGCATCACAGGACCATTTCGATGGTAAAGATGTCAAATTAAGAGATGCATCTATATATATTACATATGAGCCTTCTTTCTTTTAAGTTCTTAAGTTTATGCTTTATGTACTTCAAAAACCTAACAGCCCAAAGTGACCTGAACACCGACCTGTGCTTATTCAGGACACACCAGTTCACTTTGCAAAAATCTTGAAGAGGAGAAAAAAAATCATCTTTGCCTAAGGAACATCTCTCCCTACGTCACTTTGAAGACCTCTCCGCCACCAGTACTAGAGGTCTGTTGGCATTCCTTTACAATCCAAAGCAATAAGACAGGCTACCCACTTGCGTTTTTATCCCCATGATATCCAGCTCTACCATAGGATGCTTTTCCTAAAGCTTTCAGCATAAATGATGCTCTCTGCTCCTGCAAGGCCAACAGCAGAGTCCAACAAGGCAGTAAAGTTAGATTAGTGAAAAGCAAATATTTCACATCTCAGGTGTCATGAAAATTTCTGCAGTTCTTCAAGCTGTTGTTAGAAGCCCACATTATTTTCAGCTTGCCTCATATAAATTTCTCTTCCTCGCAACATGCTTTCCCCGCAGGAAAATAGGTAAGGAAAACAGAGCTGCAAGGAGAGGCACACAGTTCTCAAGAAACACAGGCCTGGTTTTGCATGAAAAGTTTCAGTTTAAAAAAAAAAAAAAAATCTTTTAAAAGGTTACACTTTTTAGCAATCTGTAACCAACTTCAACCACCACATCTTTCCCAAGACAGCATTTTGAACAGAGGTCTTGACTAGTATCTTTAAATAGATTCAGAATTGCTCTAGTGACTCTGAAGTAAACCCCTCATGGAAAAAAAATATGGAATTGGTTTTAAAGTCTAATCAAAACAATTTAACTTAGTGTAATAAGATGCATGCACTTCTGTGCACCAGTGCAAGTCCTTGCATACTGATCAGTTTCATTACAGAGGTACAGGCTACCACAAATCCAGTATATTAAACCAGAGCAGTCCTGAACTAGATTCCTGTGCAAAAAAAATGAAAACCTGAAAAATCTTGCATTTCATCAATGGATTTATATGCACACAGGGGTTTACTTATTGGGTCAAGCTTTATGCACTCGCATCAGCATAAGCCCACAGCCAGGTTAATTAAGTGGAAGATCTGTTTGCTACTACAGAAGTGATTTAAAACAAAGGCCCTACCATGCTCCACCTGTGGTATTTGCAGGAAATTCTGCTGGCGTTCTACTTTCTGACTGTATTAATTTTTACTTACAGAGCAGGCTTGGCCTTCCACAGAAGGAAGATTGCAGTCATAATCAATATTTGGTGGCTTTTTGCCACTGCGTACATCACTGTCCTCTCCCAGATCTATCACCCTGCTGACACCTTCCCCCCCAACCAAATCCCCTGAAGTGCATCCCACTTCCCTGCAATCCAGCCCTTTGGCTAGTATTGTCTTTCCAGCACAAATATGCAACAGATATTTCTAAGAGCAAGGCGCTAGAAGATACACAGCGACTTCAAACATCAGGCCATTAGGATGTGGCCTCTCAAAACACCAAGGCACATGAACACACATTAGCAATAGAAGGTACCCCCACTTTGCTCACAGAGTTTTTAATGGAGGCAAGAAAACAAAACAAAAAAAAAAAAGACAAATTCCAATGCAATCAAATTGCTGGTGAGCACACACTATGCGTGCAGGATGGCAGGGCAGCCAGGAAAGCTCCTGCTCCTCTCCATCACGCCAGCCCTCTGCTCCACCTGACAGCGTTTTAGCCTGGAGCATACCTAAGGGCTACAGCACAAACTGCCCACGAGGAGAGCAGCAACATGAAAAGCTTCATTGCATCATTAGGCCACAATTTGTGCTAATCCCCCAAACTCTGTGGGAGAATGTAAGCACCTAGGAAATAGCCTGCCTTTGAAGATGAGAACTCATGGCTGGATTTAGACCACCTGTCATCCTTTTCCTTTGCTTAATCCCTACCCCATCCCTCAGCCCCATTTTCTTTACACTAGGAAAAAAAATTAAGAGCCCTCCTTCCCTATTTCTAATGCAAGTCTCCTGAAAGTGAGCAGCATGTTTTGCCATTTGCTTGGCAAAGCATGTCCATTAGAAAAATAAATTTAAAAAAATAGAGTCAGGGAGAGGAAGAACAGGAGAGAGAGGGACTCCGGGCTGCACACAAGTGATCGAAAGTGGAACACAGTGCCATTGTAAAACGTGGGGATCTGCCCATGCCAAAACCAGCCCGTGGTGCTCGCCACAAGGCTCCAGCCTGGAGTCTGCAAATAAAATTGAGAGGGATGGGCAGGAGAAGGAAATCTTCCTTGCACTGACAGGGTGGAGCTCAGGAGGGAGGTCCCCAGCAGGCACCCTGCCTCCCCCAAACCCTCACCTCTCTATCATCTGCCAGGCACCAGGCTATGCAAACTTGGAGCTCAAGCAGCAAGCACTACCAGAGGATTTGTGGTGGATGCAGGTGGTCCATTCTCTTTCTCTCCTTCTCTTCCCCTGCCTGATTTTGACTTGGTGAACAGTGCTTTACCATCCAGGAGCAGGGGTTTGTGCTGCAGGGGCTCTCGCCTCTCACACAGGAGACAGAACCGAGCGCCTGACTTCCTGCAGGCTGGAAGCCTCCCTCAGCATGTGCTGAAGAGGAGGAAGTGTATTTACCCTTTTACCTCAGCCAAAATCTGCTTTGATTAACTGTATCCAGTAGCCTAAGTCCTCCTGCCTCCTCCACTGCCGGCAGGGCTCTCCTTCCTGCCTTTACCGGTAGATGCCACCTACCACCCTGCCTGGCCCAGGGCAGAGGGGCAGAGGTTGTCAGCACCAGCACCACCTCCCCCGCACCTCAGGTGCAGCAGCGAAGATATCTGTAATTGCCCAACAGCTTTGTAGCTGAATTTCACTGAATTTTTTTAGAGTTGGAAGGGACCATATAGATCATCTAGTCCAACTCCCCTGCTGAAGCAGGATTGCTTGGAGAATGCTACTCAGGACTGCATCCAGGCAGGTCTTGAAAATCTCCAAAGAAGGGGACTCCACAACCTCCCTGGGCAGCCTGTTCCAGGGCTCTGTCACCCTCACCGTAAAGAAAGAATTTCTCATATTCGAGTGGAACCTCCTATGTTCCAACTTGTGCCCGTTGCCCCTCGTCCTGTCACTGGCAACCACTGAAAAGAGTCTGGCTCCCTCCTCCTTCAACCCACCCTTGAGATACTTATAGGCATTGATAAGGTCTCCCCCTCAGCCTTCTCTTCTCCAGACTAAAGAGTCCCAGCTCTCTCAGCCTTTCTTCATAAGGGAGATGCTCCAAACCCTTAATCATCTTTGTTGCCCTTCGCTGGACTCTTTCCAGTAGTTCCCTATCCCTCTTGAATTGGGGAGCCCAGAACTGGATGCAGTATTCCAGTTGTGGCCTCACCAGTGCAGAGTAGAGGGGGAGAATGACTTCCCTCGACCTACTAGCCACACTCTTCCCTATGCAGCCCAGGATTCCGTTGGCCTTCCTGGCCACAAGAGCACATTGCTTGCTCATTGTCATTTTGCTGTCTACCAGGACTCCCAGATCTTTCTCTTCAGAACTTGGCTCCAGCAGGTCCACACCTAACCTGTATTGGTGCCTGAGGAATAGCCTGGTAGCTATTCTTGAAATCATCAGTGCACCTGAAAGTTGTCGGCCAAGCAAGGGAAGGGTCCCAGGAGTGAAAAGCAAATGGGTGACAGCTGAGCAGTACTGTCCCATCCAGGTGTTAGCATCAGCCCACACCACCTCCCAGGGCAGGGCCTGCCTTAGTAGTTGCTGGGGGGAAAAAAAGACCATTTTCAGATCATGCATCTTCAGAAGACTTCTACGCACCTAGCAAAATCCTCAAGGGCTAGGAGACTGCTTGGCTATGAAAAGTGTCTTTTTAGTCATAAAAAGGGCTTATGTCACTTGACCAGCCCAACAGCTTTGTATTACTGATATTCTTTAAACTTAATCTACTCAGTGGTAATGAGCCTCCTTACTTGGAAGTATACCCTACTTACATTGCTATTCTGTCAGCATAACTTACACCTGGATTTACACAATGCAAGCAAAACACTAAAATCAACACCCAAAAGCTGTTGAAATAAGTTATCAGCATTCCCCTAGGTGTCCCTTGCCTTAGGCTCAGAGACTTTTACCTGTATATAATTTTTCAACATAGATTTGCCCTGTGAAACTCATACAAGTCAAAGCACTCACAAGTCCAAAAACTTCATCTGTGCATCATCGATAGGTGAATTCAAAATGAGCAGTATCATTCCAGAAGTGTGCTCTAGGTTCACACCCTCCACAAGGACAAGAGACGCATATTGCATTATGTGACCAACAAAATTACCTTAGTAGATGCACAGAGGCTTCTGTGTCTACAAAATTCTACAACTGTGTTCTCACTAACAGGTGTGCATTATGCATATTTTAAAAAGACTATAAAATAGATATTTCCAAATTTAAAATGTTTGGACAATTATTTATCAGATCACACAGACAGGTGTCTGTCTCCGATTTAAAAAAAATAAAACAATTTTCTGCTGTAAGATAGCACTTTAAAAGAGCCCAAGCCTCATCACACAAGCTTCTCGCAAAAACTATCTTGGTCAACTGTACACCAACCATAACAAAAGCTACATTTCTCTGTAGCTTTACCTACAATAAGAGCAACAAGGAGAGCAACAAGGAGAGAGTTAGCATGTGGCAGCACTGTGTCAAATCTCTGAAAATTTCTGCATTTCAGATTTTACTTTTTAAAAAATTATTTTAAAAGAAGATTTTAGTCACCACAACATTTTAACCCTGTTTGACATTATAACTGAATTGTTCCTCAGCTACATTCTAATCTGTTCTGAGATTTCCCACATTTTGAATGCTCTGCACAAAAACAGGATTTGGGACTCTGAAACAGTCTAGACAAATTACGTTGCAAAGATTTCCTCCTACAAGTTTCAGGGAGAGTATATTGGCTAATCACATGCAAGGACTATGCCTGTGAAGCAAGAAGTTCATCAACAGTCATGAAAGGGGAAGAGGAAGAAAAATAAGTTGTTCAAACTCAGCACTGCAAAGATCTGCGTAAGCCTCTCTATAGTAACAAAAATCACCCAAATCCATTAATGCAGCTCAGCAGTATCTGCAGAGATACTGCTAACAGTAAAGATGCACTTGCATCTACTTGCTTTAGTTCTTTTCAGATACTTTTGGAGAAAGAGTAGCGCAACCCACACCTAGATCTCAGCTGCTAAAGAGTGTTTCTGCTTGGCTTTCGTAGACAACACCAAACCAGGAAATCATAATGTGAATAGCATAACTGCAAGCTTTCAGGGGGGAGGCTCATGTTCTTGTTCTGTAGATGCCAAGTGCCTAGCATCATAAACTTGTGGTTGGTCATCAAGCCTCCTAGACATCACTGCAAGGTAGATAAATAGGGATTAAGAAAGGTCAGAATCCCACTAAAATCCAGTTTTGCTATTGAAACAAAACAACAGAAGAAAAATCAGCAATTCTGCACTTCAGTGGATTTGGGGTTTCACAGGAAGTACTTCCCTGGGACTTACTGTATTATTTCTCTTTTACTTAAGCTTACCAATTTCTAGGGACAGTATGGCCAAGAAAAATACCTGCATACAATGGAAGTCAACAAGGAAAAGTTTCCTTGCTTAAATGAAACTTAAAAGGCCAGAGAGGGCAGGTAAACTTTGTTTCTTGCTACTTCAGATCAGACAAAGCATACATTTGCTTTTTGTCAGCAGTCACACCTTTTCAGACCATCTTATCATCATCAAGGGAAACCCCAGATCTCTGCTCTGTTTTCTAAAGTATCACTCACTTTAGTAACTGAAAGAAAAACAAGGGGAAAAAAGGGCTTATTTCTTTGGATGGTTCCCACCCCACTAGCCCGGTTGTATGCTCCCCTGGCACAAGCTCTGCCAGTTCAGCCTCAGTTCTGCCCCATGGTTGACACCTTACCCACCCAAAAAGGTCTTCCCCCACACTCAGCTTCTTACAGCAGAGGGACCTTGCTAGTTAAGGTGCTCCTAAAGGACCACAGCTAGTCCTGCAGCTCCAGCACACTTCCCCAGCTTGGAGATTTAAACTTAATTGCAATAATTTTTGTTGTAATTAACTGGTAACTGAATGAGCAACAAAGCCAGAGTGAGATCTCAGATCTGCTGCCACATCCCTCCTACCTCCTAGCCACCACTGAAGGTTTTGCTTCTCATTAGGACCAGCAACCTGAAATCCCATTGCTGCTCAACGCCAGGCTGCTTGGCCACAGCCTTTCCAAGCCCCTTCCCCAAAGGCCACTGTGTTTAGGGTGGTGGCCCGACCGCCCAGTGTCCCCCTCTGACAGCTGCCACACGTTTCCCACTCATTGTCCCACTGCCATTGTCCCAGTTCTCCTTCTGCTGTGCCACAACAGCACTTTTCATCCCTGAAATGCACTGCACAAATGGGGAGCACAAGTCAAACAAAAGCTACAGCCACTCTGTTTACTGGGGGAAAAGATCAATGGGCTTCAATGAAAGGACAGGAAGCTGATGTTCTCACTGTAACTTGCTGGTAAAACAGTGAATAGTGCTATCGAGGCTGACAAAGGCTCTTTTTTTTCCCTCCTCTTACTTTTTTTTTTTTAAATGAAGAATCCAATGGAGAGGGTTATCGTGTAGTTATCAACAGGCCATGAAATGGGGAACATCAGCAAGTTTATTCAACTCTTTTGTTTGTTCTTTGAGAGTGTTAAACAGAAGCCTCAAAGTACACACAGGAAAAAAAAAACCATACACACACACAAAAAAAAAAATCACACAAGCAAAAAGACAAATTGTTAGGATTTAAAAAAAAAAAAAATCAAGTGGGAGCACAGATGATGTTTGTTTAGCATCTTTCCTGTGTTCAGTGTGCATAGAGCATCCCAATGGATTGGCAAGGATGAGCATGGACAAGCTATGGAAACAGCTAACCTCCCCTTACATCCCTGCAAGACCACTGTAGTGACACACCAGCCCTTAGGGCTCTATTAGAAGCACTACACCAGGTGTTTACAAGATTAGGCCCTTCTTCAGGTACATCTGGACCACTCTGGGATGCTCTAGTCTAGTCACCATCTACATCTTGGCATTTACTGAGCACCATAAAAAGGGAGTGGTGGTCTGGTGGAAATACCACCGTATTCAAGCCTACTCGTAAGTAAGGATTGTGATGTCTTTCCACAGATATGTCCCCTCTTCTCTTACCAAGTTTTTTTTCCACATAGTGAAACATTTTGCAGCAACTAGTGGAAGTGTTCTTAACACTCTGAATGTTTTGAAAATGTGGTGATATGACTGACATCAGAAAGGATGCTGCTGGAAGAAGGGCAAATGTGTGTATAAACATCATATCCCCCAGCACCTTCGAACCATGTGAAGCTGTCATACAGCCCATGTATATGCATTGGGGATTGGAGTAGATGATCTCCAAAGGTCCCTTTCAACCCCTACCATTCTGTGATTTGCCTTGTGCACCAAAATAATACACTTGAATATTTAGGTGTATCCCATACATTGTGCACATGGTATGCATCACACACATGCATAGATCTGCAATGCTGGTAAAGAATTAAAATGCATCACACAACTAATGTCAAGTGTTTTGCAAACATGAGAAGCAAAAATCTTTTTGCTCTCCCAGGACTCCTTCACAATGTCCTACATGTAAAATTTCAGACTCCAAATTCAAAGTGAAGCTTAGCACAGGGAAATCGTGATTTTCCTTGAAGGCTCAAAGGAAAATTCAGGATTCTATGAAAGACATGAGGTTAGTTATTAGTAATGTTCTTCAAAGGACTATAGAAACTGAGAGGACTGATGTCATGGGAAAGCCAAGTAATTGGTGAGAATGTTTTTAAGGTTAACCCCTTCTTTTACTGCCTCTGAAGAACTGCAAAGAGACTTGATAAGATTTCCTTCCTGCTTGCTTTGTGCCAGAATCAGCTTATCACTTGCAGTGAGCCTGTTCAGCCCCATTTTATACATTGATATAAACCTGGTGCCCACAGCACTCTATCCAGCAGCCTGAACACAGCAACACATCAGCAAGAGCTGTGCACCCCACTGAGCACACCCTGGCTATTGCAAAGCCACCAAGAGCCTTCCAGTTCACAGTAGTCTCCAAGGGGTCCCTAATATCCAGGGCTGCAGAGGCACATAGAGCGTGGTCACTCCTGTTCATTCCATGTGAGTGCTATTTGCTCAAGCTACTGTCATGAAGCTAAATTAAACCAGAAGCATGGGGGTATTACACTCTTTAACCCTAACATGAGCATGCTCGAAAAGCAGATGGGACACATTCTGGCCTTGCGACTGCCCTCCACCTGTTCACCCTCTGATGTTGCTTGCAGCCCACTTGTCTTGCACAAGATGCACACAGAGGGAGGGATGCAAAGGCAGGTTTGAGGTAATCTCACCCGCATTCAGCTTTGCCCACCTCTGCCTCGTGTCAGACCTCAGTACAGCCAAAACAATGCTAAAAACATGCTGCTCCCCCAGGATCTGCAGCATATGTCCATGCACATGGGCAGCCAGAACTTGGTTCTCCTTCTATTCCTTCTTTTAATGAGAATTGACAGGCCAGTGCCTCTACTGAGGTGGCTTGGACCAGGAATAGAAAATATGTAGCAATGATTCACTCCAAATAAAACACACAAAATCCTTTATTTTACTTAATGTAAGTGTTGCTTCTGCTAGTCATTAATTTCAAATTCTATAAGCTCCTTGGTTTGGTCCTGGTTATGTTATTTCAGGCTTTTCACTAAATAATCACACAAATCAAAGTTATCATCTTCCAGGTAAAGTTGAGCTGTATTTTGTATTTATATACAGTTAGTGTCAAAAATAGCTGTCCCTTAACATCTCTGAATGCACACGCTCCTTCCAGCATCAGAGTTTACTTGACAAGGTATTCAGCAACAGTTATTACACTTTAAGTGTATATCCTGCCTTAATCCAACAGAACTTTCAGCTTTCTTTTGGAGGCATAACAGTTGAATTGATCTTTTATACAGGGGGACAAATTTAATTTTCCGGCTCCAATTTGGAAAAGAATGCCTATTCAAGACAGCACTTAAGCCTCACAGAAGTCAATGGGACCTAAACACATGTTTACAATTAACCATGTGCTTAAGTGGTGGTCTGAACTGGGTGAATAAATGTGAAGTCAGTAGGTCTGCTTGCATAAGAAAGAATTACCAGTCTGGGAGAGAATTACAGAATTTGGCTATGAGAGGCTGGAGGATTAGTAACAAATGTGTCATTCCTGTAAGTAATTTACTTAAACCAAAGCCATGGTAGAGCTGTTTAGACTATGCGCTCAAATTAATTTGAAGGACAGACTTAGAACATAATTATCAAGGAAGGACAACTGTAAATTTGTAATAATATATCAGAATCACCAACTGACTTTCAAATGAAATCTACAGAACTGAACATCCTGCTCAGATTTAA
Source organism: Numenius arquata (assembly GCF_964106895.1). Lineage (NCBI taxonomy): Eukaryota > Metazoa > Chordata > Aves > Charadriiformes > Scolopacidae > Numenius > Numenius arquata. Next base: position 64,973,066 of record NC_133579.1, on the reverse strand, counting down.
TGAGTTCCAGCCCATTTCAGAGCTAGGTTGTGACTTCACATAGAAAACTGAGTAACTAGCAGTGCAGGCCAGAGAAGTAATTGTGGCTCCAAAAAATGAAACCAAAGAGCATTTGTAAGAGCCTCCAAACCCTTCCAAAATTATTTTTGCGGTAGCATTTTTATGAGAAAAATATGAGAAGCCATCAACAGAGCTTAAGAGGTTTAAGCTCCCAACTCTCATTGACTGATAAGGGTCCTGTAGACTGTCAGACATTTCTCTGGATACTCTTAGATAACTTAACAGTAAGACTAAATCCCTGTATTGGCCATATTTAAAGAAACATATTATGATTTCCAGGTAAGTTTATCATGTACATCACTTACCTTCCTTCTTCCCAGACTTGCTCAGTATTACTGACACATTTGATGAAGCTTGCACACTCCTACAGTACAGAGGATAGGAAAGGGAATCATCTCCAGATGTCACTCCAACTCTGTAAGATCAATGAGAAATTTAACAGTTAAGACGACTTGGACTAAGAGACCCTTACTTTTTTTTTGAATCAGTACTCCTACTGCACTTTTAACTCATTACAGTCATAACTGGCTATGGAAGGTGACCCTCCAAACTGGACTGACACCACTTTTTTCAGTGCCAGAAGCTAAAACCAACAACAATAAGGATCTGCAGAGCATAACAGTGACTGCAGCCCTCTGAGACAATGCAGGGCTTCAGCAGCTTCACCTCAGCTCACTGCAGGGCAGCTGCATCCCACTGCTCCATGCCAGAAGGCTGCAAGACCCCACAGGATCCCAGGATAGCAGTGGGAGCCATCCCTTCTGGGTATCTCCTCTCCTCTTCACCATCTCCAAGAGCAGCAGAAACAGCAAGCCAGGCATCTGTGCTGGCTTTCCCCTTTGCAACAGATAACTCTGGTGTCCTTGTGCTCGGAGAGCTACATGTGACTATTCTAAGGCTTTACAGGTAATAAACCAGCTCCGGAGTCTGTGACAGCTCTGGAAGTTACTAATTAATTCACCACAGCTGCTCTGCCCTCTTCACAGTAACTAAATCTGGTAAACGCGTGGATTTTCAGGCTAAGGAGTGCATGGCTCTGAGGTACGAGGAGGGATATGCCGTTTCCTCAAATCTTCCCCTACTGAGCTCAGGGTACAACACCAAGGAGTCAACACACAAAAAAAGCATTCCTTCGCTGCCAACTGTCTATGTACATAAGGCACGGCATGCACATGAGCAAGGACAGCATTACTGCCGCTGAGGTGATCTACATGCACCAGAGCCCCCGTATGGTGGCTGCTGCTGCATTTAGGCATATCCAGGGGTCTCTGACTTCCCAGGATAAGCTCCAGCACGGTGTCTTTCCTGGAACCCTCTCAAACACACCCAAGGGGCAGGCTCTCGGCCTGCAGACCCTTTCACAGAAAGGCTTTCTGCCCAGCCCAGCTGCCCTAAGCTTCCAGGACAAGTGCCAGCCCTCCAGTTACTTAAACAGACTTCTCCCCCACAATTTAGACATTACACACAGAGAGGATTACAGCTGGTCTCAGAAACACAGGAAAATTGAAGCAGGTAATACTCTTGACTTCCAACAGATCAAGAAATATGCCTGTCTAAACAACAATAAAATGCCAATACCTATTTACTTGCTGCTATTCTTCCAAGACCCTGAGACATTTTGGGGGTTAACGTCAGTCTTCTACAGCATTGGAAGCCTTTCCTCCACCATACCAGCTCATTGCCCCTGCTAAATTGTCCAGTGTGGCTCCAGTACCTGCAGTCACTTCATGCCCTTTCCTGAAACAGCTGCTGTGGAAGGAGCCTCTTTTAAAACATGACAGCCTCTGTTTCAGCTGACCCGCCTGATCAGCATTAACAGGTGATCAAAGTCCCAGGCTCAATTACCACCAGCTCAGACCGGGAAAACAGGTTAGGAGGCTGTCCCTTTACCCAAGCATGTTTTGCCCATTATCATCAGTGTGGGTTCCAGGCCAGACGCAGGAATTTTTCCTGCTGTTTGCTATGGGGTTTAGATCAGCACAGAGGCAAAAAGAAAAGAGAGAAGGCAAAGAAGGCCTATGCTTAACACAGGATTTGTAATCTGACATGGATACACTCGGTTCAGTACCAACCTCCACAGAGCAATTCCCCAATTTGCTACACTGCTTTCAGGACAGACCAGAAGTCTGCTTAGGAGGGTCTAGATATATCCTCCCATTTTAGGGAGTCTTTGCTGTGCTGGGGTTGGATGGAGAGCTGTGTAAACCCTTCAGTTTCAGGGCTGATCCCCACATTGGTGTCAGGGGCTGGCAGTTTGCTCACTGGGCACAGGATGGAACAGAATCATAGGAGAAGGGACCTTAAATATCATCTAGTTCCAATCCCCCTACCACAGGCAGGGACACCTCCCACTAGATCAGGTTGCTCAAAGCCCCGTCCAGCCTGGTCTTGCCCAGGGATGGGGCATCCACAACCTCTCTGAGCAACCTGTGCCAGGGCCTCACCACCCTCACAGTGAAAAATCTCTTCCTGATATCTAATCTAAACCTACCTTCTTCCAGTTTAAAGCCGATACCCCTCATCCTATCGACGGATGTGGGATGTGAGCCACGGAGCCGCAGCGGGTCTCTGCCCTGCCCCTGCGCCACCAGTCCGACCCACGTGCCGTGACCTGTGCTGAGCAGCCGTCACGGAGGAGCATACGCTCCGCAGCTCCTGGCTGGCTTTGCGTGCACCAGATGCAGCTGGTCAGCAGGCCGATCAGCAGTATTTGGCACATGGGCTCCCAAAGCTGGAGAGAAACCACAGCGCAGTGCTGGGAATATATGAGTTGTCAGCACCGCAGCGGGAGAGCAAGAGGCAGGGATGAATGGAGGCCGCTGAGCCGGTTAAATCTGCGCCTGCACATGCCAGAGGACAGACTGACACGGGCGAGGAGGCTGGGGCGACAGGGCTCGGGCAGCTCAGCCCAGGACAGGCGGCGAGCCAGTGGCACAGTCAGGTGCCTGAAGAAGGGCCCAGGATTAACATGACACAAGGGATATAAGTCTCCTGGTTTTGAGTCCCCTCTCCTTGCCCTGACCCAAAACAGCTCCTATGGCCACCGCATGCCTTTCCTCAGCTTGCTATCCTCATTGTAAGACAGGGCCCTGGCTTCCAAAATGCCATATCTTCCCTATGCTCTCAGTCGCCTGCTGCCTTGCAAAACCCTCCATGCCAAAACGCCGTGTTGATTGCGTCCCGCTGCCGCAGAAGCTGCTGCCATCAGCGGTGTCTGCCACTCAGCATGAGCAGCAAGCAGCAGCGGGCTCACGGCAAGCAGGAAGGGAAACAGAGCAGAGCTGGAGTGGCAGAGCCAGCCCCTCCAGGAAGCGGACCCCATCTTTCCTTGGGATGCTACGTGCGGTGTTGGCTGCAGTGTGGTTTGGAAGCAGCAAAAGGCACGCCAACATCAAAGGGGCACTCATCAGCCCAGAGCGGCTTCTTTCAACCATTATTCTCATTATTCTTTCCTTTTTTTTTTTTTCACTTTCTCTTGGGAAGCGGACTTCATGACAGATTGCACGAAGTATTTTGCACTCACCTCACCCACCTCCCAGCCAACAAACCCAAGGTGCACTGCTTGGGCTAATGAACTAATGCCTCCCCTGGACGCACGTGCACAGCATGTGGTCCCCACACCCTCTGCAACTCCTCAGGCCAAAACTTTGCTCCTCCCTGATCCTGTGCACATACGCACATGCACACGTACGCAGAGGAGCACAATACACTCCTTCTGGCCAGGAGGCGCGGGGAAAAAAAGCTCATTGTACTTTCACATGGCTCCTAAGCTTCGCAGAGGGAGGCTGTTTGCACGGGGCTGCTGGGGGTGGTGGGGCTGGCATGGGTGCTGGGTGCCCCTGCATCTCCCTGCCGAAGGCTCCCGGGTGGTGAACCAAGGGCCGCAGAGGGTAGATGTGGCACTAGTGCACAATGGGCAGTACAGGGCACACAGATCATCCATTAATGTCGGGGCAGAACTCCTTGCCACGGGATGCGGTGGGCACTGGGGGCTGGCATGAGTTCAAAAGGCAACCAGGGAATTTCGTAGCAAAGACAGGCACAGAGGACTAATAACTACAACGTCATTGATCCTAGGTCAGGCAGTCTCAGAGTCACAAATTGCTGGGGACTGGATGAATGCCATGCACAAGTGACATGATCTGCTTGCCAAGTCCTCTTGCTGCATCCGTGCTAGCCATGAAGAGACCGGACACTGAGCTAGGTGGACCACTGCTCTCAGTGAGGGAGTAGGGCCAGCATTTTCCCGGTCTCTTCTTGTTCCAGACAGGTGTCTTATCCCTTGGGCGTCCTGAGAAGCGGAGTAGCTTTGTAGTCCTGCCAGGGGACTGGTCCTGCCAGCACAAGACGGCGGAGAGCATGCCCCTGCACACGTGTTCCTGCTGCACTGTGCCGCCAGGTCCCCCAGGGAGGGCAGGGATGCAGCTCCTGGGACCCCGCTGCTTGCTGTCGGGAGGATAATGTGGATGCGTAACACTAATGGCTGGCCGGGGCAATTTATCGAAGCTCTTTTGTGGCAGCCCCTGCCCTGTAAAGACAAAAGAGAGACTCAAGACATTAGATCACCAAATTTAGGGCCTGACCTGAGCTTTGAAATAAAGCTTCAACCGAGAGAGAAAAGCAAGGGAATGACACAACTCTGTGTGCACGCGCACGTGTACAATCCAGGCGACCTCCCTTCCCTTCAAACCACCGGCTCTCACAAAGCTTCTCACTGCCCAGCAGGATTAGGCACATTTGGAGGCTTCAGTTTTCACACGAGCTGTTGGGATGTTTTATGAAGCAGAGTCAGCCCAGTCCAAGACACATCCCTGGGCTGCCAGCACGGACCCCCCCCCCGCCCTGCTGACACGGGGGCTGGCAGGCTGCACAGAGAGGCCAGGGATGGAAAAGACCATGGAGAATAGACTCATTCCTCCCTGCCAGATAGCTTTCTCTCGAGTCACTGTTGAGCACTGCAGCGTTTGGAAAGAGCCCAGGTGGCACATATAAGCTATGCTGGAGACTTATATAGCAGTTTTCTGACCCAGCAGCAGGCACAATGACAGTGCTTTTATATATATAGTTTGGGGTTTTTTTAAGTTTGGCTACTTATTTAATTGCCTGTCCCTCTTCTGAACAGGATCTTCCGACTAGTCATTTGCAATAACCCTGAAAGGCAGGAAGCAGCATGTTCCCACACTGGAGACTGACCATGACATCACACCAACAACTGATAGGAAACACTCCTCACAGCTGCCCCAGCAGCTCCACCACCCCACCAACACACGCAGACCAGCCCACCCAGCACTCCCCAGGACAGCAAGGAGCCTCCCCACTCACACGCCTACCAAAGCCCAGACCGAAGGGACCTGGCAGCGTTTCACACAGATGTGCATTTCCTACACTGCGGACGAAAGCAATTTGCAGGCTGGATGGCCCAGGAACGTGAGCAGCACGAGCAAAGGCTCCCGCTTCCCCTCCTGCCCCCAAGGGAAAAGGCACACAGGTAGCAAACATCATTTATCGGACAACTCGTGTTGAAAGACCCTGTGTCCTCCCCAGCAGAGGAGCAGGAGCAGGAGGCGAGTCGGGAGAGAGGTCTACAGGGGTGATGGCAATGGCCTGGAGAGCCTTTCATTGTGAGGTTATTGTTCTGAATCTGGCCCAGTCAACGGGCCTCATCAAGCGTTGTTACTACACAGCACCTATTTCATGGCCATGAGTTGATCATTAGGCTTCTTAGGTAGCAGCTGTTCACATCATTAAAAATACCACTGGCAACCCTGGCCATCTTAGCAGAGACACTGAGGATTTAATTGGAAAGGACACCATAAATATTCTCCTTTTGTCAGTCTAGATGATCCGCCCCAACCAGGCCTAAGGCACATTAATGGAAAAGCTGCTGCTGCCCAGCTCTGCATCTAGTGAGTGTAGTCACCAGAGTGGTGAAAGCAATTCATCAGTGATTGGTCTCGGGAAAATATTTGTTTAAATGGTAAATAATCCCCAGAAAACAATTAGCTAACATCTGCTGAACTGCTGGAAGTTTGATTTATCTCACTATTTAGAAAACCGTATATTTAAGAAAATATATCAAATGAGAGCTAGTACGTGTAAATATTCAAATTGAGGTCTTTGAGCAGCACATTCTTGCTACAGAGGAGGACAGCTAGTGCTTTTTTTTTATAATTTAGCAAGGCAGTTTTTCTGCAGCACCTTCCCGAGCAATACTGGAAGGCTACTCCTCAAAGGAGCCTTGCTTTGGTAAGAGTGGGAGTTAATATGCTTTCTCGCTAGCAGTGAAGTAAGCTTCATAATCACATCACCTTATCTTCTGTGATGTCCCCCACCCAGATTTCTACCAGACATTTCAACTCTGGGGCAAGCCTTCACCATTGCAAAATAAATTGAAAATAAACAATTGGGGGGTAAGTTCTGTAAGTCATTTCCAGGGGTTTTGTCACATTAATCCCAAAATGCCAAATCACCTCTGAGTCCTGGGAAAGTCCCTGTAGCAAAGAAGTAGCTAGAATTTTACTTCAGAGAATTAATCTATAGATTAATAAAATCTGCATACTTTATAGCCGTAATAAGTGAGCCTGGACCTAGTAGGTACTCAATGCTTGTTACTATTTGAGTTCAGCAGCCAGAATCTGACCATAAATATAACAGCTATACCAGAAATTCTGCTGTACCAGAAGCTCTTTATCTTTCCCCAAAGTTTTAGAAAAACAGCCATCCTGCAGTCCTGTCCTACTTAGCTACATATTCATTACTTTTTTCCCCATATAAATATACTACAATCATATATATATTATAATGAAGGATATGTATCTAGTCTGTCTGTATTATACCATGTATGTATTTACTATCTATATTCACATACTATACATAAATGTTGGTTTGTTTAGAAATGTAGCATATAAATATACTACATCGCTTTGCTGCTTCAGTCATAAGTGAGTACACTGAACTGCAGCTGTAAAAATAAAAGGAATAAAAGTCCATTTTATGGTGTGTCATCACTTATTTTTTCCTGTTTATCCAGTAACTCACAGTGTCAGAAAGGCTGTAAAGCATCCTCAGCTGTTAGCCTGAATTCACAAAGTTCCTGCTGTATCCATGGTCTTGCTCTTGCCTTGAACGCTCAGAAATTTAGTGGTCAAGGATCTGAAAAAGAGAGCTGGGATTTTTTCACTCTACGAAAGTAGCCCTTAGTGCCCAGGACACTGACTGAGCCCAGAGGATACCTTAGGAAACCAGTAGAAATGATACAGGACCAACACATCCTCACCCAGGATGTCCCATCTGCTGGCATGGCTTCTCCAGCCACCTAGACCCTCACCCCTGGTCACCCACCTCCGTCACCAGCATCCATTGCCCCATGACTGCCCCCTGCTCCCTACTTGTACTGGGCTGCAAAGCACCTCCTGGGGCACCAGCGCTACCAAAACCACCCCTGTGCAAGCCCAAAATTTGTACATGGATGGAGCAGCAACGCTCCCATCACACGGCACGGGCAAGAGCCACGCTGAGTGTCATGTGCAGACCAGGGCCATGGGGAAAAGCTTCTCCCTCTGGTAAATTTTCACCTGTCACCTAAGGCACAACCTGCATCCCACGTGCTTATGGTTGCTCTGCATGGCGACAGTAGAAAAGGATGCTTTTGGATATTGCTTCTGACTTAGACAAATCACTCCAGCTACAGAAGCTGGTTTAGGGCTGCATTTGCACATCATTTGTGTGATGTGCACATGGAAACAAGCTGAACTGAGGTATATGCTCTGAATTGTGTTCCTGTGCTACAGGGACAAGCCCCGAAGTCACGTTTAGAGAGCATCTGTCTCTGACACCATGTTGAAACTAGTTATTAACTCATGGGCCCAGTCTTAGTGGTATGTTCTACCTCGGGGCAATTAATGGGCATCATGCATCCTAAGGCAAGAAAACAGCAAAGAAAAGGCTTAGTCTTACTGTAAACTGAGCCAGGAAAGGCCAACACTCTTCCTATGAAGGAAGAACACACGCCCTTGATATTACCTTTGAGACAAGCACTCTTTGGAAGATGACAGCTTTTTGCCAATTCCTATTTTTCTGGATTCTTATGTTTTCTTTTCCCTTCAGTCATATCTTGCCTTTCCATATGAAGAAGGACTGAGCTGAGCAGAACCCAGTGGTAATTAACACACAACATCAAGCTCTGCTTTCAAGAAGCTGAAGAAACACTCTGGCTATTATGCAGAGACCACAGAGACAAAGCAAGAGTTACACTAATGAAGACAGGAAGGATGATGAACTCAGACTCAGGAAAGTGAACAAAAGCATCAGGCTGAAATGCAGCAGCAATTTTATTCTATCAGCTATCTTCTGAAATCGAAATTTGAATTAAAAACATGTTTATAATGAATGACACCCCCCCTTGCAGCCGAGCAGCATTCATGTGGAGAACAGATAGCAGGATTAGTCATCAGTGAGTTAAGGAGCTGCAATGGGTGGTGGAGCCCCACAGACCCTGCTCAGGGCAAACCCCCTTCAGAAAGGGCAGAGGCATCATGTCCCAGGTGGAGAGCTCTCCCCGGGACTTATCATCCATAAAACCTAAAAAGAATAAAAACAAGGAGAGTGATTGGTGCGTTCAGCTATTCGTTCTGGCCAGCAATATCGTAGGGCAGCAAACGGCAACCCCAGCTATAAAATATGAGCTGACCTGAAAGGGAACTTTTCTCCTTTCAGTTTTTTTCTCAGCTGAGCCACCTACATGGAGCAATTGCTTTTTCGCCCCTGCTCTCCCTGCTCCAGCAAGTGACAGAGCTGGCAATTCTTCTGCAGGCATTAAGGTCCTGATCTTGCTCCCAGCAAAGTCAAAGGCAAAATTCCCATTGTATGAAGGATCACAACTAATTTCCTGCAAGGTTGATGAAGGTGTTCGAGCCAGCTTCCCAAAACAAGCCAATGAATTTTTAAAACCACAGCTGGGGGTCTACTGTATTATAACGTGACCCCTGAGAGGGTAAAAATTGCTGCGAGGTGAGTCCTCCTAGCTATTGTTTTAGGCTGCTGACTCAGGAAGACAGGGCTGCCTTGTTCCACATCTGAAAGGGCTTTTTTATTTATTTCAGGACCACACATGCTAGAAATGGCTTGGGGTTGTTGGTTTGTGGGTGGAAGCAGGGGGTGGGAGGTTTCCTCCGTCGACAGAAATTGTGAGGAAACTCAGGGTTTGTGCGAATCAGCTTTCCAGTGCCCCGGGACGGCGGGAGGCCGGCAGGGCTCTTGCCAGGTCTCCCCACAGGCGCCGATGCTGGAAACCACGGTGCCAGGGAAGCAGGTGCGGCTGACAGAGCATCCCTGGGGCAGCCGGGTGGTGGGAGCGACCTTCTGGAGAAGGTGGGAACCAGATCAGAGGGCGCCGCACAGGAAAATGCTGGGGACGGCCAACCTCTAAGAGGAAGCTGGGGCTGCAGTAGGCGTCGTGCGATTCCTGTGAGCCACTAATAAATGCCAAAGAGGAAGGGAGCTGAGCTGGGATGCTGATTAAGAGCCCCCCTGCTCCACAAAGGGTGGAGGAGGGCCTCTGATGATGCACCCTTGGTCTGCAAAAGTCTAGAAAGTTGGCTGCTGCTGGGGCCACCGGTACAGCCTGCTCTACCCTGTCTCCAGGTCACCCCAGCACACGGACCACCAGCATTTCCTATCAAAGCAGACACCGGTCAGTCTATTCCGGGCACGACTGCGAATGCCGCTGAGGGGGCTGTTGCCCGAGTCTGTTTGACCCGTCCTGAATTAGTCCCCACTTAAACACATGCAGAAATAAAATGAGCCTATCGTTTTCCTATCAGCAATTTATGGAACATTAGAGACTGAATTGGCAAAAGTCCCACTTTGCTGAGAGCAAGATCAGGCGCTCGCGCAGCACTTCACGTACAATTACTTTTAATTCGGCTCAGTTACCAGTGAACTATAATATCTGCGAGAATTTTTAAATGGATCGTTTTGTCAGTTTTTCTCCTTACACTTGCTCTGCCTTAGACACTTGTCACCAATTTTATTTAATTAGCACCACAATTGTATTAACACCACATTTTTTTAAATTTAATTATGCTTCTGCAGTACCCCAGCTTGTTTTGTGCAATTAGCGCTCTACTTTGATACAAATTAATCTCCCTGGAGAACTGCATCGAAAATAGAGAAAAAGAAGAGACCTCATTTAATGGAAATAACAACATCAACTGACTATATATGTATATAGCCCTCATATGTTGCCAAACATTCAATTTGAGGTTTGTGCCTCCCATACACACAAAATGATCATGCAGTTTTCTCAGGAGTGAGTTCAGTAATTTTATTTTGTTGTGGGCTTTCTGACCTGGATGTAGCACAAAGAGTTAACTCTGTATTCTGCTTTATCAGGCAATTTAATCTAAAGAGAACAGGAGGAAGACTGGTTCCTGTATCTGGTAAACATTTGCTTTATCAGGGAATGTAAGAGTGCCTCTCACAGCCCTTTCTCACTTAAACCGCAGCCACAGAGAATTTGAGGGGGATTTAAGGTATTTAAAGCCACTGACTCTCAGTCTCTGTGATGCTCTTTCCGTGCTGAGGTTTTAGTGTTTTGACTGCTCTCCACAAAAATGACCTGAACCTGAACCACTAACTTAGTCTCCAACTTGTTTATATGGAGAAAGCAAAGCAGAGCTAATTCCTGCAATGGAAGAAGCTGCAGGCTGACTTTACGTGTTACCCCTCTTTGTACCACGGTACTGGAAGCGAGCAAGAAGCAAGGCCCAGGAGGGAGTGTTTTGCCCAGTTATTTGCTTCAAATCTCTTTGTACTGTCCTGTCTGTTAATTTGCCACCACCGGCACTTAAGCGCATGTTTCACCAAACGGAAGTGTTTGTGGAAAGCCCGTGTGAGAGCAGAGCACAGGACCCAAGGAGTGTCCATGCACGCACACCGTCAGGCGGGTGGGCTGGAGTGGTATAATTTGTCTGGAGCATCACAGCTAAGGGACACAGCAGAGTACACGGGGGCAGCCAGCAATGCCAACGTAACGAAAAGATAGCGAGTGTGGTGGCAAGGCGACCAGCCAGTCAGTACCCATCCTGCAGAAACCAAAAGCTGCTTCCAAGTTTTATGAAAAATCAGAGAAATTGGACCTGGAGTAGACACTTGAGACCGTCACCAAAATCATCAGTAAAAACAGGACTTGGTGCATTTTTGCATGGTTCCACTAGCTGAGTTTCACAGGAGCTGACACCCTTGCTACTGCCCTTGGAGACTATTGACTATGGCAGCAAACCTCCCCATCCAGCCCAAATGTGGCAGGGTGGCAGAGTCACATTGTCTTCAGGTGTCCTTCTTAGAGACACTTGCACCTGGGGCAACTGCAGCTGCCCCAGTCTGTTGCACCATCAACTGAGAGCCCGCAGAGCTATCCAAGCAGGTTTGGCTAAAAGCTACGTGGTGAAAAAGAGATGGAGGAATTTGTGCCCAAGGCGTGTTCACTCACACTCAATTCAGCCCTAAAGCCATGGTACTTTTCTGGCAGCCTTCAGAGGGATGCATTTGAGAAGTCTCAGATTGGGTAACTCTATGAGGCTCCTCCTGCAAAATGTTGCCCGTGTCACAGAGGAGCTGGAAATAACCGCAGAGAATGCGAGTTTGGGCAGTTCAGATATTATCCCGAACCGTTTTTGTCCTTTGGAATGGTACTAGAAATTTCTCACAAAGACAATCCACAACATTTACTGTTTGATCAGAAATACTATAAAAATACACTTTCTCTTACTGTTACGGCTTCTCCCGCTTGTTCAAACTGTGATGGAGAACAGACACATTAAGAAGAAAGGCACAAATGGAAAGCTGGTAAAAAAGTGGGGAAGAGTCAATCAGCTACACAGAACTGAAAACAGATCAAAGACCATATCAATGATTAACAGGAGTACATCAGGGGTTTTTGGCTTTTCAAAGCTTACTCTGAGCCAGCTGAAAGTGAAATGTGATGTGCTGCAACCTTCCGGTGTGTTTTAGAGCAAAGGAAAGTCCTATTTAACATACATCAGCAAACTACAGGCTTGGTTTTTCTTTTCACAACTGATTTCTTGAAACTACCCTTTAGCTGGTCAAACAGGCTGATTTGAGCATCTGACAACCTCGCCCCAGCCAAGTCAAATTGACTGTCAAAGAAATAAAAGCCCAGGATTGCCTTGATGTTTTCTGTGTTCTGGGATAGCTTAGCATAAAAACAGTGTCAGAGTGACACTTGGCTTTGTCTTGTTGCCACCAGTCTGTATTCTGTCGGTTTGGATCTTTCAGTTCTAGGCATGTAAGACAGGAGAAGATTTGGCATCCCCTAGTTTACTTAGTGACTGAGGAGCTTGGCAAGGTGGAGAGATTCAGATTATTGTGGAAAAGCACCCAGAAGGTCAGGAAGAGATGTCTTCCCCACCACCACTAAATACTGTCTGGAGGACACAGCCTGGAAAGAACAAGCTGCACGCTGTACCAGCACAGTCCTTGTGTGGACAATCTGTGAGCCCTAGGTGCACAGTCCTTGTGTGGGAGGTGCCTTTTGTGTGTGGCGGGGGCAGAGGGGCTGTTTGCCGCCTGCCCTGGGCAAACACTTGCATTTCTGAGATGCTCCAGTGGGCTGCAGAAGCAGGACACATCTTCATCTGTGAAATCAGGGAAGCTTTAGAGCCACTTTTGCTTTTGCATTCCTCATGGGCTATGCTACAGTATGACCTCAAATCAGTTCCCAGTCCTTCTGTCTCTGTGATCGATCACAATATCCAACACAGGCAGCTTGTCCCTCTGCCTTTCAGCCCTCTCCCAGCCTGCAGCAGGGTTGCCATCTTGCATTAAAAAGGATTGTGCAGGGTTTTTTCTGCTCCAGGCCAAGGGATAGACAAAGGCCACATTTTCTGTAGTCAGTATGAAATGATTCCCATGTTTTTCAGTGCAACAGGGTTATCTTTCTAAACCTTGTTACCTGGTATGTTTGAGTTCATATGAGTGGTCCAGGGAAGGGCAACATGGTAGGCTCAGGTAGGCTCGAGCCAGCATCCCTAGGACAACCTGGCACCTTCAGAGGTCCCCTGGTCAGTGACTCTGCATCTTGCCCTGTTTAAACCCTCAGGGCCAGCACTCACAAGGATAGCTGTGGCCAGCGTTGCCCTCCCTTGGGGTGTCCAGCACAGGGGAGGTAACCTTTCATCCTTTTTCTCTGCTCACCAAGCCAAGGAGGAGCACGTTACCCCCACGTTCGGGGCAGCTGTGCTTCCCAAGCGTTCCCACAAGCACAAAAGGCTGTAGCCAAGTGTCACGGTTTAGCTGCAATTACTCCTGGGAGACAATCTGTAAGGCCCTTGTCTACCCCGGGGCATCTGCCTTGGTTGCAGCCAGCAATGATCTCACCAGCGACAGAGGTCTTCCAGTGCAGACAGACACAGCCACGACAAAACACCATTAGTGCCTCCGTGGTTTATCCAGCAGGGACAAGCTGCTGGGCGAGAGCTGCGTTTGGCAATCCTTAGGGACTGCTCAGGGTCCCGTGTTCCATGGGTGAAGCCATTAGTGTTGCCAGCATCGGTGCCTGCGTATCGCAGCCCTCTCTTACCCCCTGGCAGGTATTTGCTCTTCTGATTGCTCAGGTGCAAAGCAATCTGAGGGGAGGGTTCTGATCCCTGGTGACCCAAGGGGGCTTTTGCCAACCTCACAGGACTGGCATTGCAAGGCTCAGCCAAACATCTTGGTAATACCTCCAGCTAAGGGGTTTCTCGTTAGCACATTAGAGCACTGCCAGCTAAAGAACCCTTGTTAGCGAGTGCTGCATGGAGCAGTTGATCACTTCAGCACCAGCAGACCAAGTTACTTTGGAGATTAATGGCACAGTCATTCAGCTTTGTCCTTTCTATTTGTTAACTAGTTCGTTCTGCAAATAATAAATACGGAGGGGAAAAAAAAAACAAAACACCCAACTCTATTCTCCAGAACACCACTGTGAGGAGACAGGATTAGAATGACATCAAGTGGCTTCCAGCGTGACTTTGTGCAGTGTCAGGGTAGACATTCATACTGCAATACAATTATTCAGTCAATCCCACTCCCTGTGAAGTCAATGGATACTGTGCCAGGGCCTTCAAAGGAAGAAGGATCATGCCCTCCTGTGCATTTTAGGGCTCTAGGAGAGGTTGCTAAAAGCAGTTTTTAAACAAAGTAATCCCATTTATTTTTCAGAGAAGCATGCAGAAACACTAGACTTGCTAGCTGCTAAGGGAATTCCATTTTTTTCCAGTTAATTGTTGTTCCTAAGCAGAACAAGAATGAAAACTAAGATTTTTTTTTTTTAATCTTCTGCAAAATGAAAATTCTGAAAACCACAAAGCTCAGTTTGGATCAATGAAAACCTTGTTTTCCAGTAACATCAAAACATGTTTTTTTCGTTTGGATATCTGCTTCATAAGAGAATATGCTTTGTCACAGAGCATGCAAAATAAGTATTTCAGTGATGTTTTAGTTAAATGAGACACCAGAATGGTCCGGTCTGACAAGGTCTGTAAGGAATGTCTGGACCACGTTGCAAACTTTTAATTCAGTTTGGTTTTGTGTTGGTTTTTTTTTTTGGTAACTGAATCCAGAATGCATTGATTTTTCATTCTCTGATAGAGAAAAAAGGATGGTTTTGAGTTCTTCTAACCATCATCTACTAACTCACAACTTGCATTAAGGGAACATTTATAAAGAATTAATAAATGACCAGCAGATACTATGGATTTGCTAGAGATGCGAATATTATGTATCATAAATGCTCATAAGCATACAAGTGTTACAGAAATTGAGAGAAGCCCATTAACCTCCCTCCTGTCCTCTATTGTAATCCATTAACCATATACTAAACCATCTATTTATCCTATATACCATGGGTCCAGCTTAGTCTGTTGATAAAGCCTACCCCTCACATAAAGCATGACCATTTATGTGAGAGCTACTTTGCACCAACACCTGGGGTGACATTCCAGATGTGGAGGCCAGCGTCCACAAAGGCTTTGCCTCCATCCAGGGCAAAGTGCCCCGCGTGAGACACCAAGTGCGATACAGGAGGTGTTTATAGCCCCTGCTTGCATTGAGCTGGGCATGGCGCTGGGGGAGACAGCAAGATGCAAAGGGGATGGGAACAGGGGGGAGATTTATGCACCGCCAGGTCACGAGGCTGGTAGTTCTCACACTGTCCAACTTAATGTACTGTTTAAAGGCTACAGCGGTGAAAGCAAATAATCTGTCAAAATAATGGGGTTTTTTTAATCATCTGTAGAGTCCTGAGCAAAATCGTCCCCTATCTGTGGTCCCCTGAGTTTCTCCATCCCACACTGGTTCCCGTTTTTGGAGCACAGGTGCTTTTCACACCATCAGGTGGTGAAAAGCCGGCACCGTGTGGGGTGGCTTTCAGCAATCCCACCCTCTGTTACGGCAGCCGCTGCTTTAGCTTCAACTGTGAGATGCAGAGCTCTAATGACATCCTGGGATGTAGTAATTTATGTACTTCTAATACAAAGAGCCAGCTCCTCTCAATCTCCCTTTCAGATACTCCTCTTGCAAAAATGGAAACAAAAGATGATCGCAAAGCCCAGGAGGCCACTGGGGCTCGGCTGTTCAGAATAGCCATTTCCTACCCAGCGAGAAAAAGAGATCCAGAGAGGGAAGGAGACAGAGATAACACACAGCACAATTTACTGCTCCAAAACAACCTTCTTAACTAAAGGCACAACCGTAATCATTGATGAGAAAAAACGTTCTTTGCTAAAATGTAAGAGTGATTTACAGCACGGCTCCCTTCCCAGCCCAAGGGCTCTGGGCAGTCAGGAACGCTGGGAACGCCGGGCAACTCGGCTCAGGGCTGCAGTGTGTGGGACCACGTGCAGGTCGGAGGGGTGGCTGGCAGAAAGAGGGGTGCTTTCTGCTCCGCCAGCCTCCTGATGCTGTGCAGCCACAACCTTTCAAAATGCATCCCATCAAAACACAAATGCAATTGTGATAACGGCGATGAAGATGAAGAACGGTGCACTGGAATAGTTTTAGCATTTGAGATATCCCAGTTAATGTTTCTGGTTTACGGAAATCTTAAGAAGTTTATTACATTAGCTCTGTTTCCTTGGTTAAGCAAAACCAGCTTTAAATCACTCTTCTCCAAGAGAGGCAAATGGAAAGTATAGGTGGAGTGCATGAGAACAGCTCAGATTTTACCAAAATCAGTTTAAATCACTGAAAATTTCACCACAAGTATTTGCTAACTCATTTTAAATGGGGCCTATATCAGTTTGAATTGAACTCTCATAGAGGTTTGCTTCAGCTATTACAGAATAAACTAGTTAAATAGACTGCCATCTCTTCTAACGATTGCTAATATTATCATTACTTCTAAACTGAACAAGACACGCCAGGCTCAGGGTTCGATCTGCTGCTGAAGATGTGAGATGTCAAAAGTCATCTTTCAAATTTAAATACCAAAGGCATAAAGGTGGGTGTCTCGAGGAGAGATTACGACACATGCAAAGCTTAAAAAAGAGTCCAAGAAGAAAGGTCTCTGCTGTGAAGAAACACTCCTACAATTTTAAAAGGTGGTGAATAAATCAATCAATGGTCTTGTGTGCAAGCCTATATGTTTCAACAGAGTTGTGATAGCTCATACAATGTCTGAATTTGGACCTAGAAAATGGTGCCTGTGCCATCAGTTATTGTATAAAATAGTCTCCTCCTCCTCTACCCTACCTTCTGGTACTCTAGGAGAAGCTACCTTCTGTGTTGCCATGTCCCTGCATGTTTTTTCTTGTCCCTAATGCTATCTCTGGATGTACATAAGCAGACCCATAAGCGCTGGGTCTGCAGCAGCTTAGGTGTCAGCTTAGGTGTCTCCCTGTGTCCCTCCAACTGCAGTATAAGGTCTCCAGACGGCAGGTTCCTTGGGCCGGTTCCTATGTTTCTAAAGCATGAGATAATTCCCAGGAACTAAAAAACTATATTCCCTCACTCAAAGGTCAGGACTGTGTGTATTTATACAGTACAAATCCAAATGCACCTACTATTCCTGAAATACCTTTTTTGCTTGCAAGTGTTTGAAAGTAGCATGTGCATGGGATAAATAATGACTGTATAGGACTTCGATGATAAAACTAATCTTTGTATATGCTTCCCATGGTGTAATAAGGCATCGCAGTACTATGAACTGTCTTCATTATACTTCACAGGCAGGTATTGCTACTTTTTGCAAAGTCAACACGGCTCAAGTCAGTAAAAATAAAGTCACTACTCATAGCATTGCAAGCTTCATTTAACAGCATCACTAACACAGTGAGGAAAAACTCACACAGAACAAAACAGGAAATAAAGGGCAAGGTAGAGCTCCATTTCCTAATTCTCAGTAGTCCATACATACATAAATCTCCATACATTGCCCCACAACAGGTTTGTTATATGCCGAGTAACCCATACTCTGGCTACCTCTCTAACTCTTCTTTTGCTGCAAAATTATTCCCATTTTATTACAGAAGGGGAAACTGAGGTTCATGAAGACAAAGAAAGGGAAAAAGAGCCTTGCCCAACCTCCAAGATTTCACTGCAAAGAATAGATTGCACATTTCCAGTCCTAGTGGATATAAGGCTTATAAAAATTATACATATGAATTATTTCAGAATTTTAACAACCAGCCACTATTGTTGTCATTATTGCGGAAACTATTTTACTGCCACAAGTAAGTAACAGCAGTGGCCCCAAGAGCAACATCAGGAGTCAGCAAGAAAAATTTGTTACAAGTGTGCAATGAGTAGAGCCACATCTCCATACCAGACCAGAAATTCTGGTCCAGTATTTCCCATTCAACTTGTTGCTTTACTCTAGATATTTCCTGCACAAATTCAGTCACGTGTCATTCACCCTAAAAGTACTTTTCTTCTATCTATCGATTTATCATTTGTCTTTCTTTAGGCAAATATCAGGTGGTTGGGTAATTTGCAGTTACTTTTAGAAAGAGGTAATCATCCCGTCAATAGAGCAGAGGTGGTTCAATAAAAGATGCAGCAAAAGGAAATAATTGGGTCCTGAATGAGTGAATTAATGGTTTACTAGATCTTAATAAATCATCTGCTGCTTCCTCATATATATCATGGGAAAAGCTTCAACAATGCCTAGAGGGCCAGATTCCCCTATCGGTGGCAAAGACCACAAACTACTTACAGTTGAAGGTCTGGGAAGCAGAGGAGGAAATGGTAAGGTCAAATTACTGCCTATGGTCAGCTGTATTCAAAACTCAGGGGAGCTCAGGGAGGCACCTGTGGTGTGGTAGCTCCAGGCTGCTGGGAGGAGGTGAGAGGGGAAGAAGACACCTGTATGGCATTACTGGGCTCCATGAAGATCCTGGCACCCTCCTACATCATTGGGAAACATGGCAAGAATCAAGGAGCCAAATGCCAAAGTGAAAGCACACTGACTGGAGTTTAATTGTGGCCATCAGAGATGAGTGGTTCCATGCACATGCCTGTTCAAAATTAACGAGGCAGTTATTAGCTTCTGTAGCTCTTTAGAGAAGAGGTTGTAGAAAAGGATAGAAGCTCCTAAAAAAAAAAGAAACAAATCAAAACACTGTTTATCTTCTAAATGAGATGAGGTGAAGCAGACAGGAATAGATATCTGCCCAGGAACAAGGAACTTCACTGAAGGTCTCGATGGACTCAAGAAAAAAGTGCTGACCAGAGCCCACTCACATATAAAATGCTTGCAACTCAAGATACCCAGATTGTTCTTCTTTTACAGAACATTTAGTGCTTCTTAGGACTAAGAGGAAAGTAGAAAAAAATTGACAAAACCCGCCTGCTGTCAGGGCTCCTTAAAAAATGTTCCTTGCATGGCATGAACTAACTATGGTGTGCACGGCAGCAGTTGGACATCATTGTAACCACACTGATCTCCCAAGCAGCCAGGGCAACCAAGAGTTCTTGGTGCTACTTGTTGAAGGAACAGGACTTCTCCTTCCTCCTCACCACTCAATTGATGCCTGCCGCTGGCAAGGCAATGGGTGACTTGTTAGGGGGTGAACTGGTGCTTTTGCTCCATCCCGCTATGCTGCTCAGTAGAGTGATGCTTGTGTGTTTATACAAATGAAAGCTTCACTGCCTTGGACTGCTGCCGAAAATGAGATATTTCCATGCAACATTTTAGACCAGCTTTCTTTTAATGTTTTTATTCTGTTCAATGACTTAAATCCAGTCTGTGATTTCATGTTCCTGGAGGTACTGTAAAAGTATAAAATAAAAAGACAGGCCCTATCTCAAGGAGTTTACAGTCTAAACACAAGTCAAAAAGAGAACAGATGAACAGGCAAAGTAGGGAGCATGGCTGAGATTAACCAGGGATAAGATAGAGAGGAGGAAGAGGTGGGGATGAAAGACTCAGCCCAATGAAACCCATACAAAAGTTGGAGGGAGATAAGAAGGTCCTCCAAAGGACGTGCTGAAGGAGATTAAAGAGGTAGGAGGAGAGGCAGGAAATGATAGCACTATGGAAGCCAAAGCAGAAGAAGGTTTCCAGAGGAGCAGCACTGACTGCCTTGATGGGGTCTGGCAGGCCCAGTGTAGCAAAAACAGTTTGACCATGTCCCCACTGCCCCTTTGAATGTTTTTCAGTGAAAGTTCAGGGATATCTATTGCTGCAAACCATCAGGGGGAAAAGGGGTTGTTCATTTGGGGGTTTGGTTTTGTTTTTCTTTAACAGGGATAGGGCTTGAGAGATTCCCTAGAGCCTACTCTCTTTATGATCCTTTTGGGATTAAATAACTCCAGACACATTTCCCCAAGGGCTGGATCCCCTTTCAGTTTGGCAGGCTGGACAGGCAGCTGCAATCTCTCCCGGCAGAGGGGGAGGATATTAACTATCTCCCTGCCACAGATTGCATGCCATGCCTGATGTCCTATAGCCCAGAGTCAACCTGACTTTTACCCTCTAGGCCAGCTGCAATACGCAGACTGGCAAGGGGGTGTGCTGCCATCCTTTGAGAAGGATGAGGCTCCAAAGGACTTTGGCGCATCCAGACACATGGCAGGGGAACCCATGGCTGACTGATCTTGGTTTCCAAATGGCAAGCTGAACTCTGCACCTATGGCTGCACAACAGAAGGTTGAGGAGCGGAGGTGGTGCTGGCTAAAAGAGCAAGCAAAACCCTTTGTGCAGGTGAACACTTCCTTCTGTAACATACATATTCATATGTTCAGGACACCTACTGTACTAAGCCACTGGAAAATGAGGCTTGGTTTCCTGTTATGTGAAAGAGAACAGAGGAATCTCTTCTCCTGCCCCAATAAGACAAAGCACTCATGAGAATGTAAAGCCATATCATCTCATCAGACATGGAAGCTTACCAATTTACCCCAAATTGGAAGTGTCCTGTTCAGGGTGCTCTGCTGCATGGCAGGAGTGCAGTCTGTTCCCATGGACTTCACAATGTAACTCGTGATGGGTCAGTCTGTAGTGAGTGACTTGAAACCTGAACTTCCCCTGTCCAGAGATCATCAGATTTATTTCCTGATTAAAAATACCCTACTGCTTGCCTCAGTGAGGAGAAAGCCAGTCTAACCCAAGTAAAAACATCCTCTGTATTATTCTGGTCTTTCTATTAGCAGCTTTTTTTTACCCCTCCTTTCGAGAAGCTCCATGTTACAACATGCCCACTTACTCAGTTTCGGTATTAGGTCTGTAGCTAACACTGAACCTGTCCGATATCTGCTAGGAGAAGGCAAACGTGACAAACCTGCAGTGGTGATACATTTCATTTTGCAAGGATATGATGGGTAGTGAAGCAAGAAGTCACCTACTGAGACAGCAAGGGAGAATTGGAAAAAGGTTCTTGTGCACCTTGAAAGTGAAACCATGAGAGGAGTAGCTGGTGTAATGATTTACACAAGTCACTAAACTTTGTTAGTGGAAGATCAAGCAAACATCATCAGAACCTGACCAGCCCCTGCTCTTTGAAGGCTTTGTTTGGGGAACTCACAGCACTGGAAAGCAACTGAGCAGAAGGCACATTTTTCTGATCTGAACTGGAATGTCCCCACCACATGGGGACACGTCTTTCTTCTTGCTTAAGCGGAGCTCCCATGCAGCACGTGTGGGAACGCAGCTATCGCTGCTTCCCCTTTACTGCTGAGGTGAGGAGAAGCCTCTGCAAATTTATAAAAAGATTAAATTAGGGAAATAAATGTCCCAGCAACACCAGACATGCTGCATGAGGTGTCACGTGCATGTGGCCCAGCGGTTAAGTCATTCGCCTGGTGTTCCCCTCAGCGTGGAAAGTCAGCACGAGCCCTGTGCATCTGCAGCCGTGGGGGCTGTAGCTTCCTCCTGATCTGGCCATGCTGGCCAAAAAGGCTACAGCTCCTTCCCAGGAGCAGGTTTTTACCATCCCAGCTGATTTTATTTGATGTGCATTTAGGGAGCAGGCACACTGAGCCAAGAGGGAGGGTAAGCTCTGCTAGGGGGGAAGGGTGGGCAGCACAGGGTCCTGGGGGTGGGCAACACAGCCTTGACGGCACCCAAAGAGGACAGATGCCCACAGCTCATGCAACCTGGTTTGATGCCTCAGGATGCCCCCGCGTTTGAAGGCAGCGAGTGCTCGAGGCCACAGGGCTTGTGTACTGCTTTACTGCAACAGGGTCCACTTCGGTCCTGCTTTGCGTTGCAGATTCTCTGCAAATAGCACGATCTTTATGTAAATGGCAGGTATATGTGTTTATTCTCTGTGGGCACAGAGTAAATCTAATTAAATCAGAAGGCTTCCAAAGTGCCATTAAGGCAAATTTGTGAAACATATTAAATTACACTCCCACCGTTTTCCTGCGGTTTTGGCCTCCCCATCTGAGGGACAGGAGTTTAGAGCAGATAAACTGATGGAAAGTTCCTCAGTCTCCAAGGAAAGATGGGAGAACGAGTGGTCTGTTCACATTTTCCCATAAGTATCACAGTAGCAGTCTGTGAGGAAAGGGTTTATTTTAGGAAGAGCTATTTTGAAAGCTAAAGTGTCACATCCTGGCTGGCTCTTTTCATGGTGTTACTATAATCATCCGGTTATGACAAGCTTAATGCAGAAAAAGCAACCTTTTTTAGAAAAAAAAAGAATTCTTTCTTTTTTTAGGAAAAGAAACAATGTAACTGGCATATTTTTGGACAAAGGCCGTCATTCTATTTCTTTTTCAGTATTCTTTTTACTTTTCCCTGTCATCTAACCCCATTTATAAAGCGCCAGACGTTAGATCTAGGAACTGCCTATCTTTTTTGATGTAGAAGTCCATGCTGGCAGCTCTGCCCAGCCCCACACACTTGGGAGGGTTTTCTGAGTCTAGCACAGCAAGCGCTTTTCTGGCTGGCACAGGCTCTCCTGAGTTCCCCTGCTCTCACCCAGCTGCAGCTGGAGGTAGGAGACCATGGCTGATGAGAACTCATCATCTCCACTGTCTGGGTTAGTGCTCTTCAATGTTAAACCGATGCATCCAAAGATCAAAATCACCCCGCAGGTACCTGTTGCCACCCTCGAACAAGCCTGATCTCCCCACGGCAATGCAACTCGGTGGGCAGCTGTCTTGCTGCCAGGTCTGAGCTGGAGGAGCCGAGTCTCAGCTTAGCAGGCGTGAGAGCTGGAGGGTGACCAGGCTGGCTGGTCCTGCTGGTACCACGCACAGCAGTGGTCAGGTCTTATACCTCCCTCCTTCACTCTGCTCTGCAGGCTGGACTCCAGCTGAAGGCCAGGGTGGCTCGGAGCAGGGCTAAAAGACTGGGTGCTTTCATGAAATAAAATTATTTTTGCAGCTGGAGTTGAAGCACAGTAGCTCATTCTGACCTAAACCGCATTTTCTGTGGACCAGACAGACAAACAAGACAAATACAGACTGCATCTTCCCTTGCGCTTAAGTAGCTCCTGCTTTGAATTCAAAGGGCATAAGTAGGAAATTGATATACTTTCTAATTTATTGGAGGGAAGATAACTCTCGGAAAACCAAGGAGACTTCTCTCAATTTATGGGAAGCGGACGCTTTTAAACAGTGAATGAGCGAATGTTGAAAGAGTCCTGCCTATAGAGCTATATGCATTTAATATTCAGAAGACTCACAGGAGATGCTAAAGTGCCCTCAGCTCAGAAAATTAATAAAATATTATCTCATGAGTGAACTTCAAAAGCTTTGGCAGTTCCATTCATTCCACTTCAGATAAGCAGCCAAAATATTGCAATATCCTGCTAACCTGATGTGAAACATCCAGCTTTCCTTGGCCAGTAACATCAAGCTGGAAATGTGTGAACAATCTTTATTATTAAATATTTAGCCATTTCATCTGCTCTGTTGTGCCTCCCTATGCCTGCATCCAGTGATTCCTGCTTCTAAAGGTGGATCTATGCCCAGATAGTCAGCAGGGCTTTGATGCAACAGCAAGTGTCTGAAGACGCAGGATTTAAAGACTGCTTTTGGCAAACCTTGAAGCTCTGTATTTAAGGGGTGACCTGTCCAGAGATCTCTTTCTGGGGCAGGAAGACTGGTGGGTAAAGTGACCAAGTCTGCAAAAGACGTGGACACCACCTGAGGAGAGGATGTTTTAGAGAGGTCCAAGACTTTGATTGCTTTTTGCTCACCTCATTTCCCAGCAAAACATCCGCTCCCAGCTGCCTCAGGAGCAGCTTGGCCAGCCTTGGATCTGGGCTCTTGGTTATTTCTCTCTCTCTTCACAGTTCTGTTTTTTCCTTTTGTTTTCCTCAGACTCCTCTTGCCATAATGAATTACTGGTGATGCTAGAATGTAAGCTATTGGTACAGGCTGAACCTTTTAATTTTGAGCCATGGGGTGGCCCTGCCTTTCCTCCAAAGACAGGAGGAGGAAAGGAGGTCTCAGGCCAACATGTAAGGTTCATGCTCCACAGCACAGAGGCCTGGCACTTGCTGAAGATGCAGGCAGAGGGCCTCACACCGAGATCCCAAATTAGCCTGATGTCTATGGGAGTCAACATGTACTAAAGTTTCCCTGTTACGCCTTCCCTGCTACAACAGCAACTCACCCAGCCAGAAATGGGGCATCACATCTCAACAGCATGCCTATGTGAGACATCACCAGGGAACGATGTTTTGGCACGATGTTTTGGCACCTCGGTGTCACTCTGGCAGCATAATCCAGGACTGAGAGATCCTGTGCTCCTCACCTCCTCTTTGTTGCTTCCCGGGTGCCACTTCCTCAGGAACCCCCAGCGAATGTAAGGGATAGCTACTTCTCTCCACTTTCTGCTCAAAGAGAAGACAATCTTAAGCAGAGGTGAATAAATTCCCATAAAGTCCCCCTGAGTATAACTGGATGCTGCTGGGAAATAGGATAGAGATCCATTTCTCAGCCACCAGTGCAACCCAAGAGCCAGTATCATCTCTGTTAGCCGAGATACTCACTTCACTCCAGCCCAGCTGACACTCTCATCAGTGTAGTCTACAGACAGAACAAAAATTAAATCCCTGCGGCATCCGATTCTCCTCTCATCCCTGCTGCTGGTCCCTCCACATGAGGAAGGGAGCCCAGGGGAAGCTTTATTAGTCTGTCGATGAACACAAAATGATAGCGCTTGCAGGACTGTCAATCCAGCACAAGTAATGAGTTAAATATATATATATTTATATTTCATTTCCAATTCATCAGTAATTCCCGACAGATGGAATCTTTGCATTTTGGGTCAACTTGACATCGCCAGCACTCAAAGGTCCAAGTGAGCATTGCTAAATTTAATGAGCTGCAGTAACAATGTCTCCACATTATTGGACTAATTACTGGCTTCTGAAAAGAAAAGAAAAAAGGAGGGGAGAAAAAGAAAATCCTCTAAACAGATGAAACTTTAATTAACAGCATTTTGAGACGTTACTTATTATGGAGCAAATGCCACTTCAAAGTGAAAATAGCCTCTAGGTGGATAATAGATTTAATGAAAGGTACAGTAGTCAATTTAGTACTAACTTGCTTCATATGTACAGCTTTAAGACTTCAGAATAACCAGACTTCATGGCAACAGCCAGTGCACGCCGCTGTTCATGATGCAAAATCTCTGTTTCCAGCATAGAGCATAGACCGTACAGAACGGTTTGGTGAGAGGGCAGCCTGCTCCTGTCTATCGAAGCAAACTACAGTACCTGGTCACTTCAGCTGGTGGCCAATGAAGTGAAGGCCTGGCAACCTGAGTGGCTTGAAAATGAAATTTCCAATGCAAGATTTTTACATTAAAAAAAAATTTATTTTCATTAAAAGTAGTGGCTACAGTCTCAGACTTCCAGGTTGAAAGTACACGTTCTGTTGAAGCCAGTGGAAATGTTGCACATTAAACTTGTGGAACAAATAACAGAATTTAGCCTCAAATGAATGAGGCAAATGCAAGGCTAATTTCTTCAAATTAACTTCTAGCAACTTCTGTTTCTCTCTCTCATACACACACACACTCATTCATTCACTTAACTAAACAGACACAGGAAAAAAAAAATCCTAGCCTTCAAACTAGTCAAAATATTTTTCCTGTGAACTGAGAAGGAAGAAAAGGAAGAGGTTTGTTGCTATTTCTATTTTGAAATACTGAGCGCTGCTCAGATCTGCCACGATGAGGGGCCATGTCAAATCGGCTAGATCAGGTAACAGCAGACTGCAAAAACCTTCATGAATCTATTCATACCTTGCCCACTTCTCACACCAGTGTAACCACCTTTATAAACCCCACTGGTGGTAACTGTGACCACATCAGCCCAGAGCAGGCTGGCACCTCCCTGCAAGAAATTCAGATGATCCGGGAAGCGCAAATCACACCGGTCTGTACTGGCAGAGCTTGGCTGATACGACAATATTTGCGGGCATTTAGGTACATTCCCCAGACGGGGATCTACAGAGCGAAATCCAGCTCTCACTGACATCCTGTGCGATCTCGCAGGATTCACCCAGCCAACCACTGCCCCCCCAGGCAGGAGGCAGGGGATGATAAAACTTGGCATCGTCGGGCTGTGCAGAACACACGCTTGCTGCGAATTGAGCTTGAATATTGCTCGGAGGCCAGGGGGGAGGGGGAGGCATCAGATTTGTTTAGGCATAAGGACATACCTCAATTTTCTCCTTGGTTTTCTTCCCACTCCTGCCTCAGTAGGCCCATTATTTCCCACTTCAGAATTAGCACTGTCGCCAGTAGAACTTAAAGGCGATGGCTGAGGAAAGCTCCAGCCTCTGCCCTTGGAGTATTTTCTATCCTGATGGTGGGACCTTAATTGAAGCCATTTGCTTTGGGAACAAAACAGCAAGTGCTCTGCTGCCAGTATAAGGAAACATAGGGGGCTCCTTGAATCCATATTTCCCAGGAAGCTGCCAAGGCACAGCCTGGCAAGGTGGGGGAGAGCAAGTTCCACATCCCCAGCCGGGACCCTGCTCTGCAGAGATCTCCTGCTCACCTTCAGTGCTGCCTTAGGTAGCACTGCTTAGGTTGCCTTAGGTAGCACTGCTTAGGTTGCTTTAGGTAGCTCTAGCCATGCATTACAGCATCTTATTTTGGTTTTTTTTGCCTCACATAGGTCTCTGCCCTTCCAAAGCAGCATGTACTATGTCCCAGCAAAGCAGATCAGCAAAATTTCTGCACCTCGGTAAAGACCCAAGACCACACCTACAACTGGACTAGTCAGAATCCAGGAATTTAATGGTCTAATATGGAGAGTTCACTTTATCATCACCTTTCTCACCTCCTCCCTCACACTTTAAAAAAGAAGAGGCAGCAGCTAAGAGGCTGGTGGCTATGTTTAGCTGGAACAGGATTTGAGATTCTGAGGGAAAACCCCTGGCTGTGAAGCACCTGGCTGATGCAATTTGAGGAAGAAACAGGCTTCTCCCTATCGGAAGAGGGATCCTGACGTCAGCGGGTATGTAGCTGTTCAGTTACTGAGAAGGAGATGATCACAGGACCCACAAACCAAGGTGTACGACAGGAGAATATACTGCAAAGCGTGCTTGTGGTGCAGGTGGTGCCATGCTGGTGGCTTCCGTGCTGCTGAGCCGCACTCAACTCATAGCCATACAGCAGCCCTCATGGCCATCTCCCTGCATGAGCCCCCAAAATAATTCTTGGATAGGTCGTAGTCCACTTAAGCTATGATTTTCCCCATGGTAACAAAAAGACGACAGCCACCACTGAGCCACATCGACTGATTCCTGCTGTCCTCCCAGATCCAGCCCAAGCTGCTAACCCAAGCCTTTCCAACCCGGGTTTGACATATGAACCCAAGGCTTCCTCAACCATCTGGCTTGGGGGCTTTTGTGAGGCTTCATGCCAGTGCTCTTCTGTATATGGGAACTGGTTCCTTTTCCAGCCATTGCAGTCTCTTCCAACACCCTCATCTTTACTCTTGCCCATGACTTTTAGGACATCCTGACCACCTGAGTGGAAGCCTGCAAGGCAGCCTGCTGGCACCAAACAACTGGCTGTTTTCCAGGCTTGTGGTTGCCATCTTTTGTTACTGGAAATACCCTGATTAATTTCTAATGTGCTGCATTAGCCCGACAGCCATCCACCTTATCCTAGTCTTTTGGCTTCTTCAAGGCTTTTTATTTTTTTAAACACCTATTGCAGACTGCAAATGCTTTTCCCAACACAATGTTCCTTGCTCTGCTCACAGCTGCAGATAGTCTGTGAAGACACTGCACAAATGGTTTGGCTGGAGAGCAGGGCATGGGGCTGGTGTCTCCTACAGTTGTTCGAACAGTCTACACCTACCTTCCCTTTCCCTAACCGAGAGCTGGTGGGAGGCAGGAAGCCCTGGATGGGGAGAGCTGTGAGGTGTCCTGGAAGTCCCTCAAAACACCTATTCAGGACCTTCACCTCTGAGGCACCATTTCTGCAAAGTGATGAGGTCAAAACTCACCCGAGAGGAGCACTTAGGCAAGCAGGCAGATATGTGTTATAGCATGTATAAGCATAGGCACAACCAAATAACCAGGCAGAGTTTAAGCCTTAGGACAATGAAGAGTCCTGTACTATAGAAATACCCTAACTTGCAACTGTCTTGTACTTCTGTCTCCACTTGCTACACACAGACACACACTTCTCACAGCACAGAAGAACAACCTGCGACCAGCCTCCTCTTATTCTCACTCTTGATGCTTAAAAGCAAAGCAATTTCAAATTAATCTCCCTCACCAAAGGATATGAGAGAGAGTGAGAGAGACTGATCCCTGCTGCAAAGTCTTTCTCCCAACCCTCTAGTACCCTTGGGGCACAGCCCTGCAACCTGGGTGTGAGATTTAGCAGCTGTTTGCAAAATTTCCCCCTGGACCCAGGTTCACCTTTCAAGCATCGCTCAGGGGCCGTGGGTCCGAGACATGTGTTTGGTTCTTGTCTAGTTAGCTCTCACCCCTGACTTGGTATGAAGGGTGGGGGAAGAGACGGATCAAACAGACGACGTTGACAAAGGAGGTGCCTGCAACTTGATTTACTTCGAGTCCGTGAAAGCCTGCTACTGAATGTAAAAGAGGAATTAAAAAAATAAAATAAATAAATAAAATAAAATAAAATAAAATAAAATAAAATAAAATAAAATAAAATAAAAAACACCAGTAATAAAAAGCAACTGATGTATCCAATTTTTATGGCCAAAAATAAAGGCACTGGAAGGCAGGCTTTTTAATGGCTATCGTTCCTCCTGTGTTATTTGAAGATCCCCTTGTAAACGGGAATCCTGGGTCTGTTTTGCCATCTGTTCCCTCCACTCCTGCCTAGGAATCCTGAAAGGGTATTTATTGTATATGCAGGTTCAGTGAGGCCCACTTACTATAAACAAATACTGCATGAAATATGGTGGGGCCAGCTCTTTCTACAGTGCCTGTATTTATGAGGAAACAGTATAAAAACAAATATGTAATCTGGAAATAAACCTGTTAAATGAATAAAAAGTCCTACGGAGCAAAACATAATGATTAGCAGAGCCATTCAGTGAAAGACCCTGTTAAGGGAACACATCTGCTGTCATCCACTTTGCATCAGTGCTTTTCCCCCCTGACAAAAATCCATCTAAAAGCAGCCATCAAAAAATCATGGGGGAAGGGAGTGGGGAGAAGGAGGAGATGATACAGCCTAAGAGCTATGAGGCCAACCATGGCACTTTTGCTGGTTCTTGAAATGCCTCTTGAGTCCTGCACCCTGCTGTCCACCAAATATAATCTATGTTATTTACAACATATACTAGGTACCGATTACAGTCACTCAGCTGAAGGGGAAAAAAAGAAGGGAACAAGAAGTAATAAAATAAAATATATATAAAAAAGGAAGGATCAGCAAAGCAACCAAAGGCCAGCATGGTGTGCTGAACAAAGATTCAAATAAAGAACTTGAAGTACAACGTGTTTGTGCACACATGCATAGAAAATCATATTTTGCTTTCGACCACTTGCACGGAGCCTAAACACAGGTTATATAGAAGAGCAGCGCAAGATAAATCTGCTCTGGAAATACAACTCAATCCTGATCTCTGATTGCCAGCTTCACTTGTGTGCAGTATCACTATTCAAATGCAGGAAGTGCTATTCTAGCTACCTGTTCCTATCAACTCTATATTTACAGACTTAGAGTAAAATCACAACCTGCTCGGCAGCCACCCCACCCCGCCCACACAGGCAGAGCCAGCTACAGACGGGTGAGTAACCGCACTTGTTGTCACCCTCTCTCCCCACGATTTACATTTGCTCCAAGATGCTCTGGGTATTTCCTATCTCGGTTTCTGCTTTCCACTGTGGGTTGCCTGACCTTCCCCATGGAGCCAGTTATTAATACTCCAGTCTCTACCGACAACGCAAGCAAAGTAGGTACAAGCTGATGCAACTCTGGAAAGTGCTGTACCAAACGCTGATGCAACACACCCCCCCCCCCCCCCCCCCCCCCCCCCCCCCCCCCCCCCCCCCCCCCGAGAGCCGTGATTACTCCCCCGGGGCACGTGGGACGAGGATGCCCTGCTTGCTCTCAGCTTGACACTTGCTTTCGCCTTTGCCTGCCAGCACAAAAACTGACAAAACCCACATCTTCCCAGTCTGCGGCTTGGAAAAGCTCTGGTTTTACCCTCCTGCTAACTATTCCTCGGTAGAAGCATTACGCAGGCAACATCTTTTTCCTTTGTCACGCATGTGACTTCACGGTCAAACTGAAGTGCATTGCCTTGGTCGTGTTTTTACCATCGGGATCGTTTCCGCTTCTTACTGATCAATCAAAGTAAAGCAATAAAACCTTCACCTTCGTAGCAAGGGAGAAAACGCCTGAGCAGTGACTGGAGAACCGAGTAGCAGACAACAGGCCTGCAGCTCCCCTTCCCCACCCAAAGCACGGAAGAAGGCATCACGTAGCATAATTTGAGTACTGATTGACAAAACAGGCATAATAATTTGCTTGAACGTGCACTATGATGCTGGTGTACTGTTTGCAAATTATTAACCAGCATAGACTTGCTGCTTTCGGTGTACGTGAGAAATACGTAAAAGCTTAATGGATTTATATCACTACAGTTACTACTACTGCTCACTGACACACTTTAGTATTTTTATTGCTTTTTCATAGCTGACATGATTCTGATGGTATGTAATTAAATATTTTACAAAGATAGGGTCTGATCCAACAACCTTTATGCACATGAATAATCTCATTATGTTCAATGCCTCTACTCATGTACCCAAAGCAGACAAGACTGGGTTCCTACTTCTACAAAAGTAATTTTTTTCCCCCCTTCTGTATTGCCCTTTTGGGATTTTGATGGAATTAATAATAATAAAAAAAGACCCTTAAAACTCTTTCACATTTATTTTGTGCGTTGAAACCTTCACCTAGGATTTAAAGAAACTACAAGAACACTGTTGTGGCAGTTATGTTTGGCCAGGGATGGAAAGAAGTAAGAGTTTGTGTTTTGTCACAGACTGAAAGACATACTGCTTTTTTGCCAGTCTATATCTTAGTGCGGTTTCCTGAGACTGATTAAGGGCTTGAAGGGGGGATTTTTTTCAAGAATTCATGACTCACTTTAAAAAGCAGTGTATTTCAGGCATGAGGGGGATTGCCCAGATGTGGGGAGTTTTTAATATTACCTGCAAAATATGTCACAGTCATATGCTTCCTTCAAACTGATACACATGCAAGATGCTCACGTGCCAGCGTCTTACAGGCTGTGCACATCCACCCTGTTCCCCACTCACCCAACGCATCCACATGTTCACGGGGATGTTTTGCTCAGCTCCAGCCTGACCCAAAGCTAGATTGGGAGCTGAAGATCTTTGTAACAAAGTGTAGTTTGGGGTTGACCAGTCGTAAAACCAGCTTTTCGAGTTTTGATTCAGATCTGTGCCTACAGGCAGACTTGTCCCAGGTGCTTTGCCATCCTGGCACCTAGTGAAACCCATTGCTATTCTCCCAAAATATCCCAAAACAGTCAGGCAAGAGGGAAAAATCACAAGTGGGTCTTGGGATCTGAATTTTAGATGTGGATTAATTTCAGAGAGATATATTTAAACCATTTCAGCCATAACCGAAGCACAGATAAACAGAAAGGGCATCTGGGGCACTGTGAATCACGGGAAAAACACCAATCCTAAATAAAAAATTTTCACTTTGCAATGCCTCTGCAGCTGAAAGAAGGTATTTTTCTGGTTTTACCCCAGCAGGGAATGCAGGAAGGCTCTGAACACAGCCAGAGAGGCTTTCTGGTCATTTTACACACACTCCCTTGTTATTTTACTACCTCTTGGACCCCCGAAAAAGGCTCTTTCCCATCTTTAGGCAAAAAGGGAACCAAATATGAGTTTCTGGAAACAAACAGGCCTTTTAAATTAAAGCCTACTGAACTATCAGCCTAGTATGAAAATGAAGATATTGCACAGTTGCACCTAATCTGCGACCGGGAAGCATTAAACCCACTCATAGCACTGCCCAAGCACAAGGAGGACAGCCTGGCTTTTGGAGAGCTCTGCTGGACGAGTCACTTTGAGTGTTGCTAAATTGTAAGCCATGGCATGAGGCAAAGCCTTTTCAGCAGACAAAGTGCAGAGGAGCTTTGGTGCCCGGGCAGGGGTACAAAGCCCTCTCCGGATCCTGTTTACTCAGCAGGGGTCACACCACAGGCTAATGTCATCACCTTTCAGCTGCTGCACCCTTTGGAGTGATTTACTCTTGCACCACAGAGGGGTGCTTTGAAAACAAGTCCAATTTAAATCTAAACTCCGCTCATGACAATGATCACAAAGTTGTTTCAAAAGGAAAAGAACAAAAAAGTCACTTGTAAATGATCTGATCCAGCAGTCCTGACCTGCCAGCCATACAGCAAGGCAGCATTGCCCTGCCCCAACAGCGAAGCCCAGAAAGGGGATGCTCCTTTGGAGATTCATCAGTGTAGCACAGCTGGGCTGTCTTCCTCCATTATCAACTGTTGTTCCAGGATCTGTCTAGAAAAATCCAAGTCAATCTTTGCCTCCTAGCTTGCCCATCTTTATATTTTGGTCAATGTGGGGAAACAGGCTGTCAGATCTGCACCTCCTCTCCCTCCCTCCTCTCTGGATGGAGTACACGCTTGGGCTTCAAGCCTGCTTCCCTTGGTCTGACACACTGCTTGCCAAGTTGCCGTCGGGGACAAAATCAAGAGCACTGAAATGGCAGGAGAAAGCTGATACCACATGATGCATCGGGAAAGATAATGCACACCGAGGCCTCTGGAAAAAAGACTCTCTCCTGGCTTCCCAGCCATGCGCAAATTTATGAGGTTTGAATAAAATTCAGCTAAAGTGTCCAGGCCAACGACTGCTTATCCAAAATTAACTCAATCACTGGACTTTTGTCCATTTAAAAGTCACCTGATCATGCTCCACGCTGCTTAGGTTAAGCCCCCCTGTTAGTATCTGAAATACCTCAAATAACATTAACCCTTCTGTTGGCACTGCAATGCAGGATGATCTTTACAAAAAACTTTTAAAAAACATGATAAAAACACACGGATCAAGACACTATAGTGACCCCAGCACATGGATGTGTTACAGCCCTTCGACAAGTCAAGGGTGGCACTTAAGAGAAGCGGAAGCAGGTAGTTAAGTGAGACACAAGGTTTACTTGCCCATGTGCACCTATGAACATGACCATATGGATTTCTTTACATC
Organism: Numenius arquata; assembly: GCF_964106895.1. Classification (NCBI taxonomy): domain Eukaryota; kingdom Metazoa; phylum Chordata; class Aves; order Charadriiformes; family Scolopacidae; genus Numenius; species Numenius arquata. The sequence continues at coordinate 64,939,829 of NC_133579.1, read as the reverse complement.
TTGACCCCAGAGAAAGGGCAAAAAAACTTGAAAATTGCCACCTGGTTTCTGTGATTATTTTTCCATTTAGGGATTAAACAACATCTAAACCCCTGTGTGCGTATATTTCTGTTGCAAACAGGCAGCACAGGCAGTTGCAAAGCAAGGAGATGGGTGTGAGAAAGAGGATTTCTAGTGACCCAGGGGGGAAAAAATAAAGGGATGAGTCCAGGCCTGCCAAACAGCTGGTTAAACTTCAGAGCTCAGTTAAAGGTTGTTCTAAGATTTGTCTACTGACAGCAGAAAAAGCACCTTATCCTCTGCCTGCCTTTCTTTTTGCACTGCTCCCCCAACACCAACACGCCGGAGCGTGCTCCATGCAGCAAGATCAAGACTTCTCTCCTCACCCGAGTGAAAAGTGTTTTTAAATATTGTTTTCCAAGAGAGGTACAGGGGTCTGGTCAGACGAGTGCTCAAATGCTTTTAATGTGTTACCACTCCCTCCTTCAGCTGTTCCTGGCTACTCCCATCCCCTGGGCCCATCGCTAACCCATCGCAGTGCAACCTGCGGTGGGGTTGTTGAGCCCATCTCGGCACGTTGCCAACCCACCACTGCCTTCGTCTTGGCTAGGGTCCTGAGAAGAGACTGCAATACCTATTAATCATAAACCCTGTTGATTAAATCCATCTAGCTATTTCACTCAGCCACAACCAGTGGCAAAGGCTGTCCTGCAAACATCCCTGTCCTGCGATCCAGCTGCCCAGCTGTGCATACAAAGCCAAAGGAAAAACTGGGTCTTCGTCTATGTTGAATTTGAGGCTGGTCCTGGGTTTTCCACCTGCATACCGCCACAGTCTGACATTGCCAAGTGTGAGATTTGTCAGGATGAGAGAAGAAGCTGAAAACTTCCACCAAGCCCTGAAGGAGCCTGTTAATTCCTTCATTGAAGATTTTCAGGGGTGAGCAAAGAAGGATGGACCCTCTTCCTGTGCTGTGGACTCCCTGCTTCACCCTGGGAAAAGGGTATGCTGGGCTCTCAAGCACAAGTCCAGAGCTGTTCAGAAAATGAAAAACAAAGATCCCTTGAACATTTCTTTGTTTCTATTCATAACCACAATTTCATTTGCATTGATGTTTCCTGACCAATTCTCTCCTCAAAATAATTGATGGGGAAAAGATCAAGAGATATAATTAAAAGAGAAACAAACAGAAAACAAAGGGAAGAGGGTAAATGGGCATGCGACTTCGGGTCAGGGAAGGAAGAGGAGCAGGTGGTGGAACTGATGAGGGAGATTTAATGAACTGCGATTGACTTCGAATAACAAAGGAGGAGGAACCTAATCCTGCCGTTGGATCTGTACACATATGGACTTACCATAACAAATGGTAATCAATCCATCAGCCTTAAATTAAAGATAAGGTGGGCAGGAAGGAAGGGACAGAGTGTATTCCCTCCTCCCCGCCCCCCCACCATCAAACTAAATCTGTTTGCGTGTGTTCATGCCTCTGTTGTCAGAATTAGCATCTGCCATCTTTCCCTTCTCAACCTAAGAGGTCATCTTCCCACCCTTCACTATGCCACCATGGGCAGGTCTCTTTGCAGGCTGCCCCACGAATTTAGGGTCCTGGTTGCCCTGATTCTGCAGTGTGTTTCACTTGACAGAGATCAAGGCTCAGCAGCCTCAGAAATATGCTCGTAGGACTCTGCGTGTAAACGCTCACTGAGCTTTAATCAAATGCACATCACAGATAGTCCTGCGTGACAGAAAGCAGAGCCGCCAATCCGCAGACCTGCCAAGAATAGCCTCATCTGCTATACAAGCGTTTTTCCTCTTTTGTATCATTTTGGCCCTGGCTTTCCCATTCTAGGACATGCTGCAGAAATATTCTGGGTTTTACATGTTATCTCTTTGTTTCAAGCTGAAGGCAAGTTCACTAGATTTTCTAAATATATACCCAGGTTTTATGAATCCTCATTAAGTTTTCTAGCATAAAGTTTCTATTTCAAGGCCAGGATGCTCCAAAGAGAGCTGCACGCTTGGGCACCCCTTTCCTATCCATTCGGCCAAGCATGGCTGTGTACATGGTTTTCTTTGTGGGACTTTGGCTTGGCAGGCAGTTTCTCCCAAAGAAAAAGTTTCTAACCTGGTGCCTCCAGGGGCAGTAACTAATACTTATTTCTGCTTGACCAGTAGGCAGAAAATGCACGAGCAATTAATGAAGATAACTATTGACATACCTTTAATAGAGTGAAAGCTTGTGACTTACAGGGTAGTATCAGGAGATGGGAAATATATTTTTCTGTTTCTGCCATAACCTTCCTATGTGATTTCCCGGCATGACCCGTATCTCAGTATATTCCAGAAGAATACAGCCAGTCAGGCTGGGAGGCTGCAGGGAGGTGCTCAGACTCACAGGGAGGGAGCTATATGGGGCTGCGGTTTGGGGCAGGATCTGGGTGCCCAGGGAAGGCTGGGTCTGGCAGAGGGACACAAGGAGGACTTCCCTTCCAAAGGTATTTCCACCACAGCTACTATTTGAACAAAGCATTTGCCAGTTAAAATAATTCAACCAGATCTCCCGTATCCTGAGGAAAGGGCAGGGCAGACACAGATGGACAAGGACACGATGTCAAGCCCTGCCACGTTAAATCAGAAAAGGGGGAAGAGCGGGGAAAGCAGAGCTTTGTGAAATCGTCACCAAAGTTAAATTCTTCTCCCTATGTGTGTAAGTCCACAAGAGGAGCAGGAGGGGCACAACCCAAGCACCAGCTTAAACGTTATGTTTCCTATTTCCCTGCTTGCTCAGGTCCTCTTAACCTGTGCATTGACATCCAGGTGTCCCAGCTCCACAGCAGCTGAGTCGTCCCCACCAGAAGCACCGCTGGGGTTGCCAGAGCAGAGAGGAGCATCCCTTGTCCCAGGCATGGGGCACACCAGCAAGCACTCTGGCCTGTCAGCAGGGACCTCTCAGCCTGGGCAGGTCGCTCGTGCTGACCCATTCCTACCTGGCAATCAGAAGATGGACTTGGCATGTTGGATGGCAGTTGTGGGAGTTTGGGATACTGTAGGCACACACCAAGAAAGTACAGTCAAGCACTTGGCAAGCGCTAAACAACACTGTGGTACCTGGTTTCTGACTTTGCTTCTCCCAACTTCCACATCATAAATTACATCACACCTGGAGTGGGAATTTGCACCACATGGGTGTTTTCACTGCTTTTCAGGTACTTCTTGGGCTGGGCAAGAGCTGAGGTGGCACATCCCGTCACCCCCTTTAGCACGGCACGCCGAGGGCTGCCTGCCCTCCCACCAGCCTAGCAGGGGCCAGGTCCCGCTCCACAGCCTGCTGCACCCAGATCTCATAACGCCTCTGCCAAAGAGGGCAATCTCCCCTGGCCCGCTGAAACATGACCACATACCACCCCGAGAGGTATCATTTATCACCACCGGCCCTTGAGAAGACAGACGTTTTCCAGTGAGAGCTTGGGGCACTATCACTCACCTGCTCCCGCAGAAGCAAACACCAGGGTTTCTGGAGGAAACATTTCACCGCACGCACATGTTAGTAAGTCACCACCTCACGGCCCTCCGCTTCCTTCTGTTGGCAACTTCAATTTTACTCAAACTTCTTTGCTAAAGGGCTTCTTCTCTTACTTATTGGTCAACGGGGGCCTGAAGCAACGCACATCAATGGCAAAGGAGGAAGGAGAAGGTCAAAGCAGAGCTCCGCAGTGCACGATCCCCCTCTCAGTCTTGCAGTTTTGGGACCTCTCCCATCTTCTTTTCACCTACGAAAATCTGGCTGCTTGCCACAGAATAATATAGCAACGGGGGAAGGAGAGGAAGAAGGCTTAACTTTTATTTATTTTAGTGCGATCATTAGGATTATGTCAGAGGGAAAAAGCATTAATACATAATCTTTTCCCTGTGCTATACAACACTGGCTGCTTTTAATTTAGAATTAAATTGAAACGCTCACTCAGAGCAGCTTTGAACAGCAGCCAAGGCCTTCTCTTGCATTGTATGAGCAGCTGGGTAGCCTTTCCACTCTCCTCTTTTGGTCCACGGTGCCCCCTTTCAGACCTGCACTTGAGGGTCGGTCACTGAAGGTACTCGTCACCCTTTCACAAGTGCTAAGGGTCCCCTTGGCTTGGAGCTGGCACACGGACCACAGGTGAAGGGGGAAGCCCTCCCACTGAAGTGCATGAGTGCAGCCCCCAGCAGACCAAACCTCAACAAACAAAGCTCCACGGCTACAGGTATTTCACAAATTAAAGAGAGAAGGGACATATTAAAAAGCACATCAAATTGAACATTTTTTAAAAATGCCAAATAGCGTTGATTTATCTTTTTCTTGATGGCACACGTTATTTTTTTATGCTTTGTCGCACATGATGAGGCAAGTTCACACAAGGAGAACACGGTTTGGAGGTATAAACAGGGCAGGCAAGACTGGGTGGGGTAAAGCCAAATTTAGTTAAATGAACTGGCCATCCTGTTTTGTTCACACAACAAGCCTGCTCCAGACGGTTCTCACCAAGCCCATGAGAAAGGTACCTCGGTCTCCCTGTTCATTTTAATCTATATAAATACTAGGTTTTGTCAGGCTAAAGAATCCACTGCAGACTCAAGCCTTTTCCTTAATTATTGGTATTCACTGAAAGAAAGGGTAAGTTTAAAGAGGGGGGAAAAAAAAAAAGAGATTGCCACCCTTTCAGTGCTGCTGTGAAGGGAGCTCTGCTTATCACAACAGGTGCAAAGGCCACTCACAAAAACAGAAGCAGTTCAACACTGAAAGGCTAAGAAATTACTTACTCTCTTTGTCAGCTGCTCACACAAGCAGGGTAAAGGCTACGTGGAAGGAAAGAGAGACGGTAAAAAGAAGGGTTAAAGTTTGTTAAAGAAAGAAAGAAAGGAAAGGAAGGAAGGCGAGGCACACACAAGCCCGCAGGTTCCTATGAGGGTCTGGGAGATACGTTGACCTTAAAAAAAAAAAATTTTAAAAAAGAGAGAGAAATAAGAAAGGAGAAACAAAACTCCATCCCCACATAGAGCAGGAATGAGCAGCACCAGCAGGCTGGGGACTGGGGGAAATTTTAACAGTCTGCCACCACTCCAGCTGAATGGGGAGGGGAACAATGCCAGCTGAAAGCACAGCATTCCTGCCCCTTCGCCCACAGAAAGGAGCTGTGCAGGTCTTTCTGATGGCTCCCTCTAATTACGGTTTCTTCTGTATGGCAATTCATGGCCAGCTCAGAGAATGTTCCCTGTTGGAGGGGTGATTTGTATACCACACCTACAGAGTCAACATATTGGGGAAAAAGTTATTAAAAAAAAAAAAAAAAGAAAGAAAACTCCTCTGATGAGGAGCCTGCAATTACAGGGTTCTGTTTTCCCTTAGGTTCTTAGCTGGGTTTTTTTCCTCCACCCTTCCCCTTTCAAGATAAGGCATGAGAAGTAACTGAAACTAGAATTTCATTTTATAACACCGCTCCAATAATCCCTAGATCTCTCTCAAGTGCTGCATAAATTTCACCCTCTCTTCACAGAGCTGGAGGTTATTTTACATCTGGTGCATCTTATTTTCTAAGGACGATGGTGCTGTTTATTTTAACCAGGCCTGGAATGATGTGCAAACCAGCCATTCCTCTTAGATGCTGATTGTTCCCAGAACCAGATGGTCAAACCTTCCTCTTTTAAGACAGCTGACTCAAAGCCATAAAAGAAAACACCAAAAATGAAAACAATCATCAACAACAACATCAAAAAACACCCTGTGGTGGGAAAAAAAAACATTTCAATGTTGGCACTGTGAGAGAGAAAAAACTTAGAGAAAAGAGACTGTTTGGTTTCCAGGCCCTGGAGATCCATCATGCAAAGGGGGGAATTCACTCATCAGGAAGTTTCCACCAGTGGCAATCTAACAGGAGGAATTCCCTAGCTTAAATATGACAGATGTTCATACCTCTGCTGCCCAGAAGCAGTAAAAACCACCTGTGATTATTCTGACTGCCCTGCTAAATGAATGGCGAGTTAGAGTACTAATAAAACATAGCGATGTGAGTCAACGCTGCCCGCACCTGGAGGTTCTCTGATACCCACTACTGGCTTCCGTCCTTGTGGTTCCCATCTTTCCCAGGGCTTTTGTATTCGCAACTGGTCCTAGTTTAATTGAGCCGTTTTGCTGTAAGTCAGTGAAAGCAACTGACAGGGCACTGCTAGGCACAGTGCAAGGAGAATCACCACACCTTTTACAAAACCCATCTTGCCCATGGCAGGTTTAATGCAGCACAGGGTCTCTGTTCTTAAAGCCACTCCAGCCTAACTAAGCCAACTCGGTCCAACATCAGATTGCATGCAGTCCTGCGTACGTACAGCCAATTGGCTTGTTCTGGTTTAACAGAACCAGTTCCTCCCGACCTTGACCAAAAATCAACATGCATTTTCACACCACTGCAACTAAAACGAAAAATAATTTTTAAAACCCACGGTTGGGTTATGGACAGAAACAAACAAGATATCACAAAGCAGCTTGTGAATTTTCCACAGAAAGGTGTGAACTTCGAGCACATTGGCTGCTCTGCAGCAGTGGCTGGCATGCAGGCTCTCACCTTGTAGACATAAGGTGCCTTTTCCTTCTTCCACCGACTTTCACCTCTCCAGGGGAAAACAGACACACAAGCTGCCTAAGGACTCTAAAAAAACCAATCACTTTCTCTTCAACCATCATAAGAAATAGAATCATAAAATCATAGAATCATCTAGGTTGGAAAAGACCCTTGGGATCAAAAATAAGAGATGCCTGGATGCCTTTCATCAACTACTTTTTCTTAACATTTCCTAATATGCTGTAAGAAGCATGTGATCCCAGCATGAAAAGACTATGTATGTGAACATCGCAAGAAAGACAGAAAGCCTATTTCAAACATTACAAGGGGAAGAAGGGCTTTAGACACTTTTAGAATTTCTAATTCAATTTTCCATGGCTCTTAAAAATGGCAAAGTCCAAGTTAAAGGACACGTGCTCTGTGGCTGGACCACTGTAAACTCAAGCTAAACGTAAGACTAGATTTAACAGAAAAGGTGAGCTACAAAGCTGTTTCCATTTGTTGGGCTGAAATCAGATTTTGAACTAAATTAAACTGCAAAGATTAGATACACAGTCAAGGCCTCAGTGCAAGGATTTCATGGGAACCCTAAGGTACTAGGTTTTAGGATTCTTTCTATTCAGATTAAAGAGTTTTGGGTAAGGCTGTTAAGACACACTTTTGCTCACAGGTAGGGCACAACAGGTAGGAAACCTGAGTTCAGCACCTCCTTCTGCACATAAGCAGATAACAGATGATAATAGCAGAAATAATTGCATACTCTCATGAAGTATGTTCAAGCATATTGTAATTTAAAAACAACCCCTTAATACAAGTCAAGTATATAACAACAACACAAAAAATTAAGTAGATAATGCTGTTGAAGATATTGCTGCTGTACGAACAACTGAAGATACCACGTAATGCCTGCTCTGGTCTGGGGATGTTCTCTGTGTTTGCAAAGTCCCCTGGACAACAGGACTGTAAGCTTCTCGCCACCTCTAGACACTGGCACAACGTACATGTTTAATAACAAGGACCACATGCCCAGGGGCACACAGCGCTCACTCGTCAATGTCCCGTGTGCTGAAAAATATTTTCTGTGCTAATTGGCAAGGACGGCTGTTAATCCGCCATAGAATAGCTCCCTTACAAACTTCAGCAAAATCCACTTAGCTTTGAGTCAGGCGTACTTCAGAAAGCATTTGTCCTTTTTGCATTGGGATTGAGAGACAGAGAGAGAGAAGGGGCGAGAGAGAAATACTGGAAGCGTAGTAGGGCTTTAGAAAAACTTCAGAAATCCGGTAAGAAAGAAGCCACCAGCCTTGCACTAAAGGAGAGCGACTGGTTATTAAAACCTTGATACAGCAAGTCATTTGAGTTTATTTTAAAATGTACTTAAAGATAAACGCAAAGCATTTTGCTCAAACATTTTGAGGAATATGATCCTTAAGCAAGATTAACAAGTCTTTAATAACACTTGTGTTATGAAATGTCATTATAATCAAGCAGTAAATCAATAGTACAGTAGCACATGCTGCAGATGGCAAGGGCTGTATTTTGAGGAACAAAAGAAAGGGCAACCTCCTCATGTTTTATGACAGTGATACATGTTATGTATACCTACACCTTTCACACAATGACATTTTTGGTATCTCTAGTCACCCATGAGGCCATCTGTCTACATGGAAAGGGGTATATGGAAAGGGACAGCAATTTCTTTCTTCGATTTACACAACTTTGAAAGCAAGATAAAGGCAGGACCCATCATTGTTGAATGGCTGCCTACACCAGGGCACTGTTTTATTTTACAGCTCCCCCGACCTCTTCCCCTTGCAGCAGCAGTGGTCACATCTGGTGCGAGGCCGCTGGGAGTGTTCAGGGGGCAGATGGGCTATTGCAAAACCCACTGATGCTCCACTAGCTTAGAGCTGCAAGGGGCCAGCTGTGCCTGTGCCACAGTGTCAGGGGCCGGGGTGATGCCCAGCCAGGACCAGTGGATGAAGACCTTACAGTAGCCTTCCAGTACCTAAAGGAGGCCTACAGAAAAGGTGGAGAGGGACTCCTTTTCAGGGAGTGTAGTGACAGGACAAGCGGTAACGGTTTTAAACCGAAAGAGGGTAGATTTAGATTAGATATCAGGAAGAAATTCTTTACTGTAAGGGTGGTGAGACACTGGAACAGGTTGCCCAGAGAAGCTGTGGATGTCCCATCCCTGGAAGTGTTCAAGGCCAGGCTGGATGGGGCTTTGAGCAACCTGGTCTAGTGGGAGGCGTCCCTGCCCATGGCAGGGGGATTGGAACTAGATGATCTTTGGTTTGAGTTGGAAGGGACCTTATTCTATGATTCTATCATTCTGTGGGGGTGAGGGCAGAAATACAGGAGCAGAGATTCAGCCTAAACTGAAGCTGTCAGAGCTACGCCCTGGTGAGTGAGATAATACATGCATCCCCCTGCCTGGCCCAGGCTGAATTAGCACATCTGGAGCCCACATTTACCACCGCTTTGGAACACCTTTGCCATTAACACTAAAAACACATCCTGGAGGACATCAGGACTTGAGATGAAGGAGGTGAGAGGGGAAATAAGACACCTTGCCTCCCCCCTCACCTTGTTCCTCCCTCCTCCCACACGGCTCCGAAACACTTTGCGACTTGAATGCTGTCAATCTCCTTATGGGAGAAATATATTTATAGAAACACCATCTCTGTGGCGGAACACTTTTATGGTACCAGATGTCAGAGGACATGAAGTCGATAAAATAAAGCATAGTCCAAGAAAAGGGCCAAAATTATCTGCTGCCAGCGGTGAGAATTACAGCTTCTTCGACTTCTGTGCAGCAGTGCCAGTTTACCCCAGTGAGAACTGGGGCCAGCAAGCGGGTACAGATGTAAATAATTAGGCTAAGTATGCTCTTCAGACAAGAAGATATTTGTCCTTCGCAGGAGAGATTTTGCTAGAAAGGGTTAATGCCTTCTCCTTTGAAATACAGTGCGGCAGCTGCAGATGACATCAGATTTTTCTACCATACTGTTTTATTTCAATGCACACGAAGCATCCAGGGAAGACCAAGCACTGCTTGAGACTGTAATGAGAGCAACGGTCAGAGGTATCACAATAAATGATATCATTTAGAGATTTCTCAATCATATGATTGTGTTTAAAAGCAGGGATATCTTCAGTTTGTTAGGAGAATAACACAAAGATGTATCTCAATAGAGCAAAAGCGCCAAGGGCTCAGGCACCTTTTTTTGGTAATCAACCCACAAGAAACACATGGATCTCAGGTACACATGTGAAACTCACCTTCTTCCGACTAAAGCCAGCAGCCCAGGAAGATGTCAGGGTCTGTAACCGAAGGATCCATATCGCTGTATTTTGGCACTATGTAGCAAAGCCGAGGAAAAGCAGGAAAATAGGTTAATTAAAATTCGTATGTCATTTCCATTTCCTCTGCATGTCTACAAGACTGTTTATTCTCACCATCTGAAAGAGATTCTCACCATCTGAAAGAGATATTAATTGCTGCTCTTGGTTGGTGAGAATAAACACTACAAGAGATCAAGTTCCCCAGTGAAGCCTTCTCAGTTTTGCTTTTAAAACCCAATGGAACAGCTTGAAAGGGCTGCTTTTATCTGCACAGCAATTGGCTTAAGATGCAAGCCTAGAGTTAAGTCCATTACCACTTGTCCACCGAAATTTTACTGGCGAATCCTAGAGCAGTGTTTGTTGCCTATAATTTCCTTCAGCAACAGCTCAACACCGTAAGATTTCAGCCATAGATTAGGTTTAGATGAGTTGCTTCAAATAATCCCCTTTCTTCATCACTTGTGCCAGCACTGTGCCTGCTGAAGTGATCAGGAGTGGGTAGGATACCAAAACGGGATCTTTCACACAACCTGGAGAGACACGGTATGGAAATAACGCATGTGTTTGGTCACCAGTATCTCAACATTGATGTAGTATTGATGCTGAGATGAGGTCTAACCAAGATGCACTGCTCATGGTGCAAGCATGACACCTTGTAGTAATACAGAGCACACAGTTTGGTGGCAATTTCTTCCCCTGTATCAGAGATTGCAGTGAGGTGTGTGGATAGTGCAGTCAGTGCCAGCCCAGAGCTGCACAGTACCCATGACTGGTTTGGCTTCAGCACCACTTCCATTGCGGGTGTAGGTGTGTTTTTAATTCCTAGGTGCTTAGACTTGTAGAGCCTGACAGTGACTGTGATGTGAACGCTTCCCCTTTGCCAACATCAGCGCTCTCCAGGCCTTCAGAGCAACTATAGCTAAAAACCAGTAACACACGTTTCAGCCAGATCGGCAATGTGGGCTCCTTCACCTCCAGAAACACAAGGCCAACAAAACTGGACAGAATTCATACCAAAGTGCTGTCTGCCTACCGTCAGACCCCAACCCACTTTGCACCGATGCTGCTCCATGTGCCATTCATCAAGACCAGGGTGGAAAACCCACAGTTGGGGTGTGGAATAATACACTCACAGACTTCACTGATTCCTGGCAGAGGACTGCTCCACAGCCTCGTGACCCACCTCAGCAAAAAATTATGATAAGAAAAATTAACACCCATGGCAAAGTGAGATGCTGTAGAGTGAAATACACTTCTGTGAGTCTTTGACCAACCCCGGGAAGTAATATGTCCGTGCTACTGAACCATCAAGTAGACAACAGGAGCGAGGCTATATACAACAGGCCAAAAAAGTTAAGCATCCACTGCATATACTGCTGCCATTTCCCAGCTGAAAACAGTTCACATGCACCTTTTAGAAGGATACAGAATTCATAGAACATTATATTTCACAGGGATTTGAAAATGAACATCAGTATCACTAAACACCTACCAGCAGGTGAAGGAAGAGATTGGCCAGCCCTTTGGCAACAGAAGAAAGGTTAGCGAGACAAAAGATATGGAGCTATGGTACTCGTGTGGTAGGGTAAGGAAGCTCCAGCCAGCGTACATCTTCAGCAGGTCCTTCAGCTCCTGGAAGAGCCACATAATACTAAGGGGTTTGCCAGGGCTTTAGGTTAGGCTCATAGTATTTTCAGAAATGAAACATACACTACAGAAGTGATGGAAGAAGAGCATTAAAAACAAACAAACAAAATCTATTTTGAAAATTTGGCTGACACTTGTCTATGAATATAAAAATTCAAAAGTTGGTTGTGCAGTATTTGTTAGCCACTTGAGTTACACATGGTGTGGATTAAATTTATTTCAACTAAACATAAAGAAAAGGAATTACTGTGGTGTACTTTCAGCCAAATATTCTAGAAAAGGCCTAGAGATTATAAGTAATTAATTTCTAAGAAAAGACAGTCTGAGAATACTTCTCAGTTAACAGTATTTCTTTTGTCTCTCAACTAGTTATTTACCCGAATGCTTTAGTTCTCAAGAGATCTGGAGTGATGCAAAAACCCTACCTCTCTTGCAGCATCTGTTTACAAAAGCGGTACTTGCTGCAGAACCATCACAACAAAACAGATTTGGCTTCAGTGCTAATTTGCTCACCATAAGTGTCACTTGAGACAAAACCTAGACCTTGGAGTAATAGACAGCAACCTCCATAAACATATCCAAACCAAATACTTTAGTAACGTGAAGGCTGAGAAAACTGATGAAAAAACATATAGAAGTTAAAATGGGATCTTTCACACAGCCTGCAGAGACAGTAGTATCATCTTTTGGGTGTTTCCAGGGAAGTTGAGGTATATACAGGGCCTTCCTTGTTCCCATTCTTTAGGGTACCTACAGTACATTCTTTTTGTGTACAGCCCAAATGCTAGACTGGTGCTTTACAACTCACCCCTATTTTATTGCATATACCGCCTTTTTACTACTGCAAAAATATTAGGCTGACTTGAGGGGGTAGGGAAATAATATTTTGTACCCGCTTCTGACTCACAAGAAGTCAACAGGACTTCTGCCACTGACTTAAAGACAGCAGGAACACACTGAGAAATAAAGAGAGGCTGTTTGTTGTATTTGAACGCATGTACCTCTGTTACACTGCCGTTGTAATGTGCTGCAATTCTCTTGGGTCTATTTCTAATACAAACACATAAGCTCTATGAAATGCAAATAATGACAACTTTAAAAAAAATAATAAATCCTTAGGCTTTTGAATTAAGGAGAGCACATCAGTGACTTGCTAATCAATGCATGGACTCCTTTCTGAAGTGCTAGGGTCTCTGTGGAAACATGCCACGTACACTTGAATTTTCCCCAGAAAGTTTTGGCTATGAAACGATGCATTAGGAATATAGAATATATTTATCCCTACATCTCAACAACAGTGCAACCGCCTTTGTTGACAGTGCAGGAATCAGATCCTAAATCCTATCCATCACTTTGAAAATGTCACTCTTTAATACGATCCCAACAGCTCCAATGCACAGCCTCCCCTGGAGATACTCTAGCCCTTGTAAAACAGATACTTTGAACATCCACTTCTAAAACTTCCTCTTCACCTCAAGGGCAAATTTGTGCTTATTTATTATAATCTATAGAGCATCACAGGTATTCACGTTTTGGGTTTTTTTAAGCATAATGCCTTTGTCCACCAGAAACAATCACACTCAGAGCTATCCCAGTCCACAGAGAAGGTAGCAATCACCTGGAGGCCAAAAAAGAAGAGGCATTTCCAGAATCCCTTCCCAATAAAGTTCCTGATTGATGAGCACAGTTATTTACATGACTGCAAGGCATGCTGCAATAAAACATATTTTCCCCCTTGACCAGTGAAACATCTGAGGTTGCCCCCAGGTGTTTGTAGACACCAGTCCTACACCCATCAGACCAATATTGGATGCATGGCAAAACTCCAACAAAGAGCACCAGGAGCAAGGTTAAATATCAGTCAGGGAGGTGCAACACCAAATAAAAGGTGAGATCCAGGGGGAGGAGAAAGATTACAGCAGTGCAGGGTCCTGGGGTGCTCCTGTTACACACAGCATCCTGAGAGCTCCTCTGTGCTTTTGGTTTTAATTAGCATGTGTTAACATATGGAGATATTTACCCAGAAGGAAGGTTGGTGGAGAGGTTACCAGAAACAGTCTCTCTCCCTTTCCCCCATCCCCTTCCCACTGGGGCACAAGGGCCAGCTCTCCAGCTGGTATAAATCTGCAGTGCTCCACTGATTTACACCAGCTGAGCATCTGGCTTCAAGACACTTCCGATCATTTATAAAAAGCACAGTGTCGTGGTGTGCTGCTTATAAATCTCTCTCTCCTGAGCCAAGGCTGCAGTCCTCACCTATACCCTGCCTGGATGTGTTGCCCCATGCCACGCCGTCTCCAATGGCATCACATGGACACAACCAGGTCCCAACTCCTGGCTGCTGTCACCTGGGGAAGGCAGGTGCAGCATCCTACTTCCCATCTCCTCTTACAAAATGGAGGTGGGAGAGAGGAGGGGCAATCCCTGCCTGCTCCCTCCCCTGGCCCTGCAGGGAGGATTAATTAGCTAGTGTTTATAAATCGCTCTAAAGGGGTCAAGTGTGGGAGTGACTGATGTCAGCTTCTCAACACCATGTTTAACAGCTGACTGAGGGTTGCTTCTAATTTCTCTTAATATCGGAGCAAATGGCACCCACTGCCCAGCCTTTGGCTTGCAAGGGCAAAACTTGGCCTTGTGCCGCTGTCCCCTGTGGCACAGGAGGCGTCGCCTGGTCCTTCCACAGGTCTTAGGAAGAGGCAGCACAGCCCTGGCCGCCCTCCTCGCAGCTCCTGGTGGGGAGCACCCACTTCCAGCCCAGCCCTGCTGCCCCCCACCCAGGCACCCACCTTGCTCAGCTTTCCAGCCACTTATCTTAGTGCACGGGGACACCTCTTCTCCAGAGTCTGGTGGCACGGGTGTGAGCAAGCAGGAGAAGGAGCAGTTGGCCTTGCTCTGTCAGGTCCTCACCACCTCCCGTGGCTCAAACCTTGTACCCACCACAGTCATTTCAGTTGAACTCCTGCCCAGAGTTCTTGTCAGCATTTCCCCATGAGCAAGGGGCAGGAAGGTGGCCCATCTCCTTTGCTTTCCTGCAGACCACATTTGTGCCTTTGCTCCAACATTTTTCCCAATCTTTGCCTCATTTTTCTGAAGAAAAACTGAGGCACTTATAGCAGTAAAGAATCTTTCTTCAAAATTGTCCAACACTCGAGTCTTCAGGCTAGTCAGGCTTTTAAACTGACTTGAATTCCTTTTCCTGTCTGTCCTTTATAAGGAAAATCCCAAATTCATATGTATATATTTCAGTTATATTTAAAGCTCCGTTAGTTTCAAAGATAGTTTCACAGAGAATAAAATTAATAAAATTTGGTATAATAGAAACCTTTTTGCGTTGTGGACACCATTTTTTGCTGATCCTTCTGCATTCCTCTGTCGAAGGTGGCTAATCCGCTCACCCGTATGGCAGCACCCACCACCTCTGGAGAGAGGCACAGAAGAGGAAGAGTCGTCTTCAGTGAGAGCAACACAAGAACCATTTGCTTGGTCCTGGAGGAAACGGCCACTCTGGCTGATGCCACAGCCAGCTGCAGGGCAGGAGATGACCCCTGTCATGGTGGGTGGCAGACCTTGCCACAGGTGAAGCTGGGAAAGAACAAGAACCTGAACTGGCAGCCACACATCCTCTCCAAGGCCATCAGAGCAACTTTGTGCGGGTCTCCTGTAGCCAGAAAGCCAAGGTATCACCCCTCCTCCACAACAGATACCACAACACGGGGGGCAGCTGCGCACCGCCAAAGGTGGGATCACAGCGCTCGCCACATCGCTGTATCCGTCCTGTTTCCTCGGAGAGGTAACAAGATACTTGGCTTTAAAGCAGGCAAGGGCACAGCCTCAGTCCTACCTACGCCACCTGAGGTCCCTGGGAGTTTTGCCACTGGCACTACCAGCCGGGCAGTCGGGGTCACTGCGTGGGGCTTAAGCAGCCCCTCTGGAATCACAGCCCTAGACTGCAATTAGTGCTGATTTATTCTGGGTGACTACAGTTCAACACAGACCAGTACTGGTCTGGCTGCCACAATTCATCCTTGAGATTTGCCAGCAAAGGCAGCAATTCTTTTGATCTTCCTAATAGAGAAAATTAGAGAGCATACAATTAGCCTTTTTTTTTTTTTTTCTCCCCCCACTGCCATTTGGATACGACTGCAAGTAGTCTGAGGGCGAGCTCCGCTTGGAGCAGAATGCTCCTCCATTCCTGCTGGCCACGTAATGTTGAAGGATTTAAACACTCACAGCTCCACTCCCAAACACGTCAAACACGTGTAGGGGGAAAGAGCTTGAAATAAGAGTGAGGGCATTGCCTGGGGCGGCAAGGATGGAGTGACAGAGGAACTCCTGGTATCATTTGACCATAAAGCAACTATGTAAAGCTTTACGTGGCTCAAGTGGCTTGGTCTAGGCACAGCCCAAATCACTGGCTATGACCAAGTTCACAGCAGGGTGAGAAAAGAGCCCAAATCTGTCCTTCCAGCCCCTTTGACTAGGAGCTGCTTCTTCACTGCTCCTCTGGTGCAGCTCAGAGGAGGGCAATGGCTGAGCTGTGCTACACCAGCTCTGGACAAATACAGCAGCAAGTCAACAGCAGGATATAAAGAAGCAAAAAAGAACATTTCTTTGGCTACAAGAAATGAGAGATATCCAGGACATGTAGCCTCCTGTACAAAGGATCTTCCCAGACGATGGTCATTTATTCACTCTCTCCACATTGCCCTTGCCCTTGAATGTGTTTTCTGCGGCTTGTTCAGCGTTGGTTCAATCTGCAGACAAGATGTGATTACATGCAAAAGTTACTAAAATGACAGTTCTCCTAGGCTGAAAGGAGTGAACGATCACAAGCCCTTTCTGAAGGGGGACAGATGGGAACAGAAGTCACCACACCGAGCAGTGGGCTAAGGCAGCAAGGCTTGAACAGAAGCTAAGCCACAGGAGCCGGGTGGGGGCTCCTCCTGCAAACTCCCAGCAAATTAGTGCTGCCCTCCCGCCCCCCAATATGGTCGTGATTATTTAAAAGCAGGGGAATACCAACCATTACATCTGTACAAACACGCCACAGGAAACCAAATTGTAAAGACATCAGCAATCAAGACCAGACTCTTGGTTTGTTTGTTCGGATATCAACATCTACTAAAGACAGCCCTGATCAGGGCTGTAATTGGCATGGCAGTTAATGTTCCCGGGGCGGTGTGGAAGGTGAATAGGGCAAGGTGGGCAGAGAGCAAAGCTTGTCTCTCTGGGATCCCCTACTGTTTCAAGAACAACTTGTGAACTATTGTGGAGCAGGGCATAACCAAATTAGTCTGGGGAAGAGAAGGGTCACACAAACATGTCCCAGTCAGCGTCATTCACTCTGGCATTTCGTTTGACATTCATCCTGAAGTTCAAGTGAGGAAGCCGCCAGAGAAACCATTCAGCTACAAGCTCTTCTCTCTCCTCCTGAAAACATCAAATAACCAGAATATTACTCGCAACCAGAAGCATGCCTGCTGTTCCTTGTGAGTCTTGTAAAGTGTAAGGCATAGTTTTCCCACCAACAACGATAAAAGGTTTGTTTGTTTGTCTGTTTGCTTTAATGATTAAACATTTATCCTATAGGGGATTTCTTTTTGGAGGTTAAAATAATGAAAGAGATCAGAATTTTTTGAACAATTCACCTAATGTGGCCCAAATGTTCACGTATCATCTCCGTTTTTGGATCTAGGGCTTGGGTTAAACATCGTACCTACTATAAGACACCTAGTTATAATGCAAGCATTAACATTTAGCACACATTTACTCAGAAGAAACAAGCCCATGCAAACTATGAATATCTCAACTTCAAAAAAATTCAGGAGAGTCTCTTTTAAAAACCTCCAGGAGAAGACTTCCTTTAATGCTCTGAGTGCCTTCAAGTCATTCACAAATTAACAAGCACAGGGTATTAATAAACTGAGTAGCTTAAGATGTGCATGTGGTCTTATTCTCATGGGGGGGGGGTGGCAGAACCATGTCTTTCTACATTGTAAGACGATACCAAAAAAAACCCAAAAACCGTAAGGCTGCAGAAAATCCAGCAGCACACCTTCCTCCAGTGATCTTCTGCTGTCTTCCTCCCCCCTGAAAATAAGGGGGAAATTCTGTTTTGTCTTGTGTCATCTGTGCAGAAGAAAATCCATCTCTTTTGCATGCCGTATGTCTCTATAAGCATGCACAGGCATGAAATACAGTGATAAGATTAATAATAACAATACATATTTGTTGCTGCAAATGCATTCTTTTACATCAAGACCTCAAGTAAGTTAATCGCGTCAGTAAATGTTTAGGAACATGCTGAAGCCAATGGGACTTAGGTGTTTTCCCTCACTGAGCCCTCAATACGTAATTATGAGTGTCTATTTGATCAGCTCCCAAAATCAAGGAAATAGTAAGCGAATGCAGAACTCACCAGATTTTGCCAGATCCTGCAACACTAGAAACAGGGAGACTCCTTGAAACTAGCAGCAGTTTAAAACAGATAAGAAAAACTACTCTATTTACACAGCAGGTAACGAATTTCTGGAATCTGTCCCTACCTTGTCTTCCTTCCTGCCCCTCATGGGATGGAAGCAATGCTGCTTACCCCTTGATCTTTCCCAAATCTCAGCTATTATCATTCCCCAAACTGGGGAAACTCACACAGCAAAGGGGAAATCTACGTTACTAGAGAGAAATGTGAAAAGTTGAGTCACTTTAAGAACTAGGAAAGATACCAAAAAATAGATATAATAATATTTCTCTCCTGTTTGGGGTGGGAGGGGGAACCTAAAAATAACAACCAACAAACCCTAAAACCAGTTTGCTCTAGTTATGATAATCCAGGCATAACATTTATATGAGAACATAAAATACAACACACAGCTGCAAGTAAAACAATATGTGTGTTCCTGAATAATGGGAAAATAGCTTGCCAATAAGGATATATTTTGAGCAAATGAAAGATGACCTGGAATTGACTCTGGAGTAACAACTTGATTACTTATAAAAATAGGAGGTAGAGGAAAAAGAAAAAGAGAGAGGAAGCAGTGGTTGGGAAGAGCTTATGTTATGTGGTATTTGATGTATTTACTTTGAAAAGTTTCCTTTTGATGAATAATAAAAACAATGCCGTAACAGCCACCTTCATGCCAAAAAATAAGATTGGCTGGGGATTTTACAACTAATGTGGCTCTAGTCACCCCGATTCTCCATGTTAGAAGGCCACATTTAAGCTTAGATGATGAAACCAGAGCAAACGAGGTTGAATAAAGGAACGGCTCTGAAGGCAAAGAGAGGGAAGAGCATGTGGCACAGCTCTTTGAGAGAGCTCTTACCAGCTCTCCTGCCTGCAAATTGTTTCCATGCTGGTGTGCAGAGCAACACACTAGTGTGCCTTGGAAGAGACCCAACACACTTACCAGCTAACGTATTTCTTTCTTTTAATATCCAAGGTGAGCTCGGTCTTCATAAAAGTACAAGATTGCCAGGCTTGTCGGCTGAAGCAATCCACCACCACGGGTGAGACATTTCCCCCCGGGCTCTAGGTCCTCCATGGATAAGGCAGAGCTGCCATGTATGTGGCAGGGGGAAGAGGGGGGACAGCACAACCCCACGCCAGGTTCTTGCTGGGAAAGCTTGTTCTGTACACTTGCAAAATATCTGGGAGGAGTGCTGTGATGCAGGGCCCTGGAAAAAGCCACGGGTGAATGCTAGCACATTCCCCTGTACCTACCCAAGCGATTAATGCCCAAACTACCCTTACCCTTCTTGAGCCCCCCCCAGCCCTCCTCCCTCAGAGACATCAGCGCTAAGGATGTCTCTGCATCTCCCTGGATTCTCATCATTCTGTTGCTGCCGCATGCAATGGTATTTTCTGGACCAGCACTGGTATAAAGCAAGAAAAAGAGGGAGAATCAACTAATTTTACACCAGTTTCAAAATTCTCTACTATTAAAAAAAAATAATAATAAAATAGTGGTTTTCTTTTAATCTTGCTCTGATTTCACCCCTGTGAAATAACCATCACTCTCATCCTTGTCCCTCTTCTCCTTTCCCATATGTGTAATGGACCTTTTCCCTTTGCTGGTTCTCTCCACTTTGGGATCTTTGCCCATCTCTCTCTCTCCTTCTGAGGTATTTTCTTATTTTTAAATATCAAGCTAAAAGTCTTTCTCTCTAATCTCTGTAGAACGCAGTAACACAATCAACTGCAATGCATTTCTGCCTAGCTCAAAAGCTGAGGTGCTTCCTTGAAAAATACCCCAGACAACTGCTTCTCCAGTGATGAGGGAGCAAAGTTCAGGCCTCGTCCTGATTTCCAGCTAATCTGGGCTTACATGAAAGCTCCCCATGATACACAAAAAAATATTTACTATATGAATTTAAGAAACGCCTCCTGCTTTGCAAAAACAAAGTTAGTGTTTGAGCTAGGTTTTCTGTCCAGTGGGTTTCTGATATATGGTGCTTGTTATGGCATCCTGACAGATTTCTTCTTCACTTTCTCAGCTGGACCTGTTCACAGGAAATAGGAGGACCAAGATTTATGAACTTAAAGCAGTATTTTGGTGCTTTACATGACTAATTCAACAAAGGTTAAGCAGTGAGAAGCAAAGAATAGAAGAGCAACTACAGAGGCAACACAGAGAAGTGAAGCCGATTAATTTTTCCCTTGGAAATACTAGAGAGAGGTTTGCTTTCCCTGGAGAACATGAGTTTGCAACAGAGATGTTGCTATCATTACTGGGATGACTAAAATGTGGAGTGCAACTACCTCATCTTTTATATAGCTCTGTGTCCATACACAGAGGGTAAAGCCTTTAGAAAGCAATAAGCCAGCAGAACATCATGGTTATTAATCTGTGGTATTTTATCTCTTTTCTCTGGGTACATCTATTAGTCGCACATGTGACTCTTTAAACAAAAGCCTTTCCTATGTCCTCTTCTTATGTCCCCCTCCTTTGTTCTTTTATTGGTTTAAGCTGTAACTTACCGGGTCAAGAAAAATCATTCCCATTTTTATTACACGTCTCTATAAATAATAAGTCATGCATATGTTAGGAATAAGAACTAGAAGTAATTATTTGCCAAGGTCTGCCTTTCCTAGCAAAGAAAAAGCAGCCATCATTTGTGTCGGTATTTTCAATAAATGGGGTATCGTCGCATGCACTGAGCAGAGAAAGGCTTCATCGGAAAGAAAACAAATAGGAAGGAACCTGTTGGCACCTTGGTTTCAGTGAAGCCATATTTCAGAGGGCTTTTCACCAGTCATTACTGGGGTGGGGGGAGAGGGGCTGCAGGTCACACTCATTCTCAAATCACCAATGATCCCTTATCACTTGCCTTGACGTTAGGCTTTTTTATTCTGTTTTATAGGAGGATATGGGATTTCTTTATAATTCATTCCAGAAGCCTACCCACACTCTCCTTCTAAGGGGGTAGTTGATGAGAAAAATACCTCTTCTCTCAACTACACCGAAACTTCAGTGTCTGCAGCCCTAAAAGGGCAATCCAACTCAGATTAAAACCTGGATTTTCTTTCCTTGTCCCCGCGTACACCACTACCTCTCATGGGGAAGGTCTAGGTACCAACAAGCATTCAGGTGATGACTGCCCCCAGAGCAAACTTCCATCAGTCAGTGCAGGCTCTCCCCAGTGGAGCCCACTCTCTTCATTGGTACCCCCTTTGTTTTTTTCCCCGCCCAACAACGTTAAAAAGGAACCACCCAGTTTTATCTTCAAGGTCTCAACCAGCACTCTTCCTTTCCTGAGTCAGCACCTGTTTAAACAAAATACTTTAATGATGTTTGCCATTTAGGCTGTGAGCTTTTCTCTTTACTCTGCCCATCAGCCACCTTGGGGGGATGAGGACCAATGGTAACCGCAAAGTTATGTCAAGGTAGATCTTTGTCTTTCCGAGAGTAAGTTTCTTTGCTCTCCGATCTGCTGCTATAAACTAAATGCCATTTCCTAGGCTTCCGAGGATTGCACAGGTAAGCGGGTTTCCATACAGAAACACCCAGCATGTTTCTTCAGCATTGCTCCAT
The DNA here is from genome assembly GCF_964106895.1 of Numenius arquata. Lineage (NCBI taxonomy): Eukaryota > Metazoa > Chordata > Aves > Charadriiformes > Scolopacidae > Numenius > Numenius arquata. The sequence goes on along the minus strand of NC_133579.1, from coordinate 64,918,213 downwards.
TGCCTTTTTAGTTTTGATTTTTTGTTAAATACACCATTTTGCGACACATACATTGCTGCTACATTGTGACAAGCTTTTAACTAGTAAGGAAGAAGCTTTTACAATTGTGTTTCTGAAAAGGCTCCAATTTATTTCTCATAAAGATCCTTGGGATAAAAAGCAGATTAATGTTCAGAAGTAAGTTAAATGAAAAATTGAGGCTGCTCAGAGGGAGATGTTAAAGGCTGACTAGCACAAAAGGGTACTTTCTGGCAAACTTCTCGAAGCACTAAAAGAAAAGGGTCAAGAGTCATCTGCTTAAGTAATGATCTCCAAGGCAAAAAATATTGGCTGGCCAATCCCATAACTACAATGGACTATTATATCTATGTTCTATAGGCTGAATGCATCAATTATACTCATCATGTGGCTTCTTGAACATGCTTAACTTGCTATTTCCTTTTATTCAATGTGATAGCACATAAATTAATGCAAAGGCATACATGAGAGTATTTTATACCTTCTCTCCTCTGTTTTAAATTTTGAGGATCAGTGGTTTCACTATGAATAATTTAGAGGAAAAAACTTTCAGAACTGAGGGGGGTGGTAGGGTATGTCTGTGTCTATGAGAGAAGTTCTGTCCGCTAACCACACTTATGCAGGATGGGAAACAGCTTTGCCAATCAATAGAGCATCATAATTCCTCTCCTAACAGGAAATGAGGACTCAGTGCAATACTGCAGTTTTAATTTTAATGCAATTTAAAAGAAAAAAACCACCCAACACCAGATGCTCATCAGAATACCATTAAATGTTATTACTATATGCTATTTCCCTTAGGAACTCTCATGGTTAAAAAGCAACATTAAGAAGCAGCCTGTACCCTTTTATAGTGAATATCTTCAGCTGCAGTTCAGTTAAGAGGTCTGACAGGTCACAAGACTCATCACAAGTTTGATTATTTCTCAATAGGCAAGCTGAGATGAGGATAATTGCTATGTTTTTTACAGACCTTCTCACCGCAGAGCCCCTCATGCTCTCCTTCCTTCAGCCTGATGAAGCATGGCTCAAACACAGCTTCACGTCCTCTCCATTTTTCCACTATCCTTTCCTAGATACATATGCTGTTTCATTTTTCACAAAGGACCGAGCACTGGTTTGTTCAAATGCACGTGGCTTCCTGCAGGAAAGCGACAGCCGCCACAGCTGGGGAGTGGGTGGGTGGATGCACCTCTGAGCAAGGCTTCTGCACCAGCAGCCCTGCTTGATTGCCCCCACTCTTCTCCTTCCCCATTTGACCACAGCAGAAGGAGGTCTCCCTTCCAGCATAGACCACTCAGCTCTCCTGGCATGGAGTCAGTGTTGGAAAATTGGTTGTGGCAATGCTCCAAGATTTAATACAGCAATATCCGCCTAGAGTTTTATGCACTGGTAGTTTGATACCTCTCTGGGAGAAGGAACCGAGAAGATCATTCAGGTTGCAAAGCTGCTGGCAAACTGAAGTCAAGGGAAAACTTGTTGCTGGTTTCTTGGAGGATTAAGTCAATGGTTTACCAAAAAGTGAGGAATTCCAGAAGTGAGGAAGGGTGGGCAAAACACACAGCAGTCAGGTCCTCTGAAGGCTCAGGTGACTTTTCCTGCTCTGCTACAGTCTCTTAGGGCCTGTCACTCAACAGCAGCACTCTTAGGGACTAACAATGTTATGTGAAATAGGGATGTTGGTACCTCTCTGTGTCACAGGGATGTGAGGATGGATACACTAAAGATTGTGGGGTGTTCAAAACCTAATGATTCCAGAATGGCCTTATATTGACATTAAAATTATTAGGGCTTTTTGTAGCTCCTCATACAATAGGGCAATATAGAATACCAGCACCTCAACTCTGAATTTGAAGAGACTCTTGATTCACAAATACAGATCTTGCTAAGCCTCTATAAGATTTGGGGGGCTTAAGCAGCAATCATGCTTCATCTGTTCACGTTTCTTTTCCTCAGCCTTCAAATAAACATGAAACGTACTCACCCAAGAGTCAGTAGTACTTTTCCTCCCATAATCCCTGGGAAACAGAAGGGTAGTGTACTGCAGGAAAAAGGAACACAGAAACCTCTCCATACTCAGCAAAGAAAGAGCCAGGACTTTTAGCATCCCTCCTAAGCACAAAATCACAAACAGACAAAGACTCCTTTCTTAGGAACTGGCAACAACACGGTACATCCAACTCACAAATTAGATAGAAAAAAAGTGGTTTGCAGTGTCAAAGAAGCATCTGACACTGCTTTCTGTGAGGAGGCTGGTGTTCAAATAGCACCAGCTTCATTTTTATGGCAGACATCTTTAAGCAGTCATCTAAGTAACCCCAATGCTGCAGTAAGAGTGCTGAGAATCTTCTAGGAAATTAAGCCAAAGAGCTACAGCCCCTCATCACTAAGGAGTAATTGAACACTTTGATATGATAATTGATTATTGTCCATTGATTAAAGCTGGCAAGAGAGCATACACTCTCCAGATGACTTTCAAATTACAAAGCCACGAACTTCAAAGCTTATTTGGATTCACACAACAAAATACATTTTGTTATTTACAATGTAAAAGAAAGGTATCCTCATAAATGAGGCAAGAATTTTAAAACAGCGAATGGTGAAATGGCACAACTTGAAATAAGGAACTAATCAATCCTATCAAAATGGCTTCAATCTGTCATGAGGACTCTAATCATTTCCAGATGATAACATGGGACTGATTGGATGTCTCTGGCAGCAATTCTTATCAAGGCCTGATTATAACAACTACAATAGAAAGAAGAAAAATTGTTTGGTAGAGGATGGTTAAGAAGGCCTGAAGAAAAGTGCCAACAGTTGCTCAGTTTGGTGTAAATCTGCCTGATCTGGTGGTTGCAAGCAAAGGCAGCAACTACTGTTGGTCATTTCCAGCCATGCGGAGATGCTTTTCATAAATTCAACCAAACACATGCTGAAGAATAGTTTTACTTCATGGTAAAAGCAAACCAGTTTGCAACCACGTGCAATTTTACAAACTAGAAAAATCATTAGCAAAGCATCTTGACTTGCTTCCTGGTTTTAAAAGCCTTTTTAAGCTGTCCTAAATTACACGTTATTTTAATCGCCATGATTCTACCTCTAGACCTGTAAGGGAACCATGCAGTTGTTACTATTTATTTGTATTATTACTCCAGATAGGGATCGAGACCATGTTTTCCTTGCTATCATGACACACTTTACAAAGATATGCCCCTGCTCAAAGTGCTTTATCTAAATCTGCATGACCAGAGGCAACAGATGGGCGAGGAGAGAACAACGGCAGCAGAAATAATTTAGAGAGCTCAAAGGAAAGTAGTGGGCTCAGTACAAAGTTAGCTCTTCAGTCCTATCACTGCCGCAACGCTACATTTCTGGGCTGAAACCTGATACCGGAGCATGCAGCTCACATCATTCAAAATTTGGAGATTACCCAGCTTTTCTGAAGTTTCTTTAAGGTTAACCAAATTTCCTGAGGCAGGTCCTGCATTGCTCAGTTGTTTCGCATTGTGTCAGAAGAAGCATTCCCTGCAATATGGCTTTGATGCAACCAGGTGAAATCGCATGTCTAGAGCGAGGCCTGGATTCATTTATATTGGAAAATCAAAACAAAGCTCAAGATATGCAAAGTCATTCAAAGCAAGTGCAACTGAGAATGTGGAGTTTTGCCAGTTCCAAAATTGCACGTGTAATTTTTAATGAAAAGTTCCTTCCAGTATGAGCACTGACAAGACCAGTCACAAACCACGTAACACTTGCTGCTTAGTGAAGGAGCAAAATAACCACGTAAGAAGTGCTGTGGGCACAGGGGACTGGATGCAACTCACCAAGCCGTCCTACAGGAATGCAAGCACTGCTCTTCCTTTAAGGAGAAAGCACAGGTATTGTGCAATACATTTACATCAACTACGTGAGCTTCAATTTCTTCACCATGAGGTATGCTGCTTCTATGCTAGGGAATAGGTTAAAAGCTTGTTTTGGGACAAGAGGTGAGACAAGAAGAGGAAAAAAGTATTTCAGAAAGGGAATGAACATCCCACTCATCCCACTGATAACAACCATTATCTTGTCTAATAGGAGCTTACTACTGCTGGTCTATCGTGTCCCCAGATGTCTTTGTTTCAGAGGTTTGGTCCACAGGGTGCCACTCCACAGACTGCTATCTGAAGTTCAACTCACAAGAAAGAGACCAGAAGAAAAACAGAAGAACAAGAAGATGTTTTTGGTGTTTCTCACAAGAAAGACACCAGAACTTCATTTAAATTCACATTTCTGGCTTGAAGGTTACATTTGCTGGAACCTTTATAAAATTACCTTGTGCAGATGTCATTGCAGAGAAAGACACGGAGTCAGTGCCACCACTGTATCAATATGGGGCAGTCCGGATAGCTGAAACAGCATGGCATGAAAGAGCCATGGGATAACAGAAGCCTCAGGTGGTATTCACCACCAGGAACCAGTTATCCACTGGTGTGTAGTAATACGAGGGTGAACCCATGCTGTAACAACTCACCCTTTTCAACCGCAGAACGAACACCACTTGTGCTGATGAGCTACTTTTAATTAATCCTTTCTTCCTTCATCCTTGTTTCAATCATACCTTGTGCAACCCAGACTGAAATATTAAGTCAGCCAAGATCTGCACAACAACAAAATACCTGTGAGGCAGTGAGTCTGTTCATCTGTCACCACCATTCCCCACTCTCAGGGAAAGCATCGGTCCCTTCTCTGGTATGAGCACAAAGATTTACTTTTCACAATTATTGGCAGATTTTGAATCAAAAGCTTCAGGCTTATTGCAGCAATTAAATGAATGAGTCATGTATTCACTCATTTGGAAAGGTTCCTACTTTGTCTTATTGCTCACCAAGACCGTAAAAGGCGCATTGCAAGCAGGAAATCTGTCCCAGGCACCATAGGACGGGTTTGTAACCCAGACTGGTTACAAATACACCTGAGTTCCTCCTGTGGCATCACCCAGGATCATACCCCTCTCCTCCTCCTCATCTAAAGCAACTGCCAATTTCCATCAGAGACGCTGCTGCTGTGCATCCTCCTCCCTGGGAGTCCTAGCAGGACTGTGCAGGAGGCTGCTTGCCTCACCCACTCTGGATTTTACAACCCCATCCTGCTGTGGGAGGACCTATGGGGCAATAAATGCATGGCCTGCCCACCCCGCAGGGCCTGGAGAGCTGGTTGTGCTGTTGAGAGGAGAGGCAGAACTGCCTCTCTCCTGTCCTGTGCCTCCCCTGTGCTGAAAACCCATTTTGGTTATGAGGTTGTAAGTGTGTGCTGCTATGCAGGCTGAAGAGGAATTAATGGAGCTGGACTTGGATGGACAAAGAAAACTGGTATTCTACTATGATTGATGGTCATTGATCTGACACTAATTAGTAAAAAAAACTTAAAATACCGGAATTACATATAGTCACTCGATTATTCATTCTAGCTTAGTACTGATTCCTTGATGCATTTGACTCCAACTTCTAGCAAATACTTCTTATTAAACAATACTAAGTATATTTATAACACAATGAAAGGTAAGCAATTGAAGAAATTTTCCCCCTCCGTCTCCTATCTTTGCTCACCTTAGCACCGCACTTTGCATGAGGAGATGCTTTGCATGAGAAGCTTTGCATGAGCTTTGGGATTTGGATCCCTAATGTCGTCTCATCTAATGTAAACATCTAAAAACCTCTAATCTTTTCTTTAATAAAGCTTCTTACAGACCTCTCAGAGCTGATTGTGTCTTGTGAAAGTGAGTCAGCTTCCTGTGTGAAACAAAATTTTCTTTAACACATCACAGTGCCCTGTTTTCTATTCTCTGAAAGTTTCTGATGTTGGTTTCTGTATGAATGGGTCTTCAGAACATCTTGTTAACCTGGCCTGTGGTGTCCTTTCATATGGCTCTCTTGTCTCTTTCTTACCCACTACCTTTGTAACCAGCCCCAACCTTTACAATTCTTGATTGAAATGGACAGCGCGTGGAAATGATACACCCCAGGACAGCGTGCACAGTGGTATTCACAACCCTCTCACGAGGCCAATGATTATAGCTGCATGTAGTGGCTCAGACAAATACCTGGACCTGAATGATCATGGTGTTCCTGTCATCACAAAATCACTTTTTTTTTTTTCCCCATCTCTCAGTCCCCTACCCCTCAAAACCTCAGAACATCGAAATGCGAGAACGGGACAGGAAAAGGGGTGAAACCGGCAACAAGGAGGCCCCAATAATAGGACCTGCCCCCGTTTTCCACACTCAACTCAGCTAAAAGAGGCTCTACAAGCTCTGCACCGTGGGTTTGCTCTAGCTAACAAGATTCTGTGGAAGATGTTGAGCCCCTGCAGAAGAGAAGCTTGTACAATGGAAATCATCTGATTAGGTAGAGAGGTGGCAGTGGTCAAAGCACTGTAGCTGCAAGGACCAGCTGAAGCAGACAAGGAGGGTCGTGAAAATGAAATCCTTGGAAGTGGTACGTTTTAAATAGAGTAAATTTCTCACAGGGTGTAGAGTGGCATATGGTTGGAAAGGGTAGTTCTGCAAAGCTGTAAGTTCCATAAATATATGAAAGACAAAAACCGAAACAAAATCCCCAAAAACCTTTCCTTCGAGCCGGAATTGAACCAGCGACCTAAGGATTACTTTACTACAGACAGCCTACAGTCCTCCGCTCTACCAGCTGAGCTATCGAAGGAAGATGAAGAAGAAGTGCCAAGAATGAGTCAAGACTGTATCAACAATAGCCTTAGGCTCTAATGGGCCTCCATATGTATTGCTTTTCACAACAGCAAAACACTATCCAAAAAAAAAAAAAGCACAAAGCTAACTTCCCTACAAAATTGGATTTTGGTTACAAAACCGCAAGTTTTCTGCCAAATAGTTCACAGCTCTTGTAAGACTGTTGGTGGTGGTAGCATTAAGGTTGGAGTTCCTGTCATGACCCATATGAAATCTGTCTACGGCTTGACAAAGAAATTTGCCCACTCTTTGATGACCTTGCCATATTTCCTAAGCTGAGCTAGGAGAAGAGGGAGAACTCCCCTCCACGCAATTCCCCACAACAGTTCTCCAGCCAAATCCAATAACAGAATAGCAAACAAGTCAGTTAACACGCTCCCCAACAGCTTCCATAGCGAATGCAGAGGAACAGAGGAAAAGGACATAAAGGAATAACCACGGAGGGTTTCATTCAAATCCCACCAACTCCCATAGTGCATGTAAGACCCCTCATACACAGATGAGGTTGCAATGTCTGGCATTGAAACCAGTGGCCTCCCCAGCCCCTGGGCCTGGGAGGCTGAGCTCTTTGTGAATCATCTGTGCGAGTGCCACAGCTCACAGCTGTGGCAATTGAAAGCCAACTATACTTTTTTTTTGAATTACAGTGATTCACGAGCATCTTGTCTGTCTGAGCAGCAGGGTGGGGCGGAAAGCTATGAGCAGACACCCTGTTTGCCGAAACCAAGCCATCCTACTTGCAATGGGAGTGCGTGTAGCAGTATTACCTCAGCGCCCTACAGCATATCCCTCTTTTACCCATGCTTACCTCCACCTCCTCCTTGTGACTCAACCTCAAACACTGGGCTATTTCAGCAAGCATGTAGCCAGCAGGTTGAGGAAAGTGATCATTCCTCCATATTCAGCACTTATGAGCTTGCATTGGGAATGTTGTGTCCTGCCTTGGCTCCCTGGTACAAGACAGATGAGGACATTCTGGAGTGAGTCTAGTGGAGGGCCACCAAGATGGTCAGGGGCCTGGAGCAAATGATGTAGGAGGGGAGGCAGAGAGAGCTGGGCTTGTTCAGCCTTAGGAAAAGATAAAGGGTGTTCATACTGCAATCTGCAACTACCAAACAGGACAGTATGGGGAATGCAGGACCAGGCTCTGCTTGGAGGTGCACAGTGAAAAGATGGAAGGCAACAGGCAGAAGCTGCCACCAGCAAAATTTTGATGAGACATAAAGGGAGAAAAATACCATGAGTAAAAATTTTCACCATTCCAAAGGTTGCCCAGAGAGTGGACTCTCCTCTTGTGGAGATACTCAGAGCTTGACTGGACACAGCCCTGAGGGACCTGACCTAACTTTCAAGTCTACTCCATCTGGAGCAAGAGGATGGACCAGATGATCTCCAGAGGTCTTTAGCAAACATATACAAAAGTGACTTCCATGTCAGGAAGGTGACTTCACAGAGCAGATGAACTCACAGCAAAACTATCACCATGTACTTCTCTGTTTGGAAAATACAGCTCTTTGTTTCACAATCAGACTCCCCCCCCCCATTTTATTTATTTTCATACTAACAGACATCTTAAGCCTCCTCTACTGCTAAAAGCAGCACAGATCTTGATAGAAATTCAGTAAGATGTCTCCCTGGTTTTGCTCATGTGAATATAGGAAGGTCAGGAAATATTTGTCTCACCTACGAGGTACTGTTGCAGCTCCTCAGAGGCCTAATCCTGGGACCTGTGATGTGTCATGACATTTGTGTACCCACCAATGACTATCGAGTCACCTGATGATGTAAAGAAAAATACATGATGGAAAGAAACAGAACTGCTGTATGCTTATCATGGCAATATCTGCACTCTCTGGGGTCAGATGCTCTTGGTGGGAGGAGGTGTCCAAGATACCCACACGTGAGAATGTGAAGTTAATCTTGTGCTGGAGAAAGAATGGCACAACAGATAAGATGGACCCAAACTCCTGAAACAGAGCAGATAGCACAGCCCCCGGGCTCTAATCTCTTCTAGTTTGCAGACCCCACAGCATTTTCCAGGGGCACTTCAGGCTACTTTCAAGCCAACTTAAGCGCATTGTAATGAGCCTGCCTTATCTGAGTTACCTTTCACAGACCCCTTAAAAATAATTTGCTAGTCCCACACATGCATTCAAGGACCCCAAAACTGAAAATCACTGCTCTATCCAGTTTACCTTGTTGGCACTGTCATCTAATCCAGTGCTGAGGTACAAAATACAGTCTTTAGAGGAAGTATCACCATCTCTTTGCTGTCAAAAGTTGTTATTGGTGAAGATAACCGTACACAGCTTGTACTTCCCTGTAAGAAATCAGTAGCAGTTAAGTCAAGATAAAAATTCAAATGGAATCAGATAAAAAGTGGATGCTGTTACTATCTATGCATGAACAAATGGGATGCAGAAACCACAGTGTTGCCTTGACAATAAAAAGCATTGGAGTTCTCTTTTTGTGGAACTTGCTAGCAGTGATGCATGGGTGATTTGTGAGAGATATTCTCCTAAACTACAAATGTACCCCCCAGGGCAGCTTTTCAAAGTAGCTATTCCTAGGAAAAATTAATTAATTTTTTTCTTGATTTTTTGAACTTGGTAAGCTTTGAATGCTTAACAGAATTAAATTTTGGCATGGAGTTCATGAAAGATCTCTGATTATTTTGATTCTTTTAACTGATTAAATGAAGATACCAAGCTTTGAGAGCCATGTGACTGGAGCCCTGAGCTATATAAAGGGAACAGCTCACCTGTTTCATGTGGTGTAGAATAAGATGAAAGGAAAGGATGTAGCTTGAAAGGAGGATGGAGAACAGCCAGGGGTAAAGCTACTAATAGCTGGACTGTATAATTACATTTGGTAATGCTATGTGTTTTGTTAAGCTCATATTAGCATATGATGGTCTCCAGTGTTTTGTGTACTTACAGGCTGACTTTCTAACATGGCTTTAAATGGTTTAAAGGTTTTTTTGCAGTGAAAAGCTTTAGAAAATCTGGTTTATTCTGAGGCACTTGGGTGGATTGTTTTCTTTTCTTTTGAGGTGGAAATACGCACATGCTTTGAATATGAGCATCGGATTGGACTCGCAACGAATTTGTGAAATCTTTGTGTTCACTTTAATTCTACCTGGTGTGTGTTACACACCACTGGTTGGCTGCTGTGGCTTCTGCACCACCCGCTACTGATGAACTCGGGATATCTCAATTTGGCAGTTTTGTGTGATACCCCTGCAAGAGAGAAAGAGGTTTTCCTAAAGACTGCTACTCACAGCAACTTGAATGAAGAGTGTGAAGCATCAGGAAACAATCATCTCCCTCTGTCTACCTGTTAAAATTCAAGATAGAAATCTCTTTGGGCCAGACTATCTTTGTACTTAAAGGCTGAATAGCAGCTGGCACAACAGACCCCCAGCCCTGTCTGATGCTCTCAGGCTCTGTTGTGATGTAAATAATATGTACTACTCCTTGGGCCAGCTTCAGAGACAACTTTAATAACATGTCAGCGTGAATGAATGCCAAGGGGCAGGAAGGTGGGAATGCAGAAGGAAAGGAATTGGGAGAGTACGTGAAGGTTTCATATAAAGGAAGTTTGATTGCATCGCCTCATTGTGGGCTGCATTTCAGGAAACACGGAGTTTATAGGCCATTACTTCCAGCTATCACTTTTTGTCATGCTCAGAGAACCCATTTAATACTTCTGATGCTGCACCATTATCAGTGATAGACATCCAGAGGGAAGTATCCTTTGGGTATTCAAAACCTAAGCTGTACGCACTTATCCACAGATATGCCTAGCTTAATTTTGCTACATGACACCCTTCTAGATCTGGGGTGGCCTTTAGTACAAAAATAATTTATTTACAGCTAAATTATTTTAATTCAGTTTTCTTCCTATGTATGGCCAGTGCCATAAGCAATTAAAGCACAAAAAACTGAAGACCCCTGGCAGTGCCCAGACATCAGATTCACATTGCACAACCCTCTGCAAACAAACAGTTGAGCACCAGCAGCCAGTAGTGATTATACAAATGCCTGAGAGCTCACCCACCAGCAGGCATGGAAAGAAGTAGCCTCCATGTAATTGTTAAACTATCCTTCATCAAGTTAAATGTTCAGCCATGTTAAGTCAAGCTACGAAATGCAGTGAGTAGCATTCCCATCTTCTCTCCCACAAAGGCTTCCACGTCTTGCCCTTCTCCTGTTGAAAGACAAGACTAATAAAGTGTGAGCTCTTCTGAGATGATGATCAGCCCAGAAAGTTTTGGTAATTGAGTGGCAATTAACCACAGTTGGGACACGACATTATTCAGATACAATGGACTAGCTCCTAGCTACCGTAAATCATAAGTCATCAGAGGGCCTGATCCCTATCAAGTTTAGCTTAGTTTCCATCCAACAAGTACTACATTGCACTTATTTTGTTTAACAAAAGCTCAGCTAAACATCCATAGGCTCTCTCTGCCCTGGTCTCATCCCAAGGACAAGGCAAAGGAGGGCATTTCTGATTGATACCTTCCACTTTCCAGCCCTGTTTCCTCCCCCTGCGTGTACACATTGCTTTGCAATAGCAGTTGTAAAGGATGTGGTCTCACTGGAGGCTTCGGTGTCAGCACAACCCTGCATCACCTGGGGAAGGGTGGTGGTGCAGAGGACAAAAGCATCACTATTTGGGACATGGGAGAGCCTGCCATCTCCTGCAGCCGGTTCCCTTCAGGAGGCAGCCTTTCCACCCAGCCACCTCCCTCTCCCTTGCTCATCAGGCTTCTCAAACTATAAAAGCCCTAATGAAAATGAAACATGCATGTCATATATAACGAGGAGACGCTCAACTGCTGGGGAAAAAGAAAAAATGTGTGAAATTACAGTATCAGTGTGAGAGGGAGAGATATGAGCCCTCATTCCCCAAGAGAGAATTTGAAAGTGCATAATTTTCTCCATTCACAAGCAGCATTTAAGGGGCAGCTTTTGGAGGCTGAGGAAGCACCAGAAGAAAAACAGCACTTACAAGCAGAGCAAGGATTTCTGCCCTAAATATTTGGGATCCTTTTTTGATACACCAACTTGATTTGTCATGGGGAGATGTGCACGCACAGCTCTGATGAACAGGTGTGGTTCCTAAGGTTCTGCCCACACGTAATGCTTCATCTAGCCTTTCAGAAAACCAAATGCTTTAGGGGGTCACCAAAAAAAAAAAATAATAAAAAAAAGCAGGGTACAACTTTTTGGCTGGTTTTCCTCTTCACAGAATTTAGCAGCCCTGGGTAAGGAGGAGACTTGCCTGTGTCTGACTGTGGTAGGGGATACTACTGTCTCACATGAATCTAATTTATTTTTAAAGAGCGCTTGAATATAGCATAACAATAATACCACACATCTTGCTCAAGCAAAGAATTTTTCCAATCTATATTCAGTGCCAGATAGAGCGACTATAAAATGAGTTACTGTACCTTAAATTTCTGCCTTGGCTATAGTGACAGGAAGCTAATTAGACAAACTCTGACCGTGTCTTTTGGACCCAAATCCACAATACTTGGACACATAAGAATTACCAGCTGCATTAGAGCTTGTGCTTCTGGAGGGAGTTGGACTTAAAGGATGAAATAACAGGTAAAGGAGTGGAGAACGATGGCCAGTGTGGGGACCAAACCAGTAAAGCAGCAGTGTTTAAACTCTCTTCCAGCTAAACTTTTAACACCTCACAATGTGGCCAAAATATGTTAGAAGCATGTCTGAGGCATGAACACTGGGCTCAGACCACATGTACAACTAAGCTCTAAACACAGTTTGACTTTTCCAGGTTATTCTTAAATTCCAAAGACCAGCATATTGGAGAAAACTGCACACACTAATCCTGATGGAGCAAACCATACATTTCATAGCCCACAAAGCCCTTGTGTCTGGCAAGTTTTGCTGGGTCGTGAGAGATCTGGACCTACCAGATCTCAGCAGGCCAGGGAACAACGGTTTCAAGCCTGGGCTTCACTTCAGCCATAAGAAGCAAAAACCTTTGGTCAGGCACGAGTGTTTTCTGATGCCTCTTTTGCAAGCATCTGTGTTTCTGGGAAATGACTCTTGAGAACTCCTGTTCTCTTAAGAAATAAAATCATCTGTCCTGTTCACACTTCCTTATCAGAAGTTGGGCTACAAACTATGCCGAGATGTTATATGGTCCTCTTTTCTGGTATGCCTACCTCTATGTAATCAGATCCAAATATTGCCAATACTGCCATGTATCAAACAGGGAGAAGGGAGGGGGCTAATGTCAAATTTAGTCACACCTTGAAACATCCTTTCTGAAAGGGATGAGCAAACTTCAAAGGTAAGAACAAACACAAAATAATGGCTGCATCCCTACAAGCTGCACAGTCCTTTTTTCTTAGCTTAGGGTCAGCCAAAAAAAAGGGGCACAGCACTCAGAAAGGAGCTGGGCTAAGGGGTCTTATTGCAACCATTTTGTGTGTATTACTTCTATTGCCATAGCACTCAGGGACCTCAAACAGGCACTTGCATCCCACTGAACTAAGCACTGCAAAAACAACCACCCCAAAGACAGTTCCCTGCCCCTGAGAGCAAATCTTTCGCCATTTCTCTGCAGCATCTGGCTAGAGCAGGGCATAAGGAAGTGTATTAGGGTGCATTGCACGGACTGCATGTAATCTTATTCCTATAACCCTTGCTCTTCCTTAACCTACTGCCCCACTTCTGTTTGTTAACCTAACTCATCACCTCAGTCTAAATTTAGTTTGTGAGCTTCTTGGACAAAAGCCTTTGGGACTTCTCATTTTTTCATTTTGCATGGTTTTGAGCCACAAAAAAATAATATACATTATTGAAAATATAAGACAAAGTAACTTCCTTCCCTCTCCAAGAAAAATTCTATATGATATATTTAAATGTCCATCTTGAAATGTTATGATTTTGATTACGTATTTCCATAGCACCTAATATAAACCTGTGGGTCAATGAGCAAAGCAACTGGTATGGCAATATAAAGCAGTCTGGTCAACTTTGGTACATAAGCACCAATTGCTTCTCCGGATGACACACAGGCATAATTCCTACCGGTTAAATATGAAACAAGCTGCTGGTATACTGCATTGACAGGACAAGGGGTTACGGTTTTAAATTGGAAAAGGGGAAATTTAGACTAGATATTAGGAAGAAATTCTTTACTGTGAGGGTGGTGAGGCACTGGAACAGGTTGCCTAGGGAAGCTGGGGATGCCCCATCCCTGGACGTGTTCAAGGCCAGGCTGGATGGGGCTTTGAGCAACCTGCTCTAGTGGGAGGTGTCCCTGCCCATGGCAAGGGGGGTTGGAACTTGATGATCTTTAAGGTCCCTTCCAACTCTAACCATTCTGTCATTGATAAATTGGATTTGCAGGTCCCCATAAAGATAATGGAACGTGACAAAGTCAGGGCAATACAGTCTTGGCATCTGCAGGACCTGGAGCAAAACACAGGCATTCTCCCATCTCTAAAGTTCCTCCTTCCAGGCCAGCCTCATGCCTGCAGCATCCTCTTCCCCTGCCTGCAGCCACAGCAGCTTCAGTTCTATTAAGGGACCATTTCTTGACAAAGGAAGGTATTGGAGCATTGGTAGTTTTTACCTTTCCTAAGGAAAAATGACTACCTGGACAGAAGAGTCTCTAAGCCAGGGGTTAGAGTAGTGCAGCAGGGTCCAACAGCTCTGCCACCATCGATTCATCCATCCCAAATTTTATGTAACCTATTTGCGCTCTAGAAGAGAAGAAAAAAAAAAAAAAAAAAAAGGAGGTATTTGTTCAAAAGACTGTACTGAAGAATTATAAACAATATGGGATATTAGTTTACACAGAGTAGCCAGATGCACCATTACACTGTATGTAACTCACTTCTTTTTCCCCTTCTGGCCATGCAAACCTCAACCTTATGCCCAGAATAGCAGAATGCGTGATAAAGACAGTCTCCAAAGAAAAGAAGGAATCCCTCAAATATTGCTCTGCTTCTTTTCATGAGCGGCAGCGAAAGGTGTCAAAGCTTTTGAGGGTGTCTCTGCAAGCAGGCGAAAGCACACAGGCTTTGTGAGCACACTGCCTTCCCCTTCAGCACGGTGGGCTCAGGGAGGCGCGGGGCAGGGGGAGCCCCTTCACAGCTCAGCTCTGTCAAGGCTGAGAGCTATTTGGATTAGATGAGGAATTTCAAGTGGAAACCATCTGAACTGTGCGCGCGCGCCTGTGTGAGGCTGAACTGTGTTTAAAGAAAACAAATGGCTTCTTATAGTACCTCTCCACAAGGTCCGGTTCTAAAGGGGGCATAAAGTAAGCCTCATTTTTCCTGCTGTTGCGACCTTGAATGGGGTTGGGTGGGTGTGTGTTTCTGTTCTGAAAGTGAAGAATCAAGAAAAAAACATGACAGCAACAGTATGAATAAAGTGGCAAGATACGCTGAAATAGCTTTGGTGCTAAACAAAAATAAAACAACAAAAAAAATGGTATTGCAGCCATTTTAATATTTCAGCTTCCTTCTTCACCCCTGCCACTAAGCAGGCTTCCTCAACATGTGACAAGAATTCAGAGGGATGCTTGCCAAGTGTTTTCTGACCCAAATCCTAGAGGTATCCTCCATCTGCAGTAACAGACAGCTCGCTGTGGTCTATTACCTTCTGTTTGGTTTTCAACACCAGCTACCCTAGTTAACAAAGAAGATGCAACCACCGAAGACAATGAACAGACAAACATTAGCAGCACTTCTGGGAAGCTTTGAAGACTTCTCTAATCTTGAATAGGCCAGAATACAGAACAATAATGACCGAGGCATGCATATACAAGTGTAATGCTTTAGCAGACTGGGTAAGCTCAGCTCCTAGGAAAACAGGCTGTATAAAGCCTAGTGGAGAGGATTTAAGGACAAATGATGAAGGGCAGAGCTAACCGTTCAGTTTCTGTCACAGCACCACACCTACCTACTCGGCCTCTGTCTGTAGGCAATAAATTTCATAGCCTGAAAGAGACAGGCAGTCAGAAATGTTTTTTCTTATAGGACTGAGACCCAGTTCCACATCCATAACGTTCTTCTATGTAAATGTTTGCATGCGGCCCTTCACATCTAAGGTTTGTAGCAATGCATGGTATCTAGCCAAATGCCATTCCCCTAAAGGGAAGCATATTTTCATTCTTATAATCTTGCATGGAAATTGAAATGGACATATTTTAACATGGGAAAAGTAAACACGTTTCCCCTCAGCTAGGCGCTGCTGCATCACTGTGCTGGTGGTGACGGTGGCCTGAGATTTTTCTCTACACATTCCTGACCAAGATTCAGAAACCACCAAGAAAGAAACTTCCCAACAGAAAAGTAAACCCCTCAATTTGACCCAGGCGCTAGGCTAGGGATTGGATCTACTTAGCCAGACAATATAGGCAAGTGCTGGCCACGTCAGCAAAGCTCCATCATTTTGTTCTTCATCAAGCCTCCCTATTTGATGTAACAAACTCCCATCTACCTATCACGTAAACATGCTGTACTTAAACTGCTTGTCTTTGATAAACCATTCTCCCTTTTGAGGCTCCATTAGGCCCAACACGAATCGAGCCTAAAAGCTACTTAAAGCTTTTGGAGAATTCTTTGGATTTCCAGCTTCACATTTCAGTTACTGCAATGTTTGCATTAAGATGCTTGTCTGAGTTCTGCCCTGCAGGATTCGGAAAAAGAAAAATGTTCCTTTTGTACTGAACACAACCAGTAGGTATTTAGCTATTTTTTGTGTATTATGACAGTACCATCTGGCATTCATCTGCCGGGTACCTCAGGAGAATGTCCCCTTCCTACTTGCCTGTATGATGCCGGCCAAAATGATAGAGTACACCAAAGGTTAACTTCCTGTAATATGGTCTCTTGGCTTATCTTGAATGAGACAATAGTTCCTTTATATTCTTAACTTTGTGTTTCACATGTTCTCTTGCCTGCCCGGAAAACAGGGTCATAAGAGATTCTTATGGGTCAGACACCTCCTAATGCGAAGCCAAGGATAATGCTAGCAAACTTAGTAACAATAATCTATAAGGCCAGTTGGCAATGAACATACAGAAGGAAATATGAAATAGAAATGGAAATTTGCCCAGTTAGATTTGTTCTGTTCCACTGAAACGCTTTGTACAGTGGAAGAATAAACAAACCACTGCTCTTAGAAGTCATGGTTCACCTGCTGACTCAAAAACTCATGTCTGTCAACCAGCATGAGAGAGGCCAAGGGGACTATCTGTTTGGGTTTCTCTTTTGGTCTCAGCCTAATTTATCTTGTCAGTTCCAAGATCTCCATTCCTTTCTTGAAAGGACGATAAAGGAAGTTTGGCTTAGCCATGCCCTCCAATTATTTTATTATTTTTAAGCAAACAAACAAGAACTTAGCATGGACCAGTTCAGATTGACTAGTTCAGCTGCTGAATAACGTCTTAAAGTTATTTTCATCCTAACCCCTTCCTCAAACGGCAGTTCCTTTATCCCTTTCAGGATATATACTTTAATACTCCCAACCTGCTTCTTGCAAACAGCCTTTTCAAGAGAAACAAGCCAGTCTTGAGCAATTAAGACCTATAGATCTCCCTTCACTTCCTTCAAAGCCATTGTGGAGGTGCAGCTGAAACCCATTAAATTCAATTGAGCCCAAATGGCCCATAAGTCATATGGAAACTTCCTCTGGGCTTTTAACAAAGAGCCTTGCTTTAAATTCCAAATTACAAACAAATTCAGTCTGTTCAGCTTTCACATAAAACATAAAAATTAAAGAAAACATACAGAGGAAAAGTTGCATCAAATCACAGGGAGCATTATAAGAGAGTACAACCAGCTACTCTTGTTCTGAAGTTACAGACATTTCAGTTAGAAACATCATATTAAGTCATGGCAATATTTTCTTTAGGCAGGACTGGAAACATGCTTTATTCAGCATATCACAAAGTAAAACCAGTGGCATTCACCACCCCATTCTCTACTCTGACTTTTCCCCACAATGGCTAAAGTTACTATATATTTACATATATACACATAATATGAGATATATATATATAATGTGTACATATGTATAATTATATTAATCACATATAGCTACCAGTCTAATCTCACATTCATATTTAATAAGTAGATAATAAACACTTATATGCTTTACATATTTAAGTATATATACAGTATGAATATACATTTAAGCATTGCTTTATTGTGGGCCAGGTTTTTATCAACTTGACAAATTTATTAATGCAGCTTTATGTTAGAACTCTCGATCTGTCTAGGATCAGGGATCAATATACGTACTACAAGACTTTAAGTCAGATAAACACTGAAAAGATCCAGACAGATACTGAACTTGAAAATTATACAGTAAAATTGTTCCATAATACATCTTTATTCAGACCCCCCATGGGACTAGCATGCTGTAAAAGCCTTAGAAAAGCCTGTACTTGAGGGTTAATTTCACCCTAAGGGCTCTGAGAATAACTGAAGGCCCAGATCTTTATGACTTTCTATCAATTAATGTTTTTTACATTCTTTTTAATAAGAACTTGATGGAAAATATCCTGCTCTACCTATTCTATTTGGCACCCAAGTAACAAGTCATTAGAAGTAGCTGAATCGGTTTTAAAAGTGCTGTGGAGTAATATTTCCTAAAGATAATAGGTCTGAGAGGCGGACACACACACACACACTTTCCTGAGGTACCTGAAATTGAAACAAAAAGTAGCAGGTGTCCTTCATGGCTAATCAGGACCATGCCGAGCACCGCTCCGAGATGTACCCAGGACGTACAGGCTTGGCAGTTGATTCCCGTGGTGGGGCAACATCCCTCGGATGCAGAGGGAGCAAGGTACCACTATCTGCTGATGGACTTTGCACCACCACTGTGGATCTGCCAGGGTGCTGGGCTATCAAACCACAGTGACTGAGGCGTGGACTTTGCCTCCTTCTCATGCTCCCCTGGCAAAGGCGGCAAATCCTTGCAGCTGGCTTTGTACAAACCCATTGGCGAGGGCACAGTTTAGGTTATTGCAATGAAACAAGCAACTCTGTTCTCCCATCCCTTCTCCTCCTCCTCCTCTCCTTCCCCCAGTTGCCTCTCCTAACCATGTGCTCTTGCTGCTCGCTCTGTACCAGCCCAGAGCTGCTCCAACTCACCAAATAGGCAGAAGCAAACACTTTAATAGAGCCTCATACGACAAGCAAGAAGGATGGCAGTGCAAAGGAGGTAGGACTATGAAGCCAAGAGCAGAAAGAGGAGAAGCAGGAGTGAATTGTGGCAACAAGGAGCAATCTGCTTCACGGACCTACACCCTGAAAGACACCAAGTTTGTTAAACTAGCAAAAGGAAAGGACAGCAGAAATATGTTGGCTTGCATCTAAGAAAAAAAAAAAAAAAGAAAAGAAAAAAGTCAATATAGTATATTAACCACTTGACTTTTACCCCACTCCTTTCTCAACATCTCCAGAAATTCATTGGTATTTGGACCTCACTCCTGGGACAGTGATAACAGAAACTACAGAACTTCTAAGACTGTGACTGAGGTCTGGGAATATTAAACGGACA
The DNA here is from genome assembly GCF_964106895.1 of Numenius arquata. NCBI lineage: Eukaryota > Metazoa > Chordata > Aves > Charadriiformes > Scolopacidae > Numenius > Numenius arquata. The sequence goes on along the minus strand of NC_133579.1, from coordinate 64,898,890 downwards.
ACTAATTTCACAACAACGAATGAAGTCACACCTGTTGGGAAAGTTTTGAGGTGGGGTGGACAATGAACCCACCAAAAACCTAGAAAGAAAAAAAGATGTTGAAATACCTGTTTGGAAGAAGTTTTCTGGTTTGTATGTTTGTTTTTTTAAATGTTCAGAATTGCAGCCACCACAGAAACACTGTAAATCTGAAGAAGTGCAGACAGGATATGTTCAGTTTCAAGTAAGAGGGAGAAGGAGAGGGGAATTGCACTTTCTCTGCTGATTCCCCACTTGCCAGGCAATAGTGAATTAAGACTGTCTGAGAAACCAAGCATGCTGAAAGCACCCCTTCTGGTAGATAAAATTTATCTAAGGACAAATTCATCCCCATAGCTACAATATAGTTACCCTAAGCTTCACAACCCTGAAAATGGCAAGAATTAAAGTAATAATAAAAGCCCTCTAAAAACACAAGCCAGTATTCTAGCCACGTGGAAGGAAATACTCCAGTATAATTCACTTGATGTTGCTTAAGGGGAGCGATGAGGAACCTCAGAGTGAGTGTGCGGCACTGAACACACACCAACGGCACCAAACACAGCAACACCTGTAGAGCCAGCACATCCCCATCTCAAGCCTGCCTCTGACCCAGTTTGTCTTGGGCTGACCCAAATACAGAAAAGCACTGGCCGGTACCGGTCACTTTCAGGATACTTTCGTTTACAAGCTAATTCATGAGAGTTTTTCAAAATACTTTTTTTTTTTTTTCCTGAGAAAAAGTCGTGGCTTGTAATTTGAAAGGGGATTTAAAAATGGTTCTGATTCATGAGGATTTATGGACATTTCCCAGGGAGTTTCAAAAGCCTGGATTTTCTTCCCACAACTCCCAGGAAATGCAGTAAAAAGTCTCCCACAGGTGGTTACTTCAGCACGTTCGGACCAGCGGTGTTGGACAGTCACCTGGCAGCCTCCACCCCAGTGCCTGCAAGGGGCAGGACCCCTATGGATGCTATCCAAGGCTGCACCCAAAACCGGGGGATGTGTGTGAAAACCATTCGCCAGCATAGACGCAACCAGCATTAACTCGGACAACAGTTACACGTTATTTCCATTTCTGTATGTTGTTAATTTATAGAGAAACGGCATAGGATTGGAGGCCAATGGAACAAACTGGGGGGCTGGAGGGGATGCTCCCTCAAGGAAATGAACATTAGCAAATTCCTTAAGCCACAAGTACACTGAGGACACCATTATATTTAACTTAAGAACGATTTTGCATTAATCCTGACTTAGCCACTGAGATATTCAGCTCTGACTTGTTACAGCAAGTAACGCACTGAAAAGCCCTGGATGAGGCTTTCTTCCTCACCTCCCTCACACGGGACTCACTTCCAAGAGCTCTTTAAATGTCAGTCCTTGAGCAATGGATTTAATACACAAGAGCCGGGTGCTTTGCACAATTTGAAGGGAGACCTTCTGCGCTTTACTTTCCAGCTGCTTTTACGGGAAGCTGTTCTATTCACCCTGAATGTTGCCTTCAGTGATAAAGCTAAAAAACCCCACCCTTGCTCCTTATCCTGGCAATATTTAATTCTGACAGCGCATTCGGTATACTTCATGAAATATGGAACCCTGTGACTAATGAGGTATTTGCACATAAGGGCCATATACAGTAAATTGCAGGGCAATAAGAGTAAAGGAAAACCATGAACTGATCAGCCAGCTGTTAAAATGATGCAAAGTGTGTCTTATTAAATGCTCTGTGTTATACCCAGATGCTGACTAGAACTCAGCCCTGGCTCCCTCAGTAAAGCTTCACCTTAAAAAAAAGCTATAGGTCTCCCTTTCTGTTATTCCATGTTAGCTCCCTACTTTTCAAATACTGATGAAAAGTTCATCTCTCTACTGCCTCCCTGCTTTCCACTCATCACGTAAGTGGAGTACTATTTGATTTTATGTGCGTGATTGCGTCTGCTCCAGTGCTAAGCATCCTATCAGCATATGACCAAATAGCAAAGCTGACATTTTTGCCATGATTATCCACGAAATGTGTTTCCTACCTCTGATTTACAAGAGCCCTATTCATGAGAAATGATTAATAGCTCACTAGCGCTGCCAAAAAGCACATAAATCTAGACATCCTCTATGCTCCTGACATGCTGCTCATCTCACAGATATGTTCAGATCTCTCTCTCCCGCTTATCTGTGTCTGATCCCCAATGGGCACACACTCGTGCTGATTAGGCAATACAGTTGCTGACTGGGACAATCTTAGGCTTATATTACTGATGGCACCCAATTAGAGGCTGCAGAAAGCAGTGTCCTTCCTGGCTTGTACTAGACAAGCATGATTAAGTGTTAAATGCCTTCTAAATTAACAGGCAGCATCACCCATGTGTCTGTTACAAGTTATCAGGGTAAGAAACCAGCTCCATTGCCAAGTTTTCTCTGTTCGCAGTTTAGTCTCCCAGGTTGTAGACTAATAGAGCCGAGAAGAGGGCAAGCTGCATACAAGCATACACCTGACTCAGCTGATGCTTAACTTATTCAACAAGGTTTTATACACTTGGCGTTAAACACGCCTTTAAGTGCCCCACTCAGATGTGATAGATTTAAACAAGCAGCGTCTGAACTGGGGCCCATGATATCATTCTCCATTCCCTCACCACCCCCCTTCCCTGGTCTAATAAAAGCTATTTCACAGTTCTTGAGCATCCTTCTTCTGAAGATCCTAGAGTGTTTTGCAATTATTAAAGAACAGATCATACCATGCCTACCCATTTTATTCCATAATTTCAATGGGGCTGCTAGCACAGCAAGACACACACACACACAAAAAAAAAAAAAAAAAAAAAAAAGGTAGCTTATTGTGCCTAGTACGTGAAGAGAATATCAAGGTTGCAATGCTTTCCCTATGTGTATCCACTATGGCACAAGCCTTTAATTGTACAATCACGTTCTACTTTACAAATAATACAGGGCACAACATGCCTTTTCCTTGCTGACTTTGATGCAGACTGGTTACAGCTTGCAACCATTTTTCATTCCTGTATTCACAATGTTCACTGTTGTTACAATACAGTGCATTTTTCACTTAATATACTACCATCAGACCTCGGAATCACCACACACACCTCAGTCCACTGACTTCTCTGGAAACCCCAGCTATTACCCCAGCTGTAATAAAAATACTATTAATAATAAAATAATTATAAAAGAGCACTGTTTTCTCTAGGTGTGTTTTGATAACATTCTTGGCACTCGTGTTCTGCTCAGGTTTTTTACTTCTGAACTTCCTCATGATAAATTACTGGTCCAAGCTTACAAGCTGCTATCAACTATTGAGTGCAGCCACACAGAATTTTGCCAGATCATGCATTTTCAACAGATCCTGTTTGCAGCTGAGTAATAAATAAAGCCCAATAGGCTTTATTACTGCACAAAATACTTCTCAGGTAAACCTGGAAAGAATTGCACCAATACGGAGTGATATTTTGACTAGTTGGACAGTCTTTAGAAGTGCAAATGCCTCTCCATTCTCCACATACCTTAACTTACCTGTCTGGTACTGGTGTTAAGTAACAGGCAGGCTTTCTTTAAAGCAGCGCTCAACTGTTTCTTTAGTGAGTGAAGAGCGGCCTATATAATCTTCGTTTCTGTGCCAAGGATAAGAGAGTTATTAGCATTGCTACTCTGGCCGTTGTATCACAAATTCTTTCAGAAGCAGAATATTTAATTACTGTTTCTTGCCATGACCTGATGTCCAGATACGTATCCTGCAGCGCTCGCCATGGGCTACATCCCTGAGGAAGAAGCACCTGATGATACGAACCACAATGTTCATTGCGGTTGCATTTTGTGCAATGCTGTTTGCAAAGCGTTACCATCACACAAAGCAAGAATCAAACAACAACAGCCACTTTCATTGCTCAGCTTGCCCAAGCCTCCCTGGCCAGTGAGTCATAAGCCCCAAAGGGCATTGACTCTCCGCTTACTCCTAAGCCACGCTTGCCGCTTCTTACCTGACTTATTTCTTCTGCTGCATTTGGAACTGGTCTCTCAGGCCGCGTGGCCTAATTCTGCTCAGGCTCCGCTTTGCTAGAATACTGCCCTCCTACAAGCAGCTAAAAATATGTTTAAATATTCCTATCAGTTAGCCCGAAGGAAAGCTGTTTAGCACATTTAACATCTTTACCCAGATCTGAGATTTTCTACAGATGTAGGAACCATCTGATGGCAGCCACTAACACCTTCCTGTATAAAAAAACAAATTTCCAAAAGAACAGCTACATGCAAAGTAAATAAGGAATTCTTCCATAAAACAACACAACTTGCTGCCCCAAGTGTAAAAGGAGATTTTTTTTTTTAAAAAACAAAGTTACAAATAATGAACGATATTTTTTCACTCTCATTTCTGTGATGTGTGCAAAGCAGAGCAGTTAGGACAAGGTCTTAATTTTATCATCTTCCAAATGGCAGAATCAAGGCCAATGGAAACTGTGATGAAACCCCTATCTACTGGGTATCTACCCACCTCTCAGCTTTCCAGACAATACAAAACCTTTGTTTTCCTTCAAGACTGTGCTGAATAACCTAGAATTGGATAGATCACACACAAAAAGACCCACCCCAAAAAACTGTCCATGTACTTTAACCAGTCCTTATCTTTTCTTGGTCATTTCACTGGGAGCGCAACACACCAACTTCCTTGACGTAACACC